>NC_040905.2:122490712-124890712 GCF_004126475.2 Phyllostomus discolor
GAATACACCTCCACCAAACCAGTTCTGCAAGAGATGCTAAAAGGATTGCTTAAGGAAAGGAAAGAAGAGAGAGAGAGAGGAACACACATACATAAAAGGCAATGAATAAGTATCTATCAATAATAACCTTAAACGTAAATGGATTAAATGCTCCAATCAAAAGACATAGAATAGCTGAATGGATAAGAAAACATGACCCACACATATGCCGCCTACAAGAGACCCACCCCAGGATAAAAGACCTGCACAGGCTGAAAGTGAAGGGCTCAAAACAAATTTTCCAAGCAAATGGACAGGGAAAAAAAGCTGGGGTAGCAATACTCATATCAGACAAAATAGACTTCCAAAAAAGGTCCATAAAGAGAGACCCAGAAAGTCACTTAATAATACTCAAGGGAAGAATCCACCAAGAAGACCATAAATATTGTAAATATATATGCACCCAATATAGGAGCACCCTAATACATAAAGAAAATCTTAGAGGACGTCAAGAAAGATATGGACAGCAACACAATTATAGTGGGGGATTTTAACACCCCACTATCAAAAATGGACAGATCTTCAAAACAAAATATCAACAAAGATATTGTGGCATTAAACAATACTCTAGATGAAATGGATTTAACTGATATATACAGAGTCTTCCTTCCCAAAGAAGCTAAATACACATTCTTTTCAAATGTACATGGAACATTTTCAAAGATAGACCACATGACAGGACACAAAACAAGTCTCAACAATTTCAAGAAAACTGAAATCATACCAAGCATTTTCTCAGATCACAAGGGACAGAAGCTAGAAACCAACCCCAAGGAAAAAAACCCAAAACGCTCACAATCATGGAGATTAAACAGCATGCTATCAAACAATGAATGGGTCAAGAATGAAATTAGGGAAGAAATCAAAAGTTTTCTGAAAACAAATGAAAGTGAACTCATAACAACCCAAAACTTATGGGACACAGCCAAGGCAGTCCTGAAAGGGAAGTTCACAGCAATACAGGCCTACCTAAAAAAGACAGAAATTTTTCAAACAAACAACCTAACCCTATGTCTACAAGAACTTGAGGAACAACAACAAAGACAGCCCAGAGCAAGCAGAAGGAAGGAAATAACCAAGATCAGAGCAGAATTAAATGACATAGAGACTAAAAGCACAATTCTAAGGATCAATGAATCCAAGAGCTAGTTCTTTGAAAAGATAAACAAAATCAATAAGCCTTTAAGCAGACTCATCAAGAATAAAAGAGAGAAGACCCAAATGAACACAATCAGAAATGAAAGAGGAGAGATTACAACAGATACCACAGAAATACAAAGGATTGTAAGAAACTACTATGAAGAACTGTATGCCAAGAAATTTGAAAACCTAGGTGAAATGGACAAATTTCTAGAAAAATATAATCTTCCAAAACTCAATGAAAAAGAAGCAGAAAGCCTGAACAAACCAATAACAGCAAAAGAAATTGAAGAAGTAATTTAAAAACTCCCAACACACAAAAGCCCTGGACCAGATGGTTTCACAGGAGAATTCTACAAAGCATTTAAGGAAGAGCTAACCCCTATCCTTCTCAGACAATTCCAGAAAATCCAAAAAGATGGAAGACTCCCAAACTCTTTTTATGAGGCCAGCATCATCCTAATTCCAAAACCAGATAAAGACACAACAAAGAAAGAAAACTTCAGGCCAATGTCACTCATGAACATTGACGCTAAAATCCTCAACAAAATACTGGCAAACCACATCCAACAATACATTAAAAAGATCATACACCATGACCAAGTGGGATTCATCCCAGGGATGCAAGGATGGTACAATATCCGCAAATCAGTAAATGTAATACATCACATAAACAAAAGCCAAGACAAAAACCACATGATCATATTAATAGATGCAGAAAAAGCATTTGATAAGGTACAGCACCCACTTATGATAAAAACACTCAGTAAAGTGGGAATAGAGGGAGCATTCCTCAACATAATAAAGGCCATATATGAGAGACCTACAGCCAACATCATACTCAATGGGCAAAAATTAAAATTGTTTCCACTAAGATCAGGAACAAGACAAGGCTGTCCACTTTCACCACTTCTATTCAGTATAGTACTGAAAGTATTAGCCACAGTGATCAGACAAGAAAAAGAAATAAAAGGCATCCAAATCAGAAAGGAGGAAACACAACTGTCACTGTTTGCAGATGACATGACAGTGTACACAGAAAATCCTATACTCCACCAAAAAAATTCTTGACCTAATAAATGAATTTGGCAAAACAGTGGGATACAAAGTCAATATCCAGAAATCAAAGGCTTTTCTGTACACCAACAATGAAACAGCAGAAGCAGAAATCAAGAAAAAAAATCCCATTTGAAATAGCTAAAAGAAAAATAAAATATCTAAGAATAAACCTAACCAAAGAGGTAAAAGACCTGTATTCAGAAAACTACATAACACTCAGGAAAGAAATCAAGGAAGACACAAACAAATGGAAACATATACTGTGTTCATGGATTGGAAGAGTTAATATTATCAAAATGTCCATACTACCCAAAGCAGTTTACACATTCAATGCAAAACCTATTAACATACCAATGGCTTATTTCACAGACATAGAACAAACACTTCAAAAATTTATATGGAACCATAAACAACCCCAAATAGCTGCTGCAATTTTGAGAAAGAAGAGTAAAGTAGGAGGGATCACACTACCGGACACTAAACTATACTACAGAGCCACTGTAATCAAAACAGCCTGTACTGGCATAAAAACAGGCACATGGACCAATGGAACAGAACAGACAGCCCAGATATAAACCCAAGTCTCTACGGTCAACTAATATTTGACAAAGGAGGCAGCAACATAAAATGAAGTAAAAATAGCCTCTTCAACAAATGGTGTTGGGAGAACTGGACAGCTACGTGCAAAAAAAATGAAATTAGAGCACCAACTTACACCATTCACAAAAATAAATTCAAGGTGGATAAAGGACTTAAATATAAACTGTGACACCTTAAAGTCCTAGAGGAGAATGTAGGTAGGAAAATCTCAGATATTTCATGCAGAAACTTTTTTACTGACATGTCCTCTAGAGCAAGGGACATAAAGGAAAGAATAAACAAATGAGACCTCATCAAAATAAAAAGCTTCTGCACAGCTAAGGAAAACAGTATCAAAATAAAAACAGAACCAACTGTGTGGGAAAACATATTTGCCATGATACCTCAGACAAGGATTTAATCTCCAAAATATACAAAGAATTTACACAACTCCACTCTAAGAAGACAAGCAACCCAATTAAAAAATGGGCAAAGGACTTGAACAGACACTTCTCCAAGGAGGACACACAGAGGATCCAAAGACACATGAAACAATGTTCAATATTGCTAGTTATCAGAGAGATGCAAATTAAAACCACAATGAGATACCACTTCACACCAGTCAGAATGGCCATCATAAACAAAGCAACAAACAACAAGTGTTGGAGAGGCTGTGGAGAAAAGGGGACCCTAGTGCACTGTTGGTGAGACTGCAGACTGGCACAACCACTATGGAAAGCAGTATGGAATTCCCTCAGAAAACTGAAAATGGATCTGCTTTTTGACCCAGCAATTCCACTGCTGGGACTATATCCTAAGAACACTAAAACACCAATACAAAAGAACCTTTGCACCCCGATATTCATAGCAGGAAAATTTACAATAGCTAAGTGCTGGAAACAACCCAGCTGCCCATCAGTAAATGAATGGATCAAAAATGTATGGTGCATTTACACAATGGAACTCTATGCAGCAGAAAGAAAGAAGGAGCTCCTACCCTTTGCAACAGCTTGAATGGAGCTGAAAAGCACTATGCTAAGTGAAATAAGCCAGGCAGTGAAAGACAAATACCATATGATCTCACCTTTAACAGGAACCTAATCAACAAAACAAAGAAACAAGCAAAATATAACAAAAGACACTGAAATAGAGGACAGGCTGACGGTGACCAGAGGGGAGACAAGAGGGAATTTCAGGGGAGAATGGGAAGGGTTTACAGGAACAAATTCAAAGGACACATGGACAAAACCTGAGGGGAGGGTGGTAATGGGAGGGAAGTGGGGAGGGTTGGGAGGGGGGGCTGGATTGGGAGTAAAAGGAAGAAAACTGTACTGGAACAATGATTAAAATAAAAAAAATTGGAAAAGAAAAGATTCTACCAAAAAAAAAACTACTAAAACTGATAAATGAATTCAGTAAAGTAGCAGGAAACCAAATAAGTATTCAGAAATCAGCTGCACTTTTATACACCAATAACAACTATCAAAAAGAGAAATTAAGAAAATAATCCCATTTACAATTGCATCAAACAAATATCTAGAAATAAATTTAACCAAGGAGGTAAAAGACCTGTACTCAGAAAATTACAAGACACTGAAAACAGAAACTGAAGAAGATACAAATAGATGAAAGCATATACTGTGCTCATGGGTAGAGAGAATTAACATTGTTAAAATGTCCATATTCCCCAAAATAATCCACAGATTCAGTACAGTTGCTATCAAAATACCAATGGCATTTTTCACATAATTATAACAAATAATCCTAAAATTTATATGGAACCACAAAAGACCCTAGATAGCTACAGCCATCTTGAGAAAGAACAAAGTTGCAGATATCAAACTTTACTACAAGACTACAGTAATCAAAACAGCATGGTACTGGCATAAAAACAGCCACATAGACCAATGGAACAGAACAGAGAGCCCAGAAATAAACCCACACCTATATGGTCAATTAATATATGACAAAGGAGGCAAGAACACAAAATGGAGTAAATAACAGTCTATTCAATAAATGGTATTGGGAAAGTTAGATCCATGCAAATAAGTGAAATTAGACTACCTTCTTTCACTATACACAAAAATAAACTCAAAATGGATTAAAAATTTAAATGTAAACCAAAACCATAAAACTTCTAGAAGAAAACATAAGCAGTAAACTCTCTAACATTGTTGTTAGTAATATTTTTTTCTGATACATTTCCTCAAGCAAAGGAAACAAAAGAAAAAATAAACAAATGTGACTACATCAAACTAAAAAGTTTTTGCACAACAAAGAAAACCATCAACAAGAACTTCTGGCCAAGATGGAGGCATAGGTAGACACACTGTGTCTCCTCGAACAACCAATAGAAAGACAACAGAAATTAAAAAAAAAAAAACAGAACTGACAGAAAATCGAACTGTATGGAACTCCAGTAACCAATGAGTGAAAGACACATTCATCCAGACTGGTAGGAGGGGCGGAGTCAGGGAGCCAGGGCAGAGAGGGCTCACGGCAAAGCAGTGGCTGGTTGACCTAGTGAGGCAGTGGATTGTGGAGTGGACCCAGAAAGGCGGTGGATTGTAGAGCGGGGTGTGAAGCGCAAGGTGGCTGGTGTACCAGGCTGTCCCACATTCACTCGCAGATAAACCAGGCGAAACTTGGGAGTGAAACAGACCCTACAACCCAGGGCCCCAGCAGAGGGAAATAAAGCCTCAAACCACTGATTGAAAACACCTGTGGGGGTTGAGGTGCTGGGAGAAAACTCCCAGCCTCACAGGAAGAGTTCATTGGAGAGACCCACAGGGTCCTAGAATGTACAAAAACCCACCCAGATGGGAATCAGCACCAGAAGGGCCCAGTTTGCTTGGGGGAGGTGGCAGAGGGACTGAAACCCAGCAGAGAGCGGAGCAAGCACCATTTTTCCCTCTTGGACCCCTCCCCCACATACAGTGTCACAACACAGGGACCTGGGTTGCCCCACCCCAGTGAATACCTAAGGCTCTGCCCCTCCCTACAGAACAAGCACGTCAAGACAAAAAAAAAATGCCCCAAATGAAAAAACAGATCAAAGCTCCAGAAAAAAATACAACTAAGCAACAAAGAGATAGCCAACCTATCCAATGCACAGTTCAAAACACTGGTGATCAGGATGCTCACAGAATTGGTTGAATTTGGTTGTAAATTAGATGAAGAAATGAAGACTAAGCTAAGTGAAATAAAGGAAAATGCACAGGGAACCAATAGTGATGGGAAGGAAACTGGGACTCAAATCAATGGAGTGGACCCGAAGGAAGAAGAAACCACCGAACAGAAAAGAATGAAGAAACAAGAATTCAAAAAAATGAGGAGAGAGTTAGGAACCTCCAGGACATCTTTAACCATTCCAACATCTGAATTATAGGGATACCAGAAGGAGAAGAGGAAGAGCAACAAGTGGAAAAGTTATTGGAACAAATAATGAAGGAGAACTTCCCCAATCTGGCAAAGGAATAGACTTCCAGGAAGCTCAGAGAGTCCCAAAGAAGTTGGACCCAAGGAAGCACACACCAAGGCACATCATAATTACATTACCCAAGATTAAAATGAAGAAGAGAATCCTAGAAGCAGCAACAGACAAGGAGACATTACCTACAAAGGAGTGCCCATAAGACTGTCAGCTGACTTCTCAAAAGGGACCTTGCAGGCAAGAAGGGGCTGGAAAGAAGTATTCCAAGTCATGAAAGGTAAGGACCTACATCCAAGATTACTCTATCCAGCAAAGCTTTCTTTTAGAATGAAAGGGCAGATAAAGTGCTTCTCAGATAAGGTCAAGTTAAAGGAGTTCATCATCACCAAGTCCTTATTATACAAAATGTTAAAGGGACTTATCTAAGAAAAAAGATAAAAAATATGTCCAGTAAAATGACAGCAAACTTACAATTATCAACAACCACACCTAAAACAAAAACAAAAAGAAACTAAGCAAACAACTAGAACAGAAACATAACCACAGAAATGGAGATCACATGGGGGGTTATGAAGAGGGGAGTGGGAGGGGGAGAGGGAGGTACAGAGAATAAGTAGCATAGATGGTAGGCAGAAAATAGACAGGATGAGGTTAAGAATAGTATGGGAAATGTAGAAGCCAAAGAACTTATGACACATGGACATGAACTAAAGGAGGGGAATGTGGGTGGGAGGGGATGTGCAGGGTGGAGGGGAGTGAAAGGGGGAAAATGGGACAACTGTAATAGCACAATCAATAAAATATATTTTTAAAAAAAGTTTTAAAAAGTTAAAGAATAAACAAACATTATAAACTAAAAAGAAAAAAGAAAACATCAACAAAACAAAAGACAACCTACTGAATGGAAGAAGATATTTGCTAATGATATAGCCAATAGGGGTTAATGTCCAAAATTTTTGAAGAACTTATACAACCTAAAACCACAAAAACAAACAATCCAACTTAAAAATGAGCAGAGGGCCTGAATAGACACTTCTTCAAAGTGGACCTACAGATGGCCAATAGACATATGACAAGATACTCAACTTCACTAATTATCAGAGAAATGCAAATTAAAACCACAATGACCTGGCTGGTGTAGCTCAGTGGATTGAGCATGGGCTGGGAACCAAAGTGCCGCAGGTTTGATTCCCAGCCAGGGTACATGCCTGGGTTGCAGGCCATAACCCCCAGCAACTGCACATTGATGTTTCTCTCTCTATCTCCCTCCCTTCCCTCTCTAAAAATAAATAAATAAAATATTTTTTAAAAAATCACATTCTTAAAAAAAAACACAATGAAATATCACTTCACACCTGTCAGAATGGCCATCATCAATAAACCAACAATCAGCAAGTGCTGGTGAGGATATGGAAAAAAGGGATCCCTCGTACACTGTTAGTGGGAATGCAAATTGGTGCAGTCACTATGGAAAACAATATGGAAGTTCATCAAAAACTTAAAAATAGAACTACCTTATAACTCAGCAATTCCATTTCTGGGAATATATCTGAAGAAATCCAAAACACTGATTCAAAAGATAGGTGTACCCCTATATTTATTGTAGTATTATTTACAATAGTCAAGATGTGGAAGCAACCCAAGTGCCTATCAGTAGGCAATTAGATAAAAAAAAAAAGACGTGGTTCATGTATACAATGGAATATCACTTGGCTATAAAAAAGAATGGAATCTTACATTTGTGACAACATGGATGGACCTGGAGGGTATTATGCTAAGTGAAATACGTAAAACAAAGAAAGACAAATACCGTATGGTTTTACTTATATGTGGAATCTAGAGAACAAAATAAATAAACAAAACAGAAACAGACTCAAATATTTTAATGCAGTGAACAAACTAAGGGCTGCCAGATGGAAGGGAGTGGGAGAATGGATGAAGAAGGTGAAGGGACTTAGAAGTTACAAAATAGTCAACAGGGGTGTAAAGTACAGCATAAAGAATATAGTCCCAATATTGTAACAACTATATAAGGTGCCAGGCAGGTACTAAACTCATCAAGGGGATCACTTCGTAAATTATATAATTGTCTAACCACTATGCTATACACCTAAAACAAATAACAAAAAAATTTTAAGGTCAAATCCACAAAAATAAAGTTATGAAGAGAAAGCCAAAGTAGAATAAATTGGCATGTGAGATCTAATTGGTGTGATAAAAATATTTAAATGGGTTTATGGTGATGACTGCACAACTTGGTAAATTTGCTAGAAATCAATGAGTCATACACTTGAAATGGGAGAATTATATGATATGTAAAATATCCCTCAATAGTTTTTTTTAAAGAGCATCTGGCTGATATTCAGGAGACTCTGGAATACAGTACTTTCTTTGTCACTAGATAAATAGCTGTGTAACCTAAAAATATAAAAAAATGAAAACAAACCTCATGCAGACATAAATTCACAGTAGAGGGAGAAGTGGGTAGCATGGGCAGCAGAGCTGAGGGCCAACCAGGAGTGTAAAAAAATTTTTTTTTAAAAAAGGAGCAGAGGATAAGCCTCAGCATCTCCTATCTGCCTAAGAAACACAGGAATGATTCGGTTAATTTGAAAAAGTGGATAAATTTCACTCCTAAAGAAATAATGAAAGTAAAAAGAGGGAAGGTTAACACCATTGGGATAGTGCCTGGCAAATAGCAGGCTCCAATAAACAATATTGATAATAATAATAGTTATTATTATTATTGATGTTACTATTATTGTGATTGTTAATTCATTTACACACATCATCTCACATAATCTTCACAGTAATCCCTAAAAGACAGGTATTATTATTATCTTTAGTTTGTTAATGAGGAAGCTGGAATCTAGAGAAATTAAATAACTTGCCCAAGATCATCCATCTGTTGAACCTGAGACTCAAATCCAGGTTTGTCTGATTCCAGAGCCCCTGCACCTAATCTCTACCCTACTATCAATATTCACTGAAGGAAGGAATGACCCTGTGGACAAAAGGGCTGCTAGAACTTGAACATTTCCCCCATAAAGGAGATGTTCAAGTTCCCAGGGCCCTCAGGATGTATGGTCAAACAGAAAGCCAAAAGGGGAAGACAAAGAAAATGTTGACACTTTTCACATGAAGTAATGTTTGCAAAGAAAAGCTTGGGTAAAGGGAAGGAACTTGAGGTTGATTTGCTTTGGAAAGGAAAGGGTAAATACATGACAAATGCTAGTTCCTGGATCCACATGTATACGATATAGAGGAAGTCAATGGAACTTCTTATGAAATTTGCTTCCTTAGAAGATTTAGGCCCCTGCAGGTGGACACAAAGCCACAAGCACAGCATTGGTGCCAGAGTCAAGGTGGGGTTCAATCCCAAGTCTGTAACCTTGAGTATAAGGAACTTACACTCTCTGAGCCTCTGTTTCCTCACTTGTAACTGCTGCCTGTGTGGTAGCCACTAGCCACATACAGCTTTCAGTACTTGAAATGTGGTTAGTTCAAGTTGAGACATGTTGTAAGTGTAAAATGCATACCAAATTTTGAAGAGTTGGTATGAAAAAAGTAAAATATTTCATTAATAACTTTATATTGATTACATGTTGACATGATAATATTTGTGATATATGAGATTAAAGAAAACATGGTCAAAATTAACTCCCCCTGTTTCTTTTGACTTTTAAAATGGGGCTACTTAGACAATTTTAAATTGCATATGTGGCCCATGTGATATTTATATTTATGGCTCATGCTATATTTCCTCTGTACAGCACTGATCTATAAAATGTTGTTGGGAGGTTGATATTCAGTTCAAAGAAGACATCATATGTAGAGAGTACCAGGTGACCAGTTTCATTTCCCTACCCCACCCTACATAGGATCCACCAGTGAGTCCTTTCACCTCTTAAATTTGCTCTTGTCTCTCCAAATGCATCATGTCTCTCTCATCATCTCTCACTTGCTTGGATGTCTGCAGTTGTGTCTTGATTCATCTTTCTACTTACACTCCAGCCACCTGACAATCTATTATCCACTCAACAGCCAATGGGAGTTGTTTTAAATACAAATCTGATCTTTCCCATCCCTACATAAAACCCTCCAATGGCCTCCCACTGCATTCAGCACAGAAGTTTATCTGGCTCAGAGTCCCTCTGTGATGTGGCCCTGCCCACCTCTTCTCCATCCCATGCCCACTACGGCCTTGCTACATGACCATGTCATGCTGGTTTCCTCCTCACAGCCTTCAAATCATTCATTCCAGGGCCCAGAACATTATCTCCCAATTCTGCATGGCTGGCTCCTTCTTATCTTGTAGTCTCAAGTCACAGGTCACTTTGTTAGGATGGTCTTCCATATCTAAGGTAGCAATTCACCATAGCACTGTGTTGCCTTCTTCTGATTCAGTCTCTTCATGACATTTACCACAAATTGAACTCCTGTTTTTTTTTTCAGTTTGCTTACTTGGGTACCATCTGTCTTGCTCCATGAGGGCAGGGACCTGTCTTAGACCTTCCATCTCCATAGCCTCACTTGGTGACTGGTACATGGACAGTGCCCAACAAAAGTCAAGTAAGCAAATGGATCTGTCAGCTGGAGTTGAGAAGGATTAGAGGCTGGGTCTCCAGAACAGTCTGCCCAAGATGTTCCTACTCCAGCCATTCTACTTCTAGGTCTATATCCACAAGAACTTAAAGCAGGGTCTCCAAGAGACATCTGTTCACCCATGTTCACAGCAGCATAATTCACAATAGCCACAAGCAGAAGCAACTCAAGTGTCTACCAGCAGAACAAGTGAATGGGTATAGAAAATGTAGTATATAACTAAAATGGGACATCAGTCAACCTTAAAAAGGAAGGAAATGCTGACACATGCTACAATATGGATGAACCTTGAGGACATTATGCTCAGTGAAATAGGTCAGTCACAAAAAAGCAAATACTATATGATTCCACTTACATGGGTTATCTAAAGCAGTCAAAGTCATACAGACAGAAAGTAGAGTGGTGGTTGCCAGCAGCTGGGGGAGGGAAATGGGGAGTTGTTTCCAACAGGTACAAAGTTTCAGATTTGCAAGACACAAAAGCTCTGGAGCTCTGTTACACAACATGAATGTATTTAACACAACTATACTGTACACTTAAAATGGTTATGATGGTAAATTTTATGTTTTTACTGTAATTTTTTAAATTTTTTAAACATGTTGTAAAACAATAAAATGTCTACCTATCCCAGGGTACAGAGTAGAAAGCTGTAGCCAAATCAGCTAAAGGAAGGGAAGAAAAAAAAAACAACTTGAATTGTGGGAAGAACCAGGGGAAGAGGAGTTAACATAGGACCCCATTAGCTGCCCTGTCCATTCGCTGGCCTACACCTTGGGAAATGGACACAGAGACTCACAGGTCTGGAGCCCCATGAGTATCAGGAGGAGTCAAGAGGTGAGGCAAACACTTCTTTTAGCATTACTACTGAAGACTTCTAGAAATCTTCTCTGAGAACCTAATTAGGAATGCAAGCAGGTACAGGATGCTCATCAGAGTGCTCTTGATAACAATGTGGCTATCCTCAGGGCACCTGTTAGTAAAGGGTGGTCAAGCATATGGGGAAGACTACAAAATCATATGAAAAAACAATGGTGAAATCTGAATTGACAAAAAGATAATCTCATCTGTCATCATGATTCCATTTGTAAGTGAGAGAGAGAGAGAGAGACAAAGAAGGAGGTATTAATGGGGAAGGGGGGCTGAAATTACTTGTTTTCCCTTTATTTTGTAATGTTCTGTAACCAACATGTACTGTTTAAGCAATGACAAAGAATAATTTTAAAGAAGAAAAGATGGCAGAAAAAAATTTATAAGGAAACACGAGGATCCTCCCAAAATTCTAGTACCCTAATAGTCAAAAGAATTACAGCACAGAAAGAACCCCCAGTGAGGAACAGAAAACATAAAACCTTACAGTTATGTAATTCAGGAAGGCCTTCAGAGGCTGCCAGACACCCAGAGAGACCCAAACAGGCCTTTTGGAACTCAAACCAGGACAGAGAAACACACAAAAGTAATAAGACCCATCCAGAGATGAAAGGTTGACATGCGGAATCACAGAGACAAGGTGAGTTGTAAGAAAGAGGAGGCAAGAAACAGTGTTCCAATGTCCTTCAGGTACCTGTGATGGCTTTGTGTCAGGGTAGAGGAGGGGTGAAGGGGGAATCTCTAAACACACTCCCCACAACCCTTTCTAGGGACCCACTATAATTAAGCTAACACTGAGAGGAAAAAGTCCTTCTATTCAGCTGTCATCTGTGAGAGCTCAAGAGCTGAGTCAGGCAGCCTCTCCAGCAGAATGGAAAGACCCGGTGGACCCAGCTTCCACCATGATTGCTGCACTGGGGGTGGGGATACATACACACAAGTTTGTCTAGCCATGTCACTCTCAGAGCTGGCAACAAATAATAACAACACTCTTCTAAATGCTATATAGACACACTCTAATTTTCTCAACAACTCTATGAGAGAGTTATTATTATTATCCCCATTTTACAGATGAGAAAACTGAAGCTCAGAGAGGTTATAAGTAACTTGCCCAAGCTCACAGAGCCAGCCTACAGCAGAGCCAAGATTCAAGCTCAGGGGGCTGGGGCTCCAGAGTCTATGTTCTGAACAACTATGTAATTCTCTCTTGGAAATCCAGAAAACCACAACCAAGTGTTTTCCCCAGATTACTCTGACATCTGTTTGTAGGAAACTCATCTCTAGGAGAAGTTACACAGAAAACCTCAGTGTCTAAGATCACTGCACTTCATCACAGGCTATGAAAACAGCCTAAGCTCACTGGGGGAAAACTACTTTCCCACCTGCTCCACTGAACTACTTTGGTGCCTGGCCCTCGGAATTCTCTATGTCCTGAGCACCCACAAAACAGGGCTCTCAGCAGGGCCACACTGCACTACACCACCACGCTACACTGCCTCTTAAGAACAGAATCTGCAGCAGAGTGACAAGCCAACCTTCCTCTATACTCCCCAGATGCATAACCTGCAGAAAGCTAGCTAATGTCTCTCTACACCTCCATCCCCTGGCTGGAAAAGAGAGAGAACAGTATTAAAGTCTCATTACTCACAGATTTTGTTTTTGCAAAGATTTTGGGAATGTGCTGACTTGCTAAAATTCACTTAACTCCCTAAATCAATACTCACGGTACTTTGTGATTGTTGGGCACATGAGGAGCAACAAAAATTTGAGTCAGCCAACACACATATTCCCAGCGAGGATGGACAAGGCAATGATCTGTCCTGTTGTCCATTTTGATATTTTAAATGAGTATTCTTTTTGCAGTATGTTTAGCACCACAATTTGTTGGTTTTGTTTTTGTGTTTTTGTGCTTTTTGTTGGAAATGTGCCTGTTTAAAAGGCCCCCTGCCAGGAGGTGGGGGTGGGTAGGGCAGGGGAAAATGGTGGTGGTAAAATGGAGACAACTGTATTCGAACATCAAAAAAATTTTACTATAAAAAAATAAAAGGCCCCTGCCCCACTCAGGGTGCATTCCTCAGAGCAAGAAAGCTGTGAAGTGTCTGAACTATGTGTGTTAGACAAGCTTCACTCAGGCATGCATTGTGCTGCTGGTGGCCATGAGTTCAACGTCGATAAGTCAATAAAAGATATCAAATAAAGTGTCTTTAAACAGAAACACACATATCTGTTGACAAAAATGTCATGGCCAGAGGCTCGAAGGCTCCTAACCCTGTAGTTGCCCTGGGAGCAAAGGTTGAGCATTCACTAATCCAGTATTTGTGGTGACTTTACAGAACTACTGCAAATAACAGAACTAACTCTACTCTGCAGTACTATCAGTCTTCAATGAGCTAATACCACTAAGGCACATAGCACAGTGCTTTGACAATACTAAGTGCTATGTAGGCATTGTCTATTACCATTTGTATAAATGTTTAGTTTAAAGACTAAGATGAAATATACGTATGACCCATGGGCATGAACAATGGTGGAGGGATTGCCTGAGGGAGTAGGGAGTGCTGGGTGGAGGGGGGCAAAGGGGGAAAAATCAGAACAACTCTAATAGCATAATCAATAAAATATATGTTCTTTTTATAAAGACAGAGAGAAAGAGAACTACAACCAGATGAAATAAACATTTCACACAAAACAACTAGCATTCTTAACTTGACCTGAATTGAATGGGACAACTGAGTGGCCCAAATAAATACTTAGAAAAGGGGCTTTGATGGTATGGCACATTATTGCTGATGAGAGCGGAGTCAATAACTTGCTTTAGGATAAGGAAAGAAGACTCCAGGGACTACCCATGCAGTTCACATGCCTAGGATCCACACCCCTTGGTTTTCCTTGGGGAATATTACAGGGGGTCTTGGTAGAATCAGTAAGTCAGAGGTGGTCATGTTGAAACAGGACAGTGAGAAGCTAGGAAAATTCCTTGGCAAGTGGAATAGAGAAACTGAGACAGACAGCTGAACACAATGGCTGAGCAATTTACAGCCACATATAGAAGGCTACCTGCCTAGAGATAATGTCTAGGCCTCGACTGTATTTCAGCTCCAGACTCAGAAAAGCAGCAAAACCAGGTGGGCCATGCCAGGACCAACTGCAATGATTAATGAACTCCTGTCCTATCACTGACCAATCAGTGGAGACCATGACTCTGAAAGGGCACACCTGGAGAATTGATGAATATTCTACTGAAACCCTCCCCTGAGACCTCCCCTAAGTTTCCTGCCTACAAGAGAGAAGTAAAAGTCTCAAGACAAAAGACCCAGCACATGGGGAGTAGCTAACATCATACCCTTTCCCCTCTTCTTCCTTCAATTCTTCCCCCACAAGCAAGTATCTTCTAAACTTGAAGGGTCCTCACAAGACTTGCAACCAGGGGAGTAAAGGGCAATGGCAGCTTGTCCCAGGCTAATCACCTAAACCTGTCCCCAAGCCTCCCTTTTCTCTGACTTTTCAGTGAGCTAAGGCAGCTGAGCCTTGGCTCTCCTATTGCTTCCTCTATGTTAAGTAATTCCTTGTTTTACTGTCCCCAGCTTTAATAAATGTATCCTCAAAGTCACCTACACTCATGTTGTGAAACTGTTCCTACACAAAGTCAAGAATGCTCACACTCTCAGCTGGCCCTGGGCAGACCCGCTCAGGGCAAGGCTCCTGTTTGGTAACAATATGACTAAAGGTAGACCAATCAGAAGCTCTCCCCCTGAACTTTGCATCTACAATGAACCATTAGGCCCTGCTTCCTAGATCCCTGGAATTTCTCTAGTTCTAGAACTTTCTAAAGCCTAATACTTCACCTTCTCCTTCACATGTCTGATTTCTCCCCTATTTTTTTAATAAATTCATTTTTGCTTAAGTTAATTAGTCCATTTTTCATTCCTCATAACCAAATATAGGACAGGAATGTTCAAGGAATAACCTTTTTCCATCTACCCTTCCCTGTGATATAAAGCCTCAGAATAAAGGAAACTCCAGAGCTGACCACTCTCCCCAGCTGAACACTTTGCTCTGAGTGGTAGTATTTGCAGGGGTGAGAGCAGAGCAAATATGTCTATAATCACCCAGATACCCTTAACTAAGCTCAGTTCTTCAGCCCAGATAAATTTCATACCAGGATTCCAAGAGATTTCACACATTAAATCACCAAACCACTGCTAGGAACCCAGAAGAATCCTGGAGAACCAGGAAAACACTAAGGGGTCCACAAATATTACACTGTTTTTTAAAAAAGGGGAAAAAACGATGGATTCTGCAGACAAGAGAACCAACGTACGGGGTGAGCCTTATCAGACTCACATCATTTCCTTTTTGTGTGAGTTTTGCTTTGTTTTGTGTTTAGACAGTTGCTAATCTGGTGGACAAGGGAAGTGTGATGTGGACCATGTCTCTGGACATTAGCAAGCCTTTCCTCACTGTGCTCATGAGAGGCTTTTGAGAGAGTCAGAAAGATATGTTCAGTCTTCTCTGATGCAACTGGGTACAAATGGTATCATAATATGATTTGCCTTTGTGGCACTTGTAAATATATAATTATTTATATGATGGTTTCATGTCAACCTTCCCCATAGACTGTGTAGTCCACAAGTAAAGGAATAGGATCTATCCTGGGCACCATGATACCTCCCATACCTAACATTGTGTCTGGCACACTAATAGGTTTTCAAAACACTATTGCATGCATGAATGGGTAAATCAATGAATTTATGTCACCCTGGTGAGAGACCTGAACAAGAATTACAAGTATAAGTGTCTACAGAGACAGGCTGGTCATGAATAGCGAGACAAATGGAGAGAGTGAAGAAGTTATATCCACCCAAGGAGTCAGCTACCATCAGTTCTGGCCCTGGAACCTAATCAAATGCAGAACTTGGGCTGCCAGTCACCATGATATTTCAAAAGGTACCTAAAAAGTATACTATGGTGAAATCCAATTCTTAAATATAAGTTATTAGGGTTTTTTTTTAACATTTTAACTCTTTCAGTTGAAGCAAAAGTGAGATTCACTCTTTAGATATCACAATGAGCTTTGCTACAGAGAGGCCCTGGCTCTTCATCCCCAGTCCTGTCTCACTTAGCATTTTCATCATAAGACTTGGAGAAAGGATGACATGAGTCAAGTTCAAAAACATCACAGAGCTGAGAAAGCTAGTGGCCATGCTGGAAGTAGGATCTTATAAATAACAGAAAAGATTTAACATGAGCAAATATAAAGTCCAGAAACCTAATTTAGAAGTCCAGGGACACAACTTGGATTAAGAGGTTTTGGGAATAAGCAGTTACGAATCACTTAAGGATTTCATTAGACAAAAAGCTCAGTGAGTCAGCAGTGTGAGAGGGATGCCAAAAAATAGTTAATGATTTTAGACTAATTAAAATATATTCTCTACATCAGTGATTGCAAATTGACGGCTCACATATTGTTTGGCCTGCAAGCTGTTTTTTAGTTTTAAAAAATAAATTACCAATACTCCAAAATTAGAAAATTTCTTATAAATACTCTGATTTTCCTATCTATCTTCTAATAAGAAAAAATGAAGACTCTAGCAAGGCTAGGCCTGTGTTTCCACACAGGCAACAAGTGGCTTGAGCAGAGTAGCATCACCCCTTTGAGGTGGGACACGGTCCCACTCATTTTTCAACAGGAACCACCACTCCCTGGGTTCCTCATCACCAACACTGTCAGTTGCCAACACTCATCACACTTGGACTGTTAATTTCCTTACAGTATACTTAAAACATATATTCTTCCATATTTGTATCTCTACAAAAAGAAGGAAAAATAAAAGCCACATTGAAAAAAATTGTATACTTCTCCATATAAGTGAAGAAAATTTTTATAGTTTAATACCAATATTCCTTCTACCTAGGCTGCTTCAATCATTTAAGATACTGCCCTGGCTCTTATAGGAATCTGAATCTGTGGTTTCCAATCTAGAGCATGAGATATGATGCTTTATCTCTATTCAGTGAGAGGGAGAGTCTAGCTGAAGTGTTACAAGGATTTTCAGATCCACTATTTATAAAGTACATGGACGAGCTAGAAAATTGAGGACAGGGTCATGCATAGCATGGAATTTTATGCTGACAATTTTTTTAATGTCTCTATGTTCTAACATGGAAAGATGTATCTTGTTGGTGACATCAGAAAGTTATGGAACTGAATGCTTAACCTAATACTATTTTAGTAAATATATGAGTATGTGGGTGTAGGTGTGTATTTGTTATGAGCATAGAAGAGCAGTTTTTCTGTACAACCTAGAAATTTAGAGATTCTGGGAAGTTCCACACTCATAACAGTGAAATAGAAGATGAAGAAATGACCAAGTGATTTTCAGAGGCAGACAGCAAGACTCTAGTATAATTAGAGATAAGTGTGTTGGGAAATATTTGAAACTAGAAATTTGGGTGAGATTGAGTGGGAGTAGAGGTTTGAGAGCCTCAAAAAGCAGGCAGAGGGGCAACCTTGCAGCAGATACACTGAGAGCAGCTGCCTCTAGCTAACATTCCTGGGGGCTCTGGCCATCTCTGGCAAACTTCTCTGAAACCTTCAAGGGTAGGACCCCAGCTATAGTGTCTTCCATGTTCATACCTCCCACCACTGCTGAATGGTCAGGGTGGGCACGATACCCAAAGAGGGACAAACAGATTATCCCAGAAACTTGGAATTAGACCTAAGAGAAGCTGTCTGTTCCAGTGGGAAAAGTATGAATGTGGCCAAAAAGATCATGGTTGATCCAGTACAAACACAGGCCAGGAAAGACAGAGAAAGGAAAATAGGCAGCCATGTAGGAACAAAGGAACCCATGGCCCAGAGACAAAGAGAAACAGGACAGCCTCCCTGCCTGTGCTCCCAATGGTTTTCCAGTTATATGCAGTCATTCAGAATACCCGTAAATACACACGAGAGCCTCCAACAACACTAAAGGCAGCAGTTCACACTCAGAGACCCTCCCATCCGCACAACAGTAAGTGCTTTACACACAGGACGTCATTTAACTTTCCTGAAAACCCTACGAGGCAGCTAAAATTATTCTCCCCTCCTTTATTTGTAGGTGAGAAAACTGAGGCAGAGATGTTTAAGTTAAGATCACTAAGGTTGCCCAGGTAGGAAGTGGCAGAGCCAAAATCTGAATCCCAGTAGTATGGTTCCAGAGGCCTTGCATTTAACCATTAAATAATCTATCTCTTGGCCTATGTTTGCTTGAGTGAATTTCTATCACTTGTGACCCAAAAGACCCTGCCTGAGACACAGAGAAGCCACATGGACTTGCAGAAAAGCAGCCACCCAGAAGGTGCTGTCATGGGAACCCTGCCAGTTCTTCTTGCTAAGTTGGCCAGCAAAGCACTATTTCCTGCAACTAGGGTGGCTGCTGGCCCCAGGGAAGAGCCATGGGGAAACTATTCAGATGTTTGACAGATATGTCTTGAGCACCCACTATGTGCCCACTATGTTCTAGGTGCCAGGAAATTAGCAGAGCACAAGACAGACAAGAGCTCTCCTCTCCCAAAGTTTACTTTCTAGAAGAGGAAGACATACTAATCATTTTAAATACGGTAGCCCCCCTTAACCATGGGGGATATGTTCCAAGTGAATGCCTGAAACCACAGACATTAGTGTATGGACCCTACATACACTGCTTTTTCCTATTTTTGTATATCTATGATCAAGTTTAATTTATAAAACTAGGCACAGTAAGAAATTAACAACTAATAACAAAATAGAATAATTGTGACAATTTACTATAATTAAAGTTATGTGAATGTGGTCTCCCTCTCTCTCAAAATGTCTTATTGCCCTGCATTCACCCTTCTTGTGATGACTGGGCTGACACAATGTCTGCATAATGAGACAGCGTGAGTAAATGACATAGGGATTGGGACTTAGCATTAAGCTACTACAAGGGTGAACACAAGCACTGTGATACCACTACAGTGGATCTGGTAACCGAGATGGTTACTAAAGAGGCTAACAGGCAGGCAGTATACACAGTGTGGACATGCTAGACAAAGGGATGTTTCATGTCCCAGGTGAGACAGAGTAGGACAGCGCAAGATTTCATCACACTGCTGAGAATGATGCACAACTTAAAATTTATGAATTTTTACTTCTGAAATTTTCAATTTAACATTTTCAGACAATGGTTAACCACAGGTACCTGAAACTGTGGAAAGTGAAGGCATAGATAAGGGGACGGACTACTGTACTTATAGAAGCCATGAAAGCAAAGCAAAGTTGATGTGATAAGAGAGTGTTGAAAGGAATTCCTTAGACAAGGCAGTTAGAGAAGGGTTCTCTCAGAGATGACAACTGAGCTGAAACAAAAATGATGAGAAAAACCCACGATCCTAATGTGGAGTCAAAGAGAGGCACTGAGGTGGGAAGACACTTGGCAAACTCAGGGAACAGAAAGAAGGCATGTTGTTGGAAGGCATATTCACTCCATGATATCTACTTGAGCAACTTTGTGTGCCAGACATGTGGAAAGAAAGGCATCTACACTTCAGTCCCCAGCCTCCTACACAACTTAGAAGCTAACAAAAAAGTCAGTGTGGCAGGTTTCAAAAATGGCCAATTCTTCATTCCTGTGTCCACACTCTACAACATGACCTTACAGCTTCTCTTCTCCAGAGGTAGGTGCTATTCCCCCACTTCTTGAATCTGGGATGGACTGTGACTTGTTTTTGGCCGGTAGAATTCAACAGAAGTGACAGTGTTCCAATTCTGTGGCTTTGCTCCTGTGTCTTTCATGTCCCAAAGGAAAGCCAAGGAAAGAGCTCTCATTTGGTCTTTCAGCAGAGGGGGAAAGAGCAATGGCTAAACTATAGCTCTTAAAGTCTCTGCTTAGATACATTTAAATGTAGAGTGTATCATGTCTGCTCTAATTCCACTGGCCAATGTGTGTCACATGGCCAACCTCCAGATCAATAACCGGGAAAGTACACCCCTCCTCTAAGTAGATACTGTAGGTCACATAGCGCTTGTTGGGAGCCACCCTGCCTGGTTTCAGGAGCTGTAACCCCACCACGGCTAAGGCTCAGTGAGCGACCTTCAGACCATAAGCCACTAAGAAGACAAAGCTTATCTCCCTGGCAGGGATGCAGCTTCGGATCCTTTTTCCATAACTGGCCCCCAATGCTTGATCAGTCAGTCAATGACAGGTAAGATTCCCCAAGCAGGGAACGACCTAAGACAGTCATGGTCACATGGAGGCCCCAGGGAAGGACCTAGGGGGCTACAGCAAAAGGGGGTGAAGGAAGCTCGCCCCTCAGCTTTGACAAAGCCTGAGCCCTCATTCTGCCTGCAAGAAGTCTCCTAATCTCTTGGCTGCCTTGCTTCCTCTGTCTGACTTAAGCCTGAAACAATAACAGAGGGCAGTGCAGCCCTGTGCTGGAAAGGGCGGGTTTCCAGGTGATCAGGCCTGAGAAAGAATACAGAAACTCCTGTGAAACCTGCTTTGCTGAGAATGCTCTTAATTAGATGATAAAGGCCCAGGCAGGAAATGAGTTTGGTCTCTTAAGTTTTGTAGCCTTTTAGGTGACAGGCCCTGACTCAGAATAAGCCCTCGTAGTTCTTTGTATGCTATCTATTGCTTGATCCTTACTGCCTGACAATGATTAATGAACTTTACCTGTATTCCTGAGCAAACAAACCCAATAAAAACCTATCAAGGCAAGGATCGGGGCGCTCTCTCCTAGAGAGAGTGGCCAGGCTGCTCCAAGGCGCTCTCCCCTTGAGAAGGTAGCCATGCCGTCCCTTTTCCTCCACAGGACTTGGTAGTCCATGTGAATGTATCTCATGTCTCATCCATAACACCACGGACACTGCAAACTGGTGTCTGCATCAAGCACTGAACAGGGATATATAATCAGTCCTCTTACAGGGAGGAAGCAAATAATTGATTCAATAATATGCTCCACCACAGTGACCTTGGGCAAGTCATCTCACTTCTATTTCTCCATCTGTGAAATAAGAATACCTGCTTCTTCTCCATCTGTGAAATGAGAATACCTGCTTCAGACTCAAACTCAATAAACATGAGTTCCCTTCCCCTTTCCCATCTTCTGAGATTCATTCAGGGCAGCTCAAGCCAAATTTAGAAAGACCCTAGTAGACCAGTTGTAGTTAAACATTTGGTCCAAGATCTGTAACCGGCCAAAAGCAAACCCAAGTGGATTGGATTCTTTGTGTGAGATGAGTGCACTCCCCTCAAAGTCAGCCACAGTCCCCTCTAAGCCACTCATGTCAACACATTATGGAAATCTTGTTAGGAAAATACCAGTTCCGGAACTGAAGAAAAAACGGAAGGGAATGTGGTTCAATTAATTGCCATGATAACATTAATGTGATTAAGAGCATACATTTTAGAATTTGAATTTGGCTCTGCAACTTATTTGCTGTATGTCCTTAAACAAAGTAAATACTTGAGCCTCAGGTCATCAATAAAATGGGAACAATAAACTAAGTCAGGAGTTACTGTGAAAATTAAATGAGATAATCAACATGTATGACTTATTACTGTGCTTGGTCCAAAGAAATGTTCAATAAATAGAAACTCTTATTAATGCTGGTACATGCCCTATAATATAGATGTTCAAGTATTAATATTTCAAGCCGGCCTTTTGCATCCAGTTTAGAGAAATCCTTGCTTATACCAGTAGTATAAGTTTGAGTTCAATTTTTGTTTCCTATTCCATAATAGGAGACAGTGCACTGTTCCTAGGGAATCCTGCAGTGATGCCCTGATCTTGCCTCTATCCATAAAGGACTTCCAATTCTTTTTAAAGAAGCTAAAGAAATAAGAGTTGCAGAGGTCATTTCTGAAAGTGATGAATGGATATGGATCACAGCATCGGTTTCCCCAACCTTCTAATTCAAATAGCATGTCAGCAAAAGGGTGCTGCCAATATAGAAAAAGACCCTAAAATAACAGGACCTCCTCCCCCAAGGAAAGGATCTCCATTTCCTATTCTTTGGAACTGGATTACCTGTTTTATGTGTGGTGGATGTTTTTAGCAACAAAGCGCATTCCATCTCCTAGCTAGAGGACATGTCACCAATTACTTAGGAAAGAGATGAATAATTAAACAAACTTCTCTTTTGAGATACCAAATGTGTCTCAGTAATAGTGAAGGGTTACAGACAAAGCCTCCCTGTGGCTCACAGCAGTTTGGTCTATTTCTGAGTCTGATCAAGCTTGCAAAATTTACCCAAAATGGAACAATTTGTGACCCTGAGTTAATCACTCAATCTCTCTAAGTCTCAGTTTTCTCATCTTTAAAGTAGGAATAATGGATTGCCTTGAAATGCTTTGTTAGGGTTCAAGAGCTAAACCAATCTAAGGAAGCCCATCATTCCAGACACTAGTGACATAGGACTCATGGCTTGATGAAAATAGACCAAAACAAACACAAGCACAAATAACTAGTGAAGGACTAGTGTGCAGTAAATTGAAATAAAAATTCCAACGAAATAAGAAAATGTAAAAAAGGGAGGGGTGGGGTTCATAGAAGATGAGCTACAGCCATCCAATAAATATGTAAAAAGATGTTCAGCCTCACTAGTAATCAAGGAAATGCCTATTAAAATTAAATAGGCATTTTTCTCCCAACAAATTGGAAAAAGAAAGCTTGACAATATCACGATATAGGGAGGATGCAGTGAAAGGAAACACACTGCTGGTGGGAGTGTACACTGGTCCAGCCATGTTGCAGGACACTGGGCGATATCTATTAAAATGTGAATCATATATGCCCCATGGCCAAGCCATTCTACTTCTCAGCAACCAGAGAAATACTCGCATGTGTGTGAGATGTGTAGGATGCTTGTTGAAGTACTGTTTGCAAAAACCCCTGAATAGAAAAATCTAAATGTTCCTCAACAGCAGAATGGCCACTGGACAGGATCGGAACAAGTCTCCCTGGAATGGAGAACAAGTCCACCCTGGCATGTGGATTATTTTGAGCTAAAGACAAGTAGCTCAAAAGACTCAGCAAGAGCTTTATACCATCTCTTTAACAACCTAAAAGAACTTAGATGGAGGGCCTGGTCCAGGAAGAGTACTGTCATCAAATAGCTACAAAGAACATAGGACAGGTATGGTAACAAGAACTAGGAAAGGCTTAGAGACCAAAGTCCTCTCTATGACCCATTGTCTCTCTATGGCATGGCAAACATTTGTTTTTCCATCTCCATGGAAATTGCCTCCTCACTTTTGAAGTCCCAGACTCCTACCCCTTCTTAGTTTCCACGTGGCATACAAGCCACATGGCTGCCCATGGGTCTCCATTATTCTTAAGGAGCTCCCATATGTATGAAATCAAATTTGTCCTCCTGTTAATGTGTCTTATGTTAATTTGATTATTAGACCAGCCAAAGAATGTTAAAGGGTAAAAGGAAAATTCTTTCTCCATAACCACAATATGGGAGAGAAAGTTCATTCTGTGAATACTACACAATAGCTGAAAACTAACACCAAAGACTGCTCTTCAAGACACTGTCAAGTGAAAACCAAGTTGCAAGATGATGCATGCTGTGTGATACCATTGCACAAAACACACAAACACAAACTCCACCATATAACCTATACAGGTACAAATATGAACATAGGAGAAGTTCTAAACAGAGACACCAATGGTGACCTCTGGGGAAAGGAGAGGCGATCTGGATTAACGTGTCAAAAGAGCCCTGACCAGTGTAGCTCAGTTGGTTGTGCATTGTCCTGCAAAGCAAAAGGTTGCCATTTAATTCCCAGCCAGGGTATGCCTGAGTTGTAGGTTGGTCCCTGGTTGGGGCAAGTACAAGGGGCAGCCGATCCATGTTTCTCATCCTCTCTTTCTCCCTCCCTTCCCCTCTCTCTCTAAAAATAAATAAATAAAATCTTTTTTAAAAAGTCAAAAGAACAAACTGACAGTAACCAGAGGGGCCAGGAAGAGAAATAACAGAGGGAAAGAAGGAAAAGGATAGGAGGGAAAGAAGGGAAAGGGTGGTCAAAGAACATATATAAAGTCCCAGGGACAAAGCCAAAAGGGGATATGATTGAGGGTAGGAGATAGGGGTGGGTGGGGTGGTGGAAAGTGGTGGCAGGGAAATGGAGTCGACTGTATCAGAACATTAATTTTAAAAATGATTTAAAAATTTTAAAAATTTTTGAAAAGTCAAAAGAACCATAAAGGTCTTTCACCTTATCTATCATATTTAATTTACCTTCCTGAGCTTGTACTTATGTCATTCCTAAGGACTTCATTTTTTGTAACACAGCAGGTCACCCTCACAGCATCATCCATGGTGGGTCATTAAATCTGGCCAACTCCAGAATCAACAGAAGACACAATTGTGGGGATAAATATGGCCATAATTTTTACCACATGACTGAGACTTCTGTCTCCCCCTGAAACTTTCTCTTTACTCTGAGAAACAGGAAGCCCAGCACACCTGGCTTTTTGCAATTCTAATACCCTAAGACCTACGGGTTTAATCCTTCCCCAGGGGTGATAACTAACATATTCAATGCAGACACTTTACAATCAATCAAGTTAACAACTGAAGCTCTTTTGCACTTACACTTAGGTGCGAAAAGAAAAGAAATAATTGAGAGTTGAGGAAAGAGCAAGGGATTGAATTTAATAGGAATCCACAGAACCTGGGAGCAATTTGGTCAGGAAGGGGTTCTGAACTCAGAAAGAATTGTTGGATGGAATGTGAATATAAAGTCTAAAAAGCAGATTTTCAGCTACAACCAGTCTTTCATAATCTGGGTGTAAATCACCTCTCCAGAACCTTTACTCAGCTCCATCTAGCCAAAGGAGCAGAATCTGTGCCAAGTGTTAAAGGTAAGACCTATGACAATGGAGAGAAATAAATGACCAAATGAAACACAGTGACCAGCCCAAAAAGAACCCATTCCAATCCACCCCATTTCTTGCATTAAAAGACCTCAGAAGCCCTAGTCATAAAAAAAAAATAACCTATCCCAACTAAGAGTGGAGGAATGGAGATGTCACTGCCTTATGTTTTATCACAACACCCCTGGAAAATAGGTTTCTGTTTTAACAACTCTGTATATTCTTTCTCATTTCCAGCACTTATCATACAGTATAAAGATCTCTCTTTTTTCTTCTTTGTTTACTTGTTTTGTCTGCCTTCAGCTAGAATATATGTTACACAAGGAGTATTGAGACCCCAGGGCAGGCAGCCTCAAAGAGGGCATATTGATTACTTTGAATTAGTTATTTGACAAGCAGTGGGTAGTTGATCCTCCCAGGTCTCCTTGAATGCAGGAAATAAATCTCCCTTGTGAAAGATGCCCTCCTTGCTCCATGGGCCTAAGAGAGGCACCCTGGTCACTCAAGGAAGGAATCCAGGGTCAAAAAGCTTGTTTTATCCAGGATAAACAAACCTTGTTACTGCTTTCTAATTTACTATCCACACCCAAAATTTGCTTAGGTTCCTCACTAAATGAATCCCAAACCTAAGTTTATTGGTCCTGCCAATTCTTCACAAATTTGTTTCTTTGGCTGGTTTATCATTTCTCTGAGCATCATTCATGATCTCCTATGCACACATATTAAATTGGTTTTTCTCCTGTTAATCTGGTCTTGTGTCAATTTTCTTACTAGTCTACTCACAAGAATTCAAGAAAGGTAGGATGGTAATTTTCCCTCACCACCAACCGACAGAAGCAAAGAATTTCCCTGTTTGTTCACTACTGTTTCCCTAGTATATCACATATATAGTAGTAACTCATAAGTATTTTCAATTGAAGGTGTGGATACTTCCAGAAATTCAGCCAGAACCTTAAAACCTGGTACTTATGGGATAAAATAGATCACTGAGCAGAAAGAGGAGTTGGGAAAAAGAACTGGTGATGACTCTGTTTTGGAGGGGACCACTTCTGTTCCTAATACAAAGGACATAACATAGATTTTATAAGGATTCTTCTCTGTGGCTTTGTGGGCTGTTTAAACATTAGAAATTTCACAGAGGTGGCCCTATAGAGGAGAAAGGGAGACCCTCATTACAAACTTTCAAAGTGTGACCCCTCAAGCTTAACTAAAATTTTACCCCATATCCATTAGTGACAAGGCTGGTACAAAAATAAGAGCAGTCACTTCCGCTTTTATTAAAAAAAAAAAAACAGAGAGAGGAAAAATACTTACTGAACTCTGAACTTCCTCTCTTTTAACCACAACTTACTACTGACTTACTTTGGTAAAATGATTGGCAAATACATAATAACCAGGCACTTCATTGGTGTCGACAGTTTCTCTCCAAAACCCTGCCTGGAGCATTGTCTTGGCCAGCCAGCCTTTCAAGGGAGCCAATCCAGGAATCCTGATGGGAAAGGACAAAGCTGACCTGAGGCTGCCACAAAACTGCCCAGCTGAGCTTTGCGGCCACCACAGCCCCACTCACAGGACAGGCACTTTCCATGCCAAAATGAAACTGAGCCCAAGCAGACAGACTTTTCAGAGGCACAAGTCCACAGCCAGATTTCCTGAATAGAGCTGAACACTGGGTGCAGCAACCTGAGTGTGGGTCCAGGCCCTGCCACCTAGTTAGCTCTGTGATGCAGGGGAAGTGGCTTCACCTCTCTGGGCAACAGTTTTCCCACATGTTAGAAAGAAAGAAGGCTTTTGTTTCTGGTCCAGTCAAGCAAACTCCAACTGGACCCAACCTTTCTGCAGTTAACAAAACTCTGGACAATTTTTTTTTACTTTTGTTTTATTTTACTGAAAGCATGAGCAAGTAAACAAAATAAGCAGATTCTGAAGGCGGCACAGGCCAGAACTTGAAAGAAATGGGAGGCCATTGCACAACTTTGACCCAGACAGCAGTTAGCACTGAGCGGTAGCTAAAACTCCAATACAAAAAGTCAGTCTGCTTGCAGAGCCAGGAGACGGATTCCAGGTCAACCACAGCTGCTGGGAACTGAGGAGGGAATCCAAGAACAGAGAAAGCCAAGGAGGAGGAGCCGCAAATTTTGTATAAACTCTACCCAAGTGTCTAGCTGGCTCTTGAACCCCACATCTATGAGGCAGTCTCAAAAAAAAAATAACCAAAACTGACATCTGAGCTGATGATGCCCGAGACACAATTTACTGTTTAACCAAGCCAATCACTTACCAAGACTAAAATATCAACACTCTTCAGACACACAACAGAACCCAGAGTCCCTACAACATAACACTCAAGATTGTCCTGAGATTACTCAACATATGAAAGAAAAACCAGGAAAATGTGACTCAATCTCAAGAGAAAGTCTAATCAACCAAGGAAAAGAAGGAGGAATAATTCCCACTAGGTTGGAGCAATAACCTGAAATTGTATGAGATGCAATGCATTCAGCTGCACATAACAGAAACCCCATCTTGAAATGGTTTAAGCAGTAAGAGAATTTATTATCTAACAAAGTAAAATTGCCACAGTTCCAACATATGACATGAGGTGCTTGAAAACAAATGTTTTGTCCTGAGTCCCCTTCTCTCCTGCTTGGTATGTTGACCTGTGAGAATGTGACTCTTGGAGCTTGCCACAGCCTTCTTGGCAAAGACAATGACACTTGGAGGATGGCAGAGAACAAATTGCAAAGATCCCAAGTCTTTCATGACCCTGTTAGGCCTCTGATTACACTAACCCTAGAACTACCTAAGATAGGGTATGTGGCAAACTAGCTATAACCAATAAAGGATACAAGAACTGTCATGGAGCTAGTTAGACCAACTCCCAACAGATTTATGGCTTAGAACCAGTAGAGACCAGCTCAATCCAACATGACGACTAATTTCACCTTAGTGGTAACCCCCATTATATGCTCATTATAAAACATTAGCATACTAAACCACACACCCAGAGCCGCCATGGACACAAAATGGCTAACGAAGGTCTTCTGAGAAGTCTCCATCCCGTTACTGGAAAAATTCTGATTATTCCTCCCCCTTACTGATTGTTCTACCTCTCGATTAAATAAGCCTCAATAAAAGAAGTAACTCCCACTAGGGAGGGACTGCTGTGCCAGTGGAGTAGCTCCCTCTCTGCCTCACTGCTTCACTAAAAATTCACTTCACTTTAAACTCTATGCTGGCTCTAAGAATTTTTTGCTGTGCAAAGCCAAGAACCCACAGTGTATCATGGACCTTCCAGTCCCTGGGTCCTGGGAATGCCTCTATCATACCTACCTCCACACAGCTTGTTACGTTGTTCTGTTACTAGCAAACAATGCATGCTATCTCAAACAACCACCAGAACTGGAAAGCTAGTAACATTTGCTCTAAATAAAAGGCAACCATAAAAAAAACACAATGAAAATTAAAATTATTATATTCTGGCAGCCACACGGCCTGATGTTCTTTTATTCTTTTTCTTTGAAAGGGAAATTAGCATGCTTTAGAAAGATATTTAAGATGTAATAGCATGGCACTGAGACAGTCTCCTTAGCCAGAAAAATTAAAAGACAATTGAAGAAAAATGAAACTATGTAATTCCATGCTGTTTAATGTCATATACCATTAAAATCTTTGAGTACCACCAGTAATATACTTTAGATATTTTGAAAAATACAGCCCATACATATTAATAATTCCCAAGTCTTTACCAACATCCCTGCCCTCTCATTATTCCCAGTTGACTTTAGGACACCTGTGCCTCGATATACCACAGTATCTCAAACTTAACACAGCCAATGCAGAATTCACAATCTTCACCCCGCAAACTGTTTCCTCTTCCAGAATTTTCTACTGCTCATTATAATACCCTTATTCATTAAGGTACCCAAATAAGACCTCCTGCAATAGCCAACAATGTTCATACTACTCTTTTTTTGTACCAGTGCCAGGTAGAATGATGCTATGCCCCACACAAACACTATCATATTCAGTTTTCACAACTTTATGAAGAAGGTACTGTCCTTATCATTTACTCCTTTTTAAAAATGAGGAAGCTAAGGATAAGAAGTTTGCTTGGGGCCACAGGATCTGAACCCAGATCTGTCTAATTTCTCTTTTATCCTACTGCACAAAGCAGAGACCATCAAGCAAAAATTCCTCAACTGGCCTCTAAACTTATTTTAATTCCCACCCATTTTCCCTTCTTTTCTTTTCCACCACCCTCTCCCCTTCCACCTCCCCTGAATATGTCATCTTTGGTTCTTGCCTTATCGACCACATGCTCACTTTTGAATCCTGCAGATCTTTCTTTCCTACTCTCAAAGTTCTCCTGCCTTCTCTCTGCCCCCTCCAAATTTCTTCTCCAGGCTTACCATTCCAGGGCCTCATTTACTTCCTCGAAATATGTGTCCCTTCTCTCTCTCTTGCTCCTCCCACCTCACTGACATTCTTTGTTGCTCTTTTCCTGCTTCTGCTTCCTCAAAACTCAACTTGGAACTTGGGCTCCAGTGCAATCTCCCCAGGACCCTGGGAAGCGAGCTGCTCCTGGTGTCCTCACTTGCACCACCATCATAGCACATTATCACGCTGTGTTATAAACGTTTGATTTATGGGTCTTTCCTATGAGACTGAGGCATGCTGGAGGGCAGAAACAGGCCTTATTTCCCAACACTTCCCCCTGTACATGAGGAGGTAGCCACATATGTTATGTGGACCACACTGTGCTATTTCTTCTTTTATATTACTCCTCACTGAGTAGATTTTGAAAATGATACATAAGATGTTAACCACACCTTGACATACCACCTTCATGCCCTAGGCAAAGGGGACGAAAATTATCATCATTGTCATCATCACTATCAGGTCTAATTAGGTCTCCTGGCAGAGTGCTTGAACCATGAGCTTCAGAATCACATGGCCTGGGTTTGTCTCCCTCTTCCAATACTTCTTAGCTTCAAGACCTAGAACCAATTCCTTAACATCCTTGAGCGTTAGTTCCTTCATGGAGTTAAAATGAGACTTTCCTCCTAGGGGTGCTACAGACATTAAATGCAATCATGTGTGAAATGCCCAGCTTGGTGCCTCAATAAATTAGAATGGCATGGTATTATCATGCCATGGACATGCCTGCTATATGTGACCCCTTCCTCCCAAAGGATGCAAGAACTTTCATAGTTCTCACCCTGCCCTCCCAGCCCAGCAGATCGAATCAAAGAAATCAGCTGACTGGGTTCACATGACACTGAAAGACTTGAGACCAGAAGCCACTTTTTGAATTTCTTACTCAGGGTTATGAATAAAATTCTACAGATCTGCAAAATCCCTCACTAAATAAAAAGTATTTAATGGAAATATTTTCTCCTACTAGGAATTTCTACAGTCAGTCAAATTGTCCAATTTCTTCCACTTCTGTGGCAAGCATGCTCTCCTGTCCCCAGGTGGCATCATGCACCCCAGAGCCTGTCTGGCTGCTCTCCTGCCTCCCTCTGCCAGGCCATCCCCACCATTAGTGCTCTCCCTCCCAAGCCCTTCAGAGTCTCATACAGTCAGACCTGATTCAATCCAGCCTCTGCAAGTCTCAAGCAAATGCTTCATTGTCGCTAAGCTTATTTCCTTTTTGATAAGTGGGAATAATAATAACAGAAGATCTTAGTGGAGGGTGAAGGTCAAAGGGATGAAGTCTAGAAAATGCCCAGCTCATTGCAAGCCCCAAATATTAGCTGTCTTTATCATCATCAAAATTATCATCATCGTCATCATCACTATCAGCATCATCAATCAGGCATGCAAAAGATATGCATGCCTTTTACACAATCCTGACCTCATATCTGTGCTTGAATCCTACCTCTATGTAACTTTGGGAAAATGTCTTAACTCTTTGTGCCTCATTTTCCCAGCATGAAATGGGAATACTAACAGTAGCAATCTCACAGGTTGGGATTGAGTTAATGCATGTAAAGCACTTAGGAGAATGCCAGGCACATAATAAAAACTCGACCAAACTCAGCTTATCAGAGTCAGACGCATTTAAAAGGCTTCTCTGAAGATGTCCAAGAAATGAAAAATTCCCTGGCCTGAACTCCCAATTAGTAGAGATCCTCTCGGGGACTAGAGAAGAACATACACATATAGTCAAGCAGGGATACACATAGCTCCAATTTCATTTTTTTCTTGAACTGGACTTTTTTGTCCCATCTGAAGATCCCTGGATGCACTATAGCCCTTGGGCCCCAAATCAGGGAAGGCCAAAAGAAACACAACGAGGCCAGCTGCCACCTGGGTTCCCACCTACTGGGGAAACCAGAGAATATAAACACAATTGCAGCCCTTAGAAGTCCCAGCAGGAAATTGCCCTCAGCAGAGTGCAACCAAGGGGACAAAACTCCCCTCCCTGCTGTTCCCACCTCTCCCAGTGGCTCTGTGCAGACCCTCAACACCTCCTCCTCCTCCCTCCCTCTGTGCTGATTCTGTTCATAAAACACTTCTTTCTCAGCCCACATTATGACCCAAGATAACCAGCTCATTCTCTCTGCAGGAGTGGGACAGCTCTCTCCTGCCACTTGACACAGCACTTGACACTTACCCAAGTGACAGGTCAGTCCACCAAAGCCAACAATCCCACTTAAGCACTCTTATCCCACACTTAGAATTCTATTTGGAAAAATAACTTGTTACCTGTTCTGGTAAAGATCAAAAAGTACAGGCAAAATAATCTTGGGATGTTGTGATGGAGTAAGAATAAAACAACTAACTATAAGGAATTCAAAACAATGCATTTATATCATTTCTAAAAACAAACGAAGCCTCAACAGTCTGCAGGCCAATTTCATGAGCCTCCAGTGCCTCTTGTCCATACTTTCCACAATGATTTTCAAACTGTGCTGACTATGACCACAGTGAAAAACACATTTTACATGTAACCCAGTTCACACATGCCTAGGCATCCATACAGGAAAGTAAGTTTTATGCAACAATATTTACACTTCCTGAGTCTCTGAGTCTGATGCATTCCTAGTATCTCCTGTTCTGTTTTTTCATGGTGGTCATCACCTACTAAATGATTTCATGACCCTTTAATGAATGATGATCCACAGTTTAAAAAACACATGTAGAGGAATTCAAGAAAATCCATCCCAGAGTGGAGCTGCAATAAGTTGTAAGGATTAAGGGTAACAAAGGCATTAAAATCACAGAGTCCAGGTTTAGAATACAGGTTGGAATCTCCTGTGACTCAGAAGAGTATGGTCTAAGGGAAGTAAGGTGGTATGATCTCCCTCCTGGTAGCTGGATGACCTTGGACAACCCATTCCCATGTCCTTAGACCTACTTGGATTAAGGCTTTCTATGAGTGGTATTCTAGTTCTGGCAAGATACAGTCTATGAATACAGACGGCATCTAAATCTGCTCTGTGAAGGAACCAATGCAGCTCTGCAGGCTTACTGATGGTCAAGGAGGCATAGTTTGGAATGTACCTCTAAGAGAGACCTGGAGGCAAGCAATGGACTTCATGGTGCTTCCCCAAGACCCTCCTCATACCTGCGGGGTCAGGATACTCACCCTCAGCATCTGGGAGCATTGAAATCCAACATCTCACAGTTGCATCCTCGCTGGCAGCCCACCCTTGAAGAAGGAAGTGCCTTACCCAAGGTAATGCCACCTTTCCAAGAGCAGCCCACTTGGTGTAGGTCCCTATCCCAATTCCAAAGGCCATGACAGATCCAGCCACAGGATTGGCTATGGCCTCTACTACAATGATTGCACCACAATTCAACCTCTCCCTCTCCCTGCTAACCTCAATCCCTTATAGGTATTGTTCTGAAGAGCTACTCCCCCAATAAGCCACCTGTGTGCAAATCTTCATCTTTTAAAGACAAAGTAGCAATGACACTGGTCAGAAATATGGGCAGAGAACTAAGCAAGAATGGTGCCTTTAGGATGTTTTTTGAGGATAATTTGGAGAATTTATTTTCTCATAACTAACATTTAATCACATGTTCTTTGCCTGCCCCATCTCAATCAGTCCACATGGCACCCAAGGAGGTAGGTTCTGTGTGATTACCTCCATCCCACAAAGGAGGAAACTGAAGGTTAAAGAAGTTAAGAAAGGTGCCCAACATCTCACGTATGATCATTGCAGGAGATGAGGTCTGAACTCACACCCTTGACCTCATCCTACTCCACCACAGCTCTGTGATCATACATTTGTCACAGTGGATTACACAGATTTACCCACATGTCTGTCTCTTCCTCAGCTGCCTCCCTCCCCAAGGGCAGAAGTCTTGTGCTCTGAACCTCAAGTTCTTAGTAGAGTTCCAAGTGCCTAGCAAAAACCCAATAGTAGTAATGGTAATAATGCTTGTAGTGTTCAGTAGCAGTGGTGGGAATGTTGGTGGAAGTGTTCAGTAGCAATGGTGGAACTGTTGGTGAAAGTGTTCGGTGATAATGGTGGAAGTGTTTTAGGTGAACTAAGCCCCTCGCTGTGCCCTTTAAACAGCATCTCAATATACCCTGCCACTTCCCTAGGAGGCAGGTCCTCCTATTAGGCTTAAGCGGTGAGCACGGACTTAGGAGCTGCCATAGATTCAAGGGCAGTTTCACAGTGGCACACTCTACTTCAGCATGTTTTAAAGAGCTGAGCAGTCAGGAGGGCCTCACTGAAATTGGCCTGGTCAGTTCCCTAAAATGCCACACATAATTTGCAGCTTCTCCCATCCCAGGGAAAGAGTGTGTTCCCCTTTGTTTTTTCATTTCTGGGAAGGCTTGTGGTCTACTCTCATTAAGAGAATATGGCAGAAGTGACACTGTGCAAGTCCTAAGCCCTGGCTCCAAGACGCCCTACAGCCTCTGCTCATGCACTGGGGAATGCATTCACCACCATGAGGCCAATCTCAAGCTAACCTGCTATAAGGTGAGCTGCCACCTAGAGAAAGGCCCCAGTTGTTCCAGGCACCCCCGCTGAGCCTCCAGATATATGAGCCTGGCCAAGAATAGCCAACTGCTGTCTAGACCAGAAGGACCACTGCTGAGTCCATCCCAAATTACTGACCCACAAAACTGGGGCTAAATAAAATGGTGGTTATTTTAAGCCACCAAGATTTGAGGGGGGTTGTTATACAACAATAGATAACTGGGCTGTTAGGTGTCCAGTCAAATATCCAAAAGTAGAATCATGAAAGGATTCTTGTATCAGAGAGATGACAAATGAGCAGAAGGAAAGAACTAACTGGGTGATCCTATTCCTGACTCAAAAAGAAGTGTTTACGATGTACACCAGCAAGCAGAAGAGATGAAAATTCTGACTGGTTGGAAACTAGAAATTCTGACAAGAACCAGATTGTTCTCATAGCAAAAGCAAGAAGAGAGTCTCTTTATTTCTTTCATACTAATACAAACAGACTGTCCTCTCTCTGAAACATACCCTCATATGTTTGATAAGATAAAGGGGTCTAGAGTTTCACATCTCAGTTCTCTTGAAGTCAAGTGAAAGATAAAATTGAATACAACACCCCAAAGGAAGTAAAAGAAAACCATGGCTTTGGGGACTGGAGCAAGGTTTACTGGGTTCACTAATACCTGTTTTCTTTTCCTCCTGGACACAGGGCTGGTAGACATATCCCAGGACCTCTTGCTGTTGACAGGGCTCTGTGCCTCAGTTATTGCCAAAGAACATGAGCTGAATATACATTTCTCCAGGCTGTAATGGCTGTGAGATAAATGTGCTTCTTCATGTTCCCTTCCCACCCCCCCACCCCAGCAGCCTGATGGAGAAGAACCTGGATACCTGCATGGAAGACCTACCTGACCAGGGTCACCTGCAGGGGTCTGTGCCATGAGGGAGAAATAAATCCCTTTCTGCCAAGCCACAGAGTTTTCAGGACTTATCTGTTACAACAGCTTTCATGGATTCTTCCTAATACCTTAACTAATACAGAACCTTTAAGATGCAAGCCCTTTAAACATAGCTTATGAGCTGAAATTTTCCAGGTATTAACACATCTTAATTATTGGGTGGGGGAACTGTCACAATGCCCTGGCTTTCTTGTTCTACAGTTTCCAACTGATGAGCAAAACTTGAATAGGAAGCAGATGTCCCCCAATAAAGCACACGGCATTATCCCTCAATGGGTGACTCCAGATGGATTTCACTTCTGTGTGCAAAATGAAAATCCCAACTGACATTCCTCAGATTCAGCCTTAGTGATTTAAAACTCTGTGCTTTTAAAATATTTTCAGTTAAGTGAAATATGCATAACAGAAATGTGGGCATAAGTATAAAGCTCAATGAACTTTTATAGTTTGAATACACCATGGAACCAGCACCCCGGTCAAGAAAAAGAACATGGCCACCACCCAGGAGCCCCTCCTAGTCCCCACCAGTCCCCCCGAGGGATATCACTGTCCTAAACACTATCACCTATATGACTTTCACCAGTTCCTGAACTTCAAGTGCATGCAATCATACAGAAGGTACTTTTTTGTGTCTGCCATTTTTAGCTCACACTGTTTGGAACTCATCTAAGCTGTGTACCTCGTTCATTTTCATTGCTGTGCACCCACTACTCCACTGCTGGTGGGTGCTTACATAGCTTCCAACTTATATGATGTTAAAGAAAATTCTTTTCACTCCAGTCCACCAGGGTCCATGATGAATGAAGGCAGGGACTTCAGGGGAGAAACTGTTGATCTTCACAGAGAAATTGAACAAATCCTGAGGTTCTGTCCAAAGTTAAGACTGCAGTGTTCATGTCCTTCTGAAAATCACTTCCCAACAGGCTCTCATGAGGGCAAATATTTTTGATTTAAACAAAAAATGACCACTTCCGGCAAGATGGAGGAATAGGTGGACACACCGTACCTCCTCGTACAACCAAGATTAGAAAACCAATAATTTACAACAATAATTTACTATCAGAATAACACCCAGATCCGGCAGAGGATTTATCTGAATGGAAGTCGGGCAGCGAAGAAGTTGAAGTAGACGCGTTCATCCGGACTGGTAGGAGAAGACGAGCCGGGCGGGCGCTGGGCTGGCTCAGGTCGGCGGCGTGCGGAGGTCGGGGGAAGGTTTGGCGCGAAATCGGCGCAAAAGCCATCCGGGCGCGCAAGAAGGCAGCGGTGATCCCTGAGTATGCAAGCTGCGGCTGGCAGACCCAGAGGGGTAGCGACTGTGGACCAGGGCAGAACTCGCGGCCCAGAAGCCCAGACAAGGGTCTGAGTCCAGGGGAACGGAACTACCGCCATTGTTTTCTCCCGCCCCGCTCCCGCCCCGCCCCCACATATAACGTCACAATCTAGCGACTGGGGTGCCCAGCCCCGGAGAGCACCTAAGACTCCGCCCCCCACCATAACTAGAGCAACCAGACCAGAAAAAAAAAAGGAGAGACAGGGGAAAAAAAAAATATGTTTTCAACAGAGCAGATCAGTCCCCCAGGACTCATCCTTTTGAGCGACCAAGAATTAGCCAATCTATCAGATGCGCAGTTCAAAACACTGGTGATCAGAAAGCTCACGGAACTGGTTGATTTTGGACAAAATTTAGATGAAAGAATGCAGATTACCATAAAACAGATGCAGGAAGACATGCGGAGGAGAGCCAATAGTGAAAGGAAGGAATATGAGTCTCAAAACAATACAGTGGACCAGAAGGAAGATAGAATCAACCAAGCAGGAAAGCATGATGAAATAAGAATTCAAAAAATTGAGGAAAAGATTAAGAGCATCCAAGACACCTTTAAACGTTCCAATATCCGAATTATAGGGGTACCAGAATCGGAAGGCGAAAAGCAACAGATTGAGCACGTATTTGAACAAATAATAAAGGAGAACTTCCCCAATCTGGCAAAGGGAACAGTCTTCCAAGAAATCCAAGAAGCTCAGAGAGCCCCACAGAAGTTGGACCCAAGAAGAAACACACCAAGGCACATCATAATTACATTAGCCAAGGTAAAAACGAAGAAGAGAATCCTAGAAGCAGCAAGAGGTAAGGGGACAGTAACCTACAAAGGAGTTCCCATCAGACTGTCAGCTGATTTCTCCAAAGAGACCCTACAAGCAAGAAGGAGCTGGAAAGAAATATTCCAAATCATGAAAGACAAGGACCTACATCCCAGATTGCTCTATCCAGCAAAGCTCTCATTTAGAATGAAAGGGCAGATAAAGTGCTTCTCAGATAAGGTCAAGTTAAAGGAGTTCATCATCACCAAGCCCTTATTTTATGAAATGCTAAAGGGACTTATCTAAGAAAAGAAGATAAAGAAAAGACATGTATAGTAAAAGGACAGCAAACTCACAAATATTAACAACCACACCTAAAGCAAAACCAAAAGAAACTAAGTAAACAATTAGAACAGGAACAGAACCACAGAAATGGAGGGCACATGGAGGGTTAGCAACAGGGGGGTGGGAGGAGGAGAGAGGGGGAAAAGGTATAGAGAATAAGTAGCATAGAATGTAGGTTGAAAATAGATAGGGGGAGGGCAAGAATAGTATGGGAAATGTAGAAACTAAAAAACTCATAAGTATAACACATGGACATGAACTAAAGGGGGAAATGTGGGTGGGAGGGGGGTACAGGGTGGAGGGGAGAGAAGGGGGGAAATGGGACAACTGTAATAGCATAATCAATAAAATATATTAAAAAAAAGAAGAAAAAAAAATGATCAGAGCTTATAAACTAGAAAGTGATACTCTTTATAAAAATCACAGATAAAGCTGTCACAAAACTAGTACCAAAACCCAAATCAAATTACTCCCTCTGTTGAGTCATTTCTCCCCTATACTTTCATTAATATATAACTATTCAAAAGCACATACTGGCCCTGGCTGGCATAGCTCAGTGGATTGAGCGCGAGCTGCGAACCAAAGTGTCACAGGTTGGATTCCCACTCAGGGTGCATGCCTAGGTTGCAGGCCATGACCCCCAGCAACCGCACACTGATGTTTCTCTCTCTCTCTCTCTCTTTCTCCCTCCCTTCCCTCTCTAAAAATAAATAAATAAAATCTTTTTTTTAAAAAAAGCACATACTATAAATCAAGTGTAGAGCTAGGTACTCTAGAAACAAATGAGAAATTAGAAAGATGTAGTCCCTCCTCTCATGAAACTTACACTTTGGTGGAGAAGACAGATACTAAACACTCAAACAATTATACAATTAGAAAATGTAAAAATAACTCGGGGTTATGAGATTGTACAAAGGGGGAACATGATTTGGCAGATCAGGGAAGGTGTCTTTGAAAAAGTGTCATCTGAGTTAAGTTCTGAAGGGTAAGTAGGAGGTGAGCAGGGGAGGAGGACAAGGAGTGATTCAAGCTGAAGACAGAGCATATGCAGAGCTCTGCAGTGGGCAGAGGTGCATTATGATTGAGGAAGACCAGTTGGTCTTCAAGTAAAAGATTAAAAGTGAGTAGAAGGGTGGTATAAGGGGAGGCACATGAGAACCCAGATCAGGCAAAGATTTATAACTCATGTTAATGATTCTGGATTTAATCTTGTGAAGAACAGAAAGCCAGCCACCTGGATATCTACTTGAAACAGGAAGTGCCTCACCACTCCATGTGCTAATCCTGCTTCTCTAAATGCAATCTCTGGCCCAGAGAGAATTATCAATACCTCCAAGCATACATTTTGTCACAAACAAAATAATCCTCCAGGTAACTATCAAAATTTTATAGTTTGCCTATACTAAAAAAATGATCCCCATCTTCAGGGAGAGAATGAAGGCCTTCAATTAGAGGGCTTTCCTACCATCACAGTAAGACAAGAGATGCCCTGCCAACCTCAATCTCCACCTTCACCCAAAGTACTACTTGCCAGCTTCTTCTTCAATCTAAAAGAACCCATAAACATTCCTTCCAAAGAGTGAAGAATTTAAAATTTTAAATTTAAAAGATGAAATGGTCAGAAATCTGTTTAAGATGAAATGTCATCAACGTCTTTTCAAAATGAGGAAGCAGATGGGGCAGTCACAGATTTCAATTCAGCTTTCTGATGTTTCTCACACATTAAAGCATCAAATGCCAGGAAACAATTGCATGGAAAGCACTGTGCTCTTCCATGTTCAAATCACCGGTCAACCCCTAGACAGGCACTCCTCCCTCAGAGCCACAATAAAGTGCATCCAACACTCCTGACCACAATATGTAAGCACACTCATTCTTGCATCATCTCCTTGATTCACAAGCATTCCTCTTGCCTCCTCAACAAGATTATCAACTCAGTAAGAATAAGGCAGTGCCCAGCCCTAGAAGTAATGGAAATAGAAGCTGTTTATCAAGTACTCCCTCTATGTCAGGTGCTAAGGAAACACTTGATCTGTGCCCTATAAAGGAAACACTTTATTGTTACCACTTATCTCTGAAGACACAAAGCTCAGAGGGTTTAAGTGACATGATTGAGGTCCCATAACAAGAAGTCAAAATTTAAACCAATGCCTCTCTCCAAAGCAAAAACCCTTCCCCAGCATTGCAGCCCATGCTCAAAACCATGGGCTGGATCCATGACAGCAGCAGAGAGGGAGCAAAGGAGGGGAGGATGCTTTCAGAAGAAAAAGAAGTCCTGTGGTCCTCTGCATCTAAGGATGCAGTGAAAAGAGATACCTTTATTGTCAGGACCATTAAAATGACCCAGTAACCACCTCCCAAAATAGAACCATCAACAATATGACTGACAGGAAAATCCAAATATCTCTTTAGCGTATGAAAATATAGCCTTTTAATATATTAAAAAGTCAAACCATCCAACACAAAGTCCAAAAGCCTGTCTTTTATCCACATAGAACCCCCAGGATACATTCAGAATAAGCCAAAAGGTGAGCAGAGTTTCACTCACAGGCCTCTGGGATCTGCTTCTAGAAGGCAGAGAAGTAGAATTATTAAAGCAAGCACCAGTAACACACATGATGTGGTGGCTGCATGCATGCACACACACGTGCACACATGCCCTCTTTATGATTTTACTGAGAAAATTCAACCTGGCTTGCAGCATATCATATAAGTCCATACAAAATACCAAAAATAAAATTAACTTTTGATTAATCTTTAATGGATGTTTTTTTTAAAGTGTATATTCTAATCTGCATGTGTTAACTACAGACAAAAATGACTTGGATTCTATAGGTCAGATGTTATAAACAGCAATGGTTGGGTTCGTGCAATACTTGGAGGTTTTTAAGAATAATTTCTATTAGAAGACTTAAAAACATCTTTTCTAGTCCACACAGAAAAGGGAAGAGCTGCTTTACTCATTGTAATCATCAATGTCTTCATAGTCATAAAATTAGTGCACTGGGTTTTTCTATAGAGTCCATGGGAAGTTTAGATCTTTCTCACAAGACCCAGGGTGAGAAAAGATATACTTAACAAGCCTGGCTGTCTGGGCCCAGGCACTGAGCTGTGCACTCCCTGGTGTTACCCAAAGCCTATGAAGAAACATACCTGAGAAGAAAACCCATCTACATACACAAAAGAGGCACAGTCATCTAATGAGTTCCAGAATTAACTTTGTCCTATGGTTTCCTGCAGCTAATTAAGTAATAATGATCATCTCACTTGGAGTCATTGCCACTTAGGGTGAATATTTCTCTTGCATCACCTCAGTACTCCTCACCATAACCCTATAAGGTAGGTATTACTAGCCTCATGTTACAGATGAGAAAATTGAGGCCCCTACAGGCAGATGGCTTGCCCAAGGCCACACAATGAGTAGGTAGCACAGCAGAGATTCAACCCAGTTTGATCTCACTCCAACTTCATGCTTCCAATACTGAATCTTGAATCTCTATATTTTATTGCCTCCCTATTTCTACTGAAGTGACTGCCTTTTTAGATTTGTTTGTTTGTTTGTTTGTTTGTTTATACTCACCCGAGGACATTTCTTTTTCATTGCTTTGAGAGACAGAGAAAAAGAGAAACATCTATGTGAGAGAGGAGCATTGATTGGCTGCTTTCTCATATGCACCCTGATCAGGGATACAACCCACAGCCTTTTGGATTATGGGACAAAACTCTACCTAACTGAGCCACACCAGCCAGGGCTGAAGTGACTTCCTTTAAAAACAAATTTCCTCTTCTTGAAAGTGCAAGAATTTATTGGAGTAAGAGTCTAATTCCACCCAAAGGTTCATCTTAATTACAATTAAAGTACAACTGTAGCTAAAGAATGTCCTAGAGAGAACTCTGCTTTGTTTATCTGAGCGGTTTCACTTCTACTCCAGAAATGAAGCAGATTCATAATAAGGATGCTGAGCCCCAGTCCCTTGTCACCAGAGACATCCTTAAACTGCCTCTTAAACTAAAAAACAAAGGGAGAAATTATGTGGCAGTCTATCCAGAGTTTTTTCCTCTCATGGTACAAAAGCAAGAAAATCTATTCTTAAGCTCTCCTGAGCATGCAGAAATCCATAACTTTCATTGGTTAATGGATGTGGCATCCATCCTCTTGCCCCATCCCAGCATCCCCAGTTTCCATGAAAGCACAATGGAGCAAAGAGGCTTTAGTAGTTTCCTTGCCTTATGATTTTCCTATACACCTCCCAGCCAAGAACTACAGAGATTGTATCCTCTCTCCTTCTGCTTTTGAAATGGAACACCCCAATCACATACACACCCTTGCTTTTAGCAGGGAATATGGCTACTTACTCCTCTGCAGCATGGTGTGGGTATATCATTAAGTTCTAGCTAAAAGCACAGAGGCAGAAGTATCTTATGGCAACTTCCATAGTGACCATGCCTTTCTTTAGCCTTTCCTTCCAGCTAACTAAAATTGGATGTGATGACTGGATAGCCTAGCATCTATCTTGCACCATGAGATCATTGTCAGTCCTGGGATGGTGTAGTGGAAAACTGAAAGGAACCTAGGGCCCTGGGCTCTGGACTCCTGACTTCAGAGTGAGAATAAAATCATATGTATTTTCTATAAATTGTTGATCCCATTTTAATTAGATTGACTTTGAGAGAAAATATGTGATACCAAAAAATTCTCAGATAGGGAACTCCTCTATGGTTTACAAATTAGTCCCAGGTAACTCTGAGCATATCTGAGAATAATCTTCTTCCTTCCTGGATGTCCCCATCCTAAGCATCTCAATTTCAGGGGCTGCCAATTGTCCCTAGCCCCTCTCTGGCTTCTTCTGCCTCCAGCCCAAATGGAATACACTGCCAAAATAGTGACACAGAGTGACCAGATGCTCACACCTACATTCTGATGCTCACCTGACATGCTGGTCCCATAACAAAGCAACCCCTGCAGAGCCAGTCTTCTCTCACACCAGCTGCCCTACCATTGGGGTCATTTGGGAACAACCACAAAAGCTGACATTTTCCGAATGCTTACTATGTCTAAGCTCTGTTCCACGCATCTTATATATTGTAACTATTTTGAGCCTCTCAGTAACTTTTTAAGGTAGATACTGTTATTGGACTCATCTTGTAGATGTACCAAGGACCCAAGGTACAAACAGGCTAAATAACATGATTGGGATTCAAACTCACAGTGACCTGCCTGACAGCCTGTGCACATGCCCATTACCCTATGTTGCTTCTCAGGGAGAGGACAAAAAAAAAAAAGGCAATGAAAATAAAAAATAGGCACTCCTACTCAAAACAGCCATTATTTCATTAGAAACCTTAATATTCCTTCACTCTCACCACACCAGAAACTTCCATTTTATCCTACTTCAGATACATCATCACCTGCACATTCTAAAGTGACCTTCCCAATGATTAATAACTACAGAGCAGGCAGGACAGGACAATAGCAGTAAAACTGTTCCAAAGTCATCCATGACCTCAGCATGAGACAAACACAGAAACCAACTAATGGAAATGAACAGTAACCCCAAAGATCTTCTATGCATTCTGGCACCAAGACATCATAGGTATTTTGCTTGAGGGATCAAAATTCTAGGAAACAACCCAACTGTTTGCACCAGTTGGTACAAGACTGGAGGTTTCAGTCTCGTCAAAAAGGCTTGGTGGGTCTACAAGGGTCAGGGGCTGAGCTGGCCATGCCCCAGATCCCAGGTGAGAGGACACAGGGGTCTCAGAAGACAGCATTCTGTGCACCTGTCAATGCCACTCACTTTACTTTTTCCTGGAGGGTGGAGGTACTACAACCGAACTGTCAATCAGGGCTAAGTCGAATCTCTGGCTCTTTAACACTTAAATGCTTTCTTCTCCTGATGTAAAACCAGCTCACCAAGGCAGTGAATGTGCCCCTAAAACACACCTCAGAAATGTGACATTCCTCACCAAATTCAACCATACCTAGCCTAAAATTTGGGAGAGGGTGGTTGTCCTTCCAGATCAGAAGTTACCAACTCAAATGCCTGCAGAGGCCAACAATGGCTGAAGCCTGCATGGTTGATGGAGACAAAGTGGTGAGTGTATAACCTTTTGTGCAAACAGCCACTATCAACTCCAAATGATTATTCTAACTAGAAAGTAGGGCCAATTCTCAGCCCACTTGAAGGTGGAAATTCAGACATGTATATGAAATCTCCCAGCTCCAAAATGTTCACATTAAATTCAAAATATGTGAGGTGCGGGCAGCAGAGGGACATAGCAGGGCTAAATGGAAATGAAAAAATACAATAAAATTTTTTAAATAAAAAATAAATTCCAAAACATGTTTGACACTCTAAGGGCTCAACACATCAACAGGTGATTTGGCCCTGGAAAGCAAACTTGCAGCCAGAGACCACTGAGGCCACCTCGTACATGATTAAAAGACACTTGTCAGGTTGGGCCTCCTTGGCTTGGGTCAAGGATCTCATACCAGGTGCAAGGACCCACTTGGGGCCCTTCCATATCTAGTCAGAAGATAGAAAAGGCAATTTAAACCAAGATCTGAGAGGTATCCCATCTGGAACCACCTCTTTCAGGAGGCCCAGAGGACAATCGCCATCACCATTCTATGGGACTACACCATCTGCAGAGGTGACAGCGACCTGTAGACACTTCTGTGAGGGAGGAAAAAAGGTAGAACCTCACTCTGTCAGATGAGGAAGGGCAAGTGGGCCACAATTAGGGAGGAGGGGTCCTCCAGAAGCAGACTGACCAGGCCAGGGTAGGTTCAAGAAACTCATTTTAAACCTTCTTGTACTGGGAAGGGAGAAGTGGGGAGGGGATACCTCCTCCTTGGCAGGTGAGGCCTCCCAGCACCACTGGCCTTTCTTGGAATGGAACACACCTGCTATGTATAAATACCACCGATTTTTTAAAAGGACCCTTCTGTGGTGATGAGTCCTGGCTTGGGAAGTCATTCTGACAAACGTGTATTCCTTCACTCTCGCTTAACTCACTAGATCATTTCTAGAAGTCGTTTTCACCATTTTCTTCCTTAAAAAGGCATACCCAGAGCCCCACAGCCTACCTTGGCACTGGAATCCTTGCTTCCCGAAGCCCCTGCAAAGGCAGAAGGAGGCAAAGTCAGGCAGCTGGAGGAGCACAGCCACCAAAGTCACCCCCCTTTCCCCTTGCCCTCTACCCAGGTGCAACTCCCAACCACAGACCGGTGCCCAAGAGTCTTCCGCCTTTGAAGGAGACAGGGAGGGGGGTAGGGGGAGCTCGGTGGTATCCCCCACCTCCCCTCAGAAGGCCGAAGACAGGCGGCTGCGACAACCAGGTGGCGTTTCCCATGGTGGGGCGGGGGAGGAAGCGGAGGGTAGGCGGGAGATCTGCTGAGATACCCGAGTACCCTCGGGGAAAGAGAAGAGATAAAGGCGTGAGGAGCGCGGAAAATGAGAGAGTCCCCGCTGTGGCGGCGTTTCCCAAGGGGCCTGGGAAGGGAAAATGGGCTCTCCATGCCTAAAAGGGCAGAGGGGAAAAAAGAGGTCCACAGGGATGTAAGGGGGGGGTCTAGGAAGTGGAAGGGGAACCCAGGCCCTTAGGGACACGCAATGCAACGGGAGAGAGCACAAGGATGCAGCCCCAGGCTGGAGGACACGGAGGAGGAAAGGAAGCCCTATGCCCGCAGGGAGATAGAGGTTACCCAGGGCTCTGCCCCCGGAAAGGAGGGGTGGAGATGCGGGTGCCAGCAGCCCTGAATGAGGCAACGGGATAAGGAACCCAGGGGAGAGGGGCAATCCCAAGGAGAAACAGACCCCTAGGTCTGAGCGGCCCCAGGGCGCTCCGGAGGCAGCAGGGAAGGAGAGGGCAGTAGGCGCCTGGCAGCCGGCTGTCTGGAGCCCAGGCAGAGGCTGGCCACCGGGAAGTCCGGGCCAGAGAGTGGAAGTGGGATAACCGGGACACGGGGTTAGCTGGGCTGCTTGTCCCTCTGGGGCGCGGAGGGTTCCCACGCGCGGTGCTGCCCTGGGGACGGGGAAGGCGCCCCGCGCGCGCCCTCACCAGATGAAGTCGGTGCAGTGGCTGCAGAAGGTAGGCTGCTTGAAGAAGCGGGCGGTGAATTTGTGGTTCTTCACCTCGTGCACGTTCTTCTGCCGAAGGGCGCCTTTGCGGGCAAAGCGCACGGTGCTCTCTTCACCCTCGGCTGGCGGCCCCGCAGCCGGGTCAGCCATCTTGCGCGCGGGGCTCGGGAGCCCGTGATGGGGATGGGTGGCCGGGGGCGTGGGGCACCGGCTGCGGCTGGGAGGCGCGGGGAAGGTGGCCGCTTCTGCTGCAGGGCCAGGGCGCGTCCCTGCGCCGCTCTGGCTGCCTAGCGCGCCTAGCTGCGGCTGTCACTCGCCCAGCTGCCACCGTTGGTCCAGCTGCACTTGGCACCGCTGGCCCCAGCTGCGGGGGTGGGAGGCGGAGCCCAGGGATGACACGCCCCCTTATTTGCATTGCGCTCAGGCCCCACCCCGCTAGCTGCTTTACATATTGGCACCCAGCGGCTGCAGGCCTCTGGGGAAAGCTTTCGAGATGCAGGTCTGCGGTCTTCAGATTCCAGCCTCGCCCCTAACTCATACTAGGTCCCAGGTGAAATTAAGGAGATGAGCGCCTTGGGCGCTACCAGGGAAGGCACGGAAGGACCAAAGGCGGCTGGGAATGGGGGTGGTTAGGGGGCATGCGACGGATTCCACCCCAGTCTCTTGAGAGATAGGTACTCATCCACCCACACTCCCCATCCATCCCATTGGTCATTCTGCACACTTCTCCCAGAGGGATAGGTTCTCGCTGTCACTTATTTCTAGAAGGCCTGTGGCTCCACAGACACATACATGTACTGCAGAGGTAGGGGAGGGGCAATCTTTATAGGAAAAAAAAAATATATATATATATATATATCTTCACCACAAAGAGAATTCTTGGCTTTGCCTGGCAAATTAGAAGAAAACTCCCTACCTTCTGTACATCCCCTCCACAAGAGACTCAGTTCCTCGACAGTAAAATGGGCTAATGGGGAAGGGAGATCTAGTCAGCCAGTATTTCCTCAATATCATTTATTCCTGACCCATCTTCATAAATGCTGGTCATATTTGTGCACTATCTGAAAAAAAATCTATCTGGTTTCTGAGTTTGAATAGCAAGGGTGGGGTAGAGAAAGAGAGAAACATCGGATGGTCGGTGCTTCCCTTATGAACCCTGACTGGGATGGAACATGCAACCTAGGTACGTGTCCAGATGGGAAAACAAACCCACAACCCTTGGGTGAACAGGATGATGCTCCAACCCACTAAGCATCCCATCCTAAGCAGTCCCAACTTTTGTGTAGAAATATCTTAATTTCTCCCTTATAATTTCTTTTTTTTAATTATTGTATTATATTTTATTGATTATGCTATTACAGTTGTCCCAAGTTTTCCTCCTTGGCCCCCCTCCACCCAGCACCTCCACTCCCTCAGGCAATCCCACACAATGGGTGGTACATACTTCTTTGGCTACTCCATTCCTATAATGTAATTTACATCTCCATGGCTATTCTGTAACTACTTACTTGTACTTCTTAATCCCCTCACCTCTTCACCTATTCCCCCACAAACGCTCTCATCTGGCAACCATCAAAATGTCCTCTTGCATCCATAATTTGGTCTCTGTTCTTCTTCTTTGCTTAGTATGATTTTTAGAGTCAATTGTTGACAGGTATGTATTTATTGCCACTTTATTGTTCATAGTTTTGATCTTTTTCTTAAATAAGTCCCTTTTACATTTCTTTTTTAAGTATATTTTATTGATTATGCTATTACAGTTATCCCAAATTTTTCTCCCCTTTATCCTCCTCCTCCCTGTACCCACCCACCCTCCAGCATCCCTCCCCCCAACATAGTTCATGTCCATGGGTTCTACATATAAGTTCTTTGGCTTCCCCATTTCCTATACTATTCTTAATCTCCCCCTGTCTATTTTATGCCTACCAATTACGCATCTTATTCCCTGTACCTTCCCTCCCCTGAATTCCTCCTCCCTCTTCCCACTGAAAACCCTCCATGTGATCTCCATTTCTGTGATTCTGTTCCTGTTCTACTTGTTTGCTTAGTTTTTGTTTTTTAGGTTCAATTGTTGATAGTTATGAATTTGCTGTCATTTTATTATTCATAGTTTTTGATCTTCTATTTCTTAGTTAAGTCCCTTTAACATTCCCTATGATAATGGCTTGGCGATGATGAACTCCTTTAACTTGACCTTATCTGGGAAGCACTTTATCTCCCCTTCCATTCTAAATGAAAGCTTTGCTGGAGAGAGTAATCTTGGATGTAGGTCCTTGCTTTTCATGACTTCAAATACTTTTTCCATCCCCTTCTTGCCTGCAAGGTTTTTTGGGGTTGTTTGGTTTGAGAAATCAGCTGATAGTCTCATGGAAACTCCTTTGTAGGTAACTGTCTCCTTTGTTCTTACTGCTTTTAAGATTCTCTGCTTATCTTTAATCTTGGGTAACTTAATTATGATGTGCCTTGGTGTGTTCCTCCTTGAGTTCAAACTTCTTTGGGACTCTCTGGATTTTTTGGACTTCCTGGAAGTCTATTTCCTTTGCCAGATTGGGGAAGTTTTCCTTTATTATTTGTTCAAATAAGTTTTCAACTCCTCGCTCGTCCTCTTCTCCTCTGGTACTCCTACTATTCAGATGTTGGAACATTTAAAGTTGTCCAGAGGCTCCTAAGCCTCTCCTCATTTTTTTTTAATTCCTATTTCTTCATTCTGTTCTGATTAGATGTTTATTTCTTTTTGTTGTTGTTGTTCCAAATTGTTTATTTGAGTCCTGGTTTCATTTCCTTCACTGTTGGTTCCCTGTATATTTTCCTTTATTTCACTATGTATAGCCTTCATTTCTTCCTTCATTTCGCAACTGAGCTCAATCAATTCTGTGAGCATCCTGGTTATCAGTATTTTGAACTCTGCATCAGATAGGCTGTCTATCTCCTCGTCACTTAGCTCTTTTTCTGGAGTTTTGATCTGTCCTTTCATTTGGGCACATTTCTTTGTCTCAGGGCTAAGCAACCCTCTTTGCTGTGTTGTGGTGCTCCCTGTGGGGGAAGGGTCAGAGAGGAAGCAATGTTGCTTGCTTGCTCGGCTCTAGCCCTACTTTTCCAATGAACTCTCCTGTGAGACTGTGAGTTTCTCCTGCCTTTGCAACCACCATAGTATTTATAGCTAAAGGTTTTGAGTCTTTAGTTTTCTAGTCAACTACCCCCACCTTGCCCATGCAGTCCACTGCCTTATAGCAGGACTTCTCCACCTGGCTGCACATCTCTGCCCCTCCTACCATTCTGGATGATTGTTTCTTTAAATCCTTTGCTTGTTGGAGACCCATGCAGTATGCTTTTCTGGCAGTTCTGGTTGTTTATTGTTTTTAAATTGGTTGTTATCCTTCTTTTGGTTGTGCAAGGAAGTAAAGTGTTTCTACCTATGCCTGGATCTTGGCCAGAACTCTTCTTATCTTTAATATTGGGTAACTTAATTATGGTGTGTCTTGGTGTGTTTCTCCTTGGATCCAACTTCTTTGGGACTCTCTCAGCTTCCTGGACTTGCATGACTCGTTTCCTTCTCCAGTCTGGGGAAGTTTTCCTTCATTATTTCTTCAAATAAAATTTTTAATTTCTTGCTGTTCCTCTTCTGGCATCCCTATGATTCGGATGTTGGCACTTTGGAGATGTCCCAGAGTCGTCTTCTTCTCTCCTCACTTTTTGGAATTCTTGTTTGTTCACTGTTCTGGTTAACTCTTACTTCTTCCTCCTGTTCCAAATCATTGATTTTGACCCTGCATTCCTTCCCTTCACTGTTTTTTTCCCTGTGGATTTGTCTTTAATTCACCTAGTGTAGCCTTCATTTCTTCCTTATTCTTTTGCTATACTCAGTGAGTTCTCTGAGCATCTGTACTCACCAGTGTTTTGAACTCTGTATCTGGTAGGCTGGCTATCTCCATTTTGTTTAGGTTTTTTTTCTGGTGTTTTGTTCTGTTCTTTCATTTGAGCTACATTTCTTTGTCTCCTCGATTTGGCAGCCTCCTTGTGTTTGTTTCTGTGTATTAGGTGGAGCTGCTTTTACTTCTTGTCTTGGTGCACTTGTTAAGTTGTATGGGGCAGAACCTTAGATATTTGCCAAGGCAGGGCAACCCACTTCACTTTTTGTGGCTTTGTATGTGGGAGAGGGATTGAAGAGGAGGAAACAATGCCACTATGTGGCTGCTGGAGGCTTGCTCCTCACTTGCCCCATTTCCAGTCACTTCAACCACTTCCCATATGCAACTGGCACCCTTCTAGCTGTTGCCCTTGTGGTAGTTCCCAAAGTGGGTGGGTTTGCATATGTTCTAGGACCATGTGGGCCCTTTAAAGGGACTCTTCTGAGAGACCAGCAGTTTCCTCTGCCACCTCAGCCCCCACTGATTTTTACAGCCAGAAGATACAAGACTTTATTTTCCCAGCACTAGAACCCTGGGCTGCACAGTCTGGCCTGGGACAGGGGTCACTCACAACCCAAGTATCCCTCCCAATTTCTATGCACCACACATGAATATGGGACTGCCCATTCCACCGGCTGTTGCTGCTGTTGCTGCTGCTGCCACCTCACCACAGCCACCTCGCCACAGCCACACTGCATCCTCTCTGCCCAGCTCCCCAGCTCTGCCCCTCCAACCCATCTGGATGAATATGGCTTCTTTAAATCCTTGGTTGTTGAAGTCCATATAGTTCAATTTTCTGGCAGTTCTGGGTGTTTTTTATTTTGAGGTTAGTTGTGATCCTTGTTATGGTTGTGCAAGGAGGTAAAGCGTAGCTATCTATACCACCATCCATAATGGGGATCAGAAGTCCCCATTAGTTTATATTTTTGAACACATAATGTATAAATATATCATTTTGTAACATCCATTACTGGAAGAGGTGGGGACAGAACTGTATAGGAGAAGTTTAGTATGTTGTACATACAGGTTAAGCTAGTACAAATTCAAATTAGAATGTTTAAACTTTAGGGTGTTAAATGTAATGCCCATGGTAACCACAAAGAAAATACAGACTATGTACAAACATAAATTAGATAATTAAAGTGTTTCTCAAAAAAAAATCAGCTAAACACAAAAGAGACAGTAATGCAGGAAATTAGAAATAAAAAACCAGATGGCATAAAGAAAGCAAAAGGGGGGAGATAGAAAAAGGAAAGGAGGGATAAGAGAGGGAGATGTACAAGAGAAATATCAACTCAGTTTGCCTCTAGCATGTTCCCTTCTGGGGACACATCCTGCAGCCCAATCCACTTGAGCCACACCAGCCAGGGCTCAGTAATTACTTTAAATGTAAATGCTCCAATCAAAGACAGAAATTGACAGAATGGATTCTTAAAAATATGATCCAACTATATGCTGTCTACAAGAGAATCTGTTTAGATCCAAAGACATAAATAGGTTGAAATGAAAGGATGATGAAAGCAGGATCTTGAAGAGATATCTGTACAACCAATGTCATAGCAGCATAATTCAGAGTGGTTAAAATGTAGGAGCAGCCCAAGTGCCCAACACCAGATGAATGTATAAGCAAAAGGTGGTATATGTATATAATCCTTAAAAGGAAGGAAATTCTTACATATGCTACACCACATGGATGAACTCTGAGAACATTATGCTAAGTGAATTAGCCAGTTATAAAAAGATAAATATTTTATGATCCACTTATATGAGGTATCTAGATATTCAAGTTCATAGAGACAGAAAGTAGAACCGTATTTGAGAAGAGTAGGGAGTTATTGTTTAAGGATGCTGAGTTTCAGTTTGCAAAATGAAGAGAGGTCTGGAGATGGAGAGTGGTGATAGTTACACAACAGTGTGAATGCTTTTATGACACTGAACTGTACAGGTTAAAATGGGGGTCATCAAGATGGTGAGTTTCATGTTTTATGTACTTTATATTGATAAAAATACTAGTTTTGAAGAAACACTACTATTGATTGGACATGAACATTGGACCAGACCCTGTGCTAACCCCTTTCTGTCTCTACTGTATTGATGTCTCTACTGTATGATTCCCATGTCATACATAGGTGAGGAAATTAAATTACAATGAAGGTAAGTAACTTTCTCAAGTTTTCATGTTAGAAGCTGGCAGCACTATGACTTGAACCAGGCCTTCTGAATCCGAGCTCACTGTAGCTTTATTATGGTGCTCCCTGGGCAACACATTCTCATAAGGTTTGGACACTTCTACATAGAAGAAAACTTAACCAGGAAGGGTAACGAACTACCTTTCACTTTTTGTTGTTGCAATGTGACATATATACAATAAGACAGATTAATTTTAAGCTTACAGTAGAATGTTTTTATATATGTTTACATCTATGTAACCTTCACCAGATCAAAATGTAGAAAAGTCCTAGCTCCCTCTTGTACCCTTTCTCAGGAAATAGTCCCTCCATAGGAAAACACTGTCTTAACTTCTATCATTATAGATAAGGTTTATTTATTTTTTAATTAAATGGTGGCAATATATATAAAACATAAAATTTACACCAACTGTTACATAATATGTCACTTATGTGTATACATGTAATAATAGGTGTGACACAGTTTTTTTAAAATTGCGGCATGGTATTTGTAACAAAAATATGTAATAAAATATATGTAACAATATATGTAACAAAATTTCCCATCTTAAGCAGTTTTACTGGGACATAATTGACTAAAACATTGTATTACTTTAAGATGTGCAATGTAATTATTTGATATTTGCATATATTGCAAAATTATTACTACAATAAGTTTAGTTAATATTACCTCACAGGGTTGCAATTTTTTCTTTTGATGAGAACTTTTAAGACCTACTCTCTTAGCAACTTTCAAACACTCAATATAGTATTGTCAACCATAGTATATACATTACATCCCCAGAACTGATTTATCTTATAACTGGAAGTTTGCACCTTTGATCACCTTCATCCATTTCACTCAGCAAACACACCCCAATCCTCCCAGCCTCTGGCAACCACGAATCTATTCTCTGTTTCTACAAGTTTGGCTTTTATAAATTCCACATACAAGTGAGATCATACAGTATTTGTTGACTTATTTCGCTCAACATAATACCCTCAAGGTCCATTCATGTTATTACAAATGGCAGGATTTCATTCTTTTTATGGCTGAATAATATGCCATTTTACACATGTACCACATTTTATTTATCCATTCACCCATTGGTGGACACTTAGGTTCCTTCCATATCTTGGCTATCGTAAATAATGCTGCAGTGAACACGGCGGTACAGATATCTCTTCCAGATAATGATTTCATTTCCTTCATATATGTTCCCAGAAGTGGGATTCCTGGATCATAAGGTAGTTCTATTTTTAATTTATTTAAGAACCTCCATACTGTTTTTATAGTGGCTGAACCAATTTACATTCCCTTCAACAGTGCACAAGGGTTCCCTTTTCTCCACATCCTCATCAATGCCTTTTAGCTCTTGTGTTTTTGATGACAGCCATTCTAACAGGTGTGAGGTAACATCTCATTATGGTTAAATACTGTTCTGTTAAGTACACTCACATTGTTGTGCAACCCATATCCAGAATTCTTCTCATCTTGCAAAACTGAAACTCTACCCATTAAACAACACCCCATTTTATGCTGCCCCCAGTCTTTGGCAACCACCTTTCTACTTGTCTCTATGAATTTGACTACTCTAGGTAATTCATGTGAGTTAAATCATACAGGATTTAATTTTTGTGTGTGATTGGTGGTCTTAGTGAGTTCAGGCTGCTGAAACAACTTACCACAGACTGGGACTTAAACAACAAACATTTGTCTTTCATGGTCTTGAGGCCAGAACTCTAAGATCAGGATGCCAATATGGTCAGGTTCTTGATGAGATCCTTCTTTCTGGTCACATCCTCACAGGGCCTTACTTTGGAAAAAGAGACAGAGAAGACCTGCTGTCTCTTTGGTGTTTTTATTTTTAAATAAGGACATCAATCTCATCATAGGGGCTCCACCCTCATGACCTCATCTGAACCTAATTATTTCCTAAAGGTCCAGCCTTCATAATACCCTCATCAACACACTGGGGAAGGGGAATTCAATAGATGAATGGGGGATGAACTTATTTCACTTCAAATAATGCTATCAAGTTTCACTCATGTTGCAGCATGTGTATTTCCTTCCTTTTTCTAAAACTAAGATCCTAGATTGGTCTTGCCTATTCTTGAAGTTCATATAAATGTAGATCATACAGTTTCTGAATTTTTTCACTCTACATGTCTGCAAGATTCGTCCATGTCTTTTTTTCTGTATGTTAGTGTTCATTCTTATTTTTATTGCTCTGCATGAATATACCACATTTGGTTATTCAGCCAAAGTCAATGACCATTTGAGTTATATCCAATTTGGGACTAGTTTAGAAAACTCCACTATAAACATTCTCACATATGTCTCTTGTGAACGGATGGATTTCTCTTGGATAAATACCCACAAGTGAAATTTCTACAACCAGCTAGCTACTTTAAGTCCTTTAGCCTAACTCCAAGCAGCCGGGGCTAGTTGTCGCCCTGATGCCTTGTGGTCATGTATCTGCTCCTCTCTCTTTGCTGAAGCCTCCTTCAGGGAGTAGGCTGTGTCTCCAGCTTCTCCTTCACTCCTCCCAGGGCCTCCAGTACCTAGGTGGGTTCTCCGAGCACAGCAACAAACAGGAAGTCATTGTGGGTAAAATGCTGTGTAATAATGAACACAGCACAATTAAACCCAATATTCGGGTCAGGGTAAGTATTTTTTTTAATTTACTGAATTCTAGAAAAGGAAACTGAAAAAATGAAGTGGTGAGGGCACAAATGGAAAGGTCAAGCATCTACACTGGGGCTGTGTTCCCATTATGGTCCCCTGATCCTCCCAGCAGTAACAGGAAAGTGAATGTGGTTTGGACCCAAGGGCAGACTTGCTACTGTGGGGTTCCAGGCCCACTACCCTTTCACTGCAGGGGCTATAGTGGCCCACTAATTCTCTGTTAGCAAGTGTCAGAGAGGTGTTGAAAGCCCACTAGCACCCATCTGAGACTTTCTCCTAAATGTTTTCAGAGTAATTGAAAGCAAGTTCAATGAGGAATGACTCTCCTTGTAAGATTCAGTGAGGTTTCATGCCATGCTAAAGCAACACCAGAAGTCACTTCAGGGCCCCTGTTCTGGGTATCAGGATGCTAAGGGATAACTGAGTAGAGAATATTTTCTCTTTTCCCCCATGATGCTCTGTGGAAGGAGAAACTGGGAATGCTTTCGGTATAGAAAGCCTGAATTGGGTGGGACGGGCAGCTCTAACTTAAGCCTTTTTCACTTGACATTCCTCAATATGGCCAGAATGAGGGGGAGTAGAGTGAGGCACTCAACTTGAACCTCCAAATTAATGGGCAACAAGAAATCAGTAAGCAAGGTAAATACTAGTTTAATGTAATATATTTAAAAATCAAAACTAACAAAATTGTAATGAAAAAATCAACTTCTTATACAAAGGTAGGATCTGATGGCCAGGATTAGGGTAAGTGAGACTAAATCATGTAAGTAGAGGATTAATCCACAAAGAAGTAGCTAGGATTAAATGAACTAGTGCATGTAATGTGCTTGGGACAAGCTGTTGATAGGGAACCTTCATACACTGTTGGTAGGAAAGTGAATTGGTGCAGCCAGTATGAAAACAGTAAGGAGTTTCCTCAAAAAATGAAAGATAGCCCTGGCCGGATGACTCAGTTAGTTGGAACATTATCCTATATACCAAAAATATTGAAGGTTCTATCCCAGGTCAGGGCACTTACTTAGACTGTGGGTTTAGTCCTGGTCAGGATGGATACAGGAAGCAACCAATTGATGTTTCTCTCTCACATTGATGCTTCCCTCTCCTTCTCTTCCCCCCTCTTTATCCCCCTCCCTCCCTCCCTGTCTCTCTAAAATCCAAAAAACATAGCCTCAGGTTAAGATTTTTTAAAAAGAGAAAGATAGAACATACCACCCAACAACCCCACTTCTGAATATTTATCTGAAGAAATACAACACATTAATTTGAAGAGACATATGCACCCCTATGTTTGTTGCAGCATTATTTATAATAGCCATGATATGGAAGTAACCTAAGTGTCCATTAACAGAAATAGATAAGAAATTTGTGGCTCATATCTACAATGAAATATTACTCAGCCATAAAAAAGAATGAAATCTTATACTTGTGACAACAAATGGACCTAGCAGGTATTATGCTAAGTGAAATACAATACATCAGATAGAAAAAGACAAATACTACATGATTTCACTTATATGTGGAATCTAAGAGAACAAAGGATAAACAAAGGAACAAAATAGAAACAAATTCACAGATATAGAAAACAATATAATAGTTGCCAGAGGGGGTACAGTTTGAAGGATTGGGTGAAAAGGTAAAGGTATTAAGAAGTACAAATTAGTAGTCACAAAATATTATGGAGAACCTTTTGGCTCTCTGAGCAGCACCATATTTGGGGGCAAGAATAAGCATCTTATCAAAAGAGGCAAAAAAAAGCACCAAAAAGAAAGTGGTTGGCTTATTTTGTAGGGAAGATTGGTGTGATGTGAAAGTATCAGTTATGTTCAATGTAATAAATGTTGGGAAACACTAGTCAAGAGAACTTGAAGAACAAACAAAAATTGCACCTGAAGTCCTCAAGGGTTGTGTTTTTGAAGCCTCGCTGATCTGCAGAACAAGGAAGGTGCATTTGGAAAATGCAAGCTAGATGGATTCAAGATGGTGGAGGAATGAATGGAAGTTACACTAATATCCTCCCAAGACCAATATGGAATCACAACTAAATTATAGAGAAATTACTTGGAACAAACAACTGAGCAATAGAGAGAGAGAAGCCTTATAACCTCAGACAGACAGAAAAATTAGCTTATGCACAACGTGACTGGTAGAGAGTGTGGTGGAGACACAAGAGGCCTGGCTGGGCACCCACAGGCAGCAGCTATAGTGCTAGAGGGGTATTTAAGCTGCCGGTTGGATCCCCTTCAGAAATGTGGGGTCTACACACTAAAGTGGGATCCCCAGCCTAGAGCACCAGAGCCCAAAAAGTACACAGATAACATTCAGCTACAAAAAGAAAAGTGGCAGGGTTGCTCTCTGCCAAAGACAGGTGGCTAGGGACCCAAAGAGCCATTTAAAGAGGCAATGCATAAATTTTCATTTGCAGCCACTTATCTGGGGCTTTGGCAAATGTGGGGGATGGTCAGAGTGGGCTAGAGATGCCTGAGGTGAGACTGGGGACCCAGGGTTTGGGGAGTGAGCAGAGAGAATACCCACAGGGATCCCAGTGCTGAGTCATCCCCCATACAGCAGCAGCCATCCTGCTCAGGCAGAGCACTCCCCTCTGAGCAGCAGCAGCCTGAGGGGAAAATAATAGTTCCAATCCCAGAAGGAATTCTGCCCCACACTGTGGTGCTTAAGCCTGACTGCTCACTGCAGAGTGACTAGATTAACAACTGAAGGACACAGCCAGGGACAGTAGATCCCTGGTAATCTCAAACAGGCTATCTAAGGCGAGATGGGGTCACCATCTGGCATCACCAGAGGCAGATACAGAGAGAAAAAACAATGATAAATTGTAGATGCTACAGAGACAAAATCCACCAGGGTCTTCTCCATGATTTGCAATATTATCTTTCCTGCAGAGTTTTTTTTTTACATTCATTTCTCATCCTTCAAGTTTGTACATATTAAGTCACTAGATTTTATGCCATACTTTACTTCAATTCACATATTTTGCCCTTCCCTTCTCTTACCCCATTTTACCTTCTTCTTTCCTCTTATTATTTTCATTTTAAATTTTGTTTTCTCTCCTGCTACAAATGTTTCCATTCCTCACTCTTTCTATTTCTCCCCTTCCAGCCTCTCAAAACCAATTTTTTTGTCAATGGTCATCTCATATTCCTTTTTCTGCTTTTAAAATACCCATTTTCTTAGCCCTGGCTGGCGTAGCTCAGTGGATTGAACACGGGCTGCAAACCAAAGCATCGCAGGTTTGATTCCCAGTCAGGACACATGCCTGAGTTGTAGGCCACAGCCCCCAGCAATTGCACAATGATGTTTCTCTCTCTCTCTTTCTCCCTCCCTTCCCTCTCTAAAAATAAATAAATAAAATCTTTTAAATGTTCTTTCTCTACCTTTAGCAATCTTTGTTTGCTGGTTGTAGATAAGGTAGTTGTTGCTGCACTTTATCAATTTTATCTTTAGATCTTCACTAATTTTGTATTTCAAATCTTAAATTTTACCATTCTCCTGTCCTACTCTTTTTTGTCACAAGTTTTAATTTTGCCCTGTCTTAGCTGGCTGGGTTTTTTTTATCCTGCCCATTTTTTTCTCTTATATTTCTTTGTTCTTTTTCTCTTAGTCTCAAATTTTAATTTTTCCCTGTCTTAACCAGACTTTTGTTCCTCACTCTTAGTATTCCATCTTCCTTTATCATTTCAAAATCACTTCTCATTCCTCTAGGCATCTCTTAAGCTTTTCTTTCTTTTGTCCCTCTTATTTCCATCCCACCTATATTAATTTTAGCTCATTTGTTATTGATAGTGCTGTGGTAGATCTTTCTCTCAAATTTGTTTCCTATTTTTTATTAATTTACTTGTTTTCCTGTTTCTTTTTCTCTTTCACTTTACTTCATTTTCTGTTTAACCTAATACTATACACTCCCCTTCTCTTACTCCACTCCACATTCTTCATTTCCTTTTCTATTCATGATGTAAATTTTACTTTCTCTCTTCACACTGCTCCAATTCCATACTCTTATTAGTGCCCCTCCCTCTTCCCTCTCAAAATCATTTTTCTTTTTTTTTTTTTTAATTTTTTTTAAAGATTTTATTTATTTATTTTTAGGGAGGGAGGGGAGGGAGAGAGAGAGAGAGAGAGAGAGCGCGCGCGCGAGAGAAACATCAATGTGCGGTTGCTGGGGGTTATGACCTGCAACCCAGGAATGTACCCTGGCTGGGAATCGAACCTGGGACACTTTGGCTCCCAGCCCGCGCTCAATCCACTGAGCTACGCCAGCCAGGGCTAAAATCATTTTTCTTTCAGTAGGTCATCTCATACTTTTTCTTTTTTCTTATAATAGTCTTAATCTCTTTACACCCTTATTAATACTGGTTCATTACTGTTGATGGTAGAATTGAAGGTGGGAGTTATTTTTGTGGGTGTGGATTTGTTTCTTGGGCTGTGTGGCTTCATTCTGGCAGCACATGCACAAAAGCACAAGAGGTGATGGGTGGAGTAGCCCTCAGTCAACCAGCTGGAAAGAGGGACCCACCAAAGAATGACCCACCAACAGTCAAAACCCAATTACATCCAGAGTGCCAACATAAACAGCATAAGGGGCATCCCAAGAGCATCAGGTTCAGGAGATCAAGAAGGCTGTACCACTGAATCTCACAGGAATCCTACTATAGAAGTTCACACCAAAAAAGACAGTGAGTCAAAACAGATCAATTTAAGAAGCATAAGCAAACAAGAATAGTCTCCCCCAAAAAATGGGAAGACAAAGAAATAACCCCTAATTGAAAGGAAAGGAAGAATCTACAGAAAGAGTGCTAAATGAAATAGAGGCAAGTAAACTATCAGATATTGAGTTGAAAACAATGGTTATAAGGAAGCTGAATGATCTCAGTGAAAATTACAAAAAAACTACAGGTAAACTACAAGGAACTTACTGCAAAATACATCAGCATGTAAATGTACATAGAAACTATCAATAAGAGCCTGAAGGAAATGAACAATACAATTTCTGAATTGAAGAACACAGTAAAAAGAATCAAATGCAAGCTAGATGAAGCAAAGGATCAAATCAGCAAGGCAGAGGACAAGGTAGAAAAAAATTCCCAGAAAAGGGAAAAAGACTCAAAAAGAAAGTTCCTCTTTTTGAGTCTGAAGTTAAGGGAACTGCAGGACAACATGAAACATAATAACATCCATATTATAGGGGAAGGGGAAGAAGGGGAAGAAGAGGAGCAAGGGATAGAAAACCTGTTTGAAAAAGTAATGATAGAAAACTTCCCTAATTTGATGAGATAAAAAGTCACACAAATCCAGGAAACACAGAAGATCCCAATCAAGAAGAACCCAGGGAGGCCTATTCTAAGACATCATGATTAAAATGGCAAAATTCAAAGACAAAGAAAGAATCTTAAAGACAGCAAGGGAGAAACAGAAAATAATGTACAAGGGAGCCCCAGAAGGCTAGCAGCTGACATCTCAATGGAAATGCTACAAGCCAGAAGGGGATGGCAAGAAATATGCCAAGTAATGAAAAGCAAAGGTCTACCCAGGAAAGCTTCATTTAAAATGGAAGGTGACACAAAAAAAAAAGGAAGGTGAAATAAGGATTTTCCCAGACAAAAGTAGGCTAAAAGAATAAAAGAATCCACCAAACCAGCGTTGCAAGATATGCTAAAGAGACTGCTTTAAGAAGATGAAGAAAAGGAATGTGAGAGAGAGGAACACAGGTACAAAGGGGGAAAATGGCAATGAATAAGTACCTATCAATAATAAACGTAAATGTAAATGGATTAAATGCTCCAATCAAAGACATAGGGTAGCTGAATGGATAAGAAAACATGACATGCCCTGGATGATGCAGCTCAGTGGATTTAGTGCCAGACTGCAAACCAAAGGGTCACTAGTTCAATTCCCAGTCAGGGCATATGCCTGGGTTGTGCGCTGGGTCCCCGGTTGGCGGGGGGGGGGGGTGAGAGGCAATCACACACTGATGTTTCTCTCCCTCCCTTCCCCTCTCTCCAGAAATAAATGAATAAATTCTTTTTCAATATTAGTCTTTTTAAAAATATTTTATCCATTTATAGAGAGAGGGGAAGGGAGGGAGAGAGGGAGAGAAACATCAATGTGTGGTTGTCTCCCTCATGACCCCCACTGGAGACCTGCAACCCAGGCATGTGCCCTGGCTGGGAATCAAACTGGTGACCCTCTGGTTTGCAGTCCATGCTGAATCCACTGAACTACACCAGCCAGGGCTAAATCTTTATTAAAAAGAAAACATGACCCCACATATGCTGCCCACAACAGACTGACCTCAGAACAAAAGACCTATATAGACTGAAAGTGAAGGGTTGAAAATAAATATTCCAAGCAAACCGACAGGGAAAAAAAGCTGAGGTAGCAATACTTATATCCAAAATTTAAAAAAAAAATAGACTTCAAAACAAAGGCCATAAAAAGAAACACAGAAGGACATTTGATAATACTCAATGGAAGAATCCATCAAGAAGACATAAACACTGTAAACATATATGGACCCAATATAGGAGCACCCAAATATATAAGGAAAATCATAGAGGACTTCAAGAAAGATATAGACAGTGACACATTTATAGTAAGGGGTTTGGGCACTCCACTAACAACAATGGATAGATCTTCCAAGTAAAATATCCACAAGGATATTGTGTCACTGAACAACACTCTAGTTCAAGTAGACTTAACAACATATATAGAACCTTTCATCCCAAAGAAGCAAAATACACACTCTTTTCAAATGCACATGGAATATTTTCAAAAACAGATGGCATGATAGGACACAAAATAAGCCTCAACAAATTCAAGAAAATTGAAATCTTATCAAGCATTTTCTCAGACCACAAGGGACTGAAACTAGAAACCAACCTCAAAGAAAAAACCCAAAAGCACTCAAACTCATGGAGATTGAATATCATGCTATTAAACAATGAGTGGGTCAAGAATGAGATTAAAGAAGAAATCAAAAAGTTTGTGGAAACATGAAAATGAACTCACAACAATCCAAAACTTATGGGACACAGCAAAGGCAGTCCTGAGAAGGAAGTTCACAGCGATACAGGCCTACCTAAAAAAGATAGAAACATTTCAAACAAACAACCTAACCCTACACCTACAAGAACTTGAGGAACAACAACAAAGACAGCCCAGAGCAGGTAGAAGGAAGGAAATAACCAAGGTCAGAGAAGAATTAAATGACATAGAGACTAAAAGCACAATTCTAAGGATCAATAAATCCAGGAGGTCGTCTTTGAAAAGATAAACAAAATTGATAAATGTTTAACCAGACTCATCAATAAGAGAGAGGACCCAAATAAATAAAATTTGAAATGAAAGAGTAGAAATCACAACTGATACCAAAGAAATACAAAGGATTATAAGAAATTACTATGAAGAACATTATGCCGAGAAATTTGAAAACCTGGGTGAAGTGGACAAATTTCTAGAAACATATAATCTTCCAAAACTGAATGAATAAGAAGCAGAAAGTTTAAACATATCTATAACAGCTGGTGAAATTGAAGTAGTAATTAAAAAAAAAAAACCCATCACAGAAAAGCCCTGGATCAGACAGTTTCACAGGAGAACTTTACAAAAATTTAAGGAAGAGCTAAACTCTGTCCTTCTCAGACTAAAAATCTTACTCAGGCTCCAAAATCTTTTTATGAGGCCAGCATCATCCTAATCCCAAAACCAGATAAAGACACAAAAAAAGAAAGAAAACAACAGGCCAATATCACTGAGTAACATAGACACTAAAATCCTCAACAAAATATTGGCAAGCTGCATCCAGCAATATATTAAACAGACCATACACCATGATCAAGTGGGATTCATGCCAGGGATGCAAGGATGGTAAAATGTTCACAAATCAATAAGCATAACACATCACATAAACAAAAGGCAAGACAAAAATCACATGATCATAGCAATAGATGCAGGAAAAGCTTTTGGTAAGGTACAATACCCATTTATTATTAAACACTCAGCACAGTGGAACTAGAGGGAGCATACCTCAACATAATAATGGTCATATATGAGAGACATAGAGCCAACATCATGCTCAATGGGCAAAAACTAAAACCTTTCCCACAAAGATCAGGAACAATACAAGAGTGTCTGCTTTCACAAACTGTACTCAGCATAGTATTGGAAGTTCTAGCCACAGTGATCACACAAGAAAAAGAAATAAAAGGCACCCAAATTGGAAAGAAGGAAGCAAAACTGTCACTGTTTGCAGATGACATGATAGTGCACATAGAAAATCCTATAGACTCCACCAAAAAACTACTCAACCTAAAAAGTGAATTTTTCAAAACAGTGGAATACAAAGTCAATATTCAGAAAGGCATTTTTTTTATATGCCAACAATGAAATATCAGAAACAGAAATTGGGGGGAAATCCTATTTGCTATAGCAACAAGAAAAATCAAGTACCCACCCCACATTATTTCATCTGTTTCCTTGTCTATCTCTCCTGGTAGCCTTGGATGTCTGTGAGGGTAGAGGGAGCAGTATCTGGCTTACCAATTTATCCTTTTGGGGGCACAGTGCCTGCTACATAATAGCTACTGGAACTATACTATCTTTTATGAGTGCAAATTGGTGTCCAGAGACTCCTTCTCGATCCTTCTTTTTTTCTTTTTTCCACATTTTTTATTGTTGTTCAAGTACAGTTGTCTCCATTTTCCCCCCATCACTCCCTGCCACCCCAGCCATCCCTACTTCCCACCCTTGATCCTGATGCCCTTTGGTTTTGTCCATGTGTCTTTTACACATGTTCCTTGATGACCCTCCCCCTTTTTCCTCCCATTGTGCCCTCCAACCTCCCCTCTGCTTACTGTCAGTTTGTTCTTTATTTCAATGTCTCTGGTTATATTTTGCTTGCTTATTTGTTTTGTTGATTAGGTTCCATTTATAGGTGAGATCATATGGTATTTGTCTTTCACCACCTGGCTTATTTCACTTAGCATAATGCTTCTTTAATGGGATTGCTCCAGATGGGTTTGGAGCGGGGGAGAAGGGGACAACAATCTTTTACATACCTGCTAAAGTTCCTGCTTAGCCCAAAGTCATGTAATAACAAAATTATCATTACTATTTCTTTCATTTAAAAAACTGTCATTATTATTTAATTATTATCATTATTACTACTATTACAACTATTACACTTTTTGCTCCAGAAGAGAGTTGTTTCATCACTTGGTGTAGTGGGAATCTGCCTCTAAGAAGCCTTTCCCGTTACTTGGGGACTTGATATGTACTAAGCATTGTTTAAACCTTTTCATGTATTAACTCCTTTAGTCCTCATAATAATCATATAGAGATATAATATCATTATCCCCCTTCACAGAAACTGAGGCAAAGAAGTCAAGCACGTGCCCAAGATTACTCAGTCACTGAGTGGAAGAGTTATGCTCTGCGCCCTTAGCACGGCCCCAGAGTTGGCTACTAAGCACTAAATGAGACTCAGCCCACTAACTACCAGATTCCTGCTGCCCACATCTGTGAGAAGATGCCAGCTCAGTACCGCTGGAGCATACTTACTCCCTCTTATAACCAGAGAGTGTCAACAGTGAGAACATATGAGTAAGAAAAAATAGATTTTGTCATTTCTCTGAGAGGTCACCTGATCCCTGCAGTAAAGCAAATCTTTACCATAACAAGTCTCTTTGTCCTGAAATTCTTTTATATGCTTGGCCTATCAGCTTAGACTTGAGTGGGCTGACCAGAATACCCATCCATAAAACTGCTTCCAGAGGCAATGCAGCCTGGGTAAGGGAGGGCTTAATAGCAACCACAGCACCAAATGGAAAGAGCACACACAGCTAACTATTTACTCAAGGGGATATTTATTAAATGCCTTCTCTGCTTTGGAAATTTTATCAGTATGTTCCAGGTTTGGGTGTTTTTAAAACTTTTTATTTAACTTATTGAAGTGACATTGGTTAACAAAATTGTATAGGCTTCAGGTGTACAATTCTATAATACATCATCCATATATTGTATTATGTGCTCACCACCCCAAGTCAAGTCTCCTTCCATCACAATTTATCCCCCCTTTATCTTCTTCTACCTTTCCCACCCCCTTTTCCTTCTGGTAATCACCATACTGTTGTCTGTGTCTATCAGGCTTTTTTTTTTAGGCTTAATCTCTTAATTTTTTTTGCCCAGCCCTCTAGCCCCTCTCCCCTCTGACAGCTGGGTTTTTATTTTTAAACAAGTATCAAGGTTATCAACATAGCATGTTTTGTTCCCACTGCCCTGAATTCTTCAAACAACAAGAGAAAATAGAATGGTATACTATTTTAATTAAAAATAAATTTTATTTATTTTCATTTTCAGAACAGTTAATATGTTCATATTTATAAGAGTCAAGATCATATAAAAAGATGATCACTAAGACATGTACCTCTCACCCTAGCCATTTCCTCCACCCTCTGGAAATAACCATGTTAATTCAGTCTTAGTTTCTTGTCTCTTTCCACACTTTCTTTATTAAATTTACCTGTCTAAATATAAGAAAATGAGAATATATATTCTTATATATTCCTATTGTCCCCCTTTCTTACACAAAAGATACACTACTGTGTACAACATCCTGCCTTTTATGTTTTATTTAACAATCTCTCTAGGATTCCCAGCCAAGATGGAGACATAGGTAGATACACTGTGCCTCCTCACACAACCCAAAGAAGAACAACAACAAACTTAAAAACAAAAAACAACCAGAGCTGACAGAAAAATGAACTCCAACAGCCAAGGAGTTAAAGAAGAAACATTCATCCAGCCTGGTAGGAGGAATGGGTGAGGGGGGATTGTGGACCAGGTGGTCCCACATTCATGTGCAGATAAACCAGGAGGAACGACTCAGGAATAAGACAGACCACACAACCCAGAGGTCCAGTGCAGGGAAGCCTCTGATTGAAAACACCTGTGGGGGTTGAGGTGGTAGGAGAAACTCCCACACTCACAGGAAAGTTTGTTGGAGAGACCCACAGAGTCCTAGAACATACACAAGCCCGCCCACCCGAGAATCAACACCAGAAGGGCCCAAGTTGATTCTGCACAGCCAGGTAAGTGACTGAAAACTGGCAGAGAGCAGAACAAGCAGCACTGTTCCCTCTCAGATCCCTCCCTCACTGACAGTGTCACAACACAATGATGTGGGTTGCCCTGCCCTGGTGCACACCTAAGGCTCTGCCCCTTATATGTAACAGGTGCGCCAAGACAAAAAAAATGACCCAAATGAAAGAACAGATTAAAGCTTCAGAAAAAATACAACTAAGTGATGAAGAGATAACCAACCTATCAGATGCACAGTTCAAAACACTGGTAATCAGGATGCTCTCAGAACTGATTGAATGAAGTTACAAATTAGATGAAAAAATGAAGGCTATGCTAAGTGAAATAAAGGAATATGTACAGGGAACCAACAGTGATGGAAAGGAAACTGGGACTCAAATCAATGGTTTGTACCAGAAGGAAGAAATAAACATTCAACCAGAACAGAATGAAGAAACAAGAACTCAAAAAAAGTGAGGAGAGGCTTAGGAACCTCCAGGACATCTTTAAAGGTTCCAACATCCAAATCATAGAGGTACCAGAAGGAGAAGAGGAAGAACAAGAAATTGGAAACTTATTTGAACAAATAATGAAGGAGAACTTCCCCAATCTGGCAAAGGAAATAGACCTCCAGGAAGTCCAGGAAGCTCAGAGAGTCCCAAAGAAGTTGGACCCAAGGAGGAACACACCAAGGCACATCATCAGTACATTAGCCAAGATTAAAGGTAAGGAGAGAATCTAAGAAGCAGCCAGAGAAATGGAGACAGTTACCCACAAAGGAGTGCCCATAAGACCGTCAGCCAATTTCTCAAAAGAGACCTTACAGGCAAGAAGGGGCTGGAAAGAAGTATTCCAAGTCATGAAAGGCAAGATTGCTCTATCCAGCAAAGCTTTCATTTAGAATGGAAGGGCAGATAAAGTGCTTCCCAGATAGGGTCAAGTTAAAGGAGTTCACCACTATTAAGCCCTTATATGAAAAGTTAAAGGGACTTATCTAAGAAAAAGAAGATAAAAATATGAACAGCAAAATGACAACAAACTCACACTTATTAACAACTGAACCTAAAACAAAAACAAAAGCAAACAACTAGAACAGGAAGAGAATCACAGAAATAGAGATCACATGGAGGGTTATCAGCAGGGGAGTGGGTGGAGAGAGAGGGGGAAAAGGTACAGAGAATAAGTAGCATAAATGGTAGGTATAAGATAGACAGGGGAGGTTAAGAACGGTATAGAAAATGTAGAAGCCAGAGAACTTGTATATATGACCCATGGACATGAACTAAAGAGGGGAATGGGGTGGGAATGGGTATACAGAGCAGAGGGGAATAAAGGGGGGAAATGGGACAACTGTAATAGCATAATCAATAAAAATATTTTAAAAATCTCTCTGGAAGCCTTTTCATATTAGAGCACAGAGAACTCCATTAATTTTTAAAGCTTCACTGTATTCTGAGTTGGGAAGTTTCTAGACAGTTAAACCAATGCCTCATGGGTGAACACTTGGGTTGTTTCCAAACTTTTACTAAGACAAATTGTGCTACAGTAACTGATCTTGTACATGCATCATTTCTCCCCACAGTAGTGCATCTGCAGAATAAATCCCAGAACTAAGAACTGTGAGGTCAAAGGATAAGTGCATTTCCAAGGTTGATAGATGTTGCCAGCTTGCCCTCCACAAGGGGTGTGCAACTTCTTGCCCTCACACCCATCATGATGCCAGTGCCTTACCACAGCCTTACCAAAGAAGCTGGTAGACATTTTTCTTTTGCCAATCTGGTAAGTGATCAATAGTATCTGAGTGTAATTTTAATTTGCATTTACCTTATTATGAGTAACACTGGGCATCTTTGCATGAGAACAACGTGTTTAAAACAGTTTTCCTGTGAGTAAAAGAGCTCATTAGGGCTAGTTCAAGCAAATGAAGGAAAAATTACTGTAAGAATTACAGAAGGGGCTCGTGCACCAAGAGCAGCAGTATAGCAAGGTCCCAGGAGAGATTAGGGCTAGAAAACAGAAAAATGTAACTAGATTCTCTCTCTCTCTCTCCCTCTCTCTCTCTCTCTCGCTCTCTCTCTCTCTCTTTCTCTCTTTCTCCCCCCCCAACCCCCATGCACACGCACACACACTTGTAAAAAGAGCCTCCTCCATCCCCTCAGTGTACCTGATACAGTTTTCATCCCCCACAGGTGTTAGCACATCTTCTTAATTCTAAACACCCAGAAAGAAATTCTCACTGACTAGTCTTTTCCCCAGTGCATCCCTAGCCTAAGCAGTCATATTGAAAGTGGGAAAGTTAAGGAAAATCAGGAAATGCAATTGCTGGGGGGCCACCTACAGTAGATGTCTGCTAGATGCCTACAGAAAACCCATTGGTCTTTTAGTCATTGTCCCTCCTCCAAGTGGGGCTCTGCCAAAAAATCAGAAGTGCTCTAGTTTTTTGGCAGAGCACTGTTTGGGAAACAGCAGTCTACTTACTCTTCTCTGCATGGCGTCAGGGCTTTTCCAAGCCAAACATGAGGAGGGGTTTAGGAATAGACATTGCTGCAGTTCTAACCAATGATGCATAAGGAAACATTTCTCAGAGTTAAAACAGATACAGTGTCAAGATAGCCACTCTCCCCTTTACTGTCTGTTCCTGTGTCTGTATGTGATTTTATCAATTAGCTTGTGGAATAACAAACCACCCCCACATCGAATGACTTAGTACAATATCGTCATTATTCTGATGATTTTGTGGGTTGGCCATGTGGTTCTTCTGATACGGGCCACTCAGCTAAAGCTGGATAGTCTAGATTGGCCTCATTCACATGGCTGACAATTGACAAGCTAGTTGATCTAGAGGAAGTTAGCTGGGGTGCGAGGGAGGCTTATTTCTCTTTTTTTAATATATTTTATTGATTATGCTATTACAGTTGTACCATTTCCCCCCTTCACTCCCCTCCACCCTGTACACCCTCTCCCACCCACTTCCCCCCACTTTAGTTCATGTCCATGTGTCATATTTATAAGTTCTTTAGCTTCTACATTTCTCATACTATTCTTACCCTCCCCCTATCTATCTTCTACCTACAATATATGCTACTTATTCTCTGTAACTTTTCCCCCTTTCTCACCCTCCCACTCCCCTGGTGATAACCCTCCATGTGATCTCCATTTCTGTGGTTCTGTTCCTGTTCTACTTGTTTGCTTAGTTTCTTTTGGTTTTGTTTTAGGTGTGGCTGTTAATAATTGTGAGTTTGCTGTCCTTTTACTATACATTTTTTTAATCTTCTTTTCTTAGATAAGTCCCTTTAACATTTCATAAAATAAGGGCTCGGTGATGATGAACTCCTTTAACTTGACCTTATCTGAGAAGCACTTTATCTACCCTTCCATTCTAAATTAAAGCTTTGCTGGATAGAGTAATCTGGGATATAGGTCCTTGTCTTTCATGACTTGGAATACTTCTTTCCAGCCCCTTCTTGCCTGTAAGGTCTCTTTTGAGAAATCAGCTGACAGTCTGATGGGAACTCCTTTGTAGGTTACTGTCTCCTTATCTCTTGCTGCGTCTAGGATTCTCTCCTTCATTTTTACCTTGGCTAATGTAATTATGATGTGCTTTGGTGTGCTTCTTCTTGGGTCCAACTTCTTTGGGACTCTCTGAGCTTCCTGGACTTCCTGGAGGTCTATTTCCTTTGCCAGAATGGGGAAGTTCTCCTTTATTATTTGTTCAAATACATTTTCAATCTGTTGTTCTACCTCTTCCCCTTCTGGTACCCCTATAATTCGGATGTTGGAGCATTTAAAGATGTCCTGGAGGTTCCTAAGCTTCTCCTCATTTTTTTGAATTCTTATTTTTCCATTCTTCCCTGTTTGGTTGTTTCTTTCTTCCTTCTGGTCCACTCTATTGTTTTGAGTCCCAGTTTCCTTCCCATCACTATTGGTTCCCTGTGCATTTTCCTTCATTTCTTTTATGGTAACCTGCATTTGTTCGTCTAATTTGCGACCAAAATCAGCCAATTCTATGAGCTTCCTGATCACCAGTGTTTTGAACTGTGCATCTGATAGGTTAGCTATCTCTTGGTTGCTCAAAAGGATGAGTTCTGGGGCACTGATTTGTTCTTCTGTTTGAGCCATCTCTCTCTCTCTCTCTCTCTCTCTCTCTCTCTCTCTCTCTCTCTCTCTCTCTCTTCGGTCTGGTCACTCCTCTTATGGTGAGGGGTGGAGCCTTAGGTGTTCACCAGGGCTGGGCACCCCAGTAGCTAGATTGTGACGTTGTATGTGAGGGTGGAGTCGAGAGCGAACAATGGGGGTAGTTCTGTTCTCCGTGGAACCTCAGTCCCTTCCCTGGGATCCTAGGTTGCACGTTCTGCCCTGCTCCACAATCGCCGCCTCACTGGGTCTGCTAGCTGCCACTTGCATACTCAGGATCCACCCACTGCGATCTTGTGCGCCCCAGATGCCTTCTGCACCCAACTCTCCCTGTTCTCCGTGCAGCGACCCACGCCCGGCTGCTCATCTCCGCCCCTCCTACCAGTCTAGATGAATGGGTCTATTTCAACTTCTTGGCTATCCAACTTCCATTCAGATAAATTTTCTGTCAGTTCTGGGTGTTATTCTACCTTTAAATTGTTGTTGTTCCAATCTTGGTTGTACGTGGAGGTACGGTGCATCCACCTATGCCTCCATCTTGGCTGGAAGTCGGAGGCTTATTTCTATTCTATCAGTAAACTAGCCCAAGCTTCATTAACTAGTGTCTCAAGTTCCAAACAGCAAGGGGTGGGGGGAATTCCAATGTGCAAGCATTTTTCAAGTGTCTTCATGTATCAAATTACTATTGCCCCATTGACCAAAGGAAGCCAACACAGCTAAGCCCTGATTACCTGGAGAAATGAGTATATCTCTTGATGGGAGTAGCTTAAAATAAAAATAGTGTAGACTTCTTTGCAACCTATCACAGGGATACCTAATACTCTAGCCATGTTGGGAGCATGAAGAATGCTAGCCTAAGGATGGCAAATGAGAAGGATTCTCAATGATGACATTGACCCAATGAATTTGCTAGCCCCAGGGAGCTGCTGCCTGGGAAGTTCTTGTTATGTGAGGTGATTAATTTTCCTTCCTGTTTAAGATAGTCAAATTGGCATTACATTACCTTTGCGTATCAATTGAAGCATTAAGAGAGGGCAGATCAGTTCTCAGACAACAAAAGATGGCTCATCCACAGCCAGACATCCCAAATTGGGTGGATATAGAAAAAAGTTTTTGTGAAGAAGTTCTGACTGATTGCATGCCTAAAATGAGCCAGCTGTGAGGGTTGGCTACCCAAAAATCAAATGCAGACTTAAGCATCCTTAATATATTGTAGGGTTTATTAAAGGACAAGCATTGCTCAGTTCTGGAGTCCAAAAATCCAAATACACACACACATACATAGTTAAGGAAGGAGTATAAAATGCACAGTATGTGAAGAAGATGTAAGGTTTAAGCTCTGTGTAATGATATAACCTGTGTGATGGTGCCTTTCATGGGCTCTGATGTATAAAAGTCATTATCCAGTATTATAGCCCTAAGGGACACAAGAAAGAAAAAGAAGACAAAGATATCATAGGAATATTAGGAAGGAAGAATTTTACTTAATGTTATATATGGCAGAGAGGATCAGAACTGGCAGGGCTAAAAGGAGGCCATGAAATTTTGTCAGTGGTCACCTTAGCAAGAGCAGTATCAGTGGTGTGGTAGGGTGAAGAGCAGACTGTAGTGAGCTGAAGAGTGAAATCAATAGGAGAGAGGAGGAGTAATACATATAGACTGCAATATTACCCAGGACTGTTGTGATTAGATGTTTCATGACCCCAATTTAAACCAGCTTGGTTGGGGCAAGTAGAGGTGTGGAGTTCATGGCCCTTATCATTGAAACATCAAAAGGTAATTGGCTTCAGACACACCTGCATTCAGCAGCTCACACAACAGAACTGGAACCCTTCCATCTCTCTCCGGTTCTGCTCATCTTCTCAGAAAGTCTCTCTCCACATGGAAAAGTAAACAGCATCCTTCTCTAAAGGTCTTGCAAAAGTGTCAGGAATGATGTTGATGGTCCAGCTCAGGAGAGCCAACTGTGCCTGGACCAATCTCTCTGGCCGAGGAGACAGAGCATTCTGACTGGTGACACCATTGTTAGCCTCCATTCCAACAAACCCCACAGAGTGAACAAGATTTTTCCGAAATAATGGAAGTGACGATTCTCTAGAACAAGAAAATAATGGAGGGGGTGTATGATACAGCTATTAGATATGACACCAAAAGAAAGAAAAATCTGGTAAATTGGACCTCATGAAAATTAAAAATGTGAAAGATCTTGTTAAAAGGGTGAAACTACAAACTATAGACTGGGAGAAAATATTTGCAAACCACATAACCCATAAAGGACTAGTATCTAGAAAATATTATTTAAAAAATACTCAAAACTCAACAACAAGAAAAAACAAACAACCCAGTTAGAAAATGGGCAAAAGGCATCAACAAACATTTCATGGAAGAGGATGTACATATGACAAATAAGCCCATGAAAATATGTTCATTAGCCATGAGGGAAGTGCTAATTAAAACCAGAATGATATATCACCACACACGTAACAAAATGGCTAAAATTTAAATATAATGATAACACCAAATGCTCATAAGAATGCAGAGAAACAGGATCATTCATACATTGCTGGTGGGAATATAAAATGGTACAGCCACTCTGGAAAGGGGGATAGCAGTTTTTACAAAACTAAATATGTCTGGGGCTGCATTAAACTTGAAAACTTATGTGCATTGAAGGACATAATCATTAGAATAAAAAGACAACCTATAGAGTAGGAGAAAATGTTTGCAAACCATCTACCTGGTAAAGGGTCAATATCCAGAATATATATATATATATATATTTTTTTTAAACACAGTACAGCTTAACCATAAGTAATTTAAAAAAACTGAATTTAAGAAGGGGAAAAGTACCTGAATAGACATTTCTCTGAAAATGACATACAAATGACATACAAAAAGCCTATGAAAAGATGCTCAACATCGCTAATCATCAGAGAAATGCAAACCAAAAGTACAATGAGATATTGTCTTACACTCATTAGGATAGCCAGTATTAAAAAAAAAAAAAAAAAAAAAAAGGAGTGTTGCTGAGGATGTAGAGAAATTGGAAGCCTTGTGCACTGTTGGTGGGAATGCAGAATGGTGCAACCACTGTGGAAAACAGCATGAAGTTTCCCTTAAAATTAAAAATAGAATTACTCTATAATCCAGAAATTATACATATAAGTATATATCCAAAAAAAATTGAAAACAAGGTCTCAAAGTGATGTTTTGCACAGCCATATTCAGAAGTAGTCAAGAAGTAGGCTGAACAATAAAAAAAATTTTTTAAAGAAGTGGAGGCAATCTAAATGTTTATCAATAGACAAATGGATAAGCAAAATGTGTTACATACAAACAGTAGAATATTATTCATATTTAAAAGGAAGGAAATCTTAACACATGCTACTACATGGATGAACCTTGAGGACAAGTGAAGTAAGCTAATCACAAAATGACAAATACTGTTTGATTCCACTAATACGAGGTGTGTGAATAATCAAGCTCACTGTCTTCCTCCATTCATATGATACAGCATCAGGCAGTCTTCCTCTCCTTTGACATTACACTCTGACATGAAGAAGGAATTCTTGTGGTCTTTGGCTGTAAGCAGTGTAAGCACTGAGGCTACTTTAGAATTTCCCGCACTCCTGTTAGCAATTTACGTATTGCCTCGCTTGTGTCTTTGGTTGCTTGTCCTTCTCTTTATCTTTCAGACACGCCCTCACTGGAGAGCCCCTCATATAGTCATTGTCATTTGTTGGGTGCCTCCTCCTCTTTGTCCTTATCTGTGATTGTAAACATTTCCCAAACTTCTTGAGCTAGCTTCCTTTCCAAGCCCCATTGTATGAAATTCTGGATAACTTTTTTCCTGAAGTGTCTGAAATTTCAGTAGTAGTTAGGACTCTTTCCATTGCAAGTGACAAAAGCCGAATTCCTGAATTTAAACTGAATTAAGGAAGTATTTTATATTTTCAGAAATTTTAGACTCATGTAACTAAAATATCCATGGCTAGATCTTGTCATCATCAGGCACAGTATGATCCAGGTTCTCCAACAGAGTCTTTAGAAATCACTGTCTCTTTCATCTCTTGGCTCTGCTTTCCTGGGCTGGTTTCATTTGAAGCCAGGTTGTGCCCATGTAGTGGCCCTGGCAGCTCAGAGAACAGTCTTATGGGTTCAGTAAACCCCCTCAAAAGGGAGCCCTTCCTTTCTTCATGGTTTCAACAAATGTCTTAGCAGAATTGGCCTCATATGTGTTAGTTTCCTGTGGCTGCCAGAACAGATCAGCTCAACTGGCTGGCTAAAATAACAGAAATTTATTCTCTCTTAGTCCTGGAGGCCAGAAGGTTCAAGGCAGTGTGCTGGCAGAATGATACTTCCTCTGAAGCCTGTAGGCGAGAACCCATCCTTGCTTCTCCCACACGCTGGGGGCTTTTAGCATTCTTTGGCTTCACTGATTGGTAGCCACATCACTCCCATCTCTGCCTCCATCTCACATTGCCTTTTCCTTTTCTGTGTCTCATCTCCCCTATTTCTCTTAGAAGGACATGTGTCCTTAGATTTCAAGTCCACCATATAATCCAGGTGGCCCCTTCACCCCTAAGATCTTTAACTTAGTTGCATCTGTAAAGATTCTCTTTCCAAATACAGTCACACTTACGGGGGTCCTGTATTAAGACGTGGACATATCTTCAGTGGAAGACAACATTCTATACTCACTACAACACGCATGCACCCTCTGCAATCTCAAAAGACTCAGCTCTCTTGGAAGGGCCCTGGACTTGGTTTAATGTTCTGCTGTTATCTTAAAATTTGTAATTGTTGAACAAAGGACCCCTCAGTTTTGTTTTGCTCTGGGCTCCACAAATTATGCAGCCAGTTCTGGTCCTATGAGAAATATAGACTTTGAGAAATGTTTGCTTGGAATTTATCCCAGGCCTCTTTCCAGACCATCAGTCCCCTGGAATGTGTGCGGCTTTCCCATCCCTATTCCATCAGTCTTAGATAAAGACTGTGAAGGGAATAGGAGATACTATAGAGTCTCTAGCTTAGGATATCTGGGAAGGCTTCCCATTGGAGGCAACCTCTAAACTGAGATGTGAAGGATGACAAAGAGCTAGGTAAAGAAGTGAGGATGTGCTGCAGGAGAAGGGAAGAGCATATGCAGAGAAGTGCAGGCAAGAGAGAGGACAGCATGTTTGGGAAATGGCTTGTTAGTCTTCCTATTGCTAGTGACAGAGCCAGGTTGTCAGGGATGCTGACCACAAGGGATGTTTCCAACTGGGCTGGATGGAGTTGGGGGTTAACCAAAGCGGTAGGAGTAGACAGGCTGTCTAGAATGACACAGCCACTTTCTACCAAGCTTCTTGTCACTTCCCCTTACCAGTTTGTTCTGCCTGGTTGGCCAGAATTGGGCCGAGGCTATGGTTCCTCTAGCTACTTCCTCTCTCTTCTGAAAGACAACATCAGCAAGTAAAATGAAGAACTGGCCAGAATCTCAGTGTTTGGTTAGCCAAGACCATCTGCTGGATTCATATCACTGAGCCACTATGTGAGATGAGAGTCATTTCAAGTAAGTGGGGAGAAGAAGGGTTTTAGGAGACCTGGGGAGCCATTCAGATGTTAAAGGTTGGGCTCCTACCTCATTCCTTATATCAATTAATTCCAGGTAGAGCAAAAATATTGAAGTAAAAAAAGAAATAAAACAAAAGCAAAACAAAAGAAATAAAACAATTATAATACTAGAAAATGGGGGAAATGTTACAATCTTGAAAAAGGGGAAGGCTTTCTAAGAGACACACAAGTCTGAGAAATGATAAAAGATTGATAAATTTTAATAGTAAAGAAATCTAAATTTCCATAAGAGAAAAAAGATGTAAAATCAAAAGACAAGTTGTATATTAGAAAGAATATTCACAACATGTGTAACAAAGCATGGGGTAGTTTTCCTAATGTAAAAACACCTCTTAAATATGAATCAGAGAAAGACCAACAACCCAACAATAAAACAAAGTTGACAAAGGACAAAAATAGGTAGTTTGCAAGAAATAAAATTCAAGTGGTTCATAAACATATAAAGAGATGCTCAACCTTGCCATTGATTAAGGAAACACAGTGAGATATCAGTGTTCCTTCGTCAGACCAATGAAGATTAAAAAGCTTGGCAAGACACTAGGTTTAAAGGAAGTATAAACACAGACACCTACATACATTATTGGTATGCATACATGTAGATACAATTTCTTTGAAAGAAAATTATGAAATAGCAACCCAAAATTTAAAATGTAAAAGAAAAAAATAAACCTTTCACCCAGGGGTTCTAGTTTCAAGAATTTGTCATGGACACAATTTCAAATCTGAAATGTTTGATCAATAAATCTGAGATTTCTTTTTGTTACTGTTTGTAGTAGCAAAAAACAGGAAATAATTTTCCCCAGCCAATGGGAAAGGGTTTGTTGTATTACAGAGCTTCCATGTAAGAATATTACAAAGCCATTTTTAAAAATGAGGTGTTTTATGAACTCTTATATCAAAAAATTTCCAAGAGACACTGTTGGGGGCATAAAAGTTTGAGCGTCATACACCCACTAGTGTTAAAAAGAGTCAAGGATGAGAGAGAGAGATCAGGTAGAGAGAGACAGAGACAGATAGACAAGAGACAGATTATACACAGAACATGTCTGGAAACTTACATAAGTGGTTGTAGTAACTGCCTTTGGGGATGCAGGTAAAAAAGAAACTTTATTTTCATTATACACATACACATATATATATATATATATACTTTGTTACTCTTAGAATTTTACCATGTTATCATTTTTCTATAAATTTTTTAATGAAAAATTATTAAGAGAATGGAGATGTCTGAGAGGGGGAAAAGAAAGTAAAAGCCACCCATAATCTCAACTTCAAAAGAATTTTCACAAAGAAAATAACAAAATCCCCTCCCCAGCAGTATGGAGATGCCTCAAAAAATTAAAAGTGGATCTGCCTTTTGACCCAGTGAGCCCTACTTCTGAGAATTTATCTGAAGGGACCCAAAATACTAATTTGAAAGGAGCGCTTAAATACCATAAGCACCCCTATGTTCACTGCAGCATTATTTACAATCACCAAGATATGAAAGCAGCCCAAGTGTCCATCAGTAAATGAGTAGATAAAACAACTATGGGATATTTGCTTGATGGAATACTCAGCCATTTAAAAAAGAAAAAGAAAATTTTATTCTTTTCAACAGCACAGATAAACCTGGAGGACATTATGTTAAATGAAATAAGCCAGTCAGAGAAAGATAAACACCACATGATTTCACTCAAATGTGGAATCTACTGAACAAACTTCACTAACAAGGAAAATAGAGAAAAACTCAGAGATGGGGAGCAGGATGACAGCTCAGCGGGGAGGGTTGGGGTGGAGGGACTGAGCAAAAATGATAAAAGACTCATGGACATGGACAGCAGTGTGGTGGTGATTGCCAGGGGGAGGCAATATAAAGGGACTAAATGGTAATGGAAAAAATACAATAAAACTTTTTTCAGTTAAAAAAAATTCCCTCCCCAAGTTAACCACGGACAAGTTTGGGATTTGGCTTCTTCCAGAACTGTTTCTATGTTTATACATATGTGATTAAGTCAGTTTTTTGCTTTAAGTCATGGATTTTTATACACTCTCCTTCTCCCCACTGTCTTTCCTTTGCCCAAGCAAGCAGCCAACCAGCTTGGAAAGTTCTTGCCCTTGAGGAGGTTTGGGGCAGGTCTAGAAGGTAAGACTTCTTGGCTTTTGCTCCCAAAATCTAAGGCCACAGCAGAATGTAGAGGGTTTGCAGAAGATTTAGAAGGGAGAAAAAACATTTTCAGGAATTAAAAGGAACTAAAAATGACAAAAAATAGTTTATTTTACACAATATTTTATACTAGCACAAGGTATATTACCATCATGGACATATATGATTTTTCTTCCTAGGGCAAAGACAAAGCATGAGCGTTAGGGTTATTAAGAGTCATCTGAAAATTCAAATTGGTAGAGGAGGAAGAGGGGAGCAGAGAAGCTCGAATAAAAGGAAAGGAGAACTTAAAGCAGATCTGGTTTGCTAAAAATACACTGGAGGAGGGAGCTGAGTAATAGTGTGATCAGATAAGAAAGAAAAGAACTTTCCATTAGTGGGAAGGACATGAAAAGGCAACTCACAGAAAAGACAATGCAAAAAATGGTTTACAAACAGAGGAGAAAATATTCTATCTCGAATGCCAATTAAAAAAATAATGAGGGACTTCTAGCCAAGAGGGAGGCATAGGTAATCACACCATGCCTCCTCACACAACCCAAAGAAGAACAACAACAAACTTAAAAACAAAAAACAACCAGAGCTGACAGAAAAATGAACTCCAACAGCCAAGGAGTTAAAGAAGAAACATTCATCCAGCCTGGTAGGAGGAATGGGTGAGGGGGGATTGTGGACCAGGTGGTCCCACATTCATGTGCAGATAAACCAGGAGGAACGACTCAGGAATAAGACAGACCACACAACCCAGAGGTCCAGTGCAGGGAAGCCTCTGATTGAAAACACCTGTGAGGGTTGAGGTGGTAGGAGAAACTCCCACACTCACAGGAAAGTTTGTTGGAGAGACCCACAGAGTCCTAGAACATACACAAGCCCGCCCACCCGAGAATCAGCACCAGAAGGGCCCAAGTTGATTCTGCACAGCCGGGTAAGTGACTGAAAACTGGCAGAGAGCAGAACAAGCAGCACTGTTCCCTCTCAGACCCCTCCCTCACTGACAGTGTCACAACACAATGATGTGGGTTGCCCTGCCCTGGTGCACACCTAAGGCTCTGCCCCTTATATGTAACAGGTGCGCCAAGACAAAAAAAATGACCCAAATGAAAGAACAGATTAAAGCTTCAGAAAAAATACAACTAAGTGATGAAGAGATAACCAACCTATCAGATGCACAGTTCAAAACACTGGTAATCAGGATGCTCTCAGAACTGATTGAATGAAGTTACAAATTAGATGAAAAAATGAAGGCTATGCTAAGTGAAATAAAGGAATATGTACAGAGAACCAACAGTGATGGAAAGGAAACTGGGACTCAAATCAATGGTTTGTACCAGAAGGAAGAAATAAACATTCAACCAGAACAGAATGAAGAAACAAGAACTCAAAAAAAGTGAGGAGAGGCTTAGGAACCTCCAGGACATCTTTAAAGGTTCCAACATCCAAATCATAGAGGTACCAGAAGGAGAAGAGGAAGAACAAGAAATTGGAAACTTATTTGAACAAATAATGAAGGAGAACTTCCCCAATCTGGCAAAGGAAATAGACCTCCAGGAAGTCCAGGAAGCTCAGAGAGTCCCAAAGAAGTTGGACCCAAGGAGGAACACACCAAGGCACATCATCAGTACATTAGCCAAGATTAAAGGTAAGGAGAGAATCTAAGAAGCAGCCAGAGAAATGGAGACAGTTACCCACAAAGGAGTGCCCATAAGACCGTCAGCCAATTTCTCAAAAGAGACCTTACAGGCAAGAAGGGGCTGGAAAGAAGTATTCCAAGTCATGAAAGGCAAGGGCCTACCTACATCCAAGATTATTCTATCCAGCAAAGCTTTCATTTAGAATGGAAGGGCAGATAAAGTGTTTCTCATATAAGGTCAAGTTAAAGGAGTTCATCACTATTAAGCCCTTATTATATGAAAAGTTAAAAGGACTTATCTAAGAAAAAAGAAGATAAAAAGTATAAACAGTAAAATGACAACAAACTTACAGTTATTAACAACTGAACCTAAAACAAAAACAAAAGCAAACTAAGCAAACAACTAGAACAGGAAGAGAATCACAGAAATAGAGATCACATGGAGGGTTATCAGCAGGGGAGTGGGTGGAGAGAGAGGGGGAAAAGGTACAGAGAATAAGTAGCATAAATGTTAGATAGAGGATAGACAGGGGGAGGTTAAGAACAGTATAGGAAATGTAGAAGGCAGAGAACTTATATATGACCCATGGACATGAACTAAAGGGGGGAAATGGGGTTGGAAGGGGTGCACAGGTTGGAGGGAAATAAAGGGGGGAAAATGGGACAACTGTAATAACATAATCAATAAAATATATTTTAAAAATAAAATAAGTAGAATAAAATACATTTAAATTTAAAAAATAATAATACTAATGAGCTCTGGCTGGTATGGCTCAGTGGATTGAGTGCCAGCCTTCAAACCAAAGGGTCACAGTTTGATTCCCAGTCAGGGCACATGCCTGGGTTGCAGGCCAGGTCTCCAGTAGGGAGTGCTCAAGAGGCAAGCAGACCTCTTGAAGTTTCTCTCCTTCTCTTTCTCCCCACCTTCCCCTCTCTAAAAATAAATAAATGAAATCTTTAAAAAAATAAAAATCAAACAATAATGAGATGGCATCTTTCCCTAACATATCCGCAAGCAAAGTGAATGCTAACCTAAGGGTCTCTCTGTGCAGGTAAGACAAGGGTGCCCTCTTCTGGGCAAAGTCACCCATTGATGGGTGACTGGGGAGAATCCTGGATAACAGTACTTTTTGTCCCCAGCCTGGACCTTCTGCAAACAGGCCTGGAGTCCTAGACAAAATATAAAAATCATTCAGAATACTCAGTTTAGAAAGATGTGGAAAAACAAACCCTCTCTACTCCTCAGATAACCTTTTCTGGTTTTACCCGTGGCATTAATGCTATAATTCTAGGTAATATCATACCTCTATGTCTTGATTTATCACCTTGAAGCTGTATTGTCTCCATTGCTATTAAAGAAGTAAAATTTAGCTCAACATCACTTTCCCCTTTCCCATTTCCTGAATTTTGTGATATTTTTAGCTAATTCTTGCAGTCAGTCAATAAATGTTTATTAAGAAACTACACACACACGGCTCTTTTTTCTAGGTGCTCATTGTTTGTATGACTGCATTAGTTTTATCTTTTTATTGCCATTATGATTTTAAATAATAGACTTGATCCTTCATTTTTTTTCTGTCCACAGAAGCCATCCTAATTCATATTTTTTAAATATATAAGTACTTTTTTTAAAGATTGTATTTATTTATTTTTTTAGAGAGGGAAGGGAGGGAGAAAGAGAGAGAGAGAGAACATCAATGTGCAATTGCTGGGGTTCATGGCCTGCAATCCAGGCATGTACCCTGACTGGGAATTGAACCTGTGACACTTTGGTTCGCAGCTCGCACTCAATCCACTGAGCTACGCCAGCCAGGGCTTCTAATTCATATTTTTAATTCAGGTTTTTACAAGTGACAAAAACTAACTTGGACAAGCTTTAACTGAATTAACAGAATGGGGAAGTATTTTCAAAAATATATTCACTGGCTATGTTATAGAATCCAAAGACAGGCTAAGCAGCCAAGGGCCCAGCTGGGTCAGGAGCCAGGAGAGCTGTGAGACTCAGCAGTAAGACCAGACTTCCTGCCAACAGTGTAGCCTTTGCAGCTTCATGACAAAACCTCAAGCTGTGCTTGGGTCAGAGGTATCGGGTCATGTGATATAGACATGGCTGCTGAGAAAATTCATGTGAAAGGGGAACTACTGGATCACCATGATATACAACTAGCATTGATAACACAAACGTTACTTTTTTCTCTTTATTAGATGATGTGTGAGAATGGGTTTGGATGAAAAACAGATGACATGTCCCCTAGGCCATGGTGGAGCTATGTAAACCAGACTACACAGGCCCCAGAGGCGTGGTTCTCTGTCCCTGGAGCATCCGGAAGTCTTTTTGCCCTGCGCTTCTTTTGATGTGGTTTTTGCTTTGGTGGGCCCAAACTATAGGTGATTTGTGCAGAGGAAACTACAAGAAAGTTGTCCTCCTGACAGACTTCCTTTCTGTCCAAAGGTGCACGCCTGCCCCCTGGTGGCAGCCACCGGACAATGTCGGGAGGAAATGAACCACATTGGGCCGGAAAGGGATGCCTCCTTCAGAATGGAGCCTGGCACAAGCAAAATCAGGTGAGTGCTTTTTTAAAAATCCTGTTTAATTAAGAGCATTTGCCCCGGGGTTACACCTGCCTGAGTTCAAATTCCAGCTCTGCCACATACTAGTTCAGAAACTTTGGTATGAGTATTAGTTTCCTAGGGCTGCTATAACAAACTACCACAGACTGGGTGGCTTTATAAAAGTATAATAATAGTAACTAACTAAATAAATAATTTATTTTAAAAACCCAGAAATGTATTGTTTCACAGTTCTAGGGGCTAGAAGTCTGAAATCAAGGCATTGGCAAGACCATCCTCCCTCTAAAGTTTGTAGGACCCCTTCCTTGCTTCTTAATAGTTCCTAGAGGTTTCCCCACAATCCTTGGTGCTCCTTCACTGTAGATGTCTCTCTGCAATCCACCGACGTCACACAGTGAGCTCCCTGTGTCTTCACATCGTCTTCCCTCAGCACACGTCTGTGTCTGTGTGCACATTGCCCCTTTCCATAGATACCGGTTGTATTGGATTAGTGCCCACCCTATTCCTATATGGCCTCATCTTAACTGATTACATCTACAATGACCCTACTTTCCTTCTTTTTAAATTTAATCTTTATTGTATTTTTCCCATTACCATTTAGTCCCCTTATCCTCTTCTGTCTCCAGTAATTACCACATTGTTGTCCATGTCCATGAGTGCTTTCCCCTGTTTGTTCAATCCCTCCACCCCCTAAATGTCCCTCCCCAGCTGTTATCCTGCTCTACAATGACCTTATTTTCGAATAAGATCACATTCTGAGGTCCTGGGAGGTAGGACTTCAACATTTGTGGGGGGGAGGGACATGATTCAACCAATATCAGCATGTTTTTTCACCTCCTAGTCTTCAGTTTCTTCAAGTGTAAAATAAAAATAGATGTCTTAGACCCTGGCTGGTGTGGCACAGTGGATTGAGCGAGAGTCTGCTAACCAAAGGGTCACTGGTCCGATTCCAGGAACATGCCTGGGTTGCGAGTCAGGTCCCCAGTAGGAGCACATGAGAGGCAACCATCAGTGTTTCTCTCTCTCTCCCTCCCTTCCCCTCTGTCTAAAAATAAATAGATTTTTTTTAAAAAAGAAAGAAAATAGACGTTTTAGAGCACAGGTAGCAAACACAAGGCCCACGGGCTGAATCTGATCCTCCACCTTGTTTTATCCGGCCCAGCACCTTGTTTCTACCCAGTGGCAGCACCTAAGTCCTTGCCCCTAGTTAAGGAGTAGTTACATTTACACAGTCCTAAAATTACATTCAGTCCTTTGAAGGCAATCGCAAGGTTGATGTGGCCCCTGGTAAAAATGAGTTTGATACCCCCATCTTAGAGATTAATATATCCTAACACAGAAAGATGTTAGAGGTAGGTTGCTCAGAGAAAAAGAAAGCTTCAGAGTAAAGTATGTGCCATGGCAAATGTGGGTGTGTACCAGAAATTTCTGGGTAGATGCACAAGCAATGTACCAGGATTATCTCTGAGGAATGGGATCATGAAATTGGAGGGCTAGGGAAGGAAGGGTGCAGCCTTTCCCAGCAGCTCCCTTTAGGTCTGCTTGAATTGCTTTATTTTCTTTTTATAATTTAATAATACAAAGAAGGCAAATAAACCACAATTTCAACCCTGCCTGGTTGGGTCATTGTGAGGATCTAATACATGTGGGAGGTGAAGCACTTGGCACAGTGAATGCTCAGCAAGCAGTGACTATGGGTATTCTCACTGCAGCTTTCACCAAAGCATTAATTTTAATAGACAAAAACTGAAAACAAGCTAATTTTTTCCAACTAATAGGAAAGATTTTTCTGGAAATTATATTGTAGCTACTTGATATACCATTAAGCAGCATTAAAAATTATATTGACTGTAATAACAAGGAAAACTGTTCATAATATAGTAAAAAGGGGAAAATTGAACGCAGGATACCAATTTCAAGTTTTGTATCATGCTTGAAATAATGTTACATCATGTAACCAATGTAAAGAATAGCTTCACTAGTGTGGCAGAATTTGGAGTGGTTTTTGTTAGTAGTTTCTACATTGTCCTTAAAGAATGTACCCTATTTTTACAACAAGAAAAAAAATGGTCATTGGAAGAACAAGAGATGAAATGTGACATTATTATCTAGGCGAATAATCACCCTGCCCACTTTACAAAACCCTTATTTTGCAGAGACATTGTCAGCATCTCTGCTGAAAATCTAGGTTTCCCAGTTTGCAATAATGATCCCTCAAGTCACTAGATGTTTCCCAACATGTCCTCCTTCCCTCTGGTTCCATCAGTGCTAATTTAAATGCTTTCATTTCTTCTTCCAGCATGTTCCAATCTCTCCTATCTTTCTTTGACCCAAGAACACTTGAACTGAATGACTACAGGGGACAGAGCCTACTTTCCCAAGCTTGGTTTTCCATCTTGAGATTCCTGATGGTCTGCCTTCCTGAGCAAACTCAGAGCTATCTACTTCTGTAATTCTTATTATTTGAGATCATATAGTGTGTCCTTACCATTGAATGGCAAAGAGAATATCCTGTTCTTCTCTTGGTAGTCTTCCTAATCCTGCTGAATTTGGGTCCTGCCTTAGCCCCATGTTATTTTTGTCCCTTTCTTGGCTGCTGCCAGGAAATGGTTCTCCCAAGGACAGTTCCCCTCAGCCCTCTCAAGTGGGAGCTTTCACTTGGGCTAATCCCCATTTTGTGTCCTTAGAGCCAGGGAGGAGGCAAATGCCTCCTTTCATTGCATTCTCTCTTTCTCCCCTGCATTCCTGGCTCACATGTGTTATTATGAAAACATATCATTTATTAAATGCTTATTATCCAAAACTCAATTTCCGGCTTCTTCTCTTCTCCTTCAAGAACCATCTTTCTTTGAAATATTTGAGTGAAATTTTAAGACCCTATTAAAAATATGAAAAGACAGACAGACTACAGACTAAGGGAAAATAGTTGCAAACCATATATACAACAAAGGACTAGTATCCAGAATACAGAAAGAACTCTCAAAATTCAAAAGTAAAAGAAAAAATCCACAAAGAATCCAATTAACAAATGTACATGAAGAGCTACTTTACTGAAAAAACATATGCAGAAGGCAAAAAAGCATGTGAAAAGATGTTTAATGTTGTTTAATATCAGAATTCATGAGGGAAATGCAAATTAAATAGTAGAAAGACATCACCTCACACCTATGAGAATGATGAAGATAAGAAATAGCCACAACACCAAATATTGGCACAGAAGTGAAGAAACACATGTCACCAGTGAGAATGTACAATGTTAAGGCCACTTTGAGAAACCATTTGGCAGTTTGTGAAACTGAATGTGCAACTGCTATACAGCCCCCGCAATGGCACTCTTGGCCATCCATCCCAGTTTATGTTCATGTGACAATCTCTACACAAATGTTTACAGCAGCCTTATTCATAACAGCCAAAAACTGGAAACAAACCAATGTCCCTTGCTGGATAAGTGGCTGACAAGTGGTAGACTACCCTTACCATGGGCAAAAAAAGAACGAACCACTGATATGCCCAGCACGCCTAGGCGGCTCTCCAGGGAACTGTGCTGAGTGAAAAAGCCAGTCCCCAGAGTTTACATCCTACATGATTTCATTATATAACATTCTTGAGAGGACGACATTATAGAGATGCTATGAGTCAATGGGGAGGGTGCAGGAGGGAGGAAAGGGGTGTGGCTATTAAACGGCTGCATGAGTGAGCCTTGTGGCGATGGAATGTTCTGTAAGGATGTTGCTATCCTGGCTGTGATACTGTGCTATAGTGCTGCAAGATATTGCTATTAGGAGAAACAGAGTAATGGTACCTGGGATCCCTCTATTTTTTTCTTACAACTGCATATAAATCTACAATTATCTCAAAGTAAATAGTTTATTCTTTTAAGATTTTTATTTATTTATTTTTAGAGAGGAAAGGGAGGGAGAAAGAGAGAGAGAGAGAGAGAGGGAGAGAGAGAGAGAGAAACATCAATGTGCAGTTGCTGGGGGTCATGGCCTGCAACCCAGGCATGTACCCTGACTGGGAATCGAACCTGCGACACTTTGGTTTGCAGCCCACGCTCAATCCACTGAGCTATGCCAGCCAGGGCAATAGTTTATTTTTTTACAAAGGGGGAATTACAACATATAAATGAGAAAATGAAACTTGTTGAATATTACCTACCTCATAGCTAATACTTATGTATATTTCCTATGAGCTAGGTACTGCCCATAGGTACTACCCATAGGTATTACCCATAGGCATTGCTTGGTACTTCACATTACTAACCAATTTAACCTCCATAAGTCATATGAAGTAGTGCTATTTACAATCCTGTTTTACAGATAAGGAAACTGAGATTAAGTAGCATGCCCAAGGTGGCACAGCTAGTGAGTGGTGACATGGAATTTGAACCCAGACACTCATACCTAGAGTCCCCAGTTTTAGCCACTATGTTGTGCTGAAGGTCAAGCTGTTTGCAGGGGCACTCTTTAGAAATACACTTCAGTTTCTAGCCTAGCTGTTCTGGCCTCAGTTTCTCCCGTTCCTCGGTGCCTCCCTTCTCTGGCCACGTACATATTCATCTCTCTTTTTAGGGAAAATGAGCAGCAAGAAATAGCACCTACCAATTCATCTGGCTTTAAAATTTAAGGAAATGTTATCTCACATAATAAAATGAGGCAGCTCATAGTTGGTTGAGTTAGCAACTCAATTATATCATGAAAGACAAGTTATTTCTGCTTTTCCATTCTGCCATTCTTGGCGGCCACAGAATGGCTTCCCAAGCTCCAGGCAGCACATTCTCACAGCAGCAGCCACACACAGCAGAGGGGTGACACAGCTCCCTCTCGTCAGGCTCTGAGACCCTGTACCCACTTCCATCCAGTTTGGAGCCTTTCCCCCACCCCAACGCCTCTTTTAAATTTAAGGTCTACTCCAAAAGAACATTTTTGGATGACTGCAGGAAAATGGGGTGAGCAGACAGATTTGGTGTAGAAATTGAAGGACTAAAAATTTAAAAACTCACTTAAATCAAGCTGAAACTATGAGTCTCCCAAGGTTTGCCTCAGAAAAAGAAAGAAAAAAGCTGATTAGTAAGAAATGAAGACATAGATCTACATTTGAATGTGGTGCCAATCAGTGCTTATTAGCAGAAACACAGGGCAGCACCATTAGCTGGAAGGTAACCCTCCTTTTCTCCTTTCTCTGTGAATCTCAAGGCCTTATTTCACAGCTTCTGAGACTAGAAGACTATCAACCTAGTCTTAATATCCACTGTGAAAAACCAAAATTCAGCTGAGTACATTTTTAATCTTACTGGCTTTGTTTAACAATTCATGAATCAGGCAACATCTAATCTAGCAGATAGAAGATCCGTATGAGGCAAGAAATTGTATAGGCAGAAGAGAGCAGAAACAAGGAAGTTGGACAAGTGAAAAAAAAAAAGATCGCCTACCTGGCTGGCATAGCTCAGTGGATTGAGCGCGGGCTGTGAACCAAAGTGCCGCAGGTTCGATTCCCAGTCAGGGCACATGCCTGGGTTGCAGGCCATAACCCCCAGCAACCGCATATTGATGTTTCTCTATCTCCCTCCCTTCCATAAATAAATAAATAAATAAATAAATAAATAAAATCTTTTAAAAAAAGATCACTTATTAAAAAGTTAATTCCCCTAAAGGCAAATTACTTAACTAGTGCTCATCAGGCAATTTCTGACTGACCAGTTTAAGATTCCATTTCTGGGAGAGCTGAAATTGTAATTAAGTAAGTCTCAGTTTGGTGACATGAGGTTTAGCATAAGTGATTCCATTTTGGGACTCTTGTCTTTAATATGCTGTTAAAAATGTACTCAGAGAATAACTGTTCCCCTGCCTGCACTTCTTCTAAACAAACAGGATCTAACTCAGACACAGTATGTGTTCAATGATTGTCCCATTGAGCTACTATATTTTCATGCAGCATAATGGGCCATTTCTGGCCCATCTATTTTCCACCTACTCTTTCCATCTATTTCCTACAGTCTATGGAGTATGCCCTCTGAAGACTAGTCTGAGGGTACAGAATTCAGTGCAATATATGAACTATTAGATTCATGAGGGTTATTTTCTTCAGAGCTGGAGAGGCTACTAAGCCCAGCTGGCTAAGTAGGCAACTGCCAGGCTCTGTGACTGAGTGGCCGGCCCCTGTGTGATGCTGGCTAAGTGAGCTCATCCCCCTTCTCTGGGGCTGGTACCCTGACATACAATGGCTCAGGTGAGAGAAAGGAAGCAATATATATATATATATATATATATATATATATATATATATATATATCACAGGACTAAAAGCACGGACTTCACCACCATCTAGACCTGGATTTGAAGCTGAGCTCTGCCCAATAAATAGCAGCTGTGTGACCTGCACCAGGCTCCTTAACTTCTCTAAGAATCAGTTTCCTCTTTAGTAAGATGGGAATGATAAGCATGCAGTGGATTACTTATGAGAGAGCTACCATCATTCTCTTCCACCCCATATCCATACTTACTTTGATACTTAATCTAGTTTTATCCATGTGACTTGTTTTGACCAATGAGACAGTAACAAATGTGATACAGGCAGAGGCTAGAGACAGGCTGGCACATCAGGGCTTACTCTCTCTTGTTGCTGACACCCTTCTTCCCCACCATGTGGGCAAGCATGGCCAGATGATGAGAAATATGTTCTGTCACCCCAGCTGGCATTAGACCAGCTGCCAGACATGTGAATGAGGCTATCCTATACTATTCAGCTAGCTCTAGCCAAGCCAGCCCAAATCAGAATAAATTCCCAGAAAAAATACATAACTGTGAGAAATAATAAATACTAGTTGTTTTGAGACACTACATTTGAGAAGGTGTGTTATACAGCAAGACCTAACTGATACACATTTCCTCACTCAGGTGATGTTTGAGCCTTAAATGCATATGCATATAAAGTACCTTATTCTATCAATATTGATCACATCACTGGATACTAGGAACCTCCCTGAACTCCACTGAAGCAGAGGGAGCAAGGAAAACAACTGATTATTTTAGCCAATGCATACGCATAGGAGCTGGTTCTCTCCTATGGGTGGCTCTTAGGGACCCTGCAGGAGCAGCACCTGTCATTGCTGATCTGCCCAGATTGAGTGCCTCATTCCAATGCCAGCTTGCCAAGCCACATCAGCAGAGTCAGCCAGTGGGAAGGTTCTACTCCAATACTACTTGCAAACACCTGCCACTGCCCATCTCAGACCCAGTGAGTAAACCCCACTTTGACCAATGGGACATTAGCACTGTCCTACCCAGATGGTCTGACAAGAGCTCCTTCCCTACTAGTCAGCAGGTCTAGAAAAAAAATCTTGGCTATAGTGGATTCTCATAAGGAACATTCACATTTATGCCCAAATTATAATGCCTCTGGGCCTCCCACCCACGCCCCATTCCTACATCCTAAGAGCAACCTCACAGGCACTCAATACTGGTTTTCCACTGCAGCCTGATGACCCAAAGCTTGCCAAGTTCTTTTTCTCTCTGGCTTGAGAATGAGGTGCAGGAAGCCATTGAAAGGAAGCACTACCTGAGAGTGTCCATTGTGAAGATGTCTGTGCTGCTATGAAGGTGCCACCTACAAATGTTTGCCCAAACATTAACCCATTCTCAGGGTTCCCCTCAGAGAGGTGGCTTCTGTGTGGAACTGGCTTGTCCCCATCACTGCACCCCTACAACATGCTTGTTTCCCCTACAACTGCAAAGGCTCTCACCCAGACCGTTCTGCAGATGGCATGTTTGTAAAAGTCCAACACTGTGACCAACCCAAATGTTCTTCAGCAGCAGAAGGGGTTAAAAGAAGTAGAGTTTCGTTTATTCACACAATGAAGTGGAATGCCACAAAACAGTGAAAATGCAGACACTCCACACTATGACATGCATGAATTTCACAAATATAAATATAAAGTTGAGTGAAAACACAAAAGAGTATTTGAATAAATCTACATAAAGTTCAAAAACAGGCAAAAACAAATGGCATGGTTCAGGAATGCATTCTAAGATGATAAAAGTATGAAAAAATCAAGGATGTGATTACCAAGCACTCAGGAAAATGATTTCCCACTGGGGGTGGGGAGGAAAGGGCTTTGAAAGTACAGGAGCATCCAGGAGGCCCTGGGAAGCTGGTAGTGTTCTTTTTCTTGACCTAGGTGGTGGTTACTTACATAGGTATTTGCTTTCCAGAAAATTTTATGCTGTCCACTTATGCATTATGCACTTAGCTATATGTGCGTTATATACCCCACTTACCCACCCCCAAATTTAAACAATTCTACACTATGTACAGCAGTGATCCCAGCAGTTGTCTTCTGTGTCGGTCTTGACCCTGGTTGGAACAAGGCTAGAATTTGCTCATATGTCTGAAGTTGGACTTCCCATCACACTTGGTACCCACTCAGCTCTAGCTCAGCACATATTTCAACAGCAGGAGTGAGTTTCTAAGAAGGGTAATATGCTCTGTGCCCCATCAACTGAGAGAGAGAACAGAGACCAGGAGAACAGCAACCTTTAAGGGAAGGGCAGGTGAGAGAAGACCTCCAAGGACATGAGAAAGAGTGCCAGGGAGTGGCCACCAGCAAGCCTAGGAGGAGCCATGTTTCAAAAACTGGTCATGTTCAAAGGCTTCACAGTCATGTAAGAAACAGATGGAATCAGCCCCATTTCCAGAGCTGTTATTCCTTTAATCTGCTGTTTTCTATCATTTATGCACATTTGTACTAAAATTCCATTAGTCTACAGTGCATTTTGAAAAATAGTTCTGGAAGAATAAAGTTCTCACAGTCATTATCTCCAGGGACCAGGATAAGTTGAGTGAAGAAAGGACCCACCTTTTTACTATATATGCTTCTGAATTATTATTTTTATTATTATTATTTATTTGCTTTTGAATTACTTTAATTTCTACAAAGAGCATTAAAGATTTGAAAATTTAAATGAGGACAATAAATTAAAATATCTACATATTAATTAATACTAGCATAATGTGTTGGAAGAAGGGACCAGTAGTCCTGACAATGGACGGGAGAAGAAAACTGGTTGGGGGCTATTGATGACAGGTGGGGATTCAGCAAGGTGAGGACTGAGGACAGACAGAGAATGTGGATAAACGTGTGGTAAGAGGTGACCTGATCCAGTGACTGCATAAGGGGGTATGGTCGGCAGGCTGGTGGAAATACAATGGGAAGTAATGAGGAAATTGGTCCCCACCTACCCACACCCACCCACAAGGCGAGACACACATCCAAGAAAAAACCCAGAGCAGAAAACAGGCGGGATGAAGGGAGCAACATAGGGTTACTTTAGCCTAACTGTGTTACAATTCACCTGACATCAGAAATCTACAAAGTGCCTTTTTCATCACATCCTTACAAGCAATGATTATGCCTTTTATTTGGTTTTTCAGTCTTTAATACCTTGTTTGGCAAAAAGGACTTTACAGTGGCACAGGTTAACACTGTCTAAATTGCTTGCTTCTCAGACCCTGAAGGTAAGATAGTAAGTTTCATCTTTGCATTCCAAGCATGTCATTTGACCTAGAATGAATTGGTGAAGGTGCTATCACACTGTTGTTTTATTTATATTGAAATACTGTGAAGAGTTCAGTATTTTCCCCATAGGTGCAAGCACTATGAACCTTTGTGGATATATGGCCCATGATAATGCAAATTCAGATATAACATGAATGACAACTGGCTCCCATCAGCACAAAAGTTTCACGCAGGCTATTTCATTAATGTTGTACTTTACACAGCTGGATTGTTGGACCCACTTACAGCACTGTGGAAAGGTTATAACATAGTCAGACGTTCTAGTCTGAGATGAGTTCACTAGCGGGCATCTCTAGACACCTGAGAAGGCTCTACTGGGAAGAGGACCAAAGGGAGGGAACAGCATCTTCTCCATCAGAGGTCAGCAACCTGTGTCCAGTGGACCAAATCAGCCTGCCACCATGCAAATAAAGTTTTACTGGAAACAGTCACGCCCATGTTTTTACCCTTTGTCTATGGCAACTTTTGGTGCAATGGCACTGCAATGGCAGAGTTGAGTAGTTGATACAGAGAACTTATGGCCCAGAAAGCAAAAATATTTACTATCTGGTCCTTTACAGTTAAATCTTGCTGACCTCTGGTCTTGACCCTCCTCTAGAAATGGTCTGTGGCACTGACCCATCTCAGAAAGAGCTATGTCAATGGGTGTAAGGCAACAACACAACTCTGTGAGGTAGGTACTATTATTATCACTTTATAGATAAGGAAACTGAGGCACAGCAGGGTTAAACAAATTTCCCAGAGTCTGATAGCCCATTAATTGTTGGGATTAAGATGTAAACCCAGGTAGACTGGTTCTAGAATCTGTACTTTTAATCACCATTACAATGTTTCTTAAAAAGTTTTCATAAAGGGATAACAAAAACAAAAAATAGCCACATAACAATATCCATACTCTTTCATATAGCAACATAGGAAGTTAAGAGGAAAAATTACACCTACTTATTAAAACAATTTTTCTAGTGAAACATTTTCAACCAAAAATTCTAGAACCTGATATCTTACAATCAAGTGTAAAGGCAGAATAAAGACATCATCAATCATGTTAGCCCTCAAGGGATACAGCAGGAATACAGCAATGTATTCCTTCTTAGGGAACTACTAGACAGCATGCTCTACAAAAATGAGAAATTAAACTCTAACTAGGAAAGCAGAGGTCTAGAAAAAGGGAAAGAGAATCCCTAGTATGAGGGTGGAAGGGTGTCCCAGTGTGGAGGAGATAGAGCCTGCTCAGACTGAAGCAGGAAGACAGGAAACCTCCTAAGTGGGAGCTTATATCAATTAGCTAGTTCTGTATAATAAATTACCCCAAAAGTCAGCTACTTGAAACAACAAACATTTATTATCTCACACCATTTCTAAGGGTCAAAAATCAGTGAGATGTTTCTGGGTCACAGTCTTCCATGAGGCCGCAGTCATGAAGGCTTGGCAGGGGCACAAGAACCTACTCATCCTCAGGACTGCAAGAGTCCTCAGTTATGTGCCATGTGGGCCTCTCTGCAGAGTTGCTCACCATATGGCACCAACTTTCCCCAGAGTGAATAATCTGACATGGAACAGAGACCAAGACAGAAGCCTCAATGTCTCGTATCATCTTAAAGGAACCAATCTTTCCTCACTTCTGCAATATTCTATTGGTCACCAGAGACCAACCCTAATACAATGTGGGGGGAGACATTGTTCTATCTTTATAATAACACTATGATGTAGGTGTTGTTGTTGTTGTTGTTGTTGTTATTTTTAAAAGAGGTGAAACACAGACAGATTCAACACTTTGGCTAGCAGCTCAGTTCATCCTTACAATCAAAGCGCCAGGATGTTAGGGATGGAATCCTGCCCCAACCATTTTCACAAGCTACATATCTTTGGGCAAGGTCATTAATCTGTCATGCCCCTTGGTTTCCTCATCTATGAAATAGGGATAATAATAGTTCCTCTTCCATGGGGTTGTTCTGAGGCTTAAATGAGCTACGTTTTTTACAGTGCTCAGAATAGTGCCTGGCATACATAAGTACTTGATAAACAAAGTAAATAAACTTTTCTAGGGACACTGAGTCAAGAAGTAGTGAAATGAGATTTGAACCCTCACTCTGGTCTCCAGAATAGTCTCTTTTAACCACTCTGAAACCCATAATGCTTTTAAAAAATTGTTAAGGTGTAACCTAGAAAATAAAAGTCACCCGTCCCCTGACCCCATTCCCACTACTCAAAAGTAACCAGTATTAACAGTTTCTTGGGTGTCTGTGTGAAAGTAGCTACATGTATGGCTTGTAATTCTGCAAATGGCTATTTTTAGAGCTTCAAAAAATAATAATTCAGTGTCCAGTCCCTACCAGACTCTCTAGTATGGATGTAAGGAATATATCTAGAGGACTCAACAATGTGTCCATCTGCACTGAAGGAGCTAAGTTCTCAGCTAGGGGATAAAACTAGTATAATTCTTGGCACCCAGAGAGCCACAGTCCATCTCTTTAATGTTTTTGCCTTTAGCTAATGTCAAGGGCACGATGCTTAAAACATCAAAATTCAGGAGATTGCACAAAAATGACACATTAGCAATACCAGTGCTAGTTTTATGATGCTGACACATCTTGGTTATGGAGAGTAGGGCCAAAATCAGGTTCAGAACATATTTTTTAATGAACTGGACCTACAGACTATGAATAAACTCTTTCTAGGCAACCTTGCCAATACTCTGCTTGGAGAAGGATGGGAATCAAGGCACAAATTTTGGAAATTGTAGAGAAATAGGTGTTTTTCTAGCATTAACACAATATCAGATAGGAATTATGTTCAGCTACTAGTAGCTGAGATCCAGTTACTGTGAATTAAGCAATTTAGGGATTATTATCTGATGTAAAAGACTAGAACTGGTATGGCAGCTCCACAGAACTATTTGGGATTCAGGCTCCTTTCTCACATTCTTAACATGTGACTTCAAACCTCAAGGTCAAGGTTATTTGGGTTCACATTAAGACTATGGAGTTCATGTCCTAAGCAGGCCGAAGAGAAAGAGCAAGAAATACAAGGGATATCATTCACAGCTGAATTATTCCTCTTCAAAGAGTTTAAAGACCTGCTCACATCTCACTGGTTATCCTTAACTGCAAAGGAAACTAAGAAATGTTGGTGTTTAGCTGGGCACTTTGCCAGTCCAAATGAAACCAGCTTTCTATCATTAAAGAAAGGGGAAAGAGGTGGGCCATAGTAAGTATCTAACAGTCTTTGCAATGGATACCCACTCCAAGAAGAGGTCTTATTATGCTTAAGTAGGCACAAAACTCTTCATTTTTCCCCAACTTACTGCTTTCCTAGAATCTCCCAGCTTTGTAAATTGACACTATTGTCTAATCAGATGCTCAAGCTGACAACCTGTGAAACACCTTTGATTCTTCTTTTCCTCTCCCCCACACTCAAGCCATGGGCATGTTTTGTTGACTCTACCTCCAGAATATGTGTCATGTCATTCTAAATAAAACAAAACCTCCACTGTCACAAGTGTAGTCTAGGCATCCCCCTTCCTACCTGATCTTCTTTCTGCCACTGTTTTTTAAAAATTTGAATAGCAGGTCCTTGGGATCCACCAGACCCAAGAATCTCTAGAGAAGAGACTCAGGGAGTGGCATTTTAATAGCCCTTGGGTAAAAAGCAAATTAAAAATTTTATTACTGTTTAATACAATAACAAAATTTACTGTTCTAACCACTTTAAATTCTACAATTCAATGACATCATATGCATGGACAATGTTGTGAAACCATCACCACCACCTAATTTTACAATTTTTTCATCACTCTAAATGAAATACCCATCCCCGTTAAGCATTTAAAACCCATTCTCCTGCCCCTAGCCATAAATCTTCTTTCTGTTCCTATGGATTTGCCTACTCTGGACGTCTTACACAAATGGAATTGTACAATGTGTAGCCTTTTCTGTATGACTTCTTCCACTTGGCTTAATGTTTTCAAGGTGCATCCAGGCTGTGGCATGTATCGGTACTTCACTCCATTTTATGGCTAAATAATATTACATTTTGTGAATATAGCACATTTTGTTTATTGTGGTAGATATTTGAGTTGCTTCTACCTTTTGGCTACTGTGCATAATGCTGCTGTGAACATTCAAATACAAGGTTTTGCTTGAACACCTGTTTTCAGTTCTTTGGGATATATACGTAGGAGTGGAATTCCTGGGTCATATAGTGATTCTCTGTTTAAGTTATTAAGGAACTGTCCAACCCTGCTTCCACTCTATTCCCTTACTTATTCTCCACACAATAACCAAAGTGAATTTTTTAAAAGTTATAACAGATTATGTTGCAATCCTACTTATAACTTTCTAATGGTTTTCCATTTCCCTTACACTAAAATTCAAACTCATTATACTGACTTATATAATATGACCCCTTCTCTTTCTCCAATGTATATCTGAACTCTCTGTCTTCAGTAACTGAACTGTTTCTGTTCCTGCCTCAGGACCTTTGCACTTGCTTTTCCTCTGGCTGGAGAGCTCACCTCCTGACCTTTGCATGTTTGCCTTGCTTTTCACCTGTATGCTGTACCTGAAGTAACACCTTCTTAAGGAGGCCTTCACTGACTACCTTATCCTAATAAGCCCCACCCTACCTTCAATCACTGCCTATAAAATCATGCTGCTTTATTTTTTTACAGCACTTACCTTTCTTTTGAACTTATCCTTTTATATATTTATCTGTTGTATTGTTTGCTACCTCTCTATAATATAAGCCCCCTAACAGTGGGATTATTTGTCCTGCTAATCCCTATAACACTTGCTTTTAGCTCAGTGTCTGATATGTCAGAGAGTTAATGAATATTAATAATTAGTTAAGTAATCATTCACTCAAAACAGTCTGAAAATATTGCTCAGAATCAGGAAAAGCAGAGGTAGGGGTTTCCAAGAGAAGTTGGTGATCTGAGTATTAAATTAAATACCTTTTGTGAATTACTTTTGTGCCAGGGAGTGACAAGCAGACCTTTTAAATATCAAATGAGTATACACAAATATAATTATGAAAATTCATATATAAAATTGGAAGAAAGGGAGAACGTTTCACTAAGAGAAACACTAATGTGATTGGAAACCACATTTCTCAACAGACAGCATGGCCTGATGGTTTAGAGAACCATGGTTCTGCCCGCTTTGTAGCTGCATGACCTCGAGAATACACTGCATGTCCATACTGCAGGGTCAATAAAAATACAGAACTCATGGGTTTATTGTAAGAATTAAATGAGGTAATGTTGTGGAGGGCTGAGCTCAATAAGAAGTTGCTGTTACTGTTATGCCTCTATAGTCACAATTTAGAAGAAGACACGGAGATAGAACTAGGGGTATAGAGGTTTACAGGGAATAACACCTGGGGCTAAAATGGTGAGGAAGCAGGACTGGCCAGAGAGAACCTCAGGTCACCATGGAGATCTGGCTAAGATTCAGCCAACCCAATGGGGAGTTTTGGAACAAAGTTTCCCACTAACAGAGTGCCACAAATGAGCAGAATTCACCAGGCTCTTGCATCTTGCTCAGTTCTCAGCTAGGGAGGGCTGCCTAAGAAGAAGTGCTCCCAAGTAAAAGCTAGACTGTCAGCCCTGGCAATCCTTACAGCTTGAAGGACAGGGAGCTGCCTGACCCACACTGTGATAGTTGACTGATTCTGGTTTGGCACTTGGTTATAAATAGTACTTAAGTGAACAATCTAGCAAATCAATCTTTACATACTTCCACATTTGTTTACTTGGGATAAATTTCTAGAAATGAGAGTTCTGGCTCAAAGAGCCATGTTTAGGCTTTTACTATATAAAACCAGACTGATCCTCAGAAGAATCATGGGTTTACTTAGAATTCAAACATTTTATGTGCTTTTGGACATTTATATTTTTCTCTAAACTTTTATTGCCCATATCTTTGCCTATATGTTGGTCTTTTTCTAATGGATTTGAAAGAGTTAATTATATGTAAAAGATTTTATACCTTACCAGATAAATATAATTCTCTATCTGATACAAAATAATTCTCTAGTTTTCCTTTACCTTTAAATGTTTTGATGTTGCTTTAGCACCTTACAGCTTCTCAGTGGCATGTCCAAACTACCAGTATCATACTCTTGAGCTTTGGAGCCATTATTAACTAAAATAAGGGCAATTTGAACCCAAGTACAGTGGCACCTTAGCAGTCGATCTGATAATGAAGATGGCTATTGGGTGACTAACAGGCAGGGCGCAGATGCAACATAGACAAGATTCACGTGACAGACGAGAGAGTGTAAGATTTTATCATGCTACTCAGAATGGTGTACAATGCAGAATATGTGAACAGTTTATTTCCAGGATTTTCCATTAAATATTATCAGACTGTGGTTGATTGAGAGTAACTAAACCCATGGAAAGCAAAGCTATGGGTAAGAGGGGATGATTGTGTTTCATTTTATGATGTGATTTGAGGGTCTAACTAACATAAACATATATTATATAAAATGTGTATGTGTGTATATATATCTGCATATGTTATATATATCTGTACTTTCTTTTCTGTCCCATTGGTCTTTCTGTAGCAATATCCCAACTGGTTTAATTATTTTGGTTTCATGATAAATGTTAACTCTTTAACATATATGTCACACATATATCTAAACATATGCCATATGTTGCCCATTTAACATAACTATGTTTTATTTATTTTGGTTTCATGACAAAGGTTAATTGATAAGGTAAGGCCCATCTTACACTCATCTTTTAAATGCCTACTTCCCTTCTCTGTAGCATGTGTGGTAAGTAAAAGATGGCCATTAATTCTTTAATGCTCCTCCATTCCAGTAAAAGAGTTTATATTCCCTCCTCTTAAAGGCTCTGTGACTACTTTGTTTCAATCTGTTATAGCCTAACTGATGTTGTCCAGTTTTTAGGCCCAGTTTTTTTTGCTTCCTATCTCTTGAGACACTGTCTCTAGGAGCCCTGTGCTGCCATAGAAGACACCCACAGCCTCCTCACTGCCATGCTGGAGAGCCCAGGCTTCAACCTATCATCATGCTACACCTGTGAGTAAAGTCAGGTTGGACCCTCCAGACTAGCCCATCTGCCAGCTGAATACCACAGAGTGACTTCAGTCAACACCACATGCAGAAGAATTGCCCAGCTGAGCCCTGACCAAACCTCTGGTCCATAAAATCAACAGGTACTACGTAATGGTAATTGTTTTAACCTACTAAGTTTTAGGGTAATTTGCTACTCAGCAACAGAACATGATGCGATAGGCAGTGACTCCCTGTGGGAGGATAGACTGCCCTGTGGACCTCAGGTTGGAATGTGACTTGTTTTGGCCAATGGTACCAAGTAGACGGGGCATATGCCAGGTCCACACAGAAACTTAGCCATTGTTCCAGCAGCTCTTTTGCTTTCGTTCTACCATGAGAATGGGTTGGCCCTCACGAGGCTGCTCCTTCAGCCTGGGTCCTGCAGCGTGAAGTCACACAGATCAGAATTGCAAGTGACCCACAGCTAACAGCATAGATACAGTGTAAACAAGAAGTACACTCGCTGCTGTAAGCCATCGGGATTTAGGGTTATCCATGACCACACTCACACTTAGAGTGATGCTCTACGCAGCTATTATTTCTTCCCCTTTCATCTTTATTAGTATAACCCACTTCCCATGATAATGTCAATGAAAGAACATCCAAACTCATAGAAAAGTTTTATAAGAGCTTATTTGAGCCAAATTTCTAAGGACATGCCTGGAAGCAAGATCTCAACACACTAAGAAAATTCTCTGGGAAATGGCAGTTTTGCAGTTCCTTATATGCATTAGAATCAAAGGAGACATCATAAGGAAAGTTACATGAACTCCACTGGTGGCAGATTAAGGAAGTGTGAAGAGGCTAAGTGGGGAAATCTCTAGCATTGAATAAAAAGCTACATGGAGAAACACATAGTTCTTTTATATTTATGAGTACAATATAGTCCATTAACATTGACAGCACATGAAGATGGTATTCAGGGAACATAATAACAATGAGGAGTTCTGTGATCTTGTTCCTTGGTGCTGATGCTTATGCCTCTAAGAGGTCTAGAAAAGAAAATTCCTCTGACATTTCAAAGGTATGTTATCTTAGATGCATAAGAATAGTGGGCAGGTTCACTGAAGGTGAAGACTGATCTTTGCTAAGGAAGCTACGGGCCTGGGACATGACAATTTGCCATGACCTGGCCAGTTAGGAATTTTTACATTCAGACCACTCTATACTGTTGCTTTTGGTCACATAGGTTGTTACTCCTGCCATGCAGACCCCCTTGAGCTTGTCAGATTTCATATATGGCCCCTTTTTCATTCACAACAGAGTCTGAAAATGTCAGATATTTATTCTTCCAGTCTCCTTGATAGCTAGAGTTGTTCTTGTACTTACCTATGACAAGTAAAGGATAGTATTTGAGGGAGGAATACTTCTGGGGAAGATTTTTCTCGATGATCAAAATAGAGGGTCATAAAAGGAGTTATCTTTAGACACTGTTCCTATGAAGATATGATGGCTAAAGCTACAGCACCTCTCTTGTAACTATAAGTAAAAAAAACTGAGAATGATTGTAAAAGCCAAAATATAATAAGGAGTAAAAGGTAAAAAGATCTTGGATCCTTAAAATTGCTGAACTGCTCAACAACTCTAGGACTACCTTGCACCAAAAATGTGTGAAATAATTGTCCTAATTGTTTAAGCCACTATTAGTTGGTAATTCTGCCAAAACCAAACAAACTAGTACATAGTTATCTGTTGATTTTGCCTGCCCATTATACAGCCCTCTTCTTCTGGTGATAACATTCTCATTGTCCTTTAGGGAATCAGTGCACTAAACACACACATGCACACTCACAATACATCTGTTTCAAGTGAGATTGTGGAATTACCTTCTCCAGTTCCTGGGGAGAACATGTGACCAGGCTGGCTAACCAGAGTGGTGCATCCACCTGGCCACAGTGAGTAGGCTAAGGTTTGCTTCTAGGGTTTTGCAGAACTGTTTGGAGAGAGAGGCTCTCTTTTTACTGAGACTGCTGCTTAAGAATGAAACCAACACAAAGAAAAGCAGAGTTGAGATAGCAAAAGACTTCTTTCTGGTGACATCATTGAGCCTTAGGGATTCAAATTTGCCTGATTACCTTTGGACTTTTCTTTTAGTTATATAAACCAATAAATTTTTATTCTCTTATAAGACAGTTAACAACAGAAAGAATCCTGACTATTACAGACTGGAGTCCTAGTTTACAAACAAGGTCAAGGGGCCTTGACTAAAGTAAAGCAGGGGTGGGAATGGCAGGGTTATGGGAAGAACAAGATATAACAACTCTGCCACACACCTGTCTCTTTCGCAGATCATAGAGGCTGAGTCATTGAAGGGCAAAATGACTTACCCAAGGTTATATTGAAAACAATTAAAAGGGCTGAGACTCAATTTCAGGCCTAATGAAGCTCTGAAACACAAGTTACCACACCAATTCTCAGGGTAGGTCTATTGCAGATATCAAGTCTGTACATTGCCTCTTAAACATCAGGAGAGTTTTATTGGTGTTGCCTGGGTTGGGCTGAGGATAATTCAGAGTTTCCTTCTATTTGAGAGTCAAGTTCAGAATTCTGAACTATTTTCTGAATCAGTTAGAAAGAGTCGATGGTAACCATCAGTAGATCTACCCAATGTCATTACTTAGATCCTTCTATTTGCTTCTCTACCCAGGGTTCCCTGCACATACTGTCTCAGGTCAGTCACCTTGACAAGGAAAGGGGCTTCATCTGGAACTCCCACCTTCTCTTCAGAATTTGTAGATGGTTCCTTGCAGAAAATGACAGATCAGCTAAAGCCCTTCCCAGGAACTCAGGTGGAACAAGCTGAGACAGCTCTGGTGCCCCTCCCACATCACTCTGGGGAGCCCATCTCAAGTGAGGATCCAGGGCACAAGCCTAGAGTTGCCTGCAGCCCCTCCCCCAGGACTCCGTGATCTCAGACCACCCCTCTACCCTCCCCTTGCTGCCCCCAGGTCTCTAAGCTTACAGTCTTACTAGGTCTGGACACAAACATCAGCAGAAGACAGTTGCTTTTAACATTTCCAGCTTCATAATAAAGCATCTGCCATAATGCCCTGCCACTTGTCTCTGGACCTGACCTAATGAGGGGACCTCATTGTGGTGGCCAACCTCTAAGGAACCCAGTCTGAGCAGCAGCCAGCCTGAGGATCAGGATGTCCAGCCCACTGATGGTCCCCACAGGACACAGACTTCACCCAGGACCACTTCCTCACAGCTCCCCTCAGCCAGCGGTTCCCCTTATGTACACATGATTTTTTGGTAGTAACCCCACAGCTTTCAATCACATTAAATCACACAGTGAAAAGATTGCTTCCATCTCAATTCTTTTGCCATCCTTCATGTCACCAAAGAGAAGCTCTGTTGGGGGCAACTTTGCCTTTTACAACTCTTTAATAGTAGCTAATCACCCTTTTTGACATTTTGAGGGAGCATTTTTTTATAGTTGTACTTGTATAATTATTTTATTTTGGGCAGTTGGGGTTGTTTTCTAATGTGCAGGGGTAATACTTAGTTTCTTTTATAAGCTCAAATATATCCATTTAAATGTGTCCATTCATAGACAAATAATAAGTAAATAATGGCACAGATCATAGAAACTGAATGGTAACAATAATGAGGGTAGTAAACAAATCACTGAAATTTGGCAACTGCTGCTCACAGCATGGGGGCTCCCCACTGGTGTAATAGACATAGGGCCCCCGGGGACACATCCACAGACAGTTCCTGATTTGACATCCAGAGGTTTGACATCCAGAGAGTGAGGGTCAAACAACATATGCTTCAGTGGCTGGACTGCTGCCTCTCCCTCTGCCTGACAGTCTATAACCTCCTGAGCTTGGGTGGAGTCCAAGGCTTTCATGCAGTTTGTCCCCCATACACCAAAACAGCAGCAGAGTCTTAGGGAACCTCTAGGCTTTCAGGTAACCCTTATTAGGTCAGGAGCACTAGTCATTGGCACAGAGTAATTGCAGGCAGGAGTGGATGGCAGACCTTTCCTGAGAGCCTGGGGCCTAGATACTTGTGGAAATTGGAGAACTTCTTATAAACAGTTGTCACTAGAAGCCTGGCTGGAAGCTTAAGGTCAGTGTATCTAAAAGTTTGATCTTTCAGAATCTCTTATTTAAAATGTAGATTTCCCTGAATACCTAAGGAGCTTTCAATGCAGCCAAGGGTCTGAAGTTTTTAATCATGATATTTACCATCAACAAAATTTGAGAAACACTATAATGGAAAAATACACCAGTTTTCACTCCTAGTCAAAATATCAGCATTGGTAAATATGGTTTGCCTCCTCTCACAACCACATCAAAATGACAACTGAACTATAGAACAACCATCACTCAGAACCATCAGAAATCCAGTTGAGTGTAAGTCTGACAACTACAGAATTAAAGAAACCACATCCATCCAAGACTGGTAGGAGGGGTGAAGATGTTGAAAGGGCTGGTCCCATAACATGTGTGCCGGATAAAAAATCAGGAGGGATATCTTGGGAACAAGGAGTCCCAACCCCAGACAAGGCTCCACAGCCCAGAGTTCCAGCACCAGGAAGATTAGTCCCCATAGCTTCAGGCTGCAAAAATCAGTGGGGATTGACTTGGTGGAAGAAACTTCTGGAGCCCCAAGCAGTTCCTCTTAAAGAACTCACACATAGACTCACCTACTCAGACTCACCCCCTCTGAGCTCCAGCACCAGGGCAGCAACTTGAAAGGCACCAGTGGCATAAGGGGAGGAACTGAAGTGTCCGGCATCAAGGTGCAAGTTGGAGGACAGTTTTCTCTCTCAAATAAAGGAGGATGGAGACCATTGTCCCTTTTCTGAGCCCTCCCCCCAGAAAGCCACAGAGCCAGCAGGTGGGTGCCATATCTGACACTCCATCAACCTGGCTAACAGTGTTTGTCCCCCTAGGAGATCCCCTGAGGCTCCACTATACCCAACTTATGGGTCCACCTAAACTGTTAACCATGAATTTTCCGTACATGAATGGTTGATCTTGGCTCATGCTTCACAACTTTCTAAATCCTCTCAAACAAACAACAGACAGCCGTAAAGAACCCCCATACCCCCATACCTCTTGCTAAGTGGTCACAGGCTTGGCAATAGCAGCAGCCAGACTAGATTCACAGCTTGGCTTTGCCTGGGAATCTCTAAGCCCAGCACAAGTAGCAGCCATCTCAGATTCCTTTATAGTTCAGGCAGGGTTCCCCCAGGCAGAACAGAGGTTGGGGCTGACCTTGGCCTGCACCATCCAAGAAACCCCAGAGCCTGTGCATCCAGTGGAAAACTACATATCATGTCAGAGCACCACCCTGCCCCTGCACAACTGGTCCTCCATGGAGGGTGAAGGTTGCTGGTCAGTGGTCACGGCCAGTCCTTGTAGATGACTGGCCTGGGTAAATCCCTCCCATTGACCTGCCAACAGCACTCAAGTCTCAACTACAAGAGGAGGGTATACTCAGCCCATACGAAGGGCATACCTCGAGTATCCAGCTTGGGTGACAGGGGAGGTTATGCAACTGGATCCTACAGGACACCTGCTACACCTACTATACCATGCTACCAAGACAGGGAGTCATAGCAGCTCTACCTAATACATAGAAACAAACATAGGGAGGCTGCCAAAATGAGTTGACAAAGAAACATGGCCCAAATGAGGGAACAGATCAAAACTCCAGGAAGAGAACTAAACAAAATGGAGATGAGATAATCTATCAGATGCAAAGTTCAAAACAGTGGTTATAAGGATGCTCAAGAAACTTAGTGAGAAGCCCTGGCTGGTGTAGCTCAGTGGATTGAATGACAGCCTGCAAACAAAAGGGTTGCCGTTCCATTCCCAGTCAGGACATATGCCTGGGTTGTAGGCTAAGTCCCCAGTTTGTGGTGCTCAAGAGGCAACCACACATTGATGTTTCTCTCCCTCTCTTACTTCTTCCCTTTCCCTCTCTCTAAAAACATCCAGTCAGAAATGAAGGATACATTCATTGAAATAAAGAGCAATTTACAAGGAAACAACAGTAGAGTGGATGAAGTGGAGAATCAAATTAATGATTTGGAGCACAAGGAAGCAAAATACAACCAGTTAGGAAAAGAAGAAGAAAAAAGAATTCAAAAAAATGTGGATAGGGTAAAGAGCCTCTGGGGCAACTGCAGGCATTCCAACATTTGCAACATAGGAGAGCCAGAAGAAGAGAAAGAGCAAGAAATTGAAAATCCATTTGAAAAAATAATGAAAGGAAATCTTCCCTAATTTGGTGAAAGAAATAGACCTACAAGTTCAGGAAGTATAGAGAGTCCCAAACAACATGGTTGCAAAGAGGCCCACTCCAAGACACATCAGAATTAAAAAGCCAAAGGTTAAAGATAAAGAGAGAATCTTAAAAGCAGCAAGAGAAAACCAGTCAGTTATCAATAGGGAAGTTTCTCTAAGACTTTTAGCTTAAAAGAAACTTGGCAGGCTAGGAAGAAATGGCAAGAAATATTCAAAGTCATAAAAAGCAGGGACCTACAGCTAAGATTGCTGTACCCAGCAAAGATATGGTTTAGAATTGAAAGGCAGATAAAGAGCTTCCCAACAAGAGGAAACTAAAGGAGTTCAACATCACCAAAATATTATATGACATGTCAAAATGGATCTGCCTTTTGACCCAGCAATTCTACTGCTAGGATTATATTCTAAGAACCCTGAAACACCAATCCAAAAGAACCTATGTACCCCAATGTTCATGGCAGCACAATTTACAATAGCCAAGTGTTGGAAGTAACCTAGGTGCCCATCAGTAAATGAATGGATCAAAAAACTATGGTACATTTGCACAATGGAATTCTATGCAGCAGAAAGAAAGAAGGAGCTCCTACCCTTTGCAACAGTATGGATGGAACTGGAAAGCATTATGCTAAGTGAAACAAGTCAGGCGGTAAAAGACAAATACCATATGATCTCACCTTTAACAGAAACCTAAACAACAAAACAAACAAACAAGCAAAATATAGCCAAAGACACTGAAATAGAGAACAGGCTGACAGTGACCAGAGGAGAGAGGGGAGGGAATTACAGGGGAAAGGGGAAAGGGTTTGCAGGAACAACTATTCAGGACACATGGACAAAAACAAGGGGAGGGAGGAAATGGGAGGGAGCTGGGGAGGGTTGGAGGGTAGGCTGGGATGGGAGTAAACAGCAGAAACTGCACTTGAAAAACAATTAAAATTAAAAAAATTAATGAATTTTTAAAAAGAAAAAATCAAAGGGACTTATTTAAGGGAAAGAAGATCAAAGCTATAAACACTAAAATGGGAAAAATACGTATCAATAATTGAATTGAAAACTAAGCAAATAAGAAGAACAAAGACAGAATCATGTACATGGAGAGATTTTTGATAGATACCAGATGGGAGGCAGGTGTGGGGGAACGGGAGAAGAGACTAAGGCATAAGTACAAATATGTAATTACAGCATAGCCATGGAGTTAAAAAGTACAGTAAAGGAAATGGAGTAGTCAAAGAACTTATACACATGCCCATTGACATGGACAATGGTGTGGAGAATGCCTGAGAGAGTGCGGGGTGCTGGGTGGAAGAGGACAAAGAAAGAAAATTGGGACAACTGTATTACCATAATCAATAAAATATGATTTGAGGACTTCTGGCCAAGATAGAGGCATAGGTAGACACACTGTGCCTCCTTGCACAACCAAAAGAAGGACCACAACAAACTTAAAAACAAAAAACAACCAGAACTGACAGAAAATCAAACTGTATGGAAGTGGGACAACCAAGGAGTTAAAGAAGAAACATTCATCCAGACTGGTAGGAGGGGCAGAGACAGGCAGCTGGGCAGAGAGGACTTGAGACAAGGCAGCAGCTGGAGGACTGGGGTGGGCAAGGTGGTGACTAGAGGACCAGGAGGTCCCACATTCATGTGCAGATAAACCGGGATGAACCCCTGGAGAGGGAGAGACCACGCAACCCAGGATCCCAGTGTGGGGAAATAAAGCCTCAAGCCTCTGATTGAAAACACCTGTAGGGGTTGAGGTGGCAGCAGGAGAAATTCCTAGCCTCACAAGAGAGTTCATTGGAGAGACCAACATGGTCCTAGAACGTACACAAGACCACCCACCCAGGGATCAGCACCAGAAGGGCTCAATGTGATTATGGGTAGCAGGGGAAGTGATTGGAAACTGGCAGAGAGCAAAACAAGCAGCACTGTTCCCTCTCAGACACCTCCCCGACTGAGAATGCCACCACAAAATGATGTGGGCTGCCCTGCCCTGGTAAACACCTAAGGCTCTGCCTCTTACCACATAACAGGTGCACCAGGACCAAAAAAAAAAAAATTACCCAAATGAAAGAACAGATTAAAGCTTCAGAAAAAAATACAACTAAGCAATGAAGAGACAGCCAACCTATCAGATGCACAGTTCAAAACACTGGTCATCAGGATGCTCACAGAATTGGTTGAATATGGTCACAAATTAGATGAAAAAATGAAGGCTATGCTAAGTGAAATAAAGGAAAATGCACAGGGAACCAACAGTGACAGGAAGGAAACTGGGACTCAAATCAATGGTGTGGACCAGAAGGAAGAAATAAACATTCAACCAGAACAGAATGAAGAAACAAGAATTAAAAAAAAAAATAGGAGAGGACTTCCAGCCAAGATGGAGGCATAAGTAGACACACTGTGCCTCCTCACACAACCAAAAGAAGGACAACAAAAATTTAGAAACAAAAAAACAACCAGTACTGACAGAAAATTGAACTGTATGGAAGTCCAACAACCAAGGAGTTAAAGAAGAAACATTCATCCAGACCAGTAGAAGGGGTGGAGTCAGGTGGCTGGGTGGAGAGGACTCACAGCAAAGCAGTGGCTGGAGGACCCCAGGTGTGCAAGGCGGCAGTGGGTGGACACAGCCAGGCAGCGGATTGTGGAGGGGCTTGGTGTACAAGGTGGCTGGTGGACTGGGTGGTCCCACATTCCCACCCAGATAAACCAGGCAAAACTGGGGAACAAGACAGACCGAGCAACCCAGGGCTCCAGCACGGGGAAATGAAGCCTCAAAGCATTTGATTGAAACATCTGTGAGGGATTGAGGTGCCAGGAGAGGCTCACAGCCTCACCAGAGTTTGCTGGCGAGACCCACAGGGTCCTAGAACATACACAAACCCACCTACACGGGAATCAGAACCAGAAGGGCCCAGTTTCCTTGGGGGAAGCAGCAGAAGAGACTGAAATCCATCAGAGAGCAGAGCAAGGACCATTGTTCCCTCTCTGACCCCTCCCCCACATACTTCATCACAACCTAGCGACCAGGGTTGCCATGCCCTGGTGAACACCTAAGACTCTGCTCCTCACTACAGAACACATGCATCAAGACCAAAAAAAAAAAAAAAAGGCCCAAATGAAAGAACAGATCAAAGCTCCAGAACAAGTACACCTAAGTGACAAAGAGATAGCCAGCCTATCAGATGCACAGTTCAAAACATTGGTAATCAGGATGCTCACAGAATTGGTTGAATTTGGTTACAAATTAGATGAACAAATGAAGGCTACACTAAGTGAAATAAAAGAAAATGCACAGGGAACCAACAGTGGTGGGAAGGAAACTGGGACTCAAATCAATGGAGTCAACCATAAGGGAGAAAGAAACAACCAAACAGAAAAGAAGGAAGAAACAAGAATTCGAAAAAATGAGGAAAGGCTTAGGAACCTCCAGGACATCTTTAAATGTTCCAACATCTGTATTATAGGTTCTACCTATACCTTCTGTACCTTCTGTACCAGAAGGAGAAGAGGTAGAACAACAAGTGGAAAAGTTATTGGAACAAATAATGAAGGAGAACTTCCCTGATCTGGCAAAGGAAATAGACTTCCAGGAAGTCCAGGAAGCCTAGAGAGTCCCAAAGAAGTTGGACCCAAGGAGGAACACACTAAGGCACATCATAATTACAGTACCCAAGATTAAAATGGAGAGAATCCTAGAAGCAGCAAGACATAGGGAGACAGTTACCTACAAAGGAGTTCCCATAGAATGTCAGCTGACTTCTCAAAAAAGACCTTGCAGGCAAGAAGGGGCTGGAAAGAAGTATTCCAAGTCATGAAAGGCAAGGGCCTACATCCAAGATGCTCTATCCAGCAAAGCTATCATTTAGAATGGAAGGGCAGATAAAGTTCTTCTCAGATAAGGTCAAGTTAAAAGGAATTCATCATCACCAAGCCCTTATTATATGAAATGTTAAAGGGACTTACCTAAGAAAAAGAAGATAAGAACTATGAACAGTAAAATCACAACAAACCCACAGCTATTAACAACCACACCTAAAAAAAAAAAAAAAACTAAGCAAACAAGTAGAACAGGAAGAGAATCACAGAAATGGAGATCACATGGAGGGTTATCAGTGGGAGAGTGGGTGGGGAGAGAGGGGGAATAGGTACAGAGAATAAGTAGCATAAATGGTAGGTAGAAGATAGACAGGGGGAGGTTAAGAAGAGTATAGGAAATGTAGAAGCCAAAGAACTTATATGTATGACCCATGGACATGAACTAAAGGGGCAGGGGGGGAATGTGGGTGGGACAGGGTGCGCAGGGCAGAGGAGAATAAAGGTGGGAAAATAGGGCAACTGTAGCCCCCAGCAACCGTACATTGATGTTTCTCTCTCTTTCTCCCTCCCTTCCCTCTCTAAAACTAAATAAATTTTTAAAATCTTTTAAAATTTTTTAAAAAGGAAAATAGGACAACTGTAATGGCATAATTAATAAAATATATTAAAATATATAATAAAATATTATTTGAGAAAAATAGACCAGTTTTAAAGAAAGTCAGTCTCTATCATCTCTCTGTCTCTCTGTCTCTCTATCTCTGTATCTATCTATCTCTTCTATATTTCTTTCTCTATACAAACCTTCCCCCGCACTGCCTGGAAAAAAAATAGCCAGTCACTGAGTCTTATACAACCCCCTCCACACACGCACCTTGAACAGACCCAGAGACTAAACAAACATCCCTCAATATGAAGTCTTTGTTCATATAACAATCCTCTAACAAGAGTCACAAAATTCTCTCAGAAATCAAATGCCCTCTTTGTTTCCTCTTCTCAACTATGAGACTCATCTGTCAGAATCATGCTACAATCAAATGCAAAAGTTGAAATGGAGTTAATATACCACCCCAGACAATACCTAGGTCCCCAAAGGTCCATAGTCTTTATCCATATGACCTCAGACTCTCTGAAGTCAGATAATGCCAGGAGTTACACAATCACCCTACACAGTGTTTCCTCAAAGAATCCCACTGAGTGCCTACAACCATAGGGAGTGTGAGCTCATGTTCTGGAAGATCTAATAACCCAGAGGTTGAGTTTCCCCAGAAGTGCCATGAGACAAGGATTTCACAGCAGTTGTTTATTTGTAAAGTGACCCAGGAAGCACTAACAGGAGTGTGAAAGTGAGACAGGAACAAAAGGGGCCACCAAGGGGGCTTTAACAAGGGGGCTTATTTGAAGGCAAATAAGGCCCTTACCTGCTGGAGAATTCTGAGGCTGGAGAGAACATGCCTCTAAATTGTCCCACCTGATGAGTGAAGAAACTGAGGTGAGTAACCACAATTTCCATCTGTCGTTGGTTGAGATCTGCTCCAAGGGTCATGAACACCCTGGTACTTGCACCTGCCCCTCACACAAGCTGAGTACATGCAGGTGTCTGGCAAGGGTCCCAGGGCAGAGTAGCACCCATGCTTGTGTGAAGGAGCCATGGAGGTTCCTCAAAAAATTAAAATAGGACTGCCATATGATCCAGCGGTCCCCCATCTCGGTGGATATCCAAAGGAAATAAAACCATTATCTCAAAGAGATATCTGTACCTTCATGTTCATTGCAGCATCATTCACAATAACTAAGATATGAAAACAACCCAAATATCAACAGATATATGTGTATATACATACAATGGAATATTATTCAGTCTTTAATAAGAAAGAAAGCCCACCCTTTGTGACAACATGGATAGGACTGGAAGCATTATGCTAAGTGAAATAAGACAGCCCACAGAAAGAAATACAGCACAGTTCCTGTTATATGAGGAGACTGAAATAATCAAATGTGTAGAAATGGATCAGCAATTTTCAACCATTGTGCATTCAACCACTAATGCAGAGACACACTAGTGCACTGCAAGTATTTTTAAGACATGCAATACCTAACTATTTAGTCAGGGGCACTGACCTCTTTTCCCTTAGATTGTCAAATAAAAAATGACAACAGCCAACAAAACAATAGCCACCCAGTATAAATGAATGAAAATTATACCTACTTTTTGTCAGATCAGTGAAAATATAATATATTTTTGGTGTGCCACAGAATTGTAGTAATTAGTTTATGTGTGCCAAGAGATGAAAAGGGTTGAAAATCACTGAAGCAGACAATAGAATGGTAGTTACCATGGGATGGGGGAGGAGGATATGGGAAACTGCTGTACAGTGGATATAAAGTTATAGTTACACAAGCTAAGTTCCAGAGCTCTGCTGTGCAACATAGTGCCTAGAATTAACAATAAGGTATTATGCACTTAAAAATTTTGTTAAGGGGGAAAATGCAGACAACTGTAATTGAACAACAATAACATAATTTTTAAAAATGTGTTAAGCAAGTAGATCTCATGTTAAGTGTGCTTACTAAACACTTACAAAACAACAAACAAGCAAAAAGAAAACCACTAGCCCTGACTGGTATGGCTTTGTGGGTTGAGTGTCATCGTGCGAAACAAAAGGTCACCAGTTAGATTCCAGGTCAGGATACATGACTGGGTTGTGGACCCAGTCCCTAGTTAGGGAATGTGTAAGAAGCAACCAGTCGATGTTTCTCTCATGCATCAATGTTTCGCTCCCTCTCTTTCTCCCTCCTGTCCCCTCTCTTTTAAAATAAGTAAATAAAAACTTTAAAAAAACACTAAAAAATGAAGGGATAAATTTTTGGAGATGATGGACATGTTTATTGTCTTGATTACATACAAACTCATCAAATTGTATATATCAATTATGTGCAGTTTTTTAAAAGATTTTATTTATTTATTTTTAGAGAGGGGAAGGGAGGGAGAAAGAGAGGGAGAGAAACATCAATGTGTGGTTGCCTCTTGAGCACCACAAACTGGGGACCAGGCCCATAACTCAGGCATGTACCCTGACTGGGAATCAAACCAGCGACCCTTGGGTTTGCAGTCTGTACTCAATCCACTGAGCTACACCAGCCAGAGATCAAATTGTATATATTAATTATGTATATTTTTGCATACCAATTATACCTCACTAAAGCTGGGGATCAGGAACCACTGGCATATGAGTATATGGTAATAGTGAGACCTGACAGACAGTGTACAAATAAAGGTTTGACAACAGCCTCTCCTGTGTGGAAAAGCCCTGCCTATTGCATTTGCCAGAGCCTCTAGTGTATATATTCCCACAACAGCCAATTTCAAGGTGCCAGTGTGACATCACTGAAAGTAGAGTTAGGAAAATATGAGCACAGTTGGCTCTCATGTGTTGATACAAGACAACTCCAGCACAGTTCTGGGAGAGGACTTGGGCAGGGCACCGACACATCTCCCATAGGTACAGCCAAAGTGCTTTGCTCCAGACCTAGAATCTCATGCTTTTATGTGACTTTCACACTCTTTCTGTGGTGTATCAACACCATTAAAAAAGTGAAATTACTCTCCAAAACTTTGAACTATTTCATATTACAGGAAGGCATGTCTTGTTTATTATTTTAATATCACCTCTTTCCCCCTCCACCCAAATCAACAGCATGCACCCATGGGATCAAGTGAAAACCTGTTTAAGGACTTCAGGAATCCATACATTTAGTCAACTTAACAGTAATGGATATCTTATTTTGTCTAACCAACATCATCCCCCTTCCTCTGATAATAGCACTTTGTTGTCCTTCAAGGCTTAAAGTTTAAGTAAACATCCCTTACCCCATCCTGAGTCCTCAGTACCTATTTCTTGGCTATAGCAGTTAGCATATGACACACACCAGGCCAATCAGAATATTCCCTACCCCTGAAGTAGGGACAAGGCCCCAGAGAGCTGATGACGCTCTTTGCATGAAATTATTGCAAAATGAAATCTGTTCCCACTGGGTTACTGAGGAAGCCTGGAGCAAGTGGTGGCCATCCTCCACCATGAGGAAAGACCCTTTCTAGAATGAAGCCAACACATACAAAAAAAAAAAATCTGACAGATAGAAAATAATTGAGTCCAGATAGCATCATGAGCGCTTTTGAATCCAGCTGTGCCTGAAGACACTTCCACACTTTTATGAGTCCAAAAAGTCCCCTTTTAACTGAAGTCCCTTTGATTTGGCATTTCAGTCACTTGCAACCAAGATTATTGGCTGATTTGCTTATCCAGAATCAAATGAGTTAGACTTTAGTACACACCCATTCAGCTTTGCCTCCTTGACCCTAAATATAGTTCAATGTAGATGTAAAAATACAGTTTATTGGAGCCCATCCTTCCATGGACGCTAAGGACGAACCCCAGGCAGAACTGTTCTTTTCAAGCTGGCCAGATGCACAATGAAGGTCACTTCAGGATCCGGATGCTCATCTTCTGCTCAATGTTCATCTTCTCTAAGGACTGGTAAAGATGTATGGCAGTCAAGAGGACTTGAATTATAGTCCTCTATTCTCCCAACCTCTTCCATCCCTAAAGCCCCACCATTTCTGGGAACCCCTGTATTTGCCCTCCTCCTTCAGCTTCAATTCCCATGTCCATCTGTCCTAGGGACTCATGCTTTCAACTCCTCGGGCCCCAAGGGCATTCTGACCTTGGTGAACTCCAGGAAGGACACAGCCCCATCTCCGTCTTCATCAGCTTCCTGCACTGTGCGGTCAGCAATGCTCTCCAGCTGCTCTTCTGTCACCTGTACCCCAACCATCAGCCGGAGTACCTGGGAGTTGGAGGAAGAGATGACCATAAAGAGGAGGCACAGGAACTACTAACACCACCCCCAACCTTGTCCACATAGCCCCAAAAGTTATTAACAATTTCATAATCCGTCCCTCATCCACTGTTCACTCCATTCCAATCACTTCCTACCATATCTACCAATTCCTCCTATTGCTTCACCATGCAAACCCCCATCTGTCCCTCACTTTCCCACACTCACGTCAACAGTATGCCCAGGCTCATTACCCAACTGCAGTCTCAGAATCCAGCCTCCATCCAGCCTCCACCCCATTCTCAAATTCCACTTCATCACATCTATCCCAGAGTTTTTCAGTCTCGACACTATTGACATTTGGGGCCAAATAATTCCTTGTGTGTATAGGGGGGTGCTATCATATGTTTAGCAGCATTCCTGACCTCCACCCACCAAGGTGCCAGTTTCTTCCCCCACCCCTGTTGTGATAACCAAAAATCTTTCCAGATATTGGCAATGTCATTCAGGGGGCAAAAATCACCCCCAGCTGAGAACCACTGATCTATTGCTAACCTCACCCCCCACTGTGGCACCCCCCCATCTCCCAACTAACCCACACTCCAACTGTACCCATTCCCATTGCCCAACCAACACTCCGATCATCTGCATCCCCAACCCACCAATTATCTACCCAAGCCCCACAATCATTCCATTCAACCATCCCAGCTATCACAGGCTACATCTCTGTTCTTGTGTTCTTCCAACCTGTAGCATCTCATGCCTGGAAATCTTCCCATCTCGATCCAGATCATACAGCTGAAATGCAACTGGGGAGAGAGTAGAGGAGGGAAGGGAAGGTAGGTCTTTCCTGGTTCTCCTCCAGCAGGTCACCCTGGCCAGTAGGGAGTCATCAATAGTCTCAGGAAGGGAGTGGGAGTGCCTGGAGCCACTCACTGGTGTGGTAAATCTAGGGTCTCACTTGGGGAGACCCTACCAACTCACAGCGAAGTTTGTTCATTCTGCTGTTGAGAGGTTCAGGTTCGTTGGGGTCCCGGGTTCCTGTGTCCTCATCTACAGGTCGGAAGTGAGCCAGGACTCTCACAAAGTCTGGGAAATCCACTCGCAGACTCCTGGGAGGGGTGGAGGTGGAATAACCAGAGAAAGTGGTCACGTTGGCTCTCTTTCTGCCGCTGTCCCTAAACTACCCCAACCCTCCCACGCAAGATTTTCCCTCCATCTCCTCATGCCCAGCGAGGCTCACCCATCAGGGAAGAAGCTGTCTATAATGCGATCCCCCAGGGGGTTCACAGCCAGCGCCCCGATCTGCTGCAGGTCCACGCGGCTGGAAAGGTAGTTCAAAACGGGTAGGGCAGAGACCGAAGATGAAGGGTCAAAGGGAGGGATGGGATCAGAGACACAGAGGGGAAGGTCACAGATCAGCTCCCCCTCACCTCAGGTAACCTTTCTTGTTCCTGTCCAGGGCCCGAAACCGGTGGTAGAGACGGAGCAAACTGGCCTGCGAGACTGTGGGAGGAAAGGCAGAAGGGTGACTCCCGGGCGGCCCGGTAGGTGGCGGCGGTAGGGGGCTGGCCGGAGGGTGCATTCCGCCTGAGACCTGGGGCCAGCTGAAGGTTGAAGGCGCTTGACCAGATCTGAGAAGGCTCTCTGCGCACCCCTCCCCCCCCCCCCCCCCCCCCCCCCCGCCCCGCGCTTCCCTCCCGGAGGCCAAGGGGCCAAAGCCAACCCCTTCCATCCGGGCTGGAGGACCCTCAGTGTCCCCAAGCTCGGGAACCCGGCTCTGCCTCAAACCTGGACGCCGGGCTGCAGGAGTACCGTGCCCCTGGCCCCGCGATCACTGTTCGGACTTCCTGGGCTCCCGCATCCCTCCACCCAGCCTTCCTCAGGACCCTACTGGAGCCCCGGGCGCCCTGCTCACAGCCCGTCTCCCGCCGAATGTTGTCCGCGTCCGGGATCTGCGCGGCGCTGGAGCCCCCGGAGCCCATGGCTTTGCAACAGCGGAACAGGCGATCTGTCCTCCCGCCCGATCGCAGCCGCCTGGTGGCCCCGGGGCTAAGGCCACAGGCCTGGCGTGGATCCAACCTCCTAAACCCAGGCGTTCCTCACCTCCTACCCATGATCCGGGCGAATAGAAAGCAACGCCCCGAATGGAGGGGTCAGAGGGCGGCTCGAACAACGGGCTGTTTCATTCCGAGGTGCCGAGGTCAGCGCGGGGAGAGGCTGGGCGAGGCCGGGTGCCGCCCGCCGCGCGCCCTCCCTGGGTCCGTGTCCTCCCTGGGTCCGCGTCCTCACCCTTGGCCCAGAAGCCCAGCCACCTCCTCCTGCGGGCTCAGCCCTCCCAGCCGGACTCTCCCGGTGCCCACGAGTAAGGCTCGGGTGTCCTGACCTTCTGCCTCTGCAGACAGAATCCCGGTCCTTCTGGAAAGGGGGTGATGGGTGGGGAGGGGAGCTATCCTCGTTGGTCCCAATCAGGAATGGCCCCAGCCTGAACCTCCTCCCTAGGCAGGAGAGCCAGAGGGAGATGCGTTAAGAACTACCCCCAAAAAGTGAAGTGGGGAGGGTCCTGAGGCACAGAGTGGGCGCTGGGTTAAGTGGAAAGAGCACTGCATTTCCAGACTTGATAACGTTATTGTTGTTTAATTGAGTCAATGCTTACAAGTCAGGAGACTGAACCAAAAATCCAGATTCCCAGCTTCTCCTGAGAAACCATACATCTGATACCACTAGGCCCTAGCAGCTGCCTGGCACCATGCCTGGCACCACTGGGCTGTAGCCCAGGAGCAGCTGCCATGTTTAAATGGAGCATGGTGGGCTGTCCTGGTGCCACAGTCCCCACCCAGCCCAACTCACTACCTTATAAGCCCCTCTGGTCTCTGGTTGAAGCTCCAGGCTGGGAATAATTGAGACCTCTGACCAGCCCTGAAGAATGATGGGAATTCACAGCCTGAGAGAGAGGTGCAAACATCACTGTGATCCATAAAAGAATAGTAATGGTAACAACAACATGGTCTCTAATTTTTCAAGCACACTTCATGTGCCAGGTACTTTGCTAAGGACTTGATTGCACTAGCTCAAACGCTCCACAGTACCTAGTAAACTGCCTTCTTCCTGCTTTTATGTGGCAGAGGCTGCCAAGGGGATCAGGTGTGAACTACTGTAAAGCGTGAGTGGGGACCATATGGTCCCCAAGGGGGCAAAAAATATATTTTTATGTATCAAGCACAGATATATATACATTCCATGGACATGTACACAGTATATCAGTGGTATTAAAATGTCATAGGAGATGGGTAATTAGAGGGAAAGAAGCTGGAAATGCTCTTTAGGTGGGGACAATGATGGGGGGGACAGGGGGTTTAGAAACTTGGTTGTAAAGAAACAAGCACTCCAAATGTTCAGTTGTGAATTTATCATTACCCCTTTTTCCTCCGTCATAGTCACACATACACATAAATCTCCCAAGGGAAAAAAATGCAAGACATTCATTATAAGTGTTCCGGTTCACACCCACCCTGGAGAGAGAAGCTGGAGAATCAGTTGATGCTCCAGCCCCAGGCAGAGGTGCATGCCTCAGATAAGCCTTGAAAATATTGATCTAAGAAAAGTTTGCTTCTCTTTCTGATACCCCAGAGATTAAGCAACTAGCATAAGAAATGCTTGGTTCCCTTTCATGCACACATCCCTCCCCAAGGACTAAAGCTTTTAGGAAAGCACACTGCTCCCTAATGGAGCCCAGCACCATGCCAGTCCGTAGCTGGGAGTCAGCCTGTGTGTGCAGTGTGGGTTACATTCTGAACCTGGGTGGGGGTTGGTGGTGGGATCTGGGTCCCTGGGACATTACAATAATCACCTCAGGCCAGTGTGGGATGCTGAACTTGGAAAGAGCTTCTACAGCCTCAGTCTCTGAGTCAGTGCTACTGTAAGTAAATCAGGCCAGAGAGTAATTAACTACTCCCTTCCACAAGCCACCACAAGCCTACAGGAAAATATTGCTGAACCCCACTCCTGCTTCATATACACAAGAAGAGTTTAAATCAACTTCACAATATGTGTGGCCACATTTTTTCAGGGCACTTAAAAGGAAAATGTTTTGGGGAGGATATCATCTGCAGAATCAAATGGACTGGATTTAGGCCAAATATTTGGGTTTTTGCTTTTATGCTACATAAAATTTGCTAGCCATTCTTTTTTTAATATATTTTATTGATTATGCTATTACAGTTATCCCATTTCCCCCCTTCACTCCCCTCCACCCTGCACACCCTCTCCCACCCACATTCCCTCCCTTTAATTCATATCCATGTGTCTTAAGTTCTTTAGCTTCTACATTTCCCATACTATTCTTGCCCTCTCCCCTGTCTATTTTCTGCCTACCATCTATGTTACTTATTCTCTGTACCTTTTCCCCCTCTCTCCTCCTCCCACTCCCCTGTTGCTAATCCTCCATGTGATCTCCATTTCTGTGGTTCTCTTCCAGTTCTAGTTGTTTGCTTAGTTTATTTTTGTTGTAGGTGTGGTTGTTAATAATTGTGAGTTTGCTGTCATTTTACTATACACGTTTTTTATCTTCTTTTTCTTAGATAAGTCCCTTTAACATTTCATATAATAAGGGCTTGGTGATATGAACTCCTCTAACTTGACCTTATCTGAGAAGCACTTTATCTGTCCTTCCATTCTAAATGAAAGCTTTGCTGGATAGAGCAATCTTGGATGCAGGTCCTTGCCTTTCATGACTTGGAATACTTCTTTCTAGACTCTTCTTGCCTGCAAGGTCTCTTTTCAGAAATCAGCTGACATTCTAATGGGAACTCCTTTGTAGGTAACTGTCTCCTTTCTTCTTACTGCTTTTAAGTTTCTCTCCTTATCTTTAATCTTGGGTACTGTAATTATGATGTGCCTTAGTGTGTTCCTTCTTGGGTCCAACTTCTTTGGGACTCTCTAAGCTTCCTGGACTTCCTGGAAGTCTATTCCCTTTGCCAGATCAGGGAAGTTCTCCTTCATTATTTGTTCCAATAACTTTTCCACTTGTTGTTCTTCCTCTTCTCCTTCTGGTACCCCTATAATACAGATGTTGGAACATTTAAAGATGTCCTGGAAGTTTCTAAGCCTCTCCTCATTTTTTTGAATTCTTGTTTCTTCCTTCTTTTCTGTTTGGTTGTTACTTTCTCCCTTCGGGTCTACTCCATTGATTTGAGTCCCAGTTTTCTTCCCATCACTATTGGTTTCCTGTACATTTTCCTTTATTTCACTTCATTTGTTCATCTAATTTGCAACCAAATTCAACCAATTCTGTGAGCATCCTGATCACCAGTGCTTTGAACCATGTGTCTGATAAGTTGGCTATCTCTTTGTTGCTTAGTTGTATTTGTTCTGGAGCTTTGATCTGTTCTTTCATTTGGGCTATTTTTTTTTTTGTCTTGATGTGCTGTTATGTAGTGAGGAGCCTAGCCTTAGGTATTCACCAGGGCGGGCAACCCAAGTTGCTAGGTTGTGACGCTGTATGTGGGGGAACGGTCTGAGAGGGAACAGTGGCACTTGCTCTGCTCTCTGCTGAATTTCAGTCCCTTCTGCTGCTTCCCCCAAGCACACTGAGCCCTTCTGGCACTGATTCCCATGTGGGTGGGTTTGTGTACATTCTAGGACCCTGTGGGTCTCTCCAACAAACTCTCCTGTGAGGCTGGGAGTCTCTCCTAGCACCTCAACCCCCACAGGTGTTTTCAATTGGTGTTTTGAGGCTTTACTTCACTGTGCTGGAGCCCTGGGTTTTGTCGTCTGTCTCACTCCCCAGTTTCACCTGGTTTATCTGCAAGTGAATGTTGGACCACCAGGTCCACCAGTCGTACTGTGCCCCTCCACAATCCACCACCTCGCTGGATCCGCTAGCTGCCACCCCATGCCTGGGGTCTGCCAGCCACTGCTTTTTTTTTGTCCTGACCTCACTCCGCCCAGCTGCCCAACCCCACCCCTCCTACTGGTCTGGATGAATGTGTCTATTGTAATTCCTTGGTTGTCGGACTTCCATACAGTTCAATTTTCTGTTAGTACTTGTTATTTTTTTGTTTCTAAATTTTTGTTGTGCGAGGAGGCACAGTGTGTCCACCTATGCCTCCATCTTGGCTGGAAGTCCAATTTGCTAGCCATTCTTGATGAAGCAATACTGAGATTCAACTGGAAAAAATGCAGTTGCAAAAATAGTAAGGAAAATATAGAACTCTTACAACTCTACAACAGAAAGACAAATAACGTGATTTTTTAATGTTTTTATTGTTTTGTTTTGTTTTTTAAATATTACTCCACTTGGAACATTGCAAATATTACCATTCAGTGCAAGGCAAAATTAAATAAATCTCATACATTACTCAAGCAAACATTAATACAAACCTACAAAAAAGAACTTTAAAGCTTTAAAAAGATTTAAAAGTTCAATTTCTAGAAATATAGCAAAATAAACATTCTTCCTTATAAGACTTGGAAGAGTTTGACTGAATTGTGAAATATTCATAGTGTAGTAAAATGTTCTGACGAGGCAAAACCCAAGTGATGTGACTTTGTTTTTTAACATAAATGATGTCAGCAAGGAAAAATGTAAACTATTTAGTGACTTATGGTATACACTTTTACCTATTTCTCATCTGGTATGTTATAAAAACGGTATATTCCAAAAATTATTATATTCAGAGAGCAAGTTTTTTCTAATCTTTTATATCTATATAGCTCCATGAATATCAGCATTAAAGTGTTTACTGCCTTGAGCTCAATAAAGGCATGGCATTACTTTATTTATTATTATTATTTTTTAAATGTGAAGTCCATTTTCACACAAATTTTTTAAAGGTTTTATTTATTTATTTTTAGAGAGAGAGGAAAAGGGGGGAGAAAGAAAGGGAGAAAAACATCAATGTGTGGTTGCCTCTCATGTGGTCCTCACTAGGGACCTGGCCTACAACCCAGGCATGTGCCCTGACTGGGAATCAAATCAGTGACCCTTTAGTTCACAGCCCATGCTCAATCCACTGGGCTACACCAGCCAGGGCTGCATGACTTTAATGCAAACCCTTTATTAGCCTGTAAGGACATGGCATGACTGATTTTATGTAGAATGGGTAGTTCTCATTTTTTAGCTAGTTGCTCTGTTCTTTCTCTTCCACGTTGAGCAATGTATGAACAGTTACTCCTTTGTTCTGCAGTGACCAGCCTCCCTCCACTTCCAGACACCCTCTAGGAAAGCAAGCAGAAAGGCTGCCCAGAAAGTTGGTACCCAACTTTCATCACCTAGTCAAATAACACCTGTGAACAGCATGACCTAAAGAACCTTTCCCTAGGAACACTCCCAGCTGGACATTGGCGAGCAACAGTGACTACTTTTTTTCAGTTGTTCCAGGAGGTTCTTCAGGTAAATCAGGAACCTCCTGAGAGGTCTGTTCAGCAGGTGATAACACGTTGGTGGAAGGCTAAGGCAAATTTTGTCTCTTTGCTCCCTCTCTATCTGATGTATCAAAGATGCCTGACTCTCATCTTCATCGCCTTCAAGTTCATGACCATTGTCTGACTTCTGGGTTTTACCCATCATCCAATAAAAGAGTTTTTCCAGTTTTTTTTCTGTTTCACTTCCTGGTGAGGTTTAAGAACATTCTGTGTGTATCTGCTGGCCTTTTCGTCATGGGTCTCTCGTTTTATTCGTCACAAGTTTTTGCCTTTTCTCATTCTTTTCTTTTTCTTTTTCAGATAAACTTGGAAATATTTAAATGAGTTAAGCCATGAAGTAGTCACAGAAATAATTAAAGAAGAGCAAGCAGTGAGAAAATCCAGCCACACAGCAAAATTATCTTTAATTCCTAGATCTGGGATCCCTCTGGAACTCCAGAGAAGGGGGGACAGCAAAGAGGAGAAAAATGCCATTGCCCCCACAGATGCTATGGTAGCAAAATACCCATGTCCAGGTGGAAGGAACCCAATTTTTAAATGAGAAAAAAAAACTTGGATAGATATTTTTCCAAAGAAGATATGCAAATGGCCAATAAGCACACACACACACACAAATTGTGCTCAACATCATTAGTCATCAGGGAAATACAAACAAAACCATGCTGAGATAGTACTAGAATGGCTAGAATGGCTAAATATGAAAACAAACAAAAAAAAGGAAAATAACAAGTCCTAGCCAGGATGTGGAGATTTTTGGAATCCTCATACTTTGCTAGTAGTAACTTAAATGGTGCAGCTGCTGTGGAGAACAGCTTGGACATTTCTCAGTGAGTTAAACAAAATTGCTATGTGAGCAATTCCACTCCTAAATATATACCCAAAAGAATTAAAAACAGGTGTTCAAACAAACATCTGGACATGAATGTTCATAGCAGCATTATTTATAATAGCTACCAGGTGGAAAGAACCCAAATGCCCACTGATGAATGCATAAATAAAATGTGGTGTATCTATACAATGGAACATTATTCAGCCATAAAAAGAAATGAAGTACTAATACATGCCACAACATGGATGAACCTTGAAAACACTATGCTAAGTAAAATAATCTAGTCATAAAAGACCACTTATTTTCTATGATTCTACTTATTATGAAATGTAAAGACTAGGCAATCTATTGAGACAGAAAGTAGATTAGTAGTTGCTCAGGGATGGGAGAGCCAGGGGGAAAGTGAGTTATAGCTTAAGGGTATGACGTTTATTTCTGAGATGATGAAATGTTTCAAAATTGACTATGGTGATGGTTGCACATATCTGTGAATATACTAAGTCTATTGAATTGTACACTTTAAAGGGTGAGTTGTTTGCTACATAAATTATGTTTTAATATAAAGCTATTTTTGAAAAATAAAATAAGAATAGCCACAAACACTCTGGAAAATAAATGTATTGGGCTGAACTAGCTCTAACAGATATCTAAATATACAGGGTCTGGCACAAATAACACCTGTTTTTTATTACAAAATCTTTTATCACAAAATCATAAGCATGTAACTCTGTAACATAACAAAATCCCACTCAAGCACACCATGTGACATTTTAAGTGAAATGTTCAAATTAAAACTATAAATTATTAGGCTCCTATTATCATCCTACCAACCACACTCAAACAAGACTTACTTCTGCCACACCCTGAATACTATAAAAGTACAATAAGATATGTGGAAATAGTGCAGGAATAGACAGACAAATAATAAACAGACAAGAAAGTAAGAAATAGACCCAAACACATATGGGAATTTGGCATGTGATAAAAGTCACAATTCAAATCAGTGGGGGAAATGTAGATTACTCAAAAAACAACATTTAGGATACCTGCCTTTCAGGGGAAAATAAAGCTGTACTCCCACCTTCTTATATCAAAATTGATTCCAGATAGAATAAAAGTTTAAATACAAAATAAAACTTTCAATAGAATTAGCACTCTTAGATAGACTCTGTTATATTCTTGAACTGGAGAAGGACTTTCTAAATGTGAAAAAAAATGCAGAAATTGAATATATATAGTCAAAGCCAAAAAGACAAACTAGGAAACATTTACAATCTATATAAAAGATAACTTCCAAGCCCTGGCCGGCATAGCTCAGTGGATTGAGCGGGGGCTGGGAACTAAAGTGTCCCAGGTTCGATTCCCAGCCAGGGTACGTTCCTGGGTTGCAGGCCATAACCCCCAGCAACCGCACATTGATGTTTCTCTCCCTCTCTCTCTCTCTCTCTCTCTCTCTCTCTCTCTCCCCCCCCTAAAAATAAATAAATAAAATCTTAAAAAAAAAAGATAACTTCCTTAGAATACAAATATCCCTTAAAAATCAAAAAGATAATGATAAAACAACAAAAGAGAAAACAAAAACAACGCATTAGAAAAAATGAGATAAAATGTGAAATGTAGCCCTGGCTGATATGACTCAGTAGATTGAGTGATGGCCTGTGAACTGAAAGGTCACTCATTTGATTCTCAGTAAGGGTACATACCTGGGTTGCGGGCCAGGTCGCCAACTGGAGTCAGGTGAGAGGCAACCAGTTCATATTTCTCTCACACATTGATGTTTCTCTCTCTTCCTCTCTCCATCTCTTCCATTCTCTCTGAAAATAAATAAAATCTTTTTTAAAAATGTAAAATATAAGTGATAAACAAGCATAAAAATGCTCAACTTCAACAAAGTTAATAAATACAAGCTAAAACAAGAGACTATTTTTATTTTTGATGGATCAAAATGGCAAGGACACAGGTCTTTAATGTAAAGTAGGCAAGAGTCATATCTTGTAGGGTCTTGTACAGTATTTTAGGATGCAAGTTTTATTTTATTTTATTATTTTATTCTAGGGTACAGTTGTAGGGTTTTAAGCTAGAGGATGAGATAAAGCAATTTTTGTTTCAACATCGTCACAAGAATCACTGTGGCTGCTACATGTAGATTTAACTGAGGCAAAGGGGCAGCTGGGAAACTATTGCAATGATTTAAGTGAAAAGTAATAGTAGATCACGATGCTAGCATGAAAGTTGTGAAAAGGGGTCAAATTTGGGCTCTGCTTAGAAAGGAGAGTTCATAAGATTTGCTAATATATTGGATGGAAGAAGTGAGAGAAAGAGAAGTGTCAAGGATAACTCGAAGGTTTTGATACTAAACAACTGGAAGATGCCATAAGCCGAGATGAGGCAAGAGAGTAAAAAGTACCTTTCAAAGAGAGAAAAATTCAAAGTTTTTCAGTTGCTCATTATACATCTTAGTAAAGATATTGCATAGTTAATTGGATATGGGAGTTTGGATTCCAAGAGAGAATTTTTCCCCCTTTGCCCCTTCCACCCAGCACCCCCCACACCCTCAGGCAATTCTCACACCACTGTTCATGTCCCTGGGTCATGCACATAGGTTCTTTGGCTACTCCATTTCCTATACTGTAATTTACATCCCTGTGGCTATTCTGTAACTATGTATTTGTCATTCTTAATCCCCTCACCACTTCAGCCATTCTTCCCTACCCCCCTCTCATTTGACAACCACCAAAATACTCTTTGTACCCATGATTCTGTCTCTGTTCCTCTTGTTTGCTTAGTTTGTTTTTTAGATTCAATTGTTGTAGATATGTATGTATGGCCATCTTTTGTTAATAGTTTTGAACTTCTTTTTCTTAAATAAGTCTCTTTAACATGTCATATAATAATGGTTTGGCGATGATGAACTCCTTTAGTGTTTCCTTGTCTGGGAAGCACTTTATCTGCCCTTTGATTCCAAACAATAGCTTTGCTGGGTAGAAGAGTCTTGGCTGTATGCCCCTGCTTTTCATGACTTTGATTATTTCTTGTCATTCACTTCTAGCCTGCAAAGATTTTTTTTGAGAAATCAGCTGACAGTTCTATGGGTACTCCTCTGTAGGTGCTGACTGGTTTTCTCTTGCTGCTTTTAGGATTATCTCTTTATCTTTAACTTTTAGCATTTTAATTATGCTATATCTTGGAGTGGGCCTCTTTGCATCCATCTTGTTTGGGACCCGCTTGTTTCCTGGACTTGCATGTCTATTTCCTTCACCAAATTAGGGAAGTTTTCTTTCATTATGTTTTCAAATAGATTTCCAATTCCTTGCTCTTCTTCCGCTTCTCCTTCTTCTCCTTCTGGCTCCCCTATGATGCAAATGTTGGAATGCTTGAAGTTGTCCCAGAGGCTCCTTACAGTATCCTCAGGTTTGTTTGTTTGTTTTTTATTCTTTTTTCTTCTTCATGTTGTTCTGATTGGTTTTTTGCTTCCTTGTGTTCCAAATAATTGATTTGATTCTCCACTTCATCCACTCTACTATTGTTTCCCTGTAAATTGTTCTTTATTTCAACTGGTGTATCTTTTGTTTCTGACTGGATCTTTTTTATGCTGTTGAGGTCCTCACTAAGTTCCTTGAACATCCTTATAACCACTGTTTTGAACTCTGCATCTGATAGATTATCTCATCTCCATTTTGTTTAGTTCTCTTCCTGGAGTTTTGATCTGCTCCCTCATTTGGGCCATGTTTCTTTGTCAACTCATTTTGGCAGCCTCCCTATGTTTGTTTCTATGTATTAGGTAGAGCTGCCATGGCTCCCTGTCTTGGTAGCATGGTATAGTAGGTGTAGCAGGTGTCCTGTAGGATCCAGTTGCATAACCTCCCCTGTCACCCAAGCTGGATACTCGAGGTATGCCCTTCGTATGGGCTGAGTATACCCTCCTCTTGTAGTTGAGACTTGAGTGCTGTTGGCAGGTCAATGGGAGGGATTTACCCAGGCCAGTCATCTACAAGGACTGGCCGTGACCACTGACCAGCAACCTTCACCCTCCATGGAGGACCAGTTGTGCAGGGGCAGGGTGGTGCTCTGACATGATATGTAGTTTTCCACTGGATGCACAGGCTCTGGGGTTTCTTGGATGGTGCAGGCCAAGGTCAGCCCCAACCTCTGTTCTGCCTGGGGGAACCCTGCCTGAACTATAAAGGAATCTGAGATGGCTGTTACTTGTGCTGGGCTTAGAGATTCCCAGGCAAAGCCAAGCTGTGAATCTAGGCTGGCTGCTGCTATTGCCAAGCCTGTGACCACTTAGCAAGAGATTTGGGGGTTGGGGGCTCTTTAAGGCTGTCTGTTGTTTGTTTGAGAGGATTTAGAAAGTTGTGAAGCATGAGCCAAGATCAGCCATTCATATGGAAAAGCAGCTTTGGTGGCCCTGCAAGTTGCATGGGACAGAGTCTCTGGGGATCTCCTAGGTGGGACAAACACTGTTAGCCAGGTTGATAGAGTCTCAGATATGAACCAGCCTGCCAGCTCTGTGGCTTTGTGGGGAGAGGGTTCAAAAGAGGGACAATGGCTTCTACCCACCCTCTGTCCCGGGGAAAGCTGTCCCCCAGCCCTGACCTTGATTCCATACAGTTAAGTTTCTCCCTGTATGCCACTGGTGCCTTTCATGCTGCTACTCAGTGCTGGAGCTCAGAGGGAGAGAATCTGAATAAGTCTATGTGTGAGTTCTTTAAGGGGAACTGCTTGTGACTCCAGAAGTTTCTTCAATCAACTCAATTCCCTCTGGTTTTTGCTGCCAGAAAGTTATAGGGACTTATCTTCATAACACTGGATCCCTGGACTGGAGGGCCTTGTGAGGGTTTAGGACTCCTCTTTCCCAAATCCCTCCCAAATTTTCCACCACAAGTCAATGTGGGACCTGCCCTTTCCACATCTGCCCCTCTTACCAGTCTGAACGGATGTAGTTTTTTTAATTCCCTAGTTGTCAGGCTTCCATTCAACTTGATTTCTGATGGTTCTGAGTGATGGCCGTTCTATATTGTAGTTGTAATTTTGATGTGGTTGTGTGAGGAGGTGAGCTGTGTTTACCTATGCTGCCATCTTGACCAGAAGTTGATATATCTGTTTATATTTTACTCCCTTTTCTGTTACAGCATGTTCTGCCTTAGGATTGTTTTTGGCACATCTGACAGATTTGGATAATCTTATGAATGGTCCTTTGAAATGAGGGTCCTTCAAATGTGGTCTAATGAGGGCCATTATAGCATCTTTTCTATAATGGGTCCTGTCATGTAGGTGTTTGAGGATGGGATATACTAGAGCTTCAAGTAGTAAGATCATACCATGAGTGTTGATATTTTTTTATAGAGTTAGGGTCAGTGTTAGAGAATCCCCATTCATGGGTCTGTTCCTCATCTCATTCTGTGTAATGGGGTTTAAATTCTCTCAAGTCCAGGTGGGGAATCAAAGCCCCAAGAACCAGCAGCCTTCAGTGGCTTGTCTTTCTGCTTTATCAGCAGTTTGGTTTCTCTGGCTTGTTTAAGAACTGTTCTGCTGGTATCCTGGGCAGTGCATTATAGCAATTTGGTTCAGTTGATTCACTTTCTTTAGCAATTTTAAATCTCTTTTGCATGTCTGATGTCCTAATTTCCCAAGGTTAAGAGCCCTCTTTCTTTCCATATTGCCCCACAGGCATGGACTACCATAAATGCATATTTAGAGTCAGTGTAGAAGTTAACATTCTTTCTCTGGCATAATTCTAAGACTCTGGTAAGGGCTCTCAGTTCAGCCTTTTGTGCTGAGGTTCCTTTGGTAAGAGTTTGGGCTTCTATTACCTTGCCTATGGTGAGCACCACGTACCCAGCTCATCAATGACCATACTCCATGAAGCTGCTTCCATGTATATAATTTCCACTCAGGTTCTATCAGTGACTGGTCCAATAAACTTGATCTACTGAAATGAACTTGGTCTATAACTTCCAAGCAATCATTCCAGAGGTGTGTGTTCCCCTCTGAGTCCAGGAGTAGGACAGTTGGATTTAAAGTAGTGTTGGTTTGTAAGGTAACATTTGGGATGTCTAATAAAATGGCTTGATATTTTCCCATGTACCCTGCCTGGCATCAGCCAATACCTTCCCATCTAACATTTTTCAGTGAGGGTTCCTATCCTTTCTATTTTTCCTTTTGAGTTCCAGGCAGTTCTTTCTCCAGTGGCCTTCCTCCTTTCAATATGCTCATTGATTGGCACCTGGAGGGTCTTTCCGTTTTCCTTGCAGGTCCCACCTCTCCTTCTGATTTCCCTCCACTATTTCGAAGAAAAAAGTGGCCTGTTTTAGTTTCCTTGTTTCCTGGCCATTGTAAACTTTAAAGGCTATGTCAACTAGCTGGAACGGATTCATTCCTAATGCCCTGACTAAACAGAGCTTCCTTCTAATATCGGGCAATTTGCTCAGTAAAAGTTATGTTTACTATCCAGACATTTTCCTGGTGTTGTGAGTCAGCATCAGTGTGCTTTCAATAGACCTGATAGATCTAGATCTTTTCTAAAAATTCAGAAGGATCTTCATTTGATTTCTGTCAAATGGCACATATCACATTCTGGCTTTTTTGTTTAGGCACCCCTTTCTAAAGCCCTTCCAATATGCACTTCTGGAATGTTTTAGGGAGGCTAGGGCCCCACTATTTGGGTCCCAGTTGGGCTCTGTCAAGGGAATTGTCCTGGCTGGGTTGCAGGTCCTATTGGGATTCTCTTAATGGAAGTGATGAGCCCTTTCATTAGCTTTATTTATAATGACCTGACTTTCATCTGCAGTCAGCAGGATGTTACAGAGAGCCTGTACATCTGCCCAGTTTAGGTGGTAAGTGGCCAAAATGGAGGTGACAAGGTCTGCCATCTTCTGAGGAACCTCGTTATGTGAGGAGTTGGAATTCTTCCATTTTAGTAAATCTCAAGTGGAAGATGGAGTATGGGCCCAGTAGTGATCATCTGGCTGGCCTTCCTAGTTTATTCTGCCTATAGGATATTGCTTCAAAGGGAATTGTCCCACTCCAGATAGGAACAGTCACTAGCAAAATTGAGTGCCCTGACAGGTCTTCAGGAGGGAGACAATTGCATCATTATACAGGGGTGGGGCTGTTGTCCCTTTGGACTATTTCAGTAATATCTAGAAGCAGAGGTGGTAGCAGGGGAAAACTTCCTGCTGGTAATCCCAGGTGCCCTGGGTTCAGGGCATTAAAGAGACTCTTCATTTTTCTTTTCTTCCTGTGTCTTACTATCAAGGAGGAGTTTTGAAGCCAATTCCCATCTCTGAATCATTAGGTTGTTCTTTTTCTTTGCTGAATCCTTACTGTGTAAAGACATAAGTGTTCAGACATAAGGAATTCATCCCATGTCCTTGATTGTTGGCAATACAATTCCAGTTGTTTGATGGTGCAGTAATTTAGGGAACAATTTAAGGACCATTTTTCTCATAATTTAAAGTATGCATAAGCCAAGCAATGTTACAGTAGAAAACCAATTCCTCTTAGTCATTGCATTATAACAGTACATGGACCAATCTGCTAAAATTTGGCCCAGTAGGCTCCCTTCAGGAGTCTAAATGGAACAACTTCTGATGGCACAAAAGTACAAACCCAAAACCACAGACTTAGTAAGACCCCAGACAAAGTGGTATCATATACACAAACTTGGATCCATAATTCCATTATTCCAAACAAGTGCTCACTAGCAAGCCTTACCTAGTCTTATCTCCTGCCAATCAATATGTAAGCAGCCCTAACCAGACCCAAATTGCATGAAGCCCAAGTGGCACAAAATCCAAGCAGCAGGGATAAGAGACCCCTGGTGTGCATGCCAGTCTGACTTACAGTCTTGGAGGTCATCTACTCCCCTCAAACCTATTTCATTTGACCAGCTAAATGTTTCAGCCTTGAGAAGGAGGAAAGAGAAATTCCCTGAGAAAAATTCTCTGCAGCTTCTGGGGAAATCCCCACAGTCCCACTCTGGGGTCAGCCTGCAAAAGGCAGCTGGGATCCAAGCCAGGGCCCTCCAAGACTTTCCAAGGTTCACACAGTCCCCCCAGAGTTGCCAAAAACTGTAACCAAGCAAACATAGGTTCAGCTATCTTCTGTAGTGAAAGCCAAACTCATGAGACAGGTGCTGGTGCAAAAAAAAAGGTTTTATTCAGATGCCATGAAACCTGGGAGAATGGTGGACTCCCATCTCAAAGACCATTTCCCCTAACTACTTAAGCCCACAGTTCTTATATGGATAGAGAAGAGAGAAATTTTTTTAGTCCAAGCCATATTCATTCATCTTTCTAGCTTTTGATGTCCTCGGAGATTTGTGCATTCATATTTCTAACTTTTGGCATACTCTATATAAGAACCTCCCCCTTCCTCCATCTTAGCCAATGGAGGAGACTCCCTGGTGCTCCAACTGACTGTCTGTGGTAACATATTGACACTTGTTTTGTGGACCAACATACCATTTGTCCTGGAGAAAGCTCCATGGACACTTGAGAAGAATGTATATTCTGCTATTATTGGGTGTAGTGTTCTATATGTGTCTGTTCAGTCTAGTTGTTTAGAATATTGTTTAAAGTTGATTTCCTTATTGATCTTTCTAGATGTTCTATCAAATATTAAAAATAGAGTACTGAAGTTTCAAACTATTATTGTAGAACTGTCTATTTCTCCCTTCAATTCTATCAGTGTGTGCTTTATATAGTTTGGGGGTTCTATTGTTTGTCACATAAAAGTATATAATTGTTGTATTTTCTTGATGGATGAACAGTACTATACATTTGGGAATTATCAGTGTATATAGGGGTATTAAAACTATTAAATGTGAAAAGATCATCTATGTTGTGAATGAAGGGAGGAAAGAAGAAGGCCCAGGACTAAACACTGGGAACCCTCCAACATTTAGAATCTAGGAAGAAGAGAAGGAATTGGCAAAGGAGTTTGAGAAGGCATGGCTAGTGAAATAAAAGGAAAATCAGAGGTGTGGTTATCCAGTTAAGTGGAGAAAATAAGTCTGGTAATAAGAATCAATAACGCTCATAAATAGAAATTTGCAGCTCAAATGTGCATAGTTGTAGGTAAATCTGGAAATGCTGTATATAAAATACTTTTCAGAATGAAAACTATCCATCCCCTCCTTTGCTAACTAATGCCAAGCTTTTGTTACAGGACATTGGTGAGGATTAGCTCTATCAAGAGTTGGAACACTTCTTCTATAAAGGGCTCAATAGTAAATATTTGAGGCTTTGTGCATTTTGCAGCCTCAATTATGCTATCATGCAAAAGCAGCCACAGATAATACTTACAAAATGGACATAGCTGCGTTTCAGTAAAACTTTACCTATAGACACTAAAATTTGAAATTTATATCATTTTAATGTGTCACAAATATTGCTTTTTTTCCAGCTACCCAATGATGTAAATAAACACTATTCTTAGCTTGTGGGCCATATAAAAACAAACATCAGTCTGGGTCTGGCCCACAGGCATGGTTTGCAAATCCACTCTAAATTATAACTTCTGCATTCTCTGTAGGTCTGTGCTCAGTAAGAGTTTTCCTAAGGAAACTAAAATTTGCATGAAGGCTGGTATAACCTAGAACCAGTGGGGCCTATCATCTAGGGCGCCTCAGAGACTAATGGATAGCAATGGAAATACCTGGCTTAAACCCAGCAGTACCAAGCCATCATTTTGATATACACCTAGGACACTTTCTCCTATCTGGGGAAGAAATCTCAGAACTAAAGCCAAATTGGTTTTTGAGAGAAAAGGCTAAAGAATGAGGTTTGGAAACAGGCATGAAGTAAGACAGTTCTGGAGAGCATGGCAACAGGAGTCGTCCTAGGAGCAGTGAGAGAATGACCTGGCTGGCCCTGCAGTTTCTAGGTGTATATAAGGGATATCTGATGAATAGATACATAAAAGGAAGCTGTGGAAAAAGAAAAGGAACACTTCCCACAAGCTGATATGGAGCCACCTCCAAGATGATTTAAGTGAAAAACATAAGTTTCAGAAGAATGTGAAGAAATATGTTATCTCTTCTGTAAAAAGTTGGGAAAATCATATATATTCATATATATTTACATGTATACATGTATATTTGCATAAGAAAATCTGAAAGATACCTGAGAAACTGATCAAAGTGGTTGCCTGGAAAGTAGCAGGGCACAGCCCACAATGGGAAATAGCAGCTGAAGGGAAACTTTCCAGATAGTTGAAAGCTGTCTCAAATAAACATAGTGGCTGCCATAGGACTAGGTAAAGAAACAGGCTGCCTCCCCACACTGAGGCTCCTTAGTTTTAGATCTTTGTTGATTTCAATAACTGACCAGCTGGGCTACTTGGTCTTATCTCTCCCCTGCTTTAAATTCTCCCCCTTGTATTATAAAGGCACCAGTAAAGAATAAGCCTGCAAAACGGTTGACCCCAATAAAAGCAGAGCCCCAGGCCTGTGAACTCTCTTCACTTGGGACTTTGCTGTGTACGTCCCAGCATGTCTTGTATGCTCCAGGGCCTGTATGTGATAATTTTTTTAAGTTTAGGGTTATTGCCAAAGGGTGTTTCGCAATTGTGATAAGAAGCACAAGGGTCAGTTCGGTTGCAACATTGGTTTAGAAAGGGAGACAGGCATTTCCAGCCAAGAGTATTACTACCAATAGACTGAGACCCACACTAAACAGTAATGTGTTGTCTCCTTAGGATGGCTACAATGACACTAGGCAATAAGAATTTTTCAGATCCATTATAATCTTATGGGACCACCATTGCATGTGGCCCATCATTGACCAAAATGTCATTACACAGTGCATGACTGTATTTCATAATTAAGGCTTTTACCTATAATTATCTTGAAACTCAAAATAAATGTGCTCAGTGAAAGCTCTGGCCCCCCAAAAGAGAACAAACTGTATGATGCCATTTACATAAAACTCCACAAAATATAAACTTACCTGTAATGACAGGAAGGAGCTCAGTGGTTGCTGGAGGATGAAGGAGCAGGAACAATGGGAAAGAAAAATTACAAAGGGACATTAAGAAACTTTTGGGCATGATGGTTATGTTCACTCTCTTGACTATGTGGTGGTTTCATGGCTGTACACATATATCAGAGATTATCAAAGTGTGCATTTTTAAGTATATTTTATTCATTATGCTATTATAGTTGTCCAAAGTTTTTCTCCACTTTATCCCCCTCTGCCCTGCACAGGGAATAAACCCTCCAGCATTCCCACCCTCTTAGTTCATGCCCATGGATCATACATGTAAGTTCTTTGGCTTCCCCATTTCCTATACTATTCTTAACCTCCCTTTATTTTGTGCCTACCATTTATGCTTCTTATTCCCTGTACCTTTCTCCCCCTTTCTCCCTCTCCCCCTCCCCACTGATAACGCTCCATGTGATCTCCAGTTCTGTGTCCTGTTCTAGTTGTTTGCTTAGTTTTTGTTTTCTTTTTTTATGTTTGGTTGTCAATAGTTGTGAGTTCACTGTCATTTTACTGTTCATATTTTTTATCTTCTTTTTCTTAGATAAGTCCCTTTAACATTTCATATAATGTTATTTTGGTGATGATGAACTCCTCTAACTTGACCTTATCTGGGAAGCACTTTATCTGCCCTTCCATTCTAAATGATAGCTTTGCTGGATAGAGCAGTCTTGGACATGGGTCCTTGCCTTTCATGACTTGGAATACTTCTTTCCAGCCCCTTCTTGCCTTCAAGATTTCTTTTCAGAAATCAGCCAATAGTCTTATGGGAACTCCTTTGTAGTTAACTCTCTCCTTCCCTCTTGTTGCTTTTAAGATTCCCTCCTTATCTTTAATCTTGGGTAATTTAATGATGATGTATCTTGGTGTGTTTCTTCTTGGATCCAACTTCTGGATTCTCTGAGCTTCCTGGACTTCCTGGAAGTCTATTTCCTTTACCAGATTGGGGAAGTTTTCCTTCATTATTTGTTCAAATAAGTTTCCAATTTCTTGCTCTCCCTCTTCTCCTTCTGGCACCCCAATGATTCAGATGTTGAAAAATTTACAGTTGTCCCAGAGCCTACAGTTGTTCCTAAGCCTCTCCTCATTTTTTTTTTTGAATTCTTGTTTCTTCATTCTGTATCAATTGGATGTTTATTTCTTCCTTTTGTTCCAAATCATTGATTTGAGTCCTGGTTTCCTTCTGTTCACTCTTGGTTCCCTGTACATTTTCCTTCATCTCACTTTGTATAACATGCATTTCTTCCTTCATTTTACAACTGAACTCAATCATTTCTGTGAGTATCCTGATTACCAATGTTTTGAACTCTGCATCTGATAGGTCAACTATCTCCTCATTGCTTAGATTTTTTTCTGGAGTTTTCATCCCTTGTTTTATTTGGGCCATTTTTCTCTGTCTTGATGCACCTGTTACATTGTAAGGTGTGGAGTCTTAGGTATTTGCCAGGGCAGGCCAGCACACTTTGCTGCGTTGTGGTGCTATATGTGGGGAAGGGGTCAGAGAGGAAAAAACACCACTTGCTTGGCTCTTGCCTCACTTTCCATTACTTCCCTTGCTCCCCACCAATGGATTGTGCCCTTTCAGGCACTGATTCCCAGGTGAGTGGGCTTGTATGTGTTCTAGGATCCCGTGGATCTCTCCAAAAGAGTCTCCTGTGAGACTGGGAGTTTCTCCCACCGCCACATCCCTACAGGTTTTTATAGCCAGAGGTTTTGAGGCTTTATTTCCCTGCACTGGAACCCTGGGTTGCATGGTTTGTCTTTCTCCCCAGTTGTTCCTCCCTGCTTATCCACATGCAAATGTGGTAAATCCCATCTGCCAGCCTCAGTCTCACCCACCCCAGTCTGACACCTCCTTGCAAAATGTTCTCTCTATCCCAGCTGCCTGTCTCCACCCTTCTTACCAGTCTGGATGAATGATTCTTGTTTAACTCCTTGGTTGTCAGGCTTCCATGAAGTTTGATTTTCTGACAGTTCTGGCCGTTTCTTGTTTTAAAATTGGTTGTTGTCTTCTTTTGTTGCACAAGGACATGAAGTGTTTCTACCCATGCCTCCATCTTGGAAGGGACTCAAATTGTACACTTTTAATATGTGCACATTATGAATTATCCCTCAGTAAAGCATTTTTAATTTCACCATTTTTTCTATTTTTACTTTAAATTTTGTTATATTTTATAATGTATGCATCTATTAAACTAGGGCAGGAATTATGTATATGATTTATTAATAATTTTACAACTTTCTCATTGAAAGAGGTATGTAAACACAAATGCATGAGAACTACTGGTTGAAGCCTGTGACAAAGCCCACACACTTAACTGCTGCACTCTACTGCCCCCTACTGTCAGTGGGTTTCCTGGTCGCCCTTGACCTCCTAGACTAGCTAGCACTCACAATTTCAATGAGGAAAGATGAATCGAGAAGCAAAGGATTTTTCCCAGAGGTCTACCTAGAACCAAAATCTTCTAAACAAAACACACACACATATGCATACACATAACCATACATATACACATACCCATGCATACTCAGATACACATACACACATATATACATGCCCTGCAGTTGGAAAATAATGGTGGAACATCACAATGCCTGCTACACAAATAGAATACTACTCAATAGCATGGTTTCTCAGCAAACCTGAAGCTGACATGGCAAGGGTTTTTTGGGGGGAATGAAGTTTTCTTGTACAATATGTTTTATATTTTATTACAAAAATTAAACAAAACTACTGTGTAGAAGATCCATCACACTTTGAACATTTGTCCATGGGCCTGCTTCTTTATTTGTTTTTAACCTCTTATTGAAGTATACCCAGTGGTGTGCAGGTACATTTTTAACAACCGGCTCTCCAAATGCCACTCTGACATGTATGCTGGCTGGTATGTTTGTTTACATTAACAACAAGGAAGGGGAAAATGAAACAGCCAAAATGTGTTATGGGACTTCACTTGTTCTTCAGTGATGTGAGAGACTTCTTTGCTGAATCGGATAATAAGTTTTGAATACTGGAGGAATAATTCCTTAATTTTTTTCCAGCCATTTGCAGATACAACACACTTTTTAAAAAAATCCTCACCAGAAGGTATGTTTTTATTGACTTTGAGAGAAAGAGAGAAACATTGATGTGAGAGAAAAACATTGGCCCACTGCCTCCTGTATGCACCTAGACTAGGAATTGAACCTGCAACCGTTTGGTGCACAAGATAACACTCCAACTGACTGAGCAACCCAGCCAGGGAGATACAACACACTTTTAAGTTTAATTGAATTATTAATATTTTCTTCATCGCATTAAGTCTAGGCAATTGACAAAGTAATAAACCCAGCCCTGATATATAGTGTCTGCTGATTTCCATGGTGTAAATACTCCCACCCTGGCTGATGTCAGCTACTAATGTGATGTCACCAAGCATGGAACTCGGACATAATGCACAGTAGCAACCACTATATAGTATTTCCAAATAAAGATACCACAGACATACATAATCTCAAGGGCAGAGAAAACAGTAAAATCATCAGGAATATTTGCTGCTTTTGTTGTGATGTAATATATTTGATTCTAAATTGATATAATTTAATTCTTAATGGAAGCTGTGATGAATTGACAGCTTACAAACTTCCAGAAAATGTAAAGATGGGCTCACATGAAGAGAATCCAGTACACAAATGAAATACACAAAGACGTATCATGTATCAGTGGGAAGCCATGTAACCAGCACCCAGACCAAGAGATACAATAAACGTCATGGTGTCTCTTTCTTTCCTCTGATTCTTGGTGAGTAACCAGTACCCTGAGTTCCAAAATCACGTGTGCCTGCTTTTGTGGTTCATACACAGGGAACCATACCTGCTTAAAAAGAAAATAGACTTCATTTTAGGTCCGGCCAAGATGGAAGCATAGGTAGACACACTGGGCCTCCTCACACAGCCAAAAGAAGGACAACAATTTACAAACAGAAACAAACCAGAACTGACAGAAAATTGAACTGTACAGAAGTCCGACAACCAAGGAGTTAAAAAAGAAATATCCATTCAGACCAGTAGGAGGGGTGGTGACAGGCAGCTGGGCAGAGAGGACTTGAGGCCAGGCCAGGGCTGGCAGACCTGGTGAGGCAATGGATTGCAGACAGGGCCATCCCACATTCAAGTGCAGATAAATTGAGAGGAACAGCTGGGGAGTGAGACAAACCACGCTACCCAAGGCTCCAGTGCTGGGAAATAAAGCCTCAAACCTGTGATTGTAAACACTGGTGGGGGTTGAGGCAGCGGGAGAAACTCCCAGCCTCACAGGAGAGTTTGTTGGAGAGACCCACAGGGTCCTAGAATGTACGCAAACCCACCCACCCGGGCATCAACACCAGAAGGACCTAATTTGATTCTGGGTAGCAGGGGAAGCGACTGAAAACTGGCAGAGAGCAGAACAAGCAGCATCGTTCCTTCTCAGACCCCTCCCCCACTGACAGTGTCACAACACAATGACGTGGGTTGCCCTGCCCTGGTGCACACCTAAGGCTTCACCCCTTATATGTAAGAGGCATGTTGAGACAAAAAAAAATGGCCCAAATGAAAGAACAGATCAAAGCTCCAGAAAAATTACAACTAAGCGACAAATAGTCAACCTATCAGATGCACAGTTCATAACACTCATAATCCGGATGCTCACAGAACTGATTGAATGTGGTCCCAAATTAGGTGAAAAAATGAAGGCTATGCTAAGTGAAATAATGCAAAATGTACAGGGAACCAACAGTGACGGGAAAGAAACTGGGATTCAAATCAACAGTTCAGAGCAGAAGGAAGAAACAGGAATTCAAAAAAGTGAAGAGAGGCTTAGAAACCTCTAGGACAACTTTAACCATTCCAACATCTGAATCATAGGGATACCAGAAAGAGAAAAGGAAGAGCAAGAAATTGAAAACTTATTTGAACAAATAATGAAGGAGAACTTCCCCAATCTGGCAAAGGAAATAGACTTCCAGGAAGTCCAGGAAGCTCAGAGAGTCCCAAAGAAGTTGGACCCAAGGAGGAACACACCAAGGCACATCATAATTAAGTTACCCAAGACTAAAAATAAGGAGAGAATCTTAAAATCGGCAAGAGAAAAGGAGACAGTTACCTACAAAGGAGTGCCCATAAGACTGTCAGCTTATTTCTCAAAAGAGACCTTGTAATTAAGAAGGGGCTGGAAAGAAGTATTCCAAGTCATGAAAGGCAAGGACCCACATCCAAGATTACTCTCTCCAGCAAAGCTTTCATTTAGAATGGAAGGGCAGATAAAGCGCTTCCCAGATAAGGTCAAGTTAGAGGAGTTCATCATCACCAAGCCCTTATTATATGGAATGTTAAAGGGATTTATCTAAGAAAAAGAAGACTAAAAATATGAACAGTAAAATGACAGCAAATTCACAGTTATTTACAACCACATATAAAACAAAAACAAAAACAAACTAAGCAAACAACTAGAACAGGAAAAGAATCACAGAAATGGAGATCACATGGAAGGTTATCAGCAGGGGAGAGGTAGGAGGAGAGAGGGGGAAAAGGTACAGAGAATAAGTAACATAGATGGTATGTGGAAAATAGACAGGGGGAGGGTAAGAATAGTGTGGGAAATGCAGAAGCCAAAGAACTTATATATATGACCCACAGACGTGAACTAAAGGGGGAGAATGTGGGTGGGAGAGGGTGTGCAGGGTAGAGGGGAGTAAAGACAGGAAAATGGGGCAACTGTAATAGCATAACCAATAAAATATATTTTTTAAAAATACATAAATAAAATCTAAAAATAAAACCCACCAAAGTAGGAAAAATATACAGAATGGGGCAAAAGTTGTTTGTATGGAAAATAATACAATAATTAATAAATACTAATGCAAGAATAAAAATAAATTAATAAATAAATAAAATACATTTTGGGCCCTCTCCAAGTAGCTTAGTTGGTTAGAGCATTGTCCTGATACATCAAGGTTGTAGGTTCAATCTCCAGTCAGGGCACATAAAAAGAAAATGGACTTCAGAGGGAGAAACATCAACTCATATGTTCCACCTGTGCCCTACATGGGGGATAGAACCCACAACCTTTTGGTCCTATTAGGAAGATGTTCTAACCAAATGAGCTATCTGGCCAAGGCCCTTAAACTGCTTTTGAAGTGTCACCACTAGAGACCTCTCATGAAGTAAAAACAGACTGCTCCTCCTGGAGGAGTTACAGATCATTCCTCTGAAACCATGTCCTAGGCCCTGATTCACCTCCCTCCTGCTTAATGAGTCCATTGGTTACTCATGCCCCCGGGGGGGCAGGAGTTACAAAAATGCCTGAGCACTGAATCTGAGTCAGTGCGTCCCCATTGGAGGTCTGGGGCCACAAGTTTCCCTGGGGAGATACAGGGACCCAGTTTGGGCAGAGGAACCCCAGCTGGGGCTTTGACCTCAAACCTTAGTGGGGTCTGCCAGTGAGCTAGCTGTCTCACTGCTATGAAACTGCTTCTTCCCAGGTCCTAACAGGCCCAGCAGCTGCAGTGGCTCCTTTACCTGGGTGAGATGAACCCATGGAAAAGCACTTCAAGGGAAGAGTAGAGGAAAGAAAGTATACACAGAGGTTAAGTTCAGACTTGGGAGTGAAGCAGAGCTAAGTTTGAATTTCTGCCACTTCACTAACTTTATTTGTAAAAACTTGTAAACTTTGTTAACTTAGGCAAATTAATTAACCTCTATGAAACTTAATTTGCTCATCTGTGGAATGGGAGTAATAAAACCTTCCCAGCAAGGTTAGTTAAAAGATTAAGTAAGGTAATATATGTAAAGCAAGGAGAGATACTTATATGTATTTTCAACAATGACTATTTTTATATTCAGAAGATGAAGGGAGAACTCTTACTTCGTTTGTGAAGGCATTCTGGTGAACTGAATTATTGTGATCAGAACTGGCAGGGTGTGGGAGCATAGGATTTAATATTGCTTCACATAACATACAGAATTATTTCATTTGGGTAAACACTTGTGCACTGTGTATATACTGCCACTTTTACATAAATGGGATAGATCCATGATGTGTCTCTTTTTTTACCCTTACCCAAAGACATTTTTTCATTGCTTTTAGAGAGAGGGGAAAGCGAGAGAGAGAGAAAGATTGATGTGAGAGAGAAGCATCAATCTGTTGTCTCCTGCATGTGCCCTGACCAGGGATTGAACGCAGACTAGGTATGTGCCCTGACTGGGGAATGAACCCACAACCTTTCCACCTACAGCCCGACACTCCAACCAACTGAATCACAACAGCCAGGGCAACGATGTTGTTTTTAACAACTTTTTTGAAAAAAAATATGTCTCTTTTGCTGGTTTTAGCCCTTCGTTAGTATAACATATTCCCATCTAGCCTACCACAAAACCTTTGTAAACAAGCCAGTATGCTGACTTGTGTTTTTATCCATGCTTATATAAAATAACTTGTATATACATATATATGGCTTTAGAAAAATGATTCCTATAGTGACCATCACCCATAAAAATTAAAGCAGGGGATTTCCTACAGAAGCTATTCTGAATCTTCATGGTGACAAGTTCAGGCCCCTTTCCTTTTGAATAAAGTAAGTTCATTGCAAAAAAAAAAAAGTAGTTTCCTATAATGTCTGCATTTTCCTCTTCTTAATTATAATTCATAAGAACAGCTTTTCAAGCTAATGAATAGACTCTCCCATTTTTAGTAGTTGCATGAAGAGCAGAGTTTCTGTTATTAGGTCAGCAATTTCTCAGTTAAAGGGAGCTTGCTTTGTTTCTACCTAAAACACTAGAAACAATGCTGCCACGAGCACCCTGATACCAACACTATTATAAGCCTTTTAAAAATATATATATCAGACTTCTGGCCAAGAAGGAGGCATAGATAGATACACTTTGTCTCCTTGCACAACCAAAAGAAAGACAACAACAAATTTAAAAATAAAAAATAAGAACTGCCAGAAAATCGAACTGTATGGAAGTCTGACAACCAATGAGTTAAAGAAGAGACATTCATCCAGACCAGTAGGAGGGGCAGAGACGGCAGCCAGGGTGAAGAGAACTCACAGCAAGGCAGCAGCTGGAGGACCAGGTAGTCCCACAATTGCATGTGGATAAACCGGGAGGAACAACTAGGGAACAAGACAGACCACACAACCCAGAGTTCTGGCATGGGGAACTGAAGCCTCAAAACCTCTGACTGAAAAAACCTGTGAGGAGTGAGGCAGCAGGAGAAACTCTCAGCCAAACAAGAGAGTTCACTGGAGAGACCTACAAAGTCCTAGTAGGTCACACAAACCCACCAACCCAAGAATCAGCACCAGAAGGCCCAAATTTGCTTGTGGGTAGCATAGGAAGTGACTGAAGGCAGGCAGAGACCCCAGAAAGCAGCACTGTTCCATCTCTGACCCTCCCCCACACAGCACCACAACACAGTAATGTGGGTTGCCCCACTTCAGGGAATACCTAAGGCTCCGTCCCTTACTATGTAACAGGTGTGCTGAGATAGAAAAATATGGACCCAATGAAAGAACAGATCAAAGCTCCAGAAAAAATACAACTAAGTGACAATGAGATAGCCAACCTATCAGATGCACAGTTCATAACACTCATAATCCGGATGTTCACAGATATGGTTGAGTATGGTCACAAAATAGGAGAAAAAGTGGAGGCTATGCTAAGTGAAATAAAGGAAAATGTACAGGGAACCAACAGTGACAGGAAGGAAACTGGAACTCAAATCAACAGTTTGGAGAAGAAGAAAGAAATAAGTATTCAAGAAAATGAGGAGGGGCTTAGGAGCCTCTAGGACAACTTTAAACATTCCAATCTGAACGATCTGAATCATAGGAATGCCAGAAGGAGAAAAGGAAGAGCAAGAAATTGAAAACTTATTTGAATAAATAATGAAGGAGAACTTCTCCAATCTGGCAAAGGAAATAGACTTCCAGGAAGTCCAGGAAGCTCAGAGAATCCCAAAGAAGTTGGACCCAAGGAGGAACACACCAAGGCACATCACAATTACATTAGCCAAGATTAAAGATAAAGAGCAAATCTTAAAAGTGGCAAGAGAAAAGGAGAGAGTTACCTACAAAGGCGTGCCCATAAGACAATCAGCTGATTTCTCAAAAAGAGACCTTCTTGTAGGCAAGAAGGGACTGGAAAGAAGTATTCCAAGTAATGAAAGGCAAGGATCCACATCCAAGATTACTCTCTCCAGCAAAGCTTTCATTTAGAATGGAAGGGCAGATAAAGTGCTTCCCAGATAAGGTCAAGTTAGAGGAGTTCATCATCACCAAGCCCTTATTAAACAAAAAGTTAAAGGAACTTATCTAAGAAAAAAAAGATAAAAAATATGAACAGTAAAATGACAACAAAGTCACAACTATCAACAAACAAATCTAAAAAAAACAAAAACAAAAATAAACTAAACAAACAAATAGAATAGAAAGAGAATCACAGAAATGGAGATCACATGGAGGGTTATAAGTGGGGGAGGGGGGAGAATCGGGGGAAAGGTACAGGGAATAAGAAGCATAAATGGTAAGTACAAAATAGATAGGGGGAGGTTAAGAATAGTATGTGAAGTGGAGAAGCCAAAGAACTTATATGTATGACCTATGGGCAAGAACTAAGGTGGAGGAATAACAGTGGGAGGGGATACAGGGTGGAGGGGAATAATGGGAAGAAAAATGGGACAACTATAATAGCATAATCAATCAAATATATTTTAATATATATCTCATATTTTTATATATTTTATGTGCAGATCTTTTATTTTTATGCCTAAGATCCTGAAAAGTGGGTTTTTCAGGTCAAAGGGGTCTTGCATTTTTTATTTTAAACAATTGTTTACAGATTGCATTCAAAAAGTCTGAAAAAATTTACATTTCTGCCAGCCGCTTGTGACAGTATGCTCTTCACCAAATCCCTGACAGCAGTGGACCTTCTTTTGTTTGTTTGAAGGTTTTTTTATTTTTATCATCAACATTTCTAAACATTTTGAAAGCAGATAAAATAGTATAATGAGCCCAAAATACAACTCAGCTTCATCATTCATCAACATCCTGATATTACTGTAGCCTTCTTTTTAATTTTCACAAATTTATGGGTATAATGTGATATATTTGTTACTTTTTAAAATCTTATTTAAAATTTTCTCTGACTGCTAGTGACTGTGAACACAATTTTGAATATTTGGAGTAGTTCTGATATAAGTACCTATTCATAGCCTTTGCATATTTTTGGTTGTTTGTCTTTTTCATCAATTTATAGGAGCAGTTTGTATGTTATTGGTGTTAATCTTTATCTTCTGTGTTGCCCATATTTTTCTAATCAGATTGTTTGTTTATGGTATCTTTCATCCTTCTAACATTTTTTGTTTTTTATATATTTCAAGTATATCTTTCTTTTTCTTTCATAGCTTCTACATGTTTTGTGTTGCATAAGACACTACCCACAAAATGAAAAGACAACCTACTGACTGAGAGAAGATGTTCACCAATGACACATCTGATAAGGGGTTGATATCCAAAATTTATAAAGAACCAATAACACTTAACAACAATAAAAACAACAACAAACAATCCAGTTTAAAAAATAGAGGACCTGAATAGGCATTTCTCCAAAGAGGGCATACAGATAGCCAATAGGCATGTGAAAAGATGATCGACATCATTACTCATCAGTAAAATACAAATTATAACCACAATGACATATCACCTCACGCCTGTCAGAATGGCCATCGCCAAAAATCAACAAACAAGTGTTGGAGAGGAAGTGGAGAAAAGTCAACCCTAGTGCACTGTGGGTGGGAATGCAGGTTCTCCAGTGTGGAGAACAGTATGAATTTCCCTCAAAAAGTGAAAAATGGAACTACCTTACGATCCAGCAATTCCACTTCTGGGTGTTTATCCAAAGAAATCCAAAACACTAATCTGAAAGATAAATAGAAAGATAAATACACCTTTGCTTTTACTGCAGCATTGTTTAAATAACCAATATATGGAAGCAACCTAAGTGCCCATCAATAGACAAATGTATAAAGAAAGATAGTACATATATACAATGGAATATTATTTGGCCATAAAAAGAATGAAATTTTACCATTTGCAACAACATGTATGAACCTAAAGGGCATTATGCTAATGAGATAAGTCAAACAGAGAATGACAAATACCATATGATTTCAGTTATATGAGGAATCTAAAGAACAAAATAAATGAACAAACAAAACTGAAACAGACTAATAGATACAGAAAACAAAGTGATGGTTGCCAGATTGGGGAGGGACTGTGTGAAGGAGGTGAAGGGATTAAAAAGTTACAAAATAGTCATGGGGATGTAAAGTACAAATAGGGAATATAGTCAATATTGTAACAACTCTGTTTGGTGCCAGGTGAATACTAGACTTATCAGGGGGATTGTGACAGGGTACAAAGCATGGGTCCCTTGAGAATAGGGGAACACCCCCACAATCTTGCCTGTAGGCAGGATTGGGGGAAGAGAACAGTGGAAGGTACAAGGCATGTTACATAATAAAGGCAAAATTAACTAACCTGATGGGCAAATTGTGGGCGTGACTATGAAAACATCTGTGAGAAGACTCAGGGATTCATGACATAGCCAAGGGAGCAGATGCCCTCCCCAGAAGCCTGTGTCTGACTGGAAACTTTTGCCCTGACTGAAGATGGCAGCCTAAAGAGAGTCAAAGACTGTGGGGAGCTGACAAAAATGGCAGACACTAATGCACCATAGGAAGGGCCATATATGAAGTCACATTTAAACTAGGGTGGGCCAATGGTCAGAGAGAGGAGAGCCATGAGGTCAAAGGGGCTCTGCAGAGAAGGTAGCCACAAGATCTGTCTGCCTGGAGAAGATGGTGACAGAGCTGATGGAGCTGCAGGGACCTGAGACATGAGGGGTGCTTGGAGCCGAACTGTGACCGGGAATACTGAGCCACAGACTTCTGCTTCTCTGAAAGACGGTACCTCTGCATGGCATATTCTGAAACTGCCCTGGTTTGGCAGAGGGAAGCTGGTCTATTTGTTTTGGGGTGTTTTTAAAGGGAGCAGGACTTAACAGCAGAAATCTGCCATTATTCTAAATCTGTGTAACCTTTAAATAAACAACCCCTTTCCTTTTCCATTAAACACTTGCCTAGGGAGTCACACTTCTTGGCAGTGGGCAATCAAACTCCACAGCTGTTTGTGAACACCATTGGATGGTTCTGTAACAGGTTCACTTTGTAAATTATATAATTGTCTAACCATTATACTGTACATCTGAAACTAATGTAAAATAATATTGAATGTCAACTGTAATTAAAAATTCTTTAATGTTTTAAAAAACTACCCATCATCACCACTGTAAGCTAGCACAATGACTTTGGAAGATCGGCAATATCTACTGAACTTACATTCTATGACTCAGCAGTTATCCTAAATATATATCCAACAGAAGTACATAGATATGGTCACCAAAAGACATGTGCAAGAATACTCAGACCACTCTTCATAATAGCCAAAAATTGGTGGGAAAAAAAGCCTACTGCCCATTAACATCAGAATGGATATATAAATTGTGGCATATTCATACAATGTAACACTATACAGCAATGATAGTAAACTACAAGTATACTTGATGACATGGACAATTGCAAGAATAATATTGAAAGGAGAAACCAGACATAGAAAAAAACATACTGTATAATTCCATTTATGTAAATATTTAAAAATAAGCAAAACTAAATATGGTGTTAAGAAGTCAACATAGCCCTGGCCAGTTGGTTCAGTTGGTTGGAGCATTGTCCCGTAAACCAAAAGGTTGCGGGTTTAATCTCAGAGCACATGCCTAAGTTTCGGGTTCGATCCCTGATTAGGGCATATACAAGAGTCAACTGATGTTTCTCTCTCACATCAGTGTCTGTCTGTCTGTCTGTCTTTCTCTATCTTTCCTCTTCCCCTCCTCTCTAGAATCAATGTCTATTGTTGGATGAGGATTTTAAAAAAGAAGTCATTGTAGAGGTTACTCTTAGCATGGGGCACAAGGAACTTCCTGGGGTTGCTGGCCATGTTCTATTATTTGATCTTTGCACAAGTTATATTGGTGCATTAACTATGTGATCTATTATTTGTACACTTTTCTATAAGTATAATGTCAAATGTTAACAAGATCCACATGAAAGCCCACACATGGATGAAGCTGGATGGTAATTACTTAGTGTAATTACCAACACTTAGAAGCAACCAAGATGTCCTTCAGTAGGTAATGGATAAACTGTTCTATATCTAGACAACCAAATATTATTTGGTGCCAAAAGAAATGAGCTATCAAGTCATGAAAGACATGGAGAAACCTTAAATGCACATGACTACATGAAAGAAGCTAATCTGAAAAGGTACATACTGTATAATTCAAACTATTTGACATTCTGGAAAAGGCAAAATTAGAGAGACAGTAAAAAGAACAGTGGTGTCAGGAGTTGGAGGAAAGAAGGAGTGAATAGCAACACAAAGAATTTTTAGGACAGTGAAACTATTTTGTGTGATATTGGGTTGGCCAAAAAACTGTTTTGTTTTTCCCATAAGATGACTCTGGTAGCACTTAGTTGTCTTAAACTTCATTCTAAACAATTTTCCTAGATTGTGGTGTGACAGCTGTCATATCAGAGTGCATTTTTTTAAACTTTTCAAAATCGATGAATTTTTGTGCAGCCATTTTAATATTGAAGATGGAATAAAATACACAATATTGTCAGCATATGATGCTTCATTAGTTCAAGAAAGGTAAAAACACAACTGAAATGCAAAAAAAAAGATTTGTGCAGTATATGGAAAAGGTGTTGTGACTGATCAAACGTGTCAAAAGTGGTTTGCAAAGTTTTGTGCTAGAGATTTCTCACTGGACAATGCTCCATGGGTGGGTAGACCAAATGAAGTTGATAGCAATCAAATCGAGACATTAACTGAGGCCAATCAACATTATACCATGCAGGAGATAGCTGACATACTCAAAATATTCAAATCAATAGTCATTGATGAAAGTGAAAAATGTGCCTTTTATTTTATGGAATAAACTAAACAGGCTTTTTTTGGCCAACCCAATACTATAATGGTGAATTTATGTCATACCTTTGTCTAAATGCACAGAAAGTACCACCAAGAGTGAACCGTAATGTACAGAATGGACTTTGGGTGATGACGTGTCAGTGTGGGCTCATCTGTTGTCACAAGAACCACTCTGGTGGGGGATGTTGGTGGTGGGGTACAAGGGGTATAGGAAATCTTTGCACCTTCCACTCAGTTTTTCTATGAACCTAAAACTACTCTAAAAAATAAAATTTATTTTTAAGAGATTTACTTTCTTCCTGATAATTATGCCAAGACATTTATTAAATTTTCTGGCAAATTAAAATCTTTGCGGTGTACTAAATTCTCACATACACTGATATATGTTTCTAGATTCTCTATTCACTCCAACTGATACACTTACCTATTCATCAATTCCTGTGTTAAAATGATATTGATATTGTAGTTTTACAGTATATTCTGATATCTGGTAAGACAAAGCCACCTTCTCATTATTTATCATTTTCACATTTTTCTTAACTACTCTCAGGCATTAACTCTTGCATATGATCTTTATTTTACCCAAGTCTTAAAAACCTTTGGTAAATACAATTTTATTATACTTATAATTTTGAGAAAATTGACATTTTAATTATATTAATGTCTTCCCACACAGTGTCATATCTTTTCTTTTTTTCTAGAGAATCAAATTTATTGCAAAATTTGGAAGAACAAAATACTTTAATAAAAACTGCCACAAACATGGGAAAAAAAAAGAGCAGGGAAGGGAGGAAGGACTCCAGGAAAAACAGGCCAGTCTCTGAAGTTTTATTCAGATGGAGGTTAAAGAGCAGACCTGCAGAGAGGGCAGCCTTTCCTCTTGACCCCCAGGAGGCTCCACACTGTCTTCCAAGCTCAGCAAGTATTTTAGATAAGATGCTTCTGAAGGCCACAGGGATGCTGTATACCCTCCTGATGTGAATCCTGTGCAGAGGACACCTCGGCAGTCTGCGCACCTCACTGTCCACAGGACCAAGTCCTCTCACCTGCACACACAGTGTGTATTCGTGGCACCACCCTCACCTGCAGCTGTTTGTGTCCAGCCTCTGGCTGACCTCCCACACCACACAGACAACTTCCCTAGAGCTCAGCACCCTCAAGTATGGCATTTAAAATATAGGGAGTGCCCAAACTGGTATGGCTCAGTTGGTTGCCCCACAAAGCAAAAGGTCTCTGGTTTGATTCCCATTGGGTTGTGTACAAAGGGCAACTGATGGATGTTTCCCTCCCTCACTTTCTCCCTCCCTTCCCCTCTCTCTAAAAGTAAATAAATAAAATCTTTAAAAAATAAAATGTACAAAGTGTGGCTTGACCTCCCCAGAATCTTTTGACTGTGTCCCTGACTTGGCCATCTACAATTTTAAAAATTATATTGGCTTGATTCTCGACCTTTTCAGGTGCTGCTTCTTGGTGGATGGTTTACAGTACCAGAGTCTTAATAGGAAATGGAAGACCTACTAGACACCCCCTGCCAACTTTGGCTGTGGCCAGAGGGGGAGGCTGGGGTCCCACCATCAGGCTGGGGAGTATGGAGAGAGTTTTCCATGTGGGTTCCCTCTGGGGCTCCACTAACACTGCTCCCATGGGTGGAGAGGGATCCCCCAGGGCCACACTAAAGGGCTGGGTTGGGGGTAGCAGTCCTCAACTCCAGGCAGGCTGGGGGACTTCTGCCCTGTCTTTGGTCTTCTGCCCTGATGCCTGAACCTTATGGATTGGGGAAGGACTGAGACTATGGGGGTCAGGAGAAGGTCAGGCCTTACTCTGATGGTGGGGCCCTTCACCTTAGTTTTCCTGGTACTCAGAATCAGGTTATGTGCCCATCACTTTATCATACTTTCTTCTTATCCCTGCCTCCTGGATCTTGTCCTGCTCAAATCCCACATTCTTCTTTATCTCTTATTACCTTGGTGGGGAGGGTGGGTCTGTGTCACCACTGGGCGGCTCACGGTAAGGCCTGAGTTCCTCTTCCTGGACCGTGTTAAGCCAGAGGTCCTTCATTATATCTTCCAGCTTCTTCTTTTGCGGGGGTTGAAGTTCATTACTTCTTTTTTAAGTTTTCGACATTCTGTACACATAAATATGGGACATGGAAGTACCTACTCAGTACCCGCTGTTTGTTCCCAAAAGTCCTCTTCTGCAAATGGCAGGGTCCCTGTCACCATCTGGCACGGAACTATGCCCAGCTCCACACATCAACTCTGGGCCGTCACAGATCTGGCCCATGAATTGCTCTGGGATGGCAATATAGAGGTTGCCACAGGATGTCCTCAGCTTATGGCCAATAAATTCACTACTGAGGCCAAAGTCTACAAGCTTGACATTCATCTCAGCATCAGACGAATGTCCTCTGGCTTCAGGCCCCTGTGGACAATGCCCCTCTGGTGGCAATACTGCACCACTGACACCGGCTGCCAGAACATGGCTTGGGCCTCCTTCTTGGTCGTGCAGCCATGGTCCTCCAGATAATCAAACAAGTCCCCTCTGCTCACACGCTTCATAAAAGAGTAATAATGTTTCCCTGGTGATAATCACCTCAAATAACTTTAATTTTTTAATCCTCACCCAAGAATATGTTCATTGATTTTAGAGAGGAAGCGGGGAGGAAATAAACATGGATCGGTTGCCTCCCAAAAGTCCCCCTCCCCACCTGGCAGGGACTCTGTTCTACAGCCTAAGTATACGTGTCCTTGTTACTGAACAGCAACTGGGGGTCCTGCAGCCCAACACCACCCTGCAGGCAAAATTCCAGAGGCAAAATGTTCATGGTAAACGAAAGGAGTCTCTTTTTTAAGACTTTACTTATTTACTTTTAGAGAGAGGGGGAGGGATGGAGAAAAGAGAGGGAAAGAAACATCAACGTGTGAGAAATACACAGGCTTCCAACTAGGGACCTGGCCTGCAACCCAGGCATGTGGCCTGACTGGGAATCAAACCAGTGACCTTTTGTTTGCAGGCTGGAGCTCAATCCACAGAACCATATCACCCAGGACAAGGAAAGGAGTCTTTATTCAAAAGCTTCACAATTTTGAAATAACAGCTTTCCACATGCATTAGTCACTTAAGCCTATCAATTAAGGCTAAAGTCTTTAACACCTGAGTTCTATCACTCCTCTTGTTAGCTTTTAGTTATCTTATTTCAATGGGTTACATAGTTTACAAACTAGGATACAGAAGCTACACAATTTTGGAAGAATGGCAGGCTTCTGCCTCAGAGCTCGTCCCCTGTACAACACCCAAAGAATAACTTTGCCTCCCTCTGCCAGGCCAGCTTGATCCTGGGCTGTGCCAGGAGTTCCTTCCATTCAAAATACTACCCATTGGGAAATGCAAGCAGCTGCAACACCACCACCCAGGCATCCCCAAGGAAGAGAGAGAGCCCGCCAGCCTGAGAGCCCGAGAGCCCTTATTTTAAGTCTTCTGGCCCATAAATCCATGTGCTCTGCAGGCATTCTGCTTCTCACCCAATCTGGTCCTAGACTGTTTACCATTGCCTTGGGAAAACCCCTCCTGTGTCCCCTGCCTACTTCTCCCCCAAGATCTGGTCATAGCTCTCTGTACCACCCTGACCAAGGATTGAACCCATAACATTTTGGTGTATGGGATGATGCTCCAACCAACTGAGCACCTGGCCAGGGCCTCAAATAACTTTATAATATTTGAGTGATTCAAGCCCTTCATAAAGTGGACTTCCTGAAAAATTCTAGAGGAGCCCCACCAATTAATACTTTCACAGCTACCTCTGTCCTGGTCAGAAGGTGCTAGGCCAATGTCATCTTGGCAGAGTTTCCTTTGCCAGTGCTGTTCAGGAGCTCATAATGACCAATACAGGTCTGCCTTATAAGCAGAGATGGCTGCATAGTCATGTGACATGGTGACTTGCTAACTACACTAACTGACAATACTATCTGTGCTAACTATACTCACTATGCTAACAAATAGTAACTATACTATGATAACTAACAATGCTAACTATGCTAATAAACACTGATAAATAATGCTAACTATATTAATTATACCAATATTAACTGTACTAACTGTACTAACTATGCTAATAAATAATACTGCTAAATAATGGTAACTATACTAACTATACTAACAATGATAACTAACAATACTAATATACAATGTTAACTATACCAATACTTACTATACTAACTAAAAAAAATTCTAAAGAAAATAAAAATTAAAAATAAGAAAAAAGAAAATGAAATTGAGAAAGAGAAAATTTAAAAGTGAGAAAAAAGAAAACTGTGAAAAGAGAATAAGAAAAAGTAGAAAAACAAAATTCATAAAGAGCCCTGGCTGGGTGGCTTAGCTGGTTGAGGATTGTCCCATGCACCAAAAGGCTGAGGGTTCAATCCCCAGTCAGGGCGCATACCTGGGTTGTGGGGTTTGATCCCCAGCTGGGGCTTATGGAGGAGGCAAGCACCTACCGATGTTTCTCTCTCACACTGATGTTTCTCTCTCTCTCCCTCTCCCTCCCTCCTTTCCTCTCTCTCCAAAATCAATAAGAATGTCCTCAGGTGAAGATCAATAATAATAGGAATAATAATAAAGAAAAATGAAAAAATTAAAGAAAAAAAAGAAACAAAATGGGGGAAGAAAGCATAAAACTAACTAGTCCAAATCCAACAAGTCACCACAAACAGCTTTCCAGGCTATAAAAGACAAAAACTTGGCCCAGCCAGGATTTTGTATAGGAGTACTTTGTAATTCTATCGTAATGGTGTTGTATGAAGTTAGAGCAAGAAATGGACTGGTCACAGCTATGTATACACCACCATGGTTTTCTCACATTTTGGTCTGAAGACAGGGTGATATCTTTTCATAAGTTCACATTTTGTTTTATATCCTTCATAGGAATTTATTGTTTTTTCTTCATCTAGGTCTTGTGCCTTTCTAGTTAAATTTATTTCTAAGCCTTTTCTTTTTATTGCTACTGTGATTGGATTATTTTTCCTGTTACTGCCTCTGTTTTCTCCATTATCTTGCTAAAATGGAGAAAGGCTATTGGTTTATGTATGTTTATATAGCAGCAGAGCACTTAAGAGCACAAACTGAAGTGTGGAGAAGAAATGTAACTTTAGTTCTTTGTAACTCAACATAACTTTATTTTAAACTCCCTCTATACCTGGTAGGAGAAATTCAGACCCGTCTGGCTTCTCCCAGCTTTTGTCTAAGGTGGATTTAAATTCCATGAAGTTTACATAGTGCCAGGAGGCAAAAGGACACTGAGTCCCTATCCTCTGTCTTAGATGTCATCCCCTGAGATGCCATGGTTTCATTGACCCTGTCTCCTGTCATCTCTACTGTATTGTCCCTCTTTGCCTTCTGAAATATTCCTTTCTCTCTTCCCACCTCAGGCGTGCGGGAAATACTCACTCACATCCATATCCCACTTGACAATGGGCAACTCCCTATCACCTCCTCTCAGTCCAGACAGAGATGTAACATCTTCAGGTCTTACTACTTCCCCAGGTAAGTGTCTCACTTCCTGGGTTATGAGACACAAGTCCCCTCTGCCTTTGGGCCCCATGAACCTGTGTGGAGTCCTGCCCTTGGGTGAGGGCACTGCAGCATGGGTCTCGCCTTTCAGACCTACCATGTCTTCTCACTTCTTGTTCCTCCTCATCTTCCTCCCTGTGCAAGTCTGCAGGATCTTTTCTATTCTCATTATTTATTCTCTCAAGTTGGGCTTCATGCTGTGAGTTATTCAAAAACTCAAAAACTGAAAAACTAAGAGAAGTTTTGTTTTCTCTCCTCCTGCTTCCTCATCCCTCCTGTGAGGCAATAAATTCATAGCAGTCTCGCTTAAGTAGGAGAAGGGCTGCCAGGGAAAACATTTATGAATTATTATCCCAGAAGAAGTGGAAAATGGTCAGTTCTACAGGGCAGTGTCTCCCCTGAAACTAGGGGAAAGGAAGTGAGGATGAGCGTGGCTGTAGATGTTTCTACCTAAAGATGAGAAATGAAGAAATTTGAGGGGTATCATGCATGATGGGCTCATTTCAGTCAAAATGTAGGAGGGCTTGTGAGTGACGTTGTAAGTTTGGACGCATCAGTCTCTAAGAGCACTGGGGAAATGGAGAGGGACTTGACTGAGCAGAAGACATGTGAAACGATCAATGGGTGAACTGGGCCTACAGACTTTGCAACAGGAACAAAGAAGATAGTCGGTAGCATCTTTCCAGAGTAGGATCTTGTTGGGTTGGAGAGGCAGAGCAAGGAAATTGAGATCACCAGTGGTAGCAGACACTGATGCCAACTGCCTTGTCCACTTTACGGAGCCAGGCTGCCCACTCCCAATTGCTGAGTGTAGTTACTAAGGGCTCAAAGCTACCCGCCTCTGCAAAAATTTGCCCTCAGCCAATGGAAGCTGCTTTGCATGGGAGGTCATACCCAGACCCCTGGAAGAAACCAGCAATCCGTGGCCAAAAGACCAGGGAGCACAAAGGGCTGTAGGATCTCCCTTCAGGATCAGGTTGATGTTAGACACCAGCTGAGAACCCATCCTTGCCTGGTGTCTTCCTCTGCTTTATCCTATTTCCTTCAAAATCCCTGCCTGGGCTCTGCTTCTAGGAAGCCCAGGTTAAGACAATGATATAGTTCAGGTGGTCATTTGGGAGGTAGGGACTGGATGAGGACCAAAAAGGGACTGAAAGGCTAGGTGAGAAACAGAGGGACTGATCATTTCGGTCAGGGAACTGGTATAGGGAGAATGAAGGAGTGGGACAGCCTCGAGGATGGGAAGATGGACATTGTTGTTGGGAAGGGACATTGAAGGTAAAACCATTCAGAGTGTGATCAGGTCCAGGGCATAGCCATGCAGTGAGTGGTGGGGAGGATTAGAGAGGTGTAGTCACCAATCAGAGAGGCTAGGCAGTCCATGGGGTGTCCACTGGGTATCCACTGAAGACACCAATGATGTTGGCAAGAGTTCAGGTGGAGATGAAGGCTATGAGCCAGCTAGCCAGGTGTTGGGTGACTGTGGGGTGTGATGAGGAAGACCCAGGGTGACAAAGAGGAGGGGGAAAAGAAGGTGGTAGAGCCAGGCTTCATGATCCCCAAATCAGCAAGAGTCTTACACAAGATGAAGGAAAAATGCATGAGACAAACTTGAGAACTGATTGGACCCCTCCACTCTGTCCCTGCACCAAGTCTTCGAGGTCTGCCTGCAGCAGGGACTGCCACCGCCACTGCCATAGCCCCCCATCCTTGGCTGCTGTGTTGTCCAACACCTAACACACAGGAACCCAGACATTCTACGAATGCAGGGGCCTTATCTCTCTCGTTCACCAGGCTGACATAATAAATAAATATGTATTGAATGAATAATTGAGTCAATCAATTAATCCACATTTCATTATCTCTCAGCAGAGGCCACTCTCATAGTAACAGAGCACAGCCTTGAGGTCAGACACGCAAACCTGACTCCTAGGTCTGAGCCTGGTTTTCTTTCACTCGGGTAACACTGAGATTAGATGAGTTAATGTGAGGTGCATAGCACTTGGTACAGCACTTGGCAGGTGGTAAATTCCCCGGAAAAGCCCAGAGCTGTCCCTTGCGGAGTAGAGTGACTGGGGGACGGCTGTGTGGTCTGATGGGAAGGGCGGGCGAAAGAGGGTGCGCCCCAACCTCCGCACACCCAACTGGCCCAGCCTAGGGCGGAGTCTCCTCCAGTCTGATCCGGGCAGAGCTGTTGCCTGGAGGCACCGAGGGACCCGGCCAGCCCTGCTGCTGCCCTCGGCTATGGCGAGCGCGGCCCGTGGGTCGGACAGGTGGACGCCGCTCAGGCTCCGGCTCCTAATGTTGGCGCTACTGGGGACGCAGCAGGTGAGAAGCGGGGCAGACATTCAGCCTCCAAAGGTCCGCGGACGCAGAGGGCTGGGGCGCGGCAGAGTAGCAGGGGTGTCTGGCTCTCCCTCGAGCTAGGGTGCCACCCAGCCGGCCTTTGGCGAGTGAAAACTTCTCAGCTTTGGGGAGTTGCCAGTTGCCCCCACAAACACCTAGCCAGACAGACGTGCCAGAGTGGAAAGGCGCAGGTGACCCAACACCCCGCCCCTCTTGCAGCTTGGGGTGCAAATGCAGAGAACAGCCTGGGGCAGGGGTTAGGGGGTAGGGTGGGGGCTGGCTTTACCTCGGAGCCTCCTGCTATTTCTGTAATCCCAGACGCTTTGGGAAATATGGTCAACTTAAAGGTCCTCTGAAAAATGCACCTACACACCGTTTTACAAATACAGGTGTCTTGACGTGCCACCTTCACCCATTACTGGACCAGAGGTTGAGAACTACTGGGATAAATAAACTGGAGGGGATGTGGGCATCTGGGAGAAGCCCGTTCAGAGTGGGAAAGTCCAGCCTTTCAGAAATGCAAGGAGAAGAGGCCCAGCCTGGAATCCAGTGAAGGGGGTGGGGGGGAGTCTCCAACGATGTTGGGTCTCCAGCCCCCCAGGACAGCCAACAGGATCACAATAGAGTTGGGCACTGCCAGGTTCAGCTCCCAGCTCTGGGTCCACCCCATGGCTGCCAAGTAGGAATGTGAGCCCAGTGTGGTGAGATCTGGTGTTTGCAGGGGGTGGGGGGTTGGGGGACAACAAGAAAAATCAGAAATCCAGATTTTAAGTAAAGTCTTTCCAGTGTTTTCATTGGCAGTTAATTAAAACCAAATTTTAAACATGATTATGGTCAAACAAAACTCCACTGTGGTCCACCAGTCTGCAGCTTCTTCTCTGGACCATGCTCCCCCCTGCCATGTTGCAGATCAGCAAACAGTGAGGAACCAGAGAGGCTGTGAGGGAGTTCCCTGACTCTCCCCCCAGACCAGTGGCAAGGGCCCTGGAGCAGGATGTGGCCTTTGCAGGGGTGTGGCTGGGCCACCCGGATGTCAGGGTTCCTGCTGGCAGCTCAGCCTCACATTGTTTGCTCAAGGAGGGGCTAGAGCAGGTGAGTTAGCCCAGCAGGGGACAGATGGAAGCCTGCCCTCCCTCAGCCTGGTCTCCTAAAGCAGCTGGGTTCATTTAGGGAGTCAAAGAGGCTGCCCTTACAAGAGGCAAACAGTGTGGTAAAGGAAAAAAAGACCAGGTGCTGCAATCTCAGAGCTGGTGGTTCAAGTCCCAGTTCTGCCATTTGTTACTCTGTGGCTGATTGTCTTACCTTCCTGAGCCTGTCTTCCTCACCTGCACAAAGATAACAATAATAGCACAGATCCCCTAGTAAGGGCCAGTATCAGTGATTTTATTTTATTTATTTATTTAGTTAGTTAGTTAGTAAAGGCCTTCAGTCTTCTTTGGGAAACCAGAAGGAATTGGGTGGGGAAAAGGGTGGGACTTCAACACAGGGGGAGCCAGGGAGCCAGGCCTTGACTTTGTAATCCCTCTCTAGAGTTGAGGAGATCAATAGGCATAGCTAAGAGCTTCCCCAGTCAGCTCTTCCCCTTCTTTTTCTGTCTCCTGAGGGTTTGGGAGTCACAGCCATCCCTGCCTGGGGCAAGGACAAGTGGTGGTCCGAGGCCTCTCAGAGAAGGTGGCTGTTTCCCACTGCAGGTCCAGACCCTCAATCCAGAGAGTCTCCTGCTCGTGTCCACCCTGGATGGGAGTCTTCACGCACTAAGCAAGCAGACAGGGGACTTGAAGTGGACACTGAAGGATGGTGAGCAAGGGGCAGTCACTCCTTTCTTTTTGGACCCCAAGTTAGAGTGGTGTCACTATGACGTAGAGAACAAGAACATAGGATCTAGAATTCCACAAGCCACGATCTGTAAGCAGCTTCACCACTTATCAGCTGTGTGGCCTTGGGAAAGCCACTCTACCTCTCTGAACATCAGAGTCCTCTCCTATAAAATAAAGCCAAGAGTAATGCCTCCCCTCCTCACAGAGTTCTCAGGAAGATTATAATACACACATGTCAGATGCTTGTGTTGGCGTCTGGCACACAGTAAGCACCCAGTGAATAGGAGCTATGCTTCTCAGTGGGGAGTGCAAAGGGGCCAACTCATTCTCCTTGTTCCTGTCCCTGCAGATCCCATCATCCAAAGGCCAATGTACATCTCAGAGTAAGTGACCTGTGGCCTTTTAAGGAGAGGACATCTGGGAGATGGGGGAGCCAGAGTGTCCAGAAGGAGTTTGGATGGGAGGAGGTGCATGATGGGCATTAGGGAAGGTAACTGGGCCTGGAGCTCTGTGTGCCTCCTGCAAGGGTGGGCTCCTACTAGCTGGGAAGTGGGAGGGAAAGGGCACCTTCGTGAAGCCAGGGGACGTGCATCTAACCCTCCACCACCCCCATTCCTCTCTGCTCTACAGAACGGCCTTTCTCTCAGATCCAGCTGATGGCAGCCTGTACATCTTGGGGACCCAGAAACAACAGGGATTAATGGTGTGCGTACTTCAGTGCTTGGGGATGAGGGAGGCTGGGGCTTCTGTTAGGCAGAGCACTGAGGGAACAGAGGGAGCAGCATGGTCAGAATCTGAGTGTCCTGCAGAGGGTAAGTCAGGGCTCTGGGCGCATTATTGGAAACCTGTCTGGAAAGATCTGTTGAAAGGGGCTTGTGGGGGTGGCTGTGGCTGTGTTCGCAAAGCAGACCGACAAGGAGGCTTTTCCAGGACTCTGAGCATTTTAAGGAGAAACCTATGTATCAGTTAGTGTTTACTAAATAATAAATGGTCCCAAACTCAATTTACTTAACTCACAACTTTGTGGGATGACAAGTTAGGTGGGGTGGTCTTGATTGAGCTTGCTTAAGCATTTGTGGTCAGCTGCTGGTCAGCAGGATAGCTCCTTTTTTGAAAGCTGCTCATGGTTGGCTGGCTTTCAACAGAAGCTGACAGAGGCCATAGGCTACATATGTCTCATCTAGCAGCAGGCAAGCCTGGTCTTGTTTACATGGTACCAATAAGGGAACTAAAAGCAGCAAGGGAGGGCAAGGCTAATGCACAAGAACTTCTCAAGCTTTACTGTTACCACAGTAGCTAAGGTCTCATCAGAAATGTCACATGGCCAAGCATAGAGGAACAGGAAGAACTTTGGCCATTTTTTCCATCTTCCACATCAGGATTGTGACGGGGGTTATTTAATGTGACTCAGGAGGAATGGGATGGAATATGCTTTGTCAAAATTCTGACTGTGCCAGGAAGACTGCCTACCAGAAAGGTCTTAAGTGTAAGAGTTAGAAGCTGAATTGGTAAGAAATGTTATTTATGAGTCAGACAAGGTCCCAGTGGCAGACAGCTGACACTCAATAGGATTGCTTGAGGAGATCTTGTTGAAAGGATTGCTTACAAAGGTGTGGGCAGAGTGAAGTTTCCTGTAGTCCATAACATAGTGTGGGGGGTGTTAGGACTATCAGCCCTAAGCTTAGAAGGACAGGATGGAGCAGTGACCATAACCTGGAGCCAGAGGGAGGGTGAGAAGAGGGCCACCTGCCAGGAGCTAAGGCCTTTGGGGCAGCAGGGGGGCGGGGGTGGGGACAGGGAGGGTGGTGACACCATCCAGGCCATGATAACTTTATGGAGCGGAGACGGGGATACATGCCCAATTTCACACTAACTGATACAGCCAGAGCATGTGGTGTCCACTGATGTCGTTCAAACAAGTGTGTTTTGGGGGTGGGGTGGGAGGGAGCAGGGTAGAGAGGGATGGGGAGTGGATCCCTAGTCACATCAGGGAGAGCCATCAGTAATCACACCACTCTTCCCCACTTCCCTGCATCTAGGATAAAGTTGAGGAGCCCTGACAAAGCACATCACATCCTCCATGATCTGGGCCCTCTCACTGCTCCAGCCTCCTCTCTCACCTACATGTGTGCACACGCACTCCGTTCAACTTAATATGCCAGCTCCAGGGCTTCACCCAAATTGTCCCCAATGTCTGGACTCCTCTATTTCTGGCTGCCAGTGGGAGGGCAGGGGGTGAGGGAGCAGGGGGCTCTACATTGTGCCCTCCTGGAGACTCAGGCTGCTGGAGGCTCCATCTCAGCCTGAGCTTCTCAATCACCAAAGCAGAAGAGGCAAATGTGACCCACACATAGATTCTCTGTGTCCTCATGGCAGTGACATGTGTCTTCTCTCCTCCCCTCCTGCTGGCTAAAGCAGGCCTCAAAGCCATACATACCTACTTGAAGCAGAGAAGGAAGTGCGACCCCACCAGAAGCCAGGAGAGCCACAATATTTGTGAGAAGTGTGCCCCTTCCCCAGCTCTTTCTTACTCATCCCTCCAGTCCCAATACAAAATCCAAACTCCTTCCCAACTGTGATGTTGCCTCCAGCTACCCTCACTTCCGATCACTCCTCCCCTCTCCGATCCCTTGGAGGCACACCAGCCTCACCCGTGCAGTGATGAGCTCTCCCTGCCTCTGCACTGGCTGTCCCCTGCCCAGAGCGCTGTTCCTCCAAGTGTCCCTGTGGCTCACTCCCTCACCTACCAAGCCAGCCACCCTATGAAAACTGGTATCTCAGATCACTTTTTAGCCTAGTTCTCTGGGTTTGTTTGTTTTTTTATGGTATGCGAATTTTTTGTTTGTTTATTCTCTCTCTCCCACACACACCAGAATGTAACTGCAGAAGGAACTTTATTGGTCTTGGTTACTACTAGGTCCTGGCATTAAATGGTTGATGAATGAAGGAATGAATGTACTTCCTCCAGCAGCTTTTCAGTTCCCCAACATCTACAATAGGTGCCCCTAAGTTTCTTTCAGGAACACTAACCACACCATAACAATTACAGGTGGTAATGACCTCCTTTGTTGTTGGTCCTGTGCCCCCAGGAAACCCCAGCTCTCTTTCCCTCACACACCCAGCATCCTCTGTTGTGTGTGCCTGGGGTGCTGTCTGACAACAGCTTTGTATGTGGAGTTTGGGGATTTTTCTATATGTATAACTTTTCATTTTTGCATAATTTCAAATATAAGAAAAAATGAAAGAATAGTACAAAAAAATTTATTCCTTTTACCCAAGTTCATTGTTTTTAACATCTTACCACATCTGCTTTTGCTCTCTCTAGATGGATGATAAACAGATAAATAGAATGTCAAGAATATTACATATGTATGTATAAAATTTCTTTTTCTGCCCTGGCTGGTGTTGTTGAGTAGATTGAGAGCTGGCCTGCACCTGTAAACTGACAGGTGACTGGTTCAATTCCCAGTCAGGGCACATGCCTGACTTAAAGTCCAGGTCCCTAGTTAAGGGCGCACAAGAGGCACCCCATGTCCAATGTATCTCTCGAACATCAGTGTTTCTCTCCCTCTCTTTCTCCATCCCTTCTCCTCTCTCTAAAAATAAATAAAATATTTTTAAAAATTTCTTTTCCTGAACCATGCATTCAAGAGTGAGTTACAGACATTATACCCTTTACTCCTAAAGTGGCACTATGTATTTCAAAGAACAAGGACTTTTTCCTACATAGCCTGGGTATAAATGAATAAAATAAAGAAACTTAACATTGATGCAATAGCATTATGTAATTCACAGCCCATGTTAATTTTGTTCAGTGTTCCAATGGTGCACTTTATTGTTTCCTAGTCCAGAATTCAAATCAGACTCACCACAGCATTTGGTTGTCATGTCTCTCGAGATCCTTCAAACTGGAACAGTTTCCCAACTTCTCTAAGCCTCTCTGGAAAATGGAAACAATTATTGTGCTTCATAAATAGGTTGTATGAGTTTTTCTGCTCTTACTCCTTTCTGGAACTTTCTGTCTCCTCAGAAACTGCCGTTCACCATCCCTGAGCTGGTTCATGCCTCCCCATGCCGCAGCTCAGATGGCGTCTTCTACACAGGTAAACATCTCTCCAGCCTGTGGGTCCAGGTCCAGGAAGCAGGGACAGGGACTAAAATCATGAAAGGCCAGCCTGGCACAAAATGGACAGGCTGCACACCTTCTCCCAGGCTGTCTTGAGGCCTGACACACATTCCACCTCCACAGGCCGAAAGCAGGATGCCTGGTTTGTGGTGGACCCTGAATCAGGGGAGACACAGATGACACTGACCACAGATGCCCTTTCTACTCCCCGCCTCTACATCGGCCGCACGCGTGAGTTGGGCCCTGGTTCTGGACGGCCCCCTCTTTTGCTATGGCCAGACCCAACAATTGTTCTCCAGGATGAATTGGGCCAGTCTGTCAATTTGTCAGCCAACAAACATTTCACTGAGCACTGAACAAAGGCCAGAGGATAGAGCAGTAGCCAGGATAGACCTGGTTTCTGCCCTTGTGATACTCACAGACTCTACCCGAGGCTGGGTGCTCAGAACCCCACCTCCATGAGATGGCTGACACCCTCTGAGTCAGGGGATGGGAGGAGTATCACATGGGCCTGTGTGGTAACTTTACCTCTGGGCACCCTCAGAGTACACAGTCACCATGCATGACCCCCGAGCCCCTGACCTTCACTGGAATACCACCTACCGTTGCTACTCGGCACCCCCCATGGACGTCTCTACTGGAAAATGTGAGTGCCATCTTTCTCTGGACCCATCTTGGAGCAACGTCCTCAATTCAGGGAACCCTATGTGGTATCCATGACCAAGCCTCACCACATTCTGACCTATTTGACTTCCTTCGGGGGTCCCACATGAATGATACACCTTTGATGGATGACTCTAAATAACCCTCCTCAAATGACCCCTCTCAACACCCAGCATGACCCTCCTGTACCCTGAGCAGCCCTAACATCCTCACTCCTTCACGCTCCAAGTGAGCCCAACCAGGTCCCCCTGGGTGACTCCAAGCAATCTACACACATCCTGAGCAGTCCCCTCACGTCCTAACTGAGCCCTAATGTTAAATGACCCCTGACAGATAACCCTAAGTTACCTTTCCCTAGATAACCCTGACCACATTCTTGATATTACGACTATTCTACCAGACTTCCTGAGTGACCTCACAGGGACCTCTAGGCAACCCCTGGTACATTGACTCTGTCACTTCACAGGACACATCAGAAGTAACAGCCCCAGGGCCCCTGACTGACCTCTTTCACACACTAAATGATACCCAAGTGACCCACATGCCTGCCAGTCATCATGATTGCCCATCCTAAGTCATCAGTCAGAGCCTAAGTGACTGACTGCTCCACACCCTAACTGGTCTCTCTCAAGTAACATGTGAGTCACCTTCAGATGACCCTGATTGACCCCTACATTCTACAGAGCCCCCAGTTGACCCTGACAGATCCAAGTGCCCCAGAGAACTTTGACTGACCTTCCCATGTCCTGCAACCCTCCAGGTGATCTCGCCTGAACTGCACACACTTGAGTAGCCCTCCTGATGGCCCACCCTCAGAGCAGCTCCCTCACCCCGAGATGCTCTGAGGTACCTCACATCAGAGCTCCCTGAGCACATCTCCCCAGCCATCTTTCTTGGCAGACATGAGCCACCTGGCATCCTGTGGGATGGGCCTGCTGCTAACTGTGGACCCAGGAAGTGGGGTGGTGTTGTGGACACAGGACCTGGGTGTACCTGTGATGGGCATCTACACCTGGCACCAGGACGGCCTGCGCCAGCTACCCCATCTCACATTGGCTCGGGACACCCTGCACTTCCTCGTCCTCCGTTGGGGCCACATCCGACTGCCTGCTTCAGGTCTCCAGAACACAGCCACCCACTTCTCTGTCTTGGATATCCAGCTGCTGTAGGTATCTATGACTGGGGACTGGGGAGGACCCTCTGGAAGCATGTAGCCCATGCCCATTTGGCAATGTGATGTCTGACCCTGACATACCAGTACAGTTGAGCCAGAGGTCCAAATATCTCAAAATATCAACCAAACTTGCTGATAAATAACCAGTGTCCTGCATCACTCCTTGTGTGCTCCAGGATCTCCTAGTCAGCTCCACTGTTCAGCAACTGACAGGGTAAAATGTGGCCTAGGAGGTTGTCTCCAGGTCTCCACTCCAGTGCTACAGCTGGCACCTGTTCTGCTTGGTAGGTGCTGTGCCTTATTGATTATTGAAGACTGTCACCCTACCTTACAGCACTAGAAACCTTTAAGTCCCCATCTTGGGGAGCCAAGTGGTAGACTGGGAAAGTCAGGGATTTGGCACTCATTCAATTTGCTCTGCAAATATTAATTGAGCACTTACTCTGTGTCAGCTATTTGTTAGGCTCTGGGAATACAGTAATACAGCCAGTATTCCTACCTACAGAAATCTTAGTGTCTAGTAGAGGAGATAGGTGTATAAAGAGGCAATTATGATATTATAAAGGATAAGAGAAGAATAGGTTTGCCATTCTAGGAATGTATAGGAAGAGGAACTAAATTGAGACTGGTAGCAAGAGGCAGTCATGGAATGCTTCCTGGAGGAAGGGACATTCAAGTTAAAACCTAAAGGATAAATAGGAAATGAAAGAGAGAGAGAGCACTTCAAAACAACAAACACTTACTATCTTTCAAGATTCTGTGGGTCAGCTGGATGGTTTTCTGGTCAGGGAGGCCTTAGTTAATATGTGCAGTCAGCTGGTGGCTTGGCTGAGCTTGGATAATCTAGGATGGTCTCACTCACCTGTCTCATAGATGGTGAACTATTTAGCTTAGAAAGTGTCAGATAATATCTTTTATGCCCCAGCAGGCTAGCCTGGTTTTCTTCCCATGGTGGTCTTAGTTTCAAAGAACAATACAGGAGGACAAGTCTCTTATACAAGTACTTCTTAAGCCTCTACTTGTATCATACTTACTATTGTCTCATTGTCCAAAGCAAGTCAGATGGCCAAGCCCAGAAGTGATGTGGAAGGGGACAATACATGAGTACAGTAGCAACTGAAACCACCCACCACCATTACTCATCTTTCTCCCTTTTCCTTTCCCCCACTAGGATGACGCTGTATGTAGGGAAGGATGAAGCTGGCTTCTATGTTTCCAAAGCACTGGTTCACACAGGGGTGGCCCTAGTGGTGAGAGGGGGTCTCTGAGTGGGCAGAAAGAGGGGATGGAGCAGGAGCGCCCCCCTCACTCATGATGCCATCTTCTGTTACAGCCTCGTGGACTGACCCTGGCCTCCACGGATGGCCCCACCACAGATGAGGTGACACTCCAAGTCTCAGGAGAGCGAGAGGGCTCACCTAGCACAGCTGTCAGATACCCCTCAGGCAGCGTGGCCCTCCCTATCCAGTGGTTGCTCATTGGTGAGATTCCCTAGCTCAAATTTGGCATAGATGAAGATGAAGGACCTGTGATCCTGCCTTCTGAGCTGGAAGGCTGAGGTTACCTTCAGCACACTGACTTTTTCACTGTCCCTTAGGACACCATGAGCCGCCCCCAGTCCTGCACACCACCATGCTGAGGGTCCATCCCACCCCAAGGAGTGGAACTACTAAAACCAAACCCTCCAAGAGCATGCAGTCTCCAGCCCTCTTATTGGAGGTCAGTGCTGAAAGGTCAGAGAGCTTAGAGGGAGACTAGGCCAGTGGGTGGGCAGCCACTAGACATTTTCCTTGGGCTTCTAGGAATAATATTTGGGGTGGGTCAATTGACCTCACATAGTTTCCTAGAATAAAAGCACTTGTTGTTAGAAAGGTCAAAAGATATTGGCATCTAAATTGTGAAACATGGGTCACGGTTTTCTTTACTCTTCTTTAGTGTCAGAGTTACACAGAGTTTATCAAGTGAGAAGTCAAAACAGAAAAACTGCAAAAGTTTTTCTCCTTGGAGAGAGTTGGACAAGAATCATTAGTAGTTCAAGGTTAGAAGGAATAGACATGCTTTAGAGCAATAATTCTCAAGTCTGGCTGCTCATTAGAATCACCTGGATATCCACCCCCACCCCACTGAATTAAGAATCTCTGGAGGTGGATATCTGCATGTTTGGTAATTTCCCCCAAGTATTTGTAATTTTTTAGTGACACCCCAGGAGATGCTGGTCATTGGCCAGGTTTGGAAGCCCAGTCTCCTGGAGCACCACGATACTTCAGCACCACGGAGAGAGCCCTGTCCCCACCACAAGGACCACCCTACTCACTGCCCCTTATGCTGAACCCAGCCCTGTACTGGTTGATGAAGGATTAGGGGTTCCCAGTAAGAGGGGTTGCAAAGAATGAGAGCCCCTTTGTCCCCAGCTCCTGAGTGTGAGTCGGGAGGAAACTTGGGACCTGGAGCTGCACCCTGAAGAGAAAACTTCACACTTGGATCCAGGACTAGGACCCCAAGACCTGCTGGTAGCCAGCCTCACTGCGGTCCTCTTAGGAGGGTGGATTCTCTTCTTGATGAGGCAGGTAAGCCCCCCACCCCAACCTCAGGTCTGTTTTACGGTATCCTAGGGACAACTCTGCCCCTCCTCTTCAAAACCTCTCAGCAACTGTCTCACCCAGCTCCGATTCTGCCCCCTGCCTTCTGCCCAGCAGCTCCCCAAGCCCCTGTTACTGTGGTTTGTGTGTTCATGGTCCAGTGCAGGCTGTCTCAGGCGCAGCTGCTGGGCCCACCAAAGGGCAGGACCTGGCCAGGGCCGAGCTCCTGTAGGCCCTTGTGTTTCATTGGCAGCAGCTGGTAGAGAAGCAACAACAGGCTCCCATGGCACCTGCAGGCCCTCCTGCCATCTCACAGGATGCTCTGTCCCAGCTCTCGAGGATCACCCCACAGGACCAAAAGAGGCTGCAAAGCCCCTCTGAGAAAACCCAGCCACCTGAAGACCCTGAAGGTGAGCTTAAGTAACAGAAAAGGGCATTGTCAGGGACAGAGAAAAGAGAAGAGCTGGTTTAGCTTTAAAGGCAGTTTATTAGAAGCCACTAGTGGGGTAGCTAAGCCTAAATGAGTTGATAAGAGAGTATTTCGAATAGTGCCTGCTATGTAGTTAAGCACTCTAGACATGTCTGCCATCTTTTTTTATTATTGTCATTATTTCCAAGGATTGTGCGTGCAGATAGAGCTGGGTGTACTCTAGAGCTGGGTGTGAACTTTCATGAATTGCCTAACTCCTCTGAGCCTTGGTATTCTCATCTATCACATGGAAATAATAACACCCACCTCATTACATCACCTCACTGGGAGAGGTCACCACCACCATCATTTAGTAAATCGTACGGAGGTGATGGTATATGTGATAAAATAATATCATATTTGGGAATAATAGTAAATTACCTAGGTACCATTTGGTACCATCCCCTCTTTAGGGCTTTTAATTTTTTAAATACTCTTTTTTTCTCAATTTACTCCTGTGGGATGCCCCTCAGGGCCTTCCTCATGCTTTCATTAATCTGCTTCTCCTACTAATCCAAGCTTTTTATTCTGCTTCTTTGGCTCTGGGCTGGGTTGTCCTTCAGTCCTTTGCATAAGCTGCTGCTGTCACCTCCCAGTCACTGCTAAAACCACAACTTCATGCCTTAGAGCCTTAATTCAGGTTGAAGTTCACCCCATATGTAGCTCAGGGATCTGGTGCTTTCCCCAACTTTCACCTTTATGTTCACCTTGCCTCTAAGGAAAGGGAACAGCTCCCCTTCCTCAGGGGTCAGTTCTCCTGGAAAGTTCCCACCAGAGTCCTCTCCATTGAGCCCTGAGTGTTGCAGTTCCTGTCACTTTACTGGCTCTGGGTAGGTTTCACTGCACCCCGAAACACTCATCTCCTTGGACCTGCTGACTCGAGCAGAGTCTTTCCCGCACAACCCAGGTCATTCTCGTCAAATGGCCCTGTAGTTCCTCCTTGCCATCTTTCTTCTCTCACAACTGTCTCTCACCCCACAGCCCATGAGACCCCAGGCACTGACAGGATATTAATTCCTTCCACAGATATCTCCTCAATTACCTTATAAGTCAGTATTACTATAATAATCCTTGGAGGAGGAGAAAACATGATATTGAAATCCAGCCCTGGTTCAGCTAGGATACCTTGTTATATACAATACCTATTTTTTTTACTCCCATAAAAGAATAATCAAAGTAATATTGGTGCTTCAGGACAACCCCAGAAAACAAAACACCCAGATGGAGCCTGGTGCCTCTGTTATGACTCTGTGGTACCAGTCTCTATGTAATACTGGATTTCCTCTGTTATTATTTTTTAAAGATTTTATTTATTTATTTTCAGAGAGAGCAGAAGGGAGGGGGAAAGACAGGGAGAGATTGAGACACATTGATTGCCTCTCACACGCCCCCAGCTGGGGACCTGGCCCACAACCCAGGCCAGGAATTGGACCAGCAACCTTTCAGTTTGCAGACTGACGCTCAATCCACTGAGCCACACCAGCCAGGCCCTCTATTTTTTTTTTAACTTATTCTTTCACTTCCTTTGTTTAAAGTGCTGATAAACTCTTAACTCTGGTGTTTTCATAACCTCTAGGCAAAGGCCAAAGAGGACAGGCAGTTGTTAGGCGGCGTGATAGATGCTGTGATAGTGAGGTCACACAGGGAGCTGTGTGGACACAGAGGAGGGCACACAACTCATATGTGGGGAAATAGTAAATGTCTTTGAAGTGATGGCTAAGCTCTGGTCCCAAGGATCAGAAGTAATTACCCAAGCAAGCTGGAGGTACTGCAGCAGGAATATCCAGGGGGCACCAACACCATGAGCAATGGTTCAGAGGTGAGAGAAAGCAGGATAGCAGGGTGTACATTCTGGAAATGGAAAGGAGTGTTGCAACTCATGCCCATGTGTAGGCCAGCTGGATAAAGGAGCGAAGCTGCCATGTAGAAGAGAGGATAGGGAGTAACTGGGACTGTAGCAAACTGGAGAGTAGGTGCCTTGTCTAAACTGCTTTACAGATGAGAAAACCAAGGTCACAGCAGTTAAGTACATGCCCAAGTATACATGCAGAGAAAGTGGCAGCACCAGGCATTGGACCCGGGCAGTCTGGCACCAGGATAGGCATGGAAGGAGGGAAGTCTGAAGCAAGGTAAAGGCAGGGTGGGTCTGGACTGGGCAGTAGTGGCTCCCTGAGTCCGCACCCTCCTCTCCCCCTAGCTGAGCAGCTCACTGTGGTGGGGAAGATCTCCTTTAACCCCAAGGATGTGCTGGGCCGAGGGGCAGGCGGAACTTTCGTTTTCCGGTGAGTGGCAGCCGGGAGCCAGGCTAGAGATGTGGCCCTCACAGCTCTTTCAGTACTGTCCCTTGGAAAGCTGTTCTCTCAAGGATCTCCCAGGTGAGTGCAGGCTGGTGCCTGGCGCCAGTCCTAAGTTTTCCTTTATCTGCCTTATCTGAACCTCCATTCTCCCACCTACCAGGGGACAGTTTGAGGGGCGGGCAGTGGCTGTCAAGAGGCTCCTTCGTGAATGCTTTGGCCTGGTCCAGCGGGAGGTCCAGCTGCTGCAAGAGTCAGACAGGCACCCCAACGTGCTCCGCTACTTCTGTACAGAGCAGGGACCCCAGTTCCACTACATCGCCTTGGAGCTCTGCCCTGCCTCCTTGAAGGAGGTGAGGCTGGAGTGCAGGGAGGAGTGGATAGAAGGCCTGGAGGTCCTTGGCTACAAAGTGACTTTTGCCCCTCCCTGCTCCTCAGTATGTGGAGAGCCCAGAACTGGACCGCTGGGGCCTGGAGCCTGAGACAGCACTGCAGCACCTCATGTCTGGCCTGGCCCACCTGCATTCCTTACACATAGGTACCCACCCACCTCCCATTCCCCACTGCCACCCTGCCTTCCTCACCACCTCTCTCAGCTGCCTTCCACCATCACAGTGCACCGGGACCTGAAGCCAGCCAACGTGCTCATCACGGGGCTTGACAGCCAGGGCCGAGGCAGAGTGGTTCTCTCCGACTTCGGCCTCTGCAAGAAGCTGCCAGCTGGCCGCTGTAGCTTCAGCCTGCACTCAGGTGTCCCCGGCACAGAGGGCTGGATAGCACCTGAGCTCCTTCACCTCCTGCCCCCAGCCAGCCCTGTGAGTTATCCCATCGCCCTGGCCCAGCGCCTCTCATGCCCAGGGTCCATATCACTGCTATGTGAGCTTGAACTTGTTTCTTCATCTATAAAGTGGGATAATTAATCCTTTCTTACTTAGAGCAGTGGCTCTCAACCAGGGACTATTTTACCACCTAGGGGCACTGGACAATGTCTAGAGATATTTTTGGTAACCACACTTTGTGGTTGGGGGTAGGGGGCGGTTGTTTCCAGCATCTGGTGGATAGAGACCAACAACACTGCTAAATATCCTGTGACTATCCATCCATAACAAAATATGATCAGGCCCAAAGTGTCAGCAATGCTGAGGCTTAAGAAACTCTAAGCTATAATGGTTTTAACTCTTCACTGTGCTGCAGAAGTACTGGAGAACCTAAAAAAATCAGCGGCCCAGGCCCCACATTCAGTGATTACAGCCTGCTTAGCTGGGGTAAGGCCTCAGGGTTTTCAGGTACAGCCATGGTGGAGAACCACTGGGGGCGATGGTCTGGGGAGCATCCATCCAATGAGTTAATATGGTTGAAGCACAGAGCAGTGCCTAAACCCAGAGACATTTGAGTTTGAGGCCCCAGGAGTACAGATTATTGAGCCATCAATGTGTGTGTAGAAGTTGTAGTCATGGGCATAGATGACAATAGCACAAAAGGAGTCACTAAGCAAAGCCACCCCCACCCCTAAAGTTTAGAGAAAGCTAAAAGTGGCAACATGAAGGCCCAAGGACCACAAGCACTGTTAGGAGCCTATACAGGTTCTTTTCATTTTTAATTAGTGCCAATATTTTAACTTTTGGGAAATTGCACTTAAATATCTGCGTTTCTGGATCCTCTTGGGAAATGAAAGCTCTAACACCCCGAGAGTGCCTTGAAGGCAACCAGCCAGAGCTCACTACCAGCTGCTGCCTGTGGACAGAGTCCTCTCCACTTGCCTCATACCTGGCCAGCTTCACTCAGTGATGTTACCTGCTAGATCTGGAGGAATGACTCTTGAAAACCTGAACGAGAAGCTCAGTAGGCACAAAGATTTTGGATGAAAACCATGGACCCTGTTCAGTGGTGCAGGGGGAGGGGATTTAGGGCCAAGGGGATACCTCTCAGGAAGCACCTCTGAGTTCTACCCTGAACCAAACTCTCCCTGGAGAATTCAGCCAGGCAGGCTTCCTGGAAGCACACTCCCTCCTTACGCTCTTTTCTCTGGCCCCAGACCAGTGCAGTGGACATCTTCTCTGCAGGCTGCGTGTTCTATTATGTGCTTTCTGGCGGCAGCCACCCCTTTGGAGAGAGTCTTTATCGCCAAGCAAACATCCTTGCAGGGGCTGCCTGTCTGGCTCACCTGGAGGAAGAGGCCCATGGTGAGGGGACCTGGCCCAGCAAAGGGAGGAAGCAGGTCATGAGTCTGGGCAGTCTAAAGCCATCCCCTTTCTCCTACAGACAAGGTGGTTGCCCGGAGCCTGGTTGAGGCCATGTTGAGCCCACAGCCGCAGGCGCGCCCCTCTGCTCACCAGGTGTTGGCCCACCCCTTCTTCTGGAACAGAGCCAAGCAGCTCCAGTTCTTCCAGGTTAGGGGAAATCTTGGGAATGGGCTCAGTAAGTCCCAAGTTTAGATCCTGAGTAACAAGGGGAAGCCAGATTGGTTGGGGGAAAGGGAATTGTCTACCTGCACCAGGTAGTCTGGATCCTTATCTAAGCCAAAATGGACCCCAAACTCCTAAATGTTGCCATTTCAGCCCTCTAGTCCACTCATCACCACTTCCCCAGGCCCAGCTGCCCCTTGGGTGAGAGGACACCATTGCTTTCACCCCTAGTTGTCACTTGTGCTATACCTGTGCCCAGAAAGCCCATTCTAACTTGTATGACCTTGGGCAAGGGACTGCCTCTGAGCCTGCTTGCTCATCTGTAAAATGGAGGACTACAGTATCTACCTCATGGGTCAGGGAAGACCTGGTGGGATAACATGGGAGGGAGAAAGGACTCCTGGACTTGTGACCTCTGGAACTGGTCACAGGCTCAGGAGCTCTCTGGGGGTCCTAGGACGTCAGTGACTGGCTGGAGAAGGAGTCTGAACAGGGGCCCCTGGTGATGGCACTGGAGGCAGGAGGCTCCATCGTGGTCCGGGGCAACTGGCACAAGCACATCTCGGTACCACTGCAGTCAGGTAGAGGCCAGATGCTGGGAGGGCCAGGAAGGCCAAGGGAAGTCCAGTGGGGACAGCTTTGCCAATGATTTCCCTGCCGACAGATCTGAGAAGGTTCCGATCGTATAAGGGGACTTCAGTGAGAGACCTGCTTCGAGCTATGAGGAACAAGGTGCGTTCTAGGGCTCGGGTGGGGCCTGGCTCTTGGCAAGAACTGGTCACAACTGAGCCAGGGCTGTACTCTAATCTCTCCAGAAGCACCACTACAGGGAGCTCCCAAGTGAGGTCCGGCAGGCCCTAGGCAATATCCCTGACAGCTTTGTCCAGTACTTCACAGACCGCTTCCCACAGCTGCTTCTCCACACACACCATGCCATGAGGAGCTGCGCATCCGAGAGCCTCTTCTTGCCCTACTATCCACTGGCCTCAGGGGCTAGGGAGCCATGCCCAGAGGCAGTTGGAAGCTGAGGCCAGCCAGCCCAGAAGTGGGCCTCGGGCTGAGACTGGCCTCAGCATCAGAAAATACCTGCAGAGACTTGGCAGCCTGGGGACAGATACTGGAGATATGCTGAGAGCCCAGGTGCCAAGCACCCCTTGGAATACAAGAAAAAAAAAATCTCATGTGTTTAATATATATAAAGGCAAGGAAAGGACAGTCCTGAATCCAACAGCAATATTCTGTACATACGGCAGGGTTGAGAAGGAAGGGAAGGGGCCACAGAACCCACACTCGAACATGTACAAAAATAACTTACACAGCAGCCCCCACCTGCTATGGCTCTCTCCACAGCTACCAGGGTTGGGGACACACTATAGAAACCAGCACTGTGGGAGCTAACCACAACAGGCCAAGGTGCTGGGGGGGGGAGGGGGGGGGGAGGGTCACCAGTCCAGAGGGGACAGGCCTACGAGGAGGCCTTGAGGCGATTGGTGGCCGAGCGTGAGCTCAGCAGCTTGTCCACCATGGTGCGGGCATATCGGAGCCGGCTGGCCAGCTCCTTGGAACAGCCATATTCCTCCAGGAGGCTCAGGCGGTATGTGCGAAAGTCCCGCTTCTCATTAATGTAAGTCACGGCAGCCATCAGTGGGCACAGGATGAGTTTGGTGTGGTCCTATGAGGGAAGGAAGGGGATGGGCAGACAGAGGATGATCGGTGGATTAAAGATGTAGGTGCCAGTGTAAAGAAGTATAAGGAAGACAGCCCAGCTGGTTGAGGGACCTCACTCCACTCTGTTCCTGCTACTAAGAACAGGTCCCATACCTCCCACTCCCATCCAACTCTGTGAGCTCAAGGTGGGTGCAGATCCCCATCATCTCTCTCTCTCTGCCCCGGCTCACCTGGAAGAAGTTGATCTGCACAGAGCCATTACTAAGGTGCAGGATGATGGCACTGCGGGTACGAAACCAGGTACGCAGATAGGGCAGCCGGGCCAGCTCATCACCCTCCCGCGGTGTGATATTGGCCCCCGCCTTCAGCAAGTGTTCGCTCATGTAGTTTCGGAAATACTTAAGGAGGGTGATCTAGTTGGAGAGTCAGGGAGGGAGTCCAGAGTTAGAACCCAACACCTGGCACATCACCCACTCCCAGCAGCACCAGGCCGCGTGGGCCAGCCAGCACTCACCTTCTTTATCAAGGAGTGGGGATGGGAATTCACAGTGAGGTAGGACTCGGTGCCGTCACGCTCTATGTACTGCAGGCTGTCACCGTCGTTGTAGAGGATAAGGCGTGTTGAGTCATTGAAGAGCACCCCTACGCTGTTGTCACACAGTTGATATCCTGGCAGTAGTGGGGGAAGACCTCATAAAGGGGAGCAGGGAGCAAGGGAACACTGGGAGCTGGCACTGGGATGGAGATGGGAGGGCGGAGAGAGGACTTTACAGCCAAAGAAGGCAAAAGCCTGTAATAAACCAAGGAATCACAGGCTGTCCCTGGGCCACCCACCCAGTCTGGAGGAAACCTACCAAGGCCATACTTGTCCGAATAGTCCACCCACTTGCTGACCCAGAAGATGGGGATGCAGGCAGGATCCTCAGCCTCTTCTGGGATGGAAACAGACAGAGGACTGGTCAGAACCAGTCTCTTCATCTCAGGTGGCCCATGAAGGCTTGCTGGACATCCCACCTGGGCTCAGTCAAGCAAGAGGCCTGGGGCCACACAGAGCAAAGCAAGGCCTCTGCTGCCAACAAGCTCAGGCAAGTAGCAGGACACACATGTAAGCAACAAGTTATAATGCAGAGCACCAAGTTCCACTCATTTACTCAACTGATCCATTTAATCAAAGGCCTACTGTGTGCTGGGCACTGTCACAGCTACAGTGAGCAATGACCAAAACTCAGCCTTCATGAAGTTTGCATTCTAGTCACAGGGACATAGGCTAATCAAAATAAACAGAACAAAGTAAGTTGCTTCCGTCCTGGGGAGAGTCAATGGCTGATTATCCAGCTTTCCAGTTTTGAGTGATTAAAAAATTGTAAGAAGATAGGCAATTCCACATACATCAAAATGTTAGGCTCAGTAACAGCAATAATCCCTTCTTTTAAACACAGAAAACCAACATGGAAACTTTGGAATATGTCAGGTGAGAGGTGTTACAGATAATATAAAGCAGGTATGGGATGGCAAGTACTAGGAGTGGGGACAGGAAACGCTCATGAGGGGGGACATCAGAGTGGACATTTGGAAAGCACGAGAGTGTGAGCCATGCAGATATCTGCAGGAAGAACATTCCAGAAGAGACTGGGCAAGCAAAGCCCTGAGGCTGAGCATGTCTGGGTCTATTTTTTCACCCGTCTAGAAGGCTAATCAGGAATTCTTTGAATAGAAGAAACATGTGTAAAATGTGGATCAAGGTAGTACAGTGAGGTGCTGGGAGATGAGGCAGTTGAGACAGAACAGATGAGTCAGAAATCAGAAGGAGCCAGACCATGGAGGGCCTTGGGCTAACTCATTGGGATTTTAATCTACAGAAATGGGGGAACTAAACATATTATGGGGACAGAAGCCTACACAAGCCACTGCACTCTGCTGGCTGAGACTCCCTGCCCTCTAGAGATGCCTCAGGCAACCTCCCACCCCAGGCTACTGCAGTACCCACCTTGCCTCACCAGCCCCCGATCTGAGGGCTTAGAGGCATTGACGCTGTGCAGTTGCTGCAGCAAGTCACCAAGGTGGCAGTCCACTGCCTCACTGGTCTCTCGGACTGCTGGTTCCTCTTTTTCTCGGGGCTGCTCAGGCATGGAGTTCTCTGTGCCTAGGAGAGAAGATAAGACATAGTCATTAGCTGGGTGAAAAACAGGCAGGTTGGGAGGGGCACAGGATGCCTTGCCACAGCTGGTACTCTCCCCAGAGGAAATCTTTTAACTGCTATTGCTTTAGGTAGACTGAGTCAGTGACAGGTTATTAGAGCTCATACTCTAAGAACAGGCACATAGTATCCACTGGCACCTCCAAGACCAGGCCAATACCTTTAGCATGGCTCCTCAGCCACACATACACAATTCTGGAAACTCAGAATTAAAAGTACCTTCAACACCCAGGAAAACAGGAGAGCCAGTAAACTGCAGACCAGCAGGATGAATTAAACAGGCATTAATGAAAATATAAGCGATCTCTCACCCTAAAATTTGCTTTACATACTTATATATTACCCAAGTCTGAAAAAAACCACGCTAAAACTTTAACATGGGTTATATTTGAGTGGTAGAAGCATGATTTTGTCTTTATGCTTATATGTTTGATTCTTTCCCCACTAACATGTGCTCATTCTCCTTGTGTAATAGCAAACTCTTCTTTAAGATATTTAAAGATCAGAGTTTTCAATTTTAAAAAACTATGCTGTGATAAAGACTTAAATGTAAAATAACATTTAGGATTTGCTTTTAAAACTCTAGCCAAAAAAGAGATGAAGTGGAATAAATAAAAATATAGGCAAATAACTATTGAAAATGGATGATAAATACATGAAGAAGGTTCATCATACAGTTCTCTGTACCTTTTTTTTTAAAGATTTTATTTACTTATTTGTAGAGAGAGGGAAAGGGAGGAAGAAAGAGAGGGAGAGAAACATCAATGTGTGGTTGCATCTCAAGCACCCCAGTAGGGAACCTGGCCCACAACTCAGGCACATGCCCTGACTGGGAATCAAACCAGCATTCCTTTGGTTCACAGGCTGGCGCTCAATCCACTGAGCCGCAACAGCCTAGGCCTGTACTTTTGGGTAAGTTTAAAAATTTCCAGTGTAAGAAGTTTTAAAATATGTTTTCTGTCCAAAAAGTAAAGGCAAAAGAAGAAAAAAAGCAATCATTAAAATAATGCTGTTACATGATAGCCCAAAGCACAAATATCCAAGTTCAGACTGACATAATCAAATAAATACATGGGAGAGAAGTGACAGTTCTTCCTTACAGAATTCCAGTGACTAAATATAGAAGGAGCAAGGAGAGAGAAACATCACTGTCAGAATACCATGGTTAAAATCGCCACTGGCAAGATCCGCCATGACTGCTAAAATCAGTGGGCAAAGTCTGAGGAGAAACACACAGTCTCAAAGTAACTGGACAAGGCATGTTTTAATTACAAAGGAAAAAATAATGACTGCTAAGCCAATCAAACACCAACATAAAAGAAATGTCAATAGTTAACACCAAAAGAAAAAAAGGGAATCCTTAAAATAATAAAAGTAAATGAACTTATATATTAAATTGATATATACTGAATTGATGCTATATCCACAGAGAAAAAAGTATTTCAAGTGATTTTTTTTCACGCTACATATGTTTAGTGAAATCTTTTTCAAGGACGGATAGAACTGCAAGAAAATAAAACATCATGTTGAAAAATGTATGTATATTAATGTAAAGAAACAAGATTTTCAGCTTAAGAAAAAAATACAAATATAAAATCAAAGTAAAAATCCTATAACTTTATATTTGAATCACACACTTAATAATTACCCCCAAAAAAGTAGTTACTTCACAGTGGGAAAAAAAGATTGTTATAAACACAAAATTATATCAACATTAAATTTCCTGAACTTGATAACTGTGCCATGTGCTGGGGTTCTGTAAAAGAATCTTTGTTTTGGGGAAATAGATGTTGAAATATTAAGTTGTAAAGGACAGGATACATACAACTTACTCACAAATAATTCAGAAGAAAGAGAGGAAGGGAGAAAGGGGAATGATGAAGCAAATGTGAATTGTGGCCCTGGCTGGTGTGGCTCAGTGGATTGAGCACTGGCCTCTAGACTGAAAGGCTGCCAGTTCAATTCCCAATCAGGGCACAAGCCTGGGTTGCAGGCCAGGTCCCCAGCTGGGGGCGTGGCAACCAACCACTGTTTCTCTCACTCATCATGTTTCTCTCCCTCTTTTTCTCCCTGCTTTCTTTTTTAAAAGAGTTTATTCATTTATTTTTAGAGAGGGAAGGGAGGGAGAAAGAGAGAGAGAGAGAAACATCAATGTGCAGTTGCTGGGGGCTGTGGCCTGCAACCCAGGCATGTGCCCTGACTGAGAATGGAACCTGTGATGCCTGGTTCGTAGCCGGTGCTCAACCCACTGATAAATAAAATCTTTTAAAAAAATGTGAATGTGGAGCCGAATGAAGTGGATATATATGGAGGTTTCATCTACTCTCACACCTATTCCTAAGTTTGAAATATATATAACATGTTAAATAAAATGTTGACAAGACATGAATTGGAAATATTACCGTAAAGTCAAGATCCACCCCCCCATGTTATGTATTTCCTAAGTCTGTCCTCTGAAGAGACCTAGAAATGACAATAACCTAATAAGTGGCAAGTAGTTTTATAAGATGCCCATCCTTTTAAAGAGAGGCACACTGCAATTTATAGAGGTAAAATGGTAAGGTATCTGGGATTAACTTCAAAAATGTCAAAGGAACAAAAAAAGAGGATGAAGTGCATGTGACAGAATCTTAATAACTTGAATCTGATGGGTATGTGAGAATACACTGTCCTAAATTCTCTGAATATTTGAAAATTTTTATATTTTCTCAACGAACCATACAAGAGTGATGTTAAGAATGTTTTTGAATACGAATTTTTCAGGTGGGGCATTCAGTTCACTCTCCTCCTTCTGGGCCTAATAGGTCTGACTCAGACTTGTTAAGGTCTGTCTTTCCTGACATTTTGCCATGGGAGGGTGGGGCAAGAGACTCAGGACCATGGCCTGTCCTACTATATACCTGAGCTCAGGGGCCATCCACCCACACATCTTAAAGCCTAGGCTCTTTGTGTGTGCGTGTGAAGGGTCTGTTGTCTACTCAAACCTTGCTTACCTTTATTGAGGACTGAGAGAGGCTTCCGGTTGCTGGGGTCCAGGCTGCTGGGAGCAATGGAAAACCTGGGTGGAATGGTGAGGCAGGTGATGGGGAGACGGGCGGGGATATAGCCAGAGGTAAAAAACTCGTCATTGAGTAGCTCATGGATGGTGGGACGGGCAGTGGGGTCAGTCTGAAGCATCTTCTGGATGAGGGAGGCAGCCACGGGATTGATGTGCTGGAGCAGTGAGAGAAGAGTCATAAGCAGAATGTGACAGCACCTCAAATGCAGTGCTGTACAAGGAGCTGCAGGCCCACCCCACGTGCAGCCCCCTGGTGTCAAATAGACCCCAATCAGTCACTGCAAACAATGCCAAGTTCCCCACTATCAGCTTTGCTGAGTTGACAAGTATCAAACTCCGTTGTGAGAATGGTTATTTCGCCTTCCTCTTCAAAGTCAAGCTCAATTCGAGGTTATTTTGTCCCAGTTTGCTGCTGCACAATTCAAGTTGCTCTCCACTAAAATAGCACTTAAGAACACAGGCTTTGGGGTCACAGACCTGGTTTAAGTCCCAATTCTGCTGTTAATACCGCTGTGACCAATATCTTCATCTATCAAATGGGGACGGGGCACCAAGCCTGGTGAGAAGACTCCATGGGATACAGACCTAGCACAAGTCAAATGCATAGTAACAGCCTAGCACTAACGCTGCACTCAGTATGTGCCAGGAAAGTATCCTAAGCATGTCATATATATTCACTCATTTAGTCCTCACAAAAAATATCTAAGGGGTGGAGATCTCTATTACCACCCTTCTCTTGCAAATGAGGAAACTGAGGCACAGAGAGGTTAAGTGCCTAAGAATACATACCTACTAAGTGGTACAGCCAGCACCCACACTGATGACAGCCTAGCTGCACTCAAGGACCCACACTCTGAACCACTCCACACTGGGTCCGTCTGACAGTTAACGACTATCATTATGGGATCAGGGCTCTCTGGCTGCACACAAGGCAAAAACGTGAAAGCGGCCATGTGCAAGGCTTGCTTTCAATGCATTTGTGCTAGTCATGAGAAAATGCACACCACTTTGGACTCACAGTGATCCATGACTATGAGCGCTTCCTGTGTGCAAGGCACTGTGTGAGTGCTGCCCTCCATTTCACAGACAGGGAATCACAGCTCAGAAGATCCAGGCCACCTGCCCAGCTACATCAAGACAGTCCACTGCCAAAGCTTAAGTAGCACTTCTACTTCTGCCTACTTCCTTCCCACTTTTTTTGGTGTTTGTTTTTTATACATCTTCTGGGTAATCTACCCAACCTTTGAAATCTAAGAACTCTCACCCTGGAAAAGAAAATGCTTTTGTGCACATATGTCTAGTTCTATATGTAGTTTCAGACATGAACTCTCTAAGGTTCTGAGGCTACCCAAGGTGTGGGGTTGACCTATCTCTGTGTCCCCAGGTTCTAGCTAAGCTCAGTAAATAGCTTTGTGGGGGAGGTGAACAAAATGTATTAAATTTTCATTTAAGTGTTTTTAGTCACCTTGGGAATATTGTACTCATTCTTCTTGATCCGGAGATAGGTCTCTTTTAGGCAAGATGTCTCAAAAGGTGGTTTGCCCACTAACAAGGTATACCTGTAAGCACAAGGTGGGATTTGGCTCAAGGCTATCAGCCAAAACACAGATGCAGGAGGAATCATCTCAGGGCCAGAACAAAAGCCAGGCATCCTCTGGATACTCACTCTGTCCCTGAGGACACTTCCCAAGCCCACTGAGCAGCCCCAGGAACCAGGACACTGGTAGAGAGATTCCTCAACAGATTACAGGTGATGAGAACAGGATTCTTATGGGCAATTTTCTAGGACCCCAGAGGCCATCATCCAATATAGAACAAGTCAAAGTGGGGGCTAACCTGCTCCTGCAGAGGCAGCTCTGCATTTACTAGTTCTGTACTTAAAGCCTGAAGTTTTCATTTGAAATAGCTCTATTGAAAAGAAGTATGAAGGCCATTGCCACAACTCAAGCCCTCTGCCCACCACCCAGCTCTGATGGCCTTGACCAGGACAAACGGCAGGCACCTCCTCCTGCCAGCTCTAACTCCTAGCCTAAGTCCTCCCACCCAATGCCACTTTCTAGATCAGTGGTTCTAAAACTTTTGTGCATGAGAATCAGCCAGAAATCTGGTTAAAATCCAGATTCTGATTCGGCAGTCTGAATCCTAAGGGTTCTGTAATTCTAACAGGTTCCTCAGTGATGATGATGTTGCTGACCTGTAGACCACACTTTGAGTAATATGAGGCCCAGGCTGCAGGAATCCTACAGGATACACCAGTGACAAGAAAATATAGGAAATTAGGCTGTTTTTAGGCTGGTTGTCCTCTCGAGCAGCCTTTTCACAGGCAGCCAGTTAACAGGTAAGATGTCCAAAAGAGCCCCTGCAGAGGACAGGTGGATCTTCCAACTTACATGATACACCCAATGGACCACACATCCACCTCAAAACTGTGCCCTTTCTTGCTCAGCACCTCAGGAGCTATGTAATTAGGAGTTCCACACAGGGTCTTCTTCCGTTCCCCATCATATTCGACTTTGGTTGCCAGTCCAAAATCCCCTGGGCGAGAGGAAGGAAGATGGATACTCAGATGCTAGCTTCTGCCATCTGTCAATGCAGACAACTTGATTCAGGTTTGACCACTGAAAACTAGGGTCATCTGATCCCTCAAGCTCTAGTCCTTGTATGCAGCAAGGCCTACCTAGGAATCCTCTCACCCTGCTGGCCCAAGGAGCGGGCCTCCTGATGATCCTCCTAGCCCCTCCCCTTAGACAGGGGGACTAGGCTTCTAAAAGAGAATTGACAGGGGTAGAGAAACTCAGGGATCAAGCAAGTCAACTTCAAGACTGCTACAGGCAAGTTTGTGAGGTAACAGGGAGGAGCTGGGGCTGTGGCAAACCACAGGGATTCAATATGGAACAGCTGCCTTTCACCCTAGCAAGGAGCTGCCCTGAGGGAATGCTGTCCCTGTACCACTGGAGTCTCCAATAGTTTAAAAGGAGTTTCAAATATAAAAAAAGAAAACTCATTTAAATTAGTTTTAAAAATATTTTGTAAGAAATAACAAGTGTTGGAGAGAATGTGGACAAAAGGGAACCCTTATCCACTGCTGATGGGAATGCACACTGGTGCAGCCACTATAGAAAACAATATGGAGTTTCTTCAAAAAATTAATAGAGGTACCAAATGGCCCAGCAATCCCTCTTCTGGGTATCTACCCCCAAAACTTGAAAATACTTATTTTTAAAGACATGTACCCCTATATTCATTGCAATATTACTCACAGTAGCTAAGACATGGGAACAACCTAAATGTCCTTTAACGAATAACTGAATAAAGAAAGATGTGGCACACATATAAAATGGAATACTACGGGGCCATAAAAAGGATGAAATACTGCCATTTACGACAACATAGATGGATCTTGAAAGTACCATACTAAGTAGAATATGTCAGATGGAAGAGGACAAGAACCATTTGATTTCACTCATATCTGGGATGCAAAACACAAAGCAATAAACAAACAAAACAAGTTCATAAACACAGACCATAGAATGGTGGTTACCAGAGAGGAAGGGGGATGGAAGACAGATGAGGAGTAAAGGGTGTCAAATATATGATGATGGAAAGAGACTAGGCTCTGGGTAGTGAGTACACAATACACTGAAACTTAAGAGAAGTAATCAACAGCCCAGCCTTCCTACTCTTCTTCCTTCCTCCCCAATCTCCTTCCTATTTCCCCTCTCCCAATCTCCTCTTTATTCCCACTTCTTTGTTGTATTAGGAACCCCTGCAGAACCAGCACCTCACCTATTTTCACCTCCAGATCCTCGTTCAGGAAGAGGTTGCCTAGCTTGAGGTCCCGGTGAATGACCCGGTTTCGGTGCAGGTACTGGCAGCCAAGGACGATCTGACGCAGATAGTAGCGGGCCTCAGGCTCAGTCAATGCTTTCCTCCGTTTGTGCAGCTCCAAGAGAGACTGGGTAGGGGTAAAAGAGAGGAAAGAGGAAGAAAGGAGTAGGGAGCGAGCGGCGCTCGATACTCGAGTCCAAGGGTGAAAGCGGTATCATTAGGTAAAAGCAGCTCAGAACTGACGCTCCCGCTCCCCTCATACCCACTGCCGGCCCCTACCCTCCACCCCCGCCATTTTTTCTCCAGGACAATTAGGATCCGGGCTCTCCCATAAACCTGGCACTCCCGTTTTCTACCAGCTCCTTCCAAGGCCCCTGACCAGGAACTCCTGTCAGCCCCACTCCCTAAGCTCAAAGTCCCCAGTACCCCCTTCCCTTGCTTTTTCGCAGCACCAGATCCCTTTCCTGAACCTCCTAAGTCTGCCTCCAACCAGCCTCTCCCTGACCCAACCCCAATCCGGAACCGCCAGGTCCATGGCACCCCTTCCCAAGGACTCCACCCTTAGCAACTCCGGAAGCCCTAGCGTCCATTACCAGAGTTCTCCTCCGATCCACCCCCCCCACCCCACCCTCTGTCCAACACCCAGCGTCCAGGAGCCAACTTCCCTAGCAGCAAGAGGACTCGGGCTTCACTTAACCGAAACCCCCTCCCCTCGCAGCTCCAAGCTCTGTTCAAGTACTTTCACACCCCTAACTCGAGGTTGCCGGCACCTCCTTTCTAGCAGTTCCGAGCCCTGGGCTCCCCTTCACCAGCAACTCCGGGTCCGGCGACTCCAACCCCCGCCCCTGGGCAGCTCCAGCCCCCCAGCCCCCGCCCCCGACACTCACTCTCCGGCGGCAGAGCTCCAATACCACGAACACGAAGTCGTTGTCCTCGAAAAAGCCGTGGAAGCCTACGACATGCTGGTGGGAGAGGCTGCGGTGAATGGATATCTCCATGGACATCTTCTCCTTCTGGTGCGGCTTAAGCAGCAGCGACTTAGGCACGATCTTGCCAGCGAACACCTCCTTAGTGTCCGCGTCCGAGATCTCGAAGCACTTGGCAAAGCCGCCCTTCCCCAGAAAGCGGCCCCGCAAATAGCGCCGTCGACTGCGTGGGTCTACTAGGACCTCCGGGATCTCCTTCCCCGGCGGGGCAGCCGCCGGGGGCCCCGGAGCTGCAGCGCCGGGCCCCCCGGCTTTCCCTGGGTCGGCTGATGCCCGCGCCAGCTTCCCTACTGTTGCTGCCGTGCTCATGTTCCCGGAGTTGCTCAGTGGCCCTCCCGAGTCTAGGTAGAGGTTTGACACCGCTCAGCTCCTCCTCGAATTCAAACGCGGCGCCGGGAACGTTACAAAAGCCTACGCGCCACTGATTGGCCGCGGGGATTTAAAATCCAAACCCGCCCGCCGCGCGGCACTCTGGGTGCGCTAGGCACCGCAGCCGCCTTAACACATTACGTAGCAGGTAGGCTGGGGAAGGGGCGGGGGGATTTGATTGACAGGAACTCATGAACTGCAGACACGTGGGATGCCTGGGAAATGAGGAGTGCCAGAGCTGGAGTTCCGGGTTTCTTCTCCTCTCAGCTGCCCGGGAAGTACCTCGTTTCACTAAGCTTTCCTTAACACCTTCCTCCACTTCCACCCCGCCTTCTAAAATATAAACTCAGAATAGAGAGCCGGCAGCGCCAAGAGACAGCTTGGGAGAACCTTAGAACACGCCTCCAATGTTACTAGCTCTCTTCTGAGATACCCCCAATACACTAAAATCTAAGTAAAACAGGATGCTTGCGAAGAATTTCCAAATTCATGTCAAGGTCCCTATTCCTTTTCCTTCAAATAACACCTGCTCCTGTGCCCCTCTGGCTTACAGAGCACCGCTACCAAAACTATGGTCCAGGGATCGCCACCATTACCATCACCTGGGAGCTTGTTAGACAAGCAACTTTTCAGGTCCTGCTGCAGACCTCCTGAGAATTTGCCTTTCAGCGTGACTACCCAGGTGATTCCTACACATACTGAAGCTTGAGAAGCTCCATACCAGTGTCTTGCTTGCTCACTGTTGTTTTTTCCAGTGCTTAAAAAAGTATACCCTCAGTATTTCGTCAGAGGGAGAGATGGAAGAGTGCATGGCAAACTGGCAGGCCAAGGCCAAATCTGCCCTGCAGGGTTGTTTAGTTTGACTCCCCTTTTCAAAATTTGGATTCATTTAAAGCACTTCAGAATCAAGACAGGTCGCACAAAATTCAGATCTGTGGCTTTCCCTGAAAAGCAAAACAAAACTAGCAGTTCTGGCAACACTATGCCTGCATACTTCCCCAGTTTGTCAAAGTTCCCAGATGTCAACCCCCCCCCCCCGCCCCCCACCTTTGTCTATTTGCCTGTCTTCTGTAGATACTTGAATGGCAAGCCTGGAGTGGCAAAATAGCTAAGTTAGAAACCCTTTCTCTGTTCCCATGTTGCCCTACCCTGTTTTTGATAGAGTCCAGCAAAAATCTCACCACATTGTCAGTATCTCTTTACCCGCCTTTCAATAAACTGAGAGACAATAATGATGTCTTTCCTACCCCATGTTCCAGGCTCCCACTGCAATGCCCGGTAAAAAGGAGGAACAAATGTTTGCTGAATAAAAGGGAGGGGTTTTTTAATTATTATTTTTTATCCCTGTGGTATAGTCTTCTATTTTATGTTTATTGACATTGATTTTACAGAGAGAAAAAGTATACAGATCATAATTGTACAGCTCAGTGACTTCTCACAAACTAAACACACCCCATATAAACAGTACCCAGACTGAGAGACACTACTGATACCCCAGAAGTCCCCATCATGCTTTGTGTTGGGGGTCCCCAAGACTACCCCACCCAGTTCAATGATTCACTAGGAGACTCACATACTCAGCATATAAGCCTACTCATGGCCAAATATGATTTATTATAGAGAAAGGCTGTGAAGAAGAAATCAGCCAGGGGAAATTTCAGGTGCACAGAGCAAAGTCCAAAGGAAACCAGGAGCAAGCGTCCTAGAGTTCTCTCCCAGTGAAGTCACACAGGACACACTTAATTCCTCCAGCAATGAGTTGTGACCACACCAGCAAAATATCATCTAATAGGGAAGCTGATTAGAGACTGACTGCCCAGGGCTTTCACTGGGGGCTGGTCATGTAGACACTCTCTGCCTAGCACATAACAAATTCAGAATTCCCAGAAGAAAAGCAGATATTTAACATAAGCACACTGCACACAGTTTAGGCATAGCAAGCCACGCATCACTTAGTGAATGATGAGAAGCTTCCCAAAGCCCAAGTACCCAGTGGCCAGCTAAGTGCCAACCTTGCAAATAGGCCTTTCTAAAGTGAGCGGTTTCAGGTCTGCTTTATTAACTCCTTTCTACATAGTGTAGCCTTGGCCCAGGCTTCTTTACAGCAAAGTTATTATCAGTAGGACCCCCACACAAAAAGATGAAACCAATCTGCAGGACTGATCTCAGCTATATCTATTAGGGGACCTGGATTTAGCCAGTTAAAGTAAAATGACTTCCATTAACCATAAAAGTCTACCTAAGAAAGCCAGGTAGCCTCCTCCTCAGTTTCTGTCTGACACGTTTTTACCTGGCCCAAGGTATCAACTCAAGTCCAGCACAGCTATGGGATGCAAGTTAAGTTGACCTGAAGCCTTCTAGGGCTGAGCCAGAGTGGTGGTGGGCAGACAATACAACACCAGGGGGCATATGTGGGCTCCCTGAAAATGAGTTTACAATGTTAGGGTGCCCCAAGCAGAACAGACATTAGTCAAGCAGTGGAGGTTAATAGCACTCCCAGTGTAGCCTTCTACTTTGAGACCTCCTGCCCTAGAGTTCCCAGACTGGTATGAAAAACTGGTCCAGTCCTTGTTTTTCAAGGGACTGCCTGAAGGGAGTCCATTCCAAACAGTGTTGCATGTCCATACCAGTTATCCATCTTGTGAGCTTGGATGGCACTTGAAGGCATTCTGATGGAGAGTGCAGAAGGCTCCTCTGTTGTCATAGTCAGTGCTGCCAGGTGTGACCACAGGCTCAGCAGTCTAAACTCAAAGTACTTGCAGGGCATGGCAAGGCAGCAGTGGAAAGCTTTCAGGAAGAGGGAAAGACTCCCGGACTAGTTCTGACAAACAAAGATGAGAAATGCCCTTCCCATTCCCAAGTCTCCCTAGGTACTAGCTTTTTGCTTTTCTCCACTGTCACAAAATCAGTACGCCCCACCAATCAACAAGCCTAACTTCACATTTTATTTATTTATTTTTTGGTTCTGCAAACTGTTTCCTTTTCAATTTAACAATGCACCATAAACATTCTTCTATGCAATGGATGAAAATATGCTACTGAAACATAGAGTGCTACAGTTGGATACTGAGAATGACACCTAAAGCAAAGTATAAGCATAAAATTAAAGCCCTGGGCCTGGCAAATGCCTGCCAGGGGCACTACACAAAAGGAATGTCTCCAAAGCCCCTTTGTGGGGCCTTATAGCCACCCCTGAGTTCCCTTGAACCCCTTGGGTAGAATGGGTCCTGTAAACTTTTGTGTGTCCACATAACCGCCCCCAACCCCCCACCAATTTCTGTCTGGTTTGCTTCATCTCATCTTCTACCCTAGCCATCTCATCAAATTCTCTTACCACCTCCTAACTGTTCAAGGACATATTGTATATGGCCTCTTTGTGTTTCCTGAGGCACTGAGCCAGCCCCTTGTTGGTTTTTCTTTTGGCTTTCCTGGTACATCATCCCCAGCTGGGCATGCTTTCCTGCAGCCCTTCATCCAATAGCTGGGTTTCTTTCTTCCTTTGGCTCTCTGGTTTTCCTCCAGTCACTGGCTTTCCCTCTTCTTTTGGCTTTCCTTCCTTCTCTTCTAGTACTTCATCTAGTATCTTCTGTCTTTCCCTTGTTTTCTATTTTTCCCTCATTTTCTAACTTTTCCTTGTCTTCCACAGTATGAGCTACTCTGGCTTTTCAGCACACTGAGGCTTTTCTCTGTTTTCCATCTTTCCTTCATTCTCAGGCATTCCATTTTCACTGCAGAATTTTTCCATGTTGAGATGTCCCCCCACCCTTTTCCTGTCCTGCAGGAATTCTGGACAGGTTCCTCCTTTTCTAGCCTACCAAGTGCTGAGAACAAAGACACACAGACCTTTTTCCTCTCAGTACCTGTTCCTTCTCACCCATTCCAGTGTTCCTCAGGCAGCGATGAAGAAGTCCCTTGCACTGACCTGAAAGAACCTGGAGCAACAATTAGGAGTTCGCAGATGGCTCAGAGCCCAACCACAGCAAAGGGAATACATTTTAAAAATCATCTCTTACTGTCATCTAGTCCTTTCATCTGGAAGGATTGTACATAGAGGAATAAAAGCCCTTAACCAGAGCCCTGGTTGGGTAGCTCAGTTTGTGAGAATATTACCCTGATACATCAAGATTGCGGGTTCAGTCCTCCATCAGAGCACATACAAGAAGCAAACAATGAATGGTAAAATAAGTGGAACAACAAATTGATGTTTTCTTTCTCTCTCTTCCCCTCTCTCCTTAAAATCAATAAAATTTTTTAAAAAATTTAAGCATTTAACCAGATAAGATATATTCAGGAACTGGTGAGGATGTGTTATGGACTAAAATGTCTTCACTCAAAATTAGTATGCTAAAGCCCCTAATCCTCAGTACCTTAGAACATGACTACAGTTGAAGAGAGGGCCTTTAAAGAGGTGATTAACGTAAAATGGAGTCATTAAGATGGGCCCTAATCCAAAATGTCGAGTGTCCTTATAAGAGGAGATTAGGGCACAGACAACACAAAGGGATGACCACGTGAAGACACAGCATAAACGCAGACCTCTGCAAGCCAAAGAGAGAGGCCTCAGGAGGAAACAAACCCTGCTGACAACTTGATCTTGGACTTCTGACCTCCAGAACTGTAAGGAAATAAATCTCTGTTGTTTAAGCCACCCTCTCTGTAGTATTTAATAGCAGCCCTAGCAGATTAATAGAGGATGAAATTCTAATTTTCAAAAATTTCAAAAGGGGTCTACATAACTTCCTACGCCTTTTATCCACATAGCACCGTAGGAAAGATGAATCCCTTTCTAGAGACAGCTATATTTGAATAATCAACCTACCTTACGTCCTCAGGTGTCTGTACCAGGGAAAAGTGCAGAGGTAGAGTCAGGATATCAGCCCACTGTGGCAAATTGCAGCAATCCAGAAAGCTGAAGAGTGCCATACCGGCCCCCCCACGTACCCCCCCCCCCCCACACACACACCCACAGAAGGCCCAGAGGCTGATCTGTCAAAAGCAGATGGAGGAGTCACAGTCCCTATTATGTGCCCTCCCCCAACCGGCAGCTTTTCCCGGGGAACACATGTTAGGATGCAATTAGCCTCTGATCAGAGATAAAAAGCTGGTCAGCAGCTTAATTTTAGATGGTCCCTTCTGAGAGCAAGCCCTTTTCTATGGCATTTGTATGTGACCCAGAAGGTCCAGCCAGCATCCACGACTCATGTTTTCATAATTCAGAGTTCCACAGATGGGACCCTAAGTCTCCAGTCGTTCCGAGGTCTGAGTCCTGTTCATGGAGCCTGGGTCTGCTTTCAATCCAGCACATCTCCTGTTGAAGCTGAAAAGGCATACCCAGCTAGTCTGTTTTCAGCTTCTAGTCAGGTCCCAGCAATCAGGATCAGTGAATTTGCAATTCCTATTGAGCCAGCTGCTTTTTCCGGCAGCAGCAAAGATATGCTGCAGTGCTATATAACCATGGTCCAAATTTAAGTGACAAGCACAACTTCCTTTTCATCTTGTCCATCTTAGAGTCCAAACTGATCCACTCAAAAATATGCACACCAAAATGGACAGTCAGCAGCCAATATGTGTCAGATATTTGATTTCAGCAAGAGCTTATTACCAATTTAACTGCCTTTTCAAATTCTAAATGTGTAGTTCCATCCAGAGATTGCCTCTCTTTTAATGTGTTGAAAGATCCAGAGGCTCCAACAGACACAAATCCTAGCAATGATCATCAGTTACAGAGACTTATTCTGGTTCCAATTAGAATTTAAATTCCAATTCATTAGTGACAAAGAGGAAGAAAGTTTTATCCCACCAACACCTTCTTAATTTTAAGAATTAAAATTAGCCCTGGCTGGCGTAGCTCAGTGGATTGAGCGCGGGCTGGGAACCAAAGTGTCCCAGGTTCGATTCCCAGCCAGGGAACATTCCTGGGTTGCAGGCCATAACCCCCAGCAACCGTACATTGGTGTTTCTCTCTCTCTCTCTCTCTCTCTCTCTCTCTCTCTCTCTCTCTCTCTCTTCATCTCCCTCCCTTCCCTCTCTAAAAAATAAATAAATAAATAAAATCTTTAAAAAAAAAAAAAGAATTAAAATTAATCTTTCTTTGCTTGGGAAGATCCCTCTAGCATCTGTAAAACTATAAGCATGTAACATTTTAAATCCACTTTACCGTATATCCAAATACAACAGCCACAAAATACAAAGCCATTTTTAAAAACTGTCCTTCTTTTCTCATTGCAAATTTACTTAATCCCTAGCAGAAAATTTAACATTTACAGGGCTATCATTGCAAGCCTGCAACATTACCTCTTTTCCGCACAGGTCCCTTCCAGTAACAACCCCCCAAGGGTATCTCTCCACTACCATAAGGTCAGAGTTTCAGCCAATGGACTCAACCAGTAAGAACAAGTTAGAGTGTTTTTCATCCATACAGTCAAAGGCCATTGAGGACCCACTGCATGTCTGTTTTATTTTTCCCACTTAGAAACACTAAAATATAATGAAACATTTAAGACACTTCCTTTAATTTCCTTTCATTCTTTAACAGCTTTTTCACTCCCCTTCTAATCCTTGTCAACATGGAGTTTTAATTTCATGTAGGTGCAATAATGCCCTGTTAATACAATCTATCTGCACAGCATCAGTAATAATACTCTTAATATAATAGTGAACCCTTATTGAGTACCCACTATATGCCATGCATGGGGCTAAGAGCTTTACAGAAGTGATCATTTAATCTTTACAAAGGCCTTAGGAGAAAAAGATTATTATACCCATTTTGAAGATGAGGAAATGAGCACTTCTGGATTAGGTTACTCACCCAAGGTCATATAGCCACCAGGTGACATAGCTTGAATTCCAGTTGGACTCGGCAGACTCCATAGTACATCTGCTTATACAATGGCTCTCTGCACACTCTCTTTGGGCCTTGTCTGGCAAGCCCCAAAGCCCAGACTCATTTGTTTACTTGCTCACTCCCTCCTTACCAAAAAGCAGTATGACATATCGGTTAAACTCATGGACTAAAGAATCCTAGGTACAAATGCCAGCCCCTCCTTAGCTGTGTGACCTCTCTGTGCCTTACTCTCCATGTCTATAAAATGGAGATAATTATATATAGTGCCCATCTCCTAGGATTCTATCTTGATGATATGCCTATCTCCTAAGGTTCTTGTAAAGAGATTCTATGAGTACAGCACTTCAAATGGTACCAGGCACATGATCATATCCTTATTGTTGTTACTGAAATAAAAGGAACCAGTGCCTACTCCCAGGATGCTCAGAGTATCCAACAGGGCTTTCCTGTTCCCAGGCTCTCATATTTCCTTGTTTTTCCCCTCTGCTCTGGCCCTGCTGCTACCTTGGGATCTTGTGGCTTCCATGGGAAATCAGAAAATTCCTAGCAGACCCCAAAAGGTGAGATGAATGCAGCTGAAAAGGAACTAGTGGAGCCAAGAAAAACCAGAGGCTAATGTCTAGATCCAAGGTCTGAAATACAAAGTGTGGACTCCACTTCTGTGTTTCTTTTCTTGGGTGATTTTCATATGCACAAACCATGTGCCTGATGTCCAACTGACTTGGAGACATATAGAATAAGCCATTTTGTTTCCTCAGGGAAACAGGATGTCCTGTGCTAACTCTTCTTCCTTCAGGGTCTGGGTCAGAGTGCATAATAATGAATGCAACTGGGGCCAACCCACCAGGGAAAACTTCAGGAAAACAAAGGATTACCTGACTGGATGGCAAGTGTAGTCCTCAGGGCCATGTGCTTTGGAGGCCCAGGACACTGGAGGAGCTGCATAAAAACACCAGTTTTGCGGTAGGTAAGACCTGGTTTCATTCCAGTTCAGCCATTTATTAGCTGTGTGACTCTGGGAAGATTTACCTCTCTGAAGATCAGTTTCCTCCTCTGTATAACGGGTTGTAAAAATCCCTACTTTTTTGACAGTTGGGAGGATTAAATGTTTTCAATACATGCCTGGCACCCCACTGATGCAAAGCAAGAAAAGATCATTCCTTTTCCCCATGTCTTCTTGTGGTAGACTGATTATAAAGAAAAGATGCTCTTAATTTTAAACTTTAAAAAATATAAGAGTGCTGTACCTTGTGCTATGAGGGGTTTCACTCAAGGTATATCACTTCACAACAATAGTAGTTAAAACTATCATTTATTGAGTGCTTATCCTGAGCCAATATCATGCTTTACAAATGTGAATGCATTTAAATCCTCATCACAACCCTTATACATCTGCCCTATTTTATGGATGAGAAACCTGAAGTTCCAAAAGGGAAGGCAACTTGCTCAAAAGTACAGGGCTAGGATTGGATCTGCCACCTCCAACACCCATGCTCTTCACAGCTGTGATAAACACTCAAGAGAGGACCCTCAAGCCTCCATCAGAGACCTCTACTTTGTCTCCTTGGCTTTCTCTACCACTAAGCTGTAAGATAGATCCTTATGGGCAGGGCCAGGTTCCATCTTATTCTCCACTGTATCTCCTGGAACTTAGCAATGGCTCAATAAGTATTTGTTAACTGAATAAATGGGTGATGTATTAACAGCATGAGTTCAGGCCCATCTTCCTTGCCCTAACGGGCAGCAAGTACATGTTCTGCAAAAGCACCATCCCCCTCCTTGAGAGCTCAAGAAGTGCTGCTGCAATCATGGAATTAGGAGAACAGGTCCAAGCCGGCAGCATATTTTGCTGACACCTGTTTTGAAATAACCAAGCCTTTGAACACGTTGTCCCAACACTCCCAGCACCATTTCAGGGGACTTACAGCTCCACAGAAGCTATCCCAGGATACCAACCAGCTACATCTGACCACCTATAGCAACCATCCAGGTCTGTTAGATGCCAATCTGTCCTAGAGATTGGCTGAGGGTGAGTTGGAACTTGGCTGGGCTCCAAGTTCTGGATACCCTATAGCAGGGGTCCCCAACCCCTGGGGCCACAGATCGGTACTGGTCTGTGGCCTGTTAGGAACAGGCATGCACAGCAGGAGGTGAGTGGCAGGCAAGCAGTGAAGCTTTGCTTGCATTACCACCTGAGCTCTGCCTCCTGTCTCCCCCCAACTCCACTGGCACATCCATGGAAAAATTGTTTTCCATGAAACTGGTCCCATATGCCATAAAAGTTGGGTACCCACTGCTCTGTGGGCTCTCACCGGCCATATCAAGACACAAAGGTCTCCCTAGCCAACAAGATCCCTTATTTATGCTAAGAAACTTCCAAGGATGTGTTAAAGAGGAGCAATGTCTGTTTGATTTACTTCAAGTCTGCTATCACCCAGATGGGTCAGAGTGACTAAGAAAGGAACTGTGCCACAGGCTCTGACTGAAGTCACTCATGCAGAAGTGACTAACTCAGAAGCCACCAGAGACCCCAACCAACCACAAAGGCCCTGTGCAGCCATGTGGAACAGAATCTGGCAACAGGAGGCTCATAAGTCAACCATTCAAACCTTGTTCCCTACACCACGTGTCCTGAAATATCTCATCTGGCCTGGAGTGGAGGCTAGTGGGATGGGGGCCTCAAGTCCAAGTAATCACCCCATTAAGTATGTGCTGGATACCTACAGGTTCACATCTGCCACCTTAGGAGTTCACAGCTAGTGTGGATTCAGGCAATAGCACAGGTACATAAGTAGAATTTACCTAGACTTTGACAAAGTCCCCTCTATAGGTGCTACAGTACCCATGATGAAGCAGTTCCAGGCAGAGGAGCATCCTCCAAGTTGCTTTTTTTTTTTTTTTTTTAAAGAGATAGAAGGTAAGGAGACAGACAGGGAGAGAAACATCGATGTATGAGAGAAACATTGACTGGTTGCCTCCTGACAGCCCCCAATGAGGGACCTGGTCTGCAATCCAGGCACGTGCCCTGACTGGAAATCGAACCAGTAACCTTTCAGTTTGCAGGCTGATGCTCATACCACTGAGCCACACCAGCCAGGCCCCAAATGGCTCTTCATTAAACAGTCTGCACTTTGGCTAGCTACCTCATCTCTGTTCCCCCTAATCCAGGCCTTGTAGTACTCAGGAGGTACCCTCCTCCCCCAAGACTAAGAGTAATGAGATTGGGTAACAGTGGGCAGGGAGACAGAGAAAAATAGAGACATCAAGAGAAAAGAAAAGGCCTGAACTGGACACCTGATGGTTTTTCCTGCTCAGTATTCATTCTCACCACTTCTGGCAAAATCACTACCCCCAACCCCAATACCACTACCAGGCACTAAGTCTCAGTCCACATGGGTATGTGCCCCAGGCTTAAGTAATCAGTGTATTCCATCTTCCAGCCACAATGATTTCTTGAGGCTGGATACCTCCCTGGTTTGGAGCAATGACAGCCAGGTCCAAGGGGTCTGTCAGGGTTGGGGAGCTCTTTCTACCAGTATCAAGCTGTGGGGGTCACTCGTGAAGCCTGAGAAGAAAGTCAACTCAAAGCAGCATAGAGAGCTGAAGAAAGACAGGTCCCTGATGACACTGTTGTGAGTCCTAGGATCCATCTTGACAGCCAATCTAGCCCTGACCTTATCAGCTACATTAGCCAGTACCTCCTCTGCCATAAACCAATTGGAAAGGGTCCCTCTCCCATCTGCCTGCTCTACTGGGAATACTCAGAGGACAAAAAGACTCACGAAGGTAATTGTCTGATGACAGATTGTCCCCAGGTGAGAGCTACCATGGAGACACAGTCCAGCTAGCCTTTCCCAGGACACATAATTACAACTATCAACACACTTTCAAAGAGTATCAGTTCATAATTACAGACTCGTCTTGTAGTAGATGTTTGGTCTTCTCAGCACCTTGCTCTGTTAATGGGCTATGCTGTTTCTCCACCATGGTGGGCTGAAGGAAAAGTCTTGACCCAGATCAGGATTATCAGAGTGCCGCACACCCTTGGCCACACTAAGTGATCAAAGAGGGCATGGGACTCATGACAAACCACTGAGAACCTTTCTCTGGGATTTTCCAAATTGGTCCAAATTGGAACTGGAGGGAAGAAACCTTTCTTTCAGGGTCACCAAGTTGGGAGATACAAGTCTGGAGCTGTCAGCTACCACCAGCCCCAATGCTTGGAGAAAGCCCACTTACAGTAGGAGAAAAGGAAGCCAAGACACAGGTCTTGGAGAACTTGCCTTCTCTGATGTCCTCAGTTTTCGCTCCCCAGCTAGGGACTAAATTTATAATCTACCTTATAGCTAAATGTTGCCATGTGACAAGATAATAGGAACTTGGGGGCCTGGTGACATGGTAGAGCCACCTACCCACCTGCCTATCCCGGCACTGTTAAAAGAGAAATGACCTATCTTATCTGAGCCACTGTATTTTCATGATCTCCTTGTTATAGCAGGCCTAGTCTGTACTTTTATTAATGTGAAGATGAAAAAGATATAAAAACAAACAGCTCTGATGGGGTTTAAATCTCTGAATATCACTGTCCTTTCAATATGCTATTATAACTTTGGAAGTGCCTTCTACATGCCAGAAACTATCCTTAATGTCTGCATTTAACCCATACCAACCCAATGGGGTGCCACTGTAATTCCCACTGTACAGCTCAGAGACTGAGTAACTCACCTGAGGTTCAAATCCCACTGCCTCCCAAGCTTGTTTTTTCCATGATTTGTTGTGTAAATCAATATAACTCCCTCCCTCTTTTTTTTTTTTGGCTTAAACCAGTTCAAGCTAGATTTCTGTCACTGTAACAAAGCAGTTCTAATTGGATTTTTATTTCATCTAGTTTGTACATTCCTCTATGGAGTGCCAACTATATGGTGCAGAATTTTCAGACACTATTAATGACTACAAGTCAGACAATTCTCCATAGACACCTGCTCCCATTTAACCATTCAGACCACAAGTGTAGCTACAAGACAACAGGGCACAATACAAGGAGACTGTCTCCTCAGAGGAAACACTAGACTTCCTGCCTGTAACAGATATCATTAGATGGTTCACCCAAAACTCATTCTCAATCCCCCTTCTCCCTGCCTGCCTGAAAAACCAAAATACTCACTTTCTCAGCTTTCTCTACAGCCAGATAATGCAACTTGGGGCAATGAACGGTATAACAGGGAGAGATTCCTGCACAGTAACTAAAAGTATGGGTTCACCAAAATGTTGTGGGTTTGATTTCGGGTCAGGGCACATACCTAGGTTGCAGGTTTGATCCCTGATAGGGGCACATATGGGAGGCAACTGATCAATGTTTCCCTCTGTCTATCCCTCTCTCTGAAAATGAATAAATATATCCTTGGGTGAGGATTAAAAAAAAGTACAGGCTCTAGAGACAGAATGCCTAGGTTCACCACTGCATTAGGTATATAAAGTTGGGCACTCAATCTCTGTTTCTTGGGGAGAATAAGTGCACAGATCTTGTGGTGGTTGTGGAGATCAGAGGAATTAATAAATATAAAGAACTCAGAAGAGTATCTGGTATGTGATAAACACTCTGTGTTGGCATTTGATATTTAATCACCTATACATGCTAATACGGAGCAATCTCTAAGATAGATTAAGTCAGAGCAGAGAGGTGCAAAACAGCACAGCTCATGTTTGATCATATTTGTACGAATGTGGAGAGGCTGGGGTGTACATATACACATGCCTGCTTGTGCATATACAGACTACCTCTGCCAGGAGAGACCAGAACCTGTTCAGGGTGGTGGCCTCTGGGGCTCTGAACTGGGAGGACTTACTTCATTACATGTCCTTTCTTAACTAGATCAGACTTTTGGAATCATATACTTGAGTTACTTAAAGATTTTCAAACTGTTTTGTTTTAAGAGGCTTAACCCTCCTCACTTTGTGGGTTGTTCACCAATAAAATGGACAGTCAAAAATTATGGCAATTATATCTCAATAAAACTGTAAAAGATTACTAAGGAAATGGACAGTTAGTCGCTTATAGTACAAGTATTCAAACATAGGTGGGATGGTAATGTTGGACATGCCCTGGAAAATTTCTCTAATGAACAAGAGGTTATATTTTGCCAACTCTAACATTCACCTGTTTGGTGGCACAAAAGGAGAATGGGGCTGGAGGAGAGGCCAGGATATGATAAAAAATGATGCAACCATCACTGACTGCTTGTATTAGACAGGATAAACAGCAGGGGTACTCCAAGGGCAAGCTTGTCCCATCTGAAGAGCATGGGCTTTGGAGCCAGACAGATACGGCTGTGACTCCTGGGCCAGCCAATTCTTCACTGTATGCACTGGACCACGTTATTTAATACTCTCATCTGTAAAATGTGACCCATGAGCAGGCTAGTGAATGTAAAGCCCACAGCAGGGTACCAGGCACATAGTGAAGTGCCTGAGGAATAGAGATAGCCATCAACAGAGGGGGAGAGTGATCACCTTTAAATAACTTGTTTGGTTGTCAATCTTTTAATGTACAAACATAAAAAAAATGACAAACCAGAAAGCAGTTTTACACTGAATGAGTGGAGATAATTATACATAGTTGTCAACCCCATAAATGGATACTGAGTCAGTACAGTGCCTGCTAGATCCAAGGCTATACAGTTCCATGGAGAACCAGAGCACTCACAGGAGAATCAGAGCATTAAGCAAGGCCAACATTCTCAGGACTTCACCTCTAAATCTTCCTTCTAAACCAAGAAGTCAGAGCAGAACCAGGGAGGATTGTACTATTAGCCAGAAGACAGTAAGGATGGTACTGGCAACTTCAGTGACTGCTTGGGACTCTTGTGCCACATAGTGATTTTAAGAGGCCCCAGTATATACATGTGATTGGGCCAAAGTACAGATATTTTGGTGAAGTTTATGGCAATTAAAGGGAGGGTTTTATGGCAGGGAACAGATATCACAAATGCTATGTCTTCAATGAAATAAGGCATATACGGCTGCCTGCAAATACCTTGAAGCAAGGAATGGCTGCCAGACTAGTCCATCCTCATGGGAGATTCAAACCGGGGACTTTGCAAAAATAAAATCTGGGTGCTAAGGATCCCCCTTCTAGTAAAAGCCAAAGGCCCTACAACAGAATGTTAAGTCTTTTCTCAGTCACCCTTGGTTAAAATGACAGTTGAAGTCATCTGGGAAAAAAGAGAAATACCACCACCACCCCTTTCTCATTTCAGTAGCCAACATGAATCTGAAGCTTTTCAAGCCATGAATACTTTTTCTTCATGATTATAAGCAATTGTGGCAACTGGCCAAATATGTTAGCAGCCAGCAAGCTTAGAGTGACCCTGTGAGTGGTGCTCACTGTGGGAATTTATGGCCATGAACTACATACCAGCTTTGTAACCACCATGCTGGGACAGAGTGCTCTGCTCTGCAGCCAGCCTCAGGTAGGCCCCTGCCATCCACAGGACCAAGGGTGGGAGCATTGGGAGCAGATGATTCTGTGTCCCACATATAATGAATGGTATGAAGTGACTGTTAATAGATACAGTTTAAGCAGAGCATTTGGAAACAACTCTTCCAGACATTCTATATTAAAGTCTTAAGAGCTTAGACTGAGGATGATTGAGAAATTCCAAAGAATTAAACAAAAAACCCAACAACAACAAAAAAGGATGGGTAGAAGGTGTCAAAGACACAAGAGATCTTTGTAGATGTTGACTGGCTCACTTTGTCCCCAAGTTTATCTTAGAGCTCAAGCGAATTCAAGACATGAGGCAGAGACATTAGACCTGTGTCAAAGGCAAAAACTTCTGATAGTAGCTCTTGGTGACGTCAATCATCAGCTCCTGGGTACATTCTGGGAGCTCCCCTGAGAAGAGTCCTGGGGAAAGAAAGACCTGGTCAACCATGGAGAGTCAGGGGAGGTCTGCAGCTCTGATTCCTGTTTAAACCCCACAGGGGCCCTTTTCTTTAGTCACAAAATGTTGAAATGCTAGGTTTTTCCATCTTTGGTACAGAATATTTCCACTGATTTTCTAGATGATAAGAATTTTTGTGTTGGGGGGTAATAAAAAATACTGTTCTCAATGGAGAAATATATTCCAGGTAAAAGACCTTAGTACATTATTACATGATCTGAAGAGTTAAAACAACTCTGACTACGTTGGAGGTTGCTCCAGACAAAGACTTGTCCATCCTTTGGATTCTGGTGTGATACTTCCTGGGCAAGCCAAGGTAAACACTCTTGAAGAAAAAAACTGCCCTGTTATCCAGACAATGAAATGAATCCAACATCCACCAGACAATATATAGGTGGGAATACAACAGAAATGTCCTATAGGGAAACAAAAGGTGAGCATCATATTGAAGAATATCCGGGAAAGAGGCACTCTCCTACACTATGGGTGAAAGTGCAAACTCATATAATTATTTTGAAGAGCAATTTAGGAATATCTAGCAAAAGTTTTAAAAGTTCATACCTTGTGACCTGACAATCCAACTTCAAGAATTTGTCCCACAGATAATGTTGCCCAATTGAACAATATATGTACAAGAGCATCAATGCAGCAGTTTCTAATTGTGAATAACCAGGTACTATACAATTTCTAACGACACCCTATACCAGGGCACAGGCTATTTACATTGTGCTACATTTATGCAATGAAAAACACATAACCATTAAAAGAAATGAAGTGAATCTCTACATACTGACAAGAAAAAAATGCCTAAGATGTACTGTTAAGAAATCAAGTTTCCATACAGAATAAAATATTAGGCTTGTGTTCGTCAGCAGCCATGATGGGCTATTACTTCAATTATGTCCATGATCTGCCTGGCTTCTAGGAGTCTGAGTTTTGGTTCCTGACCCAGGTTCTCTCTAAATAAGTTGCCTCTCACTTTGTTCCAAGACTCAGTTTCATGCAATGGAGCTCAGCAAAAATGAGCTGGTTTTCCTGCAACTCTGTGCCTCTTACTAAAGATGGAGACTGACAATTGTAGCATTTAGATGGTTAGTATTTTTTGTGAAACTATGTAAAATGAATATGGAAAGTATCTTGTCTCAGTGCAAAAAGTACTAAACTCTAAATAGGGGGTCTAACTGCTCATCAAGGCTTCCCCACTAACCAGCTCTCACACCTTGGATAACACACCCTCTACGCCCATTTCCTCATTTAAATGGTGATCTCTAAGGTCCCAGGAAGCTTGAATCTTTCATCAGAGGCTCCAAACACAATGAAATCCCTAGCAGTGCTTCCCTTACTTCTGCCATTAGTCATAAATTGGTTCTGAGGACCTTCAATAAGTTAAAAGAGACTAAGAAATTTCTCTAGCAACACACTTCTCATCTCACATCAGAAGCTTCCCTAACATTCTGACCTAGTACTTGCTGAGAACAATTAACACTTTTTCACAGTGGGAACCCGAGATGGGGAGAATTAGTAAAGATGTCTTTCCCTCCTCTGTAAATGCAGAGATGCATAATACAGTAGGATTGCCAAATTCCTCCCCAAAGAATCTGGGTGGATGGTACTGTCCATCTTTGAAATTCATATTCAATGATCTGAGTAATGAGATTGTTTAAACTGGAAAAACAATCTACATAGTGGCAGGTATCCATCTGTGAATTGGTAATGTGCCTGTGTATACACCACAGAGTTTCAACTGTGTAAACACCATGTATAAGAAATGACACTATCCTGGGGTAGGGGAGGATGTTAGGTTTCTGTCTTCCTTTGATTTCAGTGTTTTCCAAGCATTGTAGGATAAGCATGTATTACTTCTGTTTCCCCACATGCTGTGTAATCGGGAACTCTGAGCTCATGAAGGGCTTTACCTGAGAGCATTGTCAGCCAAGGTCAAGAGGGGATGCATTTACTTCTCTCAGGTGTCCTAGAGTTGTCACCGGTCTCAGACTTGCTTTGTTAATTTTTCAGTTTGGACATTCCTGCGCTGGGCAGGAAGTATAAGTTCAAACTCCCAACCAATGTTAGTTGTAAGGCCATAGTTAGAATTCTCTGGAGACTTCCTTTGCCCACCTACAGCCCAGGCAAAAGAGGCATGTTTCTTTGTATTCTTCCTGTGCTGGTGGCAGACTTGTTCTACATCAACTTTTTATTGAGGGACAGGCACCCATTGAAGGGGCCTCTGCCATGTGTGTATGCAAGGCTTTCCCTTATCCCCACACAGTATAAAACCCTGGACCACTCTACTCTGAAGATGGTATCAACTGAGGCATGCTTACAATGTCCACTTAGGTTTGTTTTTCCTTCTGACGCTTGATAACTTCCTTATCCAATTATGAATTTAAAAGGATATTTGTCATGTTGTGAATTTAAAAGGTTATTTGTCATGTTGTAAACATCATTCTTAGGTTCTTTGTAGAAGAATTTTTAAGTTAGCTAGACTAACATACTGTCAGAGGCAGAAATTGCATACATTGCTTTTGTGAAGGAAAATAAACTTGAGTTTTCACAACAAATACCCACAGTTACCTGGGCAGCCTGAGAAAACAGTGAACGGTGGGACCACAGTCTCTGGGGGTAACACTGTGTTGTCAAGAATTTTGCAGCAGTCTTTCAACACACACCGACGCCCCTGAAATTAAAATCTTATTAATAGGAAATAATAGATCAGGAAATAAGAGTAAACATTGTCTGCTATATGGAAGGTTATTTTATATTTTCTTCATTTGTGGTATCTTACAAAAGCCAGGGACAGTGACAAGAGGCTTGGCCAGAATTCCCTACTTCAGATGGTAACTGACAAGAAGGAAGAGGTAAGAATGTGAACATCAGTATATGTGATTATGTGTGTGTGTATATGTGGGGTGAGGGCTGTATGTTAGGGACAATTCAGGTTATCTTAGGCATTGTAGACTATGTGAAATTCAGTCTTCCAATGGCTCTGTTTAAGTTAATTATTTTTTGTTAATTTAGTGGACATCTGTTTCACCTGCCCAACATTTGTTCTCCTTTTGTCTTTAACAGAACCTGTATTTCCCTTAAGAACTATCTCTATGCCCAGCTCAGCCCATGTTCTTCAATTCCTATCCCACACTCCAAACCCCAAGCTTGCCACAGCGACTGGCTTAGGGAATTGACACTTGAGCCAAAAATCAGTCTGATGAATATCAATGTTGGGACTTCAGCTGGGGGACCAGTGGGAAAAGAAGCTCTTCCCAGTGAAGTTTCTAGAGGACAGGACGGAGCTGGGAGCAGCCATCTTGTTTCCATGAGGAAAGAACCCTGCCTGAAAGCCTCCCAGAAAAAACATAAAAGGGAAGGAGATGGATTCTCATGACTTCAATTGAATCCCTAGAGCCACTTGTGCAGGAAATTAGAATTCACTTCTATATTTGTAATTTGTATTAGCCCATCCATCCATCTGAAGGATTAGGCTGAACCTTATGCCTGTGTTTGCCCACTGACACCAATTTTCAGTTCTGCCACCATCTACAGCATTCTGAGGGAAAGAGGTGAGGTCTGGGAAAGCCATCTGTTCCATGGGTTAAGGGCAAGGAGAGGCTCCTGTATGCAGTTTAGAGGCTTCAGGCTACCTGCTGTAAGTTTCGGTCTTGACTGACTTGTGTTTTTATCAACAGGACCTGTGATTCATTGTGTTCTGGTCAAATGATCTGATGTAATAATATACCTGGCTGAGAATGGGGAACTTCTAACAAATACCAGGACAATGCTAACCTGATAAGATCTCAGATTTTACCAAAGAATATGAAAGATACTTTCATTTGATTATGTCCAAATTTTCCCCATTACTAAGTACCCAAATTAGATGTATTTCCAGAAATTTCCAGGTAGGTTGCCAAATGAATTTTTACCTCTAAAAATCTTGTACCTCTAAGATCTGAATTTCTTAAGCATCTACTAAGTTGTCTCCAGCTGTGTGGACAATAGCCTTGGCAATACTTGGCAACAAGTATTTGGCAACTTTAGCTCAGAAGCAAGTCATTACTGCAGCTATTCACCCTCTTTGCAAAGTTCTCCCCTATGAATTCCCTGATATTGTCAATTGCAAATATCCAGCAGATGATCAGCTCCCTGGTGAATTCCAAATGAACTCAAAGATGTTATCTAAGCTCCTAATAACTCAGACTAAGCCCATGGAGCCCTGACTAAAAAGGAAAGAGAACATGGTACAATACATTCACACACAGAGATTTGTGCACAGTGGACTGTGACAAAGAGGAACAGGGGACACAAATCTTCTGTGTACCACCAGCCACCACACAGCCTGTATGCACCTGCTTTGTGCACTGGTTGACCATTCTAGCCCACTTAGAGAAATGATGCTCAACTGGGCTTCAAAGCATTCTGGGTAAATTAGATAGCAGCAAAGTAAGAAATGAAGGTGTGTTTTAGACATAATGGATGGGCAATAGCAGAGAAGGTTAACAGCTGAAACTGCTTCTTTATTCTTTCCTGGAGAACATTCCTGATGGGGTCAAGAAGTACATGTTGCTAGTATTAAGCTACCTCTATCTCCTGATGCAAGTTCTTCAGCATCTCTGAGCCTTGGTGTCCTCATCTGTGAAATGGCATAAAACCAACCTGCAGGGATGTTGTCAGGATTAGAGTGGTAAATGAACAACACACAGCACAACAACAGTGCCTACTAATAATGCCTATTGGGCTTTTCCTGCTGTCATCTGGGCAATCTGATTAATACCTACAACTTCTTGTATCCAAACAGAAGCAGGACTATCAGGCACAGGATGCTGTAGGAAGGATCTGTGTGTCATGGGGCATGCCAGATTCTAAAAGAATTAATTACTGCTAGCTCTGAGATTCTACAATTCTTAAAAAATCTTTCTCCTCACATTACTTGAGAATCTATAAAGGCTCAGTAAATAAGTATTACTAATGCTGAACAATGACTATGTCCTGCAAGTGAACTGATATATTGAAAAGTGATCTGAGAATTAGAGCACCTCACCATAGGACTAGAATTCCCCAAGTATTGGGGATAGCATTTGGATTTGAACCTTTCAGATATCTGTTCTAGGGATAAAGGACAGGGCTAAAGGCTTATGCTGCTACAGTGATATCTTCCCTTTTCCATGGGACATACCAGAAAAGAGCTGCTGTGGTTTAGAAAGCCAGCTTTTGTCAAACAGAATGAGAGGACAGGGTGGATTTCACTATCTTTCTCTTCAATAGCAGACCAAGCCAAAACTTTCTGTCTCTAATACTAGGAACTCTGGAAGAGAATACTTGGCAAAACCACTACTTCCCTTAATTCTGAGCAACAAGTCAGATTGGAATGCTTTTCGCAGCAATGTGGTGCTCCCCTCCACTGTAGCCTTTGCCATGCCCTTGTGGCTCCTGGAACATTAACTACAGTTGCTGGAAGGTTGCTGATACTTGAAGGTTGAAGTCTTACCCAGAGCAGGGAGCCGGCTCTGTATTAATAGGAGTAGCCATTTAAAAACATGAATAAATCCTGGCTTTTTCTAGAATCTGGTCTCAGGTACAAATTTAAAGTGTAGGAAATATTTTTCCTAAACACTTCAGCAGTTTGGTTCTGATAATTAACATTCTTATAAATCCTAACTAAAAATCAAGTTCTTCATCTATGAAAATACCAAGAAATCTAATCTTGTGAAGCTTAGTGAGATCAAACTGATACCGAGGCTCCCATGCACCAGGGTCCTACAGGTTCTACTGAGCAAAGGGTTCCTGTGCACCCTGCATGCCCATTATCCTCAACTACCTGCAATTCCCATGAAGTCATGTCATGTGGGACTCTGAGCCTTATATATGCCAAGCTCTTAATTGAAATGCCCATAATCCTCCTGTCTATGAGCCAATTTTGCCTCACCCTTCACTCACCTGTCACCCTACCAGACTGTAAGATCCATGAGGTAAGGCAACAAGTAGGCCATATAGCAGCATGACCATTCATATTGCCTGGGTTCAAATCCCAGCTCTACTTAATAGCCTTATCAATCCTCTGACATCTAAGGTCTTCAGTCTCCTCATCTACAAACAGGGATAACAACAGCACTACCATCCTCAGATGTACTACCTTACTCGCTGTAAGGAGTAAATGGAAAAATCCAAGGAAAGAGTTTAACATCATAGGGAAGAGGTTTGATAAAGATTAGCCATGATTATAAATGCCTAGGAAAAAGCTCCAAATCCAGTATAATGCCAGTAGACCAGAAACTACTTCTACCCTGTTTGGTCAGAGAAGCAGAGGCTCACAGATGTGAGGGACAGAAGCTAGAGAGGAAGTGAGGCTGCTTAGCCAGCCAAGTCACCATACTCACAATCACACAGTTCTTGCCAACATGAACGTAAGAGCCAATCTGAGCTGCGTTGACCACACAATCTTCCTCAATAAAAACATGGTCCCCGATATGTAAAGGGAAGAATGCAACACTACAGAAAGAAAAGAAGATGAACAAAGAAAGGTCAAGGTAACGTATTCCTCATCAAGGCTTACAGAACTACAGATCCTAAACTCAACTTCAACATCTTGTCTTGGTAAGACTGTTCTTAGCAAGGAAGAAATCCTCAGGCTAGGGAAATTGTATAATTCTACTAGCTCAAAATCAGAAATATTAGACCAAGGAAACAACAAGGCAGAAGGGGCACAATATTTTATGCTAAAAGAACCGGCACCAAATACAAATGAGTGAATGAATGTGCTCATCCCTGATCCCTTTGAAAATGCTCACAGGTCACATTTTTAGTCATCTGCTCTATAATATGTCAGGGGACAGACATCAGGTTTGTGGAATATAAATTCTAGTACCCAGTATTCTGAAAATGTATACACGCATTCATTTTCTTGAGTGTCTATTATATGCCAGACTCTATGCTAGGAAATGGGGACACAATGGCAAAGATAAGCAATTCAATCCTGCCCACAAGGAGCTTACAATCAAGAGAAGAAATTAGCTTAAATAAGTAATTATACAGTAAGTAGTTAGTTACACAGTGGAAAAATACCATGTCATGTGAGTATATAACAAGGAGACTTGACCCAGAATGGAGGTTTGGTAAAAGCTTAATTGAAAGTGACATATAAGTCAAGACTTGAATGTGAGTTAGTAGTAGGCTTTCTGCAGGCTTCTAACATTGTTCTCATTCTCTAGGATTCCTTAAGTGTCATGGAGAGTGGTTCATGATCATATTTACAGTAATTTCAGTACCTTGGGATGGAAAATATTTGGACTGGAATAAATATTTTGTCAAAGATGACATCTGTCCTCCAAAGACCTATAATTTCTTTAAATTTTCCTGAATTCCATCTTATTTTCAGTCTAAAACACCTTGTGAGGCAATGAAGTCCTTGATCTCATCACAGTCTACAGCAGTACTGCCAGTTCTTTAATCTTAGTCAAAAATTCCAAACTTTATACTATCATTGGGTTCTAGTATTGGGACATGCATATGCATGGAAAGAAACCCACATCACCCTCTATTCAAGAGTTGTTGCTACTTATATTTTCATATTTCTATATTTCTCATGTGGACCATTCTTATTTACACATCCCTTCAACTCACCAACAAACCCCTTCTATACGCCAGACTCTATGCTAGGAACTGGGGCTACAATAGCAAGGATAAGCAATTCAATGTTCATCCTTAAAGCTTTTCTTGGACTGTATCTAATCCAATAATGACTTTAGCAGAAGGTAAAGTTATTACCTTCTGCTAGAAGCACCTCTAGCAGAGTATCAATCACTGCATGAAACCACAAAAGGGAACCTACCACAAGGTTTTCTGGTTTCCCTCAATAGCCTACTGAGCTAATGAGCAAATGGTTTCCTGTGAATGATTTAGAATGATTCCCTGCTCCAATCCCTGTATATAATGGAAAGCCTGGAGCTGAACATCATTATGGGAGATGCAGGATTATTCCTGCATGATATACTCCTAGGTATTAGAGTTAGTCTGAGTTAGCTACTATCTTCTCTGTTCATCCCTTGCCTTGTTCATACCAATGTGACAGGAGTATCATATTATATAGTGGCAATCACATTATAGTAGCATATTATATAGAAGCTATGTGTTTATATAAATGTTTCTACCACTAGGTTTGAAGAACCTTGAGGCAGGAATGCTATTTTATCCATCTTTATATGCCCTGCTTGTAACTTAGTGCTTGTTGAATTACTGGATGAAATACTGATGGTGTTACAGGTAGAAACCAGGAGAGTACATTAGTCAAGGGGAAGAAAGGCAAAGAGAATACCAACACAGCAGGTATAGCAGTCAGTTTTCCTGTACTGTCCATGTTCTTTCTTGGACAATCTTTATTCCTGCTGTGAGATCAGTGGGCCTGACTTGACTTCCCCACTAGGTTGCAGCTGTTTAGACTAGGAGTGGACACTTAACTCATGCTAAGCCAATCAGATTCCCTCTCCCTTGAATCTGAAATAAGACCTAAGATCTCTAGATGGTATCTGTTGGAAGCCTAAATGGAAAAATGATATAAATAAGGGGATGAGACAGCAAGGTTGGCTCCAGGAGGAAAGAGGGAAGACAAATCCAACCAGAGGAAGGAGAGGAAAGCAGAGGTGCAGAGAAGGACAGGTAAGAGGTAGTAATAATTTTGGAGAGAGTGAGTACTGGATATACAGAATAGTTGTCTTGATCCTGGCTAGCTGACTAGTTTTGAGGTCTAATCCCTCATAAGGCCTCTCATATGGCTTTGCCTCTTTTTCTATCCTTAGGTTCCATTGAACATTCCTATGACTGTTTACTAAGAACCTCTTTTGCTTTTGCCAGCTGAAGTGGGTTCCATTTCTGGCAATCAGCCAACCTCAACTAGACTAGAGTGACCACCACCGCCTGAGTTGTGCTCATTATGGTGAATTGTTCCTCAGTGTCCCCAAAAACAGCATAGACCCACTCCTTACCCCATAACTCAACAAATGGATAACACTATCAGTAGCAGCATCTTGCCCAAGAATGAAACAACATAATTAAGTTACATACCCTTTGCTGAATTTCTTGAATGGTGGCCTTATGACACTCCGACTCTTCACAACACAATGACGTCCAACTCTTACATTTGCCAGATCCCCTCGGATAATACAGTCATTCATCACAATGGTCTACAAACCAAAGCACATTTAAAAATTATCAACATAGATGAAAACATAACAACAAAAAAAAAGAGTAGGTAACAAGACACTGACTGAGACTTATGCTTTGATACACTGAGTCACATGTAAGGTTAAGTCCTTGTTTAGACCCTGATGTGAACAAACCAACTACAAAAGAAGATCTTAAAATACTGGAAAGACTAAATGCGGACTGAGGATTAGAATGACATTAGGGAATTACTTGTAAGAGAGTTGCCCTCATAACACTGACTGCGTGGATTGCTGTTAAAGTTTGGTCTTCAAGGCCATGGAGAGTAAATTTTATCTGTGTTACTACATGGGTCACAAGGGCAAGTTTGGCCACAAATTCCTGGAATTTGAGTTCTAACCCAATGGGAAATTGACATATGCCAAAAACAGCATTTACAAAAATGATGTCATGATCAGAAAAGAGACTTACATACATACAAGTGTCACGGAGGAACTCAAGGAAATAATAGATGACAGTGAAATTACCAAAAGAATGATGCTTTGTGGTTTCCTCCTGACCGAGTGGGCTGGTAGGAACTTAAAGCTGTCATTGAAAATGAACACATTTCTTTCACAATATGAAAAACTGGTTCTCTTATTGATATCAATCGATCCAAGGATCAGAATACTGACATGGATTTTATTATTTTGTCTAGGGCTTCTTTAGAAGCCTTCTAAAGGCTTCTAAACACCAATAAGGGCTTGGTGATGATGAACTCCTTTAACTTGACCTTATCTGAGAAGAACTTTATCTGCCTTTCCATTCTAAATGAGAGCTTTGCTGGATAGAGCAATCTTAGATGTAGGTCCTTGGCTTTCATGACTTGGAATACTTCTTTCCAGCCCCTTCTTGCCTGTAAGGTCTCTTTTGAGAAATCAGCTGAGTCTGATGGGAACTCCTTTGTAGGTAACTGTCTCCCTATCTCTTGCTACTTCTAGAATTCTCTCCTTCATTTTTATCTTGGCTAATGTAATTATGATGTGCCTTGGTGTGTTCCTTCTTGGGTCCAACTTCTTTGGGACTCTCTGAGCTTACTGAACTTCCTGGAAGTCTATTTCCTTTGCCAGAATGGGGAAGTTCAAACATCTTTTCCAGTTGTTGCTCTTCCTCTTCTCCTTCTGGTACCCCTATAATTCAGATGTTGGAACATTTAAAGATGTCCTGGAGGTTCCTAAGTCTCTCCTCATTTTTTTGAATTCTAGTTTCTTCCTTCTTTTCTGTTTGGTTGTTTTTCTTCCTTCTGGTCTACTCCACTGATTTGAGTCCCAGTTTCCTTCCCATCACTATTGGTTCCCTAGACATTTTCCTTTATTTCACTTAGCATAGCCTTCATTTATTCATCTAATTTGCAACCAAATTCAATCAATTCTGTGAGCCTGATCACCAGTGCTTTGAACTGTGTATCTGATAGGATGGCTACTATCTCTTCACCACTTAGTTGTGTTTGTTGTGAAGCTTTGATCTGTCCTTTCGTTTGGGCCATTTTTTTTTTTTGTCTTAATGAGCCTGTTCTGTAATGAGAGGCAGAGCCCTAGGTGTTCACCCAGGTGGGTCAACCCAGTAGCTGGGCTGTGAGTAGCTGGGTTTATGTGGGAGAGGGTTCTGAGAGGGAACAATGGTGCTTGCTCTGCTCTCTGTAGGATTTCAGTCCCTTCCGTGCTTCCCCCAAGCAAACTGGGCCCTTCTGGTGTTGATTCCCTTGTGGGTGGGTTTGTGTACATTCTAGGACCCTGTGGGTTTCTCCAACGAATTCTCCTGTGAGGCTGGGAGTCTCTCCCAGCACCTCAACCCCCACAGGTGTTTTAAAATCAGTGTTTTGAGGCTTTACTTCCCCTCTCTGGGACCCTGGGTTGCATGGTCTGTCTCACTCTGCAGTTTCACCTGGTTTATCTGGGCGCAAATGTGGGACCGCCCTGTCTGCCAGGCGAGTAGTGCACCCCACCCCTCCACAATCTGCTGCCTCACTGGCTCTGCCTACTTCCACCTTGTGCGTCCTGGTCTGCCAGCCACCACTTGGCCCCAAGTCCTCTCCACCCGGCTGCCCAACTCCGTCCCTCCTACTGGTCTGGATGAATATGTCTTCTTTAACTCCTTGGCTCTCAGACTTTCATACAGTTCAGTTTTCTCTTGGTACTGGTTGTTTTTTTGTTTCTAAATTTTTGTTATCATTTTTTTGGTTGTGCGAGGAGGCACAGTGTGTCTACCTAGGCCTCCATCTTGGCCGGAAGTAATTACAAAGTGCAATTTTTATTGTTTTAAAAAGATCTGAAAGTGTGGGGAAAAAAAAAACTGTGTGCAACTGAAGATGTTCCCCTGACACTACAAGCTTTACCCTGATCATCCTACAAATAGGTCTCACTGGATGAACAAACATTAATTGGGAACACCTCTAGTAGACTTAAGTTATGCACCTCCTCAGATTTATTCAGATCCACCTGTCCCCAACGTGTGGCTGCTTGCTCAATGAGAGTCCCGGCTGCTCCTGCCTTTGTCTTATCTGGTAACACAACTACCTCCAACCTTTTACTCCCAGAGGTGGACTCACTGAGATTCTGGCTCCTCTCCCAGTTTTTGGACTCAGATTAATCTAAATGCTACACTGCAGGGTGTGGTAGCTGGCTTCTCCAGAGATTGCCCAGAGGAGTTGAATAACACAACAGAGAAATCTGAAGAAACTAATTCCCCATACTTGGTAAAGAGTAGGCATTCTTGAAATATCTATTGAATAAATGAATGAATGTGGCAAAAAAAAAAAAAAAGAAAGAAAGTGGATATAGCTGGGATTGCAACTGGAAACATAAACAAGGACTAAATTATGAGATTTTATGTACACTGCTCATAGAAGCTTAGTTTTTTTTTTCTTAGAGGATATATGTAAAGAATCAATGATGGGGAAAGGCAGAAACTGTACTTTAACAATTAAAATTAAAAATGTAAAAAAAATTAAAAAAGATATTAAGCTGAGGACTTAAACAAGTGAATGTTCATTTTAAAAACATTACTCTTGAAGCTGTCTAAAGTCTGAATGAAGGAGGCAAGAACTTTCACTGGAGGTAAAGTGATTCTTTAGTTGACTACAGTTGATGAAGGTAAAAAGAGAAAATGAACCATATTTAAGGCAGCTGTAAATGAAAAAGAAATAAATTGGAGGTACTGGAATCTGACCAAGCCTCCAGATCTAACTACCAATTTACAGGGAGGAGGTGGGATAGAGACCTCATTAAACAACCCCATGTAATTATAATCAGCCAAATTCAGAAATCTGAAAATCCTACAGAAGAGTGATACAGTTTCCTCAATATAAAAATGGCAAGGGGTAAAAAGGGGTAGAGAAAAAGAACTGTGACAGATTAGAAAGACTTAAGAGACATAGTAAGCAAACACAATGTGTACTTGACCTTGTTTGGATCCTGTTTTAAATAAACCAAATGTAGAAAGAGATCTTGAGATACTAAAAAGACTGAACATGGACTGAGGATTAGATGATATTAGGGAATTACTGGTTTGTTTTTTTTAATTATAATAAGGGTTCTCTACTATTCTTTAAATATTAGTGAAACATATTCAAAGTACTTATGGGTGAAGTATACAATGCTTGCAATTTGCTTTAAAATAGCCCAACTCCCTTCCCCAACCCTGGTCAAAAGAGGTATGGGTTTGGGGAGGGTCAGTACAGAGATGAAATAAGAATGTCAGAATCTTGCTCATTGTAGAAGCTGGTGAATTCATTATATGTTCTCTCTACTTTTGTTCATGTCTGAAAAGTTCCATAATAATAATGCTCATCTAACAAGGAATGAACTACTAATTCACTAATATATGCAAGAACATGGGTAAGTCTCAATAACCTTATGCTAAGTGAAAGAAGTCAGATATCAAACACTGCATGACTCCAATTACATGAAACTCTGGAAAATACAAAACTAACCCAAATCAGTTTTACACCAATGGTTACCTGGGGCCAAGGACAGGACGGTTGACTGAAGAAGGCACAAGGAAACTAGGGTGATGAAAATATTTTCTTTTTTTTAATATATTTTATTGATTATGCCATTACAGTTGTCCCATTTTCCCCCCTTCACTCCCCTCCACCCTGCACACCCTCTCCCACCCATATCCCCCCTTTAGTTATGTCCATGTGTCATACTTATAAGTTCTTTAGCTTCTACATTTCCCATACTATTCTTACCCTCCCCCTATCTATTTTCAACCTACATTCTATGCTACTTATTCTCTGTACCTTTTCCCCCTCTCTCCTCCTCCCACTCCCCTGTTGATAACCCTGCATGTGATCTCCATTTCTGTGGTTCTGTTCCTGTTCTAGTTGTTTGCTTAGTTTCTTTTGGTTTTGCTTTAGGTGTGGTTGTTAATAATTGTGAGTTTGCTGTCCTTTTACTATACATGCTTTTTCTTTATCTTCTTTCCTTAGATAAATCCCTTTAACATTTCATAAAATAAGGGCTTAGCAATGATGAACTCCTTTAACTTGACCTTATCTGAGAAGCACTTTATCTGCCTTTCCATTCTAAATGAGAGCTTTGCTAGATAGAGCAATCTGGGACATAGGTCCTTGTCTTTCATGACTTGGAATATTTCTTTCCAGCCCCTTCTTGCCTATAAGGTCTCTTTTGAGAAATCAGCTGACAGTCTGATGGGAACTCCTTTGTAGGGTACTGTCCCCTTATCTCTTGCTGCTTCTAGGATTCTCTCCTTCATTTTTACCTTGGCTAATGTAATTATGATGTGCCTTGGTGTGTTCCTCCTTGGGTCCAACTTCTTTGGGGCTCTCTGAGCTTCCTGGATTTCTTGGAAGTCTATTTCCTTTGCCAGAATGGGGAAGTTCTCCTTTATTATTTGTTCAAATATATGCTCAATCTGTTGCTTTTCCTCTTCCCCTTCTGGTACCCCTATAATTCGAATGTTGGAACGTTTAAAGATGTCCTGGAGGTTCCTAAGCTTCTCGTTTTTTTTGAATTCTTATTTCTTCATGATTTCCTGCTTGGTTGTTTCTTGCTTCCTTCTGGTCCACTCTATTGTTCTGAGTCTCAGTTTTCTTCCCTTCACTGTTGGTTCTCCGTGCATCTTCCTTCATCTCTTTTATGGTAACCTGCATTTTTTCATGTAATTTGCACCCAAAGTCAACCAATTCCGTGAGCTTCCCGATCACCAGTGGTTTGAACTGTGCATCTGATAGATTGGCTATTTCTTGGTCGCTCAAAAGGATGAGTCCTGGGGGACTGATCTGTTCTTCTGTTGGAGACATATCTCTCCCTCTCCTTTTTTTTTTTCGGTCTGGTCGCTCTTGTTACGGTGAGGGGTGGAGCCTTAGGTGTTCACCTGGGCTGGGCACCCCAGTCGCTAGATTGTGACGTTGTATGTGGGGGCGGGTGCAGGAGGCAACAATGGCCGTAGTTCCGATCTCCTGGGATCTCAGTCCCTTCTCTGGGATCCTGGGTTACACGCTCTGCCCTGGTCCACAATTGCCGTCTCACTGGGTCCACCAGCCGCTGCTTGTGTACTCAGGGTCCACCGCTGCAATCTTGCGCATCCCGAAGGCTTACGCGCTCCCAGTGCCTTATGCGTTCAGTTCTCCCCAATCTCCGTGCACGGCAACCCAAGCCCGCTCCTCCTCAACGCCCCTCCTACCAGTCTGGATGAACGGGTCTACTTCAACTTCTTGGCTCTCCGACTTCCACTCAGATAAATTCTCTGTCAGTTCTGGGCATTATTCTGGCTCTAAATTGTTGTTGTTCTAATCTTGGTTGTGCGTGGAGGTATGGTGCATCCACGTATGCCTCCATCTTGCCGGAAGTCCTGGAAAATATTTTCTATTTTGATTGTGGTAATGGTTGCGTAGCATCAGTCAAAACTTGTCACCTTGCCAGTGTGGCTCAGTTGGTTGGAGCATCATCCCATAGACCAAAAGGTTGTGGGTTCAATTCCCAGTCAGGGCACATGACCAGGTTGTGGGTCCGATCCCCAGTTGGGGTCTGTACAAAAAGGCAACCAACAAATGTTTTTCTCTCACATTGATGTTTTTCTCTCTTCTCTCTCTCCCCCTACCACTCTAACAACAATGAAAAAAAAATGTCCTCAAGTGAGGATAAAAAAATAAAAATAATAAAAATACTTGCCATACTGCACACTTAAAATTGATACTTTTACTGTATGTACATTACACTTCAATAAAAATAATTTTATTAAATGTTACATCATAGAATGTTAAAGAAAGAAAGAGAATCTATACAACTTCGTCATTGTTTAGATTTTGAGGGTACGAGATCCTAAAATGGGGTAAGTAATCCTGGAGATCAGACAAAAAATTCATTTGAAATGTAGACTTTGAGATACCAGTGGGGATGACCCATAGGCAGTTCTAAATAAACATTTGGGGCCCAGGACAGAAGGTCATGCTAAAGAGGCAGATAGAGACACCTTGCTTATAGGTGAATTTAGATAAGTCACTGGCCTGAACACCAGGCTCTGACAGGACACTAAAAGGGAAACAGAATTATACTTGGAAGACTTTACCAATCTCATCTGCTTATGTTCTGTCTATAAAACATCTACCCGTGGGAAAAGGGGGTGGGTGGAAGTAGAAGAGGGTTTGGGGCGATCAATTTCAATAGAAAAAATACAATAAAAAAATAAACTATTACAAAAATCTACCAATAAAAAGAAACTTTCACATCTGCTGCTGATTGTAAAGCACTGCAGTTCTTGGTTTTTTAAAGCTATCTTCTTCAAGCTAAAAGAGGTTCTATTTCTAGTATATACTTGTTTTATCTGAGAGACTTAATTTACTTCAATCATTGTTTTCAGTTTATGTGTCCATCTATAATCAGAGAAAATGACTGCCTTTGCTTTCAGAAGAAAACAACATTCCAACAATTCTGAGTGTTTGGTAATGGGTATTGTCATTTTATTGTGTTTTAAATAAAGATAACAATTGTAATCTGGAAATTAAGAAAATCCATGTACATTCCTCTGTCAGCCTAAATTACAGTCCCAGTGAAGAAGCAAACACACAAATAACATAAATAGTAAATCATATTACAAGTGGTCAAAGAATTTAGCAAGAATAAATCCTAGCTTCCTATTTATAAAGGGTAGAGCTAAAGAAGAGAAGTGATTGAAAATTGAGACAACAGTGTATTAAAATGAAAGGTGCCAAAGAGCACCTTACAGGGAAGAAAACAGTTCTGAAGCAGAGTTCAATGCACTGAACAGGTATTAGGCAGAGGTGAAAATTGGAGGTATAAGGATAGTACCTGGAAACCTGTTTTGTTTGGCCCATGCAACATTTTTATCATTTAAATTAGCTGTTAGTATTTGAAGAGTGGTATGTTTTACATTTGTAAAAATCCAGATTTCTAGTTTCTTTTGAGAGAATCAGAAGCTCTGGAAACATAGGCCTATTTTCTCACAACAATCAGCTTGCTGAACAATGATTAAAATAAAATTAAAAAAAAAAAAAAAAAAAAAAACAAGCCCTGGCTGGCGTAGCTCAGTGGATTGAGCGCGGGCTGGGAACCAAAGTGTCCCAGGTTCGATTCCCAGCCAGGGTACATTCCTAGGTTGCAGGCCATAACCCCCAGCAACCGCACATTGATGTCTGTCTGTCTGTCTCTCTCCCCATCCCTTCCCTCTCTAAAAATAAATAAATAAAATCTTTAAAAAAAAACAAAACAAAAAACAATCAGCTTGGGCTTCGCTAGGTCATGTATTCTCCCAAGTTACCAGGCCCCATAACTCTATTGTTTACACCCAGTCTTTTTTACTCATTTGATGGCTGTATACTCCTGTTGGCACTGTGACATCTGATATAAGCTCAGGAAAACAGAAATGTCTTATTTCTAAAAGGGACAGGAGCTGAAAACATATATGGATTGTTCGTAATAATGAAAGTAGAAACAAAATAACTATCCACCAAACAGATGAGGGGAATAAATTTTCACAGCAGTGAAAATGCACAAACCACATGAATCTTAGAAACAAATATTGTCATATAAGTGTCTTCTGTTGTCATTATTATAATTACATATAAAAAAGTCACAGAAAACTAAGTAATACTAAACAAGCTTTGTATATATTATTTAGGGATACATATGTATATGGTAAAACATATTTTAAAATACAGAATTTATATGATACAACATTCAGGATAGTAGTTTCCTCTTGGAATGGGACAGAAGAAAGGGACAGGAGAGGAACATAAAAGTAGCACCGTATTATGCACATTATTATACATGCTATGTTCCAGTTCTTCAGTTGGGTGGTGGGTTCATGATGGTGACTTAATTTTCACATTTTATAACAATACATTACATATTACTCTTCTGTGTACACCAACTAGTACCAAATAAAACACCGTTTTAAAAAGGGACAGATGGGATTGCTGGATGGAGGGGGTAAAAGGGGACTAAATGGCAATGGAAAAAAGATACAATAAAATTTTTTTTAAAAAATAAAAAGAAGGCCCTGACGCGTAGCTCAGTGGATTGAGCACGGGCTGCGAACCAAAGCATCGCAGGTTCAGTTCCCAGTCAGGGCACATGCCTGGGTTACAGGCCATGGCCCCCAGCAACCGCACATTGACGTTTCTCTCTCTCTTTCTCTCTCTCCCTTCCCTCTCTAAAAATAAATAAATAAAATATTTTTAAAAAAAATAAAAATAAGCCCTGGCTGGCGTAGCTCAGTGGATTGAGCTCAGGCTGTGAACCCATGTTGCAGGTTCAATTCCCAGTGAGGCCACATACCTGGGTTGCAGGCCATGACCCCCAGCAACTGCACATTGATGTTTCTCTCTCTCTCTCTCCCTCCCTTCCCTCTCTAAAATAAACAAACAAATAAATAAATAAAATCTTTTAAAAAATTAAAAAATAAATAATAAATAAATAAAAATTAAAATAAAATAAAAAGAAAGAGATGGCCCAAACAACCAAAACAATCTTGAAAAAAGGACAAAGTTGGAGGACTCATATTTTCTGATTACAAAATTACTACAAAGCTACAATAACAAAAGCAGTACAGTACAGGGGTACTGACATAAGGATAGACATATCAGCCAAGGGAACAGAAGTGAGACTCCACAAATAAACCCATACATCTATGGCCAATTGATTTTCTACATGATGCCAAGACCATTCAATGGAGAAAGAATAGTGTCTTTAACAAACAGCACCGAGACAACTAGATTTTCACATCCAGAAGAATCAATGAATTAGGACCCCCTACATCACACCATATATAAAAATTAACTCAAAATGCACTAACAACCTAAATACAAGAGCTAAACCCACAAAACTCAGAAGAAAATATAAGAGTAAATCTTTGTGACCTTGGGTATGGCAAAGGATTCTTAGATATGACACCAAAAACTTGAGCAACAAAAGAAAAAAATAGATAAATTGGACTTCATCAAAATTAAAAACTTTTGTGCATCAAAGAACATTATCAACAAAGTTGAAAGAGCCCTGGCTGGGTAGCTCAGTTGGTTAAGAGTGTAGTCCTGATACTCAATGTTGTGGGTTCAATCTCTGGTCAAGGCACATACAAGAAGCAACCAATGACCCATCCAAGTAGCCCAGTTGGCTGGAGTATTGTCCAATATACCAAAAGGTTGTGAGCTCAAATCCCGATCAGGGTTGCAGGCCATGGCCCCCAGCAACCGCACGTTAACGTTTCTCTCTCTCTTTCCCCTCTCTAAAAATAAATAAATAAAATCTTTAAAAAAAATAAAAATAAGCCCTGGCTGGCGTAGCTCAGTGGATTGAGCTTGGGCTGTGAACCCAAGTGTCGCAGGTTCACTCTTGGAATGGGGCAGAAGAAAGGCACAGGAGAGGAACATAAAAATAGCACTGATTTTATGTCAATAAATTATACAACTAAATATGATAAAATAAACATATAATAGAATATTATTCAGCCATGAAAAGGATACATGCTGCAACTTGGACGAACTTTGGAAAATTTATGCTAAGTAAAGTAAGCCAGACCTTCCCCCGCCAAAATACACAGGGCACATACCTAGGCTGCGGGTCCAAACCCTGCTTAAGGTAAATATGGGAGGCAACTGATAAATGTTTATCACATCAATGTTTCCTCCTCCCCCTGCTTTCTCTTTCTTCCCCCACCTTCCTCTTTCTCTAAAATCAGCAAACATATCCTTGAGTGAGAATTACATTTATTTTTTAAAGATTTCTTGTTTTTAAAGAGTTTTATTTATTTATTTATTTATTTTTGGAGATGGGAAGGGAGGGAGAAAGAGAGGGACAGAAATATCAATGTGTGATTGCCTCTCACGTACCGCATTCTGGGGACCTGGCCTGCAACCAGGCATGTTTCCTACAGTGGGAATCAAACCAGTGACCCTTTGGTTCACAGGCCGGCATTCAATCCACTGACCCACACCAACCAGGGCAAGTGTTAATTTGTTTAAAAAGAAGCAACAAATGAATGCACAAATAAATGGAACAAATCGATGTTTCTGTCTCTCTCCCTTTCTCTCTCTAAAATCAATGAATAAAATTTTTAAAAAAAATACCTGGCTGGTGTGGCTCAGTGGACTGAGTGCCAACCTAAGAACCAAAGGGTTGCCAGTTCTATTCCCAGTCTAGGGCACATGCCAGGGTTCTGGGCCAAGTCCCCAGTAGGGGGCGCATGAGAGACAACCACACATTGATGATTCTGTCCCCCCTTCCCCTCTCTAAAAATAAATAAATAAAATCTTTTAAAAAATAAAGTGAAAGATAATCTCAGAGTGGTAGAATTTATTTGCAATCATCTATCTGATAAAGAGATTTAATATCTAGAATATATAAAGAACTACAACCCAACAACAAAAAGATAGTACAATTTAAAAATGCGCAAAGGACTGAATAGACATTTCTCCACAGAATATATACAAATGACTAATAAGTATTTTAAAGTTATTCATCATCATTAGGGAAATGCAAGTCAAAAACTACAATGAAATACCATCCACGCCCACATTCAAAAACCAGAAAATAACAAGTGTTAGTGAAGATGTGAAGAAACTGGTACTCAATTGCATTGCAGAGGGAATGTAAAATGGTTCAGTCCTTGTGGAAAACAGTTACAAACTCACAAAGCTAAATATAGAATTACCATATGACCCAGCACTCCCACTCTTAAATATATACCCAAAAGAACTGAGAACAGGTACTCAAACAGATACTTGTACACCAATGTTCAGAGAAGCTTTACCCACAATAGCCAAAAGGTAGAAACAACCTAGGAAGTGTTCAACAAATGCATGGATAAACAAAAATGTGGTACATACATATAATAGAATATTATTCGGCCATGAAAAGGATACATGCTGCAACATGGACGAACTTTGAAAAATATATGCTAAGTAAAGTAAGCCAGACCTTCCCCCGCCAAAATACACAAATACTATGATTTCACATAAATGAAATATCTACCATAGGCAAATTCCTGATCATGGTATCTCCCCTGCCAGGTAAGCATAGAATAGGCAAATTCATAGACACAGAAAGTAGACTAAGGTTACTAGGGACTAGAGGAAGATGGAAATGAGGAGTTATTCCTTTATGGGTAGACTTTCTGTTTGGATGATGAAACAGTTTTGGAGACAGATAGTGGTGATGGTTGCATAATACTGTGAATGTAATTTATGTCAATTAATTATACACCTAAATATGATTAAAATGGCAAATTTTGTTATATATATTACTAGAATAAAAACAAAATCTTCTCTACAAAATCACAGAAAATGTTTTAGAATTAGCTGAAGGATTTCCAAAAAAACCTCTGTGCATTTGCTAGTGTGTCGGACGGAGTTAAATGAATTTCTTATTTCTGGGCAAAAATAGTGTGTCTATAATCACTAATTATATCGTTATATCCAGTGAACTATATTCCTTTTCCATTAAATCTCATGATATGATGGGCTAATGGAGAGAGTAATTGTGTCTCTACTGAAAATATTTGTGATCTCTTGATTATGGTGATACTATTTTCCCTCAGGAGGTTAGAGATCTAACATTTCAAGGAAAACTGAGTATTCCAGACAGCAAGAGACACAGACTTAATCTCAAATATATCTTGATATTTTCTCTGGTTCTGAAATGTTCTAATATTATTACTAAGTTTATACTCATCTCTCTGCTAATTCAATTTATTCAGACTACAAGATTCTGAGCTTTTAATATTTCATTTTACAAATTTGTCTAAAATTTTACTATCTTTCTACATCCTCATATTAATTTTAAGAGTTTCCATTAATACTGAATCATTATTATAAACAGATAATTATATTAATGTAGTATTATTTTAGTTTCTACACTAGTTTGTTACCTATTTATGTTTTATGTTCAGTAGTTCAAAACTGTGTAATAATTTCAGTTCTGAGTACCACTGTATTGTGTTCCTGTCATATAAGGAAAAAGGCTTTCTGTTGGCTCTTTTTATTAAATCTCTTTTGTATTTAATAAATCCAACTTGGAAAATTAAAAACGAGAGAATTTTTAAATGTACAGCAATAAATGGGAAACATGGCAACATTTTATCTGCCCTGCTAATGTGATAATTTGTGGAAAGAAAGCAATAGTATGCATCCTGGAGGTGGCTTTATTCCTTACCTTGCCATTGAGAACGATGTTCTGGCTTCCGCACAACACTGACTGGCGACTAACTTTGTTCCCAGATGCCTGAAAGCAAACAGCAGGAAATGAGGGGGAGCGAGCTGAGTGGGTTTCTCCATCAAGAAAGTTCATATTGAGAAAAAACGACTTGAAATGGCATGTAGTCTACACTGGGATGAGTCCAGAATTTCGGTAAAGACAGAATGGATTAGGAAACTAAAGATTCAAAGAATGGATTCAGAATTTGAATGTCGTGAGTCTGTCTATAGCCTACTGACATCAGAGACATGGACTCAAGTCCTAATTCTATACCTCGTTTTAAAACCCTAAAGCCAGGATAGTGACTTCACCAGTATCACGGAACTGTGGGAATTCAATGAGAAGCAATAGTAGTAACATTGAGCAACTTACAGACATCATGTATTGACTATAAAGAACCTAACAATCTTTAGCACATAGCAATAAATTATGACAGGTTTTTTTAAAAATAGTTTTTAAAAGCCTGAAGCCGGGAGTTGCAATTAATATTAGGATGGACGAGACTAGTCCTGCTTTCTGAAAACCATTTTATCTCCACGAGGAAGTCAGGATTAAAATGAAAAAGCCTAAACTGGCCATTTAAAGAAAAACAACAAGGCCAGGCCATACACGCCCATACATGCCACAGGGACCCGCCGGGGTGGGGCAGACACAGGATGGGGCACCGGCCCCAAAGGGACAGAGGCTTGGAAAGGAAGGGCTGATGTGCAGACAGGCGCGCACCGTCTCGATGTACTCGGACTTGTTGTAGAGCAGCTCGCCCAACTCCATAGCCACCAAGTCCTTTCACGAGCTCCGGCCAGCTCCTGTCCAGCACTGTATGCGCGTCTGTCGGTCCCGGACGCCAGCTACTTCCGGTGAATCCTGCACTTCCGCTCCCAGGAGGCCTCGGGTCTCCTCCACAGCTCTGCTTTCCGCTAGGCGGCCCAGATCCGCTGTTCGGCAGTGCCTGGCTGCGCATGCGTAAACTGAACGACGATCTTCATTGGCCGGGTAGACGGTGCGCGCGGACTGCGGGGGCCAGCCTGTCGTGCGCTGAGGGGGATCGGGGCGCCCATTCCTTCTAGAGGTGCTAGTGGGGCTTAAAGCCGGTTATAGTTTTCTTATCCACATCCCCCGGACGGCTGCTCTTTCCGATTCGTTCTCAGGCGCGATGGAAGAGGCTCCCGGGAAGCCCCTCAGCTGCGAGGAGAAGGAAAAGGTGTCGGGCGTACGGGAAGGGCTGACTCCCAATTCTCACCTCCAGCATTGTAGGCCGGCTTCTGTGTCACCGGCCGTCTGGGACTGCACTGACCTTTAACCTACGCTCTTTCAACTCGGGATCTCCCGGGGAGTGAAAGCGTAGAAGAGCGCTGTGCTCGCCTGGTAGTGTTTAAAGAACACATTTGCTTTAAAAGTTTTTACAGCACTAAGGCATAAATACAAAATGCAAAACTGTAGATAAAACTAAAGCCCCCATTGACACCCTCTCTGCCCTAACACAATCTCGGTCTTGGCTCCTCCTAACCCGCCCCTTAAGTCTGTTACTAGTCTGGTGAGGAGTGCGGAGGGGTACGGTTGTATTCTCTAACCACCAAAAAGTGATGTGTTGTTTTTCGAAAGGAGAATGTTCATATATGGTACAATCTTGATGGTTCTGCAGCTTCTGTTTTCCTTCTCCATGTTTGATTGACATCCATGTTAGTATATGTTTATCGACCCTATTTTTAAAGTTCTGTATCGTGTTCTGTAGTATGGAATTGCCATGTTTTTTTTAGTTATTACTCTGCTGAGAGACACGTGGTTTCCAGCTTTTGTTTCTACAACCGTTGCTCTATCTGTATTTATGCCACCTTTGCTTATGCTGATATTAGCTAGGATGTATCTTGTGCTGGCTGTTCCAGGCTTTGTGCTACACTCTTCATTCACATTAACCGACAGTCATCCCAGCCTACCTTCTAGTGGGGGTGAGAGGGGTATTTACAAGTCAAGATGATTTACAGATAATCGATAAGCCTGGTGATTAATAGGACTTAGTCTCTGTTAGACTGCTTGAGAAGCAGTCTAGCAGAGAGTACAGACTCTAGAGCTGGACTGCATGGGTTTGAATCACATACCATCTATAAGCTGTGTGATCTTGGACAAACTGATTTCCCTCTGATCTTCCCTAGCCTCTCTGTCCCCTTCCAGGTCTAGGTTCAAATGGTAGTCCTCAGAAATGATCCCCGGCCACCTTATGGAAAGTGTAGTCCATTCCCATAACTCTGGAGCTCTCACTTGATTACTGTGTGAAATCCGTTTATTTGTTTTCTTTGTTTTTAAATTAATTAACTTTTTAAACATTTTACTGATTATGCTATTACAGTTGTCCTATTTTCCCCCCTTCACTCCCCTCCACCCTGCACACCCCCTCCCACCCGCATTCCCCCGCTTTAGTTCATGTCATGTAAGTTCTTTGTCTTCTAAATTTCCTATACTATTCTTACCCTCCCCCTGTCTATCTTCTACCTACCATCTATGCTACTTATTTTCTGTACCATTTTCCCCCCTCTTCCTCCCACTCCCGTTTATTTTCTTATTTATTGTCTGCATCATTTACTATATGTAAGCTTGAGCACTCTATATCTGTCACCTGGAACAATAGCTGATAGCCTTACATACTAATACAACTGTGTTCCCAGGTGGTGGAGATACCTGGACCAATACCCGACAAATAAGCGATTCATTTTCCAAGTGAATGTCTGAGGGTAACAGCTTCTGCTACCTTGTAGGATCTCACAGTGAGAATGGGGGGTGGGGGAATGGAAAAGTAAACAGATAACAAAGTATAATAAGTACTGTGATAAAGGAAGTATAGAGGAGAGATGGAGTGTCTTATCTGGATTGAAGAAGGACCAGGAAAATAAAAATCTAAGATGAGGCTTGAGGAATCAGTAAGAATTAGCAAAGTGAGCTGGGAGGAAATGCTCCGGGTGATAACAGTCTGTGCAAAGGTACTGACACAAGAGAGGACTTGGTGCTTTGTGAGAAGTGAGAGTAATGTGGGCTGGTACCACTGCCTCTTGCTGAGGGACCAGCTGAGCAGCTCACACTCATGTCTGATAGGCACTGTACCCTGTTTCTCTGCTCACTGTACTCTTTCCATTGCTCAATATTGTCTGGTATTATACTTCCAGTTGAAGGAAAAATTAGCATTCTTGAAAAGGGAATACAGCAAGACCCTGGCCCGCCTTCAGGTAAGTGAATCTTATTCTCTCAAACTGAGGTTTTATAGCACAGACTCTACAAAAACATTTCTTTGTAATAATGAAGCTTTAAAAAATGTTTTTTCCCTTAAATTTGTTCCTTGAGCTGCTTTTGCTTTCTCTAGCGTGCCCAAAGAGCTGAGAAGGTTAAGAATTGTATTAAGAAAACAGTGAAAGAACAAGATTCTTTGCTTCAGCCAGAAGTTTCACCACAGCTAAACCATTCAGGTAAAGCTAGCTCATTCACTTACATTTGCTTCATTATTCATTTCAGCCAGATGTACAAATACTGCCAGATGTATTTGGCTGTGGTTCTTTTTCTCATAGTCAGAAGGTAAGGACAGAGTAGACTCTAAAGTGTACAATTTAGCCCTGGCTAGTGTAGCTCAGTGGATTGGGCTCAGGCTGCGAACCAAAGGGTTTGATTCCCAGTCAGGGCACATGCCTGGGTTGGGGGCCAGGTCCCCAGTGGGAGCCATGTGAGAGGCAACCACACATTGATGTTTCTCTCCCTCTCTTTCTCCCTCCCTTCCCCTCTCTCTAAGAATAAATAAATAAAATCTTTAAAAAAATAAAAATAAAGTGTACAATTTGATGGTCCTTTATATATTCACAAGACAATGCAACCATCATCACTGTCTATTTCCAGAACATTTTCACCACCCCAAATAGAAACCCCATTGCCATCCCACCCCAAACCCCTGGTGACCACTAATCTATTTTCTGTTTCTGTGGATTAACCTGTTCTGGACATTCATGTAAATAGAATCATATAATATGTGGCCTTTTGTGACTGGCTTCTTTTACTTAGCATGATGTTTTTAGTGGTCATCCATCATAACATATATCCATGCATGCATTGTTAGCCATTCCATTTTGCAGCTGAATAGTATTCCACTGTATAGATGTATCATGAGTTGATGGACATTTGGATTGTTTCTACTTTTTGGCTGTATGAATTTGAGCTATTAACTTGCCAGGAACATTCATATACAAACATTTGTGTAGACATATATCTCCAAGTACTTCAAATATATACCTAGGCATGCATTTGTGGGGTCATATGGTAAGTCTATGTTTAACTTGCTGAGGAATTACCAAACTTTCCTGTAGCAGCTGTACCATTTTGTGTTCCCACCATGATGCCTAAGGGTTCCAATTTCTCCATATCATCTCCAGTACTTATAATTTGCTATTTTAAAAATGATAACCATCCTGGTGGATGTGAAGTGGTATCTAATTGTGGTTTTAATTCTGCATTTCCTAATGACTAATGATGTTGAACACCTTTTCATATGCTTAGAGGCCATTTTTATATCTTTAAAGAAATGTCTGTTCAAGTTCTTTGCCAATATTTTAATTAGGTTATCTGTTTTTTTATTCTGGGGTTGTAAGGGTCCTCATAACTGCTAGACCCTTATTGGATGCAAGATTTGTAAATATTTTCTCCCATTCTATAAGCAATAAACTCTCCTTTTGGTTGATTTGTTTAGTGTTCTTTTTCCCTCTCAACATTTGGAAGTTATACTTACTAATTATTGGAAATATTTTTAAATTAAATTTCTAAATATGCACAGAGAAAAATGTCTGGCAGGAAATATTCTAAAAAACAATGGTCATTTCTCATGTTAATACTTAGATAATTTATAATCATAAAATCTGAGGCTTTGAAATAGGAAAGAGGTATTAATATTACTTAAGCAAAAAACTGCTGCTGCAGCAGAAGAAGCAGCATGAGCAGAGGGAGGCAGATCTGGCCAGAGGCTAGGGGCCTGCAAGGTGGCCCTATAGTGGGCCCACCCACCACCCTATGGACCAGTGGAGAAATAAAAGACTCCAAGCCCTAAAAAAAAAAAGACATGAAATAAAAAATTAGGTAAGATATGTGGGGAAATGGGGAGATGTTGGTCAAAGGGTACAGAGTTTCAGTTACACAGAATAAATAAGCTTTGGAGATCTAATGTGCAACATGGTGATAATAGTAAATACTGCATATATATTGTGTACTTGAAATTTGTTAAGAGAACTGATCTTCACTGTTCTCACCACACAAAAAATTGTAACTGTGAATTGATGGTCATGTTAATTAGTTTGATTACAGTAATGTTTGGCAATGTATACATATATCAAAACATCACATTGTATACCTTTTTTACAATTTTTGTCAGTTGTACTTCAATAAAGCTATGAAAAAAACTAAGAAGAAAAGGTGATTTCAGTAAAGAATAGATAATTTTTTAGTTTAAAAATCATTTTTCTAACACAATTCTGTTTGTTTACCTTTATGTAAAATTATTACAGTTTATTAGATTATGAAAAACTTGAACTTTAATCTGCCTGAATGAAATACATTGACTTTCTTAAGTAAATATTTGATAGTATTTACAGATAATATTTGAAAATAAGTTTCCTTTTGAAATTTTGTTTCCTTTTGAAAGAAAAATATTAATTATACAATTTTTTCCTCCTTAGAACCTAAAACTAATGTATCTTCTTGTGACGCATTACAAATCAACACCCTTCTTGATGAAGAAACTGGAGATGTTGAGCCTGAGTCCTTTAAATCTGGACGTGGTCCAGCGGAAGGATTACACATACAGAAAACAGATGATATCCAAGAATATTTTGCCTGCAGGGTCAGTGGCCCTGATGGCGAGAAAAGGCAGAGTAAACTGCCAGGGAGAAGAAAGAAGCAACAGAAGAGAATATTTATTTCACAAGAGAGAGAATCTTTCTTTGACACTGATTCACTTATCCTCTCTGGAAAAAGACTAAACAAACAAAAAGAAATCAATAGTGAAAATCCTGAGACACCTGTAACTAAAATAAGAACTAAGTTTTTGAGTCCTCAGTCTGACATTCCAGATTCTCAAGCACCAGTTACAGAAACTAATGGAGGGAGTGTATTAATTCTGTTCAATGCCAAGCCACAAAGCAATGTAAATGCTGTCTTAGGAGAAAGTAATTTCCCTATGGTGCCCCCACATCCTTTGTATACTCCCTCAGATAGCAGTAGTGGTCCACACCTTCAACATAAGCCTCCTAAACAGAACTGTGAGCTTACTGCTCACAGTTTAAAAAGCATTAGCCTTATGTCACCTGTAAACTTGGAGGCACACAGCAAAAACATGACTGTCTTTACAGGTAACTCAGAGGTAAATAAAACTGTAACTGCAAGAGGCCAGCAGCCTAGAAGTCTTGACTTAGAAGCAGATAATGCATGTTCTGTAAATGAACTCACTTGTAAGTTACCAGCAAATGAAAACCAAAACTTAAAAGACCAAAGTCACACAGAGGAGTCTTTAGAACCTTTCAGTAATGCCCTTGATGATAGAAATGAAAGTCTTCATGAAAATGTGGTTCTGAATCACTCGAGTTTTGGCCCAGAAGTAGTCTCTCCTGTTTCTGCAGAAAATCAAACACATTCTTGCACTATGCCAGAAGGCCTTCTTTTTCCTGCAGAATATTATGTTAGAACAACACAACAAATGTCAAATTGCCAGAGGAAAGTAGCCCTGGAGGCTGTAATTCAAAGTCACTTCAATGTCAGAAAGAAGGGGGTTAAAAATGAAAATAAGGAAGCTACTAAACTTTTAAATCTTTTCAGTGAAGAAACTAACGAAAGTATAACTAGGATGTGTGACACATCCACAGGACAAACAAGTTCAAGAAGTCCTCTTCAGACACTTCTCTCATTAACTGAAGTCAGTTCTCCCACTGGGCCCACTAAAGATGACTTTTCTAGGAAGGCAGCTACTCAGCCATCCAGTAGAAGACACCGAGGAAAAAGAAAGTCAATCTGCACCCCTACATCACATCATCATGAACTACTTTTGCCCACTTCTGGCATATCAGGCGTTAACAGATCCAAGGAAGAAGTCACCTTGCACAAAGAGAAGAACGAAAAAGCAATTATTCATGGTAAGAGGAGAGTAATGGTAAATCAAGGAGAGGTTGAGGATGATGACAACATTGGCTTCATTGTGTGCCTGGCAATTTCTACATGCTGTACAGATGCTAACTTGAACCATCACAGCAACCCTACGGAGGTAGCATCTTTTTTTTTTTCAAAGATTTTATTTATTTTTTGAGAGAGGGGAAGGGAGAGAAACATCAGTTGGCTGCCTCTCACACACCACCAACTGGGGACCCATCCTGCAACTGAGGCATGTGCCCTGACAGGGAACCAAACCCGTGACCTTTCAGTTCCCAGGCTGGTGCTCTGTCCCACTGAACCACACCAGCCAGGGCAGACTCTATTTTTATCCTCACTTTACAGATGAGGAAACAAGGCACAAGGAAATTAAAATGATTAAATGACAGAACCAGGGTTCACACCTGGTCATGTGGTGTCAGAGTTCACGAATGTGGTTTAAAAAGTTAACAATCGGGCTCTGGCTGGCGTAGCTCAGTGGATTGAGGGTGGGCTGTGAACCAAAGTATCGCAGGTTCGATTCCCAGCCAGGGCACATGCCAGGGTTGCAGGCCACGGCTCCCAGCAACCATACATTCATGTTTCTCTCTCTTTCTCCCTCCCTTCCCTCTCTAAAAATAAATAAATAAATCTTAAAAGGAAAAAAAATTTTTTTTAAAAAGTTAACAATCAGCCCTGGCTGGCATAGCTCAGTGGATTGAGCATGGGCTGAGAACCAAAGTGTTGCAGGTTCAATTCCCAGCCAGGGTATATGCCTGGGTTGCAGGCTGTGACCCCCCGCAACTGCACATTGATGTTTCTTTCTCTTCCTTCCTTCCTTCCTTCTCTAAAAATAAATAAAATCTTTAAAAAATGTTAAAAGGAAAATATATTGGACATTTAGCTAAAATTAGTATTCAGGTACAACACAGTCTTTATCCATGGATAGAAATATAAGTAATATAGGAAGTGTTTTTGAGATGAAATGAGTGTCAAGAGAGAGGTCACTGACAAACTCTTAGGAATGATTGTCTAAAAAGTGCAATAGGTCTGAGCAATTTTTTTATTAAATATCCAATATATTCTTTCTGAGGTCTGTGGGACATAAGATTTTGGAAGATAGTAAGTGACATGTTATAATTTAAACTTTTTAATTAAATTAATTTACTTGGGAGTTATATCTGATAAACTAAGCATAAAAACCAGATAATTCATTTTGGCTCTATACTAGAGATGTGTAAACTTTCCATAAAAGGTCATGTAGTAAATTATCTTTGTGCCCTGTCAGAGCTACTCAAATATAGTGCAAAAGTAGCCATAGACAACATGTAAATGTGACAGCATTCCAATAAAGCTTTATTTACAAAAACAGGGAACCTGCCCTGGCTCAGTTAATTGGAGTGTCATCCTGTACTCCAAAAGGTTTAGGTTAGATCCCAGGTCAGAGCACACACCTAGGTTGCAGGTTCAATCCCCAGCCTGGGTGCATACAGGAGGCAACTGATCAATGTTCTCACATTGATGTTTCAAATCAATAAACAAATTCTTGGATGAGTATTAAAATAAAAAGTAGGAAGCCTTCTTGCTCTATACCTTTGGACTGATGATCTGGTCTATGAGCTGTAACTAGTTAAAGTAAAAATAAGAGTCATTATGACTTACCGTTCAACAAGAATACAAAGAGAAAGCAAAGAAATCTCAGTAAACTAGAAACATTCTTTTGTATCTGTTGACATAATCTGCTGTATTAGTAACCTGCAGCTACATTAAAATTTCTTTTTCTTAGGTGACCTTCACATAATAAAATTAACAAGTTTAAATTCAGTGAACAATTCTACAACATTTAGTATATTCATAACATGCAACCATGATTGATCCCTACTTAGTTCCAAAACATTTTTACCACCCTACATGGAAACCTTGTTCCCACTTCATTTCTTACCCATTTCTCCTTCCCCGGCCCCTGGCAATTTATCGCTATGGATTTACTTATTTCATACCAATGGAATTATACAAAATGTGACCTTTTGTGTCTGACTGCTTTCGCCTTGTTTTCAAGATAGATCCATGTTCTAGTGTGCACAGTACTTCATTCCTTTTGTGGCTGAATAATATTCTATAGTATATATGTAACAGCAATTGTTTAATTCATTTATTAGATGATGGATGCAGCTGCATTTTGAATGGTATAGAATTCCAGTCTAAGAGTAGTAAATAACTCTGCTTGAAAGGGAGACTAAGTTTTCTTCAGTGAGAACTGCCAGCATTTTGTAGACTATAATCTGAAAGTCTGCTGGAATCATAGTTTTAGAGCAGAAAGGTCTTTAGAGATTCTCAGCACAGTTCCCTTATGGGGGATGAGGGAAAATGAAGAGAACTAACTTGCCCAAAGTAACACAGCAAGTCAGTGGCCAAGCTGGGACTACCCTCTGTCTTCCTTCCCCTAACCAATGGCTGTCAGCACCATACTATTTTGGGCACTGCAAAAGGAGAGCTGTTAGTTAACTACTAACTTGTAGCTGATACTTGAATGAGTTTTCAGAATTATGGTTGGGAAATGATGAACCTGTTACATCCTGTTGGAGTTTGGAAGTAGACTCTGTTGGGGGTTAATGTCTCTCCTGGGTATGTTATTGTTCCTCTCTATTTTAGGGAAAGAAGGTCACTGCCAAAAAGAGGACTCCTTTTCTTCCAGTAATAATGTTTATTCAGCTTTGGGCAATGATGCTTGCAGTGCCCCATCTCATAAGCATGAAGTGTTAAATTTAAAGCAACTGTCATCTGTTCTCAAAATCACAGACTTTCAGTTACCTGATGAAGAATTTGGATGTCTTAAGCTTGAAAAACTGAAGACCTACTCAGCAAAGCCAGTTGAGCCGTTTGGATCAAAAGTGTATGGAGATAAGCATCTTAAAGAGGGAAAACGTATTGTTTTGGAGGAACTGACTCCTAAACAAATTGATGTAGAAATGGAGGACTTGGGAGAGAAACTGATTGTTCTACCAGGAAAAACACATCCTAAAATACCAAAGCTAAAAAGCCAGCCACAGCAGAAGGGCCTTTCCTCATCCATGTTACTTTTCACTCCTTTAAATACTATTACTCCTGATGATGATAAGAGACCAACAGCAGATGTGTGTTCACCTGCTTTCCCCATCATAGGCACTACTCCTGATCTTGGCTCCCAGGCACACAAAGTGACTGTAGAAGTTGTTAGACTAACTTGTGCTTCACCCCTGCTTTCTTATGGGAAAACCAGTGAGAGTCAGCAATGCCACAATTGTACCAGCCCACCAAAATTAGATGGCATGCTCTATGTGTCAGGAAGGGAAGGACAGCCTAAGTGTAACTGTGATTCTGGTCCCCAAGCAACACCTCTCCCCACTGAGTCATTCACTTTCCAAGAGGATCAGCTCTGTGGAAATATATGCCTGGAACCATGGAAACATTCCATTGAACAGGTACAGTCCACTTCCTTTGTGACATTTTCTCTAAAGGAATGAAATACCTTACTGTGGACAGCATGACTTCCTTACACATTGATTTCTCAGTATTTAAGAATGTTTTAAATGTCACAGCCTTGGTCTGTGTGGTTTACTTGGCTGGAGCATCATCTCATAAACCAAAGGGTCACGGGTTTGATTCCTGGTCATAGCACATGCCTAGGTTGCGGCTTCAGTCCCAGTTGGGGCATGTATGGGAAGCAACCAGTTGATGTTTCTCTCTCATATCAATGTTTTTCTCCCTCTCTCCCTCCCTTTTCCTCTCTAAAGTCAATAAGCATGTCCTTGGGTGGGGATAAAAAAGATTTTAATATGCTTTGGTATGACTTAACTATAAATGTTAAGTTCATTCTGGGGAAATTAAAGATGTATTTTTAAAGTGGAGTGAGGATCCTATTGCCTTTGTCATCAGTGAGGCAGTTTGCCATATGAATTAGACATTTCGATGAGTGAGTGATGCAGGCAGACATCATATGTAAAGTGTAGACTAATGGTGTGACTTTTTTCTACAGACTGAAATAACAGATGTTCCTACTTGTGACACCTTAAACCCAGGCAACCTACAATTGGTTTCAAAATTAAAGGTCAGAAGACTGTAAACTTATAATGTGTCTTATGTCTTATATGTAAAATATATAATGAATTGTTAGGAAAATAGAGAAGAGTGCCCTGGCTGGTGTGGCACAGTGGATTGAGTGCCAGTCTGGGAACTGAAAGGTTGTCAGCTCAATTCCCAGTCGGCACATGCCTGGGTTGCAGGCCAGGGCCTCGGTTTGGGGTATGAGAGGCAACTGATTGATGTGTCTCTTGTGTACATAGATGTTTCTCTCCCTTCCTTTCTCCCCCATCCCCTCTTTCTAAAAATAAGTAAATAAAAGTTAAAAAGAAAGCAAATAGAAAGGAATTTGATTAGTTTTTCATTCTTAATGCTATTAAATAAACTTGGTTTAAAAAAGATTCAGAAAAACAGATTTAATTAAGTTCTTTGTTTTTCACGATATTTACCTGTATTTGTATTTTGAGATCATCTCCTAAAGAAGTTTATATGTCAGGCTATTCCCAAGAACAACTTAAACTCAGTAACTCATCTAGATTAAAATCAGGCATTTTAACAGAGGGAGAAAGAAGAGGAGTCATTCATAATTTTCCTACCCAAATTGTGTGATATATCAGAAAACAGGTAGCATTTCTTGATTGTGATGTAGTAAATGGTTAATCTTTCATATGCTGTGTGATATATGTGGTTCCAAGAAATATAAATTACAATATTCTGTTAATGATATTTTAGTAAATCCTGAGAAGATCAGACCTGTGACCTAGTTAACTTTGTATTCATGATACTTGAAGTAACTTGGTGTAGAGTAGGGATTATCAATTTCAGCACCATTTGCATTAGGGGTGGGATAATCCTTTGCCGTTGGGGTGGGTGGGGGGCAGTGGCCTATCCATTGCAGGATGTTTAGCAACAGCCTTGATCTCTACCAAACAGAACCAGTAGCACCCCCTCCCTAGTTGTGACACCTAAAAATGTCTGCAGACATTGTCAAGTGTCTCCTGGGGAGCATTGCAAAATTGCCCTCAGTTGAAAAAAGTGGTATAGGAGAAAGCTTTAAATGCACATAAACTGTGCCAATTGGCTTTCTGACCTTGGGCAAATCATTTAGCTTCTAAGTCCCAGATTCCTTTTCAATAAAAGATACATAGTAATATCTATGTCATTTCAAAGCTATTACTGAACCAATTTTAATAACTAAGTTTCTTAAGGAATCAGCCATTTCATTTGTGTCTTCAAGTTTATAAGTGATGCTACTTACTGTTTTTATATTATTTTACCTATAGGCAGTTAAACCTCTTTCTCCCCAATCCCCCATTTCCTACATCAGACTTAAGAGATTTTTCCATTCTGTTGGTTTTCCAGAAAAACTAGCTTTTGGTTGTATTGATTAATTGAGGTTTTTGTTTCCATTTCATTTATTTCTGTTTTTATTCTTAGTAACTTCTTCCTTCTGTTTTTTCATTGTACTTCTTTCATTGTTCTTTTTCTTTCTTAAGCTGCTTGCTTATTTTGTGTTTATCTTTCTTGCTTTTTGATAAACGCTTTTATGATTGATTATACATTGTGGGGGAAATCTTGCTTTGGCCACATGCTGTACATTTGGATGCCTAGCACTCCCCTTGCTGTTTGTTTACAAATAGTATGTTATTTCAACCCATGAATGGTTTAGCAGGATGTTTAATTTCTACATGGTTCAGTTGTTAGGGGCTATCTTTTGTGGTTAAATTTGAATGTGTTCCATTGTGGAGATATACTTTTCAATTATATCATAAGATAAGGAAGGAAGGGTATTTGTGCAATTTAAAAATATATATTTATTTATTTTCAGCCCTAGCTGGTGTGGTTCAGTGGATTGAGCACTGGCCTGCAAACCAAAGGACTGCTGGTTCAATTCCCAGTCAGGGCATATGCCTGGGTTGCAGGCCAGGTCCCCAGCAGGGGGCACATGAGAGGCAACCACACACTGATGTTTCTCTCCCTCTCTTTCTCCCTCCCTTCCCTTTGCCTAAAAATAAATAAAACAGAATCTTTTAAAAATGTTTATTTATTTATTTTCAGAGAGAGGGTAAGGGAGGGAGAAAGAATAGGAGAGAAACATTGATCCATTGCCTCTTGCACACCCCCAACCAGGGACCTGGTCTGCAACCCAGGCATGTGCTCTGACAGGGAATTGAACCAGCAACCTTTTGGTTTGTAGGCTGGCGCTCAATCCACTGAGCCATACCAACCAGGGCATATAGGTGCAATTTTTTAGTTACATTTAAGACCCACCAAGCTCTTTATTTTAACTTGCATAAAACTTTAATTACATTTACTTGGTATTTCATTTAATTCTTGTCATGCATCACTTTTCATATTTATTCTTTTAATAAAATGGACCCCAAGTATCCATCCCTTTAACATGATTATTGTTGCTATTCTGGTCAGAATCCTTCAGGTTCCTGTTCTGTGGATGTGAGTGCTACGTGGTGGGAAATAGCTGGTGTCAAAGAGCCATGTATCATAACTGCTTGTGAATATGCAGTTTCTCTTTGGAAACCTCTGGATATTTGGCAGTGGGAAAAAATATATTCCTGGCACTTCACAGAGGTAAGTCCATTCTGAAAGAGATCTTTGCGATTATTTGTATGCAACACAGAACAGAGAGGTAAGCTTTTTCCCCAGCATTTCATTATGAACATACAGGAAAAAATTTCAAACATACAGGAAAATTGCACTGTGTACCTGCTATCTAGACTCTACAGTTCACATTGTGTTTTATTAGCTTTATCACATGTTTATCCAGAGGTGGAGGTTTATACTAGGTCTATTGAAGCAGCTTAGAATTTCCAGTCTATTCTCAGTTCTAAGCTTGTTGATACCCATTTATCTTACCCTTCATGAAAATACTGTTCCTGTTTCTTTTCTGCATGAGTTTTCTTCCAGGCCTTGTCCACTTTCATACATGTCTTACCTGGTTGCAATCCTAGTGTGATTAATTTTTTTAAATCTTCTTTATATCACTTAGCATATTCTCCTTGTATCTGCATTTCTTCTTATATGTACATATTCTTCCTACTTATCTATTTAGAATTTTATTTCTTTTTCCAGTATATTGGCAAATACTCATAAACTTATATATATATTTACTCCTCACCAAGGAAGTTTTCATCAATTTGAGAGAGAGAGGAAGGGGGGAAAGAGAGAGAAACATCAATGTGAGAGAGAAACCTCGATCACTTGCCTCCCATATGCACCCAGACCAGGGCCTGAACTCACAACCTAAGTATGTACCCTGACCAAGAATCAAACCTGCATCCTTTTGGTGTATAGAACGATGCTCCAAACAACTGAGCCACGTGGCCAGTGCTAAACTTGTAATATATTTAAAGTATACTCTGTGATAATTTGATATGTGTATGTATACAGTGTGAAAGGAGTCCCACAATTAAGTTAACACATCCATCACTTTGCATAGTTACCTTTTCTTTTTAATCCTCACCTGAGGATATGTTTATTGATTTTAGAGAGAGAGGAAGAAGTGGGGAAGAAATATTGATGTGTGAGAGAAACCAGGGATCCCACCTGCAAACTAGGATCTACTCTCTTAGCAGATTTCATTCTTGTTCTCTAGTATTTATATCCATAGCTTCTAGCTCTGTGCTGTTGCTCAATTAATATTTGTTTAGTGAATACATTTATTTTAAGTGGCTGCATAATGCTTCATTAGCTCACATGCCAGAATTTACTTAATTATTCCACTGTTGTTAGAAGCACGGGTTGCATTAAATAAACACTGGGTAAACACTGTTATGCATATAGCTTATTTGGATTTATGACTCATTAAAAGAGGGTGTTTGCCAGACCTTCTCACATTTCTCCAAATGTTGGAAACTATCCTGCTCCAGTAAGAATAAAAAGGAATGCAACAAATTTTGGAAAATTTAGATTAATTAAAAATGAAACAACCAAATATTATTTTTTGCTTTTTGTTTTGTTTAGGTTCCTGTATTACAGATAGTTCCCATGCCTGATGTTTGTAATCTGGTGTGTGTGGCTTTGGGAAATTTGGAAATCAGAGAAATCAGGTATGTAATTCTTCAGGAGGGAGGTTTGCCCCTTTTTCTTCCCTTTTTCTTTTCCTTTATTCCCAGTCTGAAGTTTCCATTTAAGATTTACTTAGTTCTTGACTGTTAAAAACTTACTTCTGACTTCTCTGCATTTTTCCTTATGTTTGGTTTAGGGCATTACTTTGTTTCCCTGATGCTAAAAGTGAAAACCAAGTGCTTCTGAGTTCTGGAAATATACAAGCTGTGCTTGGACTGACAAAGAGGAGGCTAGTCAGTAGCAGCAGGACCCTTTGTGATCAACAAATAGAGATCATGACAATTGCAGAAGACGGAGGGTAAGAAAAGCCCTGGTTGATTTTAACTATTAGATAAAGAATGATTTTATCCCAGAGTTTTAGAGAAAGTTGGTTCCCCCAGTATCTTGTTTTTCTGTGTTCTAAGCTTGGTATTTCAGGTCCAATACTGGACCATAGAAGCAATTTAGAGGGGTGGAAGTGACATGCAGGGAGGAAGTCAGTGCAGTGGAGAGGCTTAGCAAAATGTAGTTTGTTCTTATTGTCATCTTTGAAATCTCAGAAGATTCCATCTTTGGAATCTTCTTTCTGAAGATCCTAGATCCTTCTCTTGTTCCACACACTTGGTTTTCATGGCTTCTGTTACCATCTAAGATAAATACTAATGGCAAACATATGTTTCCAGCTATGAGCTCTTTGTTTACCTGCATGCCTATATAATAGACATCTGGGCTTCCCTCAAATTCAACATATTGAAAACAAAGCTCTTAGCATCCTCTGTGTCTATCATATATCCATTCATGTACTTTATTGTGATTTTTTAATCTGTTTTTCCTTATAATAGGACATGGATCTTGTCTGTCTTATCTTTTTATGAACTATTGCAGTAATCCAGACAAGAGTCAAATAATTATTTGCTTAAATTATGAAAGTGTTAGTGAAGATGGGGAGAAGCAGACAGATGTGGGAGAGATGAAATGATAAAATCACTAGGACTTGGTGATTAAGAAGATAAAGAGGAAGGAGACAAAGATAATATCTAGGTTTCTGGGTTGGTCACCTGGGTAGATGGTGGTATCATTTGTTGAGATAGAATACAGAAAGAAACATAAGATTTAAAGAGAGAACTGATGACTTTAATTTCGTGTATTATGAATTTGAGGTACTTGCAATCTAGCTAGATAATATAAATAATATATATTTATTGTACAAAGTTTAGAATATACATGTTTTCTGATTGAAACTTTTTTCTGCTCTTAGGTTAGTATTTTTTTAAGATTTTATTTATTTATTTTTAGAGAGAGGGGAAGGGAGGGAGGAAGAGAGAGAGAGAGAAACATCAGTGTGTGAGAGAAACATCGGTCAGTTCCCCTTGCATGCCGCCGACCAGATACCTGGCCTGCAACCCAGGCATGTGCACTGAGTAGGAATTGAACTGGTAACCTTTTGGTTTGTGGGACGGTGCCCAACCCATTGTGCCAGGGCAGGTTAGTGTTTATTATACAGAGTTCAATAATATGTAGAAGGACTGCCTAGAAACTGCTTTGGTACAAAGTGCTGGTTTTAATGCTATTTTAAATACAGGAGCAAAGAAAAACAGTTTTTGATGCCCATCGAGGAGACTATACAAACTTTTGCTGAAGTTCAAGGGATGCAGGATGCTCTGCTTGGTACCACTATAATGAACAACATTGTTATTTGGTAAGTTTTCCCTCAAGGTCCTCAGTTTTCTCTTCTGTAATGTAAGTATATACCTCTTATTTCACAGAGTCATTAAGATTAGATAAGAGACTCTGAATATGATTGTTTACTGTCAGGTGCTATATACTTGTCCTAACAAGAACATCATGTTAATTCAGACATTGTGAAAAGATAGTCTGAGTAGACTATAAATGAATGAAATTTTATTGGCAAAATATATGATTGTTTCTGCTTCTGGTTAATGGCTAAGTAGCAGTTATCAGACCAACTCTCCTACTTCAAGTAACTATTAACTCTGGAATAAATATAAAAATCAATTAACTGAAGGCACTGGAGAGTAAGAAAAAGAAGAAAGATACTAGAAGGAGTTCAACCTTTAGAGAAAGGAAATGTCACTGGATGAGTTTCCTATTCTTATGGCTTTTAATAGAGGATGGGCCCCAGTTGCACACTGGGTGGCCAAAAACCTGATAGAAAATCTGCTGTCTACTGGTTTAGAGAACCACATGACAGAGTTCAGTGTGACCACAGTAGCTAGAAAGTGAAGGAGAAAAAGGTCAAAAAATAGAGAGTCAGATAAGAGCCCTAAAATCTGGCTATAATCTCTGCCTTAATATTTGGCTGACCTTTAAACTACATGTATTCAGAGAAAACTCAGAGAAGCCTAGGTAAGGCAAAGATAACTAAACTTGGTTTTCAGCCATTGGAATGTGAGTTTATCCAAGTTAACTTGTTTACTAGGGAAAAAAATCAATATTCTTCAGAGGAACTTAACAGAATCCACAGTTTATATGAAGTATCATTCGCGATGTCTAGACTACACTCCAGAATTACTAGATATATAAAAAGTATTTAATTACAGAATCCAAATCAACACCTTTGTGATAGGGAAACTTAAAGTCCCCAGCCACCTCTCTTTCCTGACCACAGACAGAACTACATCTGACTATCAGTACTGGCAGGGTTAATTTATATTAGGAGAATAGTTTGATTTATTTTTTCTCAGAAGCCTTCTCCATTAACTGTTTCCTTGGGGCCAGAATGGGTCTTGGTAAATGAAAGTTATGATATTAGTTTCACTACTACCTTACCTCTTTCCCACTGCCCAATTCTAACCCTCTAGGGATAAAACAGGAAAGCATGGCCCCTGAGAGACAACTTTCCCCTCCGTACCATGGAGCCTCTAAAATTGGACCATGTGATAACATGCCAGAAGACCCTGTGTTCAAATGTCCTGCTGTCTACAGCAGCAGGTTCCCACATGGGTACTTTCCTCAGGCCTCAGGTCTTAATTTGAGGACAACATTCTTTAAAAAAGTTGTTTTTTCTATTCTTTCTGCTATTTCTATAGTCTAGACCTTTACTATTTAGCTCCTAGACCATTAATTTAACCAGTAATTTCCATGAATCAGTATTTAACCTCCAGATCATCTTTTTTAAAAAAAAATTAAAAGATTTTATTTATTTTTAGAGAGAGGGGAGAGAGGGAGAAAGAGATGGAGAGAAACGATTGCCTCTCATATGTGCCCCAGCTGGGGACCAAACCTACAACCCAGGCACACAGCCTGACCAGGAATCAAACTGGCGACCTTTCACTTTGCAAGATGTTGCCCAACCAACTGAGCCACACCATTTAGGGATTAAATTATTTTTTATTTATTGACTTGAAAGAGAGACATTGATTTGTATTTTCCACTTATTTATGCATTCATTGGTTGATTCCTACATGTCCCCTGACTGGGGATCGAATCTACAACCTTGACATATCGGGATAATGCTCTTACTAACTGAGCTACTCGGTTAGGGCCTCCAGATCATCTTTTATGCTATTTTATAAACACTCTTAGTCCCATCCTTCTCCCCTCCACCCCAGAAATAAAAACTTCCATGGGGCCCATGTTTGTTTTTCTTTAGCTTCCATTTCCCTCATGTTCTATTGCAAAAATTCCTCTTCAGCTATTCCATATTCCTTAGCTCCATTTTTACTTCCTGTCCCTCAGTTCCCGCCTTATGCTAATAGCATTTAATACATAATGGATCATAACAAGATTTGCGGTTGAGGGGGGATCTCTATACTTAGCTTCTAAGAATCAGTTTAAGTTCTAAGGAGTACCTTCCCCAACAGCTACCTTGAGTTCTGTCCTATCACCTCTGCCCTCATTGGTATTACCTTTTCTGAATTCATGTGGCTCTAATTTTTAATTTAGCATATGCTACTTTGTATTATGAAAGTCCCTGAAGACACTACCATATCTTTTATCAGTTATCAGTGCCTGCCTTAGCTCCTTGCTTGGGTAGCTGTTCAAAGCTGTATGGCTCATACTATCTATCAAAAGCTACCTTTTACCTCTCGGGCTTTCTCTGACTTTGTGTGTACACAGAGTAGTTGTTCACCTCTCCTGTGGGACTTCTGATTTGTTAGGTACCTAAAGCAATTCATGTTATACTACAGGTTCGAGTGGCTCGTTTTGAAACTACTGTTGAGGGCTCATTTTGAAACTACTGTTGAGGGTTTAAATATTTAAATCTTGGTCAAGCTGTAATTCACTGAGCATCATCTTTCAATTATTTGATAGATATTTGAGTCTCTACTTCTCTGTGTAAGATGCAAATGTGAATCAGATCTGAATCCTGTCCCCAAGGCCCCTAAAATCTAGTAGGTAAATAAGATTGCTTTACCATTCCAAGTGTATGATTCCTTTATAGTTCGCACAAGGTCAGCGTGAAGGAGATTTGGACAGAGTGCTTTGGGATTTGGGAAAAAGACAGTTATTAAATATAGAGCATGGACTAATCTCTGTAAGGGATAAGCCTGCTTTGGTGTCCCTTGTATGAAGAAAACCTTGCATACTTACATGAGAATTTAATTTTCTGTCTTTAGTTTTTGTGTACAGTATCTGGGCCATAGAAAGTTTAGAAGTATTTGTTGAATGAATACGTTATACCCTACTATAGTATATATTAAATAAAAAATGAGTCATATGGACAATACTATGTAGAATTGGAGATGAGAGGATTTCTGTGGACTGATGCAGATAGGGAGGAGTGAGAGTCGAAACTGAGCTCTTGCAGCTGGGAGGAGTTGAGACATAATCTGGGGGCCTTGAGGAATGGGTGACCATTGGTCAACATGGGATGAGATTAATAGTGGGGAGGGTTTTGGAAGGGGTAGCTTGAACCAAGGCAGAGAGCTGAAAATAAGCATAATATGTTGAACAGATAGTGAGAAGATTTCAGGTATGGAGTGATGAGTGACATAGTACTGCAAGTGCTAAATTTGTGGGGGTTGTAACTACCATGAAAAATAACTTGGGCTTTATCTGTGGCCAGTGGGAGCCAACTGAAAGTTTTTCATAGACAGAGTCACATTATAGAATATTTGTTAGCATCACAAATCCTCAGGCTAAGAAGCGGTTCCAACAAACTTTTTTTTTTCTTCTCTTTTATATTCATCCTCTTCTCTTCTCTCATCCTTTTTTGCATTTTTCACCCTAGCTTAGTGTCTTTCTTTCTCTCTCTGTTATCTTGGGCTAGCTCTAGAATAAGCAGACATTATAGAGACATAATTATGACTCTGTTTTAGGTGTTGTCTCTTGCCAAACCAGATTTGGTTTCCTGACCACTGTCCTTCATGGAAAATTTAGATGTAACAAGAATTGTGGCAAAATCATAATGATAGAGCTATATATACCATGTGGCTTATTTTAATATTGACACCAAGTAAAATGATGTAATGGAAACCTTTTCTCCTAGAATTTGGAGAGATTTCTCTCTATTGGCATAGCAGAGGGCTAAACTATCAAAGTAAACCATTGACCAAGTGAAATATAGTTCTATTTTTTAGCTAAATCTGTGACTAACCTATAATGGGACTGCATCCCTTAGTTTTTTACCTTGGGCCCCCCCTAAAGGATGCTGTGATAAATAAGAGACTATTATGTGAAAACCAGTTTGCTGGAAGAGTATTACCAGCTTTTCTATTTTTGGTGTCTAAGGAATTTAAAAACTGGTCAGCTCCTGAAAAAGATCTACATTGGTGATTCCTACCAAGCATCCATCTGTCACAAAGCCTATTCTGAAATGGTAAGTAGTGATCAGTTGGGACCACTTTGTATCTACTTCGAGTGTTACTTTTGGTATCACTGAATGAGAACAATAGCTTAGTAAGTACTAATTAACTGGCCTTCCCTGTTGCCTATCTTTTTGAAAATTGGATAGCAGTGTTTGTTCTTTCTTGAAATTTATAGATGAAAATAAGTGTTGGTACAATATGATTACTTGGTAAATTTTCTGTCTATATGACTTAATGGCAAACATTTATTTCTGACTGTGAATTTATTTTTTAAATATTATATTCCTTTATTTTTAGAGAGAAGGGAAGGGAGGGAGAAAAAGGGAGAGAAACCTCAATGTGCAAGAGATACATCGATCACAGCATGGATGGAATTGGAGAGTATTATACTAAGTGAAATAAGCCAAGTAATGAAAGACAAATACCATATGCTCTCACCTATAAGTGGAACATAATCAACAAAACAAACAAATGGGCAAAATTAGAACCAGAGACATGGAAATAAAGAACAAACTGACAATGACCAGAGGATAGAGGGAGGGGGATAACAGGGAAAGAAAGGGAAGAGGCAAGTCAAGGAACATGGATAGAGGACTCATGGGCATGGACAAAGGGATGGGGATTGACTGTGGGAGCAAGATGAGGGTGGGGAGTTGGCGGGGCAGGGGAGAGCAACCGGGCAGTGGGGAGTGGGACAACTGTGATTAAACAACAGTTGAAAACGGAGAGAGATATGTCCATCAGTTGCCTCTCGCATGCTGCCAACTGAGGATCTGGCCTGCACCCCAGGTATGTGTCCTGACTGGGAAGTGAACAGGTGACCTTTCAGTTTGCAAGCTGACACCCAATCCACTGAGCTACATCAGCCAGGTTCTGGCTTAATTTATACCAAGAAATATTTATCCCTGTTATCAGACTTGACTGCCAAACACATTGCCTTAAATGAGTTATGATGTGAATGAATATCTTGAGGGAGGATGATTAAAAGGTCATAGATATGCTTTTCTCTCAGGCTTTCGTGTTCTGTGTAGAAACAAACAGCCTATAGCCTCTTAGCCATTGTGTTAAAAACTTGGTGTATAGCCTGTTTTTAGCATCTGTACAGGTTGGAGTAGGGATGACTGCTGGGTGTATCCACCATTGATTCATGAGCAGAAGCAGTAGCAGCCAGTTTGGTGCTGTGTGGAGACAGACTTGCCCAGCCTTAAGGCTAACCTATGAGCCTTAGCACATGGAGGCTCTGAACACAAAAGATGCATCTCTCCTAGTCCAGTGACATCTGTCTGTGGACATGAACTCAGAAGTTTGTGGTTCTAGGTAATCTGTCACAGCCTCTTGAGGCTTACTATTCATTTTAATTTAAGAGGGTTGAATTTGTCTCTGGAATTATTAAATTTACCTACTAGGCATTTAAATGTTATATCTTTGGTATTACAACATTAGTACCTATTTAATTTTAAAACATTTAGCACAAAATGGAAAAGATAGTAAAAGTTCCTCATGAAGCCAACCTTCAGAAATAGTAATTTATAGTTGAGTGCAGGAATCAACAAACATTTCTGTAAAGGGACAGACAGTAAATATTTTCAACTCTGTAGGCCACATGGTCTCTGTTGCAGCTACTCAGCTCTGCCACTGTCACACAGAATCACCCAGATATCATATCATTTTCGCATGTCACAAAATAGCCTTCCTCTGTCTTTTTTCCAACCATTTCAAGATGCATACACCATTCTTAGCTCATGGGCCATACAGAAATAATCCTTGAGCCAGATTTGACCTGTGGGCCGTAGTTTGCCAACCCCTAGTTAAGTATATGGCATTTAATACTTTTTAAACTCACAGTTTTCTGATTATAAAGGTAATGCATTCTCATTACAAAAATTCAGTCATTCTGTAAATGTATAAAGTAGAAATGAGTGTTATTGATCCTAAGATGGCCCTGTAATTAATTTTCCCTATTTCACCCCCTAGAGTAATTATTCTCAGTATGTAATGTACATAAAGCCATGACTCATGTGACTCAGTTGGTTGAGTGTTGTCCTGCAAAATGAAAGGTCACTGGTTCAATTCCTGGTCAGGGCACATGTCTAGGTTGAAGGTTTGGTCCCCAGTGGGGCATGTGCAAGAGGCATATAACTGATCAATGTTTCTCTCTCACATTGATGTTTCTCCCCTTCTCTCTCTCCCTCCCTTCCGCTCTTTCTAAAAATAAATAAATAAAATCTTTATTTAAAAAATACATATATATATGTGTGTGTGAGACATATATCTTCATACAATAATGTTATTAGAATATGTCATTTTAAAGCTGGGAGAGATTTGTAATACGTTTTCCTACAGAAACAACCATAGGTGATAGTGTCTTTTTTGTCACTCTTCCTCTATAAATATAAATTAATAAGCTATTATAGGCTGCCTAAAAATCCAATAACCACTTACAAGATTGTTTTTATGGGAAAATGTGTCCTGAATTTTCAAAAACCAACTGACAAATGAACATTTCTAGTTTGAGGACTCCCTCCATGTGTTTATATGCCTTCTTTCCCTGGAACACTGTTTCCCCAGATGGATGGCATGGGTGTTAGTGGTGTCTAAGGTGGAGGGAATTGGTATGTGAGCTAGATTCACACCTGGAAAAAACTGTGAAAAATCACTGGGAGCCCTGAGCTGGAGAAGCAGGAAGTCTAGCTCAGTGATAGTCTCAGCAGTGCCTGCCTGAAAAAGAAGTGAGCCAGTGATGAAATCATGGATACTTATGAGTCTATTGATTGTTCTTGTGAGTCTTTAGTTTTGAATCTGCCAGCCCTTTCTTTTTCTCACCATAATCCTAATGATTTCCTTGGTTATTAATTTTTCTTCTGAATTAGGGACTCCTTTTTGTTGTTCTGAGTCATCCGTGTGCCAAAGAGAAGGAGCCATCGGGAAGCCCCATGTTTCAGCTTATTGTGATCAACCCCAAGACAGCCCTGAGCATGGGTGTGATGCTCTACTGTCTTCCTCAAGGGCAGGCTGGGAGGCAAGTATGTGACTTTTGGTCCATGAGTGTGACCTCTTGAAAAGCACTTGTGCAAATACGGCAACCAACAAAATGTGTTATTGTGTCATTCGGATGAATGTAAACATGAAATACTATGTATAGATCAAGGTAAAGAATGTTAAGTAGATGTGAGTCAAGCCTCAGGTTCCCTGTACCCTATCCCACCAGCATGACATTGGATAAGTATTTTATGTGTATCCAAGCCCTGATTTTTCCCCATAATGTTCTCTACAGAAAACTTATAATTTGTTCTTTCCATTAAGAAAAGGTTTAAATGTACTTTAAGAAGACTTCTTTACTTTGAAATTTGACTGAGCCTCCACCATGTAGGCAGTTAATATTGATCTATTAATAAATATTTAACTATTGACTGATGAGATCTATCAGTGGCACTCTGCAAGATGCTAGTGATATGGCAATGAGGAATAACAACTCATTTTTATGAAGCGTTTCCTGTGTGTTAGATACTGTACTATCAACTATTTCATTAAACTTCACAATAATCACCATGTACCCATTTTACTGATGAAGTTAAATAACTTACCCAGAGTCACACAGCTCTTTGTTAGAACTCAAAGCCAGGTAGCCGGCTACAGAGCCCTGTCTTAAAAAGACAACCAGACTCTGCCTTATGATTACACTTTTGTGGAAGAGGTACCTCCCAAATATGGAAATAGGATAATCTCACATTGTGAAAAGTGCCCTGCAGATAAAAACAGGTCACTGCCCTGGCTGGCGTAGCTCAGTGGATTGAGCGCGGGCTGGGAACCAAAGTGTCCCAGGTTCAATTCCCAGCCAGGGAACATTCCTGGGTTGCAGGCCATAACCCCCAGCAACCGCACATTGATATATCTCTCTCTCTCTCTCTCTCTCTCTCTCTCTCTCTCTCTCTCTCTCTCTCTCTCTCTCTCCCCCCCCCCCCTTTCCCTCCCTAAAAAAAAACAAAAAACAAAAAAAAACAGGTCACATGATACAGTGTGTGTATGTGCACTACTGTAGACAGGTGATTAGGTATGACCTTTCTGTGGAGGCAGCAGGCCTGAGTAATGAGAAAAGCCCAGCCACACTAAGGTCTGGAGTTAGAGCTCTCCAAGAGAAGGAACTAGCAAGAGCAAAGACACTGAGGAAACTGGGTTTGGCCATGGTAAACTAGAGTGCCAGGTGTATAAGATACATCAGGAGCTAGGTAGGGACCGTACATGGGATTATGTTTCAAACTGCAACACAGTAGCCAACTGCCCTAGCATTGCAAGTACAGGCATCTATGGTATATTTCTTATTGCTATAGGGAACATGGTTTGGAGCTTTTTTGGGGGGGGTGCGGGGGAGATGTGTGGTTTTAATCTTCTCTTCCCTGCTTGATGTTAGGTTCCTGGAAGGTGATGTGAAGGATAATTTCGCAGCAGCAGTGTTGACTTCTGGAACAATTGCCATTTGGGACTTACTTCTAGGTCACTGCACTGCTCTTCTTCCACCCATCTCTGACCAGAACTGGTCTTTTGTTAAATGGTCAGGTACAGATTCTCATTTGCTGGCTGGACAAAAAGATGGAAGCATATTTGTGTATCTAATAAGTTAGAGTAAGGTAAAAACACACTGTTCTGGATATGTTTGGCCTCCTCGTGCTTTTTGAACTTATAACTGTAAGAAAAGTATCTGAATGACATTTAAAGTAATTACTTGTATTTCAGACAGGCTTTTTATTCTGATGGTGATGGCCTTACTGATCTTTAATGTTCATTTATACATTGGGAAAAGAATATTAGGTTAATTTTTATAATTCCTCTCATTTGTGCATTTGCTTTTAAAAGTGTACATAAAGCTTCAAAGGTCAATAAATATTTGTTATGCACGCTTTTCCCCAAGAGCATGCCCACACCTTTCTTCCCCCTTTCTTTCTCAGGCGTGCTTTTTCTCCCTAAGTTCTAGGGGACCCGGAAAGACTTGGCAACCAGGGAAGCAACGGGCAGCAGGGGCTAGTCCCAGGTTAACCCCCTGAAGCTACCCCAAGGTCTCCTTTTCTCTGACTCTCTAGTAACCTGATAGCAGCTGCACCTTGGCTCACTTCTTTCCCATAACATTTCTAAAGAGCCAAAGCAGCCCTGCCTAGACTTGCTTCTTCTATCTTAAGCTTGTTTCACTGTCCCCAGCTTTAATAAACATACTCTCAAAATAAAAAAATAAATATTTATTTGATATATTCTGCTTGGCATATTATTTTTCCCACCTATTAAGACCATTTTCAGAAACAATTATTTTACAACTAGAATAGGCAAGATTTGCATAATAAAAGTAAACTGCAGTTAAGTTACTATACTCACAATATATTTTTATCCCATTTGTAATACTTTATTTCTATATACCTTCTAAAAGTAATACAAGATTTACTGAAATGTGTTAATTTAGAAATTGTTGTTCTTTATTCTCACATGCATCCATGATACAAGTGCCTGTGTTATCACTGGAGTCACTTTTGAGTCAATAGCATGGCTGTAGTGAGTACATCATCTTCACTTTTACCTAAGTGATTTGAGAGACAGAAGTTTTTAAAGTCCTAATCTGGTAGTATCACTGGATATTTTGTCCCAACCTATAAGTATTTATTTGCCTAACATGCTTTCATTATCTATATAATATTAACTATTTGCTCTATTACCTATTTTTAATCTCATCTGAGAATATGTTATTGATTTGAGAGGGAGAGAGAGAAACAATGATCAGTTGCCTCCTGTACATGCTCTGAGGACTGGACCTGCGACCTAGGTATGTACCATGACTGGGAATCAAACCTGCAAACTTCTGGTATACAGGATGATGATCTAACCAACTGAGCTACCCAGCCAGGGCTCTATTACTTCTTTTTTAAAGATACCCTTTATCTGGCTGGTGTGGCTCAGTGGGTTGAGTGCCAGCCCATGAACCAAAAGGTTGCTGGTTTGATTCCTAGTCAGGGCACATGCCTGGGTTGCAGGCCAGGTCTTGGGGGGGTATGACCAACAGATGTTTCTCTCCCTCTCTTTCTCCCCTCTTCCCCCCTCTTTTAAAAAATAAATCTTTACCAAAGTGTCCCAGGTTCGATTCCCAGCCAGGTTACATTCCTGGGTTGCAGGCCATAACCCCCAGCAACCTCACATTGATGTTTCTTTCTCTCTCTCCCTCTCTCTCCCTCTCTCTCTCTCTCTCTCTCTCTCTCTCTCTCTCTCTCTCTCTCTCTCTCTCTCTCCCTCTCTCTCTCCCCCCCTCCCTCCCTTCCTTCCCTCTCTAAAAATAAATAAATAAAATCTTAAGAAAAAATATTAAAAAAAATAAATAAATAAAATAAAAATAAATCTTTAAAATATATACCTTTTTATAGTGTTACTGGTTTTTGTTAACTTAATTACTACCCTTTGATATATTTGTGTAAAAGATTTAACTTTCCTATATTCTTTTCCCACAAGTGAGATCTTAACTTTACATGACTGATAGTTTATTTGCTAGTACATGATAGATAATAGACAGCTTTCACAAAGATTTAATTGACTCAAAAACCCTGAGAAACATAACTCTTAACTCTATTTAACTGTTCAGGACTGCCAGCCAAGATGGAGGCTTAAGTAGACACACTGTGCCTCCTCGCACAACCAAAATAAGGACAACAACAATTTAGAAACAAAATAACAACCAGAACTGACAGAAAATTGAACTGTATGGAAATCCAACAACAAAGGAATTAAAAGAGACACATTCATCCAGACTGGTAGGAGGGGTGAAGTCAGGTGACTGGGTGGAGAGGGGTCGCGGCAAAAAAGCGGTGGCACTGGGCATGCAAGGCAGCAGCTGGCAGACCTCAGGCGTGGAGTGGCAATGGGCAGACCCAGCAAGGTGACGATTGTGAAGCTGGGCATTATGCACAAGGTGGCTGGTGGACAAGGTGATCCCACATTCACACCCAGATAAACCAGGTGAAACTGGGGAGCAAGAAAGACCACACAACCTAGGGTCCCAGCACAGGGAAATAAAGCTTCAAACCCTGATTGAAAAACCCGTGGGGTTTGAGGTGCTGGGAGAGACTCCCAGCCTCACAGGAGAGTTCATTGGAGAGACCCACAGTGTTCTAGAAAGTACACAAGCCCACGCACACAGGAATCACCACCAGAAGGGCCCAGTTTGCTTGGGGGAAGCAGTGGAAGGGACTGAAATCCTACAGAGAGCAGAGCAAGCACCATTGTTCCCTCTGGGACCCACCCCCATATACAGTGTCACAACTCAGTGATGTGAGTTGCCCCGCCCTAGTGAACACCTAAGGCTCCACTCCTCACTACGTAACAGGTGGGACAAGACAAAAAAAAAAAAAAAATGGCCCAAACGAAATAACAGATCAAAGCTTCAGAACAAATATAGCTAAGTGGCAAAGAGATAGCCAACCTATCAGACACACAGTTCAAAGCACTGGTGATCAGGATGCTCACAGAATTGGTTGAATTTGTTCACAAATTAGATGAACAATGAAGGCCATGCTAAGTGAAATCAAGGAAAATGTACAGGGAACCAATAGTGATGGGAAGGAAACTGGGACTTAAATCAATGGAGTGGACCAGAAGGAGTAGAGAAACAACCAAATGGAAGAATGAAGAAGTAAGAATTCAAAAAATGAGGAGAGACTTAGGAACCTCCAGGACATCTTTAAATGTTCCAACATCCGAATTATAGGGGTACCAGAAGAAGAAGAGGAAGAGCAACAAGTGGAAAAGTTATTGGAACAAATAATGAAGGAAAACTTCCCCAATGTGGCAAAGGAAATAGACTTCCAGGAAGTCTAGGAAGCTCAGAGAGTCCCAAAGAAGTTGGACCCAAGGCACATCATAACTACATTAACCAACATTAAAATGAAGGAGAGAATCCTAGAAGCAGCAAGAGATAGGCAGACAGTTACCTACAAAGGAGTTCCCATCATTCCGTCAGCTGATTTCTCAAAAGAGACCTTGCAGGCAAGAAGGGGCTGGAAAGAAGTATTTCAAGTCATGAAAGCCAAGGACCTACATCCAAGATTGCTCTATCCAGCAAACCTTTCACTTAGAATGGAAAGGCAGATGAAGTGCTTCTCAGATAAGGTCAAGTTAAAGGAGTTCATCATCACCAAGCCCTTATATGAAATGTTAAAGGGACTTACCTAAGAAATAGAAGATAAAAAACATGTCCAGTAAATTGACAGCAAACTCACAATTATTAACAACCACACCTAAAACTAAAACAAACTAAGCAAACAACTAGAACAGGAACAGAACCACAGAAATGGAGATCACATGGAGGGTTAGCAATAGGGGAGTGGGAGGAGGAGAAAGGAGGAAAAGGTATGGAGAATAAGTAGCATAGAGGGTAGGTAGAAAATAGAGGGAGGGTAAGAATAGTATGGGAAATGTAGAAGCTAAAGAACTTATGACACATGGACATGAACTAAAGGGGAGAATGTGGGTAGGAGAGGGTGTGCAGGGTGGAGGGGAATGAAGGGGGCAAAATGGGATAACTAATAGCATAATCAATAAAACATATTTAAAATTTTTTTTTAAAAAGTTCAGAAAGCTGAGTAGGGCTAAGCAATAATTCCAGTTCAGTAACACTGAACGAACACTGGGCACGTGACAGTGGGTATGAAGATGATTCCCGTGAGGCCACTGCTGTTCAAAAATACACAGTCTAATGAGGGATAAACAGTCCACAGTCTATGGGTAAAGCAGTAAGTTAAATACTGTGTTTTAAATTTAAAGGGTGTGTTCACAGTGCTGCTATGGAAGCTCAAAGGATGGGCAGTTAGCACAACATAGGGTTCAAGAAAAGCTTTGTGAAGGGTGACAACATAGCTGTGACTTGCAGGGTAAGTCAGCACACAAGCAAAGGATATTACAGGCAGAAAGGACAGTATGATATGAACCACAAATAACTCAGCACTAGAGAACTATGCTGTGGGGAATGGAGTCAGGAAGCTAGAGGTATCCAGGGAGTGTATGAAGCATGTTAACAAAAGTGGGCTTTATTCTGAAGGTGAGGGGAGATTCAGGAGGAAAAGGAAACAAGCAGGGCTGAGTGAATGCAGGATTAGTTAGGAGATGAAGGAGTTTTACATTTCTAGTTTAGTGGGCAATGGTGTCAGTAACGGAAACAGAGAATACACAGGGGAAAAGATAACTCATATGAGTGTTTAGAGTTTATAGATCTAGTAATAGACAATGGACACAGGGATGTGAAGCTCACAGAAGAGACCAGGCCTGGATGCAGGTGGAAATGAAAACCTCTGGAGTAAAACAATTTTGAAAGTCAAGAGTGGATCAAGGACAGAGCCCTGAGGACCAATGTTTACATGATGAGTGGAGGAGACAGAACCATGAAAAAGGTAGAAGAGGAAGGGCCAGAAATGTTGTATCTATTGGACTTACCAATTTAAGATGTAGTAGTGAGCTTTATGACAAGCTTCAGTAGTTGTGCAAGGGGAGAGGTTGAGGAGAATCTAGATTTCAGTGGATTAAAGAGAATAGGAAGTGAGAAGGGAAAGACTGAAAGTGTTGATTATTTTTTTTTCAAGAGGCTTGACTGTGAAAGGAAGCAGTAAGGGTACTATTAGAGATATGTGAAGGTCAGTGGATGAGGCCTCTGAACTTGTTTCAGGCCAGGAGAAACTTTGGCATGTTCATGGCCTCAAAGGAGAGCGAAGAAAGGATGAAGATGTGAAGGAGAAGAGGAAACTGGAGGTACATGGTCCCTGGGGAACAGGAGGGCATGAGACAATAGTGCAAATGGGCTGGAAGGAGGGAGGGATAACTGCTGGGTTGGTGGGGTGATGTGTACAAGAAACTGACATAGTTCATGCTTATATATCCTTTGATGGGGGTGCTACTGAGAAGCACCAGTGTCCTCTCTCAAATCTTCCCAGCTGCTAAGGGCTCGATCTCAATCTTAATATTGAACATTTTACCCCAGAAGTCATGTAGGCTGACATTTTCTCTTTGCTTGCTGAAGGAAAAAGTAGCTCTCCCAACATATGTCATTTAAATAAGAGGTGATTTATTATGTTTGACCAAAAGGATTAAATGGAACACAAAATACAGACAGGTCATGGGGTGAGAGGGTCTCAAGTGTGGACTTAGTATGCTACCAGGCTCTCCCTGAGTTCTCCCTCTTCTGTTAATGCTGTATGTCAGCATCCTGGGTCTGTCCCGTGGGTGTGCCCCAAAGGGTAGCTGGGAAGGCATAATCAGAGACCGGTGTGTCACTATGACTCACACAGATATGGGTCCTGATCCTTGGGCTCTAGATTTTTGGTGCTAGTTTTCTGCAGAAATGGAAGGCAGCCACTCAAAATGGAGCTTGGCCATTCATTCACTGACCATTCCAAACAGGTGGCACAATCGCTTTTCCAATTGTTTAATAAGCAATGAAATGGTGATGATTAAATCAGGGTGCAGGAGAAGCCTGGTGTCAACTGCTGGCATTGCCATAGAAACTGATGGGCATCACCAACAGCATGATGATTCTCAAGGTTGTCTCCCCTCCTGATTGATTAGATCAAATATACCTCCTAAAAGAGGCCTTCAGGGACCACCCTACCTAAAATAACTCACCTCCTATACTCCCTCACTATTCCCTTCCCTGCTTTATTGTTCTTCCTTATATTTATCACTATCTTTGGGAGTTTTATTTGGGGGGGGGGGGTATATTTTTATTTGTTTATTGTCTATCTTCTCACTGGAAAGTAAACTCTATGAGAATAGACTGCCTGGCTGGCTTGCTCACTGCTGTATCCTCAACAACTAGCACATAGCAGATACTCAATTTTTTAGCAAACATATAAATATAAATAATTTTACAACACTGGGGTCGTACTATGCATTGTATTTTAAATTAAAGGCATTATACTTGATTTTACTTAAATTTAACAAAAGTAAAAGAAACATGTAAAACTGAAGCCATTGTTAGATTGTCCATCCAGGTAATATTTAGAGTTTGGAGTTATATGTGTGGATTTCAATATCCTTGGGTTCCCTGCTAAGAAATGAGAGCATATTAGCAGCAAAACTTCCCAAAAGAACCCATTTTTGTGAGCTATATTATTTATACATTGTTAACTTTAAAACATATATATGGTTTTTATTGTAATTTCCACATTTATTAGCCTTACATACTTAAATCGACTCATTTTCACATTCTTATTTCACATTGGGCTTAGCCTGTTAATTTTAATTCCTATGGAAGAAACGCGGCGTCAAAACGTTTAAACAACGTGTTTCAGAACTTTCAGAGAATAAATGAAAATAAGTTCCTTTCTCGTGTCAATGATTAGTGTTTAGGGACTGTGGCCGTAGCAGCCATTCGCCTCCGAACGGGAATGGCTGGACCTCGCGCCCCGAGGGCGCAGTGCCGTCAGGAGCCGCCAGGGGCCGCCACCGCTGGATGGGCCTCGGCAGCGCCGCTCTGTGCGTTGCCCGCGCCGAACCCGAGAGGAAACTGGACCCGCGGGCGCCGCGCAGTGCAGCCTGGGTCGGCGTAGCCATGGCGGCTCGTGTCCTTTGCTCCTGTGTCCGCCGACTGCCCGCGGCCTTGGGGTCGCTGCCCCGGGTTCCCACGCTGGCCGCCGCCCGGCCGCTCAGCATCAGGCTGTGCCCCGCGGGGACCCAGATCAGGCCCGGGGTTCCCTCCCTGGCGCTCCTGCAGGTGACTCGCGATGACTTTGCTGGGGCTTGACAGGGGTCAGGGATCAGCCCGCTGGAGAGGAGGGGGTCAGGCCGCGGGGCTGCGCCAGTCGTAGGAGGTGTGACCGAGGACAACTGGCTCGTTCCCCCTTCCCTTGCCTAACAGAGCTCGGTTGACCTTGCTCGGAGGCTGTGCGACCTAGTGATATTCTCGGGTTCGAATACCGGCTGCCACTTACTGAAACTCCAGGCTAGGTCGTAACCTCGCTAAGCCTCAGCCTAAATTTAAAATCGGGATACTGGTCTCTATCCTGTGGAGTTGCACCCAGGCTTAGAGGAGTTAAGGTAGAACACCTAGAGCGGCGCTTGGTAAGCCCTCAGAATACTATTGGTTGTCATTATCCTTAAGCGATACTGGTAAAGATGATGGTAGCTTTCTAGGGGGAAAACTAATGGCAGGGTGCAGAAGGGAACCCAGGCTGGCCCATAACCTTCTCTTGAGCAATTCTCTCCCTGCATTTCCCCCTGTGGCACCTTTTGTCTGCTTCTGGGCCTCTTGGAAATAGAGAGAGGAAACTACCTGTATTTTTAGCATATATATATATATATATATATAATATCACATATATGTGTGTGATATATATATGATGTGTATATATGATGTGTATATATATATATACATCTCATATATATATATATCTCATATATATATATCTCATATATATATATATATATGATAAAGCCATTACAAGGCTGAAACTCTCCTTAGGGCAGTGATTTTTCAACCCTGCCTGCACATTCAAGTCACCTGGGTAGCTTAAAAGAGAAAGAAAACTCTCTTGCCACTCAATTCTGATTTACTCTCTGGGATGAGGCCCCAGACTGGGTTTTTGTTTAAGTTCCTCAAGTGACTTTGAAGTGCACCAAGATTAAGAACTACTGTCTAAAAGTAGGATAGACTCCCAAGGTCAAGTTGAGAAACCCCTTTTTAATTTCCAGAACTTCATTGTAATAATGTTTAAACCTTGACTAAGATGTTAGAATAAAAAGTTAGGATTCCTGGAGCAAAATCACTCAGAATCTCTCTATAGGTGGGTCCTGGGCATCTGTTTTTAAAAGCTGCCAAGTGATCATTTTGCGCAGCTAGTTTTGAGATTTACTGGCACTGTAATGGATTCATTTGTAGGACATTGTTTTATTGCCTGAATCGGAGGTTGAAAGTGTCATCCTGAAATTAAGGGATAAAACAGCAGTATGTGGAGTTGCTGAGTGTTTTTTTCCTTACATTGGCTTCAGCATTCAGCTAAGAGGCAAAACATATATCCCTGTTTTTAAAGTACTGATACTCAAACTTGATTGTGTGTACAGATCACTTGGGTTAAAATATAGATTCTGGTAACAAGCTAAGAGTCTTTGTTTTTAAAGGACTTCCCGCAGGTCCTGCTGCTGTTGGTCCTTGGATCGTGCCTTTAACAGTAGGGTGCCCAAAGATGTCTCACTACCTTTGCTTGGTTTTCATGTGCAGCAGAGGAACTGCCTATTTATATTTACAAAGTGGTTTTGACTAAGTGTTCCGATTTAACTACCTTATATCCTTTGTGGATTGAAATGGAGAGTAAATACTTCTTCATTGAAATATACTGAGGGGCAGATGCCTGCCTGCCAGGCATTATACTAGCCTGTTAAGGGATACAGAGATGGCTACTAAGAAGGATGTTCACATCTTCATTGGCTACTTTGCAGCAATTATGATAAACTTGCCTGGTCAGTCCCTGCTGCTCCATCTTCCCTAGGCTGTTCTGATACTGTTTTCTCTTGGCTTGTCCTCTTTCTCTCTTCTACTCAGTGGGCACTTTTTCTGTCTAGCCTGATCCTTAAATGTTGGTAATCTTTAGAGATCTCTTAGCACACACTGTTCCTGGGCTGTTTCTTCACTTTGTTGTTTTCTATTGACTGTGTGCCAGTCACTCCAAACCACCTCCAGTCTCTGTTCATCTAATTTGGATGAATGCTCATTCCACCCATTCCCAGCTGTTGGTTTTCCTCCTCAAAATTCGTCTACCATGCTGATCTCAGAGCAACCATTTACTCATTCTAGCCTTTAAAAAAAAAAGATAAAGCAGCTTTTTGGGGTATAGAAAGGTAAGACTATAAAAATATGATGTAGGAAAAACAAGGGTAGTGGTCTAAAATGGAGCCCTGAAGTCCAATATCCAATACTTGACCTCTGCAGGCCCTGAACCTAAACTGTCTGCTGGCCAGAGCACAGAGAATTTCAAGTTCTGTGGGACGAGGTACCCAGGTGAAGACAAAGCACTTGGTTCAGGGAAAGCTTGACTATTCTTCGTACCAGACCAGATGACATACATGACAATGATCGACTCTGGGCTGTGGTCTGTCCACATCATTCATTCCCTAGTAAGACAAACCTGTTTTGACTCACTCAAGGTCCGCAGCCCTGGCCCTGCCTCTTCAGTGTCAGAGCCCATGTTGGTGTGCCACCTTGCCCTTAAAACTCCAGCAACATGAACTAACTTCTTCACACACAGACACACTACATTTTTGTGCCTCCTTTTCTTTTCTTGACCTGCCTTTCCCTCCTTGAATAATCTGTTCCTGTCCTTTTCCTGGTTAACTCCCAAGTCTCCTTCCCTGCCTCTCACAGACTGAATGATAACTTTTGTTACTGAAGCAGCCTACCGATCCATAACCTTGTCATGGCTCTTGTCTCATTTTATTACTACTGAAATGATCTGTTTGGATTGGTCTTTTCCATTAGACCGTAGCTTTTCTGAGGGTAGAGATCATGTCTTTTTGTCATTCCAGCCCATAGCACAGTGCATGTCATACAGGTAAAGCTTGCAGGCTGCTGAGATGGTCATGTAGAGGCAAGGTTTGCCATATGTGAGGACAGGTGTGTATACAGTGCAGAAGCAAGAAGAGGGAACTAACCCCTAGTGAGTATGGTCTTGAAGGTAGCAGTGTTACCAGCAGTCAGGGCAGGTGTAGCACCACGTGCTAAAGCCAGGAAATACCCGGCGCACACTTATGGGTGACCTTCAGGGTCAGGGAGAGGGTAAGGGAGAGGCCCAAGTTGAGGTGGAAGACAGCAGGCATATTGTACAGGGTGCTGCTGTATGGCCACTGAAGTGTGTGGATGTTCTCTGCCTAGGTCAGGGAGTGAACATTAAACAAGGTTGTTTGGAGGAATAAATGAGACCTTTTCCCCCCAGCCAGACATGCTGAGTGACCCATAGGCGTGATAGGGAGACAATGAGAAGAGTGGAAATTGGCCCTGAGGTTTCTGGCTAGAGCCCCAGGTGATGGAGGAGGAAAAGAGGTCTGTAAGCAGGCATTTTGCAGGCAGCTGGGTAGGGAGTTCATTTCCAAACTGTAGAGTTTGAATGTCTGTGCTGCCTGGGTATTAACTGTGCAGGGGGCAGTTTGTAGAGATGGCCTTTAAGGCTATCTCCTTAGGTTTCTTTTGAGTTTCCGTCAGTCAGAGATGGGCCTCAGTGGAGAGAAGATGGGTTCTAATGGACACTAATCAGATTCGATTAGTTTATACTAACCCAGAGGGTAGTCACTCTTTTCTTGCAAATAGTGCCTTCTCACATCTGTGGGAGCTTTCTGTTAAATAGAAGTTTTAGGTGTACATCTTGGGGAAAACAGTTAATATCAGAAACAACACGTATATTATTATTTTTTTAAATGGCTGAGATCCAGCAGAAGGAGGCAGTAAGGAGTAAGACCCCCCCACCTAGGAAGCCTTTCTCTGCCTTGGTTTCTTCATCTAAAATGGGGTGATAGTGCTATATGCCTCATACTGCTGTTAGAACTAAAGGAGATGATATACGGAAAGTGTCAGGGCAGGGTCATAGCCTGACTGAATGATAAAAAATCAATGAAGAGGTCCAAAGGGGAGGCATGGGAGGAAGCAGGATCAAGTGCTTTGGGGGTACACCACCCAAAAGCCACAAACATCCTCCTGGGCCTGCTGGATAGCCCCGCAGAGCACCTGTGTGCATGTCAGGCAGTGCTCTAAGCCCTTCCCTTTGCTCACACCTCACAACAGTCCTGCAAGGTTGGCACTCTTGTTTATCCCCATGTTGCAGGTAAGGGTACAGATGAAGCAGTCTCATTCCACGCTCTGAGCTCTCACCCTTCTAACTCTGCTGAGCCCACTGTAGCTGCCCACTTTACCTTGCCATGTGGCCTCCAGGTGGAAACTCCTTTAATTTCATTTTTTAAAAGATTTTATTTATTTTTAGAGAGGGAAAGAAACATCAATGTGTGGCTGCCTCTCACATACCCCTTACTAGGGATCTGGCCCGCAACCCAGGCATGTGCTCTGACTGGGAATCGAACTGGAGACCCTTTGGTTTGCAGGCTGACACTCAATCCATGGAGCCACACCAGCCAGGGCCTCTAGTTTCATTTAATGACATCTGCCTATCTGGCCTCTGCAGGCACTTGCCCTGCTGCTAGGGATGCTGCTGACCCCTGGTGGGCCACAGCTGTGTAGAAGCATCCTCACCAGCTTCCTCTGTGTACACAGCAGCCTCCCCTTTCTCTGTCCCTCTCAGCACTGGTTCCACGTCCCGCCACTTCTTGATATACACAGATGGGCCTCCACTACATCCTTCCTCTTCAAGTTCTTGTCTGTCATTACCACAGTTAGTTCATTCCTTCTCCCACTTTCTCTTTAATCCTTTCTACTACTTCATTCTATCTGTGGCTTGGAAACCTTCTAGTCATTGATAAGGCCTGGTGACATTCCCACTTCAGCAATCTCCTTAACCCATCCTGTCATTGGAAGGGAAAATACACTAAATTTATACAGAAAAGAGCAAGTCTTCCAAACCTCTGAAAGTACCCAGAAATGTTCTTCAGAACATCTATAAAACTCATCTGATCTCCTCACTTGCTGATTATACCTAACTTCAGTGCCTGAGATATTTTTGTTTGGTTGGGTTTTTTTTGTTTTTTTGCATGATAGTGCTTACACAGAGGTGTGTGCGGGTTTGGTTCATTTGTTTAATTATGATTTTTCATGGACCTTTGTGAGTCTCAGGCACCTGAGCCCCAATAGGCAAAACTTATTTTCTATGGGAAATACTGTAAGAACTCCAAACCATACTATTAAAATCAATTTTAGAAGGCAAACAAACCAGTTCAGATTAGGGACTTCCACAGTGAGCAAAACTATCTGAGTGCTATTTTGTTTTCTCTTGTTCTGCATGGTACCTTCCATGGCTTTAAGCTCACTGACCTGTGAGATGGAAACTTTCTCACATTTCATAAAGGAGTCAAGACCCAAGTGCCCAGTTGAATTATAAACAGGTGAATATCAGAGATTTGAGATGATCATGGCAAAGATCAGAAAGGCTCATAGTTTGGCCGGTGTCAGTAAGGTGTGGACCTGAAGGGAAACAAACTAGACTGTGACAACTGTCAGGCTCCGTCTTCCTCTCCTTTGGGTTGGTAGCCAATGGGCCAGATCAGACCCTACATATATGGTCCTCAGTGAGCTGCCTCAGTTTAACATGACAGCTCTTTCCATGTGGGTTACTTTGACTTGTGTGTGCCCATTAGAGGTGGTAGGCACTTACTGCTGCAGTGCCTGCTGCAGATGACATGAGGAAACTTAGGCTCTTCTGCACACATGGAGCATTTTAGTCTCATGGAGCAAAATGAATGTCCAAACTCTGAGGGAAAGGGAGGCCCATGTTTATGCTTCCGAACTGCTAGAGCTTCTGAGATTCCCCAGCAGTGAACCAGTGTGGCCTAGGAGCCATAGTCACAATCAGATGAGGCAATTCTCTAGAGCACAGGTGGCAAGCAGAAGGCCCGTGGGCCAAATCCAGCCTAGCACCTCGTTTCTACCTGGCAGCAGCACTGAGCTCCTTGCCTCTAGTTAATGAGTAGTTACATTTACACAGTCCTAAAATTACATTCAGCCCTTTGAAGGCAACCATCAGGCTGATGTGGCCCCTGGTGAAAATGAGTTTGACATCCCTGCTCTAGAGCCTTAAAAGCTTTGTGAGAGATACCTAACACAGGCAAGTGCATTTATTTGGAGGCATTTTAGGTTCAGTGTTTCCTTCCTGCCTTTACCCTAGGTACCAGGCAGAATTACACAGCTGTGCCGGCCATATAGTGACGCGCCCCCTCTGACAATAGAGGGCATCAAGGACCGTGTTCTTTATGTTTTGAAACTGTATGACAAGATTGACCCTGAGAAGGTAACTGATGTGGTTTAAATGTTTTTTTCTTTAGATGATATTTAATCACATGATACAAAATTCAAGTGGTCCAAAAGGACATTCAGTAAAAAGTCTCCCTGCTCCCAGCCAGAGGTTCCTCTCTGGGAGGCAGTAGTGAAAGCAGCTTCTTGTGTATCTTTCCAGAGGTACTCAGTACATGTGCAAGGAAGTACACACACATGTGTGTATGTTGTATGTGCTGTGTGATCTGCACCTCCTACCCTTTTATAAACCCTAGGGGTAGTGTACTGTAAACACTGTTTTGCACGTTTCTTAACCTTTGGAATTTTTCTTATAGTAACACACAAAAAATTCATCCTTTAGTAATTAAAACTGTTGTGTGAGTAGGATACTGGTATTTGTTTGTTTGTTTGTTTGAGGTAAAAACTGACACGTAACATTATGTTAGTTTCAGGTATTTGTGTATATTGTGAATTAATCACCATAATCTAGTTAACATCCATCACTACACAGTACAAAAGCTCTTTTCTTGACATGAGGACTTTCAAGGTCCACTCTCTTAGCAACTTTCAAATATGCTGCAAGACAGTATTATTCACTGTAGTCACCATGCTGTATGTACATGACATGACACCCCCAGGATAGTTTGTTTGCATGAGGCTTTTTGAAGATTGAGATCTAAATTAAAGGCAGGTGATGATAAAGACAGTCTGCTATTCTTGAGGAGAAGGAATATCACTTCTTTTTTTTTTTTTTTTTTTTTTTTTTTTGGAATATCACTTCTAAGGCGTACTCCTAGTTGTTAATAGGGGAGCAAGAAAAACCAAACTCTCCAATGTCATTCAGAGCAGTGATCAAAGATCTTTTTTTTTTTTAAGTTTTTTTTTTAAGATTTTATTTATTTTTAGAGAGGGAAGGGAAGGAGATAGAGAGAGAGAGAAACATCAATGTACAGTTGCTGGGGGCTGTGGCCTGCAACCCAGGCATGTACCCTGACTGTAATCGAACCTGCGACATTTTGGTTCGCAGCCCACGCTCAATCCACTGAGCTATGCCAGCCAGGAAAGATATTAATTAAATATATTAAGTGAAATCCATCATTAGCTTTGTATTTGTTGTTAACCAGTTCAAAACAAGGTTAAATTAGTTGACATGTAAAGCACACCCAGTATATGCCAGCACACATTAAATGTATGTTAGTTATGGTTCTTCCTATTTAAAAATAAATTTTCCATATAATGATTAACATTGTACCATTCAGTTGTCTTGCAAAGCAAAAGTTCTGACAGCCTGATTTTGTGTTTGGTGTCTCTTTTATTGCAGCTTTCAGTAAATTCCCATTTTATGAAAGACCTGGGCTTAGACAGTTTGGACCAAGTGGAGATTATCATGGCTATGGAGGACGAATTTGGTAACACACACAGGCCGTGTCTTGGGTCTCCATATTGTGATTCTTGATTTGGGTGGATTAAAGTGAAAGGAATGTTGGGAGTCTGAATTGGGATTTGAATCAAATATATAAATAGAAACATGAAGTTCCCCCTTCACAAAAAACCACAGCCCCATACACATACCTTGGTTTCCTGCTGTGCTTCCTGTGCACACTCCAAGTTGTTCTGGTTTGGTACAGTTGTGCAAATGAGACCATTCAAGGCTCCACAACTAATTTTGGAGGCAAATTTCCTGAATGGAAGCTAAGAGACTTCTGTGCTTTCCCACAGAGCAAAACTTAGTTAAGATCCCTCACTGATGATGCTAAGAGGCATGGCATCCATTGCGGTCGGGTGGGTATGGGCTTTCTTTTGGGGTAATGAAATATTCTATAATTGGATAATGGTGATGGTTACACAACCTTGTGACAATACTAAAAACCATTGGATTTTTATACTTTTCAATGGGTGAATTTTCTACTATGTGAATTTTATATATGTATATATATTTTAAAAGAGGCAACCATTATACCCAATATGATACACACATTGTCTAGAACAGTACTGACTCACAACTGAATGGACTCAGGGTTGCTAGACACTTGGCATCACAGAAATGTCAGTGCTTTCAGCTGAAGGGTCTCCTTTTTCTGTACTCATGCACTGTTGTAAACTGTACTTTCAGGGTTTGAGATTCCTGATATAGATGCAGAGAAGCTGATGTGTCCACAAGAAATTGTAGATTACATTGCAGATAAGAAGGATGTGTATGAATAAAGTATCAGGTAAGTAATTTGACTTATAGAATGATGTTCTCCCATAGAATTAATCTCTCTGGGTTTCTTCAATAAAGTAAGACTCAGGAAGAAATGAAAACTGGAAATGCACGATTTTCACTGCTTATAAAATGTACGCCCCTCTGGTTATCTGTCAGTCTAAGAGGGCCAGCCTTAATGATCGATCATCTGTATCCGTGAGGCGGGTTGAGAGAAGTTCATTCCTGGATAGACTCCCTTCAGTGTTAGCCCTCCTAAAAAAACAGTCTTGTAGAAAACACTGCGAGTTAACCCAGAAGCGGAGACCACTGCCTCCCTCACTCCAGGCCAGCCCCACCTGCTATGCAGGACGTTGGGATGGCCTTTCTGTTAAGTCTGTTTAGCCTCTTGTGAGCCTCAGTTTCCACATATGTAAAATGGGGATAAAGATAGGACCTACCTGGGACTTTTGTAAAGTTAAAAATCAGTGGTGTATGTAAATTATTTAATACAATGCCTGATAGTAAAGAAGTCTGTCAATAAATATTAGTTATTGTTATTTGGGCTTTAGGATAATCAAATGATAAAACTTTTTAAACAAAACATTGTATTAGTGCTTGTAACTATATCCAGTTATTCTGGATATAGCACCTCAGAGATCTTCATGGAATGTTAGTAACAATACAGCAAAAGTAACACTGAACTTCCTATGTCTTTTCCAGATCCCTTTCCTTCACAGATAGAAGACTTGGAATATACAGAAGAGTGTCTGGCAGGAGAACACATTTTGGCATTACTGCTGACATTGACAGAGTAATTCTGTTTAGACTTGTATTTAAATTGTCTAAGTGTTTTTGCCCTTTGAGAATAAATCTATAAAAATCAACATTTTTGTCAGTCTTTAGCTTTTCAGTGATGTCTAGAAAGTGCATTTTTATATTGACTTTGCTTAATATTTTTAAAGACCTGTCTAATCTGCCACTAGTATTCATGCAGAGCAAAAAGTAAGACTTTTTGAGCAGTGCACTTGGAACAAAACAGGCTTGCACGTGATGCCTCTGATCAGAATTACGATAATTTTAACATTTGGGCAAAGTACTGGCTATTCTAATCCCAAAGGCAGCTGTACATTTTGCCAAAAAAAAGGCATATGTGGTTGTTTGTGCTTAAGATAGGAGGCCTCACAGTACTGCCACTACAATTATGGCTTTTGCTAGCATCTTAACCACCCACTGCCCAGAAGTACCCTGTGCCCATGACTGTGTAGCTGTTTCAGGTCTCAAAGGACCCAGATTAAGGAAGACAATACACTGAATCACACACACAGGTAATTCCTTGGCAGTGCTATTTAGAGTCTCCATGTACAAACAACAGTAAAAGCCCTTTAGCTCTAAGAACTTAACTGGAATGTTCTTTGTATGCCACTCTAGGAAGGCAGCATATGGGCCACATGCAGCATTCCAAAGTGTGTGTGAATGAGAACAGTACAGATGGCATGACGTGCATGTAGTTCTAATTGCCTCGGAACACCTGTGCATCTGCTGTAGGCAGTTCTCTTTGTGAGAATGACTGTATGGCCTGTCACAACCTGTCTCTGGCCCATCTCTAGTTCTGCCACACCACTCTTCTCATTGTGCCTCCTCAGATAGCAAGTGCCTCTCAAATATCACGTGCCCACCATCACATGTGCAGTACCCTGCCAGTGGACTGAGCACCACACAGGTCAATTGTATGCCTCCATTCCCAGGAGTGCACCATTTGCTATGGGACAGCTAGCACCCATATGATGTGCCACATTCCGATTACCCTGATGTAATCAACAGAAAGAATGTTGCTAGAATTGTTGAACCTGAGTCTGATCATTGGGGAACATCCAGAAGGTAGGGCTTTAAAAAAAACAAAACGATGTCATGGGGAAGGACAGGTAACTAAAAAGGAAACTGGAGACATCAACTTCAGGAAAGTATGGGGCTGGGAGGATGGGGAAGAACAGGAAACTGGAGGACAAATGAGATATGTGCAGGGAACAAGACATCACTTTTCTTGGGAATAATGACCATGTTATGGCGGTCTGACTAACCTATTCTCACGATGAATGCACTGAGTGCTTAGGGGTGAAGCATCAGGACTGCAGCTGACTTTCACATGGCTCAGAAACAGAGCAAAACATTAACCAGTGACTAGGTGACAGCTATATGCACATATATACTATGTGTGTACATGTGTGTTCATTCAACTTGAAATTTGTCCAAATAAGGGAGGAAATTCAACATGACACATGTAACAAAATACACAGATGCTGTACAATTGGATATCCAACCATATGAAACTAAATAGGAAGTTTTATGCAATCACATGGAAAGACTAAGTACAGACAGATTATAACCAGCATGACCCCATTTCTCTAAAGCACACTATGATGTTAATGATTATAACATGGTAGAAATAGGGCTTATTTTTGTTCAGTATTTTCTAAATTATAAATACCATGTATTGTGTAATAAATGACACATAAAAGTACGTGGAAACAGACAGTAGTAGTTCAGCAGCTGCTGAACTGATCTGAGGAAAAGCACTCGTGGCACTGAAGCTTGGGCAGAACTTCCAAGGCTTGGCCAGGGTGGATGGGAGCAGCCTGTGCAGAAATGGGCAGGACACAAGTGTGTTCAATCTGGAACACTGCTAGAGCATGAACTACAGTGCTGTGCCTGTGGTTAAAAACAAAGGGGGTCCTTACAGGGTGGCAGAGGAGTGGGTCAGCAGTGGAAGCAGTAGGGTATCCTGCAGGGGAGGCAGCCAGATGTACATATTTGAGCTCCTTTGCTGGTGGCTGTGCAGAAAGTGGAAAAGGTGGACTTAAGGGATGAACCTTGTAGTTCCTGGAAAAGCCCATGCAAAAAAATGTAGATGGAACGACTAGTAAAGTCACCATAAAAGTGACAGAACCCAGTCAGGTGAAGGAAAAGGCAAAGGGTCTAGGACACCTCACAAGTTTATGCCTTCGGCTGCTTGTACCAAGTCATCTGAAACGGACTAGAGGAGGATCAGACTGGAAAGGGGACAGATTTCTGGTTGGCACATGGGTTTGTTTGTGAGATACTCATTCAGCAGAAAGTAATGAACAAGAGGGTAAGAAAAATGGGCTGGAGCCATGGGCTGGAGAGTTTGCAGGGTGTGTGCCCTCACCATCTGCTCCTCAGATGGACCTGATGCCCTGAAGCCTAAATGAAACGCTACTGCCCACAGGGATAGGTCACAGCTGAGGCTGAGAAGCTAGAACTAAGTGAGAGACTTGTCAGTCTCGCCAGACTTCACATTTCTTTATCAAGTACATGCATTACTGTCTTAATTTTTCATTTTTAACATATTAATGTGAGAGAGGAGAAAAACACTGATTTGTTGTTCCACCCATTTACGCATTCACTGGTTGATTTTTGTATGTTCCCTGACTGGGGATTGAACCCACAATCCTGGCATATTGTGAGAACGATCTAACCAGGGCACTGTCTTAGTTTTTTAAATGATAGCCAATTAATTAACAAATGTTAAGGTTCAAAGTTTTAAAAAACAACTCACAAACACAAGTTAGTGCCCTTAAGACATAGGGCTTAAACCAAGGAAAGAAAAAACAAAACATAGTGAGTTTTCCTAAGTTCTCAATAAGGAGAGCACCTTAATAGCAGAACCCTAGGCAAATCTCGGGTCTGAATCTTAGCTTCAGTTGGTGATATGCATGACCTTGGTTAAGTCACGTCACTTCTCTGAGCCTGTTTCCTCTAATGGGTAAGTGGGGGTGACAAGAGGGATGTGGCAGAGTGTTGACAATATATTGCCCACAAAGTGACACAGAGCCTGGCACGTGGCTCTGTGTACATCAATGTAAGATTCAATGGAGGAGCTGTTACAGGACTTGAAGGCAGTGTTTGAAGCAAGTTTCTTGTGGACAGAGTACCCAGAGGTGAACATGCCTCACCCAAGGCTGGAGCACAATTCTTGCCAAGTGGCATTTACCTGGCAAATAGCTGGTGGCCAAACCCTGCTGGGTGGGGTCTGCCCAAGGTGCTGTCACCTCCAGTCTGGGGTATTTGCTTGAAAATCCCATACTCATGATGAATGTAAGTCAACTAGCACAGATGCTAACATTATGATATTTGTGTATTTGTGGAGGGCAGGGTTCACTAAGAATCTGTTTTGGTACTTTTACTAGTACTTTTACTTTTAGTTTGGTACTTTTACTGGAATTCCTGGGGAAGAAAAAAATTCTCTTCCTTTGGGGCTGCCAGTCTGATGGAAGCTAAGTCAACAGAGGAGAGCGGGGCTAGCAATTGGAGGGTCAGGTGCCTGGAGCTCTTGCATTGGGCTCAGCTGGACACATTGCACCTCCAGTTATCTGAGCCAAATCACTTTGTCTAAGTCCTATGAATTAGGTTTGTCACCAAGAAGCAAGTCCTGAGTCATGGAACCCTGGAGTCCAGATTTAGATGTGGGCAGGGAGCCAGTGATTGGCGGACTAGAGGACTCTACCCTTTGGGATTGCTGGTCCCCTGACACCTCCTCTGGAACCACAGCCCCAGCTGGAAATGACAAACCCACAACATAAAACATGACAAGGTTCATGACCAGAAGGGGAGGAGACATTAGGGGTCATAATAAAAATTAAAAGTACATGGGAGTAAAATATATGGGGGAAATTACTTTTTTCTTTAAAATTTTATTTTTAGAGAGAGGGAAAGGGAGAGAGAAATAGGGAGAAAAACATCAATGTGTGGTCACCTCTCATGTGGCCTCCACTGGAGACTTGGCCCACAACCCAGGCATGTACCCTGACTGCGAACCGAACCGACGACCCTTTGGTTCACAGCCTGCACTCAATCCACTGAGCTACACCAGCCAGGGTGGAAATGACTTTTAAGGTGAGAAAGAAAAGCCAAAACCACAAAAGTTCAAAGGGTATTAAAACAAGACTAGAATAAGGATTTAAAAACATAAGTACTACTGATTAGAAAAATAGCTCTAGAAGATATTTTGGTCTGTATATTGAGTGATATTACTGAATTGATATCTTCTTAAGTGAGGTGACAATGTTGTGTTAAGGTATAACAGTGTCCTCCTTCTTAGAAGGTATGTGCTAAAATACCCACAGGTGAAATGTGATGACCCTGCACATCTGTAAAATGTTTCAGCAAAATAAAGGGTATGTGTCTAGAAGAAGAGAAAAATATTGGTTAATATTTTAACTGGTGAACCAAGGTGAAAAGAGTAAGATGTTAAATGTGGCATATTTCAGCTTTGTCAATTTGAAAATTTCCAAAACCAAAAAGGGAAAACAGCAAGGGATTAAAATTAAGTAAGGGCGAGGGGGGTAAAAACAGCAAGAAACTTGAAATCGGGAGTTATAAAATAGGGTAAACAGTAGGAAAAGTTGTATCAGGAGAGGAAGACTGGCTAACAAGGCTTCAGAACAAAAACAGCCTTGATAACTAGGGAAAGGCACAGGTCAATCCCAGCTGAAAGCAGTCACGTGGTGTCACCTCAGAGCTCCTGGGGGACAGGCACCTCCATTTCCTATGCGGACAAGCTAAACAGACCACCTCTTGGACAAGAGGAGGAAGAGTTTGTTGCTTCTTGCCCTAAAGACTATCTGGCTTGTGGGATCCTCCTTGCAGAAAGGGTTGTTAGTTAGCTACAGTTAAGAAAATGCAGACACCCCCCCCCCCGCCAAAGGGTATAGTCCGATACTAGGACTGCAGTTCACATCGCTATCCACCTGAGAAGAGTCAATCACCCTATTCTTCTGAAAGGTGCCTGTAGTAACCATTCAGAACTGGGATAAGATCTGGACCCTCTGCAGAGAGTAGATTCTCCAGATGGGTGCCTGCCAATGTGCAGCATGTAGCAGTGCCACCATCACTCTCTCCCACACCAGTCAGATCTTCAGAACTAACACTGTTGCTTCAAGATTATGAGGTGTTGGAATAATGGAAAAGAGCCAGAAAGGGGCCATGGGACCAGAACTTCCAGGAACACTTACAAAGTAGAGGAGGATGAGAGAGGTCCAGTGGGAGGGGCACTGGGTCAAAACTAGTTTCAACAAACTATAACCAATACTCATTCCAAGGATTCTATTTTTGTTTCTTTTTTGGTAACAGATCTTCTCCCTCCCTCCTCCCAGGTCTTTGTGGCTGTGGCAAGAACTGGAACTCCATCTCAGTGTGTTACTAAACGTGTTCTCCGAGGCTACACGGTTGGGTAAAGTCACACGAGGCACAAGTCAGGAGGTGTAAGGACAATGAGGTGGCACCCCCTCCAACACCTGGAAGCCAGAGTGGGCAGCAGAGGGCTGTACTAATAACAGGAGCATGGCCTTGGCAGTGACTTTGACTAATACAGAAGTAAATCAAATCAAATCCCTTTATCAACTGTTTTTTGCAGGATATACTCAAAGCCAAATAAAGAAGACAGGAAAATGACTGATCATAGCTGGCAAAAAAATGGCTCTCAGCCCAGTTCCAAATATTGGTGAACCCCAAGTATGGATTAGGCGCATGAAGAACTGGAAGGAAAAAGGACACGCAATTAATTATCAAACTTTAATTGATAGGCTAATCTTACAGGATAAACAATAAGACAGCTAGTCAGGTTACACTTTAAAAAAAAAATCCAGCAGCGCAAATCTAATAGACTAAATATGTTCATCTCTTCCCAAACAGGCAATTGATTAAAAAACAAAAACCAGAATGGAGCATACACCACAAGGAAATATGGTACTTACGTATATTGTCAATTCATTCTGGAGAACTGTTTTAAGAAAAAGAAAAACATTCTTGAAATTTGGAAAGCAGTAGAACAGCCTGGCAGGTAAATGGACCAGGTGTTTTTACTCCGGAGGGCTCCTGACCGACCACCTGTGACTTCAGAGAGGCCACCAGGCCCTATCAAGAAAGAGACAGGTGCCAATCCTAACTAGAGGTGACTTCATCACAAAGCCTTAAACAAAGGGACCATCCTTTTCCAAGACAATAGGCATGAGTTGAGGCATGGAGCAAGGGAGAGGTCTCCATCAAAAGACAGGGTAGAAAGAAGGCCAGTCCTACCATGGTCCATGGCACAGATTCCATCCCTTCTCCTCCTGCCCCTAGCAAAGAAAGGGTTAGCCAAGAACAAGAGCCCAGGATGGCTCTTCCAGGCACATAGTTAAGTAAGAGAAGAGGAAAGCAAGCCCCTTCTGGATGAAATATGACAGGTTTTCAGAGCCGTGGCAATGTGGCAGTTTGTCTCTTTGGCCCTTGTAAGGTAAAGCAGCAACTAAGGAGCCTACTGAGATCTCACTGGCATTCTGTGTCCACAAATTGTAAGAAAGGACATCCTTAGCTCAGTTCCACCTCATTAAGAAGAAAGAGCTACTACTACTTGTAGAAGGCCTATCATCAAGGAAAATACTTAACACCAAAGAGTTCAGCAACTCGCAAGTCTTAATTAAGTTCTCTGATCAGGCTGACTGACACAAGAGCTGAACGGGACTGGCCTCAGCAGGGATTACACTTTGTCATTATTCACCAAGTTGCCTCAGGGAGAGAAAGGATAGCATCTGTGAGTCAAGACCTGCAGGAGAACCACCAGCACAAATTCCAGAAGAGAGAGCAGCCCATCATGAGGCTCAGAGAAATACCTGCAGGGAAAAGACGCCAGGCCCCGAGACTACTCCCTGCACACTGGAGCCCCTTGGAAGCAGCACTTCCTCGGACCACCTACATGCCCTATGCCACCATGAGGGAAGCACAACCCAGACAAAGAGCTGATCCCTTCTGACAGTGAAGGAATTGCACAGAACTCATCCTGAGGACACAGTAACACTGCGATGTACCTAAGGGGAGAGTACGCCAGCTTGCTAACACAGATTAAGTCTCAGTACATTCTAGACCGTAAGAAAAAAAGGAAGAGACCCCTCACAGGATTGAGAAACAAGACAATGAATACTGCTGGGACACAGACTCAGATCTAATTAAACACCTCTTCCAGGGCTTCTGGTTCCGTCCACCTCTGCTCTCTGAGGGCTTTCAGCAAGCTCTCCATGCAGATTGACCCAGGAGCCAGAGTTCATGACTGCTCTAGCAGGTTCAGTGAGCCCCATCAAACAGCTCCATATGAAAAGATGTCATTTACATTATTTATATATAGTATCTTGAAGTAAGGAAAAAAGCACCATTTTACTTAAAATAAAAAGGCTCACACAGGCTTTGGTCCTGTCTTGAAATGACACCAGCCTGAGTGAGAAGCAGTTTGGCTCTTGGGGAGCAGGGACACACATTCTCATTGGGAGAAAGGGAGGTCTCACGGTGTGGCAGCCACACAAACAGGGAAAATGAGGAGACCTGGCAGGAAGGGCCTCTGAGGGCAGCAGTGTGAGGCCAGTCTGGGGGCGAAAACACCTGCTTCCAGAGAAAGAAGTGGTGTGTGGCACTGTCAGGACAAGTCTCCAGGACAGGGACATTGGCCAACAAACTAGACAATACCCTGCTTGCTCCATGACCATGTCCTCTGCAGACCTGTCAGCTGTAGAAGAGGCGCAACAGGAGAGCAGAAGCACCGTTTTCTGCATGAGCTGTGGCCAACAGTACAGAGAAGCTGCAGCTACTGTTTCTTATTTAAGGATGAAAACAGGCAGTGTCTTGGACACTACACTTCAACAGATGTACTTATGCCCACAAAAAACAAGTGTAGATCTTTCTGCCCAGATGCCTAACTCAGAAATGACTACACCATGAGAAGCACGAGTCTGTCTATACTGGCTGATTCCTGAAGTACAGTTCAGAGGAAAGGGTACAGAATACCATCAGTAACTGGCTCCCACATGCTAATACATTTCACAAAATAAGAGTGAACAGCCTAGAATCCAGAATGTCAGGTTTGGAAAGTCTCTTGGCAAGCCTTGCTCTGAGAGCCTGCAGCCAGTGAGAGAACTGGAAAGGCAGCAGCAGAAAAACAGCAAACAGCACAAGGATACCACTCACCAAAAGACTCTCCCTCATTTCAGAGTCAACCAAGCCACAAGGAGACAACAGAGTTCACGTGTACAAAGAACATAAGGGCTAAAGCCAGAAGAGGGTGAGCTAATCACAAAAGCAATTTATCCCATTTTTGATGTTCCAATATATCGCCAACCCACTAGGTCAGATGTCTTCTTATTGAGAAAGGCAGCATCTCTGAACCTGAAATGAAGGACACTTGAAAACAACACATGAGAAGGAACAAATGAAGAAGTGTACTGAAATAATCATTGGACTGCTTAAGAATTTCTTGAAACTTCTACAATGGGCCTGTGAATATATGGCTGTATAAACTGTCTTCCACCTGGCTCCTCCTTGAAGGCCTGTGGCAGCCTGGGGACTGTGGCTTTCGGAGCAGCACAGCCAGGCACGCCTCTGGCAGGCTGGGCATCAAAACCAACTTGGTGAGGGCTGTAGATAACCTACTGATTGGTGCCCAAAGGGCAAGACGTTTTGTCAAGAGTCACCGTGTAATACTCTGAGGCTCACCAGACACCACAGCATGTGTGAGTGCTCCCTGACCGAGATCCCAGCATTTTCCTCCCACCGCACACTCAAGAGCAGCAGCATAGCAGGAGGGATGCCAAGAAGGGAAGCAGCGATGAGGTACAAAAGGTGGAACTGACATCTTTGGGTTTTCAAAACAAAAACTCAAATCTAGGAAGTGAGAAAATGAAAAATGGAAAGAATTAAGTCTGAATCAATGGACAGAAAAATATGGCTTACCAACCCTCCCACTTTGCATACAATTTTATATGAAGGAAAAAAATAACCCAGCTCATCACAACACAGTCCAAATGTTTACAACCAAAGATTTATGAAAATATTTCAGTTAAAATCATTTAAAAAAAAAGCAGAAATCTTTTGACCATTCCTTTCTAAACAAAACCTTGGCAGATCTATTCTTGAACACACTTAAGAGTATTCCACACAACACATTCAGAATTCAGATTTATTGATTTCCACTGTACTGACTTTAAAAATGGTATGAAGCTGACTGCAAGAAAGGGAACTGGTGATTTTAAGTTAAAAGTAAGCTAAGGGTGAAAGAACATCACCTCTGGCTTCAGTCACCACATCACCTTAGATTGGATATAGACTGTTTTTTGAACAAAGTTCCAGAACTCTGAAATCCAGGGATGCTGCAGGCCTCTCCCAGCAATGTCCTTCACTTTGGGTCAGTCTCCTGGGCCAGAGGTGAAAGTGCTTTCAAAAATACTGCCACTTCCCCAGCACAGTGTCTTTGATTGCATCCACATATTGAGTTGGAACCCAGTACACCCAGTAGTAAGAGGCTTCCGTGGGGCCCAACTGAAATGCCTGGAAGGGAAAAAGGAAAACCAAGCAACACTTCAGAGGTTGGGAGACTGAGCAGCAGCACAACAAACACAGGGGAGGGCCGAAAAGAGACTTAAAAAGAGGAAGAGGAAAAAACCTGCACATGGAAAACATTCTCTTGCCACCCCCTCAAAAAAAACCACAAAAAACCCCCCAAAACAAACAAACAAACAAAAAACAAAGCAGCAGTAGCAAGAGGGATATAAACACAGCTGACCCTAGAGCAATGGTTCCCAAACCCGAATGTACATCAGAGCCACTTGCAGGGCTAAGTGAGGCCTGAGAATCTGTAACTATACGGAGTTCCCAGGTGATGTGACACTGCTGATCCAGAGACCCATTTGGGAACCACTGCCCTAGAAAAACTGCCATGCATGCACAAGGAATGAACGTTCAAAGCAGCACTGCCAGAAATAATAAAACCTGGAAACAACCTACATACCCACCAGTGAGGGAATGCAAAATTAAAAGTGACATGGCCTATTCATATGAACATTGGATCACTTTTAAAAAGTATGAACTGGATCTATGGTAAATACAGATAGATCATAATGTTGAACCAAAAAAGCAAGCTGCAGAACGATACATACCATGATACCACTTATGAAAACTGAAAAAACACAAAACAGTACTGAAGCTTGTTAATGGACATACATGTAAACGAAAGCAGAGCAGGGAAGATCCACGTGATAGAGGGTAGTGGGGAAGGGGAAGACAACAGGGATGAATTCACTGTTGGTAAATTTTCGTTCATTAAAAAGTGATTCAAAGCAAGTCACAAAATATTTACAATTGTTATTTCTTGGTGACGGATATATGGATTTATTACAATACTCACTGTTCTTTCCTGTATTTTTAAAGATTTCTCTAAAAATAACAAAGCACAGCTACCCCCTTCTAATGTGACCTCTGACATGTTAACCTAGCTAGTGAAATGGCATCTGCAAAAAGGGAAATATGTTAATTAGGACAAAGGTAAAGGTGCTAATTAATAAATGTTTAGAGAAAAGTGATCAGAGCCATTTGCTGCCAGAAGTGACTCCAGAAAAAAATGAGCATTTAAACAAAATCTAAGGCATTGCTCAGCCACACCACCAATCACTTAAGAGGTTTAAACTGGCACTCAGCTTCTGTAAACTCTTTTCACCAGGCTGCCTAAAAACTGGGGCTGCAAACTAAGAAGACAAATGCTTCAAATGGCAGTGCAGGAGACCAGATGAAAATAATAAAATCCAACTTTCAAAAGAAAAAAATAACTGAGCAAGAGAACAATTCACCTGTAGTCCTTTAAAGACCAGAGACCAGGAGTGGAAGACATACCAGAGGGCCCAAAAGCAGCCCCGGGGCGTTGTCACCACGGGCTCAGAGCCACTTAGGAGCTCTGCTAGCCCAGCCATAGCCTTGCTTCCACACCTACCAGCTAAACTGACAGGCATGGCAGGAGAGGGGACAAGACAGACAGATGACAGACCTTTCCTAGAGTACAAGTATCTGCCATCTGTCTACGCAGGACTGCCATGATGCTAAATCCCCTTTTTCTGGGATCTTCCAACATCTCCGTCTGCCATGCATGGACTGTGTGACACCACATGCCAGTCAGACCACTACTGTTCCTTCTCCCTGAGACAGGGCCAACGTACCTACATTCCTGATGTTTGGGGGCTGAAAAACCTGCCTCCTCAGATAGAGGAGGCAGGCAGCCACCCTCACCCTGTCACTGCTCAGGTCAGATTCTTGTCATAGCAATTTCAAAGTGTGCATGGCTAACTTAATTTTTAAAGGGGCCTCTCCAGTCCTGACCAGTGTAGCTCCGTTGGTTGAGTGTCATCCTGAAAAGTGAAAGGTTGCTAATTCGATTCCCCATGGGGACACATGCTTGGGTTGCAGGCCGGTCCCCAGCTGGGACATGTGCAAGAGGCAGCAATGTTTCTCTCCCTTCCCCTCTCTCTAAAAATAAGTAAATAAATGAATAAATAAATAAATAAATAAATAAATAAAATAAAGTTTTTAAAAAACAGTGGTTCCCTCCAAACAGTGCTGGGAAGTAGAAGGGGTATGTCTAAGCCGCTCAGTTCATCACTGAACTCTTGCTTCATTCCACACAGACTCGAGCACGTCTGCCAACACTGTGTCTCGGGAAAACACAGCTGTGCAATTGGAGTGGACCTCCGTAAGGACGATGTCCACAGACCTAACCTCCCCACAGGAGCCCGGCCACCTGATGGCTACAGCCTGGGAAGGGCAACACCATTCCAGAGGGGTAAGGCATGGTGGCCCAAACACCAAGACTAGTGAGAGGTTTTATTCTGTATGTAAGAAAAGTTCAATGAAAACCCACAAACCATTCTTCCTCATTACATTTATTCTCCTGGTCTAAAAACAAAATATTATAACTAAAAGGGAGGCAAAAGAGAAACAACATATCCCCTTTAAACTGTGGGAAGGTAGTGGGTGCTGCAAAATAAAGAGAACTAGGACTAGGTCATAGACTAAGTACTAAGTAGATGAGGAAACGAACGTCTGAGACCATGCATCTCCTGAATACTGAGTGTCCTCCTCGGGTCACCTCAGTGCCTGCTAGAGGAGCAGAAGCAGGAGGCAAGAGAGGCCACAGAACACCAGTTACTTACCATCATGTGGTAGTCTTCATGTCCTTCGATGGGTTCACTGACCACATTTTTAATGGAGCCCATGGGTAATTTCTCAGTCCGCTCTAGGTTGAGAGGAATGACGATCATTATTCAAAGGCTCTCCTGTTCTACTCCTGTGACTCAGCAGTCCCTAGTCAGGGCTAGTGGCTTTGGAGTCTGCTGTAAGCTCAAATCACTCAGGGCAGGACCTTCTCACAGTGACCCTAGACTCCTGGGTGCGAGCTGGGAACTTCTTAGGAGCAAATTCGGACCAGTATGTGGCAATGGTATAGTAAAGGTCTCTGAGGACAGAGGTACCTCTTTCCTGGTGTTATTTTTAAAGGTCTAACAATTAATACTCAAGAAATCCCACTACACCTTACTGTCCAAGTCCAGCACTGGCCAAGGTCTTTGGTGCCTGGGACAGACAAGAGGACCAAGAGCAAAGAGACACTACCGAGCCCCTGGGGCTCCCCCAGAAAGGAGGACTGTTGGGGATGTATAACCAGTCTCTGTCCAAAGATCCTGCTCACTTGTCCCCCCCCAGCCCTCCTGTGATCCCCTACCCTTCCATATACACATGCTTGAAAGTTCTCTTAAAACATTTACACCCTCTTATGATTAACACTCAAGATACCATTTAGCACACAGCGTCAGAAGACATTTCACAGCAAGTTTAGGGGTGCCAGATATGCAAGCGGTGGCAACAAGCGATGCCTGCAGAAAGAGGAGATTGCTGGCAGTGAGCATGTGTAGCAGGAGGGGACGATGGAAGGAGAGATATAGAGTGCCTGACACCAGGAAACCACCACCCAGAAGCAGCACACACCTCAGGAAGGGGAGAAGCACTCAGCAAACAGTTAAACCAATTTAAAAAAAAATACATTAAAGCCACCCTTGCTATCATGGCTCAGTTGGCTGGGCATCATCCTGCGAAGCAAAAAGGTCACCCGTTCGATTTCTAGTCAGGTCACATGCCTGGGTAGCAGGCCTGGTCCCTGGTTGAGGTGTGTGCAAGAAGCAACTGATTTAATGTTTCTCCTTTGCTCAATGTTTCTCTCCCTTTCTCCCTACCTCACACTCTCTCTAAATAGATAAATAAAATCTTAAACACAAAAACAAAAACATTAAAGCCTTTGCAGAAAGAAAACTCTGGAAAAGGCAGAATCTGAAAACAGTAACTTGACAAAAGAACTAGGAATTTAGAGGCCACGGTTCTAGTCTAGTTGATGAGTTGAGACATTTTATTTCTGTTCTGTGGGCCTTGGTCCACAAAAAATGTGGGTGGGGAGAATGGAACTGAAGACACTCATTCTAGTTTTGACTTTCAGTGGCTCAAAAACAGTGACCCACAGGCAAGGCCTAACCAGCTCTGTCTTTAAGATGAAAACTTGAAACACTACCATCTTGAAATATCCAGAGATTTTCACATAAAAATATGGATTTCTGCCTTTTTGAAAATGCAGAAGATATAACACTTCTGGGGTCCATGCTCATGAGTGACAAGCAGCTAAATACAGATGCCACATCCCTACCAACAGGTGCCCCCAAGGGAGTGAAGGTGCTCCCCATGCTTGCCATTCATGCTTCCTGCCCAAGAGCCTGTTCTTCTCACTCTACTAGGCCCAAGGCTTCTGAGTCCTGCCTGCCACACAGGCCACCAGAGTTTACCCGTATCACTAAGTAAAGCACCCCTGAGAAAGGCTGACTAGCTGCTGGAAAGAGGCTGACAGCAGTGTCTGCCCAGCAGAAAGATGAAGCCAGTGGCTATCCTCTGGGGGAATGCTTATGACACTCAGGTGACAGGATTCATGGGCAGGTGAGAAGAGTGCCTGAACTACACTGATGCAGGGCTCTTGGTGGTAGTGAAAATCTCAGCTGTGGCCGACCCCTGAAGGAAGGCATGAGTTGATGGCCACACTCTTCAGGAAGGCTGATGAGGCTCTCAATAGCCCTGATGCACTAACACACTGAGGTTCTTCCAGAGCTCTCCTTCATTCTCTTAAGTCCCTGCCGTTATGACGTGTTTCCTACAATACTTTCTAACACAGAAATGTTCCCTGAGGAACCAACCAGCATGCACAGATAGAGTTCTCATACAGACTGGGCCACCCTCTGGGCCATTGGTTTTTCTCGGTGAGTCTTAAGCCACTGCTTTCCATTCGGCCACCAAAATGGAAGAGGCAGAGCTTTAGTGAGTCAATATGATGATGGAGGACTAAGCCCAACCACCTGCCAAGTCATGGAGAAGTGAGGAGCTGACAGAGGCAGGCAGCTCACAAATGAAGAACCAGCAGGGGATGACAGGATCGGCTCTGCAGAAGAAAATGACCTACTAAAGGGGTCAAAGGCCCTTGGAAGAATTGGGGAGCCCTTAGATAGTTTGCAAAACTTGCTCCGATCATGCAGTTAGAATCAAAGGTGAAAGAAAGAATACAGCAGGTTACCACACAATCATTAGAAAACTTAAGCGTTTCTGGCATGTCTTTGTTCACTTTCAGAACCAAGGTGGGGATGAAAACAAGAATATTTTAGATAATAAAAATTTCAGTCCCCATCACCCCAACCCTGTTTATTTTCCATAAAACTTTGGTCCCATCTGAAGCAGAATCATACTAATGGCCTGTCCCTGAAACCAATTAGCCTCAGAAGATGAAATCCCCTGGACTTCTCTTTAGAGTTTACCTCAAACACTGAACACCTACAGTGCTGGCAGAAACAGGTGAGTTAGCATGTTCGGTCCCCTCCGGAATCTAACAGGGGACAGACAAGTCAGAGAGTAATGAGTGCTCTGGGGACATAAATGAAATGCTCTATGAACAGAAGCAGCGGGGGAGGGGGGGGGGCGCGTGTCAGGGAAGGCTCATTAGGGGGACATTTAAGTAGGGCCTTGGAAGATTTTATTATAACAAGAAATGGGAAAAAGGCTTGCAGATAAATGCACAGCATAAGCAAAGACACAGAGCTGTGCAGAGCATGTGAGGGAAGTTCTGTGAGTGGTGCAGCTTGACACACAAGGTATGACAAGGCAAGCAGGGCAGGAAGCTAGGTCAAAAATTTAAACTGAGGTTCCATCATTGAGAACACTGGACACTATGGTTAGGCATTTGAACTTGGCCTTAAAGAACCAAAGGTTTTTGAGCACAAAAACCAGTGACAAAAAAAAAAACAGTACAGAGGATGGGCAGGACAGAAGAGACCAGAAATGGGTCAGGGAAACAGGTTAACTTCTTTCATGGACCAAGTTTAGAGATGCTAGGAGTCTTAAGCAGCAGAATGAAGTGGCAAAGAAAGGGACACAGGTAATTCTGGAATGTAACTGACAAGACTTTGATCCATCTGGGGGAAGAAAGTGGGAAGACAGAGACATTTCCCAGCAAAAAGCAAGCCTGACCCAGCGAGCACAGGTGGGGGTTGGTGGGGGTATGCAGAGGGCTACCAGGTTGAGGTGTAGGGAGAGGATGGGTCCCCAGTACTAGGAAAACTGCAGCTAGTACAGGGGCAAACTCTCATCTATGGGGGCCAGGTGGGCAATGTCAACGAAGGATGTTTGGCTACATACAGGCTAACTGAGCCAGTGAGAATGGTTAGCCATGCCCACATGTAACTACTACTTGCCTCCAGCTGCTTCTTACCATGTGAGCACGCAGGTCTAGACTAGTTGGATCTTTTGATATTTTTCAAGAGGAGCCAAAAATCAGATCAAGTGAAATCTCCAGGTTTTAAAGATTTTATTTATCTATTTTTAGAGAAAGGGTGAGGGAGGGAAAGAAATGATGCGAGAAACATCAAACTGGCTGACTCTCATATGATCCCTGACAAGCAACCCAGGGATGAGCCCTGACTGGGAATTGAACTGGTGACCTTTCAGTTTGCAGCATGACGCCCAACCCAATGAGCCACTTTGGTCACGGCAAATCTCAACAGATTATGTGTAAACAGATAAAACCCTTGTCTGTGGACCAGACCTGGCCCTCAGACCATATATCCAAGAACTCTGGTTTTGAGGTACACCCAGAGAACCACTGTTTGATATATTGGCCCTGAGATCAGACTGAAAAGAATGAGGAAAAAGGGTTCAAACAGAAGGTGGGCATCTAAAAGCCAAGTCAATAAATAAATAAATAAATAAATAAATGCAAGACTAAAAGCCAGGAGCATGCAAAGCACAGTGGAGATTTCAAAATGAGGAGCAGAATTGAGTGCTGCTGGGCGCCAGAGGTAGCAAGTCAGAAGAGGCTGCAAGCGGTAACACGTACCTTTAGTGCCGATCCACAGTTGGTCTTGTTCTAGCTTAAAGGTGAGTCTCACTTTTCCTCCAGACTTATTGTACATGCCGGACAAGGGGACCGTAGGGAGGCGCTCCTGAAGGCACGAGAGTGTGGTAAGAGAGGGAGGGACCAGAAACAAAGTAGGACAAAACAAGAGAAGGGACAGGATGCCAGGACGGGAGCACAGGAACCTCAAGAAGTCAGGTGGACCTAGTTTTCAGAATGCTCACGAAGGAGTAGGGCTTACCTGGGCCCCCTTAACAGATGGCATCACATCTTCGGGTTTTCCTTTATCCAACACTTTCCTGTGTTGCTATAACATAAGTCAGAAGAGATCATTAAAATGAAAGTTGACTGCATTTTTGTCATGTTACTACCTCTGAAAAACAGGATGAAGAAAGCAAGCCTTAATGTTCTGGTTCAAAAGCTTGTACTGTCTACAGATGGGTCCTCTGACACTACAGAACAGCGCTGTCCAGCAGAAGTTTGTGTTGATGGAAACGTGTGGCTATTAAGCACTTGAAATAGGGCTAGTAGGACAGAGAAAATGAATCCTCAGTAATATATTCACTGAATTTTCATCAGCTAGATATGTCTATCATACTAGACCTCAAAGTTCTAGAGAAAGCAGGATTTCCAGACTGCTAATTTGAAGAAAATCTTCTTCCCCTCCCCAACTCAGTTGAACCACTGAACGGATTCAACATCAAGTTGAGAGTCACAAAGGGTGTTACTCTCATGACAGGCACAAAATAACAGCACTTCTGTCAACTTTAAACTCCCGAAGACACTCTACCGTTATTGACAATCAGCCTGACTGACTAAAGGCACATTTCCTCCACAAATGGAGACTCATCTACTGTAGAAGTTTTCCCCACTGCCTCACCCTCAACCCCAACTTGACTGAAAGTCTGAAGAACCACACTTCCAAAGGTAAATGCTGATACTCTATAGCCTGATATTAAGAAGTCTCTAACCCAGCCCATCCCAGGAGTTTGAGGCAGCTCCTTATGGGTTCTAGTAAGGCTCATGGCCCCTGAGACAGCTCCTGACCAGCCCACGAGCTGGAATCTTACTTCTGCCCCATCTATGGCTATATAAATAAAGATACATTAGTAAAGCTAGGACTACAGGGCAATGAGTAGGCAGAGAGTAAAAAATTAACCAAATTTAAGCAGCAGGTGACCACTGGCCAGCTCAAACGGTCACTGGCATGGCAGAAACCCCCAGTAGTAAGAAACTCAACACTGCCAGACTGCTAACAAAGGGTCCCCTATATACCAGCCCGAGATTCCTGAAGAGCTAATAAAGTCATGAGGATGGGTCACTCTCATGAGGCCATGTTATGCCTCATAACTGGCATTAATGAAACACAGCAGCATGGATTACAAGCTGCTATTATAAGAGGTATTTAACTCATACCTCATAAGTATCTATTGAAGAATTTCCCTTGCACTGTGGAAAACAGTTCAAAGCCTGTTAAGCTAGCATTAGTAACTCAAAACCTGTATTTAAGAGGCATGTGTGCTCCCAGGGTGTGGCTAGAGGGAAAGCTCACTTGCGTCTGCCCTCTCATACCTGACATTTCACACATATGGCAGAAGAAAACAGGAAAATGGAAACGAACTCAGTTGGTTACAAGACATTATAACCCCATATTTGTGTCCAAATAAACACCTTTTAGGTATTAATATAGGTTTACAACCCCTTATCTGAAATGCTACAGGCAAATTGTTTTGAATGTTCATAAAACCCAAAAGTTTTAGGGGTTTTATAAATGTAATGTAGTTTTAAAATACATTATATGCTATCTTCCATGTGTTCTGGGGCAGCACCTTGTCACCAAACACATTAACATTTCTATAACAAAACATGAATATTCACACTAATGCCGGTCAGGTTCTGCTGCCATATTTAGAAAAACATGTTTTGAAAGCTTAGAAGCACACATAAGGGAATATGAGCCTGTAACAGAAAATTGAGTCCTTCTCGTACTCTTGGTCATATGCCTAGGTGCCTATGATCACTAAATGTTGGTTCCAGATGGTCCACTCTACTCAGGACACAGGTTAGAATGAGAATACCTATTTATCTTCCTGGAACACTACTAAGAGTGTCCAGGAGGCTGCCTAACAATAGCTGGTGTTTGCTGGATAATAAGATCATAAGTAATGGCTCTTCCAACCAGCTCCAAACTGGGCCACAGAGAATATGAAAAATCAGGCCCCCATTTCATGGACCAGGAGAAGGGGGTAAAAAATCAGCACAGTTATCTTTCTAGTTAGTTTAATTTGGCTTCCTGAAATGCTCAGTTTTAGAGGAACCTCTGAAAGCTACTGATTTTCATGTATTTCCAGAAATGGGCTTGTTGACTTGGGGGAAGCAACAACAAAAAACAAATGTAAGCACTTGCACAAAATGGGGAGTTAGTTCTAGCAATGGCATTTTTCTCTGGCAGGCAATGAACAGAAGAGAAACCCGTATCTGATTCTGAAGCCTGCCTTTGCAAAGGCCTTATCCTAAAGTAGATAGACTTGAGACACACTGACCCGCCAGATGAGACAAAGTTGCAAATCTCAGGTAGTTGTCACCTCCACTCAACAGCCAGCCGCACCCAACTGCTGCCATAAATTTCCATCATGGGCCCTGTCCAAAAAGGAGCTTATTCTAGGGAGAATATCACCAACCACGGCTCCAGAGGACAAAGCCTCAAACTTCCCAGGACTAGCAATCACGACAAACTCACTTTCTGCCTGCACAGTGGCTCTTTCTTGTTCTCTTCAGCCTTGGCATCCTGTTGCGCAGAGTCTTTGGGCGTGTTTACTGCTAAAACATCATTTATTGTGGAGCCAACCACCATGATCTTGGCTCCGCTGGCCACCTTTATTTCCCTCAACGTCTTATCTTCAGGGACGAGTCCTTTATACATGACTTTCTGCATGGCTGGTGGGAGACCTTGGGAAAAGGTAGCAGACAATGAAAGAAAGAATAAAAAAACATACATGAACCAGGGCTCTTTGGCAACAGATCCCAAAGTGAATAATGCTCTCCCACTCTTATTGTTGCACACTTGGGCAAATCACAACCATCTCAGGTTCAGTTTCCAGAACTTCATATTACTGATGACAGGAGCTCCCTCTGTATGGACTTGTTTTAAGGATTACGAGATAGGGCAAACAGTATTTAGTGCAGCGCCTGGTATTCAGTAATTGTTCAGGAAATATTAGCTGTCATTCATTCCAAATTATTCCTCAATCTTCTATTCACTCAAATATTAAGTGCGAGTCCACAGACCTCAGGGATACAAAAACCAGTAAGGATCAAGTTTTGTTTTTTTTTTATGGAGCTTACAGGCTGGCTACGTGGAAAAAGCTTAAAAAAGAAATCATTTCAGATGGCAAAGTGCTGTAAACAAGAAAAAAATTAAGTAACAGGAACAGCTGTGAAGGGGCCGCCATGATGGTTACCAGCACTGTTTCCTCAACTTCCCGTGGGAATTACCTGGTATTTGCTAAAAAATAAACTCCTGGCCACATTCCAGGCCTACTGAATCAAAATCTCCATGGAAAAGAAGCTGGAAACTGTAAATTTAAGAAGAGTCTTATGTGATTTTTATTAGAAATGTTTGTGCAACACAAGTTAGAGGCTTGGGCCTGGGCCTCAATCCCAGCTCAGCCACTTACTAGCTTTACAATACCAGGACTCATTTTGCCCATCTGAGTAATGGGCGTCCTAGTACCCACTTCGGAGAACTGCCGTGAGCACTGAGAAGCTGATACTGGAACAGCTGCCAGTAAGGTGCTAGCAGAGTGTAAGCACTACGAATTGCAGGAGAGGTGAGGAAGGCGGCTGTGGCTGTTCTGCCATGGGGATTACCTGTAATCGAGTGAATCTTCTGTTTCAGCTCGGAGCCTGTGCTATCCAGAGGAAATTTCACGTCGTGCTTAGTCTTGTTCCAGATGATTTTTAGGTCCACCAACTCCCTTCCCCCGCCGCCGCCGCCCGCGTCCTCGCCATTGCTGACCGAGGCCTGGGCCGCGGGGTCCCCAGGGGGCTGGGCCGGGGCCGGCTGCAGGCTGCTTCGCGCAACACAGGCGTCCTCGGCCGCCGCCCCCACGCCCGCTGCGGCTTCGGCCTCCACGCAGTTGAGGGGCCGCGCGGGCGCCTCGGCCACCACGGTCTCAGCCTCCGTGTCCATGCCAGCCTCCTCCATGCCTGTAAGGGGGTCAGGGGTGGGCGCTCGCCTCGGGCTGGGCCTGGGGCCGGACTCCGCCCGGGCGCCGCCGCACCCCCGCTCCGGAGCCAGGAATCTCCTCCCCAGGTCCCCCCACCCCGGGTCAGGCTGCGTCCCCAAGAAGAAACCGCTTCACCCGGGCCCAACCTGGGCGCCCGCCATCCCGCCACACTCACCATCCGGGGCCCCGGCCGCCGCCATGATGATTGTGTACAACACCCACCGCGCCCGCAGGGACCGCTGGGAAAAGGAGAGCTGGCGGAGATTGGCCCTCGAAGCAGCCCCTAATCTCGCCCGGACTGGCCGGAAACAGGTGGAGGTTTCTATGGAGACCCGCCTCCTCCGCTTCCCGGGCCGGCCCCTGCCACGCTTCAGCTTTCCGCAGCGGAGAGGGGAGGACCCGAAAAAATCGCCCACTCGATTGGTTCCGCCCCCTAGAGGCCGAGATGGGCCTCAGCCGTGGGGGGTTTGTGGGTTCGAAGGCTAAGCGGTCTGCGCCTTTAAGGGATGAGGTTGGGACCCCTGTGGAGGAAGCGCATTGGCTGGGAGGAGTTCCCGGAAGTGATTCACGGAGGCCACGTGGGCGAGTCCACCGCATATGGCGGTGCTCTTGAGGAGGCTTTGGCAGCTGGGGAGGACCCCGGGAGTCTTGGGGCACTCCTTGAGACCGCGTGAGGCCAGCCTAGGCTCTGATTCTGGGGCTGCAGTGCGGGTGCGGTTCGCCCCCAGCCCCACAGGTAACCTTGGCGGGCGTGAAGCTGCAGGCCGAGGCTCACTGTCGCGCGCCAGCCCCTAAGTGTTCCGGTGAAGTCAGACTGGGAGAGGGCAGCACGACCCCATTTTACAAAGGCAGTAACAGGTCCACGAGCGGAAATTTTTCGCATGGCCAGGAATTTCTTTGTGTTTATTGGACCTCACCATCTCGTTCGGTCTCTTTTTCATGTATTCAATAAATGTGTAGTAGTACAAACTGCCAGGTACTATTCCGCTGCGATACTGTGGCCGTCGAAAAAGTAAGGCCCCTACTCTGTAACGGTAGACAGTCACGTGTGCCATTTGGAAAATGAAGCAGGATAGGAGACTGGGGGTTAGATAGGATGCTCAAGAAGACCTTGCTGGGGAGATGACATTTGAACTGGGAACCAAATGACATGGAGCTAGCTATGCGAACCTCTAGAAGGAACCTGCCGAGCAAAGGAAATTACCCTGTGGTTCGTGTTAGATTTTAGCAAGCCAAAGGGATTACTCTAGTGGAGTTCTTGCCAGGGCTTCCCCACCAGTTACCAATATTTTTCTCAGGAGGCTACTTTTGCTTTATCCACAATGAGTGTGCCTCTCCTGAACCTCAGGGTCAATATATAAACGATATCTTTGTGGCAAGATCCCAGTTGCACAGAGTGGCAGGATCTTTTGGCATAGTGTAGAGTGTGCTTCTCAAACTATCCATGGTGAAAGGACTGGTTTCTAATTGCCAATCATTTATGGACCAATACTTTTATAAAACCTATAGATGGATTACTAGAAAAATGAGACCTTTAAAGTGTACAAAATATGAGCCTACTTTTTGTTAGATTAAACAAGTAGAGCATTATTCTGTCAAATTGCTGTAAATTTCTACACATGTACATTCAGTTTGGGTGCTTACGTATAAACTGGCAGCAGTTCACAGACCAGCACCAGTTTGAGTGCCAGAGCCTGAGATGGGGTACAAACTTCTGGCTATGCCAGTTCCTAGCTGTGTAACTTGGGCTAATTATGTCACTTCCCAGAGCCTCTGAGTTTTGTCATCTGTCAAACAGGACTAATAATACTACCCATTTCATGGGTTTGAGGTAATGCAGCTGGGGCACTTAGCAACACACTTAACACTAGCCTCTATTATAATCATTGTAATTCATGTTTCCTTGCTGATTTGCAGGAAAAGCCCATTGGGCAAAGGCTGTTGACTAAAACAGATAAAAAAAAAATTGCCAAATGACTCAGATCATTATAATAGCTAAAATTAAGTGAAGGCTGTACTTTGTTCAGCATTTAGGCCTCACAGCAACCCTATTAGGAAGGTTTCTTTTTTTAAGATTTTACTTATTCATTTTTAGACAGGAATAGAGGGAGAGAAACATCAGTGTGTGGTTGCCTCTTCTGTGCCCTCTACTAGAGATGTGGCCCACAACTCAGGCATGTGCTCTGACAGAATCAAACCAGTGACCTTTTGGTCCCTACTCTGGCGCTTAATCGGCAAAGAGGGGCTGAACCACAATAGCCAGGCCTCTTTTTTTGTTTTTAATCCCTCTAGTAGATGAGGGTGTTGGAGCTCATACAAGTTAAAGTGCCCAAAGGGTAGCAATTAGTAAATGGTGAATGCAGAATTCAAATCCAGGTTTATTTCACATAAGAGGTCTTGCTTTCAACACCTGGACCCATGTCTTCTATCCCAGTGGTTTTGTGGTGGACTTGCAATAACTGTAAGTCACACACATAATCGGTGTTAAAATGAGACTGTGTGACATTAGAGGAGCTTTACCTGTCTTGTTCCACCTCCTGTACTTGGAGATGCAGATGAGTTCCTTGTGCAGACAGTGCTATGGGCTAAACGAAAGAAGGTAGGAAATAACAGCCTTGGGAAAATTGTTAACTTTAAATTTTCAGTCAGGAATGATGGGAAAGTAAATTCTTAGGAATTTAAATTCAGGTGACAAGAAATAATCACAGAATCAAATGTTACTTTGGTTAGCTTTTAAAGCCAACACTTGAGGTGAAAATCTCAAGTAGACAAAGTTCAAAATGTATGATATGGACAGTCATGATAGTGCATAGAGAATGAATGGAAAATATCATTTTACAGCATTTTTAATTTGTAATTTTTCCTCAAGCACATCATTGAATTTGCATAATTTAAATGCACATGTAATGATGGTTTCAGTGAATAAGCTTCTGCTGCTTTAGGTGAAACTTGACCTTGAGGCAAATCTGAAAGTAGAATGATGGATGCATTTTCAAGGAGTTGGAGCCCTTTTACAAAATGACATGCTCCAAAACTTGGTGGTCTTCCAGAAAGAGGCTAAAGGAGTCACCACCATGTCCCCTTCTGTGGCAGTATGACTATCTGGGTGCAAGCTAGAGAGATGGGGCAGAGCTGGTGGTTTCTTGGGCTTTGATATTCATTGAGATATTCTGTCACAAGCATAGCTTGTTTGCCCTTGGGCTGAAGCTTGTCAGCTCGTGTTACCCACCTTGTCTGAACTGTTCTCTTTTTCTACCAGGCTTTTTGCACCTGGGTGGCCTCCGCACTGCCTTGTACAACTACATCTTTGCCAAGAAGCTTGGAGGGAGTTTTATCCTGCGGCTGGAGGACACAGACCAGTCCCGCCTTGTGCCTGGGGCAGCAGACAATATTGAGGACATGCTGGAATGGGCAGGTGAGACTGGCTGGGAAAGGAGCCTTGTAGCCCTCCCACAGACACCAGGATGGAGAATGAGGAGTTCTTAGAGAGATGGGACATTTGTGCTGCCTGGGTAGCAGGTACCACCTAAAAAGATGCCAAAGCTGCCTGAAGAAAAGGTCCAAGGCTGTTGAGATTCGTGTTCTTATCCTAGAATCTCAAGTTCCCTTGGGAGCAGGTAGAAAATAGACCAAGTATAAGATGGACCTGGAGGATGCTAGACCTGTGGTAAGCTGGAAGACATTCCAGTCCCTTATTTCTAAGTGGGAATGCTGGCTCAGCTTGTCAAATCTTCTGACTTCCAAGAGGAACTGAAATTCCAGGGTTTTGTTATTGTTTTTAATAAATGCCTCCCACTGTTAAAACCTATCTGAGCTCAGGTTTTTGGGATTTTTTTAAATACCACATTGTATGAGCCAAACAAAATGTGTTTGGCCTCACATTTGTTCTTTTACAAATGAGAAACTGAAGTCGATCTCCTCGTTGGAAGTTTAATCCTGAACACAGCTAAGCTCAGGGAGGACAAGGAAAAGTGTATTTGTGTTCCTTGGGTGAACAGTTGCCTGTCTGCTGGAACAGGTATGACTAGTTAAGCTCTCTAAGAGAAAATACTAAGGCTGTTTTGAGATGTGTATTTTAATCTCAGGCAAATTATTAACTGGACTCTGGGTTCCTAAAGGGCAGAAACTGATTTCATTTCTGTCATCTATCATAAAGGATTATAGTAGCTACTCAGTCAAGATTAGCTGAATAAAAAGGCATCCCTTACTCGGAATCACTTACTGTGACCCAGGTAGTGTTCCAGCACCAACAGAGACCCTATGCTCATTAAATAGGGGAAGATGGGTAAACAAATTATTCTTTTTATGAAGAAAAGGGTAGCAGGTTTGGGAACCCACAGGGAGGGATGCTTGTTTAGACAGTGGGTCTTCGCTATGAAGGTAATGCTAGAGCAGAGACTTACACAAAGCGAGGGGCCAGCCCTGTGGCTACCTAGGGGAAGAGTGCCCAAAGCAAAGGCAACAGCAGATGCAAAGGCCCCATGGAAGCGAAGTGCTGGGCGTGTTAGGGGAGCAGCCAGGAGGCCAGTATGACCCAAGCACAGTGAGTAGAGCAGAGTAATGAGAGGTATGGGCAGAGCTGTTATGCTGTGTAAGCCAGGTGAAAACTCTGATTACATGCAGGCATTCTGCTGGGCACAAAGGGTGTCAATGAACAGGTGCCAGCTATGTGGAGCCCCTGGTCCAGCATGACTGTGTGAATGAGGCGTACAGTCCCTGCCCCAGCATTGTGGTGAGGCAGAGGGCAGGTTCCCAGGCACCCAGAGTGCCAATCGCTGGAGCTCCTTGCCTCAGGGGTCATCCTTTTTTTTTTTCTAACATGTCATTCACATAACATGAAATTCACCATTTCAAAGTGTACAATTCAGTGAATTTTAGTATACTCACCATGTTGTACAATCATCACCACTCTCTAATTCTGAAACATCTCTGTTGCTCTGAAATGAAACCCAGTACCTAATAGCAGTGACTCCCTGTTCCTGCCCCTTCAGCCCCTGGCAACCAGTAATCTACTTTCTGTCCCTGTGGTTTGCCTATTCTGGACATTTCATACATTGTAAATGGAATTCTACAATCCGTGGCCTTTTATGACTGGCTTTGACTTAGTGTAAAGTTCATCTGCGTTGTAGCATATGTCAGTACTTCATCTTCTTTATGGCCAAGTAACAGTCATTGTATAGAAATACCACCTTTGGCTTATCTATCCATTTGTCCATGGATGGGCATTCAGCTTTTTTCTACTTTTTGGCTCTTATGATTCACTGCTGTGAACATTTATGTACTAGTTTTTATGTGAACATGTTTTCTTTTTTTAAAAGTTTTTTCATTGACTTTAGAGAGAGGAAAAAATTTGTTTGTTGTTTTTTTTTTTTATTCCACTTAGTTGTGCACTCATTAGTTTCTTCTCACACGTGCCCTGACTGGGGATTGAACCCTCAACCTTGGTGTATCGAGACAACATTGTAACCAACTGAGCTATTGGCCAGAGCTGTGAACATGTTTGCAGTTCCCCTAGTGGAGTTACTCTTAAACTCTAGGACATCCACGTGCTGAGCCCATTCAGTTAGATCAGGAAAGGACCCCCAAATATACCTAATCCAACCCTCTTTTCTAACAAATGAAGAAGTGGAGGCCCAGTGGGGTAGGGAGCTAAATAATACTAACAACAATTATGGCCAAAGCTGACTGAGTGCCTTGCACGTACCAGGCAGTGCACTAAGCACTTTACTGTGACCACACTCACAGTAAGTTTGTGTTTACAAATGAGGAAATGGAGTCTCTGAAAGGCAACTCACTCAAGGTTTTCGTACTTGCCAGTGTGTTCAAACCTGGACAGTCTCCTCCAGAGTTTGTGTTGATGTTGAATGTGCAGGATTATCTGGGTTCTTATCTTCCTAATTCATTTGAAAGCTATTTAAAGGGCAGAAACACCATCATTCAACTCTTCTGTGTCCCATCTGCTCTCTCCTGAAAATATTCATAGTTTAATGTGTCCTTTGTGACCTGAGGAACCTAGGCCTTGGGTTGGAGATTTGCCTACTAATATGTAGACCATATTTTCTTGGGCTTATGTTGCATCTGTTAGAAGAATGCCATAGGGCTGAGTGCTCTGTGAGCACCGATAGCTTTTAGTTCTCAGTCACTTTGCATAGTAGGCTGTCAGCTCTACTTTTCGGAGAAAGGAGTGGGGACTTACAAAGGCTAAGGAATGCAAAGAAACAGTACAGTGAGTGGTTAAGAGCATGGACTCTGGGACTAGCTCATCCAGGTTTGAATCTAGTTGTGCCTCTTATCCTTGGCCAAGTGATGTAACCAAGTCTCTCTGCCTCAGTGTCATTGTTAATGAATGGGAATGATAATGGCATCTACTTGGTGTTGTTCTGAGCCTTGGTGGGAACCACAAAATATAAAAACAGCTTGGCACTTTGGTACTTCCACATCTGGACCCCTTGTCATAGCCAGTCAGGGGCAGAGCCAGCAGTCCAACCAGACTTTCTGGACTGTGCCCTGAACCACATCTTCCTCCTGAGTTGACTCTTCCAGGCCTGGGTGGGTTTTCCCACCCTAGGAAAAGGGTGGATGGAGGGGACATGTAGTTGGCAGCAAGGACATGGAGCCAGCACACCTCTACTGGACTCCTCCTCCTCTAGTTCGTGTGACCTTAAATACTAAACCACTGTGTGTTTTAACTTTTCATCTGTAGATGGGAAATCATGGTAGAACTGAGCTCACACATTGCTGGGAGGATTAGTAGCTTTCCTCCATTTGCCAAGCCCTTAGAGCAGTGCCTGAGAACCAATGTCATGTGTATCTCATGGTTATTATTTGGTGATTACTCTCTTTCCATGCTCCAGGTATTCCCCCTGATGAGAGCCCACGCCGGGGAGGCCCCACTGGGCCCTACCTGCAGTCCCAGAGGCTTGAGCTCTACACCCAGGCTGTAGAAGCTCTGCTGAAGACTGGGGCTGCTTACCCCTGCTTTTGCTCACCACAGCGGCTGGAGCTGCTGAAGAAGGAGGCCCTGAGGAGCCACCAGACACCCAGGTGAGAGCCCCAAGCTGTCATGCTGCCTCCCCAAAGTCGAGTGTGTTTGTTAGCTGTTGGCCAGATAACAAGTTACCCCCAAACTTTTACTATCTTACGGTTTCTGTGGGGCAGGACTCAAGGTTTCTCTCAATGCTGCAGCCAGGATCCTGGACAGCTCTCAGTCATCTTAAGGCCCAGCTCACAGAGAATCTGCTTCCATTTGCCATGAGGCTATTGGCAGACCTCACGGCCTCACTGGCTGTTGCTTGGACATATCTCCTTGCCACTCAGGCCTCTCTGTAGGGCAGCTCACAGCATGGCAGCTGGCTTTCCTTAGAGTGAGCCAGGGAGAAAGTGAGAGAGTGAGACAGAAACCAGAGTATTTCTGTAACCTAATCAAGGAAGTGCCAGCTCATCACTTTGGTTGTGCTCTGTTCATTAGGAAGAAGTCACCAGGTCCAGCCAACACTCAGAGGAAGGGAAGGACACAAGAGCAGAAATACCAGGAGGGTGGGAGGGATCACTGAGATCATGTCAGAGCTGCCAACTGCATTGGATCCCAGGCAGAAAGATGTAATTTTAGTTATTAGTTATTTTGCATAAATAAAATTTTCTCATGTTCAGAAAAATGCATACAAAGCCCTCTCCCAACCCTGACTCTGGCTACTTAATTAATTTCCTCTCCAGGGACAACTGGTGTTAGAATTTGCTTATGTCTCCTGCAGAGACATTCAGTATGTACACTGATACATGCATATCATTTCTCTTCCTCTTTTCTTCAAGTGATAGCACAAAATATGTGTATTGTGCAACTTCTTGTCTCAAGGATTAGTCTGTATCAGTGCACAGGTTTTCTGATGTTTGCATAGTATTCTATTGTGTGGATATATCATTATTTACTTAAGTTCCTTACTAATGCACATATTATTTCTAATCTTTTATTATAAAAAAAGAGAGAGCTGTGGCAAATGATGTTGACAGGCATCATTTTGTTTCGTTGGAACATGCAATGTTTCATTGGAATCTTCAAGACATGGTGCTGCCTGGTGAGCCTGCACTAGCTGCACTCAACTCATGTCAGGAGTGGCATCATAACTCAAATTCCAGTTTCAGTGAACTGTCTACAGAAGGGCCCAGATGTTTGGACAAGGTCACAACATTCACTGCAGCACTGATTTTTCTTTTTTTAAAAGATTTTATCTTATCTATTTTTTAGAGAGAGGGAGGGAAGGGAGAAAGAGAGGTAGAGATGTATCAGTTGGTTGCCTCTCTTGTGGTGGGCCCTAGTCAGGCTCTGGCCCACAACCCAGGCATGTACCCTGACTGGGAATCGAACTGGTGACCCTTTGGTTCACAGCCAGTACTCAATCCACTGAGCCACACCAGCCAGGGCTGATTTTTCGTTATAAACAATGTTGTACTTGTCTACTGACAGAAGATTACTTTTTTGGCCTAAGGTCATACTGTTATCAGAGACGGAGTTAGGGCTTATGCCCATCATCAGTACTCTTAGCAGCTATGCTGCTCTACTTTCCAACAGGTATGACAATCGGTGCCGGAACCTGAGCCAGGGGCAGGTAGCCCAGAAGTTGGCCAAGGACCCCAAGCCTGCTATCCGCTTTCGCCTAGAGGACGAGGCACCGGCCTTCCAGGACTTGATATTTGGATGGAATCGGCATGAAGTAGCCAGTGTGGAGGGGGATCCAGTCATCCTGAAGAGTGATGGCTTCCCCACATACCACCTGGCCTGTGTAGTGGATGACCACCACATGGGCATTAGCCATGTGCTGCGTGGCTCAGAGTGGCTGGTCTCAACCTCCAAGCACCTGCTTCTCTACCAGGCCCTAGGCTGGTCGCCGCCTCGCTTTGCCCACCTGCCTCTGCTCCTCAACAAGGATGGCAGTAAACTGTCCAAGAGGCAAGGGGACATTTTCCTGGAGTGTTTTGCTGCTGCCGGCTTCCTTCCAGATGCCTTACTTGACATCATCACTAACTGTGGCTCAGGGTTTGCAGGTACTTGCCCACCTGAGAGGTCACAGTGGGACCATCGCAGTGAGGATCTAGGGTGTAGGTCCAGGCCCACCTGGTCCTCAGTCTGGCTGTGCCACCTACCACCTATGTGAACTTGCACAAGTTCATTCTTTCATTCCACAAATATTTATTGAGCCAGACACTGTGTTAGTACTGGGGCTACAACAGTGAACAAGACAGGCATAATCCCTGCCCTCGAGGCATTTATGGTCTCTGAATCCTGGTTGCTTCATCTGTAAAATGGGGCTAAGTGTCTGCCTCTTAGGTGTAAGTTAGCATTCACTGAGTTCATAAGTGTAAGGCCCCAGCACAGTATCTGCTACATAGTTGCAGATACTATGTTTATTACAATTATGTTACTCCTCTAATAGTATTACTGGTATTACTGTGACCCCAGTTTATTCCAAACTAAGCCCTTATTCTTGGACCAAAACTTAGAGCCAAATCTTAGAGAAGCACCAAATATGATGACCTCTTTGAGGGGGAGATTTCTGAAAATGAGACAGTAATAGTCTGCTTATTATTGATTCTGCTCTTAATCCTTCAAATAGCCTTGTCAGATGTTTATTATCTCCACTGTTTGTTAGAGGACTGGGAGGCTCCAAGAGGTTAGGTAACTTGCCAGTGTCACACAACTAGTAAGTGACATGGCAGAGGCTCACTGTAGGCTGACGTCTGACCATGATACCCACTAGCTGTATGGGACAGAGCAGCTGCTTTTGAGAAGCAGCCCCCAGCACAGCATTCTTAACTCTGGCTGCACTTTAGAATGATGCAGGAAGGTTAAAAAAGCATTCTGGTGCTCAGACCCCACCATACCAATGGAATCAGAGGCTGCAGTAGAGCTAGGCAGTGGGCATGCTGTTCCTGCAGCTCATGTCTTTGAGGGCAGTGAGGGTGGATTAAGCCTGATTGTTTCCAAACTGTTTTTTTCTTTAGTGATAGAACCCTTTCTGCAAATGAAAGTTCATTTGTGCCCTTGATGTAAAAATAGCTAGAGGTTGAATCCCTTTGAAGAAAATGGGATGGGGAGCCCAGAGCATGCTCATTCAGGCTCCCTTGGAGTTGAAACTGGAGGGAGAGAGACAGTTGAGCAGCTGGACTTCCTTCGCTTGCAGAGAACCGGACAGGCAGGACCTTGCCAGAGCTGATAGCACAGTTTGACCTGACCCGGATCACCTGCCACTCAGCCCTGCTAGACCTGGAGAAGCTCCCAGAATTCAACAGGTAAGTGGGGGGCTAGAGAACCCCTGGTGGAAAAGGGCTTTCTTGCTGATGATGGATTCCCTACAGCAGAGGGTCCTATGGGCTCCAGAGTCACATACACCTGATTTTGACTGTGGGCTCAGGTGTCTAATGCTGTGTGACCTCTTCAGGGCTCTGTTTCCTCTTCTCTAAAATGGGTCTAATAACAGTACCCACTTTGTGCAGTTGTAAGAGTTCAGTTAAATGTTGCATCAAAGTATTTGCATAGCACCTGGCACACAGAAAGTACTCTGTCAATGATAGGTATTGTTTTATCATTATCATTATTGGATACCCTTGTATGGATTCTGTTGACCACCAAAGCCTGGTGGGGAACATCTTCATGTTAGAACCACTCCCACCTGCCAGCAATTAACAAGCACTTTCTGCCAACAATAAACATGCCACCTATTTCATGTTTCAAGTGGTCCTTCACTCAGAAACCTCCAAACACAATTATAGTTCCCGTCATTGTTTACACGTCCCAGTCTTAGGGCCTGGGTGGTAAAGCAGCAGACAAATTTGTATTCATGGTTGCAGGGACTCCTGATACCTTCTCTTGAGCACTGGTTTGGGGACAGGCTCTCCTCAGTGCTCTCTTTGTGTGAGCCCAGGGAACTCATGAATGGCAAGTGTTTCAGGGTTATTACTTCATTTACTTATGCAATCAAACCTGTGAGATCAGTTGTATGATTTTTCCCTATTTTACACACGAGGAAACCAAGACATAGAAGAGTTACCTAACTGGACAAAGTTCACTTAGTAAATGGTGGGCAGCTCTTGGGTGAGGCATTCAAGAACAAATGCAACACATACACTGACTGCTACTTGTACTCTGCTTTTCTTATGGAGAATGCAGTATTCTCTGTAAGAGAAGATGGGGTGAGGACTGGGGGATTCTTTGTAGCCTGCTCTAGTACCTCTGAAGCACATACAGAGGTGTGCTTTTGCTTTGGGTGATTCAGGGAGGAGATGTGGCTTTGGGATTCCCAGTTTTAACGCAGCTGAAGCTTTTATGTTAGATGTTCCAGTAACAAAGGCACTGCTGTGATAAGTTCCTAACAGTAAAGAGAGCAGTAGTGGTTGTCATGGCAGTAGCAGTACTAGTGCTGTGATGGAAATAGTAATAGTGATTAAGTCATCCAGCACTTAGTGTGTCCCAGGCCCTGGAACCTACCTGTGTTATCTCAAACAGGGGCACCAGGTCTTCGATTCCTTTCTTTCTACTGTCTTCTCTAGCTACTAGGGACATCCTAAAAATAGTCTCAGTACCAACTTCATGTGATTTTTTAAATTGCCTTAAAAAACCCCATTATTATGTGTTTGGTTACCCTGTGTTCCAGATAGCCTCCCAGGAGCTCTTACCCTCCCTGACATGCTGGGTCCTCTGTTCAGATCCCTGCCTGCCTCCAGCCCCAGTTGTGGTAGCAAGGCAGGCCTTGTGCCCAGTGCTTTACTGATAGTCCCTCATTTAATCTGCACAGTGATCTCTGAAGGAGGCCTGCTGTTATTCCCACATTAGAGGTGACCATCCTGAGGCTTGATATGGTCGTGTCAGTTGCCGTGAACACCTGGTGGGGCTGGTCTCACTCACAGGCCTGTTCAATTACAGAGCCCATGAGATGTTGACCAACCACTGGCTGCCTGCCTTTCCTCTACCCACAAGAGCCCCTATGTGGCACCACTCACGCTCTTTTTCTCTCAAGCCCCTCTACTCCTACTAGGGACAGGGCAAGGGCAACCTAGAGGACCAAGGACTGACAGGGCCTGACTGGAGGGTTGGAGTCTGAGAGGCTTTGCTGCCTTCGAAAGAAGAAACAAGACAAGCCTAGAAGAGAGAGAAAAATTTTTTGATTTTTTAAATTTGATTGATTTTTAGAGAAAGGGGAAACATTGATTTTTTGTTCCACTTACTGATGAATTCATTGGTTGATTCTTGTATATTCCCTGACTAGAGATTGAACACACCATCTTGGTGTTTTGGGAGGACACTCTAACCAACTGATCTATCCAGCAAGAGTAAGGGTGAGGGAATTTCAACTAACAAAAAAACCTGAACTTTTAAACTGGGAGCTATGAATTCAAACAACTCTGTCCCATGCCTGTCCCATTGCTCTTAATCCTAGAAATCCATTTTTTTGTCCTTTGCTCATTTGTGCCAGAGCCCACACTTAAGAGAAAGGAGACACTGCTGATTCTGCTTTGTAAGTGGGTGCCTGTAGAGATCAGGCAGGTGGCCCAGGGGATGGCCATGGACCAAGAGAAAGACAAGAGGGTCGGGTGGGGACAGAGGGGCTACAAACCAGAAAGCTCTGTTAGTCTAAACTAGGCAGCCTCTACTCTGCTCAAGCCACCTGAAGCATGGGGAATGAGGACCCTTTGTGGCCAGATCTGATAACCCAACAAGAGAAGTCAGAGGCCTGGCTGGTGTAGCTTAGTAGATTGAGCATTACCCTACGAACTAACAAAAAATCTGAACTGGTAACTAAAAGGTCACCAGTTTGATTCTTGGTCAGGGCACATGCCTGGGCTTCAGGCCAGGTCCCTAGGTGGGGGCATAAGAGAGGTAACTGATAATGTTTCTCTCCTTCCCTTCTCTCTCTAAAAATAAATAAATGAAATCTTTTTTTTAAAAAAGTCAGAAGTCTCTTATTTTTGTGTGATATCTTTCTAGTTAAAATGTTAGCTACCATTTTAAAAGCACTAAAGCAGCATATTTCTAGGTTGCTTGCCTATTTATTTATTTATTTATTTATTAGAGATTGAGGAGGGAAGAAGGGAAAAAGAGAGGGAGAGAAACATCAATGTGTGCAGTTACCTCTTGCACACCCTTAACTGGGTACTTGGCTCACAACCCAGGCCTGTGCCTTGACTGGAAATCAAACCAACCTTTTGGTTCACAGGCCAATACTCAATCCACTGAGCCACACCAGCCAGGGGTCTAGGTTGCTTTTTAAAGATTTTATTTATCTACTATTAGAGAGAGGTGAAGGGAGGGAGAAAGAGATGGAGAGAAACATTCTTCAGTTGCTATTCTCACATCCCTATCTGGGTATCTGGCCCACATCTCAAGCATGTGCCCTGACTGGAAATCCAACTGGTGACCCCTCAGTTCACAGGCTTGTGCTCAATCCACTGAGTCACACCAGCCCGGGCTCTAGGTTGCCTTTTAAAGCTACCTGTTTAAAACCTTAACCAGATCCCTTTAAGTGTAAAGGGAATTCCTTTGGCTTCCCCCACAGGCTGCACCTTCGTCGGCTGGTGAGCAGTGAGACCCAGAGGCGCCAGCTGGTGGAAAAGCTGCAGGTTCTTGTGGAAGAGACATTTGGGAGCCAGCTGCCAGACAGGACTGTCCTGGACACAGCCTACGTAGAAAGGATCATCCTACTGAGACAGGTGTAGGGTTGGGAGCTCTTGGTGACTGAGGGAGTAGCAGTACCCCCATTATTACCCTTCCAGCATGTCAGCCCTGTCCACAGTGCATTGAAGGTCTGCCTCTTCCTCCAGGGTCACATCTGCCGTTTGCAGGACCTGGTCTCCCCAACACACTCCTACTTGTGGACACGCCCTGCTGTGAGGCGAGCACAGCTATATGCCATCTCAGAGAAGGTGGATGTGATTGCCAAGTATGTGCTAGGGTGAGTCCCCCAAGCCAAGCTCAAGGTTCTGCATCCTCTTACCCTCTCTTCTCCCAGGGTCTCCTTTACCCCAGGGCTTTCAGTTAGGCCTGCAGCATAACTCATGGCTAGTGAGAGGTTCTTGGTGAGCTAATCGCTCACTGACTCTTTTGGTAGGAGGGGAGCCTAGAGAAGCCCAGGCTCTCACTGAAAGAGGTGATGCATTTAGACTCTGCTGTTATACCCACCTGGGTTCCATCCTGGCTTCACCTTTTACTCATCCAGTTAGTTCATCTGCCTAGATGACTTCACTTTGGCCAAGTTACTGCACCTCTTTCAGCTTGTTATCTCATCTGAAAGGTGGAGATGATACTAGTTCTTACTATAACAGTACCAGAACACTTGCAATAACAAGGGTGGAAAACAACCATGGAGAGGAATGACTGGTTTGTGTAATTGCAGTGGTCAGAACAAGGGCTGACTTGAGGTTTATCACAGGGTCCAAAAATATGTCCCCAAGTCCCAATTTCTCTGTTTATCCCTTTGACTCCCTGTCCACACTCCTCCACACTGGCTACTGTTTCTGTAGAGGCTCTGGACAAGGTAGATGGAGAATGTGATTCTCTCCCAACTAATGAGTGTATTTCCCTTTACCTAACAGTCCTGGGGTGAATGGCTTTCTTCCATGTCTCCAGGGTCATGCCATCCCTAGATTTCACTCTTGTCTAAGTGACCAACAGCGGCTCATGAACCATCCATTATTCAGCCAGAAGAGGAAGGAGGAAAAGAGGTGGCAGATAGGACATTCCCCCTCCTTGTGAACTGGCTTAAAAGCTACACATTCATTTCCATCTGTATCTCACTAGCTATCTTATGGCCACAGCAGGCCACAAGGGAGTCTGGGAAATGTACTTTTTTTTACAGTATATTGTCTTGATTATGCTATTACAGTTGTCCCATTTTTTTCTCCTTTTTATTCCCCTCTGTCCTGCACCCCCACCCCCCAGCATTCCCTACCCTTAATTCATGTCCACTGGTCGTACATACAAGTTCTCTGTCTTCTCCATTTCCTATATTATTCTTAACCTCCCCCTGTCTATTTTCTGCCTACCAGTGAAGTTTCTTATTACCTGTACCTTTTCCCCCATTCTCCCCCTCCACCTGCCTTCTGATAACTCTCCGTGTGATTCCATTTCTGTGATTCTTTTCCTGTTCTAGTTGTTTGTTTTGTTTGTTTGTTTTTAGGTTCAGTTGTTGATACTTGTGAATTTGATGTCATTTTACTGTTCATATTTTTTATCTTTTTTTTCTTAGATAAATCCCTTTAACATTTCATATAATAAGGGCTTGGTGATGATGTACTCCTTTAACTTAACCTTATCCGAGAAGCACTTTATCTGCCCTTGTATTCTAAATGAAAGCTTTGCTGGATACAGTAATAATCTTGGATGTAGATCCTTGCCTTTCATGACGTGGAATACTTCTTTCATGCCCCTTCTTGCCTGTAAGGTTTAATTTGAGAAATCAGCTTATAGTCTTATGGGAACTCCTTTGTAGGTTACTGTCTCCTTTTCTATTGCTGCTTTTAAGATTCCTTATCTTTAATCTTGGGTAATGTAATTATGATGTGCCTTTGTGTGTTCCTCCTTGGGTCCAACTTCTTTGGGACTCTTGAGCTTCCTGGACTTCCTGGAAGTCTATTTCCCTTGCCAGATTGGGGAAGTTCTCCTTCATTATTTGTTCCAATAACTTTTGCACTTGTTGCTCTCTTCCTCTTCTCCTTCTGACACCCCTATAATTTGAATGTTGGAACATTTAAAGATGTCCTGGAGGTTCCTAAGTCTCTCCTCATTTTTTCGAATTCTTGTTTCTTCCTTCTTTTCTGTTTGGTTGTTTCTTTCTTCCTTCTGGTCCACTCCATTGATTTGAGTCCCAGTTTCCTTCCCTTCACTGTTGGTTCCCTGTGTATTTTTCTTTATTTCACTTTGCATAGCCTTCACTTTTTCCTCTATTTTATGGCCATCCTCAACCTGTGAGCATCCTGGTTACCAGTGTTTTGAACTGTGCATCTAATAGGTTGGCTATCTCTTCATCACTTAGTTCTGTTTTTGGAGTTTGATCTATTCTTTCATTTGGACCATATTTCTTTGTCTTCGTGCACCAGTTATGTTGTAAGGAGCGGAGCCTTAAGTATTCACCAGAGTAGGACAACCCTGGTTGCTTAGTTGTGGTGCTGTGTGTGGGGGAGGGGTCAAGAGGGAATAATGCCAGTTGCCTGCCGCTGATAGGCTTTCAGTTGCTTCCCCTACTATCACAATCAAACTTGGCCCTTCTGGTTCTGATTCTCAGGTGGATGGGATTGTATAGGTTTTAGGACCTTGTGGGTCTCTAGAACGAACTCTCCTGTGAGGCTGGGAGTTTCTTCTGCTGCTCCAACCCCAGAAGATTTTACAGCCAGAGGTTTTTAGGCTTTCTTTTCTTGTGCTGGAACCCTGGGTTTCATGGTCTGTCTTACTCCCCAGTTGTTCCTCCTGGTTTATCCACATGCAAATGTAGGACCACCTAGTCCTCCAGGCACCTCCCCTGTCCTGTTCTCCAGCCGCCACCTTGCCACTCGTCCTCTCTGCCTATCTCTACCTCTCCTACTGGTCTGAATGAGTGTTTCTTCTTTAACTCCTTGGTTGTTGGACTTCCATACAGTTCGATTTTCTGGCAGTTCTGGTTATTTTTTTGTTTTTAAGTTTGTTGTCCTTTTTTGCTTGGGTGAGGAGGCAAAATGTATCAACTTATGCTTCCATCTTGGCTGGAAGTGCAGAAAATGTAGTTTTTTTTACTACAGTAAAAGTACATTACTACTTTTTTACTTGGCACCCATGTATCGAACTAAAAATTCTGTTACTACATACAAAAGTGAGCCCTGGCTGGTTTGTTCAGTTGATTGAGCAACAGCCTGCATACCAAAGGGTCGCCAGTTCAATTCCCAGTTGGGGCACATGCCTGGGTTGTGGGCCAGGTTCCCAGTGGGGGAGCATGAGAGGCAACCACGCATTGATGTTTCTCTCCCTCGCTTTCTCCCTCCCTTCCCCTCTGTCTAATAATAAATAAGTAAAACCTTTTTTAAAAATGTGAGAAAAGTAACTTGTCTAAAATGATACAGCCAGGCCATGGCCAGGTAGCTCACTTGGTTAGAGTGTCGTCCTAATACACCCAAGGTTGAAGATTCCATGTCCGATCAGGGCACATAGAAGAGTCAACCAATGAATGCATAAATAAACAGAAAAAGAAATTGATGTTTCTCTCTCTCTCTCTCTCTTTGTCTCCTTTCCCCCCTCTCTAAAATCGATTTAGAAAGAGAGGGAGGGGAGGAGGGAGGGATGGAGGGAAAGAAGGAAGGGAGGAAAATGATACAGTTAGTAAGTTAGAGGATGAGGGATTCAAACCCAGGCAGTCTGTGTTGAGATCACGTGTCTAATGAAATTTGCTCTTGCTTCTCCTTGGTGTAAAGTACCTGGACAGTACCTGAATTATAGGAACCTTCAATCTATTTTTATACAATTTGAAGTGAAAAGAATATATGTACACCCTTACTGGTGTGGCTTAGTGGGTTGGGCATCCTCCTGCAAACCAAAAAGTCACTGGTTCAATTCCTGGTTGGAACACATGCCTGGGTTACGGACAGGTCCCCAACTGAGGGTATGTAAGAGGCAACCAATCAATATTCATCTTCCTCTTTTTCTCCCTCCCTTCCCCTTTTTCTAAAAATAAATGAATAAAATATTTTGTAAAAAAAAATACATAAGTGGCAAGAAATACAAGTGGTACAAGAGGGTTTATAGCAAAAAATATCTTCCCTCCTACTTCAGCCCCCATCAGAAAGGCAGCCATACTTAGCAATTTTATTTGTGAATTGTCTATATTCAAGGATAGGTATATACAACTCTATTCTTAAAATTTTTTTAAATTTGAAATTTAATATTTTGATTATTAATACATTCAAACCTCTTAAGCCTGGGTTTAAAACCTAGAAATGATGTGGTATATATTGGGAGTCCTGTTTTTAATCCGTGTCCCCATTTGCCCAGTTCCAGAACCCTCTGTATGTTACTACCATTCTTTTTTGTTTGTTTGTTTGTTTGTTTTAGAGAGAGGAAGGGAGACAGAAAGAAACATTGTATTATTGTTCCACTTTATGCATTCATTGGTTCAGTCTTGTATGCACCCTGATGGGACCGAACCCACAGTCTTGGCATAACAAGATGATGCTCTAAGCAACTGAGCCAGCTGGCCTGAGCCTACTCTTCTTAACTATATCTAAATAATACTTTTTATTTTCCCCATTTTTTAACACAAAAGGCACAATACAATAACACCATTCTGTATCTTTTTTTCACTTAATATGTATGTATATTTTGATCTCTCCAGTGCTTAGAGAGCATTCTCATTCTTTTTTACAGCAACACCTATCCCATTATTATACCACTTTACCACCATTTATTTAACACCCCTCCTACTGATGAACATTTAGATTGCTTCCAGATTTTGCTGTTATAAACAATGCTGCAACGAGTAACCTGGAATAGACATTATTAAGCATGTTTGCAAGTACAGCACCAAGATAAATTCCCAAGAACTGTTATCATTAGTAATAATGCTCCATTAATTTTGGACATTCCACTATAGTGGCTGTTAGTTGTAATTCACTGGAATTAGTGTCTTAACTCGCTATCCTGCTATGGGAATTATATTTAGAGGCACTCTGGTGCTACCACTCAAGGCAGGAAAGCTGATACATAAATGATCAGAAGCTGTCAGATCTCTTAAAGTCCCTTCTGTGCCCATGCCAAGCTCCAGGCCAGATCTTAGTTCTGAGCAGCCATTGTTGGCCACCTGGGGCCTATCACTTTCATCTGCTCCTTGGCAGGTTGTTTCCCCACAATGACATTAAGGAGAGTGCCTATTTTTTTCCCACATTATGTTTTATACTTTCAATTATTTTATCTCTTTCATTTCATAAATAACAGCAATCATGTGACCCAGTTAATGATGCAATAAGAATGATTACTTTGCTCTCAAATTGGAACTCAGTTGCTCAAGCCCTAGAATTAACAAGGAGATCTGTCTGTGCTGAAAGGCTGTTTGCTCAGGTCTCTTATAAACCCGGTACCCAGAGCCAGCAGCACTATACACTGAACCAACCTCTGGAGTAGAGCTGTCCAGATGCTGTTGTGAATAGGCTTTGTCAGAGTGGGCATCATGGACCATCTGCCTCGGCCCCTGTTCAGTGAGGGATGGACTCCCTCCCACCATGTGTCGGTCTCTTGTTCTAATTCCAAATCAGGGCTGGGGTGAAGTTTTTGCAAGTCCAGTTCTAACTGAGTAGAGAATTCCTCTTGAAATCAAACATGATTTTGGGAGAAGATCTCAGCTGGACTGCCAGAAAAGGGCAATTTGCTGGCCCAATGGAGCTGCAATCCGTAAGTTCTTCAATCTGTGGACAAAGGATGGTTGTAGCAAGTTGGTGGCAGGGCTCTTACTGGGGCTGCAGTCTGCAGTCTCTTGATTGCTTCCTTTCTGCTCTCCATGTTATATTTCCAAAAATCTCCCCCTTTTCCCCAGTGTTTAAGCTGTGTTTCAGATCATTTCCCAGAGGGCTTCATCCTTCCATCCTACATCTAACCTATCCCTGAATTTTTTTTAGATCCTCTTGCAATGCCTCTCAGCTCTTGGGTGTAATAAATATTAGCTAACTTTTTACTAAAGTATAAGATCCAGTGCTTTTGGGTACTTACTACCTATTCAGGCAGTGTGCTTAGTTCTTTACATGTTTTAATTTAGCCACACCATAGTCCTGTGAGGTGCAGACACGGTTGTAATCCCCACATCACAGGTGAGAAAACTGAAGCATAGAAATTACTTGTACAGAGGTAGCAATTAGTAAATCCTCTTATTTTGGTATATTCTTAATTTCTGTATGTTATGCCCACATATGCCTAGATTCTCTGTATATGTGGTTCCCTAGTTGTTTTTTCTTTCCCCAACTTGCATGGGGATGGGAGTAGTAGATATTCCCTCCCTCCCCTTTCCCTCAGGCAGGCCTGAATATTTACCATGCTCTTTATATTATAGCTGATCCATAGTCTTCCAAAGTTCTCCCTCCCACCCATTTGCCATTGGCTCCTGCAGGCCTCTCATAGACTGACCCTCTTCTAGGCTTTTAGAAAGACCTGATATGAGCTTAACTCAGGAGATACTGAATGCAGAACTGAAGAAGCTGTCAGAAGGTCTGGCTGGCACCAAACACAGTGATGTGATGAAACTCCTCCGAGTGGCCCTCAGTGGACAGCCGGTAAGGCAGGCAGATGGGTTAGACTGTTCATGGAGCTCTCATTTATCCATTCAGCTATCATTCACCGGTAGCACTGAACTTATCTTTCATACAAAGATGAATAAAACATGAGTACTACCCTCACTCAGTCATTTCAGGAGACAATATGTGTTGAGTACCCACTGTGTGAAAGCACCATATTAGATACAGAGGATACAGTAGTGAATAAAACACACACACACCCTTCCTGCATGCTTCATGGAGCTGGCAGTTGATGAGAGGTAACAGACATATCAGTACAAAAGAACAGGCTCCTGAGATGCAGCCTCAGCCTGAAAAATGAAAGACAGTGAAATGCAAATTCTTTCCCTTGGGGTTGGTCTGGGGGCGTTAGTTCCTTAGGCAGCTTAAGATCATAGGAAATGTTTTCTGATTTTTTTTTTCTTAGCAAGGACCGCCTGTAGCTGAGATGATGGTGTCTTTGGGACCAAAGGAAGTACGGGAACGAATACAGAAGGTGCTTTCCAACTGACAGGAGATGTACTGGAGCCTGGAGGTAGCCCTAGGAACCTGTTGTGTTTGGAAACTGCCTTTGGAGGGGAGGAGCGGGAGGCCTCGGGGCCCATCAGAACCAAAAGTAGAAACAGAGTGTCTGGGTGCACACAAGCTCACTCACGGCTCCAAGCAGCTCTGTCCTTACCAGTCGGCTAAGGAAGCCCAGATCCTTCTCAACTCCCTGAGTATGGAGAAAAAGACCTCATGTCTGGTTCTGATACCCCATTATATGGCAGAGATTACAAGCTAGTTCATAGAATAGTCCAGAGGGTTCATGTTTAGGCTGCCCAGGCTGCTGTAACAAAATGCCGTAGACTTGGAGGACTTAACAGAAAATTTTTTTCTCACCATTCTAGACGCTGCAATTTGAAGAACAAGGTGTTGGCAGGTTTCCTCTCTCCTTGGCTTGCTGATGACTGCCTTGCTGCCTTACATGGTCATCTCTCTGAGTGTGCCCTTAGTATCTCTTTCTATCCAAAAGTCCTCTTATAAGGACACTAGTCAGATGGGATTAGCAGTCACCCTAATTGCCCAGTTTTACCTTCATCACATCTTTAAAGACCCAGCTGCAAATACAGTCATATTCTGTGGTCCTGGGGGTTAGGGCTTTAACATACAACCAGAGAGGACACAGTTCAGCTTATGACAGCTTGGCAACAACCTGGACTCAAGCCCATTTTGGACTTTGAGCAATAAAGGATGGTTGACAAGCAGAGATGATCTAGATGTCAGACTTTTTTGGGCCTCCAAAGAAAAGTTACTCATCTGTCGGGTGGGAGGAGCACTTACATCATATACTAGTTTTTTGTCCTGGACTTGGGGCAGCCTGTTTCCCTTCCCTAGATGACATCTGTCCTTCTTTCGCAGTTCTTCAGACCTAGTCCTTGGAATGGATGCCTTCACCCTGCGTATTCTGTATCTTTCACCCATATTTACTGCCTTCTTACACTCATTACTTGTTATGCCACTGTTTGTGAGTCTCTGAAATGAGATGTTCTTGGGGTGAAGAGAAACAACTTAAGTAAAAGGAGGACAGTGGCAGTGGCTGGCTACAGAGATCCCCTACAGGGCCTCTAAGTGTCTGCTGTTTGGCAGCTAGTCTCTGAGACAGCTCTCAGTCATTGCTACCTCTTGGTGTTCACACTGAATAAGGTTGAGCTGAGATGCATCATGGTTTCCATCTTGTTCTCTTGGATCCCTTACTCTGTGGGAAGCGACTTCCACACGAAGACGTTCAAGCAGCCCTATGTAAAGGTGCATGTAATAAGGAGCCAAGGCCTCCTGCCAACAGCCAGGTTAGTATGCCATGTTGGAAGTCAGTCTTCCAGCCCCAGCTGAGTCTTCAGATGACCTGGCTAATATCTTGACTGCAACCTTCATGAAAGAGCCTGAGCCAGACCACTAAGCAAAGATGCTCCTGAATTTCAAACACCCACAAATTATGGGATAATCAGTGTTTATTGTTTAAAGACAGTAGGTTTTAGGATAATTTGTATCCAGCAGCCAGTAGCTCACACCCTCTTCTTGTCCAGGGAAGAAGGGAAAGAGGAGTAAAGAATTTGTTGAGCTTCACAGAGACCTAGTCTTTTCTTGAAAAGTGTATCAGATGAAGTTCTTTGAAAACAAAGGAAACCAACTATGCTAATTTAAGTTTATGGGAGTTTTAAGTTTGTGGGAGAATCACAGAGTCTGTGGGAAAGCCAAAGACCCAGGTCTGGAAAAGACAGGACCTGAGGAGCTTTGAGTGTGCAGGCAGCAGGAATTAACAGCCAGTCTTCAGTGGAGACACTGGAACTCCATCTGTGCTTTGTTTGTTTCTCTGTTTATATTTTCCCCTTCAGTTTTGGATACAGCTCAAGATTCTGATTCTAGGAAGAGTGTGTCGTCTTGGGCTAATTGAGGTCATGTTGCTGTTCCTTAGCCAGGAATAGATGGTTCCTTCAGCATGACATCCAATGAAGAAAAGTTGTTCCCAAGGAAAACAGTGATTTTTTTCCAGAAGACACAATAAAGCTAGTGATTTTTTGCGCACTTAGCTGAGGTGCAGCCACATTTCAGAATTTGCTGGTAAATACTCCATTATCTCATTTAATCTTCACAAACCCATGAGAAGGATTGTTACAAGAAACTTTCTCATACTGTGGCTCATGGTGCGGGAATGTGAATATTATAACACTGCAAGTGATGAAGATGCTGAGATGATAAAGTGCTGCCACTTTCTCAGTTAGAGTGAATTATGTAAAAAGCAGCATATTGGACTTCCGGCAAGATGGAGGCATAGGTGGATGCACCGTACCTCCACGCACAACCAAGATTGGAACAACAACAATTTAGAGGCAGAATAACACCCAGAACTGACAGAAAATTTATCTGAATGGAAGTCGGACTGCCAAGAAGTTGAAGTAGACCTGTTCATCCAGACTGGTAGGAAGGGCTGAGAGGAGGAGCAGGCGCGGGTCGCAGCGTGCAGAGATGGGGGAGAACTGGGCGCATAAGGCAACCGGGAGTGCGTAAGCCTTCCAGGACACAGCGGTGGACCCTGAGTACGCAAGCGGAGGCTGACGGACCTAGTGAGGCGGCATTGTGGACCAGGGCAGAGCATGCAACCCAGAATCCCAGAGAAGGGACTGAGATCCCAGGAGAACGGAGCTACCGCCATTGTTCCCTCCCACACCCACCCCCACATACAATGTCACAATCTAGCGACTGGGGTGCCCAGCCCAGGTGAACACCTAAGGCTCCGCCACTCACCGTACCAGGAGCGACCAGGCAAAACAAAAAAAGAGAGAGAGATATGTCTCAAACAGAAGAACAGATCAATGCCCCAGGACTCATCCTTTTGAGCGACCAAGAGATAGCCAATCTATCAGATGCACAGTTCAAAACACTGGTGATCAGGAGGCTCACAGAATTGGTTGATTTTGGGTGCAAATTAGATGAGAAAATGCAGGTTACCATAAAAGAGATGGAGGAAGATGTACAGAGAACCAATAGTGAAGGGGAGGAAACTGGGATTCAAAACAATAGAGTGGACCAGAAGGAAGAAAAAAACAACCAAGCAGGAAAGCACGAAGAAATAAGAATTCAAAACAAGGAGAAGCTTAGGAACCTTGAGGACATCTTTAAACGTTCCAAAATCCGAAATATTGGGGTACCAGAAGGGGAAGAGGAAAAGCAACAGATTGAGCACGTATTTGAACAAATAATAAAGGAGAACTTCCCCGCTCTGGCAAAGGAAATAGACTTCCAGGAAATCCAGAAAGCTTAGAGAGCCCCAAAGAAGTTGGACCCAAGAAGAAACACACCAAGGCACATCATAATTACATTAGCCAAGGTAAAAATGAAGGAGAGAATCCTAGAAGCAGCAAGAGATAAGGGGACAGTCACCTATGAAGGAGTTCTCATCAGACTGTCAGCTGAGTTCTCAAAAGAGACCTTACAGGCAAGAAGGGGCTGGAAAGAAATATTCCAAGTCATGAAAGACAAGGACCTACATCCCAGATTGCTCTATCCAGCAAAGCTCTCATTTAGAATGGAAGGGCAGACAAAGTGCTTCTCAGATAAGGTCAAGTTAAAGGAGTTCATCATCACCAAGCCCTTACTTTATGAAATGTTAAAGGGACTTATTTAAGAAAAGAAGATAAAGAAAAAACATGTATAGTAAAAGGACAGCAAACTCACAATTATTAACAGCCACACCTAAAGCAAAACCAAAAGAAACTAAGCAAACAACTAGAACAAGAACAGAACTACAGAAATGGAGATCACATGGAGGGTTAGCAACAGGGGAGTGGGAGGAGGAGAGAGGGGGAAAAGGTACAGAGAATAAGTAGCATAGAATGTAGGTTGAAAATAGATAGGGGGAGGGTAAGAATAGTATGGGAAATGTAGAAGCTAAAGAAATAAGTATGACACATGGACATGACTAAAGGGGGGATATGGGTGGGAGAGGGTGTGCAGGGTGGAGGGGAGTGAAGGGGGGGAATGGGACAACTGTAATAGCATAATCAATAAAATATATTTTTTAAAAAAAGAAATGCAAAAAAAATGCAGCATGTTTGGCCAAAAAGTTGTTTGGTTTTCCCCCTCTGATGGCTCTAGTAGTGCTTAATTGTCTTTAACTTCATTCGGAACAATTTTGTACTTCTAGGCAAGACAGGCATAGGTTAATATCATGCCTCGTCTTTTCACACAACTATAACAAAAGTTACAACTAGACTACACAACAAATATCATCCAGAGTTGCCAGAAAATAGAGCTGTGTGGAGATCTGACAACCAAGGATTTAAAAAACCACCTTCACCCAGACAGGTAGAAGGGGTGGAGACGTGGAGAGGCATAGGGATATGGACGGAGCAGTCCCATGTTCATATGTGGTACATAAAAATTGGGAGGGATACCTCAGGAGCAAGGGATCCCAGCCTCAGACCAGACCACCCAGCCCAGGGTTCCAGTGCCAGGAAGATAATTCTCCATAATTTCTGGCTGAAACAAATACATTAGATTGTATTGTGACAGCTGTCATATCAGTGTGCACTTAAAAAGAAACATCAAAGTTGGTGAAGTTTTGTGTAGCCATTTTAACATTACAGATGGAAGAAAATAAGCAACATTTTAGCATATTATGCTTTATTATTTCAAGAAAGGTAAAAACACAACTGAAAGATTTGTGCAGTCTATGAAGAAGGTGCTATGACTGAATGTGTCAGAAGTGCTTTGCAAAGTTTCATGCTGGAGATTTCTCACTGAATAATGCTCCATAGTTGGGTAGACCAGTTGAAGTTGATAATGATCACATAAAGGCATTAATTGAAAAGCGTCAACATTAGACAGCAGACATACTCAAAATGCCCAAATCACGCATTGAAAATAATTTGCAGCAGCTTGGTTATGTTAATTGCTTTGACGTTTGGGTTCCACATAAGTTAAGCAAAAAGAACCTTCCTGACTCTACTTCTGCATGCAATTCTCTAGTTAAATGTAATGAAAACATTCCATTTTTAAAACAAATTGTGATGGCTGATGAAAACTGGAATTACTGTAAATTATTACTTCACAATAATGTGGAACAGGAAAGATCATAGGGGAAGCAAAATGAACCACCAACCACATCCAAAGAAGGTGATGTTGTATATGGTGGGATTGGAAGGGAGTCCTCTCTTACGAGCTCCTTGCGGAAAACCAAATGGGTAATTTCAACAACTACTGTTCCCATGTAGACCAGCTGAAAGCAGCATTTGATGAAAGGTGTCTGTAATTAATCAACAGAAAACCCATAATCTTCCATCAGGATAACACAAGACTGCGTGTTTCTTTGATGACTGGGCAAAAGCTGTCAGCTGCCAGCATGGCTGGGAGGTCCTGATTCATCTGCTGTATTCACCAGACATTGCATCTTTGGGTTTTCATTTATTTTGGTCTTTACAAAATTCTGTTAATGGAAAAAGTTTCAGTTCCCTGGAAGACTACAAAAGGTACCTGAAACAGTTCTTTGCTTAAAAATAAAAAGTTTTGGGAAGATGGAATTTTGAAGTTGCCTGAAAGATGGCAGAAGGCAGTGAAACAGAATGGTGAATGCCTTGTTTAATGAAGTTACTGGTGAAAATGAAAAATGTGTCTTTTATTTTTACCTACAAACTTTTTTGGCCAACCTAATACCTTCGGGGTGAGGGGTTTTGCTCTAAACCAGTGATAGTGAATGAAAGGATTTTACACATTTAAAATAACCTTGAGGGATTCTAAGAGGGCTGCAGAGTAGAAGGAAGTTATACTCACCTGCCCCTGGTACCAAATCAGATTTACAGCTAAACTATAGAGCAATCAACCTGAATAATCAACTGAAGGCTAGCTGAAGTGAAATACTATAACAAGATTTACAGAAGAAGCCACATAGAAGCTGGTAAATGTGGAGACAGGGCTGGCCCTTGCACCTGCATGCAGTAGCTGAGAACCTGAAGGGATACCTTGGGTATAAATCCTCCTCCCAGGGGTGCAGGTTCTCAACTTCATCCAGGGATCCCAAACCCAGAGCAACAGAGACAGGAAGAGGAGCCTGCATAGCATCTGGTGGTGAAAATCTGGGGGTTCAGTCCACCTGGGAGAGGAGAGTCTGCTAGAAACCCAGGTGCCCCTTCCCAGGGTTGAGCACTCCTATTGTTACTGCACAAGCCTGGGGAGTGCACTGCCAAGTCATCCAACTACGGGCAACACCATTCTGTTGGGCGTGCATTCTGCAAAGGGTTTCTGCTGGCCTCACCCAGCAGAAACCTGGGCCCTTTCTTTTTTCTGCAGAAGCTCTTGGTGGAGACTCAGTGAACCACCACTTTAGAAAGGGGAACATTCTTCCTCCGCATCTCTAGCACACAGCCGATGACGTGCCACCTGCCCCTATTTGTTGAATAACCTGCCCTACCTTGCCAGTCTGTGGTCCTGCTCTGCTGAGTTCAGTCTCGTGGGGTGATTAGAGTACCATTTGGAGTGGGACTTTGGGAGCATCTCCCGGGGAGGTTTTTGTCTCAAAATCAGGCAGGTAGGTGCCAGACTATGTGACTACATTGCAGTAGGGACACTCCTATCTCCTCTGTGAGCTCAACCTGTGGATCCTGCGAAGGGGAGGAAGTACCCTTCCCCATTCTACAGGATTGCTAAAAACACCCCTAACAGGAGTCTTTAGATCTGCCCTCCCAAGTCCCAATGGTCTTGCCCAGTTGAGCTCAGTTTCATGGTGGAGAGGGTGTGCTGCTCAGAGCTGGGACATTTGGAGTGTGTCTCCTTCAGAGGCTGTTGTCTGGGACCAGGACAAAGTACTTGGTTCCCTCCTGTGGGCTTGGCCAGGACCACCCCCAAAAGGAGACTCTTTTGGCCTGGCCTCCTGAGCCCTGGTGGTTCCACCTTGTTCAGCTTACTCCTGCAGAGGGGCTGGCTGGCTGCACCCAACCTGAACCTGTGGCACAGTCCTGTGGGAGACTGAGGTGGAGACCGACAAAAACTGAGTAGTTTGGCTGTGGAGCAGGGGTCACTTTCCCCTCATTGAATGCCTGACCATGTAGTCCTGACCCACTAGCTCTGTCCTCCCAACCCCAGTCACCCAGCCCAACTGAGCTCATGACATGTGGAAGGGTCTGTGTGTCACGGCCAGCCTGGGTCCACTCGACAGTGTATTGGAAGGCTCTGGAGGAAGAACAGGCAATCTGTGGGAGAGGTGGAGTAGCTGGTGGGTGGAGGCAGACTTCAGGGAGCCTTGGACGTTTTATAGATCTGTGCTGGAGGAAGCCAATCCTTGTACAAAGATTGGCCCCTCCCATGCACATGAGGTCCAGTAGACACAGCCACAGTGAATAGTATGGTAGCTCCAGATAAATAACCCAAAGCCAGTTACACATGTCTGACATCAATCTGTACCTGAACCCTGCACATGTGGACCCAAAACAAACACAACCAGTGGAGGGCTTCAGGCCACACCAGAGCTCAACCCAACTAGCCACAAAAGTGGCACACCCAAAGGAGGATCAGGCAGCCACCAGACCCTGCTGGGAACAACCCACCTTGGGGGACAGCCCCTGCATAGTGACTCAAACACAGTGATCAAGATTTAGCCTTATAGCCAGCCACGATGAAGGTTTAACTCCACCCATTAATGGGCCAACAGCATTCAGGGCACAATTACAACAGGAGGATGTACATAACCCAGAAGAAATATCCCTGGAGCACCAAACTCAGGTGATCTATAAAATTGTGCAGCTGAGCCTAACGAGATACATACATCATAAAGCCATCATAACAAGTTTTTGAGTCTTAGCAGATCTACCTAATACACAGAGACAAAGTGGGGAGAGAAATAAGTATGTGCCAAATAAAGGAACAACAGAAATCCCTAGGAAAAGAATTAAATGAAATGGAAGCCACTAAGATACCAGGTGCAGAGTTTAAATCAATGGTTATAAGGATTCTCAGGGGCCTTGGGGGAAGACTGGATGGTCTCAGTGAGAAATTAAACAGAGCCTTTTGCATTTTGGCTACCAACATGCCATCCAGACTGAGGAAAATCCAGAAACTTAGGGGCCACGTGAGCCACAGCCATGGCCGCATTGGCAAGCACAGGAAGACCTGGGAGGCTGAGGTAATGCTGGTGGCTTGCATCATCATAGGATCAACTTCAACAACTATCACCCAGGTTACTTTGGGAGAGTTGGTATGAGGCACTACCACATAAAGAGGAACCAGAGCTTCTGCCCCACTGTCAACCTGGATAAACTGTGGACCTTGGTCAGTGAGCAGACACGGGTCAACACTGCCAAAAGCAAGACCAGAGCCACTCCCATCATTGATGTGGTGCGATTGGGCTACTACAAAGTTCTGGGGAAGGGAAAGTTCCCAAAACAACCTATCATTGTGAAGGCCAAATTCTTCAGCAGAAGAGCTGAGAAGATTAAGAGTTTTGATGGGGCATGTGTGCTGGTAGCTTGAAGCCACACAGAGGGGAATTCATAAATGCTCATAAGTGCTTTTATCTTCTGGTCTGAATGTAGGTTCTTTGGCACCTCTACCTGTGTATTAGAAACCTGCAGGTTCTAGGACTTAAGGGTATGAGGACCTGAACTCCTCTGCCAGCTCCCCTGAGAAAGAAAGTGTGCAAGAGTTAGCACCAACACTTACAGGCCTTGGTCGGTCACCTGACTTCAACTTCTCCTTTATAAAGTGAAAATGATAGCTGTTGGTGGTGTGTGTGTATAGATAAATACAAAATAGTTGAAAGCCCCCCCCCCAAAAAAAAAGGAAAAGAAAGAAAGAAATTAAGGAGATAATAAGCATTAAAAAAGACATTGAGCCCTAAAAAATAATCAGAAATGCAGAATACAATATCTGATATAAAGAATACACTAGAGCCCTAGCTGGTGTAGCTCAGTGGATTGAGCGTGGGCTGCGAACCAAGGTGTTGCAGGTTCAATTCCCAGTCAGGGTACATGCCTGGGTTGCAGGCCATGACCCCCAGCAACCACACATTGATGTTTCTCTCTCTCTCTCTTCCTCCCTTCCCTGTCTAAAAAAATAAATAGATAAAATCTTAAAAGAAATACACTAGAAAGAATCAAAGCACGTTAGATGAAGCGGAGGTTCAAATCAGCAACTTAGAGGACAAGGTAATAGTAAGGACCCAAGCAGAGCATCAGAAAAGATAATTTTCTAAAATGAGGAAAGTCTAAGGGACCTCTGGGAGAATATCAAGCATAACAACTGCATTGTAGTGGTATCAGACGGAGAAGAGAGTGAGTAAGGGGTAGAGAAACTGAAGAAATAATGGCAGAAAGCTCCCTAACCTGGTGAAGTAAAAGTACACAAGTTCAGGAAGCACAGAAGTCCCAATCAAGATGAAACCAAAAAGACCCACACCCAGATACATCATAATTAAAATGACAAAGCTTAAAGACAAAGAATCTAAAAAGCAGCAAGAGAAAGACAGTTACTTACAAGGGAGTTTCCATAAAACTGTCAGCTAATTTCTCAACACAAACTTTTCAGGCCAGAAGGGATTGGCATAAAATACTCCAAAGTGATGAAAAGCAAGGACCTACAACCAAGGCTACTTACTCTTTGCAGCAAAATTGAAGGTGAAATAAAGAGCTTCCAAAACCAAAAAAGCTACAGGAATTTATTACCTACAAACCAGTATTGCAAGAAATAGTAAAGAAAAAAAGAAAGAAAGAAAAGAAGAAATGGTAAAGGGCCTGCTTTAAGAGGAGAAATATATGGAGGAACATGGATATAAATATAAAATGGCAATAAGTGAGTACCTGTTAATAACAACTTTATGTAAATGGATTAAATATTCCAATCAAAAGATGGAGGGTAGCTGAATGGATAAGAAAACATGACCCTGCCCTGGCCCAGTAGCTCAATTGGTTAGAGCATCAACCCAATATGCCAAGGTTGTGGGTTCAATTCCTAGTCAGGGCACATACAAAAAATAATAAATGAATAAATATATATAAACAAGTGGAACAAATTGATGTTTTTCTCTTTCTCTCAAAATCAATAACAAAACATGATATTTTATATATACATATATATTACATATACATTACATATGTGTGTGTGTGTATATATATCCTAAAAGAGACCCACCTCAGAACAAAACATACACATAGACTGAAAGTGAAGGGATGAAAAAAATATTGCATGCAAATGGAAACAATAAAAAGTTGGGGTAGCAATACTTATATCAGACAAAATGGACTTCAAAACAAAGGCCATAACAAGAAGCAAAGAAATCACTGCAGAATACTAAAGGGATTGCTCCAACAATAGGATATAACCCTTGTAAACATACATGCACTCAATATAGGAGCACCTAAATATATAAAGAAAACCTTTGTGGACATTAAGGGAGAGATCAACAGCAAAACAGTTATTGTAGGGTTTTTTAACACTCCACTGACATCAATGGATCCAGACAAAAAATGAACAAGGCAATAATGACCTTAAACAACACACAGGATCAGGTGGACTTAACTGATATTTATAGAACATCACATCCCAAAGCAGCACAATATATATTCTTCTCAAGTGCACATGAAACATTTTCAGATAGACCACATGTTAGGACACAAAATAAGTCTTAATAAAATTAAGAAGATTGAAACCATATGAAGAAGCATCTTTTCTGACCACGAAGTTATTAAACTAGAAATCAATTACAATAAAAAACAAACCCTGAAAAACATTCAAACATATCGAGGCTAAATAACATGTTATTAAGCAATGGGTGGGTTAACAATGAGATCAAGGAAGAAATCAAAATTTACTTGGAAACAAATGAAAATGAGCACACAATAACCCAAAATCTATGGGACACAGCAAAAGTAGTCCTGAGAAGGAAGTTTGTAGCATTACAAGCCTACCTCAAGAAGCAAGACAAATTTCAAATAAATGATCTAACCCTATACCTAAAAGAACTAGAAAAATAACAATCAACACCCACAGTAAGTAGTAGGAAGGAAATAATAATTAGAATGGAAATAAATGACATAGAGACTTAAAAAAATACAAAAGATCAATGAAACCAAGAGCTGGTTCTTTGAGAAGATAAACAAGATTGACAAACCTTTAACCAGACTCCTCAAAAAAAAACAAACACAACAGAAAGAGAGTGAAAGAGAGAGAGAGAACCCAAGTAAGTAAAATCGAAAGTGAAAGAGAAGTAACAACTGACACCACATAAACACAAAGGATTGTAAGAAAGTACTGTGAACAGCTATACCAACGAATTGGACAAACTAGGTGAAATAAATTCCTAGAAACATACGATCTGCCAAAACTGAATCAGGAAGAATCAGAAAACCTAAATAGACCAATTATGACTAAAGAAATCAAAGCCCCTACCTGGTGTAGCTCAGTGGATTAAACGCAGGCCTGTGAAGCAAAGGGTCACTGGTTCGATTCCCTGTCAGGGCAAATGCCTGGGTTGCAGGCCAGGTCCCTTGGCGGGGGGGAGGGGCATGCAAGAGACAACCACACATTGATGTTTCTCTCCCTCTCTTCCTCCTTTACCTTCTCTCTAAAAATAAGTAAGTTAATAAAAAAAGAAATCAAAGCAGTTAAAAAAACAAAACTCTTGCAACAAACGAAGTCCTAGACCAGATGATTCAGTAGTGAATTCTATCAAACATTCAAAAAACAACAAACACCTCTTCTAAAACTATTCTAAAAAATTCAAGAGGAGGGAAGACTTCCAAGCTTCTTTCTTTCTTTTTTTTAACAAGGCCAACATTATTCTAATTCCAAAACAGATAAACACACATTACAAAGAAAGAAAATTGTAGACCAGTATCCCTGCTTATCTATCTGTCCCAGTTTCCCTATTCTGTTTTTTTCTGGCTTACTAGCCTGTTACAATATGAAAGGCCAGGGGGCTTAAACTGCATGACTAGTGACATTCTAGGGATGCAAAGTTTATCCTGGGGACAAGGTCCCACATTAGGATACTTGTTTTCCCAGTTTTGCCTGTTGCTAGGCACCTGGAGCTTTCCACCCTGGTGACCAATTCCTGGTCTATCATTCCTACTCTGCTCATGTCTGTCTAATTCCTACTCTGTCACTATGAAAGCTCACCATCCAGGAAGGGGAGACAGACCAAGGCCCATACACCCCATATAAATGGTAAGAAGTGGTCAGGAAACTTGGTCAGGAAGGGCTGTGCAAGCACACAAGAGGGGACCTAGGAAGGCCTCATTAGGGTGACACCATAGTTCTGTCTGAAGCCAAAGCAGATGCACTCACCCACTATCCTGAACCCTCAAACTACTTTATCAATACCCACTTACTACCCTTTCAGATATGGTCCCCAGACCAGCCGCATCAGCATCGCCTGGGGACTAATTAGAGAGATGGCTTCCTGGCCTCACCCCATACAGACCTGTCCAATCAGAAACTTTGTGGGTCAAGGCCTGCATTCTGAGTTTTTAACAAGCCTTTCAGGTGATTTTTGACAAATATTAGTTTGGAAACCACTTATCAGCTGTGGCTGGTATGGTTCAGTGGATTGAACACCAGCCTATGAACTGCAAGTTCCCCAGTTCTGAAACCAGAAAAGCTGGTGTTCGTGCTGTCTGTCACTACCAGAACCAATAAACAGAGACAGAGGGTTGAATCTTTAATGGGCATTTTATTCAGATGGCCATCAATCTGAGAAGATGGTGGGTTATGTTCCCTAATAGGTCATCTTACATTCCATTTCAAACCGACCTTTTTTATAGGGAGAAGTGTAGGTAAGGGGTTTGGAATTCAGGGAGAAGGTTAATCAGATAAAAAGCTACAGAATTCTTTCATCTGTTGACACGTGATTCTTTATCTGTGTACTGGGCTGTGGTATTTATCTGTGTTCTACGTGGTAGATGTCTCATACAATGACTCAGATACCATCTTGACTGCTTGCAGCCCTCCTGGAGCACAAGGTAGAACTGCTTGTGGTCTCCTGGAGTCAGGGTGGGTCACACCTTCAGTTCCTGAAACAATAGTGTTTTATATATATTAACTACTAAGCTTATTGACTATTACCTAAAACAAAAATTTTTCAACTTTTGTGTCCCCCATCAGTTCCATTCCTGGTCAGGGCACAGGGCTGGGTTGCAGGCCAAGTCCTCAGGTGGGGGTATGCAACCAATCAATGTTTCTCCCACACATAGATGCTTCTCTCTTTCTCTTCCAAGAAAACCACTGACCCACATGTCAAAATATTAAATGAGTGGAGATGCTTGAAATAAGTACCCTAGGGCAGGTATAAGAAGTATTTAAGGTGTGATAGGTAGTCCTTGGCAATGGAGAGAAATCTCCACAGTCACTGCCCACAGTCACCTCCAGGCACTGAGGCACTGAGGAAACCTAGCTTCAGTGTTGTGAGATTCAGAACTGTGAACAAAAAGGGGCCACATACTAAACCTGACAAGCTCAGAGAGGCCCACATGGCCACCTTACAAACTCAGAGACCAAAGTAACCACACAGCATGATCTGAAATGAAAATTTTTAACTAAAAGCAGTTAATGGTGGGTAGTCATGTCCTAGGCTAGAATCTTCCTTGACAAAAGTCAATCTTTACCTTAATTTTGAGTCTGTCTATTGTCTCTTTGCATCTGTGATAACATACGCTTTGGAATGTCAAAGTATAACAGAATGTCGGGCTATGCAGTTCTGAAACAGTTTGGGGGCTCTCTTGCCCATCACTGAAAACGTAACTCCTGATGCCTGAGTTAGGTGAAAAGGAAAGGCATTGTTTATTTAAAAGTTATACAGATTTCACCCTGGCTGGTGTGGCTCAGTGTATTGAGCACCGGCCTATGAACTGAAGGATCATCAGTTCGATTCCCAGTCAGGCACATGCTTGGGTTGCAAGCCTGGACCCCAGTAGGGGGCGTGTGAGAGGCAACCACACACTGGTGTTTCTCTTCTTCTCTTTCTTCCTCCCCTCCCCTCTCTAAAAATAAATAAATTTAAAAAAAGTTATACAGATTTAGGATAATGGCAGAATTCTGCCAATAAGTCCCATTCCTTTTAAAATACCCACAAACACACACACACATACACACACACACTCCTGCCTCCCTTTTGTAAAATCAGGCCAGTTTTCAAAATATGCCAGTCAGAGGTACTGTCTTTCAGGAAAAGAACAAAATAAAACAGAAGTCCACAGCTCAGCATTCCTCCAGTCTCAGTTCAGCATTCCTGGCTTCTCCCAGTAATCCACGCTTGGCTAGGCAAGTCCCTCAATCCCCATGCCATACAATCAGCCATGTCACCATGTTCTCCAGCTCTTAATCCAAAACTGTGTGGCACCTCCTCCTGAGAATTTTTATTTAGGTATTTCTTACGTTGACAGAATTTTCAAGAGACAAATAAATATGTATTAAAGATTTATTTAACTCATGAATGAAGAAACTGGTGAGATTTTACAACACATTCCAAAGGGGATCCAAGGAACAGACACATTTATAGATCAGGGATATTGAAATGAATAGGCAAATGGAGGCAAAACTGGCTTTTCACAGGGAGAGGGGTGTATCTTCCTGGGACAATTCATTTGCGTGTCATTAGACAAGAATGATTTCCATTGCATTCCGTTATACACCATTTACAGAGGTGTAATTCCCAAGAACCACAATCAGATTGCAGAAGGTTGTGCTATAGACAATGCATAGTTTTTATTTAAACACAAAATTTCCCCTAGTGAATAATATTATAAACTGAACGTTTCCTCTTAAAGTCCATATGTTGAAACTAACCTTTAAGTGATGATATTTAGAGGTGGGGGAGCTTTGGGAAATAATTAAGTTTAGAGGAGGTCATGAGGGTAGGGCCCTCATGATGGGACTGGTGCCATTAATAAGAGGAAGAGACCAGCGCTGTCCCTCCACCTGGTGAGCACAGAGCAAGAAAGCCGTCAGTCCTCTGCAAAACAGAGCCACATCTGCAGCACCTTGATGCTGGACTTCCAGCCTCCAGACTTATGAGAAGTAAATGTGTTTTGGACTACCCAATCTATAGTGTTTCGTTATAGCAGCTGAAGTTTACTAAGATAACTGTAAAAGGTTTGGCCCAGAACCTGGAACATCGTAAGCACCTCAGTTGCTTGTTATTTAGCAGCAGTTTCATAATAATTTCTGTATAAAAGGATGCTTTTGGTGGCAATCTGTCAGATGGAGATATGTATGGCTAGGCTTATTTTGGAGCTGAGATAGCACAGCAAATGTGTATCTTTATTTGGGGTAGGGATGGAACCTAGAGTCCTGCAGCTACTTCTTATTGCTTCCACCCTTCTCTTGGCCATTCAGCAAATATTGGCACTTGTATACTGGGCACATTCTAGATACTGGGGATATAGATGTGTGCAAAATGAAGTCACTGCTTATATTAGTGGACTGAAATGGTAATGGAGTATAGAGAAGAATTTGTGCTTCAAAGGAAAATTATGCATGTTCTAGACAGCATGCCATTCAACTCCCTAGCCTTTCAGTGTCTCAGAGATACCTCATAACTCCTTAGTTGTAGGTGACTGACGAACAGCCCATTGCTATTTTTTTTTATTTTTAAAGATTTTATTTATTTTAGAGAGAGGGAAGGGAGGGATAAAGGGAAGGAGAGAAACATCCCATTGGTTGCCTCCAGCACCTGACCAGGAATCAAACAGGGACCTTTTGATTTTCAGGGTGGTGCTCTAGCCATTGAGCCACACTTGCCAGGGCAAGACAAGCAAGTTAATTCTATCTGCTGGATGAACAGCCCTGCTGTTCTGCCCTGCTGGTAGAAATGCTTGTTTTGTGCCCACTTACTCATCTATTGCAACATTTCTTTTTCTTTTTTTTTTTAAGATTTTATTTATTTATTTATTTTTTAGAGAGGGAGGGGAGGGAGAGAGAGAGAGAGAGAGAGAGAGAGAGAGAGAGAGAGAGAGAGAGAGAGAGGAATATCAATGTGCGGTTGCTCGGGGGCCGTGGCCTGCAACCCATGCATGTGCCCTGACTGGGAATCGAACCTGTGATGCCTGGTTCACAGCCCGAGCTCAATCCACTGAGCTATGCCAGCCACGGTGTACAACATTTCTTTATTCTGTATAAATTTGTCCCTTTGACCTCTGATGAACAGATGATAACATCTTGGTTCCTGCATTAAAAGTTAATGAAAATATATTTAACACGTGTTCATTTTATAGTGTATGAAAACCATGACTTTTTTTGAGGGGGAGGAGAATTATCCCTTAACAAAATAAGTAAACATTTAGTTGATAGTGTAATGTGTTATGAAGGCAATAAAGCAGAACAAGGAGGGAAGCAGGGTGTGTCATTCTAGGGAAGATTGTCAGGAAAAACCCTCCTGAATAAAAGTGCTAAAAGAATTATTCGTTATTTGAAATTCAGATTCAACCATGCGCATCTTGTGTTTCATCTGGCAGGCCTACTTCTGAAAGACCGGACATCGCTGACCCTGCGAGTTTGGCTGGACGGGCTTCGTCCCCCTTTGACGCCTAGGTGAGGCAGCGGCCCGCCCAGCGCAGTAGCAGAAGTCTGACTGGCGGGCGTGTCTGCACCAGGCCCCGCCTCGTCACGTGCGGACCCGCGGCAGCTGCGTCTGCTACTTTAGCGAGCGGGACGGCGGCTTAACGCAAGAGCGGCTGCGCACTTGGGAGCCATTCTTACCGCATGGCGGAAGCGGAGGCGATGGCGGCGGGTGCTGCAGCCCAGTCCGCCGAGGGGTTCCCGGGGCGGGCGGCGGCGCTGGAGCTGTGGCTCAGTGAGTAGCCGGGCCCCCGGGCCCTGCACCGCTCGTGAGGCCTGGCTTCCCGCTTCCTTGTGCCTTTCCTCTGAGGCTGGCCGCGGCGGGGCCTAGGCCGGAAGCTGAGCCCGTGCGGTCCGCGGGGCAGCGGGCGGAGCCCTGTCACTGGACTCATCTCCACTTTGCAGGCCAGGCGCAGAAGCATTCGCGGAATGACTAACGTTTATTGAGCCTTTCTTTAGTGCTCGGCACTGTGCCACCCACTTATTCAGCCGTTGCTAATGTTCAGTAACATGCCGAGATACGGCTACCGTCATTCACCCGGTTTTGGAAATGCGGACGATTAGGAGACATTGTCGTGCAAAATGAGCAGCCTCCTCCGCTCTCGGGAGCTGGGAAGGTCTTTGCTGCCGTCTTTCGTGTCAAAATAAGTCCTTTTTTTGTGTGCGTGTGTTCATAATGGGCTCACCGCTTCTGTGTAGGGTCGCCTCCTGGAAACTTGACACCAGTCGTGGGGGTAGGAGAGTTACTGCCCCCGTGTTACCCAGGAGGAGTTAAGAGAGAGGTTAAGGAATGCCCTTCTTGTATTGGGCTCTTCTAGGTGCTGGGCAAAGAGATGCATGGCACAGTGTCCTCACTTACGAAGACAGTTTGTAGTGGGTCCAAGCTTATAACAACAACAACAACTTGTTTTTATAATGGGCAGAGGGGCGCATTTGTTTAACCTGCAGTAGTAGGATTTGGTTTGTTTTTCTGGAGTTTGTCTCAGCGGACATGGCACTTGAGTAGACAGTGGAGGTGACAGCATTTCAGAGAGGAAACCGCATGTGCAAAAGCTGGGGGACCGGAGGCTGGAGCATTCTGGGAAGGAGTAGGTCAGTACTGCTGCAGTCCAAAACCTGGAGAGTCTGGAAACAAGGCTTCGCAGCTGGCTGGGACAAGCTCTTTAAGGGGCTTGTCTGCTGCCCATGGTGTGGGGGCAGGGGTGTGGAAGTTTCAGCCTTAGAGTTTGTGATCATGTACATCTGTTAAAAGCATCACCAGCAGCCATATGGAGCTGAACTGGTTAGGCAGATGAGATTTAAGGCAGGAAGAGATTAAAAGCTCTTCTGGTAGGGCTGAGGGGGTCAAGTAGGAGGACAAAGGTTTTGGGATGGAGAGTAGAAATGATTAGCAGGCACAAACAGCTTTGATGCTCTAGAATAGAGGCAGAGACCTGGAGGAATCTAGAATGGATTCCAGGTTTCAGGCTCTGATAACTGGTTGATTACAGATGCTTCACCTATGAGGAGGAGCTGGTTTAGGGAAGAGGGGACAGGTGAGTAATGGAGTTTGAGGTGCTTTTGGCACAGTTGGAAAGATGCTCTCTCAGTAGGTAGTTGGTCAACCCCAGATCTGGTAAGAGCTGGAGGTCAGCCTGGGAATCTTCAGTTCATTGGCAGTGAGCTTGTGCAGAGAGAGACTCGCAGAAGGAGCATGGAGAACCTCATCATTTAAGAAGCAGATAGGATAAGCAGCCTGAAGATGAAAGGAGAAGCAGATATGGGGGTTGGAAGAGGTGGAAGCTGGGAGTTACCAAATGGTGGGAACAGAGATATTAGGAGGCAATGGAGAACAGTAGGCTTAGGCTGGAGTTGCAGAAAGGTCAAGTGGGCTGGGCTAGAGAACAGCAAGTGCTGCCCCACTGACTCTGGTGGAAGAGATAAGAAGGAATGTGACTGCCCAAGGCAGTTCTTTAGCTCCTCCTATTTTAGGCCTATGGAGTCCCAACGTTGCTAGATCTTTCAGTTTTTCATATAGAGCTAGAACCTGTATTTTTATGTGAAATCTTTTGAGTTTTTAAAAGCTGGCAAGTACTTTGAAATACAAAGTTTGTCTAGTTCAGGCCAGGCAGAATTAATCTGTGGGGAGGTATAGCTTCTGGCCACCATTACCCACCTCCCGTTTTGAGTAAAGCTTTTACTATTTTTTTTTTCAGTAAAGCTTTTAATGATTTATTTTTTTTTTAAAGATTTTATTTATTTTTTTTAGGGAGGGGAGGGAGGGAGGAAGAGAGAGAGAGACAGACAGAGAGAGAGAGAGAGAAAAACATCAATGTGCGGTTGCTGGGGGCTGTGGCCTGCAACCCAAGCATGTGCCCTGGGTGGGAATCGAACCTGCGATGCTTTGGTTTGAAGCCCACGCTCAATTCACTGAGCTATGCCAGCCAGGGCTATAACTATTTATTTTTTTAAAATGGTATTTGAATGTGAAATGGAGGAAAGATAATAATAGCCAGAGGGAATTCAGAAGTAGAGGTCTTCAGAGGGGCACCAATGAGCGAGCACCTCTCTACTTGATGTTTCTTTGGGGGAACTATCCCTCCTGAATTCTAGGTCCAGTGTCCAAGTCATTGGAGAGGCGCTTAAAGGTGCTGAAGGTCAGAGCTAGAGCAGAAAGGGGTGACATAGAGAGGACAGGCTCCTTTTGTTTTTCTGACTGTCTGGGACAGGAGATAAAGACAATGGACATGCAAATAAGTTTGTTAGTAACAACCCCCCCAACCTCCCACTTAGTATTAGGGACTGAGGGAGTTTGAGGAAGGTGGGGACATTTGGGAATGGCTGGTAAGAGAAACTGAAGGGAGTCCACCTGGTCACTTGGGAACAAAGTTTCTCAGCCTCAGCACATTTTGGGCCTGATAATTCTGTGTTGTGCGGGTATGTACTGTGCATTGTAGCCATTTAGTGGTATCCCTGGGCTCTTCCCACTAGGTACCAATACACACCCTATTCCTAGTGAACAAAACATGTTTCCAGGCATTGCCAGATGTCCCTTGGGGGATAGGGGCAGGATCACCTCTCCCCTCCCCACCTGAGATCCTGTGATCCTGCCTGCCTGCCCCTAACTCAGGAGCAGAGAAGGTGAACTATGGTTAAACCAGCTTTGCTGGGGGGTGTCGGTGGGGAGGTGGTAAAGCTGCAGGACAAGCGGGTAGAGAGGTTGATATGGCAAGGAGAGCAGTGTTGTTGAAGGATTGCGTTGAGTCTAGGCCGGATGGAGAATGAAGTCACTTTAGGTGGGGTCTGAGGACTGCTCATGTCAGATTGCTGACAGACCTTGCCTCATCAGGCAAGGCAGCTATGTTTCCAAGAGGGGAGTAATAGTAAAAACACATCCCTCTTAGGTCATGAGGATCAAAGGAAATAATACACATGAAGCACTTAGAATAGTGTCTGGCACATAGTAAGTGATACCTGTTATTATCATTAGTCTTTTTAGTTGCAAGTAGCAGAAAACTAACTCATATAGGATTACCGGGCGGGGGCGCGGTGGAGGGAAGGGGGGGAAGATTGGGCCTATAATAGGGGAGGAATAGTTCCCCAAAGGATCATCAGGAAGCTGTTATCAGAAGCTCCTGCTTTAAAAATACACGAAGCAACTTATGTACATTCTGAGCTTTCCCACACTTGGATTGTTTTGGTCAGTGTTTCACATGACTGTATCTGTAACTGCCTCATTCCTGTTAATGAAAGTCTCATATGCCCTGTTGTGTGGGTGTACTATAGTTTGGCTAACCAGGCCCCGGTAGTGGGTGTCTTAGGTTGTTGCCTGTTTTATGCTTATTACAAGCCCACCTGTTCCTCCCGTTCCTCTGGATCTTTGGGATTCTAACCCTGGTAGTACGGATAGGGAGGCAGTAGCTTCAAGTACAGTGCTCAGTGAATCGCTTCCACTTGGGCCTACTTCCAGCTGCTGTGTCCTGTCTTTCTCCCAGCTCCACTTTTATGCCTCCCTTGGGAATCAGGAGTGTTTGGATTTCATGAATTTATATCTCTGAGCTTCTTAGGGGCTGAGCTCGTTCTCTGTTGTGGAGCCCACATGGGATTTCCCTGTGGTGGGTCTTGGGCCTTCAGCATGTGCTTGTTGAATAACTGCTGGAATGGAGGGTTCAGTGTGCATCTCCTGCAGAAGGGTCCCCTATGCAGTGAGTACTGTTGATGGATTGATTTGCAGATGTTTTTTCAGGTGGCTGCTATCCCACAGCCTCAGGGCTCCCCTATAGTACAGGCTGCTTCTAGCAGGCCAGAGGCATGACACTGGCATTTGGGTGGCAGCTGGTGGGAGATGATTTTGCTTCTGTATTAGTCACTCTAGGATGAGCCATTTTCATTCACAGCTGGAGTTCTTACCCTTTAGCCTACTTGAAATTCCTACAAACCTTGCTTTTATTAAGCAAAATTGGCAGTAGTGTTTTAACTTGTCCTACCCAAATGCCAAGTAAATAAACCACTTTGGTGGCAGGGTAGCCATTCTCAGCACCCTGATGAGGAGCAGGTTGGGGGTTCTGTGAGTTACTCTCTGACCATGCCTGCTCAGGCCCCAGTCCACTCCTTGGGGTTGTTGGCATCAGCAAACCTGGGCAGTTGCTTTGGCCCATTCAGACCTAGTCTTTGCCCTCTGGGGGTCAGGTTCTCTGGAGCTGCTCTAGGCTTCTGAATTAGCTCGCAGGCTGGGATTATGTGTTGGGAGTTGTCATTTCAGAACTAGAATGGCCGTCTCCTGTGGTCAGCAATATGTCCAGCCAACTGGCTAAACTGTGTAGCAAAAGATGAATCATTCATTTAGTAAATATCTGTGCCAGTGACTGTTTTAGGTGCTGGAAGGTGAATGATACAGACCTTGCCTTGGGGAGCTGATAACTTAGCGGCAAGAAAGGCAAGAAAACTAGTTGCCAAAGATGTCCTACTTTATCAAGGAAGTGAAGACTTTACTGTGAGGAATATTTGGGCCCTGGAGTCAGGCAGACCTGGGACTGAATTATAGTTCCCATTGTTTTCTAGCTTTGTGTTTGGGCAGGTTTCTTCACATGTAAAATGGTGAGGCATGCTTCGAAAACACTCAGCATGGTGTCTGGTCCCCAGTGAGTTCTTCAAGAAGGCAGCTATGATTATTACTGTTATTTGGGGTTATAACAAACCTTGAGTGGGTCTTCATGATACAAAGAAAAAAAAATGCTCACACTTTATAGATCTTCCAGCTGCTTGGTCTTGGGTAAGGGTTTGGGACATGGCTTAGCTTCCCAGCAGTTTCTTCTCCTTTCTCTGGAAAAGCTATTGGTACTCTTTTCACCTGGCTGTAGGGAAGGCTGCTGAGAGCTCTATCTTCAGGTGTGCTGGGGCCTGCCTGCTGTTCTCTGCCTTTAGGTCCATCATGTGTTGAGTGCTGAATGCCTTTGAGGTGTCAGTCTTGACCTTGTAGTGAACCGAAACCTCATGAAGGATTAATGACATAGAATTATTTTAGACAACTCAGACCCCCTTAATCAGATTTTCTGAGAATCATTGCTTTAAATACTTTATTTCATGAGTACTTATTTCATGAGTACTTATGGGTAAGGCATTGTACTAAACTCTGTGGGAATATATGCCTCTGTCTTTAGTTTTATTCCCTTTAGGTATAATAAGGCACATGTACATATTTTTAAAGGAAAAGGCCAAGGCTGTGTGTTAAGATAAGTGATAATTTAGCTGTCCTTGCCCTGGCTGGGTAGCTGAGTTGGTTAGAGCATCATCCTGATATGCCAAGGGTGTAGGTTCGATCCCCGGTCAGGGCACATACAAGAATCAAACAAGGAGTACATAAATAAGTGGGAAACAAATTGATGTTTCTCTCTCAAAAAAAATTTTTTTTAAAGAAAAGTATTGATTATACGTTAAAAAAGATTAAGTGAATACTTAATTGATTTACTTAAAATCAGTTTTAAGTAATCAGTCCTTTCAAGTAATCAATCCTTTATTGATTACTTAATCTTTGCTACTGTACTGATCACTTTAGACACTATTTACTTTAAATCTCATGACTATTTGTTGAGGAAGGCACTGCCATATTTTTGCTGTGTGTAATGCACACCCACGTTTTTGGCCCAAAATTTGAGGCAGAAAACCTTTTGCTTTGTTTTTTAATTCAATTACTTATTTATTTATATTTAGAAACAAAACCAATTATTGTATTCTAGGATATTATTTTACATACAGATATTATTGCTTTCTGGAGTTACACTTTTAATGCATAAACATGAATAAAAGAATTAAAAACATTTACATAGATACAGAATTAGTACTACCCATATATAATACACATCCTTATTTTCCCCTAAAAATTTTAGGCAAAAACATACACATTATACATGGCAAAATATGGTATTTCCTTACTTTATAGTTGAGAAAACAGGCTTAGAGAACCCAAGGACATGTAAGTGATAAAGGACTGAATTAGCAATCCCCATCATAAAAGGGGGGCAGGTAAGTGCCCTGCTGGTGTGGCTCAGTGGATTCAGCACCTGCAAAGAGAAGGGTCTCCAGTTTGATTCCCAATCAGGGCACATGCTTTGGTTGCTGGCTAGGTCCCCTGTTGGGGGGTAAGAGAGGCAACTAATCTATATTTCTCTTATACATTGATGTTTCTCTTTCTTCTTCCCCCTCTCTCTGAAAATAAGTAGGTAAAATTTTAAAAAAGGGGGAGGGACAGATAGAATGTGGGACTTTAGACGAGCAACAGAAAGAGACAGCTTCTGTTCTCTGTGGTGGGAGAAAACAGAGCAAGGGCACCTTCATGAAGAAGGGGCATGTATTTTATTTTTTAAAAATTATTTATTTTTTTAGACAGAGGGGGAGGAAGAGGGAAAAAGAGGGAGAGAAACATCAATGTGTGGTTGCCTGTCATGTGCTGCCTACTGGGGACCTGGCCCACAACCCAGGCATGTGCCCTGACTGGGAACCAAACCAGGGACACTTTGATTCACAGGCTGGCACTCAGTCTACTGAGCCAAACCAGCCAGGGCAAAGGGCATTTAAATTGGAACTCAAAGGGTAGACAGGATTTTGAGAGGTAGGATATGGGGGAAAAGCTTTAAGGGGGAAAAAGAGGAGAGATATATGAAAATTGATAATCCCATTCCTTCGCTTCCTCTGTCACCTTCTTTTTCACTTAGAGTGGCATCCATGGGTGAGAAGATCGGTGATTACATGACCTTTAAGTCTCACTGTTGAGCTGGGGAGACATGAATGTGACTGCATTAAGGAAAAGTTGAACTCTTGTTAGCCATTGAGTCTTGAGTAATCAAAAGGGAAGAGAATTAACAGCAGCTGGAAGAGTAGGGGTGGAGGTTTTGGGGATGGAATTCACACAGAAGTTCAGATGGTCCTTGGACATCTGAGTACATCAGAAATCTGACTCTCAGAATTAGCCTGTTTGAAGAGTTTGAGCTTCTCTGTCAGGACTGGTAAGATGCTCATTGGAAAGGCTGGTAGGCATGGATGATCTGGACAATGGGAAAGAGGGAAAGTGTTATGAAGAAAGTCTCAGCAACTCCGTTGTAAGGGAATGTGGCCTGGTTCAGTCTGGGGGTGGGGACACATGGGTGGGCATCCTTGTTGGGCTGCTGGATAGGTTTTCTCTGTAGTAGCAGCAGGAGGAGAAGAATAAACTGCTACCATCCAGCCGGGAAAGATACATACAACCCCGGATTCCTGGGAGATTGAGCATTGCCCCTCCTTCAGTGGACTGTGGTCTCATGTTAGGTTTCTGATAATCCTGCCTGCTCCAGGTATCTCCTGTCCATGCCTGTGCCCTGATGCCCTTCAATGTGCAATGTCCTCAGATTTCATCTAAGTACAACTGTTTGGATGGAGGACCCTAGCATAATTGGATCGGGGTCCCTGAGAATGTATACAGTAGCAGAGAGGGACAGCATTATGAGGAGTGAAGGCGAGGAGATGTCTTCTGGTCATTTTGGACAAGATGCCAACACACAGAGAAGCTTCTTACATAAGACGGTCAGAAAGGATTTCAGAAAGCTAAGGCTTAGATTTAGGGGTATTGCTTTTAAGGAGATGGTGGGATGACCAACTAGAGTCACCTAGAGCCTTAGTATGTTCTTGTCCTTTTGTCACATGGCTATGAAACTTACAAGCAGCCTCCCATGTGCTGGCCCCTGCCCATCATCATTGTAGGGCCACCGTGGGAGATTCCTACCTGATGAGGGGTGTGAAGAAGGCCTTCGAAGGTTGACCCCTGCACCGGAAATGGAGCTCCTTTCAGGGCTATAGCTTGTCAACTAATATGCTCATTCATTTAGTCAGCAAATATTCATTGAGGCCATGTCATATGGTATGTGGTGACAGCACAAGTGTGGTCCTATTCCTTTCAACTGTTTGATCCCCTAGAGGTGTGATTTCATAGCCTTTAGCTGTTATATTTACTTTTGGGGGGAAGAGGTCTGTGTTTCTTTTTATTATGCTTTCTTTAATTTTATTTATTTACTTGGCAGATAAAGCCACAGACCCAAGCATGTCAGAACAGGATTGGTCAGCTATCCAGAATTTCTGTGACCAGGTGAACACTGATCCCAATGGGTAAGATGACTGTCACGCTTGACTCTGTGGGTACCTCAGACTAAGTGCACGCTGTTTTGTCTTGGGACTGTTTAACAGCTAGGCTTTCTTTCGTTTTTCCATCCATGATCTACTGAGAACATTAGTTTTATAGTTACAGCAAATTCATGTGGCTTTCAAAAAAGCAAAATAGTCATTTTATAACTGGCAGTTATTTTTAAAAATGTTAAATAGTCTTATGAAAGAAACACTGACACTTAGGAGACCTGAATGTTACAGATAGAGTTAGCAATGTGAAATAGATCAGTGTATTTTCCATAATTTAAATGTAACCTTTCTTCAGAAGAAGCAGGAAAAAGGCAAAATTGTGTTGAATCCTGGTTTTCAAAGTGTCTCAATAGGAAATGAAGAATCCAGGTTTTTTTAAAGATTTTATTTGTTTATTTTTAGACAGAGGGGGAAGTGAAGGAAAAAGAAAGAGAGGGAGAGAAATATCAATGTATGGCTGCCTCTTGCTCGCCCCACACTGGGAAACCTGGCCTGCAACCGAGACATGTGCTCTGATTGGGAATTGAGCCAGTGACTCTTTAGTTCTCAGGTTGGCACTCAATCTGCTGAGCCACATGAGCCAGGACCCAGATGTTTAATCTGCATATTACTGACTATTCAGCATTGAGAAATGGGCAGAAAGTTTGATCACATTGTCTACTCTAGTCTTTATCTGACAACAAACGGGGTGTGTGCTGCTCACGACCTGGCTACCCACAGGCCTGGGTCTGTCTGCTCAGCTTGGAGTTTAGGGGTGGGTGGGCTGGGGAGGGTGATGTGCTCTGGACAGCAGCAGTTACAGGAAAGCTAGGTGGGGCTTGGCTTCCTTCAGAGGCTTGTGAATGGGCTGCATGCCAGTCACAGTCCATCTCTGCTGTGGGACCAGAGCTCCTGGAAGAGGGGTGACTTTATGGAGCATACTTCGTCAGACTGGTTAGTTTTTTCCTGTCCAAGCAGACTCCCTCTGTCTTTGTTTCTCCTTAGCCCCATCCATGCACCCTGGCTGCTGGCTCACAAGATCCAGTCTCCACAAGAGAAAGAAGCTCTTTATGCTTTAACGGTGAGTTTGAACTGTAGCCTCAGCTCTCCTGTCCTGCAGCCAGAGAGAGCTGGGCCCCAGTCCCATTTCGGTGTGGTGGGGAGCCTGAAAGGCGCATCTCACTGGCCATGAGAAAGCAGACCACAGGGAGGTTGGGCTCGGATTGCCCCACCCTAGGTCTGTTTCTAGGGAGCAGCACTGAGCCCACTTTGGGAGAAGGAAAGGAAGGGTTTTTTTCCCTTTGCCCTTTATAGTCCAGGCCTGGCAAGTTCAGTGCCCACAGGGCCAGACTGGTGACATAAATGAGTGAGCCGCTGGGTGAGGATCACAGTCATGGAGACCACATGCCCAGTCAATGGAGGATGGCTGCAGTGTGGCACCAGCTAGCTATTGTCAGGCGTGAGTTTGGACCCATAGTTGTTAGGACTCCCTGTTTTTCAGGAGAAACCATAAGTCCAGATTTTTATATGAATTCTCTGAATGTTTGATGTTGGTAACTAATTTGAAATGTTAAACAGTAGTATGGACCAAAGAAAACATGTGTAGGTCCCACCTGCATGCCAGTAGGGATCCTGTGGCTTGGCAGTTCACAGGACTTACATACCAAATGTTGTCTCTGAGGGGAAGGGGCTCACTTGCGTGAGGGTGGGGTGACCTCCTTCAAAGGTGGGGTGACCTCAGGGTACATAACTCACTGACCTGTTTCCTGGCCACAGACTTGTCAGATACAGCAAGATCAAATATGTGCTTTGAAAAAAACATCTGAAAATGTTCTCCCTTCTCCCAAACTTCAGTGTCCTCATAGTCCTAAGTAAACACTAGCCCTGGTTCCAGCAAGTGCTCAACAGATGTGAGATGAGCCTGGAGCCAGTGATTTCCCCATTCTCATGGGAGTCCTGGGTCTGTGCAGGTGCTGGAGACATGTGTGAATCACTGTGGAGAGAAGTTCCACAGCGAGGTTGCCAAGTTCCGCTTCCTGAATGAGCTGATCAAAGTGTTGTCCCCAAAGGTGGGTACACTGGTCTTGGCCCTGTTTACTGTACTGCACCTGGCCCAGTCTTTAAACTCCAAAGGCAGGCCCATTCCAGGACAGACCCTGCAGCCTGCCTCAGGTTTGAGAGGGAGCTGAGAGAGGAAGCCCTGCATGGGAAAGCTTTCTTCTCCAAGGTCTAGGATGACCTTGCCGATCCCTGCCTTCCCCTGTTAGGATCTTCAAATTATTCTCCATTTAAAAATGGTCTTTGGATGGGTGGCCTAGAGGGGGTGAGGAACTCTAGCTTAGAGCACAGGTTTCCTGACAGAGACAACAAGAAATAATCAGGTGTGACATTAAGTTTCATATCACCTCTTGCCATGTGCTCCATACCTTTTCTCCTAGCACCTGTCTTAGCTCTGCCATTCTTGGGTAACTGACATGGATGGAGCCTTGCTGCTTCCCAGCAACAGTTCTCTTGATACCAGCTGAATGTCCTACAGTTTAATTCAGTTCAGTCCTGACACTCACTACCCAAAGCTGAGTGCAGATCCTACACATTCAGGACTCAGTCATACCTAGACTACGCCTTGTTTGTTTGTTTGTTTATTTATTTATTTATTTATTTATTTATTTATTTTATTCATTCATTCATTCATTCATTCATTTGTTTTTTTAAACTTACATTTCTTTTTTTGAAAGATTTTATTTATTTATTTTTAGAGAGGGAAGGGAAGGAGATAGAGAGAGAGAGAAATATCAATGTGCGGTTGCTGGGGGGCATGGCCTGCAACCCAGGCATGTACCCTGACTGGGAATCGAACCTGCGACACTTTGGTTCGCAGCCCGTGCTCAATCCACTGAGCTATGCCAGCCAGGGCTGACTACACCTAATTTAAACATCAGCCATGAGTCTCATTGCTCTTCTGCTTGACCAATTACAAATTTGGGGGTTCCCATGACCACCTCTATAGGGTTCCATAATTCAACAGAAAGAATCAAAGAACACAGGAAAGCACTGTACTTACTATTGTTATAAAGGATATGAATGGAAGAGATACACAGGCCAATGTTTTAAGAAGAAGGGAAGCAGAGCTTACATGCCTTTCCTTGTGGAATCCAAGCACATTACCTTCCCAGCACATCTGTGTGTTCAGTCAGGTAGCTTTGTGAGCTTTGTTTCAGAGTTTTTACCTGGAGTATGTAGGCACAATTGATTAAATCATTGGCCAAGTGATCGTACTCACTCTCCAGCCCCCAATGCCCCACACTGGGGGTTGAATAAGGCTGTAAATTCCAACCCTCTAGTGACATGGTTGGTCTTTCTGGCATAGTTATCGCCTCCCTTGAAACTAAGTGCCCACCCTGAGTGGTTAGCTTAAACTCAGGTAAGGTCTAAGAGGGCTTACTGTGAATAACAAAAGATTCCTATCACTCAGGAAATTGCAAGGGTTTTTGAAACTCTGTGCCCGGAACTGGAGATAAAGTTCAAACATATTGTTTTATTATTTCACACTTGTCCCAGTTAAAAAATGAATGTTACGCCCTGGCTGGTGTAGCTCAGTGGATTGAGCGCGGGCTGCGAGCCAAAGCATTGCAGGTTTGGTTCCCAGTCAGGGCACGTGCCTGGGTTGTAGGCCATGGCCCCCAGCAACCGCACATTGATGTTTCTCTCTCTCTCTCTCTTTCTCCCTTCCTTCCCTCTCAAAAAAAAAAAAAAAAAGTAAATAAATAAATTCTTAAAAAAAAATGAATGTTCTCAGTGACTCTAACCTAGGCCAGTATATGGTGGGTTTTAATTTTAGCTGTTTTCGAGCTTGATTTCTTGAAAGCCAGAAAGAGCCCTCGGTTTTGTGCTAGGTGATTTGACCTCTTGCTGTGCTTCAGCTTTCAACCAACCTTCTGGGGCTTGCCTCTCAGGGCCTCAGCAGCTGTTTCTTTTGCACTACTGTGGGCTTGGTGCTCTACTAAATCCCTTTCAGATCTGTAATTATCCTTCCTGCTTGTTTTCAGTACCTGGGATCCTGGACCACAGACAAAGTTAAAGGAAGAGTCATAGAAATACTCTTTAGTTGGACAGTCTGGTTTCCAGAAGACATTAAAATCCGAGATGCTTATCAGATGCTGAAGAAACAAGGTCTGACTCCATTACTCATACTGCATTGCCTTTCTCGTAGTACTTGTTTCTTTTTTCTTTTTTTTGTGTGCTTTAGAATTTTTTTGTGAAAACTGGACATCTTATATAGGACAGAGGAGACTGAAACAAGTAATTTCCAATATCTGGAAATTGGCAAACCTTTCCTTCTGGTGGACAGAAGCCAATCTGGGTTTGAGATTGTTGTTGCTGTGGTTACCCTTGCTATACCAGACTTCAGATTCCTCCAACGTTAGCTTGTGTTTAGGGTGGGGGCTGATTTGCTAGATTTTTTCTCAATACCTGCTTTGCTCTTAGCATAAGGTCTTTCTTTAGTCAGTACCTCAGAAAGGGTCTTACTCCCTTGTTTTTCCTGACAATAGGCGGTCCATTCTTAGTTTTTACTCAGTAGTGGTGTCGTCATCTCTGATCTGACTAGACCTCAGTCTTAGGCAGGCATTGGATCCTTGGACTCATGAGAGACAGAGATGGACAGAGACACAGACACTGACACCTCCAGAGGTTCTATATTCACTTGCAAAGTTATGAATTTGTATGCTATCCATGCCTTTCTGTGTCCTGTGTGGAAGCTGGGTGTCCATTTTCCCTCTCCCTTGGGCTCTGTAGAGATAGGAACCAGATTCAGAATGGATTATTTTCCTCTGTCACATGTACTCAGTGTTTTTAGGAGTGTCAGGGATCCCACTCTACCTTTTGGGCCCTGAGCTATGTATCTGCACAAAATGATCGATATTTGTACATCATAGAGCCCATTTACCACTAGCCATAGTCTCTGGTTCTGCTCTCAGTAGGCTCTGATGTCTTTGTGCTGGTTCCCTGGGTTCTCTGGAGGGAGGATGTGGATTATACCCTGGGTTTATTCATTAAAGCTATTGACAGTGTTTCCTAGATCGACATCAGGAACCAGGGTCTATATGGGTTTGTACTGCTGAAGTTACTGTACCCATATCAGTATCATCACTTCATGAATCGCATGTTTCAGGAATCATAAAGCAAGATCCTAAACTACTGGTGGATAAAATCTTGCCTCCACCTTCTCCCTGGCCCAAGAGCTCCATCTTTGATGCTGACGAAGAAAAGTCAAAGGTAAGGAGCTCTTCCCTGACCTTGGTGGCCTACCTGGAACCTAATCAGACCCCTTCTTTAGGGACTCCCTTCAGATATCCCTGGAATGTCTTCTGAACTCTTGAACCAAAGTGTGGGAGAACATGGTAAGGGGGCTAGTGGGTTCTTTCTGGAGCAGGTTTTTATGAGTGAAATAGCATAAGGTCTGGGTATTTTCTGTAGTGTGGATGGTTGGTCATATGCAGTGTGTGTGGTATTGGGGAAGATTTTGGGGAGGAAATAGTCCATTGTATGTTGGTTCAGGTCTTTTTAGTGCCAGTAAGCCTGCTCCCACCCATTTTTCTTTTACTACTGCATCCCAGAATCCTCAGACATCAGTTAAGAGAAGGAAGTGAAGGAAGGTGGTCAAAACTCAGGCCAAGACCTGGGGTAACCCTAGAGAATCAGTGGTGGCAGTGCTTTGGGTCATTTTTGGTCTTCCTCATGCACAAGGCCTGTTAAATATTGTGCTAGGGAAACTCCAGGCCATGTGTGTCTCTCTGTGGTTCTCATTGCCTTCCAACTGTACCTTTGTCCCCTTGGATCCATGTGTTCAGTGGCCATGCATCCCTGTATGCACATGAGCAGGGCTGTGCTAGGTTTTGGTGCCTTTCTTTCTGTCCCCTCTCTTGCTGGTTCCTTACAGTTGCAGAGGGTGGTAGGAGCAAGGGAAGAGGTAGGTCATGGACTTCTGAGAAAGAGAGGAATCCCGAGTCACTTTGGAAAAGCTACTTAACGATCTGGGGCTCAGTGTCCCCATCTTTCCTGCCATCCATTCAACAAAGATAGAGTGACTTCTGTGTGCTAGTTGTTCTGCTGGGCATTGGGAGTCACATCACCAAGGTCTGTTACAATGTAGAGTCCATCATTCAGGACAACTCAACACTGTTGACACTTGGGCAAGATAGTTTTCTTATTGGGGCTGTTCTGTTCACTGTAGGGTGTTTATAGCATCCCTGGACTCTACTCACTAGATGCCAGTAGCATCCCTAGTTGTGACAACTGAAGTGTCTCCAGACTTTGCCAAATATCGTTCTCCACCTTCCTACCCTATGGAAACTAGTGCCTGTGGAGATATGATTGTGTGACTGCAAGGATTTGGTCAGAATATGCATATGAAATATATGGGCTCCTATTGTTAGCATTAACTTTTTTATTGCTGATGCCACACACTGGCCATTTGACACAGAGGGGATTAGCTTCTTCTCTTTCTGTTCACCTTCAGCTTCTATCAAGGCTTCTGAAGAGCAGCCACCCTGAGGATCTGCGGGCTGCAAACCGGCTGATCAAGAGTTTGGTCAAGGAGGTGGGTGTTTTTCCACTGGATTCTGCAGAACCAGCCTTGTACAGGAGCTGCACAGTGTGTGTGTGCACATGTGATGGGGTAGACGCATCCCCAGGCCACTGGGGAGAAGGTGGTCTCCTAGTCTGAGCTGCCGAACAGCCCATGGGATCCCTTAGGGCAGCAGGTGGTGAATGGAAGCAGGGACTACACTATGTGCTTTCCAAATGCTTCCATTCAGGAGTACAAAGCATTTCATAGGCATCATTTTCTGTCCCAGTGACAGTTATTGTGTGGACAGAATCCAGCTTTGGGAATCTGTTTTTTAGAGAGTTATGGCTGATGGTACAAAGTAGGGGTTTGCTAGGCCCCCAGCTACACTGTCTTCCGCAGGAACCCTGGCTTTGAGGACTTTCTTTCCCTGCTGAGTGAACATTCCCTCCACTCACTGTTTAGTGATTTCCCTGAGCTTGCTCTCCACAGTGCAGTGCGCACTTCTCACCCCCTGTTCAGGCTTCATCTAGGGCTCTGCCCCTCACTGCCATCCTCTCCTTCCTCCCAAAGGAGCAGGAGCGGTCAGAGAAGGTATGCAAGAGAGTCAGTGCTGTGGAGGAAGTGCGGAGCCATGTGAAGGTGCTGCAGGAAATGCTGAGCAGGTACCGCAGGCCGGGGCAGGCCCCACCAGACCAGGAGGCCCTGCAGGTACTCTTCTCTAAACATAAAAAAGTAAATAAGTAAAAAATTCAAGAATAGCTGAGTATAATCGACATACTAGAAAATTGCACATATTTATAGTGTACTTTTATGTCTGTTGATGTGTCCATCTGTGCAGCCATCTCCACAATCAAGAATTCTTTAGGTCCTGGATGCAAGTCCTTTATCAGACAATTTTCTCCTGTCTTTTCACTGTTTGAACTGTATTTTGAAGCAAAAGGTTTTAATTTTGACGTTGAATTTGCCTTTTTTTGGTTGTTGTTCCTGGTGTCTTGACATCATATCTGACACGCCATTGCCTGCTGAGTGGCCCACTCAGTCTGTTTGGAGCTCTGCTTTGTGCCCTTCTCTGCATTCTAGCTTTTTATGCTTTACCACACAGAAGAGACCTTTCAGAAAGTTTACCTGTCCTTCTATTTCATGAGGCTAGCAGAAATGAACTAGTCTTTCCCATTACCAAATTCCTGAGAGAAAAATTTATTTGGCTAGTGTGACTCATGTATTTACCTGGGTCAGTCAGCTGTGACTGGGACTAGGCAGTTACAGAGAAACCTGTGCTGGTCTTCCTCTGTGGCTGGAGGGAACTTCTCAGAAGTGTTGGGAGCCCGGGCCAGGCAGACACTGCAAAACTGATCTGTGGTGAGGTGGTGTTACCAGACCACTTCTGCATTGGGGGTGCCCCTGCCTTGGCACAGTCTGGGACATTGTGTGTGTCAGGCAACCTCCAGGCTCTTGACTCCTGAAGCGAAAAATTTAAGACACAAGTCCAGGTGAAAGTGAAAGTGAATTAAAGCTTAGGACAGTGAGGCAAAAGAAGAGTCCTTGGAGACAGGATTCAGGGCGAGCCTAGGACAAACTGCTGCTGTCCACTACTCCCCTGGGTACAAGTCTTGTCAGGACCCTCAGAGCTTAGGATAGAAGAAGTGAAGTACGTACCTGAGGAAAGTGGGGCTTGAGCGTGCTCAAAGAGGAGCATGGGCTGGTGTTCTTTGTCCTGAGCATTTTATCTGTTTTCTGTAGGTGGGGATTTTAGGGGATATCCCAGTGGAGGATCTCAACAGAATATTCATTATATTTCAGGTGTGTCGTTTTGTGTGCTCTGATCTATTGAAATGAGCATGTAGTGGGGTCCATGGTCATTTTCTGGTCAGTTTTACCCCTGTCTTGGTTTCATGTGGATGTCTGGTTTTTGTTGTCTACCTCCCTGTGATGGTTTAAACCATCTGCTCTTAGGCATCTTCAGTTAGGGAGGGTAGGGTCTTGCGATTTATTAGCTGGCTGTTAATTAATTGTTCAGCCATTCTAGCCCTTCATTTTAGTCATCTCTCTCAATTTTCCACATTCCACTTGCCAGGGAATTTTCCTTTTTTTTTTTTTTTTTAACTAACCTTCCATAGCTGTACCAGACTCTCAGGAGGGTTGGCACATTGCTCTTTTAAACAGTATGGTTTTTCCCCAGCCAAGATAATAGCCAGCTATGAGGTACAGAGATGCAGCAGGAAAGAAAACTTCATCTTTATGATGGATAAAAGCGATACTGGAAAATGTGGCAAATAAGTATTGGCCAGTGGCTTCCTGATACTGAACTCTAGAATCAGTCAGGTTTACCTGCCACCTAGGATGTTTCTGACATACCACTGTCCTTCCCACCAGGGGGTTCTTATTTAACACTTAGATCAGATAGGAGCAGGGTTGAAAGTGGACTTCCATATACTATAAGCAGGTAGCACTCACAAGCAAAGTGGTAAAAACAGAAAACAAAAAGGAGAAGAGCAAAGTGGGAAGAAGGGGTTCCTTTTTGCTTCCTCTTTCAGACTCACCTGTTGGATATATTATTTCACCAGCCCCAGGGAGAGGAGCTCGAGTATTAACTTAGTTAATTGAGCTCCCTTGCAGGGAAGGAAGCTTGAGATGTGCAGAAGCTGTATCTCCTCCTCAGCAATATGTGGATGGTGAAATTGTCTGGAGCATTCTCCCTGTGGTGCCAGAGATGAGATTTCTCAGATGTTGGGGGTGGGGCCAATCATGGGAGAGAGTGTTGCTGTAAACGGAAAATTGACATTGGACAGCAGTTGGATGGGGAGTTGCTGCAGGCTTCCATGGTGGGGGCAGGGTGGTGGTCCTCCATTGCTAAAACTGTTCTTGCCAAGGCAAGGGGAGGGAACTTGAAGAAGAGAATGCTGTGCACTGATGTGGTGGGTTCTTTCTGAGCTAAGATCCTATCACCCTTTTACTTATTGTCTTAAAAAATTCCCATATAATTGTAACCTAAACTATTTTCGAAACGGTAACTGCCATGTTACTTCAAAGCTGCAGTCATGAATTTGGGGCTAATGAAGGAGAACTCATGAAGCACAGGCCCTGCTACTTACTTAGGAAGGCCCCGGGCCTCCCCATGGGTCCTGGGTTTGTGGTGAACTGAGCTCTATTTCCCAGGCTGTATATGAGAGGTGTGAGAAGCTGCGGCCCACCCTGTTCCGGCTGGCAGGTGACACCATTGATGATGACGACGCACTAGGTAATGGTTCCTTTTCTCTCTGTGCAGGTAGCATGCAAGCAGACATGCTACTTCCTGTTGTGCCTCTGTGGTGCCAGGAACAAGGCAAAATGGACTTTGGGGTTTATAGTGTTGGGCTTAAAAAGACATGGCCTCAGTTGACTTAGTATTGCTTTCTAGAAGAATCTAGCCTTGAGCAAATCAGCAGTTGGTCTGAAAGCATAGGAAGGGGAAGAAATGTATCATGTAGATTGAGTGTGAGGGTAAGAGAAGAAAGAGAAGACACTGCTGATAGCTTGAAGAAAGGCTGGACATGCCACGGAAGCCAAGAAACATTTTCGAGTGGTTATCTTGGAGGTCCCCCATCCTGAGTGCTTTCAGGGACTGTGTATGTAACCTCTAAGGAGTCAGCCTGATGAGGGGAGGAGACAGTAGTAGGGAGAATGGAGAATTTTAATACCTGAATAGGGTATTAAAACATTTAAACTTCTTTATTGAGAATCTGAAAACATATCAAAAGAGGGGAATAAGAATAAAATCCTATGTACTTTTCAGCTGTCAATGATGATCAACTTGTAACCAGTCTTTAGGTTTTATTTCTTCTGTACCACTCTCCACACTGCTGCCATTCTGTTTTGAAGCAAATACCAAACATTTCAAAGTAATTAAATATTCAGTGTTCAGAGGTCCCTGGCATTTCGCTCTTTAACCATCTCTTGTTTGCTTCCCTCCTTTTTAAACAGTTTGTTCTAAAGCAGATTCAAAAGAAAAGCCATACTTTGAAAGTGGTTGGTATTTCTTAAGTCTTTTAATGGACAACCTCCATTTTCTCCTTATTTTTTTTGCATGAAAAATACATCCTTTGACTTGTACGGTTTCTCTTGGTCTCACCTTTCTGATGGCATGGTGTTTAGCATGATATATTTTTAGAAATTCCTGATATTTCTTATAAATTGGATTGGGAGCTTGACCAGATTCAGGTTCAACTGGGGTAGGGACAGGGGGAAGCAAGAATACTTCCTAAGTGGTGTTCAGGAGGCCCATGATGTCTGGTTGAGGACAAGAAATAAATAGTTGATCACTGCTGAGGAGTAATCTTCTGGCACTTTGGCCTGCATAGCCCCTGGTCCTGTGTTCTTGCTCTCTCCTGAGAGAGAGTTTTTGCAGGTAAACCAGACCATGAGATACTCATGTAGTTGAAATCTGGGTATATTTTATACTTTCAGGACATTTTACTTTGGACATTACATTTTCCTCAGAAATCCTTTTTTTAAAGAGATTTTATTTATTTATTTTTAGAGAAGATGGGAAAGGAGAGAGAAGAGAAGGAGAGAAACATCAGTGTGTGGTTGCCTCTCATGTACCTCCAACTGGGGACCTGACCCGCAACCCAGGCATGTGCCCTGACTGGGAATCAAACCAGTGACCCTTTGGCTTGAAGGCTGGCACTCAGTCCACTGAGCCACACCAGCCAGGGCCTCCTCAGGAATTCTTGATCTGTGTTTAGATTTTTTAAAGGTAGATTCATGTACCAGTTTGTTCCCTACATACTTAAAAGCTTTTCAATAAATGAATAAAGTACCAAAAAATTTTTTAATATTCATATTCACATTGATAAAATAGCTTTCTGTTTTAATTTTAGATTAATGAAAATAAAGTTTTTAGTGCTATAGTCGATAGAGCCATATTTCAACTGTTGGCCATCATGTTGGCCAGTACAGGTATAGAAGGTGAAAAAATTTGGTTTCTCTAATTAATTAATTAATTTATTTATTTATTTATCAGAGAGAGGGGATGGGAAGGAGAAGGAGAAGGAGAGAAACATCAATGTGTGGTTGCCTCTCACATGCCCCCTACTGGGGACCTGGCCCACAACCCAGCCATGTGCCCTGACTGGGAATCGAACCTGCGACCCTTTGGTTTGCAGCCTGTGCTCAATCCATTGAGCTATAGCAGCCAGGTTGTTTCTCTTATATCTTTTTTTTTTTTAATATTGAGGGATTTATATTTTAAATCATCTATTCTATTTATTTTATTTATGTTTTAGAGAGAGGGGAAGAGAGGGAGAAAAACAATGATGTGTGAATGATACATTGATGAGTTGCCTCTTACACGCCTTGCTCCCCACCCCAATTGGGGACCTGGCCTGCAGCCCATGTATGTGCCCTGACCAAGAATTGAACTGGTGACCTGTTGTTCATAGGCTGGCACTCAATCCACTGAGCCACACCAGCCAGGGCCCTCCTATATCTTGAAAACTGAAAGTGTTGGGGTTCAGGGATTGAGTGACTAGATGTAATAGAGGGGCCTGATCACATGACCTGGGGGAAGGGGCATGGATATACTGAATCTGGCAGAGCCATGTGATAGCTGTGTTGTGGAATGGCTTAAAAAAGACTGAGGTGTTGGTAGCCAAATCTGGGGATTCTGTTTTCTCTCATTCTTCAGTGGAGATTCTTCAGGCAAATGACCTCCTCACCCAGGGAGTTCTGCTGTACAAGCAGGTTATGGAGGGCCGTGTCATCTTTGGGAACACAGCGAGCAGCACAGTGGGAGACATACCTGTCTCCAGAGGTATGTGCAGAGAGCCTTCCCCTGCCCTCTGCTTTGATGCAGCCTGCAAATACCAGAAAAGAAATGACTCTCAGAATATTCTGGGTTATGATGTAGAAATGGGAAAACTTGACCTCTTTCTGTTTCCTGCAAGCACTGCCCCACATGCCTTGACGAGTTGACTGACAGGCTGGACCCCAGCTTTGGCTATAAGAGGCAGGTGGCTATATTGTGCCCAAGTTTGTATTCCACTTCTCACAAGTGCATACTTACGGGAGCTGGAGACTGAGAAAGGGATCTTTTTCAGTGGTTCCTGATGCCAGGCTAGCTGTATCAGAATCATCTGTAATACTGGTTAAAATGCAGACTCTTAGGTCTCTGGCTTGGACCTCCTGAATCAGGATTGCTTATAGGTAGGCCTGGATATTTGCATTTTTATTAAGCACTGCAGGTGATTCTGATTAGCTGTGGTCAGCAGCCTCCAAAGGGCTCTGAATTGGAGGATACAGCTCTGCTGTGTCCAGACCATCAGAGGAAGACTTTGGCTGCTGGGTGGGAAGGCAGTCACTCTGGCTCCCTCATTTCAGATGCCAACTCAGGCTGTATGTCAAGCCTTTCTCCTGAGCTTGTTTTTCTGGGGGTCTGTTGAGGGTGGGGTGATGTGATGTCTTTTGATTGGAAGGAGGCCTGACAGAAGCTGATAGACTTTTAAGTGGAGACTTGGCTGTTATTCTGACTGACTTGCCTTCCTAAATCTGTTTGTTTCTAGTCTTTCAGAATCCAACAGGCTGCATGAAGAACTGCCTGATGGACTTGGAGGTGGACACTGGATCTGAGCCAGCTGGGACTAGAGCACCATCTCTACTTCATCAGGACCTGGCAGCCTTAGGTGAGGGTGGTTGATTGGGGAGAGGTACTGAATGATCCTGGCTCCCAGGGAGCGTGAGTAAGCTGGTTCCCTTTAGGGAGAACATGCCTGTTTTGGAGGGAATTGGGTGTACTGGGAAGCTCAGAGAGGCCCTCTTTTATTTAGTCTCAGATCTGCCATGGATGAGGTGAATGACTGGCTACTTTGCTTTGCCTAGGCTTTCTAAGTGTTCTAGAAAGGTTGGACATGGGATTACTCTCCAGCTCCTATCAGGTGGAGTTACTGGTGTGCATCTCTCTGTTCCTTCCTTGTAGGAATCAGTGATACTCCAGTTACCAACAAGGTAAGGAAGCTTTTCTCCGGGACCACAAAGGAGAGCAGAGGGTAGGTCCCTTGAACCTAGTGCTGTCTAGGGGAAGACTGGGGCTACAGCATAGCCTAGGGGGTGCTTGCAGACTTGGAGGCCGAAGCTTCTTCCTCAGCTCTACTATCTAAGCTTGGAACCCCAGAGGGAAGACATCCTTGTCTTCTCATACCCCTATCCTCTTCAGTAGTGCCCTCCTGCTTATTGAAGGTCTACTTGGAGTCATGTTCTCTTGCCCTTTCTTGCCTACCTGTATCGGGCAGTGAAGTCAGCCTGAGCTATGGTGGCTTTGGTGGGGTCAGGAGAGCTGTGACATGCTGTCACCATGGCTGGTGGTCATTCATGCCCTGGCCTTATTTTTATTTTATTGTTTTTATTTATTTTTGGTGTTCTGACTGGGAATCCAACCTGTGACGTTTTGCTTTGCGGGATGACACCCAACCAACTGACCCACACCAGTCAGGGCCCGGCCTTATTTTAGCCGTTCCTGGTTTGGCAGGTTGCTGGGCAGAGCTGCTGTAAGGAAGAGAGGAATCCTGCCAGGACACTGCCAGGTGGTGGTGTTGAGAGCCCGTCGGCAGAAAGGAGCTTGTTGGACCTCCTCTCCTCACAGCCACCTGCGGACCCTATGTGAGTCTGTGGGTGGGAAGGGCGAGGGGGCTCCTGTGTGCAGCTCATGCTCATGGCACCAGGGCTGGGGTGACCCTCCAAGGCAGGGAGAGCCCTCTCACTCTGGAGGGGCTTCTTTGCTTCCCCTCTTCTTCTTTTACTCCCATTGTAAGTCAAGGAAGGACACACTCTGGCCAGGACCTCTGGAGGTTTTGTTTAAGCAGTAGCAGCAGTAGATGATGATGTTTTTGTTGTGTATAGGTGGGTTTTTCTTCTATGATTATAATTTAATTTAAAATGAAGAAAATTTGATCACGAGAGGAACAGTTAGTATAGAAAGTCCCAAATATCAACCCCTAAGACAAAGTTGAATGTTCCTTCTTTGCTTTTTTTCTATACATGTAGTAATGTGTTACTGTCTCTTATTTTTACACAAATGAGGTCATAATTTACAAACTGTATTCCAATGTGGTTTTTTATATCACGTTAATATCTTTAATATGTTTTCATGTCAGTTTATATAAATTTGTTTCATTCTTTCCAGTAGTTATATAATGATTCACATATATATGTATACATGTATTTAATCATTTCCTCCTTATGGATCTTTATATAGCTTCCAGTTTAGATGTACTTGGGTAGTGGTTACAGTACAGATTTCCTGAAAGTAGAGGTGCTTCAAGCTGTGAATATGAATATGTTTCCGAAGATCTTGTCCCTTTGCCTCTGGAAATATTGGAGCAGTTTGCCTTCTCTCAACAACGAGTGCCCATGACCCTGGTGAAGAGAGACCACAGGGCTCTGGTGGCAGTAATGTGCCAGGTGGTCATACTTATTGTACCCAGAAGGGCTTTTTCCAGTTTACTTTCTCTAATCACTCCATAGGGGCCAGTCATCATTCTGATTTTGGTGGGTTACTTCTGTCTCGACTTTAGTTTTTCAAAAACATTTTCAATTGATATTGCAAATGGACAAAATGATAAAGAAGTATTAATGAAATGGTCCATGTAACTTGTGTTACCATCTTCCTGCATTACTTCACCCTGGTGCTCACATGTGGGCAACTGAACCTGATGGAGCTTCTGTTGTCAGGGACTGCCAAACAGGTACATTAATTACCTTACACATTCCACTTAGTGGAATTCCAAACATTTTTCTCATTTAATTCTTAGGACACCATTAGAAAACTGAGGCATAGTTTAAATTACTTATATAAAGTCATACACCTCTAAAATATACACACATACCTATGTACATGTATGTATTTCTTTTTTTCCCCCATTTTATTCGTCAGAAATCCTAATTACAGATTCCTGGAATTCTTGCTGGTCTTGATATTTTTTATTATTTTTTATTTTTGCAGGAATTATATTCCACAGAAAAACATCCCTAAGGAAGTGCCAACAGGTACTAAGTCATCTCCTGGTTGGTCCTGGGAGGCTGGCCCATTGGCTTCATCCTCATCTTCTCAGAATACACCTCTGGCTCAAGTGTTTGTCCCTTTGGAGTCTGTTAAGCCTAGTAAGTGCAGTTTCACCCTGTTATTTTCCTTTTCTCTATTAGATGCCTAGCGTTATCCCCTCTGAATTCATAGGAATGGCTCTTAAACTGGGGAAGATGAGTGGTGGAAATTTTGCCTTGGGGCAGAGGATAAGGAGGTGACTTCATGTCTTTTAGTTAATATTTTCCTGAATGTTTTCTCTGTCTTGGAGTGGACATAGTGAAGGGTATTGACAGGCAGGATTTAATTAGGGGGGTTGAGTCTTCTTAGGGACATGATGTTCATTCATTTGGAATTCAAGAATGTAATGTTCAGTGTGGCCTGAAATACCTCAGAAGAGGCGAAATTAGGAAGGGGACAATTTGGCTGGCGAGTCTCCTCTTCTAGGGATCCTCATTAAGGCAGGAAAGTAGATATTACCCTTTTCATAAAGGAAAGGAAACTGAAGGCCCAGCTAAGTATCGTGACTGCCTATGCCCAGCGCTAGTATGTGAGCAGGAAACAACTGTGCTTTAGATCTTGGGCCTGGCCCCCTTGTGTGTGCATAGGGCCCTGTTGTGGCTTGGTGTGGTGAGGTTAGGCTACAGAGAGCCCTGGAACCAGGCAGAGGAAGTTAAACAGTCAGTAAGCAGTGGGAGCCCTTTGCATACTTACTTTGTTAATTTTTTTTTTAAAGATTTTATTTATTTATTTTTTTAGAGAGGGAAGAGAGGGAGAAAGAGAGAGAGAGAGAGAAAGAGAGAGAAATGTGTGGTTGCTAGGGGTTATGGCCTGCAACCCAGGCATGTGCCCTGACTGGGAATTGAACCTGTGACACTTTGGTTCACAGCCCGAGCCCAATCCACTGAGCTACGCCAGCCAGGGCTTGACTTTGTTAATTTTTGATGTAAAAATAATCCACGTTCAGCCCTGGCTGGTGTGGCTCAGTGGTTGAGTGCCAGCCTGCAAAACAAAGGATTGACGTTTCGATTCCCAGTCTAGGGCACATGCCTGGGTTGCAGGCCAGGCCCCCAGTAGGGGGCGTGTGAGAGGCATTAATGTTTTTCTCCCTCGTTTCCTCCCTCCCTTCCCCTTTAAAAATAAATAAATAAAATATTACAAAAAAAATCGACTTCCGGCCAAGATGAAGGCATAGGTAGATACACTGTGCCTCCTAGCACAACCAAGATAAGGACAACAACAATTTAGAAACAGAATAACAACCAGAACTGACAGAAAATTGAACTGTATGGAAGTCGGACAACCGAGAAGTTAAAATAGACATGTTCATCCAGATCGGTAGGAGTGGCGGAGCTGGGCAGCTGGGCACAGGGCAAGGCGCAGACAGCAGAGAGCGTTAGGACTGCGCACGTAAGACATCTGGGGCATGCAAGACTGCAGCGGGTAGACCCTGAGCGTGCAAGCAGCAGCTGGCAGACCCCAGCCAAGGGGTGGCAACTGGCAGACCCAGCGAGGCAGCGATTGTAAAGCAAGGCAGTGCATGCAACCCAGGATCCCAGCGCTGGGAAATAGAGCCTTGGGGCACTGATGGAAAACACCTGTGGGGGTTGAGGCACAGGGAGAGACTCCCAGCCTCACAAGAGAGATTGTTGGAAAGTCCCACGGGATGCACAAGCCCGCCCACATGGGAATTGGCACCAGAGGGGCCCAGTTTGCTCGGAGGAAGTGATGGAAGGGACTGAGGTCCGACAGAGAGTGGAGCAAGTGCCATTGTTCCCTCTAGGACCCCGCCCCCATATACAGCGTCACAACCCAGCAACTGGGGTGCCCTGCCCTGGTGAACACCTAAGGCTCCTGCCCCTCATATGTAACAGGCACGACTAGACCAAAGAAAAAAAAAAAGATGGCTCAAACAGAATTGAAAGCCCCACAACCAATAATTTTAAGCGACCAAGAGATAGGCAACCTATCAGATGCACAGTTCAAAGCACTGGAGATCAGGATGCTCACAGAATTGGTTGATTTTGGTCACAAATTAGATGAAAAAATGAAGGCTACAATAAGTGAAATGAAGAGAAATGCACAGGGAACCAATAGTGATGGAATGAAAGCTGGATCTCACATCAGTGGAGTGGACCAGAAGGAAGAAAAAAACATACAATCAGAAAAGAATGAAGAAATACCAACCAAAAAATGAGGAGAGGCTTAGGAACCTCCAGGACATCTTTAAACATTCCAACATCCAAGTTATAGGGGTACCAGAGGAGAAAAGGAAGAACAACAAGAGGAAAACTTATTTGAACAAATAATGAAGGAGAACTTTCCCAATCTGCAAAGGAAATAGACTTCCAGGAAGTTCAGGAAGCTCAGAGAGTCCCAAAGAAGTTGGACCCAAGGAGGAACACACCAAGGCACATCATAATTACATTAGCCAAGATTAAAATGAAGGAGAGAATCCTAGAAGCAGCAAGAGATAAGTAGATAGTAACCTACAAAGGAGTTCCCGTCAGACTTGTCAGCTGATTTCTCAAAAGAGACCTTACAGGCAAGAAGGGGCTGGAAAGAAATATTCCAAGTCATGAAAGCCAGGGACCTACACCCAAGATTGCTCTATCCAGCAAAGTTTTCATTTAGAATGGAAGGGCAGATGAAGTGCTTCCCAGATAAGGTCAAGTTAAAGGAGTTCATCATCACCAAGCCCTTATTTTATGACATGTTAAGGGGACTTATCTAAGAAAAAGAAGATGAAAAACATGTATAGTAAAATGACAGCAAACTGATAATTATTAACAACCACACCTAAAACAAAACCAAAAGAAACTAAGCAAACACCTAGAACAGGAACAGAACCACAGAAATGGAGATCACATGGAGGGTTAGCAACAGGGGAGTGGGAGGAAGAGAGAGGGGGAAAGGTATGGAGAATAAGTAGCATAGATGGTAGGTAGAAAATAAACAGGGGAGGGTAAGAATAGTACGGAAAATGTAGAAGCTAAAGAACTTATGACACATGGATGTGAACTAAAGAGGAATGTGGGTGGGAGAGGGTGTGAGGGGTGGAAATGGGACAACTGTAATAGCATAATCAATAAAATATATTTAAAAACTGAAAAAATAATCCATGTTCAATGTTAGTTGATTGGTTTTGATAACTGTGCCGCGGTTTTATAAAATGTTAACATTTGAAGAAGCTGGGTGAAGGGTATATGGGAATTTTTTGTTACCTTTGTAACTTTTTACAAATCATAAATTACTAAAAACAAAGTAAAAAAAAATTAAAAGCAAAAAAATACATGTTAAATGTAGAAATTTTAGAAAAGAGAATAGACTAGAAAATTAAAATCTCTACCATTATCATCCAGAGATGGAAGTTCTGTTAATGTCTTAATGTAGTTTTGTTTCTTTTCTCTTTTTCCTTTTCCTTTCCTTCTTATCCTCACCTGAGGACATGCTTATTAATTTTAGAGAGAGGGAAAATGACGGGAAGAGAGAGGGAGAGAAACATTGATGTGAGAGAGAAACATTTATTGGTTGCCTCTTGTATCTGCTCTGACCAAGGAGCAAACCCCCAACCCAGGCATGTGCCCTGACCCAGAATGGAACTTGTGACCTCTCTGCTTATGGGGTGATGCTTCATCCAGTTGAGCCATACCGGTCAGGGCAACATTTAAACAATTTTGATCTGCATTGTCAAGCTTCCCTCCAGAAAGTTTGCCTTAACCCAGTGCTCTCACCCATGATCCCTTGTGGTTATTCTCAGTCTTTTGATTCTTTGGCAGTTTCATTGTTAAACTATATTTTTATTTATTTTTAACTGTATTTTTATATTTGCATTTTGATAAATGAAAGTTGGCATGAGACAAGGACTTATTAAAGTTTTTTTCCAGCTTGTTAGCCAGATGTCCGCTATTTATTAATCTGCCACCAGTTTTGAAATACATGCTATTAACATATTAAATCCTCACATTTGGGTCTGTTCTGTATGCTCTGGCTTATACCATTTTGCTTGAACTTCTGCTTTATATATATCTTGAGTATTCGTTAATGTGAATAGCCCGTTCCTCTCTCTCTCTGTTTTTAATGGTCAGTCTCATGATTCCCCACCCCCACCCCCCAAATTAGCTTTAGAATCATTTCCTAGCCACATTAAAACAATCGTTTTAGTATTTCTGTTGGAATGCCATTAAACCTATTGATTTGATGAGATCTGCTGTCTGTGCAGTTTTGCGAAGTTGAATATAGGAGAGTATGTGTGTAGTCAAACACAAGAGACAGGAAGGACAGAAGCCCACATGGTAGCAGTGCTTATTTCTGGGTAGAATTAGGAGTGGTTTTTATTTTGTTCTTTGATATCCTGTATTTCCCATAGTGTTCATACATTATTTGATCATAATCATACCTCCTTTTTAAAAAGTTCTTATTTAAAAAAAACACTTGATAATATGCTTAGGACGGTTGGATGGCGGGTCATAGGCATCCAACTAGAAGCACTGAGGACTTGGATTATGGCAGTGCAGAAGGTTAAGTCTAAGAGCTGCTGTGACCCGAGGAGAGACAGCACTTGGTGAGATTGTACATGTCTTCTTTAGGCTTGGTTGTCTGGGGATTGTAGCAGTACTAACCCTTCTGTTTGGCCCTCCTCTACTAGGCAGCCTGCCTCCAGTCATTGTGTATGACCGGAATGGATTCAGAATTCTGCTCCACTTTTCCCAGATGGGGGCCCCGGGTCACCCTGAAGTTCAGGTGCTACTGCTGACCATGATGAGCACTGCCACTCAGCCTGTCTGGGATATCATGTTTCAAGTGGCTGTGCCAAAGGTGAGCCATCTGCTGGTCAGATTCTTTGAGCTTGTCAATAAAGGCTCTCATTTCTGAGTAACAGGTCCTTTGCTGGGACATTATCTGTTAGTTAGGTATAAAGACAGAATCTGCACTCAAAGTCATGTAAGATAAAATGGGAACTCTGTTGGCTCTTTTTACTGCAGATTCTTGATGTCTGGATCCAGGTAGGTTCTTACATGATTCCTTAAGAATCTGTCTCTTCCCATCTCCTGACTTTGCTTTCCTCTTTGGAGCTTGTTCTCTGACAGACTCTCCACAAAGGAGAAAAATGGTACTCCAGAATTACATGGTTCTTAGCCCTTTTCTCTCAGAAAGAAACTCTCCAATGCTGTACACCTAAAACTAATACAAATAATATTGATTGTAAACTGTAATTGAAAAATTAACTATTTTAAAGATTAAATTAAATAATGAATATGGAAGAAGAAAAAAGAAAGAAAGAAATTCTCATCTGGCATGAAGCATGCAGACTGCCCAAGACAAGGATAGGATTGGCACTGTGGTGTTACCTGTATACACTGGCAATAATTTGGGTTCAGGGATATGAGGTACTCTGGCCAATTTGGATATTAGGTTTACCCCTTTCCAATGGGATGAGGGCTCCACTGATTAACAACCACACCAGAATCACAAATGGAGAAGGGGCATGTCCTAAATGGAAAGGTTCACGGCAGACAAAATTAAAGATACATATTTTCTAATCCTTATGGTGATCATGTGGGGCACATGTTACTTCTGGGGTTTTTTTTTTTTTTTTTTTTTTTTTGTTTTAGATTTTGTTTATTTTAAGAGAGGGAATGGAGGGAGAAAGAGAGAGAGAGAGAAACATCAATGTGCGGTTGCTGGGGGTCATGGCCTGCAACCCAGGCATGTACCCTGACTGGGAATTGAACCTGCGACACTTTGGTTTGCAGCCTGCGCTCAATCCACTGAGCTACGCCAGCCAGGGGTTACTTCTGTTTTATGAATTATCAGTCAAAGGCTCAGAAAGGTTGAATATTTTGTCCAAGGTCATAGAGCTGGTGAGTGGCAGAGTTAGAATTCAACTCAAGATGCGCCCTTACTCTGTATGTGCCTCTTAGAAGCCACTCTCTGACTCACGTCAGACACATTCTGTATATGGAAGGAGTGGGTGGTGTTTTGCATCCTGTCATCAATGGGTGGGGTGTGGGTCAAGCTTTCCTGTTCGCCTTATCTCCTTATTGAAGCTGTCATTTACTAGGAATGAGTTATTTGTTGATTCCCCTGTCCCCCTGTAGTCAATGAGAGTGAAACTGCAGCCGGCATCCAGTTCCCAGCTCCCAGCATTCAGTCCTTTGATGCCACCAACCGTGATCTCTCAGATGCTGCTACTTGACAATCCGCACAAAGTAGGTTCTGGTATCTTTTAACACCAGGGAGCTGGGGCCCTGAACTGTGGGTTGGCAGCTTGGTACATGGACAGAGGCATAATGAGGTCTTGCTCTGAAGTCTCTAGTGTGGTTGGGAGTGGTGGTGGGTTGGTTCCTGCTAGAGTATGTTTTCTTCTGAGGCTTATTGAAAGAATACTCGTGACCAGATTGTCGTGGCTGGGAACCAAGGGAGTGACACAGACTCCCCCTAATACAAGGAGTCTTCCAAAAGGGTGATGCCTGTCTGTTGTCCTCAGCTGGTCTCTGAGCAGTGGTCCAACTTAGGATTGCACAAGTGGGAAAGGACTTGCAGGATGTGTGCCTAGCTCCCCTTGTGTTTTGGTCCCCAGGGGTCTAGGCCAGGGTATTCTGTCACAGTTGGGTGAAGCCCTCACCTGGCTCCAGTTAACATGAATACACTGTTCTTTGGTGACTACTGGATGGGGAAAGGCTTTTACTTTGTGCTTGTCTCTCTGTTGCTCCTCACTAATTTACCATCTTCTGTCTTTGCTTAGGAGCCCATCCGGTTACGGTATAAGCTGACATTCAACCAGGGCGGACAGCCTTTCAGCGAAGTAGGAGAAGTGAAAGACTTTCCAGACCTGGCAGTCTTGGATGCAGCCTAACTTTTCACAAGACGCACCCTGCCATTCAAGTTTAGGCAGTGTTGTTTGTGCTGTTTATATAGGACTAATCATGGTGACCTAGTGCAAAGTGCCCAGAGTTCTGTCCCAATTCAGGCTCTGGTTGCCAACCACCAACTTCTGACTTGTTCCGCAGATTGTGTGTGTGTGTGTGTGTGTGTGTGTGTGTGTGTTGTATGGAGTTCAGGGGATGGAGGAACAGAACTTGGGATATGGGCAGTATGGGAAGTGCTAAAGCATTTGTGATAACCATCTGCTACAATCATATCTGTTTCTGCATATTTGGACACTGATCTCTCTGCTCAGGGTGAATGTTTTATAAGCCAAAGCTGTTGTTGTCTTCATGTATTATCTTTTCATTCATCCACTGTGTGCCTTGTCAGCCTTCAAAAGTCTTGGTTGCTCCCAGGCTGCTATTCTCAGGGACCTTAAAAGGGACCTACTTAGTTGGTTTTGGGGCAGAGTATATCTTCTGGGGCATTCTCTTTTAAGTAAGACCTTGTCTCCATTTCCATTAGAGAATGCTACTTGCAAGTGTTCCAGAATATCTTCTCAGTGGAAGGCTTGTTGCACTGCTTTCCATGTGACGGGCTGCCACTAGACCAGAGGAGCACTCCTGTGGGCCAATCATGTCCTTTACCACTGTGCCTTAGAATCACCCATAGACGGGCCCTCCAGGCCAGAGGGAAAAACAGATCCTAGGTCTCATTCAGGCCTCAGTTTCTGAGGGTTGTGCAGCCTGTCTGGGTCCTTACTCAGGACCCTCATCTCCATCCTTATCCTCTTTACAGGCATTTACCTAGAGCTCTTTGTGACACAGTGCTAGTTATTGTAAATCATAGCTACCAGGGTCCCCTGGAATGTTGCCTTCACAATCCAAGATGAAAAACTATGATACAAATGGATATGAAAAGAGCTTAGTAGTGATTTAAGTGGTGACTAAGTACAGAAAGTCATTGAATAAATACCCGTGTAGCAAATATACTCTATGGAGTTTTGAGTAAGTAGGAGCTGCAAAAGCCATTGCATTTAGAGATGATAGGGTTAAAGGGAATTGTCAACTATTGAGGAAGTAAGGAAGACTTCATGAAGGATGTGAAATCTTAACAACTGTTTCAGTGAAGAGAAAAGTCCTGGGGATCTGAACAACGCTGGAAAGAGATGTGGATTTTTGTTTTGAAGGAAAATTCAGGTATACAGTCTATACTTAGTACCTACTATGTGCTGGGTACTTCTTGCATGTTTTAGAAGTCCTACTTGGCCCAATTGGTGGGAGAAGAAAGCTGACCTTGGCTATGGTGGCCTAATGAAAGACTTTAAAATTCTAACAGCTCACCTGTTCTAGCAGAATTCTACCTCAGAAACCGTGAGGCTCCATTTGGGGCTTTTTATTATGAAACCTGGCACTCTGTAGACTGATCTTTCAATATCTACATTTAGTTGGAAATCTGCCAACACTAATTGGTGGGAAAAGTGCTATAAAAAACCAAGGTATGCTAATTTTTAAGCAAATGTGAAAACTCATAAATGATAGGCTGATTTCTTCATTTGGCCTAATGCACATAAGGTTCATTTTAATCTAAAGTTACTTTTATGTTCACGTGCTCTGTATAGCTTTTATAGGCTCTAGCTACTTCATAGTCTATAATGACAGTGTTTGGCCTAGGAAGAGTGATCCATTAAAATGCATGAATGAGGCTTACATGTGAAACAGTCTTATCCTGTTGTCAGAAGTAACTTGTGTGTGTCTGAACATTGTTCTGTCTTCTGGCAGTGGTGCTCTCTGCTTAGGTGGAGTTGGATAGGACAAGAGGGTTGGGGATAGGGTCCTGAAAGTGACTCTGGTTTACCTTATCAGTGCCTTCTAATTATCAGGTTCAGTGACCACTTAAGGTTCAACTCTTATCCTCTTAAGTATTTGAGCAACTACTATGAAGCAGGCACTGTTGTAGGCACTGTGGATACAGTAGTGACAGAGTCCTTGCCTTCCTGCATCTTCCATGCTAGTGAGGACAGGCAAGTCCCTATTACCTGGTAGAGGTAATCAGTAAGGCACTGATGATCAGTGTGTTCCTGTCCTCAACTCCTCTTCCGGGATTTATCTTACCCCTAGTTCTTTTCCTGCCTCTGTGCCTCTCCACCTGCCCTTAATTTTTCCCAGGGTTTAATCCTTAGGACTTCACTAAGCACATCTGGGCATTTAACCTCTAGATGGGGCCTAGACCTCCATCTCAAGCTTCTACCTCTGTGTTGACGTCAGATCCATGTTTTAAGCTGGCAGTGGGTCTGTTTATCTTGAGGTTCCACTGTTACCTCAAACTCCCATTGTTTAGAATGGAACCCAGCCTTCTCCTTGTTTCCACCTACATTTTCTTTTATTTGAAAGCATCTATCTGATCCTTCATGGATCCTTCATTCCTGCTCCATCCATTCTCCTTAATACTCTTGTCTCTAGTGTTTACTTCTACATACAACCATATCTTGCCCTCCCCTGTATTCACATTAGTCACCTGCCTCTCAGTTCTTTGAGCAGTGATACTTGCCACCACTAGAATTCTCTGACAATCTGTGTCATGGATCCCTTGCTGAAAAATTCTGCATGATTCTTAATGTCTGAAAAGCCTATGCAATCAAATTGAAGTTGCTTCCAGTACCCTCCTGTAACTGTGCACCCTACCCACTGGTATCATCCGCCAAAAATAGAGCACACTTTCCACAGCCACAAGAAAGTTGGTCGTGTTTTTTTTTTTAAGGAATATTTATTGATTTGAGAGAAACACAAACATCGATTTGTTGTTCTACTCGTTTATGCATCCACTGGTCGATTCTTGTATGTGCCTTGGCTGGGAATTTTACCCTCAACTTTGGTGTATTGGTGTTACAGAACAAACAAGGGGGGCCTGGGACGATATACTATTATTGAAAGAAGGCTCCGGGTCCCTTATGTCCACCGCCCGAAGAAAGAGGTCTTTCAATGCCAGAGATTCGTGAAAAAGAAAGAAGTGTTTATTTAATGCTATGCAAAATTAAAGTAGTGACCTAATGTCTTTATCAAAAATCCTAAAGTCCCTTAAAAGACCCACAAACAGACACAGTCCTTCCTTCCTTCCCCCTTTGCCCAGTCCAGAGTACCGTATCTCAGGAAAGGAAGTAGAAGTCCATGGCTCAGGCAGTCCTCTGGTTCTTCCCAGTTAGTACTCCATCTCGACTGGGAGACCTCCCTGGGTTCCCAGCACCCTCAGCTGAGTCACCGGGATCTCTGCTAAAACCAGGTGGTGGTTCCCCCTTCTAAAGCTGCGGGGGTCCCCATTCTGGCAAAGGCACGTGGTCCTCTCTCCCAGGGCCACAGGAGTCCCCACTCTGCCAGGCCGCATGGTTCTCTCTTTCAGGGCTGCGGGAGTCTCCACTCTGTCAAGGCCGTGTGGTTCTCTCTCTCTCAGGGCTGCGGGAATCTTCACTCTGCTAAAGCTGTGTGGTTCTCCCTCTCAGGGCTGCCGCAGGGTTCTCCCCCTCAATGGCTGCCACCTCTGGGTTTTAAATCCCCGGGCCTGCCTTCCTCTGCAGCCCCATTTCCGACTCCTCCTACACTCGGGCACACTTGCCCTCAATCTGCTGTCTTCTCCAGCTTTTCTGGTCACCATCGTGGGTCTGGGCAGGTGTGGCCCCAAGTCCTGGAGCCAATCATCTCCAAGCTCCCATGCAGGCGCTGTAACTCAGGGGACCTGTCCCCCAGTTACACCGTGGTGGGGTAGTTCCATTCCCTTGGCTCTGAGCGTGGCCACAGCTATTTAACATACTTAAGCAACCAGCCAAGGCTATAGATATGTTAAATATGACCACACCAGAGCTTAGCTGCAAGGCTGTTTCTATGCAAAACAGCTCTCAATGGCCCTGCTCCATTTGTCCCTTCCCCCAACCCACACCCTGGGGGTGGAGTTAGAACATCCTAAAATCTCCTGGACACCTTGAGTTCTGGACCCCATTTCAAATGCCCATTTGGGGTCCCCCCTCTTGGCTGCACCCTGTAACATTGGGACAACACTAACCAACTGAGCTACCCGAATAGGTAATTAACAAAACATTACCTGTCATGTTATTTGTGGAAGGCCGCTCTGTGTGGCGTGGGCCCAGCTCCCACTCAGAGATGCACAGGATCCGTGCCCACAGATAGGTTTACCCGTGGGGAATCAGGCCTGCAATGTACCTAGGCTGCTGTGAGTCTTGCTTTTTGCTAAAACTCCCGCACTCTGACTTGAGGACATTTACTGCAAAGCAACTTCCTAAAAACCATGCTAAACCTTCCAAGGATGAGCGTAACTGGTCCAGCCACTTTTGCCTTTTCATTTGCAAATATCCCTCTTCTGTGATGTGATTACCAGCATCCTCTCCTTTGTTTTCTGTATAAGGTAACCACATAAAGCAACCTGTGCATAGTTAATGAGGATCTTCTTGTACTGTGCCCAGTAAGACAATAAAAGCTCATTGGAGCGAGGGTCGAGGCTTTTGCTCCCCTTGAGAGAAAAGCCATGCTGTCCTTTTTTTTGTCCACAGGATTCGATCGTCCATGTGCATATCTCATTTCATCCATAATGACGAGGACCCCACGAGCCGGGATCTGCATCAGTTATTTATTTATTTATTTATTTATTTATTTATATTTTTGAAATTGTTTTTCAATTACTGTTGTCCCTATTTTCCCCCATTACTCTCCCCTTCCCTTCTCGCCCCCACCTCTCAAATCCCACATCCAGTCCTCCACACCCCTTGTCTTTGTCCTCGGGTCCTTGATACAAGTTCCTTGACTTGACTCTTCCCCTTCTTTCCCTGTTATCCACCTCCTCCCTCCCCTCTGGTTATTGTCAGTTTGTTCCTTATTTCCGTGTCTCTGGATCTCTTTTGCTTGCTTCCTTGTTTTGGTGATTATGTTCCGCTTATAGGTGAGATACCCGTCATGTTTTGATAATGTTTTCTCCTGTCCCTTTCCGCACCTGTGCAGTTTACTCCTCCCTTTATTTCTTCAGTGAATGTAAAATGCTGCTTTATCTGTGTGTCACTGAGAGAGTAATGGGCAATGGAGAGAGTAAATGTTGAAAACAGGATAAATGACTTAAGAACGAAAGAACATGACTTTTACCCATTAAAGATAATGTAAAATGAGAGAATACAAAAGTTAGACAGCAAAGGTGATATTCTAAAATGCAAAGACTGCTGGACTACAGCAGTGTTTACAAGTCACAATTTTTTTTTAATCCTCACCTAAGGATATGCTTATTGATTTTAGAGCAAGAGGAAGGGGGGAGGAGAGAGAGAAACAGTGTGAAACAGAAACATGGATCAGTTGCCTCCTGTGCGCACCCTGAGTGGGGATTGAACCTACAACCCTGGTATGTGCCCTGGCCAGGAATTGAATCCTCAACCTTTTCTGTCCAGGATGATGCTCCAACCAACTGAATCACCTGGCCAGGGCACAAGTCACAAATTCTTTAAATATATTCCAATATAGAAGACACCCAGCCCCAAAATAGAAAATTCTGTCAATTAGGGGTCCTTTTTTTTTTTTTTAAACTAAGAAAAGGGCAAGATTGTGTCCTGGAATGCTGCCTATGGTTGGTTTGTTTGTTTGTTTTCTCTTTTTTAAAGGTAAGGTTTGACACTTCATCTGGAAAGAGGTGGAGCCAAGTAAAGACAAAGCAGGGAGTGTCTTTGATAAGATCATACAGTTAAGATACAATGTCAGCTGGAATGAAAAAAGCCAGGCCTTTTGCTGCCCTTGTTCAAGGCAGTCCCAATTCTACCATGTTTATCTGAATAAAGCTTGCATTTTAAAAAACATGAGCATTTACCATGACTGGTGTGGCTCAGTGGGTTGTGTTATGCCCCAAACTAAAAGGTCCCCAGTTCCATTCCTGGTCAAGGCAGATGCCTGGTCAAGGCTGGCACCTGGTTGGGGGTGTGCTAGAGGCAATAGATCAATGTTTCTTGCACATTGATGTTTCTTTCCCTTTCCCTCTCCATAAAAATAAAAAATCTTTTAAAAAAATAAGCATTTTGTTTCTTTGGTTTTTATTCTTGAATACTTCATCTCACTTCTAGAGGTTATTCTTAAAATTGATATAAGCCTTCTTAAAGTTGAGGTCTTCTGAAGCACCCAAAAGTTTATTTTTTTATTTGTTTTATTTATTATTTATTTATTTATTTTTAAAGAATTTGTGTTTTTTTTAAAGATTTTATTTATTTTTAGAGAGGGAAGGGAGGGAGAAAGAGAGAGGGAGAAACATCAATATGTGGTAGCTGGGGCCCATGGCCTGCAACCCAGGCATGTTCCCTGACTGGGAATCAAACCTGTGATGCTTTGGTTTGCAGCCCGCGCTCAGTCCACTGAGCTATGCCAGCCAGGGCTAGAATTTGTTTATTTTTAGAGAGAGGATAAGGGAGGGAGAAAGGGAGTGGCTTCAGTGGGTTGCCTCTTGCATATAACTGGAGACCTGGCCCACAACCCACATATGTGCCCTGACCGAGAATCAAACTGTTGACCTTTGGTTCACAAGCTGATTCTCAATTACTGAGCCATACCAGCCAGGGTTCACAATTCATTTACTATTTGTGCTTGGCCTGTCTGCCTGGTTTCCATACAGGAACAGACTTGACTTGCTCATAAGTATTTAAAGCTTAAAATTTTGGTGAGGTTCAGATTAACACTGAGACAAAGTAAACACCAAAAGTTACAATCATCTTGTATTTCTATAACAAGAAACTTAAAATCATTAAGAATGTTCTATTTGCAATAGCACTGAAATCAATACAATACTTTGGAATAAATTTATAAAAAGTACAAGACTTTTACAATATACAATTACAAGATATTGCTGGGAGAAAGAAGATCTAAATTAGAGGTCCTCAACCAGGGGTGACTGTTTAAACTGGAAGACACTTTGAAACCAGAAAATACACTGGTGTTCGGGCTGCCTGTCACCACCAAACCCAAAAAGCAATGACAGCAAATTGAATCTTTATGGGCACTTTATTCAAATGGCTGGAGATCTGAGAAGATGGCTGGTTCATACCCTAACAAACCATCTTCCCTTCTCTTTCCTCGCCAGATCTTTTATAAGGGGGTGGGGGCTTTGAGATTCAGAAGCTCCAACATTCCTGTCCTGGGCAGTTAGCTGATCCCAAGGGGGAGGGGTGGTCGTCTGCTCTCCCTGGAACAAAGGTTCAGATGTCCCCAGGCAGTAATCTTCTATCAGTGCTCCAGGAGGTGGGCTGTTTTTCCCAGGAGCCAGGATGGGCCTTATCTGTAGTTTCTGAAACAAAAGCTTTAACATACACATTATTTGCTAGACTCATAACTTTTTACCTTAAGCTAAAATTTTCCAAGTTTTGAGTCCCCTATCAGAAATGCAAAGGGTCTCAAGTAGCAAAATAATTTTTTTAAAAGAACAAAGTTCATACAAGACTTACACTTGTATGAACTACAGTGTTCAAAACAGGTTGGTATTGGTACAAGAATAGAAAACAGAATTCAGAGTCCAGAAATCCTTACTTTTGTCACTTGATTTTTGACAAAGATCTAAAGGCAATTCAGTAGAGAAAGAAAAGTCTTTTCAACAAATCCTGGGATAATTGTATGTCTGCCCACTCACACAAATGAACTTAGACCTTTACCTCATACCATACCCACCCCCCAAAAAATGAGCTCAATTTGGATCACAGACCTAAGTGTAGGAGCTAAAACTTCTAAGATTTCTGGAAGAAAATTAGGAAAAATTGTTCACAATTTTGAGTTAGGTGAAGAGTTTTCCCCTGCTTCTTGAATACACTTTTTAAATAATTTTTTAAAATTACAGTTGATACAATATCAGTTTTAGCTGTACAGTATAGTGATAAGACATTTATATAACTTATGAAGTAAGCGATCACCCCAATCTAGCACTTACCTAGCACCATAGTTAATTCCCTGTTTTACTTTACATCCCTATGACTATTTTGTGACCACCAATTTGTACTTAATCCCTTCTCCTTTTCCACCCATCTCACTACCTCTTCTTAGATACAACAAAAAAGTATGATACATAAAGGGAAAAATTGGTAATGGTCAAAGTAAAAAAAACATGCATCTCAAAAGACACCATTAAAGTGAAAAGGCAAACTGTAACCGGAAAAGACACCGGCGTTCAGGCTGCCTGTCACTACCAAATCCAGTAAGTAATGACAGTGATTGAATCTTTTATAGGTGCTTTATTCAGATGGCTGGCGATCCAGAAGATGGTGGGTTCATACCCTAACAAACCATCTTGCTCTTTCTTTTCCAGCCAGATCTTTTATAAGGGGGTTGGGGGAGGGAAAACAAGGTGTCAGCGAAAACCTTTGAAATTCAACAGGTGCTTCCAAGGGGGAAGGGTAGTCACTTGCTTCTTCCTGGTACAGAAGTCTCCAGATGAGGTAATCCCCAGTCAGTGACCCAGGAGGTCAACTGCTTAAAATTTAGGTGCCAGGATGGGCCTTATCTGTAGTTGCTGAAACAAAAACTTAACATACACATTACTTGCTAGATTTATGACTATTTACCTTAAGTTAAATTTTCCCAAGTCTTAAACCCCTATCAAAACTACAGATGGGTAGAAAATATTTACAAACCATATCCTTAATAAAGGAATTATATACATGTAATGTGTAATGAACTTTAATAGCTCAATAATATGAAAATAACTCCATTTTAAAATTGGACAGAAGGTTTGATTAAACATTTCACTGAAGATATAATGATGGCTAATAAGCAGATGAAAAGACGTTTAATATCACTTGTTATGAGGGAAATTCAAGTTAAAGCAACAATGACTTCACACTTCATTTGGGGAGGCTGTAGAGAAATTGGAACCCTCTTACATTATTTTATTGATGGTAATATAAAATGGTATAGGCACTCTGGATAAATCTTGCAGTTTGGAGCCCTGGCTGGCGTAGCTCAGTGGGTTGAGCACGGGCTGCAAACCAAAGCATTGCAGGTTTGATTCCCAGTCAGGGCACATGCCTGGGTTGCAGGCCACAGCCCCCAGCAACCCCACATTGATGTTTCTCTCTCATTCTCTCTTTCTCCCTCTCTAAACATAAAAATAAATAAAAAAATCTTAAAAAAACCTTTAACAAAAATCTTGCAGTTTGTTAAATTTACCTTAAAATTTATCAGTTACACTTCTGGGGACCAAAAAGTAATGCCCAAAGATAAGTGAATGTTCGTAGCAGAGTTGTAACTGGAAAAGACACTGGCGTTCAGGCTGCCTGTCACTACCAAATCCAATAAGCAATGACAGTGATTGAATCTTTTATAGGCGCTTTATTCAGATGGCTGGCGATCCGAGAAGATGGTGGGTTCATACCCTAACAAACCATCTTACTCCTTCTTTCCCGGCCAGATCTTTTATAAACGGGTTGGGGGAGGGCAAACAAAGTGTCAGCGAAAGCCTTTGAAATTCAACAGTTGCCTCCAAGGGTGGAAGGATAGTCACTTGCTTCTTCCTGGTACAGATGTCTCCAGGCAAGGTAATCTCCAGCCAATGCCCCAGGAGGTCAGCTGCTTATTCTCAGGTGCCAGGATGGGCCTTATCTGTAGTTGCTGAAACAAAAACTTAACATAGGCATTACTTGCTAGATTTATGACTGCCTTAAGCTAATTTTTCCCAAGTCTTAAGCCCCTATCAGAGTTACTCATAAAAGTCAGTGTCCATCAACTGGTGAATGGGTAAAATGTCAAGCCACACAGTGAATTACTATGTAGCAGCAGGAACAAACTGCCACTACAGGACAAGATACAGGGTGCAACAAGATACAGGGTGCAAGGTGGACCACTGAAACATGCTCAGTGAAAGAGACCAAATGCAAAAGGCTACATAGTGTCTGATTCAATGTATTTGAAATGTCCAGAGAGGTAAATGTATAGACAGCAAATCAGTGGTTTCCCAGGACTGGGTGTGGGAGCAGAGGTTAAGTGCAAATGGGCAGCAAGGAACTTTTGGCTAATGGAAATGTTCTTATGGAGATGGCACAACTCTAAATTTACTGAAAATCATTGAACTTTATACTTACTGTGGGTGATTTTTTTATGTCCTGTAAATTTATTACTCAATAAACCTGTTTAAAAGTGTCAGCTGGTTGGGGAGGGAATAGGCATGTTAGAGGTATCTAAGGCTTCTGAGCAAGACCTGGGGCTTGATCAGTTTGCACCTACAAAGCTAGTGTACCAGCTTTCCTACTTTGTGGATTTAGGTCTTCCAGAAATAGCAAAAGTATTTACAACTGTACACCAGGAATTTTGTTTGTTTCCTCCTTGGTTGGTGTGACTCAGTTGACTGAGTGCTGGCCTGGGAACTGAAATGCCATTTCCGTTGATTCCCCATCAGGGCAAATGCCTGGGTTGTGGGCCAGGTCCCCAGTTGGAGATTAGAGAGAGACAGCTGACCTCTAACGCACATGATGATTCCGCCCCTCTTTCTGCCTCCCTTCCCCTTCTCTAAAAATAAAATCTCAAAAAATAAAATTTTGTTTCCTCTGACAAAGTGAAACTGGAAAAGACACCAGTGTTCGGGCTGCATGTCACTACCAAACCCAATAAGCAATGACAGCAACTAAATCTTTATGGGCGCTTTATTCAGATGGCCAGCCATCTGAGATGGTGGGTTTATACCCTAACAAACCATCTTCCCTTCTCTTTCCAGGCCAGACTTTTTATAACAGGGAATAAACAAGGTGCGGTGGGAGTTTTTGAAATTCAGGGAGGATTAGGTAGAAGAAATTGCAACATTACTGTCCTGGGCAGTTAGCTCTTCCCAGGGACATGCGGCCATCTATGCTGCCTAAAACAAAATGGCTGGGATGCCCGCAGTTGTTCTCAGGTGGTAATCTTTACCAGTGCCCTAGGAGATCAGCTGTTTTCCCAGGAGCCAGGATGAGCCTTACGCATCTGTAGTTACTGAAACAAAAGCTTTAACATATACATTACTTGCTAGGCTTATAACTTTTTATCTTAATCTAAAATTTTCCAACTCTTGAGTCCCTAATCAAAAGGAGACTCTCCCAGGTTGTGTCTTTTTGAGGTGTCCACATAGTTTCCAACTGGAGGAAGCAGTAAGTTGCAGACTGGGGAGTTCTAGTGTGCTGTCTCAGGAAAGGTCAGGAGATCAGTGTGGCCAGAGTGATGGGACAAGAGTGGAAGAGTGCTGGGCAGAGGCCAAGCCACGTCTGTCCCTCTGTCCCCTTAAAGTACCGTCGTGTTCAGGCTACCTGAGTTCAAATCTCCGCACTGCCACTTTCTAGCTACCTAACCGGCTATCTTCCTAGCTCTGAACCAGCTGCCTGCTCCCTCTCTTTGTCTTTACGTAGGGGACAGTAATAGTATTCACGGGAGGTCCGTAATGCTCAATTTGCACCCAAGTTAGCGGAAGCAGCGTTTCCAAAGCCCAGCGCCGGCCCCGCCTCTCCCCCAGCGGCACTTACCTTTGCCTTGGTGACAGCCATCTACTTCCGGGGGAAGTACGGCGCGCGGAGAGGGCCATTCCCGGATGTAGACTTCGGATTGGTGACGGCAGAGGCGTTCGGAGGAGGTGCTGCGCTCTCACAGGGCCCCTGGTGCTGAGGTGGCTTGGTCATGGACTACTCCAAGTTCCTGGCTGAGGACTTCGACGTGAAGGAGTGGATCAATGCGGCCTTCAGGGCTGGCCCCAAGGAGGCGGCGGCTGGAAAGGCGGACGGGCACGCGGCCACCCTGGTGATGAAGCTGCAGCTGTTCATCCAAGAGGTGAACCACGCCGTGGAGGGTGAGCGGCGGGCCTCTGGGTAGTGGGGCCCATGCTGGGCGGTGGGTGTCTGGGCTTCCCGCATCGGCCTCGACGGACTGGCCGGAACAGAGACTGCAACCGCCTTTTAAGGGTAGTTAATAATAAGAAAAATAACACTAGCAGCCACTCCACGAACTCCTAGACGTGATTTTTTAAAATTGTTGTATTTTTATTAAGCCATTGAATTTACAAGTTACCTTGTTCTTTTCATGTTCTGTTTTCACAGAGAAACCCAAGGTTTTTCCAGGACAGTATTTTTTGGGGTGGCTCCTTTACTCTTTATTTTAACTTTTTATTCTATTACAGTTGTCCCAGTTTTTCCTGCTTTGCCCTACTCTGCCCAGCCCACCCCGCTCCCACAGTCAGTCCTCACATCGTTGTCCATTTCCATGGGTCATTCGTGCGTGTCCTTTGACTAGTTCCTCAATGTGATTTTAATCCACTGTATGTTTGTTAGGTATATCCTGCAGGCCAGCCTCCCTGGGAGGCTTGGTGGGGAAGACGAGGTCAGCAGGCTGCCCACTGGAATTGGGTCCAGTAAATAGACCTTTAACAAAGGTTAGGGAAGAGGGACACTTACTTCCATTCAAATTCTTTATTATACTTTTCATCTTTTACTAATTATTGAGCATCTATTGTGTGTGTGTGTCAAGACATGGGCACTGGGAATGAAAAGTGCCCCCCGATGGAGCTTGCTGCCTTGTGGAGACTATGTGTAAACCAGTTACATACAGTGAGGTGTGGCTTTACTGGGATTGAAACTGGGAGCTGTGGAGGCTGGAAGAAGGTACACTTACCTCCTGTCACGGAAGACTTCATAGGGCAAAGACGGAGGGTGGGCGTTAATAATAGCAGATATTTGAGTCCTTGGTATGTCAGTCATTGTTTTAGTGGTGTATATGTATTAATTAAATGGTTCTCAACCAGGGGTGGTAATGCCTGTCCCTCTCCCCGTAATATTTGGAAATTGGTGGGAATTTTTTCAGTTGTTGAAATGAGGAGAATGTTGTAAAGATAGATGGTGATGCTTAATGCCCACAGTGAAGGGCATGTCCTGAACAATGATGAAATCCCCTGGCCACAATGTTAATAGTGTCCCTTTATAGTCATGATTATCTAATTTAAGCCAGATTCCTTCTTTGTAGTTCTAGAAACTGCAGCTGACAGAAGTAACTTGTCCAGCATCACGTTGCTAATGAATGAAGGAGTCTGGAATTGAAACCAGGTGACTGGTTGCAGAGCCCAGACTTTTATCCAATATATGTACTTTGGAGATAGTCCTAGCCAGTTCAGAGAAGGATGAGAGGTTCAAACAGAGCTTCATCAATAATATCAATAGATACTAGTCTTCATCATCATCATCATTATAATTAGAAGATCACACTTTTCTGGGAGAAACTTCTGCTGGAGATAAGGTAGGAAAGGAGGTTGGGATTAAACTATGAAAGGCCTTTTTGGCCCTCCTATTGGGTTTGGGTTTCATCCATCAGCAGGGAGAAGCTTTCAGAGGTTTAAAGCTTTATATTTATGGAAGACGAGCCAGGGCCCAAGTGTGCAGTGAAGAGAAGTCACTGCAGACATTTTAGCAGGAGAGGGTAAGGGCCTTTAGCTGGAGGATTGATATGTTCATTTATTCAGTCAGCAGATATTCAGTATTGGGTACAAACTCTTTTCCTGGGTCTCAAGATATTGTTGAACACCACCCAGTCTTATGTTGGAGAGGTTGATGGGGATCACTCAGGATTTGAATGTCACATTGAAGAGTTTGGATTTTATTTAAAACCAGCCAGGGCTAGACTATATTTTGAAAAGACTGTGTAAGGCTTGGTTTCACCTCTGTGAAGTCTCAGGCAATAACCTCTGAACTTCAGTTTTTTTATCTCTAAGAGGTGGCTGCATGTCCTGGCTGGTGTGGCTCAGTGGGTTGAGCACTGGCCTGTGAACCAAAAGGTCGCCAGTTCAGTTTCTGGCCAGGGCAGGTGTGCAAGAGGCAGCCGTTCGATGTTTCTCTCACACACTGATGTTTATCTCCCTCTTTTGCTCTCTCTAAAAAGTAAATAAATAAAACCTTTTAAAAAAGAGAGGTGGCTGCTACTAATTGGCGTAAACAGTAAGTGATATAATGTATGAAAGCACCTGTCACATAACTGGTGTTCACCAAATGCCAGAGTCCTTCATTCTCCTTCCTTGGGAAGGGTGTTAAAATTGAACTTGGTGGTTGAAAACAATTGATGTTGGGTCAGGTCAATGGTACATTCTGTGTGAAATCACATGGCCCTTACCCATGAGTCTGGGGAGGACATGGTCTTGACAGAAGCCAGGTCACCTTCCACTTTGACATAGGTTGGGAAAGTGGTGTGGTTAATATACAACTTTCTTTCTGTCAGCTGATTTATGTCATTCACTAGTGACTGGTCTGATTTTCACCTTCAGTACTTATGTCTGTGTTTGGGTTCTTGCTTCAGAAACAAGTCTCCAGGCCCTTCAGAACATGCCCAAAGTGCTCCGTGATGTGGAAGCCCTTAAACAGGAGGCATCTTTCTTGAAAGAGCAAATGATTCTTGTCAAGGAGGACATTAAAAAATTTGAACAGGACACATCCCAGTCAATGCAGGTATTTTGGCTCCTGTCCTGAATATTGACTTGTGGTTTTAGAAGATGTACATTCTCAGAGTGGGAGGCCAACCTTAACTGAGAATTCTACCAAATACTCAGAGTACTCTTTTGCTGGGTTCCTTCAGCTTATTAATCTCTGTTCAGCACCTGTGACAATCAGCCTTGTGATTGTGTCATAAGGGACACAGGAGCTCCCTAGAGACAAGAACATGCCACAATACTTAGGTTTCAAGTTACTGATGGGAGGTAGAGATAATAGAACAGCCACTTCCTTGGTTTTTGACCCCTTTCCCTTTTAGGTGTTGGTAGAAATCGATCAGGTGAAGTCCAGGATGCAGCTTGCTGCTGAGTCCCTTCAAGAAGCAGATAAGTGGAGCACGTTGAGTGCTGATATTGAAGAGACATTCAAGACTCAGGTAAGTTTCCTATTTAGGGGAATGTTGTGAAATCTTCAGTGGGAACCTGAGGTTTGGGGAAACTAGTGAAATAGCCATTGTCTCACAACCGTAGGGGCAGGAGATGACCATGTACAGAAAAGTTTAGACATGGGGCAGGATGAATGTGAAAGTGCTCTGAGCATTTCCACGCTCTTGAGTTTTTACCCTCTGCTTGACTGAAGCTTTGAGTCCCACAGAGTGAATTCAGAAGATGCCCCAATAAAAAAGGCAGAGAGAACAGTCTAAATGAGAGCAGGATGGAATGTGGGCAGAGGGGCCTTATACACCACAGGATCATGCTGAGTTACTTAACCCTTCCTGGGCTGCAGAGTGTGGAAAGTAGTGTATTTCTGAAACTTGCTTATCAGGATGAAATGAGATGATTTCTTATGAAAAACTTTGTTACTTATAAAGCAAAATGATTTATTTATTATGCCTTGCTATTTTTAAAAACTTCAAAGTTTTAAAAAAATGTTATAAATGTACACAGGAAAAACTTTAATAAACAAGAATAAACAGCAAAACATGTCTTTCTTATAATTCTGACATCCCTAATTTCTCCTCTCCCATAAACTCTGTTACCACCTTTATGCCTATCCTTCTAGATACATACAGGTGTGTTTCCTGCCCATTTTTTTCCACAAGTGGGAGTACATTGTGAACACTGCTTTGTATCTTGTGTTTTTACTCAATCATCTATCTATTATTCTGTGTCAGGTGTCATTATTTTTACCTACAGCAGAGCCATACTCCTCCCCGTTCCATTTTAGAGTCCTGCAGGGTGTTGACAAATCCAATTGATCTGGCTTTATAGATATAAGTTGCAAATCTTTCTGAATTTCTGGCACATGTGTATGAGAGAATGGATTTAAGTATGGTCTCTCACTTTAATAGTAGTGAACTACCAATTTTAATTAGTTGAAAGTTATAAATCTTGTTTTTTCCTCTTCCCATTCTGCTATTCAGAACTGCCTGCCCACAGTGCCACATGGATCCTGTGGCACTCCCTCTAGGCCCTTCAAATCTGCCCAGAACCGCTCCCGACTTCCCCTTTCTTTTGGCCTCCCTGTCTTGGTTAGTGGTGAATTTTCCAACCAAGTATCTAGGCCAGAGCCTCAGCAGTCCTTAACGGCTCCTTCTTTCCCACCTCTCCCCTATTTGTCTTTAGTTATCTGTCCTTTTCATTCTTCTGCTATCACTCCAGTCATGCTTTCCAGTTGGTTTACTGCTAGACCAGTGCCATAGCCACCTATTGGTCTTGCTGCCAGGTCCCTCCCACATTCCAATTTATCCTCCACATGGGACCAGAGAGATATTCTAAAGCATAGAATGACACATTTCATTTCCCTGTCCTTTGTCCTCCCATTGTAACCTTCATCAGTTCCCCATTGTCTACCAGATAAATCTTATGCATACTCATAGGTGTAGCCTGTCTTTCACAGAGGGGTATGTGTGACTTTTTCTGTGGCCACCCCCTCCAGATGAACTCTACATTGTGATTGCTCTGAATTGTTAACACCATCCTTTTATATCTTCCTTCTCTGCCTGAACTGTCCTTCCTCTCTTTTCTTACAGATAGTAGACTTCCTCTCATCCTTCAAGGTCCAGCTGAAGTATCACCTCCTTTCTTATCCTCCCTGCTAGCCCTTCACCTCTTACATGCAACATTGATTGCTCCCTCACCTGTGCTTCTGTAACACTGAGGCATATTTTTAAAATTGTATTGCAGTCTTCTGTCCCAGTACTCTGTGAACTTCAGGACAGTAATGTGACCTTCCTCATCTTCAAACACCTCATACAGTCTCTGACACATCACAGATGTGTTGAGTACTGAAGCGAAGTGCAGTTAGTGATTATACTCTTAGTTCTTTTGTAAACATAGCATTTATTTTTCTAGTTACAAACATAATCTATGTGTATCTTAGGAGATTTGGAAAAATTAGAAAAATGCATGGAAGAAAACAAAATGATTCTCATTCTTATCCCCTAGTAATATGTTTTTTATGTTTATTAGATACTTTTTCTCTGTATTTGTATATATTTTTACTTATGTATTTGTATGTATACATATACTATAGGTAATATACATTTATATATATTTTAGTGTCAATATGCTTTTGTATCCTGTTTCTTTTGGTTAATAATAAGTGGTATTTTGCTATATAATTAATACTTTTTAAGAATATCTTCTGTGGGAGTGTCAAGAAAAAAATGACCCCAATGAAAGAACACATCAAAGCTCCAGAAAAAATACAACTAAGCGATGAAGAGATAGCCAACCTATCAGATGCACAGTTCAGAGCACTGGTGATCAGGATGCTCACAGAATTGGTTGAATTTGGTTGCAAATTAGATGAAAAAAATGAAGGCTATGCTAAGTGAAATAAAGGAAAATATACAGGGAACCAGTAATGATGGGAAAGAAACTGGGACTCAAATCAATGGAGTGGACCAGAAGGACAAAAGAACCAAATGGAAAAGAATGAAGAAACAAGAGTTCAGAAAAATGAGGAGAGGCTTAAGAATCTCCTGGACATCTTTAAACGTTCCAACATCTGAATTATAAGGGTAGCAGAAGGGGAAGAGGAGGAGCAACAAGTGGAAAAGTTATTGGAACAAATAATAAAGGAGAACTTCCCCATTCTGGCAAAGGAAATGGACTTCTAGGAAGTCCAGGAAGCTCAGAGAGTCCCAAAGAAGTTGGACCCAAGGAGGAACACACCAAGGCACATCATAATTACATTAGCCAAGATTAAAATGAAGGAGAGAATCCTAGAAGCAGCAAGAGATAAGGAGACAGTAACCTACAAAGGAGTTCCCATCAGACTGTCAGCTGATTTCTCAAAAGAGACCTTACAGGCAAGAAGGGGCTGGAAAGAAGTATTCCAAGTCTTGAAAGCCAAGGACCTACACCCAAGATTGCTCTATCCAGCAAAGCTTTCATTTAGAATGAAAGGGCAGATGAAATGCTTCTCAGATAAGGTCAAGTTAAAGGAGTCATCATCACCAAGCCCTTATTTTATGACATGTTAAAGGAACTTAGAAAAAGAAGATAAAAAACGTGTGTAGTAAAATGACAGCAAACTGATAATTATTAACAACCACAACCTAAACCTAAACCTAACCTAAAACAAACCAAAAGAAACTAAGCAAACAACTAGAACAGGAACAGAACCACAGAAATGGAGATCACATGGAGGGTTAGCAACAGGGGAGTGGGAGGAGGAGAGGGGGGAGAAGGTACAGAGAATAAGTAGCATAGATGGTAGGTAGAAAATAGACAGGGGGAGGACAAGAATAGTATGGAAAATATAGAAAAGCTAAAGAACTTATAAATATGACACATGGATATGAACTAAAGGAGGGGAATGTGGGTGGGAGAGGGTGTACAGGGTGGAGGGAGTGAAGGGGGAAAATGGCACAACTGTAATAGCATAATCAATAAGCTATTTAAAAAAAGAAAAAGACATCTGTGACTATAATATTCCACCTGCCATTATGAGTAATCCATAATTTCTATTTTATTTATTATAGAAGATTTAGGGTGCTTCCAGGTTTTGTTGTTATAACACTAACATTGCACTAATTAATTATAATACATTAATATCTTTGTGTACTCTGATTATTTCCTTAGACAAATTTCTAAAAGAGGGACTACCAGGTCAAAGGTTGTGAATATTTTTAAGGCTCTTGATGTATGGTACTAAATCGCTTTCCAGAAAGATAATATGAATTTAAAGCACCTGACAGACTTTTTTTTGCAACCTCACCAAAAATAAGTATTATAATTTTTAAAACCTTTTTTCAGTTTTGTTAAGAAAATGGCACTTTCTCATCTCAATTTGCATTTATTTGAGTACTAGTACCAGTAAGCACATTTTTATTGGCCATTTTCTTATTTTATGCTTTTTTATGTATTTTTCTCCATTATTAACTGAAGTAGCAGGGTTATTATAAAATGGGTATCCTCTGTGTTTTTTCTGCAGGACATAGGTGTGATTTCTGCCAAACTAACAGGCATGCAGAACAGCTTAATGATGCTTATTGACACACCAGACTACTCAGAAAAATGTGTGCACTTGGAGGCCTTGAAGAACAGGCTGGAGGCTTTGGCCAGCCCCCAGATTGTGGCAGCGTTTACCTCAAAGTCTGTAGGTGAGTGCTGGCTGTTTCTTACCATGTACCCCTCTGTACAGAGATAAGGCTATTTGAGTCTTCAGCCTTTACAATGTCTCAATGTTGATTAAATTATGTATATTGGAAGTAAATTATAACTTTATCGTGGTTGCCTTAACTTCAACATTTTACATGAAAAATTTCAAAATGTCAAAAAGTTGAAATAGGTGTACAACAAAACACCATCTAGATCCCAGCATTAGTATTTTGCCACCTTTGCTTTGTCACATACCTGCCCATCTGGCCAGCTCTTGAGACTCATCATCTTATTTATTTTTCATGGGATTTTTTAAAAGTATATTTTATTATGCTATTACAATTTTTCTAATTTTTTCCCCTTTATCACCTTTTAGCCCTGCACCCCTAACCCTCCAGCATTACCTTCACTTAGTGTTCATGTCAGTGGGTTGTACATACTAGGTTCTTTGACTTTTCTGTTTCCTATACCATACTTAACTTCTCCCCGTCTATTTTATGCCTGCCAATTATGCTTGTTATTCCCTGTACCTTCCTCCCCCCATTCTTTGCCCCCCACTGATAACTTGCCATGTGATGTCCATTTCTCTGATTCTGTTCATGTTCTAGTTGTTTGCTTAGTTTTTGTTTTTGTTTCTTTTTTAGGTTCAGTTGTTGATAGTTGTGAGTTGGTTGTCATTTTACTATTCATAGTTTTTGATCTTCTACTGCTTAGATAGGTCTCTTTAACATTTCATATAAAAAGGGCTTGGTGATGATGAGCTCCTGTAACTTGACCTTATCTGTGAGGCACTTTATCTGTCCTTCCATTCTAAAAGAAAGCTTTGCTGGATTGAATAATCTTGGATGTAGGTCCTTACCTTTCATGATTTGGAGTACTTCTTTCCAGCCACTTTCCTGCAAGGTTTTTTTTGAGAAATCAGCTGATAGTCTTATGGTCATTCCTTTGTAGGTAACTCTCCTTTCTTCCTGCTGCTTTTAATCTTAAAAGGAGATAAAGATAAGGAGATAATCTCTCCTTATCTTTAATGTTAGGTAACATACAGTGGTGTGTTCTTCTTGGGGTCCAATTTCTTTGGGACTCTCTGGGCTTCCTGTACTTCCTGGAAGTCTCTTTCCTTCACCAGATTGGGGAAGTTTTCCTTCATTATTTTTTCCAAATAAGTTTTCAATTTCTTGCTCTTGTTCTTCTCCATTTGGCACTCTGATGATTTGGATATTGGAACGTTTAAAGTTGTCCCTGAGGTTCCTAAGCCTCTCCTCATTTTTTGAATTCTTGTTTCTTCATTCTGTTTCAGTTGGATGTTTACTACCTTTTTGTTTCAAACCATGGATTTGAGCCCCGGTTTTATTGCCTTCACTGTTGGTTCCTGTATATTCCCCCTTATTTCACTTTCGGTAGTCTTCATTTGTTCCTTCATTTTGCGACCAAGCTCAACCATTTCTGTGAGCATCCTGATTACCAGTGTTTTGAACTCTGCATCAGATAGGTTGGCTATCTCCTGGTTACTTAGCTCTTTTTCTGTAGTTTTGATCTTTTCTTTCATTTGGGCCGTATTTCTTTGTCTCGGTGCACCTGTTATGTTGTAATGGGGTGGGGCCTTAAGTATTCACCAGGATGAGGCAACCCTCTTTGCTGCATTGTGGTGCTTTCAGTCTGGGTGAATGTTTCTTTAATTCCTTGGTTGTCAGAGTTCCATTCAGTTTGATTTTCTGGCACTTCTGGTTTTTATTGTTTTCAGATTGGTTGTTAATCCTCTTTTTGGTTGTGCAGTGAATCGAAGGGTTTCTACCTACACCTCCATGTTGACCTGAACTCTCATCTTATTTTTTGATGCAGTTTCAAGTAAGTTAGAGACATCGGGACGCTTTACTCTTTTTTTAAATGTTTTTTTCTAAAGATTTTTTTAGACAGAAGAGAGAGGAAGGAGAAAGAGAGGGAGAGAAACATCAATATGTGCCTGCCTCTCGTGCACCATCCACTGGGAACCTGGCGTGCAACCCAGGCATGTGCTCTGACTGGGAACTGAACTGTCGATCCTTTGGTTCACAGGCCAGCACTCAATATACTGAGTCACACCGGCCAGGGCAGTACGCTTCACTCCTAAACAATTCAGATTCACGTTAGTAACTTGAGTTTAGTATTTGTTTGTGTTTTTTTTTTCTTTTTGGGGGGTAAAATTTACATGTAGAGAAATGAACAAATCTTTTTTTATTTGAAGCTTTTATTTATTTATTTATAGGAGAGGGTAAGGGAGAGAGAAAAAGACGATGACAACATCAGTCGAGAGATACATCAATCAGTTGCCTCTCACATGCACCCAATTGGGGACCTGGCCTGCAACCCAGGTGTGTACCCTGACTGGGAATCAAACCAGTGACCTTTTAATTTGCAAGCCGTCGCTCAATCCACTGAGCCACATGAGCCAGGGTGAGAAATGAACAAATCTTAAGTGTACCACTTGATGAGTTGTGACCCTTTTGAAGAATATTATGTTGGTATGTTATTTTCCAGTGATATTTCAACATGTTTATCTAACTCCCGTTCCCTTTCATTCACACAATCGTTAACCAGGAGGAAGCAGCGGTAAAGCTGTTTTTTTACCTTCACAGCTGTTTATCTTGGACAGAACATTATCTGTACTCACTGCTCCTGCTTTCTTTACTTGCAAGCCCTTAACTTATCCTGTGAGTTTAATTGTCTTGAACTTGTTCCGTTGAAGCTCTTCAACAAGTATCATCAGCAAACTTGGAGGCCTACAACTTATACTTTACTGTTTCTCATTGTCAACAATACTTAATGTTTTTTGCTCCCTCCTTTCTGAAATGCTTTCATTGCTTGGCTCCTGAAAGGTAGTATTGGTTTTGTTTATGTGATGGCACATTTCTGATGATGAAATTAAGTCTGCTACCTTAGGAGTTCTGTTTGATGTCTTAAATTTGTTTTAATATGGTTATGTTTGCTGAGACCAGGCTTCATTAATTACTTTTTTTGAAACTCTATAGCTAGAGAGTTAATATGAATATGTAGACCTGTGTATGTATAAATGCTTATCATACATATAAACACTGTAAAATTTCATTATATGAGTTTGGCCATGTAATTTGTTATTAAACTATGACAGTTTTGAAAGGAAAGGGGGTGATTTTAATAATGAAGGTGGGACAGTAGATATAAACCAAGACTCTCCTAGGCCTGTTGGGGTATACAGTCATCTCTTTTCCCATATAGGACCTTTAGAGAATGATCCTCTGGCTAGTTGAGTGTTCAGTGTGGGTAGGAGCAGCTTAATAACCTCCTTATGCCAAACAATAATGCTGTTCTCCCTCTGAAGATGATTTTTTCACACTCCATTTCTGTTTGTGGTTCGGGACCTGCAAAAGTCTGGCCTCCTATGCCCAGGTGGTGAAGCCACACCAAAATGGGACTCATAGTCAGCACTTAATATTACTGTGTTAAGTAATTTAAAAAAATTGTTGTCAAATGTTATTAAATGCGTTTTCAGCATTTATCAAGATCAAATGTATTATTTTTATTTTCTCTGACCTAGTAACATGGCAAATCATATTAATAGCATTTCTAATGTTGCAATTCATGAAGCCCCACCTGTCCATGGTGTGTGTATGTATGTGTTAATGTCCTACTGGATGTTTGCTGACATTTTACTTAGAATTTTTTCATTAAGATCCCATTAGTCAGTATCTTTGTCAGGTTGCAGTACCACGAATCTGTTGGATTCATGAAAACAGTTGAGAAGCCTTTATTCTTTCTTACTCTCTATTTTTTAAAAATTAACTCTCATTTTTTATTTTTATTTTTATTTTATTGATTATGCTATTACAGTTGTCTCATTCTTTTTTTTCCCCTTTATCCGCCTCCCCCTGGTACCCCCATTGCCTGCAGCATCCCACCTGCTTAGTTCATGTCCATGAGCCATACATATAAGTTCTTTGACTTCTCCATTTCCCATGCTGTTCTTAACCTCCCCTTGTCTATTTTCTACCTACCATTTATGCTTCTTATTACATGTACCTTTTCCCCCTTTCTCATCCCTCTTCCTCCCCACTGATAACCCTCCGTGTGATCTCCATTTCTGTGTTTCTTTTCCTGTTCTGTTCTATTCATTTGCTTAGTTTGTTTTTAGGTTCAGTTGTGGATAGTTGTGAGTTTGCTGTCATTTTGCTGTTCATACTTTTGATCCTCTTCTTTTTCTAAGATGAGTCCCTTTAACATTTCATATAATAGGGGCTTGGTGATGATGATCTCCTTTAACTTTACCTTATCTGTGAAACACTTTAGCTGTCCTTCCATTCTAAATGATAGCTTTGCTGGAGAGAGTAATCTTGGATATAGGTCCTTGCCTTTCATGACTTTGAATACTTCTTTCCTTGCCCTTCAGCCTATAAGGGTTTTTTAGGGAAAATCACCTGATAGTCTTATGGGCACTCCTTTGTAGGTAACTCTCTCCTTTCCTCTTGCTACTTTTAAGATTCTCTCTTTGTCTTTGATCTTGGGTACTTTATTGATATGTCTTGGTGTGTACCTCCTTGGGTCCAACTTCTTTGGGTCTCTCTGAGCTTCTGGACTTACTTACATGTCTGTTTCTTTCACCAGACTGGGGAAGTTTTCTTCATTATTTTTTCAAATAAGTTTTCAATTTCTTGCTCTGCGTTTTCTCCTCTGGCACCCCTATGATGTGGATATTGGAATGTTTAAAGTTGTCCCGGAGGTACCTAAGCCTCTCCTAATTTTTTTGCATTCTTGTTTCTTTATCATGTTCTGGTGGAATGCTTATTTCTTCCTTTTGTTCCAAATTGTTGATGTGAGTCCAGGCTTCCTTCCATTCACTGTTGGTTCACTGTACATTTTCCTTTATTTCACTTTCTATAGCCTTCACTTCTACCTTTATTTTGTAACTGAACTAAGTCAACTCTGTGATCATCCTGATTACCAGTGTTTGAAATCTGCATCTGATAGGTTGACTTATCTCCTCGTTATTTAGGTCTTTTTCTGGAGTTTTGATCTGTTCTTTCACTTGGGTTACGTTTCTTTGTCTTGGTGCACCTGGAATGATGTAAGGGGCGGAGCCTTTGGTATTCACCGTGGCGGGGCTCCCACTTGGTGTCATTGTGGTGCTGCATGTGGGAGAGATGTCAGAGAAGGCACAATGATGGTTGCTCGACTCTCATCTCACTTTGAAGAGACTGGCCGTTTCTCCCGCCTCCCCAACCTACACATGTTTTTACAGTCAGAGGTTCTAGGCCTTATCTTGTCTGTGTTGGAACCCTGGGTTACTCAGTTTGTGTCACTTCCCATTTGTTCCTCCTGATTTATTTGCATGTGAACTGCCAGGTCTGTCAGCTGCCACTTTGTCATGCATCCTCTTTGCCCTGGCTGCCTGTTTCTGCCCCTCCTACCAATCTGGATGAATGTTTTTTTCTTTAATTCCTTGATTATTGGATTCCATAGAGTTCGATTTTGTGGCGCTTCTGGTTGTTTTTTTTTTAATATATTTTATTGATTATGCTATTACAGTTGTCCCATTTCCCCCTTCACTCCCCTCCACCCTGTATACCCTCTCCCACCCACATTCCCCCCCTTTAGTTCATGTCTATGTGTCGTAAGTTCTTTAGCTTTTCTATATTCCCCATACTATTCTTGCCCTCCCCCTGTCTATTTTCTACCTACCATCAATGCTACTTATTCTCTGCACCTTTCCCCCCTCTCTCCTCCACCCACTCCCCTGTTGCTAACCCTCCGTGTGACCTCCATTTCTGTGGTTCTGTCCCTGTTCTAGTTGTTTGCTTAGTTTCTTTTGGTTTTGTTTTAGGTGTGGTTGTTAATAATTGTCAGTTGGCTGTCATTTTACTATACATGTTTTTTTATCTTCTTTTTCTTAGATGAGTCCCTTTAACATGTCATAAAATAAGGGCTTGGTGATGATGAACTCCTTTAACTTGACCTTATCTGAGAAGCATTTCATCTGCCCTTTCATTCTAAATGAAAGCTTTGCTGGATAGAGCAATCTTGGGTGTAGGTCCTTGGCTTTCAAGACTTGGAATACTTCTTTCCAGCCCCTTCTTGCCTGTAAGGCCTCTTTTGAGAAATCAGCTGACAGTCTGATGGGAACTCCTTTGTAGGTTACTGTCTCCTTATCTCTTGCTGCTTCTAGGATTCTCTCCTTCATTTTAATCTTGGCTAATGTACTGATGATGTGCCTTGGTGTGCTCCTCCTTGGGTCCAACTTCTTTGGGACTCTCTGAGCTTCCTGGACTTCCTAGAAGTCCATTTCCTTTGCCAGAATGGGGAAGTTCTCCTTCATTATTTGTTTAAATAACTTTTCTACTTGTTGCTCTTCCTCTTCTCCTTCTGGTACCCCTATAATTCGGATGTTGGAACGTTTAAAGATGTTCTGGAGGTTCCTAAGCTTCTCCTCATTTTTCTCCATTCTCCATTTCTCCATTCTTTTCTGTTTGATTGTTTCTCTACTCCTTCTGGTCCATTCTATTGTTTTGAGTCTCAGTTTCCTTCCCATTACTATTGGTTCCCTGTATATTTTCCTTTATTTCACTTAGCATAGCCTTCATTTTTTCATCTAATTTGTGACCAAAATCAACTAATTCTGTGAGTGTCCTGATCACCAGTGTTTTGAACTGTGCATCTGATAGGTTGGCTATCTCTCGGTCACTTAAAAGGATGGGTCCTGGGGCTTTGATTTGTTCTTCTTCTTCTTCTTTTTTTTTTTTAAAGATTTTATGTATTTATTTTTAGAGAGGGAAGGGAGGGAGAGAGAGAGAGAGAGAGAGAAACATCGGTGTGCGGTTGCTGGGGGTTATGGCCTGCAACCCAGGCATGTACCCTGGCTGGGAATGGAACCTGCGACACTTTGGTTTGCAGCCTGCTGATTTGTTCTTCTTTTTCAGCCATCTCTCTCCCTCTCTCTCTCTCCCTCTCTCTCTCTCTCTCTCTCTCTCTCTCTCTCTCTCTCTCTCTTTTTTTTTGGTCTGGTCTTGCTTGTTACAGTAAGAGGTGGAGCCTTAGGTGTTCACTAGGACAGGGCATCCCAGTCGCTGAGTTGTGACGATGTGTTTGGGGGCGGGATCGAGAGGGAACAATGGCGTTTGCTCTGCTCTCTGTGGGACCTCAGTCCCTTCTGCTGCTTCCCCCCAGCAAACTGGGCCCTTTGGGTGCCCATTCCCGTGTGGGTAGGCTTGTGCACCCTGTCGGACACTCCAAGGACCTCTCCTGTGAGTCGGGGTGTCACTCTGTGTGCTTCAACTCCCACAGGTGTCCTCAATCAGTGTCCCGAGGCTCTATTTCCCAGCACAGGGATTCTGGGTTGCGCGCACTGCCTTGCTTCACAATTGCTGCCTCTCTGGGTCTGCCGGTTGCTACCCCTTGGCTGGGTCTGCCAGCTGCTACTTGCGTACTCAGGGTTCACCTGCTGCGGTGTTGCGCGCCCTGGATGCTTTACATGCCCCTGAATGCCTTACCGCCTGGTCCCAACTCTCTGCTCTCCCCACTATGACCCGCGCCTGGCTGCCTGACTTCGCCCCTCCTACCGGTCTGGATGAATGGGTATATTTCAACTTCTTGGTTGTCCAACTTCCATTCAGATCAATTTTCTGTCAGTTCTGGATGTTATTCTGTTTCTAAATTGTTGTTGTCTCTATGTTGGTTGTGTGTGGAGGCACGGTGCATCCACCTATGCCTCCATCTTGGCCAGAAGTCCTGTTTTCTGTTTTTAAATGGGTTGTTTCCTTCTTTGGACTTTTGAGGAGTCCAATTGTTTCTACCTATGCCTCTATTTTGGCTGGAACTACTCTACTGGGGCTTAAATACCATTTTTATCAATATTGCTGTGACCCCATTCAGTGCTTTTTGTCTGCAGTTCCACTTTGGTATGAATATTACAACATCTGTTTATTTTTGTGCCAGTACTACCCTGTTTTGATTATTTTAGCTTTGTAGTAAGTTTCGAAATTGTGAAGTGTGCACTCACCAGTGTTGATGAATGATTGGCGGTACCCAGTGATATACTGTGTGGAAATAGGCCTTTTTCCCACGCCTTGCCCAGACCTCTCTTTGCTTCCTGTCTTGACTTCTTTCCAGCGTACTATACTCCATGCTTATATTCAGAGTACTCCCAGCATTTCCATTCCTTTTGAACCAAAATGATTGAATATCTGATTGGCATTCTTTGAAGTCTGTAGTACAGATATTTTCTTGGCTTCAACATAGATGAAATGGTGTTTTTTTCTTTTGGTGGTTAGTTTTGATGAATGTCAGGAAGAGTCCTCCTGCCCGCCCCCTACCCCCTGCCAAGTGCTCTTTAATCAGCTGTCTGTCCTGGAAGGTCAAGGTGCTTCCTGTTTGTTTGTTTTTTTTAATCTTCACACAACAGTTTTTCATTGCTTTTAGATAGAGTAGAAGGGAGCGAGAGAAACATTGATGGGAGATAGCGTTGATTGGTGGCCTCTTGTATGCACTGGTTCCGGGACTAGGGATATAACCAGCAACTTAGGCGTGTGCCCTGACAGGGAATTGAACCCATTACCCTTTAGGAAGATGATGCTCCATCCAACTGAGCCACACAAGCCAGGGCCCAAGGTGCTTCTTTGTCTTACAGTCCTTAAAGGGAGAGCTCTGACAAATTCATACATCCCTAACACATTACCCTTTTCTGTTTCTTTCCCAGAGTGATAATCTCTAAATGTACATGCCTGTTTCATTTTATACAGCCAGTAAATTCATTTGTTCAGTTGAAGTAATTTGAAGTAACTTTCTGTGGCATAATTTTGCTTGTAGCAGAAAGATGCATTTAATTAAGTGGTCTTATGGAAATAGTAAGAATTTTAAAGGCAAATAGTCATTTTCTAACTCATGGATTCTTGTGCATTAAAGTGGTATCTAACTGGTAGTTCTCCCAAGTTTAGCTGGATTGTCTCCGTGATGGTAGCTATTACAGATTTTCCATCTCAGCTGTTTATTGGGCTTCCCGGAGATGAAGGGGAACAAAGCAGATATAAAAGGTTGGGCACTTGTCTACTCAGGATTTTTTCCTTCTTTTTCATTAAATTGTAAGATTGTGGTATCTACGCTTTGGCCAGAAGGGGGCAGATGAGACATGGCGGGGTTTCTGCATGTTCAGGGCCGGCAGGGACGGCCCTCCTGTTTTTCTGTGGTCATCCTGGAATCAAGTGCTGTGTTTAGTCATTTCCTCTGCTCTTAGGGAAGCATGTCAGCAATTATTTGATATTAGACCCAGGAGTCAGCTCTTAGAGTTCATTGCTATGTATGGAATGCTGATGTTTACCAAGTGATTTACTTGTTCCTCAAGCTACCAAATCTAGGAGTTGAGTTTGTTTGTGTTTTTTATAATTCCCATCTGGTGTGATCACAGTAAGAATTTTCAAAGGGAAATTTTTTTCAAGTTATTAATGATGTGAGGAACAGTAGGGAATATAAAGATAAGTAAAGTATAAGGTTTCTGTCCATCAGGACAGGTTAATTGAAGGTGAGGTTGGGAGAGAACAGTGCACAAATAGTTACAGAATGGAATGTGAAAGTCGCCTAAGCTTGCCCTGAGATGAAGGAAAGGATGAAGGAAAACTGAGAACGTTTTTAGGCAAGAGCTAGTATGTGTGCAGAACCGTGAAAGAGAGATGACTTTAAAGCATTTAAAAATTGTTTCTAGTTGTAAAAGTAATACATATACAGGTTATTGAGAATTTGAAAAATATAGAAAATGATTTAGCAGCAAACTCACCACCCAGAGAAGACTACTAGTGTTTTCTTCCATTTTTTCCCTTTGTATACATATATTTTTTTTCTAAAGATTTTTATTAGAGAGGGGATTAGCAGGGGAGAAAGAGGAGGAGAGAAACATTGATGTGAGAGAGAGGCATCTATCAGTTGCCTCCCCTATGTGCACTGACTGGGGACTGAACGTGCAACCCAGGATTGTGCCCCAACTGAGAATTGAGCCAGCAACCTTTCTTTCACTTTGTGGGACAATGCCCAACCAACTGAGCCACACTGATCAGGGCCCCTTTGTATATATATATCTTTCTTTCTTTCTTTTTTTTTTAATATATTTTATTGATTATGCTATTACAGTTGTCCCATTTCTCCCCTTCTCTCCCCTCCACCCTGTACCCCCTGCCACCCACATTTCCCCCTTTAGTTCATGTCCATGTGTCATACTTATGAGTTCTTTAGTTTCTACATTTCCCGTACTATTCTTGCCCTCCCCCTATCTATTTTCAACCTACATTCTATGCTACTTATTCTCTATACCTTTTCCCCCTCTCTCTTCCTCCCACCCTCCTGCTGCTAACCCTCCATGTGCCCTCCATTTCTGTGGTTCTGTTCCTGTTCTAATTGTTTACTTAGTTTCTTTTGGTTTTGCTTTAGGTGTGGTTGTTGATATTTGTGAGTTTGCTGTCCTTTTACTATACATGTCTTTTCTTTATCTTCTTTTCTTAGATAAGTCCCTTTAGCATTTCATAAAATAAGGGCTTGGTGATGATGAACTCCTTTAACTTGACCTTATCTGAGAAGCACTTTATCTGCCCTTCCATTCTAAATGAGAGCTTTGCTGGATAGAGCAATCTGGGATGTAGGTCCTTGTCTTTCATGACTTGGAATATTTCTTTCCAGCCCCTTCTTGCCTGTAAGGTCTCTTTGGAGAAATCAGCTGACAGTCTGATGGGAACTCCTTTGTAGGTTACTGTCCCCTTACCTCTTGCTGCTTCTAGGATTCTCTCCTTCGTTTTTACCTTGGCTAATGTAATTATGATGTGCCTTGGTGTGTTTCTTCTTGGGTCCAACTTCTGTGGGGCTCTCTGAGCTTCTTGGATTTCTTGGAAGACTGTTCCCTTTGCCAGATTGGGGAAGTTCTCCTTTATTATTTGTTCAAATACGTGCTCAATCTGTTGCTTTTCCCCTTCCGATTCTGGTACCCCTATAATTCGGATATTGGAACGTTTAAAGGTGTCTTGGATGCTCTTAATCTTTTCCTCAATTTTTTGAATTCTTATTTCATCATGCTTTCCTGCTTGGTTGATTCTATCTTCCTTCTGGTCCACTGTATTGTTTGGAGACTCATATTCCTTCCTTTCACTATTGGCTCTCCTCCGCGTGTCTTCCTGCATCTATTTTATGGTACTCTGCATTCTTTCATCTAAATTTCGTCCAAAATCTACCAGTTCCATGAGCTTTCTGATCACCAGTGTTTTGAACTGCGCATCTGATAGATTGGCTAATTCTTGGTCGCTCAAAAGGATGAGTCCTAGGGGACTGATTTGCTCTGTTGAAAACATGGTTTTTTTTTTCCCCGTCTCTCCTTTTTTTTTTCCCCCCCGGTCTGGTTGCTCTTGTTACGGTGGGGGGCGGAGCCTTAGGTGCTCACTGGGGCTGGGCACCCCAGTCGCTAGATTGTGACGTTATATGTGGGGGCGGGGCGGGAGAAAACGATGGCGGTAGTTCCGTTCCCCTGGACTCAGACCCTTGTCTGGGCTTCCGGGCCGCGAGTTCTGCCCTGGTCCACAATCGCTGCCCCTCTGGGTCTGCCAGCCGCAGCTTGCATACTCAGGGATCACCGCTGCCTTCTTACGCGCCCGATGGCTTTTGCGCCGATTTCGCGCCAAACCTTCCCCCGACCTCCGCGCGCCGCCGAGCCGAGCCAGCCCCGCGCCCGCCGGCTCGTCTTCTCCTACCAGTCCGGATGAACGTGTCTACTTCAACTTCTTGGCTGCCCGACTTCCATTCAGATAAATCCTCTGCCGGATCTGGCCGGATCTTTACTATTCTGATAGTAAATTATTGTTGTAAATTATTGGTTTTCTAATCTTGGTTGTATGAGGAGGTACGGTGCAACCACCTAGTCCTCCATCTTGCCCTACATATATCTTTCAACAAAAGTATATACCTTGAGTATACACAAATCTTTTTTGTTGTTCTTTCTCCAGTTACAGTAAAGTATGAGCATTTTCTCCTGGGTGTAAGATTTTAATAGGTGAGGGCAAGCATTTGGAGTAGAGGGAACATCATATGTTTGAATGGTACAGAAGTAGGAAAACTCAGGATCTGTTTTGGGGAATAATAATTAAGCCCATTTTAGTGGAGTGAATGTTGGAAAGTGGTCAGTGATGATGCTGGAAAGGAAGGCTTGGGACAGAGCATAGTTTGCCTGAACAGATTGAGGAGCTTCTCTTCGGGGAAATTTCGTCTCTGTTAACAATTTATTATTATTATTTTTTTTTTTTTTTTTTCATTTTTTTTTTTTTTATTTCAATCATTGTTCAAGTACAGTTTTCTGCCCCCTACTCCCGTTTCAGCCCCTCCACCCAACCCTCCCCCCTTCCCCCCATTAACAATTTATTATTAAGTCTCCTGAGGAGTGTGGCTAACTGGAAGCAGTGGTGACTTTGGAGGGACAGACCTAGCTTTAAATCTCTGGTCTGCTGCATATGAACAAGGAGACCTCAGTTTCCCCCTCTGTAAGATGAGTATGGAATAGGACCATACTGTTTTGGGAGGATTAAATGAGACTGTGAGAGTGCCGGGAACATTCTTTCTCTTGGACCTCCTGTTTGGAGACTTTGTAGTTCCTACAGTAGTAGCCCAAGGGAAAAATTCCTGTGAGGCCAGTAAGGAACTCCTGGAGATTCTACTTGAGCGAGAGCTACCTCATTTCTAAAAGGCCTGAAGCTCAGCAGATTTACCTAAACTACAAATTGGAAATGCAGACCCACAAATGAGTTAATTACTTTGTTTTTCTTTTTCTTGAATTCAGCTGATTTTTTTTTGTCAGCTACACTTTTGAAAAAGTTAAATTATACTGAAGGTCTTATAGGGAAAAATAGCACCATCTTTTTATATCTTCTTATGTCCCACTTCCCATCCTAGGAGACCACCACTTTTAATTTCTAGAGTTTTTGTTCTCTAGTATTATACTTTGTATGTCAATTTTAGACATTGTGTATTGACTTCCTGTTGTTCTAGCTAAGGATTTAGCTTTCATAGCTGTCCTCTCCCCTTCCCCCATTCTCTCCTATACCATTATTTAATGATGCTTATTGATGTGTTAATTCTAAACAAGCAGTGTCCAATCGAGAGACATATTCTGCCCTTAACTTTACTTACCATATTTTGCCATGTATAAGGTGCTCCAGTGTAATAATGTGCACCACGTTTTTGGCCCAAACTTTTGGGAAAAAAATCTTTTGTTTTAATTTTTTAATTCAATTTATATATATATATATATATATATATATATATATATATATAACTCATTATCATGTCCCAGGGTATTATTTTGCATATGGGCATCATTGCTGTCTAGAATTATACTTTTTTTTTTGAAGATTTTATTTATTTATTTTTAGAGTGGGGAGGGGAGGAGATAGAGAGAGAAACATCGATGTGAAGTTGCTGGGGGTTATAGCCTGCAACCCAGGCATGTACCCTGGCTGGGAATTGAACCTGCAACACTTTGGTTTGCAGCCCGCGCTCAATCCACTGAGCTACGCCAGCCAGGGCTATAGAATTATACTTTTAACACATAAGCATAAATAAAAGAATTAAAAACATTTATATAGATATGGAATTAGTAATATCCATGTATAATATGCACCCTTATTTTTCCTTCAAAAAGTTGGGCAGAAAAGTGTGCATTATACATAGCAAAATATGGTACTGGTATTTTTCATATTTATGATCTCCACTCATGAGTTACATCATTATCTAGGTAGGAACTTCTGAATATTAGTTCATGTGTCCACATTTATTTTTATAAATTCTTTCCCTTCGCTGCAACAGAAAACCTGGTAACAGCATATACACATTTTATGTTGTTCTCCTTTAGAGCAATCCAAAATGTTTGTGAAGGTGTTTACTGAAATTGACCGGATGCCTCAACTTCTTGCATACTATTACAAGTGTCACAAGGTGAGAAGCTGTGAGTGGTTATGCTTGTGGAATCCTAGTTCCATGCCCACGGGTAAAAACTTCTCCCTCACATTGACCATTTTCTTTTCATTAGCCAGCAGGGGGCGCTCTTGGTTCAGCCTGAGGATTTATTTAATTGCCAGCTGGAAAATGAATCATCAGTTTTGGTCCCTCTTGTATTTATTTACAGCTGGATTTCATTTATAGGCTGAAAAGTTGTTTTCATTTTTTCATTTGTCCTCTAAGGGAGATTCATGTATTAAGTTTTATTAAGCCCTCAGCAAGACATGGGAATTTTACATATTTCCTAGGGTGTTGAAATTATGTTCCTAAAACACTTGAGTGTCCTGGGCTAGCTTAATTTCTTTCAAGTCTGATGCTCATGTGTCATTTAAGCAGTAGTGTTAGGACTCAAAGCTAAAACACACACTCACACCACCTCTGAGGTCTGTTCTGAAGGTGGTAGTCTGCTGAGTGGAGGCCTGCTTTTGGTACAGGATAAAAGGGGAAAGGGTCAATTAGAGGGCAGTAGATTCAAGCTTTGATTGATGATCAGAGCAGATAGCTCTAAGTGGGGTTTTTCCTGTCTTTTTGGAAGTGCATGACCATCAGTGGGTACATGGTTGCTCAGGATAGTAGGTTGCAGTACTTTGCTTGCTGTGGTAGGAGGGCAGGGTGGTTTTAGTGGGAAGCACGTGTTGGTGTTCTCAGTAAGGCCCCTTTGTACTGCTTGTGCAGGCGCAGCTTGTAGCAGCCTGGCAAGAGCTCTGTCAAAGTGACCTACCTCTGGACCGGCAGCTCACTGAACTCTACGATGCCTTACTCGGAGCTTGGCACACGCAAATCCAATGGGCTACGCAGGTAACAGCTCATTTAGGTTCTGGGGAGAGCAAAGCATTGGTGACCAGGAAACAGGTGACTACCCTGGGAGTTGTCTCTCTCAAGTGCAGAGCACTGCCCGAGAACCTCTCTGTTTGCTGCTGTCATGGAAGGGGTTAAAAAATAAGCTCCAAACCCAAAACAATAAAATCTCTAGATCTCACTTAAAATTCTATTTTTTATTTATTTTTTAATTAAAAAATTACTTTTTAAGGATTTTATTTATTTATTTTTAGAGAAGAGAAGGGAGGGAGAAAGAGAGGGAGAGAAACATTGATCAGTTACCTCTCATACATACCTGGACTGGGGACCAAACCCGAAACCCAGGCTTTGCCCTGACTGGGAATTGAATGGGTGACCTTTTTGCTTTTTGGGATGATGGCCAACCCACTGAGCCTCACCCACCAGGGCTCAGTGAAAACTCTTATTATCATTCTCATCTATATCTTAAATAGAATCTAATGTGACATTGTTACTTGTTGTTCAGGAAGGGAGTCTGGAATTCCTCAAGGCCATTATCTTTTGATCTAAAAGCAGGAGGCTCTTAGCCAAGTGCTGATTGAGTGAACAAGATCGTTTTGTATCATAACTTTGCATAAAATTTACCTAGTCCAAAGTTAGTTTCTTTTGTTCTCACAATACCTCAAGAGTTAGCAAAGAATGTGATTCTATTTTATTTTTTAAGATTTTATTTTTACTTATTTTTTGGACAGAGGGCCAAGGAGGGAGAAAAAGAGGAAGAGAAACATCAATGTGGGAGAGATATATTAATCAGTTGCCTCTTGCAAGCCCCCACCTGGGGACCTGGCCTGCAACCCAGACCTATGTCTTGACTGGGAATCCAACCAGTGATTTTTGGTTTGTAGGCTGGTGCTCAGTCCGCTGAGCCACACCAGCTAGGGCAAGAATGTGATTTTAGAGCCACCCTCTGACTTGGGGGCAGAGGTGAGACTGAGGAACTATATTCGAAGTGGAAACTTTTCATCACCTACTTTCCCCAAACCTCTAGGCATTTTCAGCCATAAAGGTTGTGAACTATTGTCCCCTTGTCTTGATGCCAGAAGGTGCCGTAGGTCCTGTTTTAGAAGGGAAAGGGCCGCCTGCCTTCTCAGTGATGACTGACTGGGTTTGTTTATAGTGCGACTTACATTTTTTTTTTTCAAAATTAGTTGTGAATCACTCTTCAAATGTTTGTCATTTGCTGGAATGAACTCAACTGTAGTTGGAGAGAATTCCTTGTATAGGATCATCCATGCGGGGTGGTTAAATTACTTTTCTTCATCCTCCCTGTTTCTTTTTCCGAATCAACCTAATTCAGACTTCAGGAAAGAAAACCAAAAAACAATGTTGTGTAGAAGTTTCAGTTTTCATGTAATCTTTAGTTTTCAATGACCTTGTCCATCTATACTCATTTATGTGCTATCAGCCTCTTCTTCTGGTATCATGAAGATGAAAACAGTCCATGTCCATATGTACAGATGTTCTTCACATCTAAGGAAAAGGCTTTAGATTTCCCAGATTTCTGTTAAGGCCTCATCCCCAATTTCATAAAGCACGCACTTATGCTAATTCATACTTTGGGCCTGTGACCCATTCTCTTTTCAGGATGTAAGCATAGGAGGTGGCTGTTCTCTCCTGAAGCTCAGTCTAGGGTAACAGAAGCCCAGAGGTGCTGGAGTAAATACCTTCTTCAAAATTTCCCCTAGTATGTTAAGAGGAAGAATTTCCAATGTATAAAAACTTCAAAGCATTGTACAGTGAACAGCCATGTACCCACCTCTGAGGTTCCACAGTGAGCAACTTGCTGTATTATCATTATCATAGATCTAGGATCTGTCCATGTGTCTGTTTGTTCATTGACCCGCTTTAATTTTTTTGATTCATTTCAAAGTAAATTGCAAATTTTCACTGCAGAACATACATGTTTTTAAACTAGAGTTTAATATCTGTTTATGGTTTTTTAGAAAATTGGAAAATTATTTTAAATATGTTATTCCATTAGCTTTGACAAATGTAGCTACTATACAGCCTCATTTCATATTAAGATACAGAACAATTCCATCACCTCAGAAGTCCCCTCACGCTTCTTCCTAGTCAGTCTTTACACCAACACCCCTGAAGGCCACTATTTTCTGATTTGTTTCTACCATAAATTAGCCTGTTTTTTTACTGTGTGTGTTCTTTTGGTAAGGCTTCTTTTATGCAGTGTGTTCTTTGAGATTTATTCATGTTGCATGTATTAGTAGTTTGTTCCTTTTCAAACATTTTACAATTTTTTAAAATCCTCACCTGAAATATGTTTTTTAATTGATTTGAGAGAGAGAGAGAGAGAGAGAAACATTGATTGGTTACCACCTATATGCGCCCCACCAGGGTTTGAACCTATAATCTTTTTGTGTATAGAATAACGCTCCAACCAACCGAGACACCTGGCCAGGCCAGTTTGTTCCTTTTTATTGTTGAATGCTATTACTCAGTATGAAGATACCACAGTTTGTTTATTGTTTTATTGATGGACACTTGGGCTTTTTCCAGTTTTGAGTTAACATGAATAAGGCTGCTCTGAACATTGTTTTATAAGTCTTTTTGTGGACCCATATGATCCTATCTCTTGGGTAAATATCTAGGAGTGGAATTGCTCGGTTATATAGGGTAGGTATATGTTTAAATTTACAAGAAACTAGCAGACATTTTACCACAGTGGTTGTACTTTTTATATTCCCACAACACAAGTGTGTGAGGGTATTGATTATTCCATATCCTTGCCAACATTTGGTGTTGCCAGTCTTTAATTTTAGCTGTTCTGGTGGATGAGTTGTGATATCTCATGGTGGTTTTATGACTAGGTATGACTAAGGATGTTGAACACCTATTCATGTGCTTATGTCTTCCTTTGTGAAGTGTCTGTTTTGTTTTGTTTTCTCCCTTAAAAAGTTGAGTTACTGCCTTCCTATTACTGAGTTGTAGGAGTGCTTTTATATATTCTGGATAAAAGTCCTTTGTCAGATATGTTCTGGAAGTATTCCAGTCTGTGGTGTGAACAGGTGTATTAATTTTGATGAAGCTTATCAATTATTTTTTAAAATCTATTTTATTGATTATGCTATTACAGTTGTTCCATTAACCCCCCTTCATTCTCCTCCACCCTGCACACCCTCTCCCACCCACATTCCCGCCCTTTAGTTCATGTCCATGTGTCATAAGTTCTTTAGCTTCTACATTTCCCATACTATTCTTGCCCTTCCCTGTCTGTTTTCTACCTACCATCTATGCTACTTATTCTCTGTACCTTTTCCCCCTCTCTCCTCCTCCCACTCCCCTGTTGCTAACCCTCCATGTGATCTCTGTGGTTCTGTTCCAGTTCTAGTTGTTTGCTTAGTTTCTTTTGGTTTTGTTTTAGGTGTGGTTGTTAATAATTGTGAGTTTGCTGTCATTTTACTGTACATGTTTTTTATCTTTTTTCTTAGATAAGTCCCTTTAACTTTTCATAAAATAAGGGTTTGGTGATGATGAACTCTTTTAACTTGACCTTATCTGAGAAGCACTTTTTCTGCCCTTTCATTCTAAATGAAAGCTTTGCTGGATAGAGCAATTTTGGATGCAGGTCCTTGGCTTTCAAGACTTGGAATACTTCTTTCCAGTCCCTTCTTGACTGTAAGATTTCTTTTGAGAAATCAGCTGACAGACTGATGGGAACTCCTTTGTAGGTTACTGTCTCCTTATCTCTTGCTGCTTCTAGGATTCTCTCCTTCATTTTAATCTTGGCTATTGTAATTGTGATGTGCCTTGGTGTGTTCCTCCTTGGGTCCAACTTGAGTCCTTTTGGACTCTCTGAGCTTCTTGGACTTCCTGGAAGTCTATTTCCTTTGCCAGATTGGGAAAGTTCTCCTTTATTATTTGTTCCAATAACTTTTCCACTTGTTGCTCTTCCTCTTCCCCTTCTGGCACCCCTATAATTCGGATGTTGGAATGTTTAAAGGTGTCCTGGAGGTTCCTAAGCTTCTCATTTTTTTGAATTCTTGTTTTTTCCTTCTTTTCTGTCTGGTTGTTTCTTTCTTCCTTCTGGTCCACTCCATTGATTTGAGTGGACCTTCCCATCACTATTTGTTCCCTGTGCATTTTCCTTCATTTCACTCAGTGTAGCCTTCATTTTTTTCATCTAATTTGTGACCAAATTCAACCATTTCTGTGAGCGTCCTGATCACCAGTGCTTTGAACTGTGCATCTGATAGGTTGGCTATCTCTTCATCACTTAGTTGTATTTTTTTCTGGAGCTTTGATCTGTTCTTCAGTTTGGGCCTTTTTTTTTTTTTTTTTGTCTTGTTGTGCCTGTTACGTATGAGGGTCAGAGCCTTGGGTGTTTATCAGGTGTTTGCTGGGTTGTGATGGCTGTATGTTGGGGCAGGGTCCGAGAGGGAACAGTGATGCTTGCTCTACTCTCTGTTGGACTTCAGTCCCTTCTGTGGCTTCCCACAATTAAACTGGGCCTTTCTGGTGCTAATTCCCGTGTGGGTGGGCTTGTGCACGTTCTAGGACCCTGTGGGTCTCTCCAGTGAACTCTCCTGTGAGGCTGGGAATCTCTCCCAGTACCTCAACCCCCACAGGTATTTTCAGTCAGTTCCCGGAGGCCGTATTTCCCGGTGCTGAGACCCTGGGTTGCTCTCAGTGCCTTGCTTCACAGTTGCTGCCTTGCTGGTTCTGCTGGTTGCCACCCTGCACCCAGGATCCGCCCACTGCGGTCTTGAGCGCCTTGGATGCCTTATGTGCCCAGTCCCACTGTTTTTTGTGCCTCGACCCCTCTCTGCCCAGCTGCCTGACTCTGCCCCTCCTACCAGTCTGGATGAATGTGTCTTTCTTAACTCCTTGGTTGTCCGGCTTCCATACAGTTCAATTTTCTGTCAGTTCTGGTTGTTATTCTGTTTCTAAATTGTTGTCCCTGTCTTGGTTGTGCGAGGAGGCACAGCGTGTCTACTGATGCCTCCATCTTGGCCAGAAGTCCTCAATGATTTCTTTTATGATTATTGCTTTCTGTGTCCCAAGAAACCATCACCAACCCCCAAGTTGCAAAGATATTCTTCTGTTTTTTTTCTTGAAGCTTGTTTCACTTTTTGCAGTTCGGTCTGTGGTCCATCTTGAATGAATTCTTTTCTCTAGTGTCAGGTAGGGTCAGGTTGTTTTTTGCATGAGTTATTCAGGTTAATTCAGTAGCCCTAGTTGACAACTTTGGTTTTGTGGTCTGTGAACTTTTTGGTTGTTTTTTGGCCGATGGCCAAAGAGTCCCTTTTGCCTAATCACTTTAAAAGAAGGGAATACCTCTGAGCATAAGGGTTTTCACTGAAACATACATAAAACACGGTACTGAAGGTCTACAGTAGAATTTGAGTTTCACCGGGCCAGCCAATGAGAACTCTTTGATACAAAGTCATTTAGTCTAATTCTCCTCCCCTCCCCACCATCCCCGTCATTTCAGGGGGAGGTGAGAGTGAAATGGACACTTACTGCTCAGTACTTTCTCACATGTAGGAAGAAGTTAAGATTTCTTTTTCTAGATAAGAATAGTTTTCATCTCTTCCTTTCTTGTAGCAAAATGTTTCTTCTGCCAAATGAGGAAGTTGATTGAACTGGGTGATTCTGATGGTCTCTGAAATTCCATTCCATGAACATGTTTGAGGGATAGTGAGGGGAATGCCTTCCGTGGAGAGGAGGGTTTGTACTTGGGCAGCTGTATGGGGCATGGGGACATAGAATTGAACAACTTTGAATTCAACACACAGGAGTTTGTGAGAGTAACAGAGTGAATGATGACATTGTTTTAAGAATGATTTTGATGTCACCTATACGGTTTCTCTGCCAAAAGGCTTAACTCTCATGCTACTGTGAAGGAACTTATAAATAACCCAGATTCAATACTGGTTAGCTAAACAGCTGTCCTAGGCTGTTCAACAATGTCATTATCATGCATGACAGGAAAAAACATCAGGGATTTGTTTTAAGATGAAAGGAGACCAAGAAAATATGACAATTAAATGTAATTGCATGGTCCTTGATTGCATTTTGCACAGTGACAAAAGGCTATTGAGAACGTTAAAGGATAACTGGGGGAATTTGAACATGGCCTGTAGTAGCTACAGGTACAACATTTGGGTTAGGTGTGATTTACTGTAGTGTTGTAATGTAAACTGATACCCTCATTTTTTAAGAGGTATGTGTTGAAGCCATGTGTTATGATGTCCATGGCAGAAATAAAGCAAATGTGGTAAATTGTTTATAATGAATCTTACAATATTTAAACACTTAAAATTTAAGTAAAAAAATTTTTTTAAAGATTTATTTATTTATTTTTAGAGAGGGAAGGGAGGGAGAAAGAGAGAGAGAGAGAGAGAAACATGAATGTGCAGTTGCTGGGGGCCGTGGCCTGCAACCCTGGCATGTGCCCTGGCTAGGAATCGAACCTGTGACACTTTGGTCCTCCGTCCATGCTCAATCCACTGAGCTATGCCAGCCAGGGCAAATTTAAGTACAAAATTAAAATAACATTTAAAAGTAATAAATTTGGTGGTGGTGAGCTCATGAAGAAAGACTGGGGACAAAGTAGGAAGCTTGTCTGGTCTGGTGATGGTGACCTCGTAAAAGGCGTCTAGGTCCAGAACAAAGAATGGTTAGGACCTGTAGCTGATATGGGCACTGGAGAAAAGGAAAGTCAATGGGAGATTTTGCTCTGATGGAATGGATGCTATGGACAAAAATAGGGAAGTTAAAGAGAAACAGGTCTGGCGAGGTTAGTGGGAGAATCATTCTGATTTTGGACACTTAAATTTCAGATGAGAGTGACTCACCTTAATGCTGACATCCAGTAGGAGATGGGAAGATGGTTGTGCAGGAAGTATAAATTACTCATATTGTTTGTTGGTTTTGTTTAGTTCTTTGCTCTGTTTCTTTCTCTCAGACTCAAAAAAGGAGGTTTATCAAGCTAAATAGGTGTGCATTGAAGTTTTGTTAATTCTCTGTGCAGATTAAAAAACTTTGTTTTCCATTTTGATAATCTAAGAAAAATATAAGCATATTTTGGGTAATGTGTGGGACCACTCTATAACAGTTGCTACCCTGTAATTTCAGTGGGTGAGCTTGTGTGGATAGTCACATTGGTACACTCATTCTGTTGGGGGGCGAATTGGAAAAGAATAGAGACAAACTGAGTACTCATGTGATAGAAGCAGTGGTGCCAAGTGAGTGTTGTTTAATGCCATAGCCAACCCGATGTTTTCAAGTAGTTCGTAGTTTGAAAGAGATAGGAGCAATATGAGAATTCTGTCATACACTACCAAGTAGGACAGGCATGCTGGACTTGAGGACCTGTGCTGTAGTAGTCAGAGCAAAATAATGATGGAAAGGACAGGAGAACATTATCTTTATTTGTCCTATTATTTTGTTTTTAAAATATTTTATTTATTTATTTTTAGAGAAAGGGGAAGGGAGGGAGAAAGAGAGGGAGAGAAACATCAATGTGTGGTTGTCTCTCACACGCCCCCTACTGGGGACCTGGCCCACATTCCAAGCATGTGCCCTGACCAGGAATTGAACCAGCAACACCTTGATTCACAGGCCAGTGCTCAATCCACTGAGCCACACAGCCAGGGCTATTTGTTCTATTATTTTGAATTTTATTACTTTTATAGTTAATTTTTTATTGTGGTAAAATATATACAACTTGAACTATTTTTAAGTGTACAGTTAAGTCACAATAAGTACATTCAAATGTTAACTATCAGCACTATTTCCAGGATTTTTAAAAATTATGTCTTATTGATTATGCTGTTACAGTTGTCCCAAATTTTCCCCCTTTCCTCCCTCCATCCAGTAACTCCACTTCCTCAGGCAGTCCCCACACTATGGTTCATGTCCATGGGTCAGGTGTATAAGTTCTTTGGATACTCCATTTTCTATACTGTACTTTACATCTCTGTGACTATTCTGTAATTTGTACTTCTCAGTCCTCTCATCACGTCACCCATTGCCCCCCCTCCCATTTGGCAACCATCAAAACGTTCTCCACATCACTGATTCTGTCTCTGTTCTTGTTGCCTAGTTTTTTAGATTTAGTTGTTGATAGATATGTATTTATTGCCATTTTATTGTATATGTATTTATTGCCATTTTATTGTTCATAGTTTCAATCTTTTTTTTTCTTAAGTAAGTCCCTTTAACATTTCATAAAACAATGATTTGGTGATGAATGAACTCCTTTAGTTTTTTATTGTCTGGGAAGTTCTTTATGTGCCCTTCAATTATAAATGATAGCTTTACTGGGTAGAGCAATCTTGGTTATAGGTTCCTGCTTTTTACAACGTGGAATATTTCTTGCTTGCCATTCACTTCTAGCCTGCAAACTTTCTTTTGAGAATCAGCTGACAGTCTTATGGGAACTCCCCTGTAGGTAACTAACTGCTTTTCTCTTGCTGCTTTTAAGTTTCTCTTTTTATCTTTAACCTTTAAGATTCTCTCTCTCTCTTTGACATTTTAATTACAATGTATCTTAGCGTGGGCCTCTTTGCATCCATCTTGTTTGGGACTCTGTGTAGTTTGGACTTGAATGTCTATTTTCTTCACCAATTCAGGAAAGTTTTCTTTTATTATTTTTAAAAATAGATTTCCAGCTTCTTGCTGTTTCTCATCTCCTCCTGGCACCCCTAAGATGCAAATGTTGGAATGCTTGAAGATGTTGCAGAGGCTGCTTACACTTTCCTCCTTTTTTTGGATTCCTTTTTGTTCTTGTTGTAATTGGTTGCTTTTTAAGCTTCCTAATATTCCAAATTGTTGATTTGATTCTGTCTTTCATCCACTTTACTCTTGTTTCCCTTGAAATTGTTCTTTATTTTATCTAGTGTATCATTCATTTCTGACTGGGTATTTTTTATGGTGTTGAGGTCCCCTTTCGAGTTCCTTGAGCATCCTTATAACCACTGTTTTGAACTCTGCATCTGATAGATGATCTCATCTCCATTTTGTTTAGTTCTTCTTCTGGAGTTTTGTTCTGTTCTTTCTTTTGGGCTATGTTTCTTTGTCAACTCATTTTGGCAGCCTCCCTATGTTTGTTTCTATGTATTAGGTAGAGCTGCTATGACTCCCTGTCTTGGTAGTGTGGCCTAATGTAGTAGGTATCCTATAGGGGCCCAGGTACAGCCTCCTCTATACCCATGCTGGGAACTTGAGGTGCGCCCTTTGTGTAGGCTGAGTACACCCCCCTCTTGTAGTTGAGCCTTGGATGCCACTGGCAAGTCAATGGGAGGGATTTACCCAGGCCAGTCAGCTGCAAGGACTGGTTCTGACCTTGACCACTAATCTCCGCCCTCTGTGGAGGATTAGTTATGCAGGGGCAGGGTGGTGGTGCTTTGACAGGGTCTTTAGCTGTCCACTAGGTGCACAGAGGCTCTCGGGTTTACTGGGTGGTACAGGCCAAGGTCAGCCTCAACCTATGTTTTGCCTAGGGCTACCCTGCCTGAGGTATAAAACAATCTGAGATAGCTCCTACTTGTGCTGAGATTTGAGATTCCCAAGTGAAGCCAGCCTGTGAACCTAGACTGGTTGCTGCTAGTGCTGGTCCTGGAACCACTTAGCAAGAGTTGCTGGGGATGGGGACTCAATGAGGCTGACTGTTGCTTGTTTGAGAGGATTTAGGAAGTTGTGAAGCCTTAGCCAAGGCCAGCCATTCATATGGAAAAGCAGCTTTGGTGGCCCAGCAAGTTGCATGGGACAGAGTCTCTGGGGATGTCCTAGGTGGGACACTTAGCCAGGTTGATAGAGTCTCAGATATGGCACCAGCCTGCCAGCTCCTTGGCTCTGTGGGGGGAGGGTTCAGAAAAGGTACAATGGCCTCTGCCCACCTTTCTGCCTGGGAGAAAGCTGTCCACCAGCTCTCACCTTGTTGCCAAACACTTGTTTTTCCTTGGTGCTCTTCAAGGTGTTATTTGGTGCTAGAGCTCAGAGGACGTGCGTCTGAGTAAGTCCTTGTATGGGTTCTTTAAGAGGAACTGCTTAGGAAGTTTCTTCCACTAACTCAATCCCTGCTGGTTTTTGCAGCCAGAAGTTATCAGGACTCATCTTCCTGGCACAGTAACCCTGGGCTGAGGGGCCTGGTGTGGGGCTGGGACTCCTTGCTTCCGAGATATCCCTCCCAAATTTTTATCTACCACATGTGGATGTGAGAATAGCCTGTTCCATGTCTGTGCCCCTTCTACCAGTATGGATGGATGTGGTTTCTTTAATTCTGTAGTTGTCAGGCTTCCATTCAACTCAATTCTGATGGTTCTGAGTGATGGTTCTATATTTTAGTTGTAAGTTTGATGTGGTTGTCCCAGAGCTTTTGTATCATCTCATTCAGAAACAGTGTACCCATTAAGCAATAACTCTTCATTCCTCCTTCCTTTATTACCTGCTCCTTTAAGTTTTCCTATTGTAGATACCTCATATAAGTGGAATCATACATCATTTTTCACTTTATGCACGTTTTCAGCCATCATCCATGTTGTAGTATGTAACAGATTTCACCCTTTTTATGGCAGAATAATATTCCATTGTATGTAGGTACCACATTTTGTTTATCCATTCATCTGATGATAGATATATGGATTGCTTCTACCTGTTGGCTCTTGTAAATAATACTGCTATGATATCTAACATTGGTGTACAGATACCTACTTGTGTCCCTGTTTTCACTTCTTTTGGGTATATACCTAGGAATGGAATTTTTGGTAACTATGTAATTCTTTGACATTCTGGGGAGTTACCAACTGTTTTCTATAGCAGCTGTATCATTTTTATATTCCTGCCAGCAATGTACGAGTATTCCAGTTTCTCCACATCCTTGCCAACACTCATCATTTTTCTTTCTTTTCTTTTTCTTTTTTTTGATAATAACCATCCTAGTAGGTGTGAAGTGGTGGTTATTTTTGGTTTTGATTTTTATTGCTCTGAATGACTAATGGTGTTATAATCTACTCACATGCTTATCAGCCCTTTTGTATTATCTTCTTTGCAGAATGCCTATTAAAGTCTTCTTCCCATTTTTGACTTGGGTTGTTTGATTTTATGTTATTGAGTTGTAGGAGTTCCTTATATAACCTGGTTAGTAATCCCTTACCAGATATATGGTTTGCAAAGTTTTTTTCTCTTGTGGGTTATTTTACTTTCTTGATAGTATCTTTTGGTGCACAGAATATAAATTTTTAATAAAACCCTCACCTGGGCACATGCTTGTTGATTTTAGAGAGAGGGGAAAGGAGGGAGGGAGAGAGAGAGAGAAAGAGAGAGAGAGAGAGAGGGAGAGAGAGAGAAACATCAATGTGAGAAAGAAACATTAATCAACTACCTCTCCTACCCACCCTGACCAGGGATCAAACCTGCAATCTAGGCATGTACCCTGACCAGGAATTGAACCCACCACCTTTTGGTTTATGGGATGATGTTCCACTCAACTGAGCCACACTGGCCAGGGCAAAATTTTAAAACTTTAATGTTGTCCAATTTATATATTTTTTTCTTTTGTTGTCTATGCTTTTGTTGTTATACTTTAAAAAACTACTGCTAAATCCATGGTCAGCTGTGGCTTGTGTGTCTCAATGGATTGAGTGCTGTCCAGTGACTTGAAAAGTCATAGGTTCTTTTGCCAATCAGGGCACATGCCTGGGTTTTACGCAAGGTCCCCTGTTGGGAGTGTGTGAGAGACAGCTGATAGATGTTTCTCTCATACATCAATGTTTCTCTCCACTTGCTCTCTCCCTTCCCCTCTCTCTAAAAAAATTAATAAAATATAAAAAATTAATTAAAAATCCAAGGTCATAAGAATTTTTCCCTGTGTTTTCTCTTATTGTTTAGCTCTTAATGTTTTGAGTTAATATGTTATATGATGTTGGGTAAAGATCCACCTTCTTTCATTTGCATGTAGATATCTAGTTTTCTGAGCACCATTTGTTGGTACACATATCCTTTCCCCTACTGAATGGTTTAGGCACCCTTGTTTAAAAATCGTTTGACTGCTTATATGAAGGTTTATTTCTGAGCTGTCCATTCTATTCCATTGGTATATATATTTATTCTTTTGCCAATACCACAGTGTTTTGATTATTGGACCTTTGTAGTAAGTTTTGACATCGGGAAGTAGGAGACTGCCAATGCTATTCTTTATTGAGATAGTTTTGGCTATTTAGTGTGTCCTCTAAAATTCCATGTGAATTTTAAGATGGGCTTTTTAAAAAAAAGTGTATTTTACAGATTATGCTATTAACAGTTGTCTCATTCTTTTTTCTCCCTTTTACCCGCTCCACCTGGTACCTAATTTACTCTAGAATCCCCCCCCCCCTTAGTTCATGTACATGGGTCATACCTCTAAGTTCTTTAGCTTCTACTTTTCCAATACTGTTCTTAACCTCCCCCTGTCTATTTTGTACCTACCGTTTATGCTTCTTATTCCTCGTACCTTTTCCCCCATTCTTCCCCCTCTCCACTGATAACCCCCCATGTGATCGATCTCCATTTCTCTGATTCTGCTCCTGTTCTTGTTGTTTGCTTATTTTTGTTTTTGTTTTTGTTTTTTTAGATTCAGTTGTTGATAGTTGTGAGTTTGTTGTTATTTTACTGTTCCCAGTTTTGATTTTCTTCTTTTTCTTAGATAAGTCCCTTTAACATTTCATATAATAAGGGCTTAGTGATGATGAACTCCTTTAACTTGAACTTATCTCGGAAGCACTTTATGTACCCTTCCATTCTAAATGATAGCTTTGCTGGATAAGAGTAATCTTGGATGTAGGTCTTTGCTTTTCATGACTTGTAATACTTATTTCCAGCTCCTTCTTGCCTGCAAGGTTTCTTTTGAGAAATCAGCTGATAGTCTTATGGGAACTCCTTTTTAGGTAACTGTCTCCTTTTCTCTTACTGGTTCTAAGATTCTCTCTTTGTCTTTAATCTGTGGTAGTTTATTGATGATATATTTTGGTGTGTTCCTCTTTGGTTCCAGCTCCTTTTGGTCTCTCTGAGTTTCCTGGGACTACCTGGAAGTCTGTTTCCTTCTCCAGATTGGGGAAGTTTTCCTTCATTATTTTTTCAAATAAGTTTTCAGTTTCTTGTTCTTCCTTTTCTCCTTCTGGCACCCTTATGATGTGGATATTGGAATGTTTAAAGTTGCCCCGGGGGTTCCTAAGCCTGTCTTCATTTTTTTGAATTCTTGTTCCTTCATTATATTCTGGTGGATGCTTATTTCTTCCTTTTGTTCCAAATTGTTGATGTGAGTACAGGTTTCCTTCCATTCACTGTTGGCTCACTGTACATTTTCCTTTATTTTACTTTCTATAGTTTTCACTTCTTCCTTTATTTTGTAAATGGACTCAGTCATTTCTGTAATCATCCTGATTACCAGTGTTTTGAAACCTGCATCTGATAGGTCGACTATCTCCTCGTTATTTAGGTCTTTTCTGGAGTCTTGATCTGTTCTTTCACTTAGGTTACGTTTCTTTGTCTTGGTGCACCTGGAATGGTGTAAGGGGTGGAGTCTTCGGTATTCACCATGGCGGGGCTCCCATTTGCTGTCATTGTGGTGCTGCATGTGGGAGAGGTGTTAGAGAGGGCACAATGACGGTTGCTCGACTGTCACCTCACTTTGAAGAGACTGGCTGTTTCTCCTGCCACCACAATCCTCACAGGTTTTTACAGCCAGATGTTCTAGGCTTTATTTTGCCCATACTAGAACCCTGGGTTACAAGGTCTTTCTTGCTCCCCAGTTGTTCCTCACTGTTTATCTGCATGCGAATGTGGGACTGCCAGGTCACTAGCCACTGCCTTGTCTGCCTGGTATGCCAGCTTCTGCCGTGCCCTGCGTCCGCTTCACCCTGGCTGCCTCTCTCTGCCTTTCCTACCAGCCTGGATGAATGTTTGTTATTTAATTCCTTAGTTGTCGAGCTTCCATGAAGTTCAATTTTCTGGCAGTTCTGGTGGTTTTTGTTTTTAAATTGGTTGTTTCTTTCTTTTTGTTGTGTGAAGAGGCAAAGTGTATCTACATATGCCTCCATCTTGGTCATATCTCAAGATGGGCTTTTTCTTTTCTTTCGAAAATATCTTTGGGATTTTGAAAGAGATTGCATTGGATCTGTAGATTACTGTGAGTAGTATTACCTTCTTAACAATAAGTCTTCCAATTTATGAATGTGGAATGCTTTCCATTTTTGTATGTGTGTTCATCAATTTCTTCCAGCAGTGTTTTGTTGTTTTTGGTGTACAAATATTTTAGTTACTTGGCTATGTTTATTTCCAAGTATTTTATTCTTTATTATAAATGGAATTGTTGTCTTAATTTTCTTTTCAGGTCGTTTGTTAGTGTACAGAAACACAACCAATTTTTCAATAAATTTTTGTATTTATTGATTTGAGACAGAGAGGAAGGGAGAGAGAAAAAAAAACATTGATTTGTTGTTCCACTTATTTATGCATTCATTGGTTGCTTCTTGTGTGCCCTGATCAGCGATTGAACCCCCAGCCTTGGCCTGTCAGGACGATGCCTTATCCAGCTGAGCTACCTAACCAGGACCTTAAAATTTTATTTATTTATTTTAGAGAGAAACCTCAATCTGTTGTTCTCCTCATTTATGCATTCATTGGTTGACTCCTACATGTGCCCTGATCAGGGATTGAACCCATAACCCAGGGCGTGTTAGGACAATGCTCTAGCTAACTGAGTTGCCTTCCCGGACTCAGAACTGATTTTTGAGTATTGATTTTATATCTTGTATTTACGCTGAATTTGTTAAATATTTTAATAGTTTTTTTGTGAATTCTTTAAGGTATGCTACTTATAAGATTATTATTTGTGAACAGAGATAACTTTATTCTTCCTTTCCAATTTGGTAGCAGCCTTTTCTTTCTTTGTGTTGTCCAATTAATTACTCAGGCAAAAGTGGGCATTCTTGATCTTAGGGGGAGAAAGCTTTCAATCTTTCAGTATTGAGTATGATGTTAGCTGGGGGGTTTTTATAAATGATCTTTATCATATTGAGGAAGTTCCTTTCTGTTTCTAGTTTATTGAGTTGTTTAAATCATGAAATTGTGTTGAATTTTGTCAGATGTTTTTTCTGCATTGAGGTTATCATGCATTTTTTTCCCTCATTCTGTTAATGTGCTGTATTGCATTGATTGATTTGTGTATTTTGAACCATCTTTGCACTCTGGAGATCAATTTTCACTTGGTCATGAGGTATCATTCCTTTCATGTGCTGCTGAATTTGGTTTACTGGTATTCTGTTTAGGATTTTTGTATTTGTAATCATAAGGGATATTGGTATATAATTTTCATGTAACTTAATGTGCATTTCATCTAAGTTAATTTGTTGGTATATAATTATTCATAATATTCTCTTATAAATCTTTAATTTTTATAAAATTGGTAGCGTCCCTACTTTCATATCTGATATTAGATATGAAAGTAGGGACGTTTTGAGTCTTCTTTTTTTCTTAGTCACTCTAAGGTTTGCCTATTTTCTTAATCTTTTCAAAGAAACAATTTCTAGTTTTGTTGATTTTTAAGTTGGTTTTTCTTCTTTTGAGTCTTCTTTTTTTCTTAGTAACTCTAAGGTTTGCCTATTTTCTTAATCTTTTCAAAGAAACAATTTCTAGTTTTGTTGATTTTTAAGTTGTTTTTTCTAGTCTCTTTTATTTGTTGTCTCTGCTGTAATCTTTATTAGTTTTGTTCTTTTGCTATTGTTGTGTTTAGTTTCTTCTGTTTCTAGTTCCTTAATGTGTATAGTTAGGCTACTGATTTGAGATATTTCTTTTTTAATGTCTGCATCTACAGCTATTAATTTCCCTCTTAGTGCTGCTTTTACTGTATCCCCTGAGTTTTGCTATGTAGTGTTTTCATTTTCATTCATCTAAAGATATTTTCTAATAAAAGTTTTAATTTATTGATTTTATGGTTTTTAAACTTACATCTGTTTTGGCCTTAATGTTGCATAAGAAAAATCTCATATCTTGAGTCATGTTTGTGCATTATTTAAATTGTTATAATTTTAAAAAGCATTTAATCATCAGTGGAAGTCTATAAGAATCCCCCTCTAAAGTCACTGTGCATATGATTCAAATTTTGTCAAAGATATGTCTTGTCTATAGAATAGGCAAAAGCCTCAGTGAATAAGTGAATCTATGATCTAAAAGGCTCTGGATACACTGTTTCTGGCGGTCCTTACCTTTACTGAAGATCTACATTAAGAAGAGAGAGGTGGCTGAGAGCTGGTCTGTGAATCTGTTTAAAGGTTCTCCAGATCTGGTTCAGTGAATTGCTCTTCTTTAATTCTGTTTTGTTCCCTCCTTTCCAGTTCCTCCCAATTTCTGCATTGTCATCTTCACAGTTTTTGGTGACCATACAGGGATGTCTGACCTGAAGCCCATGGGCCACATGGGCTATGAATGCATCCCAAAACAAAATTGTAATTTACTTAAAACATTATGAGATTTCGTGTGTGTGATTATGTGTCACAGTGTATTTAATGTGTGGCCCAAGAAAACACTTCTTCTCCCAGTGTGGTGCAGAGACACCAAAAGATTGGGCACCCCTGAATTCTAAATACTACATTTTATAGATTTGTAAATAGTTCAGCATTTGGGGCCAGTGATAGACATGAAGTAGCCAGTTGTTCTGGACAAGTTGTAAGTCCTACCAGTTCACTTGGCTTTCTGCGCATGTTTGCCTTAGCCATGAGAAAAACTTGGAATTCATAGCTCTTGATTAGACCAGTTGGAGTGATCTAGGAGATTACTTCTTTAGAAGGTATGTACCCATTTGATCATGTATACTAATGCATATACCCTTCTCTCACTGCAGGTTTTCAAGAACCCCTGCGAGGTGGTGACTGTGCTGCTGATTCAGACCCTGGGGGACTTGGCGCCCTCTCTACCCATGTGCCTCACCTCCAGTGTGGAGCGGGCAGGACCTGAGCTGGAGCTCCCCAAGCTGCTGGAGTTGTACGCTGCCACTGCTCACTTTGCCAAGGGGCTGGAGATGGCACTGCTTCCCCACTCACGTAAACATATGTCTCTTCATCTCCACCTTGACTTTACTTACTTTTGTTGAAGCTTCTGGGGTCTGGGTTGGTATGCCTTTTCAGGCACCTGATTTTACAGAAATGAAAGGCATCACTGTTCTCCTCAACAGATATGATAACCTTTTCCCTGAAAACATTACCATTATGGAAATAGTTGCTGCTTAATATACTTACTGAATAACAGTGCTACCTTGGTGCTTTACTCATTCTGGGGAAGTGATGGACCCTTCTGCAGGGTCTTAGAAGGTACAAGAGGCAAGTAGACATTAGTAGCTGCCAGTTGGGAAGGGTTTCTTTGGGAATATAGTGTCCTCTTCCTTTTAAGTCATCATTTAACCTCAGGCAATTCAACCTAAAAGTTAGAAAACAAATGGATTAGAGGAACTTTTTGATATGGCAACAAGTTTTGAGGATAGGGGTGCTGTGTCAGGACTGAAGGTGGCCATAGGGAGAATGGGCATTCCCCAGTGCCATCTGAGAGCAGAGCAGTCTCTCTCCCCATTTGGGCACATGATGCCCTGGGGTATGCACTTCCCCAGCTCTTCCCATCTGTGCTAAAAGTATCATCAACTTCTAAGTAACACAGACCTCATGACGCATGCTGCTGTCAGATCAGGAAATAGCTCTAGGAAGGTCTTGTTCTGCCATGAATGACTGCTGTGTCACCAGCTCAGCTTATTTAATAGTTATTCTCTTTAATTTTACACTGGCATATAAAATTACCTTGGACATTCCAGGGAGTATGTTTATTGTTCTGGCTCCTGGTGATTCATAGGTGTTTTTGGCATACTCAGTGGTCAGGCCTTGGTTGTGGGAGAGGCACAGTGACTGTGGCAGCTTCCAGGGGATGAAGGTGCCCTTCCAAGTGGCCAGAGGGTATGGAGGCCATGGGAGCAGAGTGGATGAAGGTGCTCCAGGAGCAGGTTACTTTCCTCCCGCTAGAGAGTATTGAAGAGTCAGGCATACAAGTGCTTTGTTAGTCAGCCATAGATAGTGGTTAAGATTTTTAATGATTCCTATTGCTATTGTCAAAAATGTATTTTTTAAAAAGATTTTATTTATTTTCAGAGAGAGGGAGAAGGGAAGGAGAAAGAGAGGGAGAGAAACATTAATCAGTTGCTTCTTGTGGTCCCCCAACCTGGGACCTGGCCTGAAACCCAGGCACGTGCCCTGGCAGGGTATCAAACTGGTAACCTTTGGGCTCATAGGCCAGCATCCAATCTACTGAGCCTCACCAGCCAGGGCTCATAAAAGTATATTTATTTATTTATTTATTTTTAGAGAAAGGGGAAGGGAAGGAAAAAGAGAGGGAGAGAAACATCAATGTGTGGTTGCCTCTCGTGTGCCTCCTACCAGGGACCTGGCCTGCAACTCAGGCATGTGCCCTGACTGGAAATCGAACTAGTGACCCTTTGCTTCGCAGCCCAGCACTCAATCCACTGAGCCACACCAGCCAGGTCAAATAAAAGTATTTTTTTTTAATTTAAAAATACTTTGGAAACATTTAACAGAAATAAAAAAGAGAATAAAAATGAGCCTCACTCATTACTCTGAGAGAGTCACTGAAACATACATTTCTTCCCAGTAATTCAAATATAAATGCACATTTTTTATAAATATCTATACTTTATATGCACATACATACATATGTACATATTTTTAAATATTGGTTGAACACAATCTTCTCTTTTTTTGCTTAAAATAATATAAGGAGAATTTTCTTACGTCATTAAATGTTTAATGACCACTTTATGAGTTGCGAAAATTCATTGTTAGTTCTTGGAACCCTTTGTGTCAAAAGCAAGAAAGCACTCAAGGACTAATAGGGACATATCAAAAAGATACAGGTGCCAAACTGAAGGAGCAGCCACTGACCAAATTTCAAATAATTTGAATATTGAAATGAATAATAACAATAATGGATGAAAACACAAGGAATAAAAAAGAATTCATGAGTTCATAGTAATATTAAAGAGAGAGAGAGAAAGGAAAATTCCTTCTTTACAAAAGAATGCTGGAACATATATGTAGAAGGAATGAGAAAGTTAGAAAATCTCCATTTATTGTCAGTACTGTTAAAATTTATTCAGGCAAGGATTATCAGTTGGTGCCAAAGTCACTGAGAAAATGTTCAACCTAGAAGTTGAATTGCTGTGTCATAGAATATGCTCATTTAAATTAAAAAAAAAAATTTATTTATTGATTTCTATGGGGAGTAGGGGGAGAGAGTGAGAGAGAAATATCACTTTGTTGTTCCACTTATTTATGCATTTATTGGTGGTTTCTTTGGTTCGCAGCCCGCGCTCAATCCACTGAGCTACACCAGCCAGGGTCTTGGTGGTTTCTTGTACCCTGACTGGGAATCAAACCTATAACCTTGGTGTATTGGGATGATGCTGTAACGAACTGGGTCAGGGCCTGCCCATTTAAATTTTGATATACAATTTTAAATTTTTACGTTGTTGAATTTTGGGAATGCCTAGTGTGTTGGTACTCTGTTTCTGTAAAGTTCAGGAAAAGTGTTTTCCTGCAGAGCCTTTTCCCTATAGCAGTGTTTAAACTTGACTGATGAGTCATTATTTGAAAAAGTTCCTTTTTTTCTTTTTGATTTAAAAATGTTTTATTTTTTAATTAGAGTATGAAGAAGTTCTTAACTACAATGGATTGTGGGATGTAGGGGCTTGGTGTCTTTAATAGTGCTTTTGACAAATAATACACGGAGTCCAAATGTATCAAGGTATTGACAGAAGTGATTTTTACAGTTTCCATGGATAGTAAAAGCAGGCCAGAGAATGTAGTCATCCTGAGATGAAACGGGAAAGCCCCAGTACCTGTCCCCTGTTGTTTTCCAGAACTGATTTCTGACTCTGCGTTCATTATTGCCTCTCATTTCTGATTTCCTAAAGATGAGCACAACCCAGTGAAAGTCATGGAGCTGGTGGACACCGTGTACAGTCCATACAAACCCTACCAGCTCAAGTACGGCGACATGGAAGCCAGGAACCTCCTCATCCAGATCAGCACAGTGCCTCTGGTAATGTTGTGACACTGCCACTGGTCACTCAGGGGTCATTCTGTTTGCTGGGCAGAGGGTTTGGGATGATGTGCACCAGAGAATGTGGCTGCAAGGTCCACAGAGAATGTTCTTATGCATGGAATAAGAACAGCTACGCAAAACCCAGCTCTAAGGCCCTTGTGGGCCCTTGTGGACCAAATGTAAAATGAGACCACAGATGTACTCACAGTTTTCTACTTAAAATCCCCAATAAAGATCTAATTGGACGAGAAGCTTCCTTCTGGTAGGGATAAGTTAATTGTCTCCCTGATTTAATCATTTCTTTTGTGGGGATAGTCTTTTTTTGTTTGAGGCAGATAAGCAAAGGAGTACAGCAGCTAGGCTCTTACGGACAGGGCTCTAGGGGAAGGTCTACCATCTAGGGGCTAAGGGAAAGAGAGTTCATGCCCAGAGCAGATGTTAAGATTATTTGGTGTGAGGTGAGTTGACATTTTGGAACAGATCTTAGGGTAGTTAAATCTACTGCTGTGTCATTGTTCTGTTTTCTAGGGATGCACTTAGAAAGTCTGTTATGCTTAAGTGATGCACTTGCCTCTGAAGGAGGGATTTTCTTTTCATGGCTTTCTTTTGGAATGTCTGATGCAGAGAATCTGATTTCTCGCTTGAGAACTAGAGGGAGAGATGCCATCTTAACCACAGAAAAAGAGGAAAAAAATGAAAAATGTAAGGATGAATGTTAGGATTTGATCATGCTTCCCTGCCAGGAGTTAGTTTCTGTTATCTCACTGGCCACTTTGGCCATCCTCCTCTGGTTCAAGCTCATGAAGAGCTGCCACAGTTGGGAACTGCATTTCTGATGTCCCTGGTAAGTGATTTTACCATAGATGAGGAGTTTGGAAGTCTCCTGTCTCTGCATTGTCTGCTCATTTGTTCTAGAGTCTGAGACGGCTTTTGTTTGTCTGTGTTTGCTGACCAGGAGCATGGGGAAGTCATTGACTGTGTGCAGGAGCTGAGCCACTCTGTGAGCAAGCTCTTTGGCCTGGCATCCGCTGCAGTTGACAGATGTGTCAGATTCACCAACGGCCTGGGGACGTGTGGCCTGCTGACAGCCCTGAAATCCCTCTTTGCCAAGTAAGGCTGGGGAGAGAAGATAGGCTAGCCACATGGGAGGGCAACACTTGTTCCAATAAAAGTGTCTGTGTCCCATACACCTGCTTTGAACCTTGGAGAAGCTCTACCTCTTGAGCCTAAGGGGACAGTTCCTAAGGATGTTCATTGCAACACTGCGTGTAGTGTTAGAGCATCAAGCAGCCTGACTGCCCTTCAGTTTCTCAATGGCTACAGGAGTTATGGTGTATTCATACAAGGGAGCTCTAGCTCTATGTGGCAGTTAAGGTAGTAATTCCATCTACATACACCAACATGGATAGATCTCAAGAAATGTTGGGTGAATAAAAACCGGTTGCAGAATAATATATGTATAGAAAGTCTCATACTTTATCTTAAAAAGAACATACGAAATCTAGAGTATGTTTTCCGTAACAGGGTTTAGAAAGGTTGTTTTTGCAAAGGGTCAGATGGCAAGTATTTGAGCTTTTGAACTTGATGGTCAATAGAGACCATTATGGCACTCGTCTCAGTATCCGGCCTAGACGACACATTGAATAAATGGATATGGCTGTATTCTAGTACAAGTTCATTTACAAAAATCCACGAGTGCTATTTCCTGGATCTTTTTTTATACTTTAAAATGTATTGTATGTTCCTATAAAGTAAGGTTTGGCAAACTCTAGATTGTAAGCCAAATCTGGCCTGCCATCTGTATTTGTAAATAAACTTTTATTGGAACACAGCCATCTCTTTCACTTACCTATGGCTTGTGACTCCTTTGCACTATGAAGGTAGAGTTGAGTAGTTAGGACAGAGACCTGTGACCCTCAAAACATAAAATATCTGGACCTTAACAGAAAGTTTAGAACCCTGATGTGAAGGTTAGGCTACAAATGCAAAACACTGTCTGTCTTTGGGGAGATAGGGAAGGACCAGTGTGGTGGTCATTGGGGATTTAGTTTTATTTTTTAGCTTCTGGTTTTTTAAGGAGAATAAATTCATGTACTTCTTATGTAATTAAAAATATAAAATAAAAAAACATGTAAACATCATGCTAAGTGAGAGAAGCTGGTCATACAAGATCACATTACACAATTTCATCTATATGAAAGGTCCAACACTAGCAAACCTATAGAGACAGAAAACAGGTTAGTGGTTGCCTAGGGTTGGGGAGAGGGTAATGACTTGGGGAGATGGGGGATGACTGCCAGAATGTATGAGGTTTGAGGGATGGTGGTGAAAACATTCTGAAGTTGTGGCAATGGTTGCACAACTGTGACCACACTAAAACCCCCTGAATTACACTCTGTAAATGGGTGAATTGTGTGGTATGTAAATTATATCACAATAAAACTATTAAAAGAAAGAAAGAAGGTGAAACTAAAATGAAGTTCGGTTAGAAAGAAGAAGAAGAAAGAAAGCAACATAAGGCTGGATTCTCTGACCTGGGAATCGAGGCGGAAGGGCCCTCAGGAAGTTAGAAGCTCCATTCTCTGGCTTGGAGACAAGTACATTCTTAGGCTCTCCAAGAGACCTTCCTTGGTAGCTTGTGCTAGAGTGAAGTTGCTCCAAGTCTCAAGAAATTTCTTTTATTGGATTCAATTTTGTTTGCTGTTGAAATTTTAGGGAGCTCTTGTCATTCCATAAATACTGAGCACACCCCTGTGAACTCTGAGGGTCCTTGGAACCAGTGCTCTCGTCACTTTGTGGGCGGTCATCACCTCCTGAGAGTGTCTCACAGTGCAGGCTGAAGTCCTGCTGAGGACATGTGTCCTGGTCACAAACATGTGTGGCCAGATGAGCTCCTATAGAAAGATAAGCATGGGTGACAAGTTTAATGAAGTCAAATTTGACCTCGTTCTCTGCTACCAGCTGGGAAGAATTTTTCTGAGATCTGGAAATTTTATTGTAAAACAAAAACCGTGCCTTTAAAATAATTAAAAAAAATGAGAACTCTGAGCAGATTGCTTAATTAGTTAAGAATGTCGTCCTGATGCTCCTAGGTTGCAGGTTCAATCCCCCATCAGGGCACATACATGAATCAACCTGTGAATGTATTAATAAGTGTAACAACATATTGATCTCTCTGTCTCTCTCCTTCCTTCCTTCCTTCCTTCCTTCCTTCCTTCCTTCCTTCCTTCCCTCCCTCTCCCTCCCTACCCCTCTTATGCTCTTTCTAAAAATCAATAAATAAAATGTTTTAAAAAGTAAGAAAAGGTACTAAATAATGGAAAGTCTTCCTTTCTGCCTACTCTCAGTCCTCTTGAGGAGTGACAAGTTGTGAACATTTTGTCCTTAGTCCTCTAATTCTTACCCCCCCAAGACTTTCAACATTTTTTGTTTATCAACTTTATTGTATCCTGACACTCACTCCGAAAGACAAGGAACTGAGTTGACTCAAGGCTGGTCCTCTCTTGTACCCTGCTTCTTGCAACTGTTGTTAGTTCTGTTGGTTATTTTGATTTACTTTGTTTTAAAAAATAATAAAAATACATGTTAGAAATCCAAACTGAAACATAGTCACTTGTTCTTAGAAGAGGGGATTTTGAAGCTACCAAGACAGCTGATTTTTATAAAATTAGGGAAATCAGGGTGAAGCTAACTTGTGCAGGGTTCTGGGTGTCTTTTCTCTGGGTGATCTGATGATGACAGTGTCCCCAATCCTGGTGGTTATGGCTGTTAAGGGAAAGTATGTAATTAGAGCCTAAGGCAGTGGCTCTCATGATAGACACATGTGGAAATGTTGATTGTGACAGAATTGGGGAGCTTGGGGACAGATGTGATGCACACTATGGCTAATTCCCCTTCCCCCCATGCTTTGGGGCCTACTCACCATCCCCAGGACTCTGCCATACGAGAGTCTGCAGAGCACATGCGTTGTTGGATAGCATATTCTTTTATTTAAAATTTAATTTTAGGGAAGGGAAGAGGGAGAGAGAGAGAGAGACATCGAATTGTTGTTCCATTTCTTTATGCATTCATTGGTTGATTCTTGTATGTGCCCTGACCAGGGATCAAACCAGCAACCTTGGTGAATTGAGATGACGCTCTAACCAACAGAGCTACCCTGCCAGGGCTGGATGACATATTCTTACACGTATTTGTCAGACTTACAGGGTGGTGACACTGTCATTAGACTCCTACAGCTAAAGTGCAGTTGTATTCTTCAACATTCCTTTGTCATTTTGTTGTTGAAGCCTTTGCCCTCCCCGAAAGGACTGATTACTCAAGAAAGCTCTCACCTCTTGGTGCCAAGGGAAAGTGCTGTCAGAGGAGTCTTGGTTTTGTAGCTTTCCACATTGAAGCTTGAGGCCTTTGTGGAGGGAGCAGCAGCACAGCTGTGGTTAGTAGGTGGGCCTGAAGCAGTTTCTGGCACTTGACTTCTTGATTGGCCTTTCTTTCCAACACATGAATGCACTCCTTAGGTTGTGCCCGGGTTATGGCATGCCATTCTCCTCACTTAGAGCATATGGTTTGGGAAGCAAGAGAAGCGTGCCTTCCTGTGATGCACACAAATACTATAGGTTTTTAGGGAGCCTCTTGGCTTCCAGAGAACATGATGCCCCGCTTTGTCCTCTGTAGCACACCCTCCCAAGGTCATGCACTCACTTGTTCATGTTGCAAGGACCATACCGCCTTAAAAACAATATCCTCCATAACAGCTTTCATTTAATACTTTTCAGAGAATTTCTGTGTATATTATTTGTTTTAACATCATGACAACTCCATAAGGCAATACAGAAGACAGTATTAAGTCCATTTTTAAAAACTTTTCAACAAAACACTTGTTTATAATTCTTTTTGAAATTTTATTAAGTTTACTGGGGTGACATTGGTTAAAATTATGTAGGATCCACCTGGCTGGTGTAGCTCAGTGGATTGAGCATGGGCTGCGAACCAAAGTGTCACAGGTTTGATTCCCAGTCAGGGTACATACCTGGGTTGCAGGCCATGGCCCCCAGCAACCCCATGTTGATGGTTCTCTCTCTCTCTATCTCCCTCCCTTCTCTCTCTAAAAATAAATAAGTAAAATTAAAAAAAATTATGTAGGGTCCAAGTGTACTATTCTATAATACATCATCTGTATATTGCATTGTGTGTTCGCTGCCCAAAGTTAAGTATCATTCTGTCACCATATATTGGCCTTTTAAGTAATTTAATTAAGTCAGTTAATAGGTTTTTTAAGATTACTTTCGATGCAGGTGTATTTTAGAACTATAAAAGCATGAGGAAATTCATGTATCATGATATTTGTTTAAATACTTTATGACCTTGATACTACCACTTTAGCTCCCTTAACTTCATTATTATTATTTAGAATAAAAATTCTCTGAATCTGTATTTATTGTGGGGTGGTACTTTGTGTTAACAGTCTTGGGTAACATAATGGAAAACATTAGATACCTTAATGTGAGGCCCATGGTTTGGGAAGGCCTAAGACCATTGTATGAAATGAGGTGATCCTGACAAATGAGATAGCAAGAGTAAACAGGCCTATGGAGGTTCTGGAGACCTCTGTGGACATGATCATTAAGTCCATTTTAAAGATGAGGAACTTGAGACTCAGAGGTACTGGTCAAAGCCTGCAGTCAAGTCTTCATTCATTCAGGACCTATTTCTGGTGTCAGTTTTGTGCCAGCCCTGTGCTCTTCCTGGGGATATGATTATAAGCTTCAATGAGACTGCTCTCCCAGAGCTTCTAGTTTAACAACAGCAGTAAACATAAAACACATTAAATAAACTGTTTGATTATAGTTATGTTAGATGCTATGAAGGGAAGTATGTGGTGTGCATTAGGAGCAAACAGCACAGTCATTGAGGAAGACAGTTTTCAACTTTGAATCCAGTTTCATCATGCCATTGAAATCAGGCCTGTCGTGGAGCTTGTTTGTGCCATTCAAATTCGGGGGATTAGAATGCAGCAAAAGTTCCCTGGACATCATTGAGCTGACTCACAGCATCCTAGGTGACAGTCGGGTGTTATGGTGGGACCATGATGTTTAAAAAAAGAACTGCATCTGTTAGGGCAAGGGAGTACTCACTCTACCTGCATCTTTCTCAACTGGCTGGTCACCAGAACTGTGGTCTTCACAGCTTCCCTCTTCCCTCATCTCGAGTATCTCTTAAATCATCTCTGCCAGGTGAGAAGACTTTTGTGCTCAGATGATTATGAGGAGTCCCACCTGTGGGTATGAGCCTCTGAAGACACTTTGTTCAGCAGACTGTATGATTCCAGGAGTCTTTAGGTCTAAAAAGCGACTACAGCCCTGTCACTTTTTGTTCTTTTCCCTGCAGGTATGTGTCTGATTTCACCAGCACTCTCCACTCCATACGGAAGAAGTGCAAGTTGGATGACATTCCTCCCAACTCCCTTTTTCAAGAAGATTGGACGGCCTTTCAGAACTCTGTCAGGTGATGTGGGGGTTGTAGTTTAGGTACATGCCTCATGTAGTCTGCGTTGCTATACACAGTGTAGTATGTAAAATGACAAATGTGTTGTAAGGGGTTGCTTTTTTCTCTTACTGTCTTTTTTGTTTTTCTTAGGAAATACTCTAGACTCTAAAAACAAGCCCATGAACAAAAATCCAATGCAACAAACACCAAAAAGGCTCCTCTTGCTTTTAAAATATTTTTACAAGTCCTTTATGAAATCCTCATCTCCTGTGACAACTTAAAAATTTTATGTTTGGTTTAAGATTTTCTCCCCTTAGCCTATAGTTTTTCAGACCTAAAATAACTTAGAGCTTATATTGTAGAAAATGCATAGCTGATGGGATCCTATTTCTGGACGCCATAATACCAAATGCTAAGACAGTGCTGTTTGGTCTGCAAAGTGCCTTGTAAGAGTTTTGTGAAAGGCATTGAGGCGACCCTCCCAAGTGGTTGTTTACAGCCAGATCCTGGAGTAGCCTGTGTAACCTCTACACAGCTAGAGGTTCCCTCTACCTGTTGCTCCCAGTGGCCTGAGAAGTTTGGCCCTTGATCTGTCTAGTCAGAGAGTACAGACTGCTGGCCCGTGGCCAGATCTGACCTATGGACATGTTTGGTTTGATTACAACATTTAAAAAAATTTGGATTAATTGGTAACATTTAAAAACCTGATTTAACATAATCCAGATTTCTCACATCACTTAGAAATTGGAAGCTCTGGAAACACCAGGCCCACATTGTCTCAAGCGCATGACCCACTGGTGGTGGTAGCCAAAGTCCCCATTAGACCAGGCATATGTTCTCAGCTGTGTTGTGGCTGTCTCACTCCCAGGTGGCTTAACAACTATACCATTAGGCTGAGATAAAAAGCAGTTTAGAAGTTCTTTTCCTTAAAATTATTCTGCTTGGATATACATTCTGAAGAGAGAACCTGTTCTTTCCCCACATGCATTTTTTGCCTGACCTGTAGCCTGGGTGGTGTGTGCAGGGCGCCTGTGACACGTGGTTCTCAGCACACACTTCCGACGGCTCTGGACTCTTGGTGGATCCAAAATCTCTCAGAACCATTTATTATTCCCTCATAGGCTTGGATCTCGGCTTGAAATTTTTGGATGAAATACAATGTTCTAGATGTTCCTTGTATCCCCGTCATCTGTGGTGGCTTGGAATACCAGAAAATATTATGCACAGGTTGTTTCATTGTACCTGAGGCACATGGAATAGTTCACTTTCTCATAAACCTTTTTATGATGGAATGCCTAGATACCCTGGTGATGACAGGCATTTTTAGAGAAAGTTAAAAGTTAACTAGACTTAAGATGTTTTTAATCCTTGGATTTGTCCTTATATTATAGTTTGGTGTTGAAGGACTCAGGAGCTGGAGTTTGAGGCCTAGCATAAAATTACTTGAAAATTAAGATGGTTAAATACAGATCTGATGATCATTCAGTCTTACCTCTGAGAAACAAGTGGAATATTCTTCATCTGCCTTTCATGTGATCAGAGAGAGAATTTTCTGTTATCAAGATAGTTTTCTATGTCTGGCAAATGGTAGGCATCTAACAAACATTAAATAATGAATTTTGGCTTTTAAATTTTATATACAAAGTCCACTAAATTTTAGATACGAAGTTCCAGCCCACTTTCTCAAAGACAAAGCCCAGAAGCACCTGACTTTGAAAATGTAAAATTATTTGAGATCATATTAGATAGAACTGTGATTCATAGCAGAGGCCTGTGATGTGAGAATACTAGAAAGGATTATCATTTGCCTTTTACATTAATTATTAATTAATGAAACATTTCAGGTAGGCTATCAAATGGTTAACTGCTTTCCCAGAACCCAGCACACCACCAAAGGAGTGAATAGTTAGAATTTTTATGAATGAGACAATGTTTGTACTGTAAATGTTGGCATTCCAGATACTTGAACTTAAAGTACTTTTTGTTTTGTTTAGGATAATAGCTACCTGTGGAGAGCTCTTGAGACAATGTGGGGACTTCGAGCAGCAGCTGGCAAACAGGTAGGAGAGAGGTGGGGGTGAGACTACAGGTTCTTTTTGGGGAAGAGCTTGGCATAGCATACAGCACATAGCACCCAGCAATGACAGCTTGTGGTCAAATGTGAAGCCACAGAGTTCAAGGACTGTCTGTACTTAGATACAAGGTATCATTTATTGTCATCATTAAACATTTATTGACCACCAAAAGGGCAAGGCTCTAACCTATTTGGCAATGGTCACGTAATTTTGATTAGATTTGTCTCAGCCTAAATGAGGTTCCAAATTACGAATGGGGTGGGTTCCACTGCTGGTTTATAAAGTCAACTATTGGGACTAAAATAAATTTCCCCATAGAAGTGGTGTTCATATGTGGTGGTGAGTCCTTTGGCCCAGTCTGCTGCATCAGGATTCACCCAGCTAACCTGCCTTCGGGGCTCTGCATCAGAATTCTGTGCCGTCCAAGCAGGAGTGTGTCAATGGAGGATTTTGGGGTTTGGCCTAAGAAAAGTCCCTTTTACCCCTTTCTCTATTCTGATACTTGCCTGAGTCTTATAGAGCCCCAGTGTACCATTCAGGCCAGTTTTACCCTCAAAGTGCACCAGCTCTTAAATTTCCTTCTTTTTTCATTCAACTAAATCTCTCATTTCCCTGGCACAGCCTATCTCTGTTCTTCAGGAGTTTGGGGAAGAAGCCTGTTCCGTACAGTTCTGTGAGACCTAGCAGCTATCCCCTGTTCTCTCTCAGGGAATTCATTATCCTAAAGTGCAATTTTCAATCTTTTTCATTTCACAGGACACAAAAACTAATTACTGCAATTCCACAGCACACCAAAAACAAACAAAAATATGTATATATTTTTTGGCAATTTCACCAAAAAATACATAATTTTTATTTATTCATACCAGACGGCTATTGTTATGTTGGCTGTTGCCATTTTTCTATTTGACAGTCTAAGGGAAAAGAGGTCAGTGCCTCTGACTAACTAGACAGGTATTGCATGTTTTAAACATTCTTGAGGCACAGTGGTTGAAAAACGCTATTTTAAATAATCTCTGTGGGCAGGAATTTTTGGTAGTGGTACCAGGTGAAATGGAAGCTGAGGCCACAAGGGAGGAGGACTTGGGGAGGAAGGAGGTCAGACTGGCCACAGAAGCAGTACCCTGAGCTGGCTATTTTTGTTTCCAAACACATGGATTATCTTCCAGCCCTAAGACTTTCCCTGATGGTTCTTGTGTGGAGCAAGTTGTGCAGTGGGGGAAGGTGAACAGCCATTGTTTTCATAACCCCTGCACTGCCCAGCACAGAGATAACACCACTTCCTAAATGAAGACAACCCAGCACCACAGACATCTGGTGCATGTGTGTAAATAACATAAATGACGTAAACCCCCCCTGTGTATACACACTGCTTACATGTGCATATGGACATATAGTTGGGGGAGCTGTGGATGGAAAGGTGAGTAGGTCTGCATTCACAGAGGACCCTAAAAAGAGGTGAAAATCTAACACGTATTTAAAAGAAAGGCATATGGTTTATTATTTTCTTAAATATAGTAGTAATTATAGCCTGATCCCATCTCATTGCAAAAATTAAAGCAGCTTACAAGTGTATAAAATAAAAACTGAAAATCTACTCACCCTAAAAATTCTTTTCTCCAAAAGAAACACTGTTAATGGCCCCACCTGCCCCATGACATTTATTGAGCTCTGACATTAAGGAGTTTACATGAATTAACTTGCTAATATTCTCAAGGGCCAAAGAGGTGGGTACTATTCTTATCCTCATTTTTACAGATGAAGAGACATTGAGGCATAGAATTTGACACAGGTAGTAACTTTTTTTAAGTAAAAGAAATTATTTAAGGAAATAACTGCATCCAAGGTGACACATCTACAAGGCAGTGATTTGATCCTGGACATCAGCTGAGTCATCCAGAGTGTGTGAGCGTTACCCCCATGCTGTCCTTCTTCACAGGTTAGTGTCTGCCCTTAGACTTTAGTTTCTCCATATATGTATACATCTCAGACATCTTTCATATCAGAACATAGTTTTTCTTAATCTGTTAATGAAAGTGAATAGTACATTCTAAAGGGTAGGGAAGGATCTGGTTAGGATCCTTCCAGATCCTAATGGAGTCATGAGAGGTAAAAGATGAGTCCCGAGAGGTTGACAGCCTGACCTGAGCTGTGGTGTGAGATGAGAACAGACGTCATTTTGAAAGCACTGAGCCTAGAAAGGGAAAGGAGCAACATCCTCTGTCTGTGTTCCTGTCAGGGAGGCTATGTGTGTGGCAGCACCTGTAAAGCTTGCCTTACCTCCTCACCAGTTTCACTGTAGAACTCAGACTCGCAACAAGGTTCCTTCCCCGGGGTGCAGCGGCAGTATCTGGAAACACTCTAGATTACTTCAGGGACTAGAGTGGCATCGACTCCGTGGCTCTTGAGATCACCTCCTTGGGGAAGGGGGTCATTTTGTGATTGATTTATGGGTTGAGTAAAGCAGGGCCAAGTTGGGTGTCACCTGAGAGATTTCTCTCCCTTTAAAAAAAATTTTATCTTTCAATTGTAGTTTACATCCAGCATTATTTTATATTCAGGAGTGCAGCATTGTTGTTAGACAATCATATACTTTTGCAAAGTGATCCCCCTGATATTTCAAGTACCCACCTGGCACCAGACATAGTTACTACAATATTATTGACTACATTCCCTATGCTGTACTTTACATCCTGTGACTGTTCTGTAACTGCCAGTTTATACCTCACCTTTTTCACCCGTCTCCCCAACCCCTCTCCTTCTGACAGCTGTCAGTTTGTTCTCTGTATCTGAGTCTGTTTCTGTTTTGTTTGTTCATTTATTTTTTTCTTTAGATTCCACACATGAGTGAAATCATATGGTACTTGTCTTTTTCTATTTGACTTATTTCACTTAGCATAATATCCTTTGGACCATCCAAGTTGTCTCAAATGATAAGATTCTGTCCTTCTTATGGCCAAGTAATATTTCATTGTGTGTGTATATATATATATATATATATATATATATACACCACAGTTTTTTTTTATTCTACTTGTCTATTAATGGGCACTTGGTTTGTTTCCATGTCTTCTGAGGGATTTCTCTTACATGGAGCAGGGTAGGCGGGGCACCTGAAGATTACACTGGCACCTCTTGTGCTTGCATGGTGCCCACCACTTCTTTTTGGAACACTGGTGTTTTCACTAGGGTTAGGTGTTAGTGGGACAATTCAGTGGAATAATCAGTTTTGGGGGAATCTAATAGAAACTTACAAGTTTACACAACTGAGGAGTGAGTAACAACTTTTCATGACAGGAAAGTGAACTGAGGAAGTAGGCAGAATTATAATATTAGCCCACATGGGCACATGCTAGCCTTCCCCATTAATGCCTGAGCTTAAGGGCAGTGACTATGTTCTGTCATCCAGTATTCCTAAGACCTAGCTCAGAGCCCCCTACAGTGCTGAGAAAATTTTCCTTGATAAATGAGGAAATCTAGTGTTCATTTCATGTGGTTTAGTTCACAATTTAGTAAATAACACAGAATAGGAAGTCAGGTTCTAATGATTAAATAGACCACCTAATGGTGTCTGTCTGGATGAGGAGTTTGGGGAAAGATACCATGAGGTGCTTGAGCTTGGAACTATATTTATACATTTTAGAATACCAGATTTGATTTTTACTGTAGAGCACACTATTCTGACATTTCAAACTGTACCCTTTAATAGACTTCAACTTGGGTGGCATGCAGAGGCCCATTTCCCCCAACTGACTGAGACTGACACATGTACTGTAGCATCCCTGCAAAGGAGAGTTGGCTTCCCAGAGGGCAACCTCCTGCTCACTAAACCCAGGCTTACCTGGCATTCAAAAGATAATTATTAAGTGCCTGCCGTGTGTCAGGCACTGTAGCAGATGCTGAGAACTCAGAGATGAAGAACACTCTGTTTTATCCTCCCCTTCTAGTGAAAGAGAAATGAGACAAGATGACAAATACCATAAGAGAGGTGAGAGATTAATGGGAGAAGACTAAGTGCCTTGGAGCTGTGGGGGTCAGGGGAGGGTGGTTAGGAAGGACGTGGCAGTAGAGAGGCCCCTGGGACTAGGGCTTGAAGGAGGAGTGAGGTTTCCCCAGCTGTACAGAGGAGGAGTGAGCATTTCTGATTGAGAGGTGTGAGCATGGCATGCACATGTGGGAAGCACAGAGATTGGGGTTGGGGGAGTTGGGGCAGTTGCCATGACTAGGATACAAGGGCTGCAGAGATGGAAGGCCCTGGGTTCCCTGCCTAGGCATGTTTAGATTTATCCTGGGGGGCAGAGGGATCTTTGGGACAAAATCAAACTTGTCTTTTGGAGAGATCATTTTGTTAACCCATAGTAGGACAGAGTAAGTGCAGCATGGAAGGACTAGAGGAGGGGAAGGCTGCTGAGGTCCAGATGAAGAACAGTGATGACTTGGAAGTGAGGCAGTGGCACGGATGGCCATAGGTTGGCAGACAAGGACCCGACCAAAATCACTGGTAGGCCTAAGCAACAGGGAAACTAATTTGACCATAATGGCTGAGGCAGGTAGCAGCTTGTGTCGACAACAGATCCTCAGGAAGGTCCTGTCCTCAGGATTTGTGTAAGTATGGATATTCATTCTTTGATAACTCACAGCATTTATTTTTGGAAAAAAAGTAGTGAGTGCAACCTAAAAACTGCCATGTCCAAAGCATTGTTTTTCATAAGAAATTACAGTAAAGGAGGGGTCAAGGAATATCACAACATCTGTTCTCCTGGTTACATATGTTTGTATCATTCTGTACCCATTTAAGTGTAGGCTGGAGGATAAAGTTGGGCTAAGGAAAAACCAAGTGGAGGATTTTCAGCATCCATGAGGGGAGGCCATCCTTGTTGGAGACAGATCCAGCTTCCCCAGCAGCACTAGAGGTTGATCATCACATAAAACCTCCTTGGGGTGATTTTCTTTCTCAGAGAAATTGAAAAGGGCCAGCTTCTCTAAACAGGTGTCTCTAGCACCTAAACCACAAAAGGAAACTTCATAATGCTGGTGAGTATAAGCACACACCAGTCCAGTGTGTGTGCCAGAGAGTCCTGTGTGTGGAGGCATGCAGCTAGCTGTTGTCAGTGCTCTCCAGGGGCCAGCTATCCTGCTGCCCTGTCTGGATACTCACATGACTTTGACTACTACGAAGAGTTATGCTCATATCACAAGGAAGGTCTACACAGAAAGTGCACAGTATTCCAGACTGCAGTAAAGTAACAGCAGCCCCGTGAGCTGCATGTGAAATTAGGAAGACAGCATGTTCTGGAAGAGTGAGTACTAAATAGGAAATAACACCTGGTGTCTGTTGTGCACCTGAGATCCAGCTCACTCCCTAATTGTGAAGGACATCTTCATTATAAAATGGACCCTAGGTCCACCTGCCTCCTGGGAATATCCAGGGATTTATTAAGGAGCAGTCTGGATGCTTCAAGAAGAAAGTTCCACATAAATAGCTTGGGGTGTAACACTCACTACTGTCATTGCAGGATTTTGTCCACAGCTGGGAAGTATCTCTCTGACTCCTACAGCCCTCGGAGCCTGACTGGGTTTCAGGACAGCATCTTGACAGACAAGAAGAGCTCTACCAAGAACCCATGGCAAGAATATAATTATCTCCAGAAAGATAACCCTGCTGAATACACCAGCTTAATGGAAATACTTTATACCCTCAAGGTATGAGACCAGATGAGGGCATTCTTGTCAATGGATACTTTCCCTTGTCACTCGTTCTTTCCTTATCCAGGCTTTCTGGCCCTCTGTGTGGGCCCTGGGCCTTGGCATGTCCTGCTGACACTTCTCTGTCTCATTAGTGTTGTGGTTTTAAGGGGCTAATCAACTAGACTGGGTTGGAACCAATTGCAGTATAGATATAGGAGTCAGGTAAATGGAGCAGTATTAGTGACCAAAGGTAAGTTGCAGAATGTGGCTTTAGATCTGCAGCCAAATGAGCTTGCTATACTTCCCTCCAGAGTTAAACCTGTCACCAGGCCCTGGCATCCATGCAAAGACAGTCCCCTTTTACTGAAGGACAGAGGGGACCAGAATGTGTAGGCCTGCTAGTGGGCAGAACCAGAAAGGTGGATCCCAGCCCAGCAGTCAGAAAAGTGCCTCTTTCCCAGGGAGGAGCAAGGTGAAGGGGCCCAGGCCGCCCCTCCAATGTGAGTTCCTACAGGAGGCAACTTGAGGACTTGGGGACAAGTGTGCCCTCCTAGCTATTCCTTTAGAGTCTTAGTTTGTCTTCCATAAAGCTGCCCTTGACTTTGAGCTTAAACTCTTGGGGTCCGGAGATAGAAGGACTTCCCAACAAATGGAATGAATCACGCAGCTTCCTGGGAATGGCCCCCATGTTCCAAGAGGGCCACAGGCATCCTTTCCAGAATCGTCCTCACACCCCCCTGGTCTGGTTTGAGGTTCCTCTCTCAGTGATAGGCAGAGGAGATGTTGCTTCCAAAGCCCTCAACACCATCTGGAATTATCCTGTTGGGGCTCAAGCTCTGGGGAGACAGCAGTGTGCTTCTGGATCTGTCTGCAGCTTCAGTGTTGCCCTCACAGGGCCTCCCCCATTTTTATGCACACTGGCCCACCAAATGTCTGCATTTGAGCTTGGCAAACCCTTGTTAAAGCAGTTTCGTAAGTTCACTCACCCATGCTTCTGTGATTAGAGCAAAGCAGCTCTGTTTATCTTTATTGCTAATCTGATTTATTTCTGTTTGTTGTAATCGGTTCATTTATAATAGCAAAACTAAGGTTCCATTTTCCATCTCTGAGTTTTCTCAGGCTGCTTGGAATTCCTGGGCACACACAGGTTATGCACACTCTGGCATACAGCCCAGTGTAATTGACTTGACCTCACTGGGGATCAGGGCTTTGTCCATTACTCTTGCCTGTACATGACACTTACGATCAGTTTTCCTGTTCTTATATCCCTGAGGGACAGTTACAGGTCAGTTTTTCCTAAACTGCCAACCCATGGTTTGTGTTCGCTCAAATGCATCAGAATCACTTAGGAAAGTGAATTAAAAAGAAAGATTTTTGGACTCCAGCATCCTGTTGGATTCCAATTCAGTAGTTCTAGGGTGGAGCCTGTGTATCTGATATTTGGCATGTGCCCCAGGGCTCCTGTTTTGGGAACCACTGTTGTCTAGAACACCACCCCCCTGCCCCCAATGTTTTCCTCTCAGTGACTTCAAAATGTGTAACTAGCCAATAACCTGGGTTGGATTTAGGGCCTAACAAACCGCTCTTTGTATTTTCTTGTCTTAGGAAAAAGGGTCAAGTAACCACAACCTGCTGTCTATGTCCAGAGCAGCCCTGACTCGGCTTAACCAGCAGGCCCACCAGCTGGCCTTTGACTCTGTTTTTCTGCGCATCAAGCAGCAGCTGCTGCTCCTTCCCAAGATGGAAGTGAGTTTCCTACAGCCCTGCCTCCTTCCCAGCAGGGTTCTCTCTGCTCCTTCCCCTCACCCCCTTTCCCACCCCAAGCCAGCAGTTCTACCACAGAGAGCCACTGTCCCTTGCAGTTCATTGCTTAGCAAGAATTCCTTATCTTAATTACAGTTACTGTGATGCTGTATTTTCAGGCCCCTTCTTGGGATTATTACTGTTGCTTGATTAACTTCAGCCATCAGGAACAGCATAGCTGTGCCTTCCAAGGGGGCAAGTAAGGGAGATTTCATGCCACTGGGTGGGTAGGGGCAAGTCAGAGGGGCTAATTGTCTTGTGAAATTGTTTTTATACCACAAACATTTCTAGAGAATCCATTCTGGAACTTTATCAGAAGAGTACCTTCCCAGATTTGATCTAGGGTTTTGGAGGGGGATTGGAAGTGTTCTACTATGTTCTGTCTTTGATACCTTTTTCACTTGGCTTTTCCTAAAGTGCCTCACTGTTACAGAACAATACAATGGGGGACTTGGGACAATATACTATTACTGAAAGAAACCCCCAGGTCCATTATGTCCACCGTCTATAGGAAAGATGTCTCTCAATGCCAGAGATTTGTGAAAAGGAAAGGAAATGTTTATTTAATGCTATACAGACTTAAAGTAGTCACCTAATGTCTTCATCAAAATCCCAAAGTCCCTTAAAACACCCACAAACAGACACAGTCCTTCCTTCCCCCTTTGCCCAGTCCAGAGTACCGGATCTCAGGAAAGGAAATAGAAGTCCATGGCTCAGGCAGTCCTCTGGTTCTTCCCAGTCAGTACTCCATCTCGACTGGGAGACCTCCCTGGGTTCCTGGCACCCTCAGCTGTGTCGCTGAGATCTCTGCTCCAGCTGTGTGACCCTCTCTCAGGGCCACAGGAGTCCCCACTCACCCAAAACCGCATGCTTCTTTCCCTGCGCAATGGCTGTAAGGAGGGGGGGTCGCTACTCTGCCACAGCTGAGCGGCAGTTCTCTGCTAAAGCCACATGGTGATTTTCTCAGGGCTGTGGGAGTTCTCGCTCTGCCAAAGCCGCATGGTTCCCCCTTCTCAATAGCTGTGATCCTCTGCACTGCCACAGCCGCATGGTTTTCCCTCTAATAGCTGCCGTGTCTGGGTTTTAAATCCCCGCACCAGTCATCTTCTGCAGCCCCATTTCCAACTCCTCCCATACTCAGCCTCACATGCCAGAACTCATCCTTCCAGCTTTACTGGGCTGCCATCATGAGTCTGGGCAGGTGTGGCCCCATGTCATGGAGCCAGTCATCTCCAAGCTCCCGTGCAGGTGCTATAACTCGGAGGGGCCTGCTCCCCAGTTACATCTTGGTGGGGAAGTTCCTTTCCATCCCCCTGGCCCAGAGCATGGCCATAGCTATGTGTGCCCCTTCTCCCAACTCACACCTGTGGGGGTAGGGGTGAAGACATCTTAAAATCTCCTGGACACCTTGAGTTCTGGACCCCATTTCAAATGCCCATTTGGGGTCCCCCTTCTTGGCTGCACCCTGTAACATCACTTTCGTTTCCTTGCCTCTCTTCTCTTTCTGGTTGTCCAAATACCTTTTTAAGGAATTGCCCACCAGATATATATTCTCTGATGGCTCGGTCTCCCCTTGTCCTGATCTCTTCACTTTTCCTTCTGGATTCCTGGGACTATCCCCAGGTTAATCCTTCTCATTGTCTCCTCAAGTTTATTGGGATTCGGCTTCTTTTGAAGTCAGTCTTGTGGGAAGGATCCAGTTCTGGGGCTTTAATAACCAAGAGATCTATTTGGGAAGCAACAAGAATGAGTTTGGCATAATTACAAGTTCTTTGCTTCTTACTGCCTTCCTGAAAGCGTATGAGGCTGGGCGTCAGGGGCAACTCACTGTTCACTGTGTGACTTTGGTCAGTCTCAGCCCTCCTCTGCATCTCAGCCTCCATCTATAAAATAACTTGGTTGAACTGCATGATTTCAAGGTTCTGTCTACCCCTGGAATTCCGTGATTTTCTTTTTCTAATGATTTTTCCATGGAAAATACCATGATATCTACTTCCACCAGACTGTGCATCTAGTGTGGTCGGGGGCAGGGTAGGTTTGGAGGAGAGCCACTGATGTCCCAGTGCTGTACCTGTGTACCACCCGTACATGGTTTTGGATCCCTTTACTGAGGCTGCTGCTTCCTCTGTGACATCATTTCATCTTTCAAATGGGGACACGGTAATTCTCACAATACAGATATGTGAGGATTAAATAAGATTTTATATATGATAGAATTTAGCACAGTGGCTGCTAAAGTAGTAGATGCTTCATAATGGTGGCTTTCTTTCTCTGGTTCTCATTTTTTTAAGAGGAATGAGTTTTTTTTTTAAGATTTTTATTTATTTATTTTTAGAGAGGGAAGGGAAGGAAAAAGAGAGAGGGAGAAACATCAATGTTTCTCTTGCTACATTGCTACATTGAATCATTGCTACAGAAGTGTTAAAACTGAATGCATGACCAGCAGTTGCTGGGGGTCATGGCCTGCAACCCAGGCATGTGCCCTGACTGGGAATCGAACCTGCGACACTTTGGTTCGCAGCCCACGCTCAATCCACTGAGCTACGCCAGCCAGAGCTAGGAATGAGAATTTTAAAAATAAAAAGTATATATTTTCAGAAATCAAGCAATATAGGAAAACGTGAAGGAAACAATAAATCCCTTCAGAATTCTACCAGGTAGAATAAGCAGTGTGAACATTTGTTTCTCTATCCGGACTTCTGTCCATGCCCGCTCACATGTGGAAGTCTGGATGGGCACCACTGGAAGAAGGTGCAGTTGTACAGCACAGGGTGTTTTTTTAAAACAAGACATATACCATATAAATTTTATTTGAATTTAACTAGAAAAAGAAGATAAATGAAACCAGAAGAATGGTTGAACTTGAGATACTAGTTTCTTCATTGGAAGAACTTCGTTCCCTGATCTTTCCAAGGTTAAGAAACATTATGGAAACTATGAGAGATTGGGGTCATTGTCTTTGCTGATCATATTTCGTGTGTGTGTGTGTGTTTTAAGTCCTCATCCAAGGACATGCTTACTGATTTTTAGAGGGAAGGAAGAAAGGGGTACATCAATTGGTTGCCTCTCATACGTGTACCTAGTGGGGAACCAAACCCACAACCTAGGCTTGTGCCCTGGTAGAGAACCGAACGTGTGACCTTTCAGTTTACAGGACAGTGCTCCAGCCAACTAAGCCACACTGGTCAGGGGTTTAGAAAGATATTGACACTGGTTCATCTATCCTCAGAGGTGAGGGGAACAGCATCCTCACAGCTCTTGTCTCCCTTTCCTACCTCCAGGCTTGGTTCCTTTTATTATTTCCACTTAGTCAAAGCTCAAAATCTTGACCATCTTTTCTGAAATCTTAACTATCCTGGTCTTAGTTCTACATGGATCCAGGCATGGAGCTCCCACCTGTCCTCATCTCCACTTCTGCATTCCTGAGCTCATTATTATGATTTGATTTTTGGTTGCCTCGTTCTGGCCTTCTCATTCAGGTCTCAGCACAGCACCTGGGGTGTGGGGACGGAGGCAGCAGCTCTGCAGGTGGGGGTGCTCTCCGCCAGTGCCAGCATGGAAGCACAGCACAAAGGCAAACACTCAGTCTTTGGATTTGAAAATTAAGCCTTGGTCGTTAAATGTTTGTTTTTAATGTTTGCTGGTCAATTGTACTACCCTTTTACATGACAGGAATACACACCCACACTCTTGCATTTCAAGATAGATTATTGAAGTTCACCTGTATTACCTGGTGACAGATGGATAGAAAAGCCCATTTGAGGGAAACTTTAAATAAATTTTGAACAACTGAAAAATAATCTACAGCATTTCCTAGTTGCCCATTTCAAGTCTACATTTTCTGCCTGCTATTTGTTTATTTACATGCTTTTTTATTAGAACAACTCAGCAAAATAAAATTCAGTTTATTGTTGGACAACATTGTTTTACGCATACATCAAACAGGTTAAGTAAATAAATAGCAACTTCACAGACAAAAAAAAGAAAAAAAAGCAACCTTTTATCTTTGGCCTTTTAAACCATCTCATACAAACCAACTACTATAATATAGCTAAGTACCTACACAAAAAGTTACTGGAATGCTGGGGATAAGATTTTTTGTTGTTGTTTTTACAAGATTTTTTTCTCCTTTGAGATTATAATGAATATGGTCACATGAACAAAGTCAGAACAGAGAATGCTCCAAAGGTTGGTTTGGTCATCCCAAGATCATTAAAAATGGTTGATCCCTAACAAAATGTACAAAAATATAAAATGTTAGTATAAAATACAAGCGAAGTTTCCTTTTAAAGTACTTTTAAGAAAAAAAAGCAGGGCCTTAGAAATTTTGGTTTTCCTGCTCCCCTGTTACAAATTCACAGTGTGGTTTTGGTCGGGTGGTGGAGGATTCCTGTCACCTGCAGGTGTCACTGCCCATGGTGGGCAGGCGGGTGGGTGGGCAGGACTCTACTGGAAGGTTACCATGTTTAGATTCTGAGATGGAAAGTGGAGAGTGAATAGGTCATGGTGGCCTTTTTTTTTAAGTTTAACTTTTCTTTTTTTGTTGTCTGGTCATCTTCATTGGTCTTCTTCTTGGTGTCAACAGACTCATCCTTATCATTTTTGGCTGCCTGTTTGTCTGTAGCTGCTTCAGCCTCCTCATCTTTATCCCCATCCTCTTCCTCACCATCTTCCTCCTTCTTCCCATCCCTTCCTTCCTCTTCTTCATCTATTCCATTGTCACCCTCCTGCTCCCCATTCCTAATTAGCATTCCCATTAGCAGGTGCATCTCTTCCATTCTCTGTCTCCTCCACAATTTCCTTCTCCTTTAAGGCCTTGGTGGTGGTCTCAGAGCTGGTATCCACAGCTGCATCTGACATGGTGGGGCACACCAGTGAGCTTATGCAGTAGATTAATTAAAAAAAAAAAAGCGAGAGTTTGAAGACTCTGCTGAAAAAGCTGCTGGAGTCCACAGTGGCTAATAAAGAGGCTGTGGTAGAGGTGGTTGGGCGAGTGGAGAGGCAGACAAAGGAACAGTGCAAAGATGGCTTTTCAGAGCAGCCAGTGGACTCTCTGCCTGCTTTTCAAGCCTTTCCATATTCATTGTGCTCTGTTGGGCCCTAATTCCAAACTACTTTCCTTTCCCCTTCACCTGATCACCTTCTGACATTGCTGTGCCTGCTTCTTCTCAGAAACCTTTCCCAGGGCTTCCCATCCACTGTGCTGGTCCATTGAATGCATGCCTGTGACACTGGTCTTTCCTGACAACCAGCCCTTGGTTCCATCCTGCCCCGTGGTGCTTCTCTTCCCATCCCTCTGTGTCCCTCTCTGCCAATGACTTTATCACCAGGCTATCATTGTTCCCTCTTTTTAAATGTGGCTCCCATCTGTTTTCATGGCTACTGCCCCAGTCCAGGTTCTCATGGTCTCTAAATTGTTTCTTTAGTTCTATCTGCCTCCCATCCTCAGTCCTCCTCAGAGTTTCTGTATTAATCTTCATGAAAGATTGCTCTAATTTTGTCTCTCCCCACTCAGAACCCTTACCAGTCCTCCTAGGGCCAGTATGATAGTCTATTTAAAACTTTTTTTATTGTGGAAATTTTCACACATATGGAAGAATAGAGGAAAGGACTCCATGTCCTCATCACCCTGCTTCAACAGGATCAACTCTAGCCATCCTAATTCAAATACTCAAACACCTCTTACCTAAAATAGAAGGACTCCTATTTAACTAGAAAAAGAAGATAAATGAAACCAGAGAAAGTGTTCAAATTTCCCATTATCTTATAAATGTCACAATGTAACTGTTTGAATCAGGATTCAGATTAGTTCTGTGCATTGGAGTTGGTTGATAAATATCTCACGTCTCTTTTGCACTATAGCTTCCCTTCATAGCTACCAAGTCTGTCTGTCTGTCTGTCTGTCTGTCACTCTATCTCTGTTTCTTTCTCTTTCGCCCACTCCCTTTGCAATTTATTTCTCAAAGGTAAAGCCTTATCTTAGCCTGGTGTTCAAGGGCTTCTTTCTGCACCTTATGTGTCCTGTGGCTGGCCCCTCGTCTGATCACTCTGAGCTCTTGTTTCTCTGAATATTGATTGCATCTGCCTCTGAGACCTCCTGAAGTGGAAGCCTGCGTGTATGTGTGTGGGGGTGGCGATTTCTTTGTCTCCTCTCTAAAAAGGCCTAGCACATTATGGGTACTTGGTACATGTGGGGTGGGCATTAACTGACAAAAAAAATAGGACATTTTGAAACAAAAGAGGATTCTCGGCAAGAACAAGAAGTTTAGAAAATTGTAGGGGCAGAGATGGGGAAGAAAAGAACTTGTCTAAGACCAAAGAAAATTAGGAAGAATCATGTTGTACTAGAGGTCTTGGGGAGGACGGCTGAGACTTAGCCTGGGCCGAGCCCAGCAGTGGGCGTGGTCAGTACCTTCCCAGAACGCTACTTAAAGGATCAGGCATCCAGGTTAGGCATCAGGGCACAGCTACAGTGTGACCTCAGGAGTCCAGCCAGAAAGGGCCTTGTTTTCCAGGCTGGCTTTAGGGTGACTCAGGTTGGAATTAAGAAACTGGATTTACATGTGAGGGTGTGCCAAGCTGAACTCTATAACTATGTGTGTTCTGCCAGTTTGCCTAACTCTGTAGAGAATCTGGAGAAGCTCACAGTGACATCAGAGGCATTCCCACTTGAAACGATGAAAGAAGGCGTGTTGGTGCTGAAGGTCTCCTCAGGCAGAGGGCTCCCAAAGGGGCAACTGGGGGGTGGGGTGGAGACTGCTTCCTTTCCCATCGCCTCTGAGTTCTGAATCAGTTGAGAAACGGATCCAAAAGGCAAGTAGAAATGAAAGCAGTAGGTTACTTAATAAAGTGGTATTGGTGAGTATGGTTTGGGTATTCCTGCAGCCAGAAAGGGCTTCCCAAGCCTTCCTCCCAAGATTAAGGATTACATGTGGTCTCTGTGGTGGAGTTTGGGGTGTCCTAGCCTTTGCAGAGTGCTAAAGACACAGGAGTTAGTGTGGCTACCTGCTCTTAACTTTTTGCCTGTTGCCTGTACCCAGTAGAAAAACTCAGGGTAGAGGAATTCACTTCATTTCCTGAGCTGAGGGAGAAACCATGGGCTTGACTCCCACAGGGTAGTTCAGCAGAGTAGGTAGGAGCCCTCTTTTGTGGATCTGCAGGAATGCAGAGAGAGTTCATTCCTCTGTGTCAGGCTTCAAGGTGATGGTTTAAAGAAGAGAAGTCCCTAGTCTGCCAGCTTGGAGCATACAGTGCCTGTGGGAATTCTGCCTTTGTGTGGCGCTCTCCAGTGCTGCCTGGTGCTGTGACATTGACCCACCTCTCCTTTCTCCCCCAGAGTTGGAGCACAGCAGGCATTGGAGAAACCCTGACAGATGCCCTGCCCACCTTCAGCCTCACCCCTCTTGAGTACATCAGCAATGTAAGAACCGCCATGAGCTTCCTTCCTGATGGTCACAGCCTTTAGGCCTCACCTTGGGTTTTGATTCTGGGTCTTCTGGGCAAAGTAGTCATTACCCCAGCAGTGCTGTTGGACCTCTGCTTTTGCATAGTCTCCTTCCATGTCCAGGACTTTAAGGAAATGCAGTTGAGTTCTTTAAATCAGCTGGGGAAGCATGCTGATATCAGAACCTGATAACCTGCTACCCTTCTCTCACCTCCCTAATATGAGGAGCAGTTGGTACCTGAAAGCATCAGAATATGAGTCCAGTAAGACATTCTGATTTGGGAAGACTGAATCAATTTTGAGAACTGCGTATATGTAGGTTTGAATTCAAAGCAAGCAGACTTTTTTTTTGTTTAAATCCTCACCTGAGCATATATTTTCGGAGAGAGAGGAAGGGGTGGAGAGAGAGAAAGACAGAAAGACATTTATTGGTTGCCCTCTTATACACACCCCAGCTGGGGATTGAAAACTGATGATGTTTTATTTTGAGTTAAGCTGGGTCTGTGAATTTAGCCAAAGATGTAGCTACCAATGAAAGGTATACCAAGTACAGGAACATGCCTGGGGCCTATGCACACAGTAGGTATTCAGGAAGTGCTTGCTAAGTGTAATTAAGTGGAATTAAGCGCTGCCTGAAGGGAGAATTCCCAATGCCAGAAATCGGCACCCTTATCTTCATGTGAACTTGTGGAAAAAAGAATCTGTTGCCATTTCCAAGCAGAGATATGCAGTGGTTATCAGTGAGGTAAGTGGCTACTTGTCTGGTTTGAGTGAAAAATCATACTAAGTAAATGTAAGGGGAAGATGCGTACTTCTTTAAAGGGAGACCAAACTTTTTTTGGGGGCGGGGGTAGCATGATGGATCGTAAGACGTTTAGACTTAACTATAGCCAGGGGAACAAGGATGTAATCGTTGTGTAGACCTCTGGACTGGGTAGATTTTGGAGTCTGTGTAGACTTCCAGACGTTGTACTTTGACCTGCCACTGGATAGGTACCTGTGAGGCCAGGCTGAAAGGCCTGAAGACCTCAGACCTTTAGCTTAGAGTTTGTATCAACTCTAAGTTGAGATGGATGTCTGAAATGAATATGGATTCAAAAAAAGCAACAACAGGTTCACAGACTTTTTAAAAATATGTAGATTATGTTGCCATAATCTGGAAATCAACCTTATTATTTTATACTTACCCTAAAACACAAAACAGTTCCGAGTTATAATGAAATAGTTGTCTGGAATACCTTCATGATGATAGTTACATGTCTCTGACAAACACTTGACAAACACTGTGTTATTTTGGCTTGTCCAAAGGTCTTACAGACCTACCTCTTGTGATTCCCCACTCACTGGCCAAGAAAGTGTTGTGTTTATTTCCTAGCATTTATATTATGAAAACTATAGTTTCCCTCCAAATTAATTTATAATTACAAAAGGGTTTTTTTCCCAACAAAATTTCTCCCTTTGCTTGGTTAAATCAGAAAGGAGAGACCAAGATTCAAATCCAAAAGACAGTATTTGCTTGGCCATGTACTTGTGGACTTTAACTTCTTACTGGTGTTTTGGTCTGTGAACAATGATAACTTATAGTTAACACAAGTTCTGTAAATTGTACAAAGTACTTCGGTATCCATTACCTCATTTGAGGTAGACCTGGTGTTGAATGCCTGCCAAAAATACTGAGACCATCAGTGAGAAGGATGAGTCTGTGCTCTACATGCAAACCACCACTGAGTATTTTTTAAGGTGTTGCCATAACCAGTATTAGCACACACCGGAAAGGTCAGACATGGGGCTGAGTGTAGCAATTTGTCTGTCATTTGCCATCACACAAGTACCGGTTGTATTTCATGACATTATCTGTGTGCATCAGTGTCGGGCTGAAATGCTTACTTCTGTTTCAGATTGGGCAGTATATCATGTCCCTTCCCCTGAACCTAGAGCCATTTGTGACTCAGGAGGACTCTGCCTTAGAGCTGGCACTACGTGCAGGAAAGCTGCCATTTCCTCCTGAGCAAGGTGAGAGTGACCTGTTGCAAGGGGAGTAGTGGCTTCAAGATGTGATGCATGGTCACTTTAGTACCCTGACCCCCATTGCATATAGCTCTCCAAAGTCCCACTGAAACAGCTAAGCGTATAATGGTTACTGATGCCCTGGCTGGCGTGGCTCAGAGAATTGGGTTGCAGGCCAGGTCCCCAGTAAGGGAATGAGAGAGGCAACCAATCACTGTTTCTCTCACACATCATGTGTCTCTCCCTCTCTTTCTCCCATCTTCCCCCCGTTTCTAAAAATAAGTAAATAAAAAAAATAGTGACCAGAAAAGATTGGGGTACAAAAAATAATACATGTAATATCACTTATGTTTTAAAAAAATCCAACCCTGTGTATTTCCACATGTACAAAGGCATGGAGAAACCTGGAAAACAGGTCTCAAGCATATATGCTGGTATCAGTGGGGGGAGTGGGAAGAAAGGTGTGAAGGATGCTTACTTTTTACTCTATTTATTGTCTGAAATGTTTTGTAAAAATATATTTCTCTTGTATGTAAAAAATACACCAAACTCTTTCTTTTGGTTTGTATTTATTTACTTTTTAAAGTATATAAGTTCTTCAGCTTCTCTGTTTCCTATGCTGTTCTTAACCTCCATCTGTCTATTTTATACCCCCCCAATTATGCTTCTTATTCCCTGTACCTTTTCTCCCTTTTCCTCCCTCCCCTTCCCCACTGATAACCCTCCATGTGATCTCTATTTCTCTGGTTCTGTTCCTGTTATAGTTGTTTGCTTAGTTTGTTTTTGTTGTATTTTTTTTTAGGTTCAGTTGTTGGTAGTTGTGAGTTTTTTTGTCATTTTACTGTTCATACTTTTGATCTTTTTTTCTTAGATAAGTCCCTTTAACATTTCATATAATAAGGGCTTGGTGATGATGAGTTCCTTTAACTTGACCTTATCTGGGAAGCACTTTATCTGCCCTTCCATTCTAAATGATAGCTTTGCTGGAGAGAGTAATCTTGGGTGTAGCTCCTTGTCTTTCATGACTTCGAATACTTCTTTCATACCCCTTCTTGCCTGTAAAGTTTCATTTGAGAAATCAGCTTATAGTCTTATGGACACTCCTTTGTAGGTAACTGTCTCCTTTTCTCTAGCTGCTTTTAAAATTCTCTCCCTATCTTTAATCTTGGGTAATGTAATTAGGATGTGCCTTGGTGTACTCCTCTTTGGGTCTAATTTCTTTGGAACTCTGAGCTTCCTGGACTTCCTGGAAGTCTATTTTCTTCTCCAGATTGGGGAAGTTTTCCTTCATTATTTTTTCAAATAAGTTTCCAACTTCTTGCTCTTGTTCTTTTCCTTCTGGAAGCCCTATGATTCAGATGTTGGAAAGTTTAAAGATTTCCCAGAGGTCCCTATGCTTCTCCTTGTTTTTTTTGAATTCTTGTTTCTTCATTATGTTGCAGTTGAATGTTTATTTCTTTTTTGTGCTCTGAATTGTTGATTTGAGTCTCAGTTTCTTTCTCTTCACTATTGGTTCCCTGTATATTTTCCTTTATTTCACTTTGCATAGCCTTCACTTCTTCCTCTATTTTGCGACCATACTCATCCATTTCTGTGAGCATTCTGATTACCAGTGTTTTGAACTCTGCATCTGATATGTTGGCTATTTCTTTGTTGCTTAGTTCTTTTTCTGGAGTTTTGATCTGTTTCTCATTTGGGCCATATTTCTTTGTCTTGGCACACCTGTTACGTTGTAAGGGGCAGAGCCTTAGGTATTTGCCAGGGCGGGGCCACCCTCTTGAGTTGCTGAGTGCTGAGTTGCTAAGGGCTGAGTTGTGGCACTCTATGTGGGGGAGGGGTCAGAAAGACAACAATGCTTCTTGAAGGGCTCTTGCCCTGCTTTCAGTCACTTTCCCCACTACACACAAGCAAACTGGGCCCTTCTGGTGCTGATTCCCAGGTGGGTGGGTTTGTGTACATTCTAGGACCCTGTGGGTCTCTGCATTGAATTCTCCTATGAGGCAGAGAGTTTCTCCTGCTGCCTTAGCACCCACAGGTTTTTCAGTCAGAGGTTGAGGCTTTAGTTTTCCAGCCCTGGAACCCTGTGTTGCTTGGTCTATCTTGCTTCCCAGTTGTTCCTCCTGGCTTATCCTCCTGTAAATGCGGACTGCCCAGTCCTCCAGCCACCACCTTGCTTCGCATCCTCTCCACCCTGGCTGCCTGTCTCCGCCCCTCCTACCAATCTGGATGAATGTTTCTTCTTTAACTCCTTGGTTGTTGGACTTCCATACAGTTCAATATTCTGGCAGTTCTGGTTGTTTTTTGTTTTTAAATTTGTTGTTGTCCTTTTTTTGGTTGTACAAGGAAGCAAAGCATATCTACCTATACCTCCATCTTGGCGAGAAGTCTAAACTTCTTGGGTTCAAAAAGTTTTTTCATAGAATTTTCACACATATGTGTGCACGAGTGTGCACACACACGTAGTGGGAATAGTGTGAAACCCCAGATACTCATCATCTGCTTCAGGAATGGCTTCTGGTTTCATATATTCCCATCACATTCTTCACTAGAGTATTTAAATTAAATCCCAGATGTCACCCTATTTTGCATATAAATATTTTATTTATGTGTCTCTTATTGCAAGGATTAAATTCAGGTTCAGATTTTTCAGCAAAAAGATGTGGTGCTGTCTAATTGTGTGTTGCCTCAGACCCAGAAGCACATAACATCTCACTGTCCCTTGCAAAAAAATATGTGTAGATTAATGACCATGTATTGTTTTCATTTAGTCAGTTAGGAAATGTTTATTAATCGTTTATTGTAAGAGAGGCGCACTGGGTTGGGTATAAACTTCAGCTATAAAGTAAAATTGTAACAACTGTTGAAAGCATCACTACCATAAGAAGCCAATCTGTATATTTACATCCTTGTTTTTTCTCTCTCCATTTTATTATGAAGATTTCCAACCACAGAGAGAAGAATCACACAGTGAACATGCATATATAATCTGAGGATTTCCAGCATTTTAACAATGCAAGATTTTATAGCCAGATGGTGAACAGCCAGTGAGAACTTTTTGACTTAGATAAATGGCTTTTTCTAAACATTGTGATGAGTAGAAGGGAGTTTTAAGTCTTTGTGAGTGTTTTTCCCATGAGGAGATTAAACTTTGGGAATCGTGAAGTGGTATATGGGAGGGCCACATGTGAACAGTGAGTTCTGGAGGCGTGTGTGCAGGCCAGCTTTTGACTCTCTGCACACCCTCTACCCTCATGGACTTTTCCACACATGGCCTCAGTGGGGTTGGACTCCTGCAGAAGTGCAGCTGCTGCCCTGGACTTGTGATTTGGGGTTGAGGATAAACATGCTGCCTGGTGTGGGGCTGGGCTCTGGGGAGGATCTCCTGCTCTCCTGGGCCTGGGTTATGATCTGGGTGATCAGGCTCCAGGTGGGTCATCTCACAGGCAGGTGCATTCTTTCCAAGGAGCTTCTGCTGTATATGGCCCTCAGCAAGAACCAGCCTGCTGGGGGTGCTGCTTGGGTACAAGCTGCCCTGAAAGCTTTGTGGCTGGACCATTCCCAAAGTCCAATGCAAAGACACAAGTGTTGAACCAAGCATTCCATCTCCCTAGCCTTTTAACACTCTCCTTGATATTTCTTTTCTCTCCTGCATTGTCTGTTTTGCTTCCATTTTCTGGTCCTTTTTCCCCCCGGCCCTTAAAAAAGTATATATTTTATTTTATTTATTTTTAGAAATAGGGGAAGGGAAGGAGAAAGAGAGGGAGAGAAACATCCATCAGTTGCCTCTTGTGCACCCCCAACCAGGGACCAGGCCACAACCCAGGCATGTGCTCTGACAGGGAATTGAACCAACAATCTTTCTGTTTATGGGATGGTGCTCAACCAACTGAGCCACACAGGTTAGGGCCCATTTCCTGGTTCTTGTTCTCATCCTCTGACTCATGAGTCTTGCCTGCTTGAAAACCTCGGTAGTACTTAGAACCTAGAGGGAAAAATTCAAACCCCTGTCTGATATTTGGTACCCTTTCTTCGTCTGCCTAGTAAGTGCTTATGGCCTCATCTCCTCCCTTATGTCCTGCACACTCACATGCTCATGCTCCAGCCACTCAGAAGGACTTTTTTCTTAATTTTTTAAAAATGAAAATAATTTTTCTCTTTAACTGTCTGTTGCCCTGAGCTGGTAAAGGTGATATATTAGGGACTGCTGTCCCATGAGCCTTGGTCTTCATAAACAGGGTCATCTCACATGTGCTCTGTGCATTGAGGGCACTGTTTAAAACAATTCTTGTGCACTCTGCTCAGATACTCTTTTTCCTCATGTACATTTGGCCAACAGCCCATTTGTCCAAGTGAAGCACCTACACTTGCTCCAGGTTTGGGGTTCTGGTAGTCTCTGAGTGCACCTTGCTGCACGGCTGATATAGCTCTGTTGAGGGCCTTTCTCCCTGGAGAGCATTGAAAGGGCAAGGTCACCTAGCACCAGCACCCAGGGCAGTCCCAAACCCAGTGTGGATTCCACTTCTGAGTCCTTATTGTCCTCAGTTCATATCATTTGGCCTGAGAGGTAAATTGTTCTGTTCCCTGTGTCTCCTGTAGAGATTAGTAAGCACCTTGGCATGTTTGTGTGTAAAGCACCTGCTGTGGGCCAGCTCATCCAGTAGAGCTCTGTGAAAGCTGTTGCTGATGGGTTTTCCTGAGCAGGTTCTGTGGTTTTTGGTAATTGTCTCTCCCTTTGCAGGAGATGAATTGTCTGAGCTCGATAATATGGCTGACAACTGGCTGGGCTCGATTGCCAGAGCCACGATGCAGACCTACTGTGATGTGATCCTCCAGATACCTGAGCTGACCCCGCACTCCACCAAGCAGCTGGCCACTGACATTGGTGGGTCCCCTGGGGTAGGTGCTAGGTGGGATAGCTCTGGCCCATGGCGACTGCCAATCCCCTCCCCTCTAGAAGTCTCCTCCCAGGTCACCTCTTAACATCAATTTCAGAAGGGGCTCTGAAGCTTGTTAAAAATGCAGATGATTTTCCAGGCCCGGCCCCCAGAGTTTCTGACTTAGTAAGTCTGGGTTGAAGCCCAGACATCTGTATTTTGGAAAATGTCTCAGGGCATTCTGGCAGGCTGCTGAGGCTGAAAACATTAAGGGAAGTTTCAGTGAGTTGAGTTGAAATGACCTATGCAGACTTGTGTTATGCTGCCTCGCCTGGCCTGGTGTGCTCCATTTATATAAGTCTCCCAAACTAATATTGGTTAAGCTCTTTCTACGCATCAGGCGTGCCAGGTGCCAAGCCAAGCACTTATACCCTATGCCTTATGCAATTTTCAAACTCTCCTGTGAGATTGCTGCCCTTGCCTCCATCATGCTGATAAGAAGTGGAGGCATAAAACTGTTGTGTAATGAGGCCACCTGGAGTCCTAGAATGCCCACTTGCTTCCCAGGACAGAGAGGCGTGTGCCCACCTGCTCCTGCTGGCACTCATCAGCGGAGGTGGTGCTCTGAGGCTGGGGTGCCATGGGCAGGCAGCTGGGAATATCCTTAGTCTCTTGGTATCATTCCACTGACTTGCCTGTGGCAGCTCTGGGTCCCTAGGGGAGAGGGTGGTGGGCACCTTAAAGATTGGCTCTTTGGGGATCCAACAGAGCTCTGACCTGGATGACCACAGGGCTAATTTAAGCCTCTTGTTTTGCTGAAGAAGAAACCAAAATGAGAACTTTTCCTCTTGGCCCCAGAGCTGTTAGTGGTGGAGCCAGGCCTGGAACTCAGCCTCTCTGGTCCCTTGAGTGGTGTATACTTGGTAGTGAACTCTTAGCAGACACAGAAGGATAGCAGCCTTATGTCATTTCACTGGGCACATGTTCAGAGAAGAGAGATGTCGAGATTCCAGCGCTCCTTGGTGTTCCCTGTCAGTACAGGAGGAGTGCTGAACAGAAAACTGGCCAGAACTAGTGAGCCAAGTCAGTGGGGTTGCCCCTAGGTATCAGTTGTTCACATCATTTCTCCCTCCCTGTTAAGCTTCCTCCTGATCCATCTGTTCCTTGTTAAGTGTTGACTGAGCATCTGCTATGTTCTTGCCACAGTGCTGGGAAATGGAATGTAGACAGTTTCTGTGCTACTGCATTTATACTGTGGGAGTGTGTTTGTGCTTAGAGGCTGGGAAGAAACAGCTGAGGTGTGAAGCTCAAGCTGTGGGATAATAGAGATGGGTGAGGTCTGTGTCAATATATGGCCCCTTAAAGATGTTCAAATTCAATGATAAGAGACACCTCAAACCATTCTGCTACCCAAACAAAAAAATGTCATGGTGGAAAAAACTACTTGACCTAGTAAGTGAATTTGGCAAAACAGCAGGATACAAAGTCAATATTCGGAAATAAAAGGCATTTTTGTACATCAGTGATGAAATATCAGAAACAGGAATCAGGGAAAAAATCCCATTTGATACAGCAACAAGAAAAGTAAAGTACCTAGGAATAAACCTAACCAAGGAAGTAAAAGACCTGTATTCAACTTCACAACACCGGTGAAAGAAATTAAGGAAGACACAAATGGAAGCATGTACCATGCTCATGGATTGGAAGAATTAACATCATCAAAATATCCATACTACCCAAAGCAATTTATAGATTCAATGCAATCCCTATTAAAGTACCAGTGACATATTTCACAGATACAGAATGAACATTTCAAAAATGTATATGGAACCATAAATGACCCCAAATAGCCACAGCAATTTTGAGATAGAAGAACAAAGTAGGAGGGATCACAATACCTGATATCAAACTGTATTATATGGTCACTCTAATCAAAACAGCGGGTTAGTAGCATAAGAGCAGACATATGGACTAGTGGAACAGAATAGAGAGCCCAGGAATAAACCCAAGTCTATGGTCAATTAATATTCGACAAAGGGGCAGAAGCATAAAATGGAGTAAAAATCACCTCTTCAACAAATGGTGTTGGGAGAGCTGGACAGCTGCATGCAAAAAAATGAAACTTGACTACCAACATACACCATGCACAAAAATAAATTCAAGGTGGATAAGAGACTTAAATATGTCATGACACCATGAAAGTCCCATAGGCAAGAAAATGTCAGATATTTCACGCAACAATATTTTCATTGATATGTCCCCTAGAGCAAGAGACGTAAAGGAAAGAATAAATGGGATCTCTTCAAAATGAAAAGCTTCTGCATGGCTAAAGAAGAGCATTAAGATGGAAAGAAAACCAACTATATGGGAAAACATATTTGCCAATGATACCTCAGATAAGGATTTGATCTCCAAAATATATAAAGAACTCATACAGCTCCACTCTGGGAAGATAAAAAACCCAGTTGAAAAACGGGCAAAGGACTTGAGGAGACACTTCTTCAAGCAGGACATACAGAGGACCCAGAGACATATGAAAAGATGCTCAGCATCACTAGCCATCAGAGAGATGCAAATTAAAACCACAATGAGATACCACTTCATACCAGTGAGAATGGCCATCATAAACAATTCAACAAAAGTGTTGGAGAGGATGTGGGGAAAAGGAAACCCTAGTGCACTGTTGGTGGGAATGCAGACTGGTGCAGCCACTGTGGAAAACAGTATGGAATTTCCTCAGAAGACTGAAAATGGAACTGCCTTTTGACCCAGCAATTCCACTGCTAGGATTATATCCTAAGAACCCTGAAACACCAATCCAAAAGAACCTATGCACCCCAATGTTCATAGCAGAACAATTTACAATAGCCAAGTGCTGGAAATAACTTAAGTGCCCATCAATAAATGAATGAATCAAAAAACTATGGTACATTTACACAGTGGAATTCTATGCAGCAGAAAGAAAGAAGGAGCTCCTACCTTTTGCGACAGTATAGATGGATATAGAGAGCATTATGCTAAGTGAAATAAGCCAGGCAGTGAAAGACAAATACCATATGATCTCACCTGTAACTGGAACCTAATCAATACAACAAACAAGCGAGCAAAATAGAACCAGAAACATTGAAATTAAGGACAATCTGACAGTAACCAGAGGGGAGGTGGAAGGGGATAATGGAGGGGGAGGGGGAAGGGTTTTCAAGAACAACTGTAAAGGACATGTGGACAAAACCAGAGGAGGGTAGGATCGAGGGTGGGAGGTGGGGTTGGCTGGGGTTGGGGAGTGGTAGGGGGGAAAGGGAGACAACTATACTTGAACAAGATCAAAAAATGTCATGGTGGGCCATGGGCTACCACTTTGCAGTTCCTGGTTTGCAGGCGGGTGGAGCTCAGTTTTATGCATAAGCTTGTTGCGGGAGACAGGTGCCTGACTGATGGTGGCACCCTTCTGGGAAGCAAATTCCCCTGAGTTGGGCCTCAGAAGAAGACACAGAGAAGATGCAGGACATGGCCAGCACTCCAGTCTACCTGGGAGAAGAGATTAATCTAGGCAGTAATTGGAAAGGAAGGAGGGACCTCTGGGTGCTGCTGTCTTCCAGGCCTTTCAAGCAGGAATTCATGTGGAATGGTCCCTTAGGTTTGTCCCCATCCAGGACAGGAAGGAGGCTAAGGAGGAAGGAAAGGCAGCACCCATTTATCCGCCACCTACAGCATGTCTAGTGCCTTCGTGGCCTTTGGCTTAACACACAGCATGGTGGGTATTAGCTATATCAGCAGGTGGGAGTGGGGATACAGAGAGGCTGAGGGACTTAACCAAGGTCTCTTTTACTCTGCTAATGTTGCCCAAGCTGCTTGGTACTTAAGAGTTCTCAGACTGTCTCTTAGAGAATCTCACCGATGTGGTCTGGGGTGGGCTCAGGAACCTGTTGTTAACTAGTACTCCAGTGGGCCATCTGGGAAGTGTGGGAACTTGCGCTGTGTTAGGCCACCACTCCCAGCACTGTCCTTGTCTTCATGTGGAGGTTCTGCTGGGAAGACTTTGGTAACTTCTGTGATGAGCTCATGTGTCTTGAGAACCCCAGGAGTCAGTGCAGTCCACTGGGGAGCAGGGCCGGGAACCCAGGAGTCCCCAGTAGGAGCTTCTGGATGTTGCTGGCCCTTCATTAAGTTGGAATTCCTGGACTGGGGCCTAACTCACAGTCAGGTCTGACCCTCTTGGAAAAAATCTCAGAGTAAAGGCCTTCTTCTGAGGGCAGAACAGGTACACACACAGCATTTGGAGCTTGGGTAGCATCACTGTTTCTTACTTAGTGGATACCTGGTGGGTCCTGTCCTGCCTGGTGCTGAGTCTCTGTCCCCCACCCCACAGACTACCTGATAAACGTGATGGACGCGCTGGGCCTGCAGCCCTCCCGTGCCCTCCAGAACGTTGGGACACTCCTGAAGACCAAGCCTGAGGACTACAGACAGGTTAGCAAAGGCCTGCCCCGGCGCCTCGCCACCACGGTGGCCACCATGCGGAGTGTGGACTACTGACCCCATACCTGGCCGAGAGGTGGGCCATGCTGGGGCTCTGGGGTTGTGGCAGCTTTCCAGAATGGCTTTGCTCTAAAACTGCCCAGGATTGGGCAGAATTAGTTTTAAAGACTTTCGTGATTTAAAAAAAAACATTGTAAATTAGAGGTATATTATTTATTAGAGAAGAATTTTCAGATGACCTTTTTAATGATGCAGTCTTGAAATGGAATTAATAAATACAGTGAAATGCAAGAACTTTGTTTTCTTTCCTCTTTCCTTAGTAAATGTTTGGTTTCTTGCCATGCACCATGCTCTTTGCACTGGGCACACTGGGTACAGTGTCAGAGAAAGAGGAGGAGGGAGAATCAGCAGGTAGACCAGCAAAGATAACTTGAGATGTCAGGGAATAAGAGGGCATCAGGGTGGAAGATAGGTGGGCAACCCGGAGACCTAAAGGATAAGAGTCAGAGTGAAGAAGAACGACAGCAGGAATGTTCAGGTAGGAGGAACAGTGCAGACCTGGCCTGGGGCACATCTGCAGCCAGCAGGGGAAGCAGGAAGTGAAGTGGGGTCAGAGAGGAGGAGGTGCTGGTCACAGAGGGTCTTATGGGCCATTATGAGTGTGAGGACTTTGCTTTTTCCTTTTCCTTTTTTAAAGCTCACAGATTCTGGTGAGGATTCTGTCTTTTTTTTTTTTTTTTTTTTTTGCCATTAGCTTCTGTATCTGTTAAAGGTGTACTTGGCTACAGCTAACAGATTAATGTAGTTTGAGTGACTGAAACAAATAGGAGTTGATTTTTCTCAGTAACAAGATGTGAAATGGTGGCAGCCTTCGGGCACTGATTCAGTGTCTGGACGACCAGTACCAGCAGCCTCTCTGTGATCGGGACCTTTTGTGCAGAGCAGCTCCTGCAACTGCCATGGCATAGCCGAGTGATTGTGTCCCTGCCACTGTGGAGGCAGAGGCCTTCCCAGAAGCCCCCCTGACCTTCTCCCAGGCTTCATTGGCCATTTTCTTGGTCACCAGCCATCCACTCAACTGTAAGGGAAGGTGGGGACAGGACAGCTTCCCCCAGGGTTTCCCGCTTTGGCACTAGCAATGTTTGGGCTGGACAGCTTTTTTCTTGGGGCCCATCCTGGGCACGGTAGATGTTTACAGCATCCCTGGCCTCCACCCACTAGCTGCTGGAGGTATTCCCATAGTTGTGACAGCCAGCAAGTCTGTAGACATTGCCCGAGGGGCAAAATCACCTCCAGTAGGGAAACTCTGGCTTAGACTACTCAGGGTTTCTTGCCTGGGCTGGGCTATTTCACCTCTGAGGAGAGTTTTGTTATCAAGGGAGAGGGAAGGGCAGCGGTGTCTCACAGGCTGTCTTTTTGGAACTGGATGCGTGCTGTGTTCCCAGGACTATGTACCTTTCCTTCTCTAACCTATGCCTTCCAGTAGCCTTGGAGGCAGGAAACATGGTGCCCATTCTACATACAAAGGAACTGAGATTTAGAGAAGTTTAGGAAGCTTGCCCACAGTTACTCAGCAACCACATGGCAGGGCTGGGGTCAGAGCGAGCCTGGTGACACACCTGTGGTCCTGACCTCTGGGTGGGATGCACACAGCGAGACACGTAATCCCAGCTGGGACATCTTGCTTGCCTATGGAGGGGCACTACCCAGCCAAGGGCCTCTCAGGGACCAGCCCCACCAGGGGGCCAGGATAGTGTCTCACTGGGTTGCCCAAGAGTTCTTTGCACATTCTGTTCTTATAGCCCTGGGACCAGTTTTGCTCACCCTGGAACAGCATCTGCTGTGACCCCTCACCAAGAAAAGTATTGTTTTCTCCTGCGGTGCATCCCAGACTGTGCCTGGCAGGGCTTAAGCCTGGCTCCTGCCTTGGAGAACAGAGGGCCAGAAACCTGGAGGTGCAACATGCTGCCCTAATGTGGGAACCTGTGGTGACCTCTGCACCAGTGTCTACGAAAGCCACTGGGCTTGGAGTCCCAGCTTTGCCACCTCCCAGCCTTGGCAAAGGCACGTCACTGAGCCTCATCTCCTAATCTGAAGGCCAGGGGCCTAGTGGTCCCTAACTCACAGGGTATTAGAAAAGCCATGAGATATGGCAGGGGGCAACGGCATATAGTACATTCAACCTACCTTTCTTTGTGGTGGAGGTGGGAATTAAGATTTTCTGGACAGTTCAATTTTTGAGCCCTGAAAGGTTCTAATGGGTCCCAGGGTGGGAAATGGGACAGTGTGCCTCCTCACTTTTGGACACCTAATTGGAGGCCAGCTTGTTTGCTCTCCAGGCCAAGGACTCAGGTGTCACAGACCAGCAGCAGGGCTGGGCCTTTAACACCAGGCTCTAAAGCCAGGGCTCCTTCACCACTGGGACCAGCAGGTGACAGGCCTTGCAGCAACCAGCTGTCTGCTCCTGCTGGACCCACTGTCCTTCAGTAACAGCTCCCTGACCTCTGTGGGAGCCACAGAGCTTCCCATAATTAGCAATAAAAAATACAGGATGCTCAGTTAAACTTGAATTTCAGAAAAACTAGCGAGTTATTTGTATAGTATATGCCAACTATTACATGGACATTTCTACTAAAAAATGAATTTTGATTATCTGAAATTCACATTTAACTTGGTGGCCTGTATTTTATCCGGCACCCTTGGCAGCCATGGCCCCGCCACCTGGAACCATGTGATTCCACTGGGGGTCAGCTGGCCACACTGGTTCAGAGGCAGACATATGATCCAATCACTGACCAATGAGAGTCTACCTGGGAACTTGTGGTCACAGCTGGGGAAGAGGGGAGCTCTTGGCTGTGTTTGCTGAGTTTGGAGTTGACCTTGGCTGTAGTGTGGGGACAGCCTGCCTGGGAAAGTAGAGAGAGACCAAGATGCCTCGTGAGCTGCTGGAGCAGCAGCCAGCCAGAGGATTCTTCCTTTCCTCTCTGCCTTCCTCACTCTCTTCATAGCCCAAACAAGTAAGGTGGGGTGGCATTAGAACGTCATAAGGCTACTGCTTCGGGGACAGCTGGAAAGGGACTTCAAATGTCACCCTGCTTGGGGGCCTTGCCTTGGCCTGGCCTAGCTCTCATAGCAACATGGATATCCTTCCACTCCAGAGATACATCAGGGAAGGGCATTGTGGCTGCCCCATCAGACGACGAACAAAGCTCTACTCGGGGTTTTCTACTTTTATTTTCTAGAATAAAACACATGTCACCTAGCAGCCCCCACCCCCTCCTGATGCTCTTCCTGCCCGGCACAGCCACTGACTTTACCAGTCCCATTCACAGAGGCCAGTCAAGGCCAGGAAGGCAAAGGCCACACAGGTCTGGGGACTGACAAGCACGGTGTGCCCGATTGTTCATCTCTGCAGGAGATGGTGACTGGCACTGAGGGAAGTGACTTGCCCCAAGGGGAGGGTGTTCTTGGATCTCGGGCCTGGCTGGGGATGTCCCAGGCTAAGGCTCAGGTTGGGTTGGGAATGGGCAGAAATCAAGTGCAGACACAATCCTCATATTTGTACCAGCACTGTGACCCTATGGAGCCCTTAGCCTGGGGCTGGCTAGGAACTGCTGGCCTCTCTGTAGAGAGACATGGCCTCTGGACTGGGACATCTGTCAGGCCAGCCCTTGGAGAGGGGTGCAATAAAGGAGGCAGTGAGCACTGGCTTCACTTCTCAGGGTCTGAGCTCTTGGGCTGCCCAGTGTAGGCAGGGACAGGGTCCTAGATGGCATCGTCCTCACTGTCTGACTCGATGATGTCCCAGTGGCTGCAGACGTAGGAGTCATAGTTGGGGGGTGGTACCCGGGATGGGCAGGGTCTGCTCACTGGGGTAGGTCCCGGGGTTGGGGCCATGGTTGACAGTGTCAGACTGGAAGGCAAAGTGGTGTGAGCCTCTACCAGCCTCAGCACGGTGGGCGGTGGGCCAGTGTAGCAAGCCTGGGCCCGCCTTTGCCTCAGGCTCTTGGAGAAGGCGACCAGCTTGATGACAGTGATCCAAACGAAGTCAATGATGATCTCCGCAAACTCGATGAGGCACAGCACTGAGCCTCCCATCCAGAAGCCAAACTGGCCGCCCAGATTTGAGAGCAGCCAGACAATCTGTGGGGAGCAGGAGACTAAGGCCCTGGCAGAGGCAGGGGTTAGGCTACAAATTGCTGCCTGACGCCCAGCCTCCTGGCTTCCCATGAGATATACTGTTGACTGGGAAAGGGAAGGGTGCCCATCTCAGCCCAGAGAAACAATTTGTGTTAGAGACCTTCCTAATTCGTCTATGGGGCTGGGGATCCTCCTGCCCCTCAGGGTGCAGGGCAGAGCTGTCAGGAGCCCCCAAACTCACATTATTAGCTGCTGACTCCTCAATGGTACGATAGTTGAATTCTTGGAAAGAAGATGTTGAGCTTCACAATTCCCTTCCTGCAGGAGGCAGCAAGGATGGTGCCCTTTCCCCAAGACAGACAGGACCACACACACACACCACACACACACACCGGCAGTCAAGGGGCTTCCCCAACCCTCCTCTGCTCGGGCTTCTCACAGGCCCACTCCCATGAGTTGGTGAGGTCCAAACAAGAGCCACCAGTGCTGCCCTTCCTGGCTGCTGTGTGCTTTGAGTCACAAAGGGCATCTCTGCCACTAGCAACCATCCTGTGGGCCCCTTTCTGAACCAGCTCCCTAAGGGATACTCTGGCCAGAGACAGCCCCTGAGAGCTCGCCTCTCTGTCAGGAAACCTGGGGCAGAGAAAAGAATGGCCAAGTGGGTGTCCCTCTTATATCTGATGGTCCTCAGAAAGGCTAAGCTCTCTCATGTCTGAGTTTCTGCCTGGACATTTTTACCTCTTCTTATTTTTTTGAACAACTCTTACTCCTTGGAGAGTTAGCTCAAATGCCACCTCCCTATACAGACCTCCCTTATGTCTTAGGCAGATAGATAGTGGCTCCTTCCTGCTATGCTTCCACAGGGAGGGTCTGCTACAGACTCTTACAACCATAAACTCGGATCGTATCTCTGTCTTCTAGACTCAGGTTTCCTGACAGTGTGGACTTTGTATCTTTGTTCATGCTCAGTGTATGTTTGTGTTGAATGAATGGAAAGATGAATGAATGGATGGAGGACGGGTGGTTGGATGGATGAGTGGAACGATGGAAGGGAGGATAATGGAGGGGTAAATGAGTGGGAGATTGGAATGACAGACGATGAATGGATGGACAGATTGGTGGATAGATAGAAGATTGGAAGGATGGATGATGGATAGATGGGTTGGTGGGTGGGTGGGTGGATACAAGACTGGAAGGATGGATGGGTGTATGTATGAACAGGTGACGGTTGGAGAACAGGCTTTCCTTTAGGGAACAGTAGACTCTGGGTCCCCTTGGCTGCTTGTCTTTCACTACCAGTGCTTCCTCTTCCAGGCTTGCTCCTGGATCTACCAGTGTAAGAAAGTGTCTGAGGAGCTGCACTATGTCCAAACTCCTCCTCTGAGGTTCTCATTCCTGCCCTTTTCTGCCTTCTCCAGCCCTATCCACACTCCAGGCTTACCTGCTTAAGGTGATATTAGTGCTTTGGTCCCGCTCCTGAGACAGGACATGGAAAATCCAGTCCTGCAAACCAAGAAGGCAGCTGAAAAAAATGGTGCCTGCTGTATTCCCTCCCAACCATGGCTCTGCTCCCTTTGGGTGACAGACTACAGGCCTGTATCTTCCTGAAGCCCCCTGGGGACCATGTGTTGGAATGGGAAGGAGAAGGAAGGTAATAGTGTACAAGTGGCTGCTCTTAGGGGGAGAAGGTACTCAGGTCTCCAGACTCTTCCCATAGGGCTCAGCCAACCTCTGCTATCTTTCCCACCTCCGGTCCTTTTGCTGCCTGGGCCCTCCTCCCCAGCCCTGCCCAGGGCTGGCTCTGCTCTATCCTCTGATGTCAGCTAAAGTGTCACAGTGTTAGGGAGTCATTCCCTCAGTTACTCTTTCATCTGGTTTACTTCCTACACAATCATTATCATACTCTGAAATTATCTTGTTTCTGTAGGCTGTCTCTCTGACTGGAATGTAAGCACTGTAAGGAAAGGACTATGTCTGTCTGGTTCACTGCTGTGTTCCCGGCACAGTGCCTAGGAGTGGAAGGAAAGGGGGAGAAAAAGGGCAGGAAGGAGCACCCTCTCCAAAGTCCCAAGCAGCCTGCAGACCAGGCCCCGGCCCAAGGGTGGGTGACCAGGAGCTTGGCCATACCACCCACCTCCACCTCAGAGGGCTCAGAAGGCCAGTCGGCCATGGAGATGGTCATCTTGTACTGGGTGTCACTGGAAGAGAGAAGGCAGCCCCTGTGGCTGTCCCGCCCCACAGTGCCCACACCGCCCTGCCCTGCGGACCCTGCCACGCCCATGCCACACTCACTTGCAGGACTCCTTGCACATCTTGATGCAGGTCTCCCTCTGGCCCAAGCTCCTGCGCAGCTCGAGTAGCATAGATGAGCAGGAGAGGGGTGGGGCAGAGGGTTGAGCCTTTGAACCTCTGGTTGCCCTCTGCCCTCCTGGCCTGGCCACCTAAGGTCTGTGACTTGGGGATGGGGAGTTTTCTCAATCTAAAGTCCCCTGTCATGGAGAACCATCCATCCGTCTGCCCCCATCTCTAGCCATTTTGGCCCAGCCTGGTCTGGGGAATCCTCTCCCCAAACATCCAGACTCAGCTCAGCAGGGTCAAGGCAGCTTCCCTCTGCTCATCATCCTCATTCCTAATGGGGACCAGGGTGACAGGGTTGTGTTGAAGGGGTGGGTGGTAGCAAGGGATACAGTTTTCTCCTCTTGTTCCCACATTTTAAGAGGCGGTGGAACTCTCTTTGCTGCCCCCAACATCCTGAGGAGTTCAGACTCTGGGCCATTAGGACTCCAGCTCAGTGTGAGCCCTGCTCACAGGAGTGGCTCTTCTCCTTCTGTGGCTTCAGGTTTCAAGACCTTGGAAGCCACCTCCCTGTCCCTTGCCCCAGCACCCCGCAGAGAGGCCAGGTGAGCCCACACAGACACAGCTCAGGCTAACACATGTGGCCTTGCATGTGCATGCACACTCACATGTACACACAGCAGTGGGTGCAAATGCAGACACTGGAAGTGCAGGCCGGTGCACAAACACCAGCTCAGACAGGCACCGCAGTCCTGAGTGCGGCTATGTATCGAGATACAAACACAAATGCCCTTTCACACGTGGGTACATGGGAAAACACAAATGTGTGCACATATGTGCTGTCACCAGAGTTGTTTTCCCAGGCCCACACAAGTGAGGGTGTTCATGTGGCACACAGGCAGAATCACTCCCACACAAGGCACAGTTCAAGTGTACAAGTCATGGAGTCGAGGTGTGGAGGGGAGCTGGGTTCTCCTGAGAAGGGTACCTGGGAGGGAGGGGCTGTGGACTGTGCATGTGGCTGAGCAAGCTTGGGTACACCCCTGGGCCCAGCTGAAGCCATGCAACCATGTCTCTCTCTGGCAGGCAGAGCCTTGATGGATAGTGGCCAGCTGGCTAGGGTGCTGATGGCTGGTCCCACTCACCCCAGTCAGGGAACTCCTGGTTGTTGCAGTATTTCTCTCCATGGGGCAGCGGGTATAGGTAGTGGCCACAGCTACAGTTACGGATCATGTGCTCTTGGAAGCATGAGCGAATACAGGCCTGGAACAGGGGGCAGGGAGACCACACACATGACCAGTGATGCCCCTCCCCAACCACAGGGCGAGGGGCCCAGAGAACTTAGTGCCTGGGCCCAGGGAGCTGGGGGAGCCAGAGGAGGTGACCCTCCAGTTGAGATGTGGTGCTGAGGTTGCTGAGCTGCGCCTCCTGTCCTTCCCTTTACCTGGCCCTTGTAGAGGGATTCAGGCCAGCTCCCCCTGTTCAGCACTGGGGCCCTGCAGATGACTTGGGAAGGGGTGACTTCTTGCAAATTCTAAAGCTAGCACTGGGATAAATCACGTGTTTCGAGCCCTTTACACAGAAAGACCCAGAAGGGCAGCTCTGAAGGAGACAGGCAGGCTGGCTCCAAGTGCCTTCTTCCTGGAGGAACCCACTCAGGGACTGCAAGGAGAGGCTGATCTCTGAGAGCCCAATGGTGACGAAAGAGGGTGAGAGCTGCAGCATGTCCTCTGTGAGGGGCGTGTGGGAGAAGAGCGGGCTCAGCCCCTTGGGGATGAAGCTGATGAATCTCTATTCATACTGAGTTTTCAGGTCATTCCAACCTGGTTTCAGTCCACTCAGAGATCTACTGTGTCCTACAGCCAGTCATTAACCTCGGGCCTCAGTTTACTCATGGGTGAACGGGGCGACAGTTGCCCTGTTGGCTGAGGTCAGGAGGGCTGGGCTTGGCCTCTGTAAGTGCTTGGTCTGGAGCAGGAAATGGGGTGCAGGCATAGGACACGCAAGCCAGGAGGGGTAGAGCTGAGGAGGAGGCATGTGGGGTGGACGAGGAGCTCAGAGTTTGGGCAAGTGTACTAGGTTCTTCCAGACCTCTTGTCTCAACTGGGAAGCAGGTATTCTCTCCAGCCCCATGACTGAGGCTGGGGTGGGCAGGGTAGGGTGGACAGAGCACTTGACTAGGGCCGGGTCTTTGCCAAGGTCTCTGGCTGGAACGCCATCTTGAGGGCTGGGGCCCAATGCCTCCGTGTCCTCCTGCTTTCTCCCTCCCCCCACACGTCCCTCTGAAGAGGTGATAAAACCATCCAGGAAGAGTATGGGGTGGATGGAGTCAGCAGGATGGGGTGGGCAGGCAGGTGAGCCCAGGGGAGGGTCAGTTTCCTGTGACTAAGGCATAAGGGAGGACCCCCCCCCCCGCCATGCTTGCAGCACTCAGACACGGAGGTGGGCACTAGGCTGCCTCTTGTTGTGTCTCAGTTTTCTATATCTGCCAAGGCAGATGGGGCTGGGAGAAGTGTCAGCAAGTGGTTACTTTTGTCACCTTTGCAAAGATTCAGTCTGTCCCCTTCACTGAGACTGGGTCTGGGGACCTGCCTCCCGGCCTGATTCTGGAGATCAAGACCAGAGAGAAGCCTGTGGCTGCAGCAAAGAGGTTTGAGGCCAGATACAAGGTGGAACTTCTCCAGTAAACTGGCTTCTCAGGTAAACAGTCTTGCCAGGACCAGCTGTCCCAGAGACTGAAGCCTCAGGCCAGTGACACAGACGGGCTAGGGGCACAAGTCCTGCACTGCCTTCCTACCTGGATGGAGTAGGTGGTGTGTGGTCCCTGTAGAGGTTGTGGACTGGGACGTCGGCGGCCGTTCGCAGTGCACTGGCTGTAGGGCTTGCCCTTCCGCTCCAGCTTGTCCTGCGTCCAGACAGCGTGCTCGTGGGACCTCTGGTTAGCCCTGGGAAGCTGCTCTGCCCTGCCTCCCACTGAGCATGTGGGTCTAGGAGCTCTGAAAGGGGGTGGGGAGCAGTAGGCCCTAGCAGGAGCTGGGGTGCTTGTCTTCCCCCACAGTGTGGCTGCCCTGGTGGGGGTCCATCAGGAGGGTCGGGCAGGAGTGGGCCATGAGGGTAGGCCAGGGTGTAAAGAGGCCTGATCCCCTCCTCTCAGGCCAGGGGAAGGTAGCACTAGATAAGTCGGCTTCCACCCTCCCCATCGGACTTCCCTGGGGCTGTAACCATACCACCAGCACCCCGATGGATGTCTCTGTCCCCGACATGGCATAGATGCCCTCATCTTTGACGAAGGGGTACGACCTCTGCTCATGAAGTAGCAGCCGGGCCCCGGCCGTGGACGTGAGGAAGGGCACATAGTCTTCCTGGCCTATGTCCAGGATCAGCTTCAGGCCTGTGGGAAAGGGGGACCGAGGGCTCCCTGAACTCTCTCCCCAAAGCTGAAGGGAGACCCACCACCCACTTGTCCACACCCCCTCCATCCAAGGGGACCTCTAGGGCCTGCCCAGGCAGCTGGCTCCACTTTGTGAAAATTGGACTCCTGTCTTCTCTAAGGCCCCATCCTAGTCCAAGCCACCATCACCTCTGCCCTGGGCTCCTCTTGCTTCCCCAGCCCACACAGCAGGTAGATCGAGAGGCATACACCATGTGGCCCTGCCTCTCCTCGCATGGGTCCTCATTCTCTCCATTCAATCCCCCTTAACTCCTGGCGCCTTCCTGATGCTTGCTTTTAGGAATGCACTTCCCACCTCACCTTTCACCTAGAAAATCCTGCTCTTCCCGTGGATCTCCGCCCAGTGTTACTTCCTCCAGAAGCCTTCCCTGACTACCTAAGTTAGGTCTCAGGATCTTTGTTATATCCTCTCCCAGCTCTGGAACTTTCCTTCCTAGAACCTGCCTCACTCTTGCGATTCTTCCTTTCTTGTCTCTCTTTCTTCCCCACTCGACTGTTCCGTTCTTGAGGGCAGAGGCCAGAGCTAATATTCTGTACAACACAGGACTAGGTTAGGTGCTTAGGACAATAAGGCTGGTGTTTGTTGAGCATTTGCTACATGCTGAGTGCTGGACTAAGTGATTTTTTTATACGCAATCTCACTGGTGCTCAGAAGGTGCATTTGAGGTAGGTACTGTTATCATCCTCATTTTACAGATGAGGAAACCAAGGCACAGAGAGGTGAAGGGACTTGTCTGAGGTCATCCAGGGAGAAACTGGGGTTGCTGATGTCCTAATACAGCTCCTTGATTCTAATCTGCTCCCCCTGAAAGGGCATTGATCCTCTCCTCTCTGATACACAGTGTGTTTGGAGGCACAGGACTGGGGGAAGGGTGGTCAGCCCACTCTGCCCCCTTGACCAGCAGCCCTGATGGATACTGAATGACAACTCACCTCTTGGTGGCTGGCTGGGGAGGTCAGAACCTGAGAGGGGAGGAAGGCTTTGCTCCCACCTGTGCTCATAGCCTGAAAGGCACAGTCATCCTGAGTCTACCAGCTTGTCCCTGGGACAGGCCAACACAGCAGCCTCTGTCACTGACCACCTTCCACCTCCTCATGCCCACCTGCTCCTTTGTTCTTTTTCAGTCTGTGTGATATGCTCTAAGAACTGCATAGGGACGACGAGGCTGAGTCCGGCTGCCATGTGGTAGCTGAGTGGTCTTAGGCAAGTTACTAAAATTCCTAAGGATCTGGCACATACTGAGCATTACTGCTTGCAGGGCACTGTGGAAGCAGTTCACTTGCCTTATGTCTTAGTGACTCAGTGAGGCATACACTGTATGCTATGCTACTGTAGACCACCTTCAAGTGGGGAAACCAAGGCTCTGAGAAGTTAGGTCTTGAACACAGGATCACTCAACGAGAGAATGAATGGTGCAGCTGGGATTTCATCAGACATAGGAGCTTGAACCCCAACCACTATGCTCTACTGCTCTGAATCCTCATTGTACTCATTAGCAAAATGGAAACATGGTCGGTGCCCCAGGGATTTACAGGCATGGGATAAGAAAATGGCTGAGAAGACCCCTGGGCCAGCCTCCCTGCACACAGGACAGGCTTCCTATGTCCACTCTTCCTTATGCTGGGTCTATCTAGCCCAGATCCTGCCCTTTCACGCTTGATGGTAATTTAGTCTTTTTGCCCCACATGGTGGGGTGGTTAAAGCCTCAAGGTTCTGGCCCCAGGAGGAACCAAGACTTACCAAACTCAACTCCAGGGTTGGCAGAAGGGAGTGCTCTCTCTGTCATGCCCCAGTTGAAGATGTAACAGTTGCCATAATCAGGATGGAAGAGGGAGGTGAAGTTTCTGAAAGAAATGCCAGCAGCTGGAGGGCAGGGCCCAACCCGGCCAGTGCCCCATCGCCGACTGGGTGCTGTCCAGGGCTCATGGGGAGGACAGCTGGCAGCTGCTCCTTGCCCTTCGCTGACTGCTCAGAGGGGCCCAGAAAGGGACAGGTGAGCAACAGGTCATCTGTCCAACCCCCTGTACCTGAGCACAAGCCAGAGATTCCCAGACTTCTTTGGGAAGGAGGGGAGAAGGGAGTCTTTCTGGGGTTGGGCTCTGGCTTTCCTACTTAGCCAGGAATTATGAAAAGTTTCTTTCATGCTTTTGAGGCAGCTTAGTAAGAAGCTAGGGAAATTCCTTGACAAGTGGAATAAGGGAAACTGAGATAAAATAATTAAACAAGGCCAAACCATTTGAGCAATTTACAGCCAGCTAGTGAATCACAAGGCTTTATCTTCCCTAAGCAAGAATGCTTGGGAACAAATGATTTACATATTCCAGACATCAGGGGCAGACTGGCCTCAGTGCCTCTTTGATGATGTTCTTTGAAAATGAAACTAACCAGAGAATAACCCTGACCCCTGTCTACGCACATTTTGGTGAATCGACATGTTGAAGGACACACCTGGAAAGCTAATGAATATTCTGTTAAGACCCTTCCCTGAGGCCTCCCCTAGGATTCCTGCCAGCCAAAGAAAGAAAAGATAAAAAGATTCAAGACAAAAAACTCCCGGTGCTCTGGTTAGGGTACGCCCATGCCTTGTATATCTGCTCTCTTTCTCCAGAACTCTAAGGGTCCCTGGGAGACTTGCGACCAGGGGATTGGTGGGCAGTGGCAGCTCGTTCCAAGTTAACCCCTGATTGTCTTCAAGGACCCCACCACCCCCACTTTAAAAAAAAAAGATTTTATTTATTTATTTTTAGACAGGGGAAAGGAAGGAGAAAGAGAAGGAGAGAAACATCAATGAGTGGTTGCCTCTCACACACCCCCTACTTGGGACCTGGACCAAAACCCAGGCATGTGCCCTGACTGGGAATAAACAGGTAACACTTTGGTTTGCAGTCTGGTGCTCAATCCACAGCAGCCAGGGAGGCCTGCTTTTTCCCCTGACTTCCCAGTGAGCTGACAGCAGACCTGCCTTGGCTCGGGTCTTTTCTCTACATTTCTAAACAGTCAAAGCAGCCCCACCTTGGCTCTTCCCTGTTTCTTCTTCTACCCTAAGCCCTTCCTTTGTTTCACTGTCCCTGGTTTAATAAACATATTCTAAAATCACCTGGACTCATAAAATCTTTCCTGCATGAAGTCAAGAAACCACATACTACTGACCAGCTGGAGACAGACCCTCTCCAGGCTAGGTCCCCATCTGGTGATATTTTCATCTGTCTCATCTACAGTGTCTGGTAAGCCATTTAGTAGGTTAAACTGTGGCCCGCAAAAGATATGTCCACATCCTAAAGCCAGGGACCAGTGAATGTGAACTTATTTAGAAAAGGAGTCTTCGCAGATGTAATTAAGAATCTTGAGATGAGATCAGCCTGGAGCACCCTGGTGGCCCCCAAATCCAGTCACAACTGTCCTTACAAGAGACAGGTGAGAAGATACTGATGCAGAGAAAGCCACGTGAAGACAAAGCAGAGGTTGGAGTGATGCAGCCGCAGCCCAGGAAGGACTCCTGGCCTCCTCTGTGAAGAAACACGTTTCTGTTGTTTTAATCCACTCTCTCCGACAGAATCCAGAGAGGTGGACTGGATGACCTTGGAAAGCCAGATAAAGAGGGCAGTGGACTGGGTGGAGGGCCAGAGGGGGCTGTATGTCAGGAGAGCGTCTCAGCAGAGGCTGAGGGAAGAGAACAGTGAAACGAAGCATGAAAACGACCTTCTGTGGGGTCCTGTCTCATCTCATGGGAATGTTTCCTAAGGAAATAATTCAACAATAAGAAATGTTTCCATAAAGGTGCTCACAGAATAGAGACAGTGTAATGTAGTTCCTAAGAGTTTTGTTAGAAAACATTTTTTTGATATGGAGCATTTCAAACATGTAAAAGTGCAGAGACAAAGCCCACCACGAGCTTCAACAGTTGCCACCCCGGCCAGCAACGTACCATCTCTACTTGCCCTCCACTTTCCTTTTCATATTATTTTGAAGCAAATCTCAGACATCTTAATTTGAAATACTTCATATAGATTTCTAAAAGAAAGAACTAAAATATAATGCTACTACTAGGTTAAAAATAACTAACAAAAATCCCTTCATATAAAATATTTAGTTCAAAGTTTCAGTTGTCTCGTAAATGTCAGTTTTGTTTTTCATGGTTTATTTGTTTAAATTGGGATCCAAATAATGTTAACATGTGATTAGCTGATATGCCTTTTAAGTCTCTTTAATCTATGCTACGTGCTCTCCACGTGACACTTTGTTTTTTTGTTTCTTGCACTTTGCTGTAAAAAAAAAAAAAAAAGCTCTGGTTTGATCCCACTGATAATTGAAGAGGGAGTGATATAGCCAGGAGACCAGCATTTTGCATGCTGATGAATGACTGGCTTTGGCAGCTGCACTGGGATGACCTCTACTGTATGTCTCTGGCCAGCAGCACAGGCTGATGAATAAGCGGCTTTACCAAAACATCAGCACCAAACGGCCCTGAGTATCTATCTGTCTCTGAGTACCACTTGCAACAAATACTAGCAACAGAGGAACATGTTCAAAGACACCACAGAGAGTCAATCTGCGAAATCCAGACCATGGGGAACTCAACAAGATAAATAATGTAGTATCTTCAACAAACAAACTGTGAGACAAGGAAAGGGAGGCAATCTGTAGATGAACAGAAATGTGAAAGACTTGGGTTACAATCGCAATGTGTGGACTATAACTGGATCCTGATTCAAACAAGCAAACAAACAAAAACATGACATTTATGAGAGTGAACACAACTAAACTGTTGATGATACTGAGGAATTATTGCTAATTTTTTTCAGGTGGGATAATGGTATTGTGGTTCTGTTAAAACAACACAACTCTTTCTCTCTCACAGGTGCACTCTGAACTTCGGCAGACGGAGGAACGGGGCTGCCTCGGGAGGGCGCGAGTCCTGCTTGCTGGGTTGGGCAGCAGGTCCCCGTGAGATCACCATGCTCTGCACGTCTGTGTCTGTTCTCCAGTTTCCAGAGAGTATAGAAATGGCTTTAAAGTGTCTTTGGATGCTTTTATATTGCTTTTCTTATTTTATTGTAACAGGAAGGAATGGAGCTCAGTGCATTCAATGTACAGACACATTGAGAGAAGCACAGAATTGTCCTCTAAGTCTTATGTTCTCTAAGCAGACATTTCTACTGCTTTTAAAAAAAACCCAAAACCTCTATTTTTTAAATGTAAATGGGCTTTTTGAGGGAATTTTAAAGTACACTAAATTCTTTTTAAAAAGAATTTATTAACTTAGAGAGAGAGGACATTGATTGGTTGTTCCACTTATTTCTGTGCTCATTGGTGGCTTCCTGTTTATGCCCCGACCTGGGATCTAACCACCTTTGGCATATCGAGATGATGCTCCTACCAACTGAGCTCCCCAGCCAGGACTCCACTGCTTACTTTTGATAGCATGCACCAAAATCTGAAACTGTCTTCTATTATTCACTTGCTTGCTTAAAGCTGCCTCCTGCTTTAGAATGTAAGCCCAGTGAGGGCAGCTGTCGTGTCTGTCTTGAGGGAGAAAGAACTGCAAGGCTGAAAGCCCAGGCCCAGGAGCCAGCCTACCTAAATTCAAATTCTGGCTCTGCCACTGACTAGCTGGTGAGCCTGGAGAAATTACTTCACCACTCTTAGCCTCACATGCCTCACCTGTAACACAGGTAATAACAACAGCACCCACCCAGAGGATTGAGGTGAGATTTGGAGGTCGAGCATATTGAGGTACTCCCCAGATGTTGGCTGCCAGTGCTCAGTGCTCTCTCCTCAGAGCCCGACACACAGAAGACAGACAGTAAATATTTGTTAATATTAAATTATATGTGATAGGGCATCTGCAGAGATAAGCATGAGGATCGACACCTGATTCCGCTGGGGATGGGGTAGGGTGTGGAGCAGGTTAGGGAAAGGTTCTTGGTGGGGTGAGGGCTGAGATGAGACTTTTGGGAAGAGTGAGAGGTGGCTGAGCCTGGGGAGTGGAAAGGAGGAAGGGCACACCAGGCAGGGAGCATGGCATGGGCAAAGGCCTGGAGGGAAGAAATAGCTTTGGGCAGACACTGTGGAGTCTGCATCCTGTGTGGGTTCAGGGCTGTGGCCACAGGAAAGGAACAGAGCGGTGTGAACCAGCTAAAGCCGGGTGCTGCTCTGGAGGGCCAGACCCCGCCCCAGGTGGGGACACAGTGTTCCCAACAGGCTGTCTCAGACAGCTAGCACAGGAGCAGGAGGCTGATCAGGGTGTGGCCAGATCCCCTCCTGCCCAGAATTACACTTCTGGTCTCCCCATACCTGCTTGCCAACTATTTGCTTGCTGATAATGTTCTTTACCCAGAGAGGCTGTTCCCAGTACTAACCATCTCTAGCTCCAGAAACAGGTGTTTCCCTCCCAAACCTTTCCTGGGATAGGGGCCAGGTGTGCAGACAGAGACCAGCAGCCTCCAGAGGAGGAAACCAGGAAATAGAGAATCCTAGCAGGAAGTAGCATAACAATGGCGGTGCTATGTGGCAGGGGTCAGGGCAGGCTTCCCAGGGAAGAAACTAACTAGCCAGTCTCTGATGTAGCAGCAGTAGTAATAATAATAATAGTGATACTGATTATCTATGCCTGGGTCCTGGTTTCTGAATGCCATTCTCTAATGAAAGGAACCAGGGGTCCTCAGAGCAGCAGCCAGTTCTGGGCCCAGGGCACGTCACAGTGCCAGAAAGTAAGGGGTACTCAAAAATAAGTAAATAAATGGATGGGGACATGCTAAAGGGACTGGAAAAGTTTCTGTGGACAAAAAAGGGCGTCTATAATAAAACTGGTAATTCCACTGATGGAAAGTCACCTCCCAGGATGATCTGATCATAAATTCCTGGCTGAGCAGGTCATGGTGGGTAGTCACTCCCCAGGCCTATTAACTTCTTCAGTGAAAGGTTTATTTTTGCCTTAAGCAAGCCCTGTCCATTGTTCTTGTGCACCAGGGGCACCTGTGAAAGGCCAGAGTCATCCTCCTTTTCAGACCCCTCAGAGGCTAACCCCCCTCAAGGGAGCAAGCATGTAACCATGTTAGCTGTCCTGTACCTTACTTTCTCCCACCTTCGTGGGTCGTCCTCACTGTTCCCTCCTTAATTTCAAATGTGTAAAAGAAACTGCAAATTGTCACTCTGTGGAGCATTTAAGATCTGCTTCCTGGCATTGTGGTCAGTTTGGCTAAATAAACTCATAAAATTCTCTTCAGGTTTGGACACTCCCAGCAGCCAAAGCTGGATGGATCAGAGCAGAGAATAAATAATGTGCTATTGGATTACAACCCAAATATACACCAGCCCACACTGGTAGAAATAAATGACTCAGGAGATGCACAAACGGGCCCAGACAAACCCACCTGACAGAAGGGTTCCAAACCATGCATGTCCCCGCTCCCTGTGTCCTCACCCTAGAGTGTGGGCAGACCGGGACTTGGTCACGATACAGACCATGGGAGGGGATGTGGACTTCGCGGAGAAACCCAGAATGCAGCATGCACCTCCACCAGGTGAAGGACGGCAGCACCAAGGCAGGGCACGTGGCCGCCCTGTGTGATGCAATGAGGAGGGCACCTCACTTCTGTGCTCTGCCTTCCCAAACCGTCTCACCTGTGTGCACCTGCATGGAGCGCTTTCTGTGAAATGCCTGACCAGTGCTGTGAAACTGTCGCAGTCCTCCAACACGAAGTCTGAGACACGTCACAGCCTGGAGGAGACTAGGGAGAGATGGTAACTAAACACAGAGTGGTCTCCTGAATGGAATTGGGAACAGAAAAAGGTCACCAGGAAAGAAACTAATGAAATATGAATAAAGTGTTAATAGTAACGTGCCAATGTTGGTTTCTTAGTTGTGACAAATGACCATGATGATGCAAGATGGTAACAACAGAGGAAACTGGGTCGGGAGGATAAGGGAACTAATTCTGTATACTATCTTTTTGCAACTTTTTTGTAAGTCTAAAGTGATTCTACAATAAAAAGTTGATTTTTAAATGCCCATATAATTCTTACCAGGTACCTCCAGGAAGCATGATCTAAGACACCGAGGCACAGAAAATTGTGGTGCAGACAGCTGAGAAGTTCCCAGTCCAGGACATTTGCTGGAGGCCCACGGCACCTCTCACCTGTAGCTGCAGGGCTCAGCCCCAAACAGGCAGGCCAGGATCAGCTGCTCGCCCGGGTAGCCCATCTTCACCAGCTCCTGGGCTGGTACCTGTGAGAAGATGTTGGTGGCCTGCAGGGTGTACCACTCCGTCACGGCCTGGGTGGCACTGGTGAAGTTTCGGAAGGTGCACATGGTTCCGTTGAGGGAGCACTGTGGAGACCAAGAAGGGTTCTTGTGGGTGTGGGGCTGCTGGCAGGGCCCCCCAGTCACTGCCGCAAGGGCAAGGGCTGAGCGTGCAAGGCCAGCTGCCCTTCCCCTGGCTGCACCCTGAGGCTGGGCAGTGGGGACCCGTGTTTACATTCATGCTCACACGCACTCAGGGGCTGCCCCTCATACACAGCTGCACAGTCACAAGGACTCATACACACAGTGCCACTCCAACCCCCCAGTGTAGCCTTAAGCATGAGTGAATACATGCACACATATATACCCTTATATGCACACATGTTTGCACACACATATACAGAGAAAGACATCCACTTTCTGATATCCCCAGTCACACAACATCATGGTCACAACTATGCACACACATATCCTTACTTGCCCATAAGCCCATATACCTAGATTCCTAGCCCATATACACATGATCCCACACTCATGCTCACTTGAGCACACATGCGTACAGACATACTCTGACCCTCCGATTCCCTGACTCCTTTACAGCCCCCCTCCCAAGACTTCCAGGGGCAGCTGCCTCAAGGCCATGTGAACCACAAAGGACTCCAGACTCTGCCTCCCCCTCTGCTGGGGAAGGATCTGGGCCTCGTCGGTCTGAGCCCACTGAAGGGCGCAGGGCCCTCCACCTTGCTGCAGCTGGCCCACCACGAAGTCATCACACAGACAGAACAGGCTTGGCTCTGGGACTCTGGTCTTGGCCTCTCTGCCTCTATTCATCCTCATCTCATAGTGGGCCTTCTTTCTGAATCCCAGAGGCCAGAAGAAGCTTCTCCTTCCCAGGGCTGGCCTGAGGCACTGTCCTCAGGTCCGTTGCTGGAGGCCTCCTTGTCTCCCCTTAGGGAGATGATAATAACACTTAACACTCACTCTGGCCCAGGCTCTGTTCTCAAGGCTTTAATTTATGATCCCATTCAATTTTCACAGCAACCCTATCTCACCAGCATGAAGAAACCGAGGCCCAGAGAGGCTAGTAAGGTGTGACAACAGCAGACTCTCACTCCCACTACACGTGGGCACACGTACAACATACAAACACATGTGTGCACATTCGATAAGGGCTTGCCGACTGGTGTCCTATAGCTAACAAGAGGACAGCCCATTCAGGGGACTAGGCCTGCTTTACAAACGGCAGCTAGTTACCAATGAGGACTTTCTGCGGCCATAGAAAGTAGTAGGGCACTGGGTTCGAGTTGGCAGCAGGACTCTGCAAGCCTGGTGCTGTGTGCAGGTTCGTGTGGAGATGAAAGCAAGTCCTGACCACATGGTGGCAAGGGAGGCAGTGGCTTCTCTCTGGGGGTATGTGGCCCCAGACTGGGCCCCCAGCAAGGGCAGATTATCAGAATCACCAGAGAGCTTGTTAACAGTACAGATTCCTGGGCTCTGGCCCAGAGCTGCCCATTCAGATTCTAAAGAAGCGAGGCCCAGAGATCTGCAGTTAGTGCTACCCAGGGCATCTCCAAGCACGACAGTGCTGCATAGCTGTGGTTTTTCACCTGCCTGATGTTCATGCCCCTGTCTTTTGAGAATAGGACTTAATTCACCCTTAAGGGAACCACCTCTTCTCCCTGCTCAATCCCTGTGGTCTGACAGAGGCTGAATCGCCCTCAGCTCCAGAGCACACCTGACCCCAGGACTGGCCAACCATGACAGCCTGTCCTTCAGCCCACAGCGACTGGTTGAGTGTGTGAGCATGTGACCTGATGATCAGGCCCAGGACTTCTGATGTGGTCCCTGGAAAAGAGGAGCTTTCTGGGAGAGTGCTAGCTGGTGGGGATGTGGTCTGGATTGTCAAGGCCCTTCACTCCAGAGAGTGAAGTCTACTGAGAGAAAAGTACAGATAATGCATTACAGAATTGTGCACTTGAAATCTGAGTAACTTTATTAACCAATGTCATCCCAATGAATCCAGTTAAAAAGCTGAGCCAAGATGGAGAGCAATAGAGTCCTGATGACAGCATCTGAACACCTGGGTTCAATTACACCTGAACCCAATGTACTCATGGACTTCTTAGTGTGTGAGCCACTGAATTCCCGATTTTGCTTAAGCTAGTTTGAGCTGAGTCACTTGCATCCAAAAAATGTCTTGACTGATATACAGCTATTTCTATTTTTAAAATGGCTTGGCAAACATACAAAATAGGCACTGGCTTCCAGCCTGCCTTTCCCCCAGTGAGACCCAGATTATCAAAGGAAAGAACTCCCGTCAGCCTCACTGGATAGGGCCTATTGATGGACATATGCCTGTGGCCCACTTACCAGTCTCATGGCTACTTTGCAGTCCTGGGCATTGCAGGTCCTTCCTGATGCGGGGCTGCTGCTTGCTGAATCATTCTGATTGTCCGCAAAGAGCTCGAGGACCACTGGGTGGTGGGGGTTCCGCTCATCGATAAGGACCAGGGGGTGTATGGTTCCAGATGGTGAGGTTCAAGGTCTTGGTGGCATTGTCATGGGTTGGCCCAGAAGCCACGATCCTCTCTAGAACTGCTTCCATCAGTTGATCCAGGTCCCTCAGCAAATGCCTGACTTTAGAATACCTGGGCAGAGGAAAGTCTCTGTAAGGGGGGCAAGCACAGCTGGGAAACAGCTGCAGCCTGGGATCCCCTCCAACTCCAGCACAGCTGCCAGCATGTTTGAGAAGAACACCCTGCCCAAGTGCCCACCTCCCTATCCACTACCCATGTGTCCATGCATTGACCCATCCACCCACCCACTCACTCTCATTCGTTGTGTATTGAATAAGCACCATGATGTGCCAGGCACTGTGAAGGTACAGAGGAGAAATTCACATTCTAGTGAGGAGGGCGGTTATTGACAGTTTACCATGTGTCAAGTGCTAGGTGCTTCCTATGTCTTATTTAATTTAATCTCTTCCACAGTTCTCTGATCATCTCCCCATCAGAGATGAGGAACTGAGGCTGAGGGAGTTGCTGTGATGTCCTGAGCTCACAGAGCTGAGCCTGGAACCTGGAAGTGGTGGGCTTCAATGGGCATGCTGTTTGTACACAGGGCGGAGTGGAGGGGGCTCTGCCACCTTCCTTCCAAGGGGGCACAGGAACTGTAGGGAAGAGGGGAAGATCTGTGACCCTGGGGCCCTTATTTTCCAGCAGTGATTTTGGGAACAAGAACCAGTTTCAGGAGGAAGGAAGAAGGTGGATGGGGACTGTGGGGCTGAACTCCAGTATCGGCTCTGAGACCCTGGAGGCTCCCATATTGGAACTGGTGACTAGTTAGTCTGGCAGAAATGTGTCCATACCAGAGACTGTCCTGTGTGGGGGCCCTGGGCTCGTACCCCAGTCCATATCCAGTTGATTCAAGATCTTACCCTAGAGTTGTGGTCACCAGTGTGTGTCAGCTCTGGCTAGAGGACTTCCTGCAGGGAGGAGAGCATTCAACCCTGGGCACAGGCCCAAGTTCTGGTATACAAGGTGTACAGTAGCCTCAGACAGTGGCACTGCCTGTCCTCTGCCATTAAGCTAGCCACCTGAGTGCACATGGGAAGAGGAGAGTTGGGAAGGTGGTAGGCTGCGGGTAGTGAGGGCTGCTGTTACAGCCTGCATGTCCACAGCTGCTGCCGAGCTTGGTGGCTTACTGCATGGGCTCTGGACTCAAATTCTGACATTCCACTTAATATCTGTGCAGCCTTGGAAAGTAAACTCCTCTGAGGCTTGTTCTTCATCTACAAAATCGGGATAAAATATTTACCATAGAGGGCTATTGGGAGGATTCAATGAGGTGAGGCTTATAAAGCACTTGGAACAGTGTTGTTTTAACATGATTGCTAAGGGTTTCTATTGAGTAGCTGCAAGGACTGCAAAAACAGGCAAGAAACCTATTGCTGGAAAGAGGGGATTTTCTGATAACCGAAAATGTAATCGGAAATATGAATTCCCTTCTAGGACCTTCTTGTGAACAAGAATGCTCTCCATGACTCAGCCACACTGGTCCTTCTTCAATTGTTTAAAAAAGTTTTGTAATTGATTAGAGAGAGAGAGAGAGAGGAGGAGGAGAGAGAGAGAGAGAGAGAGATTGAGAGAGAGAGAGAGAGAGAGAGAGAGGAGAGAGAGAGAGAGAGAGAGAGAGGAGAGAGGAGAGGAGAGGAGAGAGGAGAGGGAGAGAGAGAGAGGGAGGGAGAGAGAGAGAGAGGAGAGGGGAGAGAGGGAGGGAGAGAGAGAGAGAGAAAGAGGAGAGAGAGAGAGAGGGGAGAGAGAGGGAGAGAGAGAGAGAGAGACATTGATTTATCGTTCCACTCACCCAGGCACTCATTCATTGTTTTTTTCTTGTAAGTGCCCTGAAGAGGGATCAGGTGCAACCTTGGGTTGTAGCAGGCTGGTGCTCTAACCAACTGAGCTATCCAGCCAGGATGGCCCTTCTGTCACTTCTTTGAATGCACTGAGGTCTGTCCAGAACCTCTGCATATGCTGTGCCCTCCACTTGGAATACACTCTTCATCTGTGACTAGTTTGGCTAACTTGTAATCATTCTTCGAGGCATTTTTCTCTGATTGACCCCTTGCCTCTCCTCAACCTGACTAGGTTGGGTCTACTTGTGTGTCCCCTTCATAGGCTTTGCCATCAGGTGGTTAAACAGTGGCAGCTCTGGACTCAGATCAGGCCTGAGTTCAAATGCCACCATGGCCCACTGCGTGTCTCTGGGCAAGTTCCCTGACCTCTCTGAATCTTCATTTCTTGACTTGTAAATTGAGGTTACTACAGGAGTGCCCATCTCTAAGGTAACTGTATGGATTAGAATTACATTAATCACCCAAGAACACTTAACTCACTGCCTGGGACTTCATAAGCACTTGATGTATGTATGTTGTATATATTTTTATCATCACTTTGTAGTGATTGGACTGTTATAATTAATTTCACATTTAAGAAAACAGGTTAATATCTGTTTTCTTTGGTAGGCTGTGAACAGGGCAGGGACTTTTCCTCACTGATGTATTCCCAAGTGCCCATACACTGCCTGGCACATAGTATGTGCTCAAAAGACACGTGCTGAATTGATAACTAGGCACTGGTATGTCTAAAGGCAGGCACTACTAGATATTCCTGAGGCTCTCTTTAAGCCTAGGATGTTTATGAATTTTGAATCTTGCTTGCTGCAAAGAGGTGAAAACAAAGAGGCAGTTGTTTGAAAACATTGAGAAAGACGGGAACAAAAGAAAAGGAATGGAGAGAAAGGAGGAAAAGAGCGGGTAAGCAAAAGAGAGAGAAAGGGAAAGAAAAAGGTAGGGAAAAACAGAAAGGTGGAAGGAAGTGGGGCAAGGGAATAAAGAAAAAGAAAAGGCACCGTGAAGCCAGCCTTCCACTCCAGGGACCACCTACTGGAAGGGGCTGGCATTGCAGATGGTGACCGCAGGGAAGTCCATGGTCTTGAAGCCGACAGAGAGGGAGACGCTGACCTCCCAGCTCAGGTAGGTCCTGATGAAGACGCCCCACTGCCAGAAGACGATGGAGGCAAAGAGCAATGTGATCAGGAACCACATGGCCTTCTTCTTGGGCCCCTCGCAGATGATGCGCTTGGGGCCATGGGTGTTGGTGTTGTCACAGTACCACACCAGCAGCTCCTTGTACGTGTAGCCGGGGCCCTTCTGCAGCCTGTGCAGGCACTTCAGCAGATACTTCTTCACCTGCATCGTGGCACCTGCAGAGAGACATGGGAATACCATGTCAGATACGACACCAGCCTAGCATCCAAGGACGTCCCGGTTGTGGCCAGAGCATCCGAATGAGGCAGGCAAACAAGGCTGCATGAGACAGTTGTCCCTCCCTCCCTGCCCCCCTTCCTCCCTCCCTTTTTCCTTCCTTTTTTGCCATCTATCATCCATCCACCCATCCATCTAACCAAAAAGTATTTATTGACTCCTGTGTAAGCCAGGCACTGAATTAGTCCCTCTGGACTCAATAATGAGCAAAATGAACATGGTTTCTGCGCCCTGGGAATTTTCAGCCTAGTGGGCAAATTACTTAAACTCTCCACTCCTCAGGCTCTCTATCTGCAAAGTGTGGATAATGGTACCTAATTTACAGGACTGCTGGGAGGGTGAAATTAGGTAATGCATAATAAGTGCTCAGTACAGTGCCTAGTATAAACTGAGTGCTCGATATGTTAGCTACCATCATTATAAGCTATTAGCGAGTGGAGGATATTAAGCAAATAATCCATCAAAAAATGGGTCATCATGAAATGTGATCAGGATGGGGACCCTGTGCTGTAAGCTCCCAGAGGCAGTGCCGATGGCAGTTAAGAATGAGGACTCTGGAGCTAAAATGTCTGACTTTGAATTCGGCTCTGTCACTTTCTAGTTGTGACTTTGAGCAAATCACTTGCTCAGTGCCTCCGTTTCCTCATGTGTAAAGTGTGGATAATAATAGCCTCTACCTCTTAGGTTGTTGTGAAGACAATGAAAAAAAGGTGTGTGTTAATGCCTGGCTCCTACACCTCCCACACTGAGAGTCCCTGGAGAAGCTGGGAGTAAACAGCAAGACTATGGGGTGGAAAAGAGTGGAGGGGACACTCAAGTGGAGGGGACAGCAGGAGCAAAACCTTTGAGGGGGAGGGAACCTAGACAGTGATCTGGACCATGTGGGCCACATTAAGGACTTGGGTTTCAATACCAAGAGAACTGAGGTTTTGTGGGGTGATACCATTCAAATTGCTTTCTGAAAACAGCCCTCCATCTGCTCTGTGGACATATACTGGAATGGGGTCAGGAGTCCAGGAGAAGAGTGTGCTAGGTGTGGCTCACTAAGGAATGTCTAACTTTTTTGAGACCGTTTCCCATCTGCATGAGGAGACAGGGTTCTCATGAAGATTAACCAAGACACTGAGAACTGGGCACAGGGTAGCTTCTCAAAATACCTAGGTCCCCAGGTACAAAGCAGGGACCTGTGGCAGGAGCACCCCCACCCCATCCCTAGAGCCCCAGTTGGCCACATAAGTTTGCCCCTACTCCCTGGCTGAAATGACCCTCTCTGAGAGCCTCTGTCATTCTGGGGGTGCTCTGGTGGGCAGTGAGGCATCCCTTCCACCTCACTCTGAGGTTCCCTCAGGTGAACTGCCCCTCCCCCAGTTGCAGTTAGTGTGAGTTGCCAGGGTGACCTCCACCCCAGCTTGGACAACTGGGACTCAATTCTCTTACTTTATGCTGGAATAACTACAGAAGAGACTCCCTTTTAGCTAAGTGGAGAGACTGCCAACACAGAGAAGCCACAAGATGGAGAGACAGATTTCTGACATCATTGAAACACCTGGATCCAACCATTCCTGAAGCCATTTATTCCTGGACTCATCAGATATGGGAACCAATACATTTTCTTCGTTACTTTTGCTGATCCAAATTGGGTGTCTGTCATTTGCAACTATTAGAATCTCAATGAACAAGAATTCACCTTGTTCTACCCTGTGTCACAGTTACTTCTGCTGGCAGCTTCTCACCCCCTATGAAATCAGAAACCCTCTGAGGGTAGCAGTCCCCAGCAAGTCCAGCACAGTGTCTGGAATGCCACCAAGTGCCAAGTGAATAACACCAGAGGTCCTAAACTTGTGTGAGCATGTTCCCTCCTGACCCCATTTTCTGACCCAGCAATGCCCCTCACCTTCCTAGTTAGCTTGCTAAAGGCTTTCCCCTCACACCCATGCCTTTGCTTGCTGATGGAGATGGAGCGCCACATACCCAGCCAGGCTGTCATGACAGAGACAACTGTTCACAGACTAACCCAACACTCACCTTTCCCCAGAGGCCCAGGCCCTGCTCTGGAATAATAGAGTTAACAATAATGATAATAACAACTACAAGAGCAACATCAGAGTAGTATGTGTTTCCCATGATCGAGGCACTGCAAGGTGCTTCTGATGCTATTTCATTCTTACACGTTGTTATCCACAACCATAAAAACCTGGAAAGAACTGGGCCTGTGGTTGTCCCGTGTAGTCCAGAACCCCAAGGCCTGGACTTGCACATTAGGCCACCATAAATAGTTGTGGAAGAAATAGACAAAGGGCTTCTTTGATGTCTACTTTCTCCATTTTCATGTAATCACTGTTTCAGTCAAGGAGAATTTCTCAGTGGACTCCAAGCAGGTCCTTAACACCTTTTAAACCCCTGCTAATGTCCCAATTGAACAATGAGGCCTCAGGCTCACAGGCATATCAGGCAACAGTGTCTAGTTAGAAGTAACATTCTGTTTTCCCTGGGTTTATTTGTAGGTGGGATCTTCTATTTATGTCAAGAGATACTGGCTTGGGCCCTGGCCTGTTAGCTCAGTTGGTTAGTGTGTCATCCCAATAGGCCAAGGTTATGGGTTCTATCCCTAGTCAGGGCATGTAGAAAGATCAATCAATGCATGTGTGAATGGGTGGAACAACAAATCTCTGTCTCTCGCTCTTTCTCTCTCTCTCTTAAATCAATGAATAAGAAAATGAAAAAATAAAAGAGATATTGGATTTTACTTTAGGTACTTAAATACAATTACTTAAAAAAAAGGAAAAAACATACTCAGTAAACAATAACATAGTGACAGCAAAAACTGTGACAATGACAGGCCACAGTGTGTTGCTATTAGCTTACCTCCTAATTGTCATTAGGCCCCTGGGAGACCAGCCAAGTAAGAATCAATAAATGTTACAAATAATTTTATGTCAGATTTCATCCCCAAGGTGATAAATGGTCTGTGTTTGGAATGTATACACAGCTGTGTACAAAGGTTTAAATCTGTTTACAGCTTAAACCAACCCAAACAAGCAGAGTGGGAGATGGAGTCCCCTGACATGAGTGCAGGGAGAGTGGGCGCCATCATGCCCTTGCCGAATCACAGACCGCTGCCTGCGTCTTGGCCTCCCTTTCACCGCAAAAGGTTCTGTCAGCAAATTCAAAAACAATACCTGCTGTGTGTGCCCATTTCTGATTTCTTTAAGAGAAAATGTCTACTTGCTTTCAGAGAGAAATGTTCTTGAGGTTTGACTCAGTCTCCTGGTAGAAGAAAATGGGAGCCCAGTGTGGGTCATACTGACTTTGACCAAACATGTGTAAGTGTTATTCACAAGGTCAATTCTTCTGAGTCTTCTTAACGAGAGGTTGCAGATGGGTGACCCAGGAGCTGTATTGAGTTGCAAAAGAGTTTTTCTCCCCTTAGCACAGTATTATTTATTTATTTTATATTTATTTAATTAATTTTATTTTTTAGAGAGAGAGGAAGGGGAGAGAGAGAAAAAAAAAGAAAGACATTGATGTGAGAGAGAAACATCGATTAGTGCCTTTTGTATGCTCCCTGACCGGGAACTGAACCCACAACCCAGGCATGTGGCTGACAGGAAATCAAACCAGTGACCTTTCACTCTGCAGGACGATGACCAACCAACTGAGCCACATGGTTAGGTCTCCTTGCCCAGTACTTAAAAAAAATAATCCCTTTTAAAGTACTCTGGTTTTTATTCAAATCATATAAATCTTTTGCCTTTAAAAATAACATCTTTATCAAGACATAGTTCACGTCATAGAACTCATCTATTTAAAGTGTAGAATTCAAAAATATATATAAGTGTAAAATTCAGTGGATTTTAGTATATCCACAGAGTTGTCTAGCCATTACCATAATAAACTATAAAACATTTTGGTCTCCCCCCAAAATAAACTCTGTATACTCATCAGCAATAACTCCTTGTCCCTCCTTCCACCTCCCCTCACCCCAAAGCAACCACTAATCTATTTCTGTCTCTATAGATTTACCTATGATGGATACTCCACATAAATAAAAGCATATATTATGTGCTCCTTTGTGACTGTTTTTTTCACTTAGCATGTTTTCAGGTTCATCCATGTTGTAACATGTATCATTATTTCATTCCTTTTATTGTAAAATATTCCATATTATGAATATGTCACATGTTTATTTATACATTCATCTATTAATGGATCCCTTGGTTATTATGAATAATTCTACTATAAACATATGTGTACAAGTTTTGGTGTGGACATGTTTTCATTTCTATATATCTAGGAGTAGATATACCCCCTGGATCATGTGGTCATTCTATGTTTAACCCTTTGAAGAACTGTCAAACTGTACTTCATAGTGGCTGCACTATTTTACATTCCCACTAGCAGTGTATGAGAGGTCCAATTTCTCCACATCTTCTTCCCAACCTTCTTAGCCACTACAAATTAATTATTATAGCCATCCTATCAGTGTGAAGTGGTGGCTTATTCTGGTTTTGATTTACACTTCCTGAACAACAAATGTTGCTATCTTTTTTTTGTGTGCTATTGGTCAATATAGTCATTATATAGCCAAAAAAATCTTGGAGAAATATGTATTCAGAGTTTTTGCTTGTATTTTAATTGGTCTATTTGTTTTTTTATTACTAAGTTCTAAGAGTTATGTATATATTCCATATAGGTTCCTTATCAGATACAGTATTTCAAAAGTGTTATTCTCTGGGTTTTTTACTTTTCTTGATGATGTCCTTGAAGCAAAAAAAAACTTTTTAATTTTGATAATACCCAATTTGTCTCTCTCTCTATATTTTTTAAAATTCTATTTATTTATTTTTAGAGAGAGGGGAATAGGAGAAAGGGAGAGAAACATCTATGTGATACAACAATTGGTTGTCTCTTGTGCACCCCAACTGGGGACCTGGCCTGCAAGCCAGGTATGTGCCCTGACTAGGAATCAAACTGGTGACATTTTGGCTTGCAGGCTAGCACTTAATCTACAGAGCCACATCAGCCAGGGGGTCTATTTTTCCTTTGTTGCTTATTCTTTGGCATATTATATCAAAGAATCCATTGCCTAATCTAGGGCCATATGACTCATTCGTATTATTTATTCTAAGTTTTATAATTTTAGTTCATATATTTAGATCTTTGATCCAGTTAGAACGAAAATCTGTGCAATGTTGGATTAGGCAAAGATATTTAAGATGGGTCACTAAATCATGAATCAGAAAAGAAAAAACTTATAAAGTGCACTTCATTAAAATTTAAAATCTTATCTTCAAAAGCCACTGGTAAAAAATGAAAGAACAAACCACTGGGAGAAAGTACTTGTGATAATATGTCTGACAAAGAATTTGCATGCAGAATATATAAACAGTTCTTAGAAAATAAGAAGACAAAAGGCCCAACCAAAAAGGGGCAAAAGATTGAAAAGACACCTCACGAAGATGATACATGAATGACCCATCAGCCTGTGAAAAGATGCCTGACCTCATTAGTCATCAGGGAAATGCAAATCCAAATCACAATGAGGTGCCGCCTCCCACCCACAGGGTCTGACAGCACCTGGTGTCCGGGAGGGTGTGCAGCAGCCAGGGCTCTTCTGTGGGACTGGCTTGGGGTGCAAAATGGCGCAGTCACTTTGGAAAATAGTTGGTCAGTTTCTCCTAAAGTTAAAAGGATACTATCCTATGACTTAGCAACTCCACTTTTATTTATCCAGGAGAACTGAAAATATGCTCAAAGACTTTACATATATGTTTATAGCAGCCTTATTCATTAATAACCCCAAACCAAAAACAAGCCAAATGTCCACCAAAGGGTGAATAAACAAATTGGGGCATATCCATACCATGGAAAACTCTTTAGCAATGAAACAGAACCAACTACTGGTACATACAGCGACATGGATACATGTTTAAAAATTATTGTTGAGTAAAAGAAGCTAGACACAAAAAGTACATATATTTGATTCTATTTATATGAAGCTCTAGAAAAGAAATATTAATCTGCAGTGACAGAAGACAGATCTGTGAGTCTCTGGGCTTGGGGTTAAGAGTGGATTGACTAGAAAGATACATAAGGAAACCTTTTGGAGATGATGAAAATATTCTACATCCTGAGTGAGATGGTGTTTAATTGGGTGTGTACATTTGTAAAAACCCTTCAAACACTATAGTTAAAATGGAGGTATTTTATTGTATGTAAATTACATCTAAATAAAGTTTTAACAAAACACTTAAATCCATTGCCATTTCAAAACTGAGATTTCACATTTTAAAAGATCTAGATTTTCTTCATCTTTTGAGAAGTCAGGACAGTCTGACAGCTGTCCCCTCATGTCAGCGTTCTGCTGGAACTGAGCAGTGAGCAGCACCCCCCAGAGGGGACCTGGGCTCCGGTTCACCCTCATTCTGGCATCCCCAATTTTCTTACACGTAGCCCATTCTGTTCATTTTTTTTTAGTTAGTGCTTTGGCGTATACAGACATCTGACTTAGTGACCCCTGTAAATTGTAGGTTAGATGCTTTCATTAAAATCCCCTGTATTTATTTTTGCACCAAAACCTCAATTACCCAGGGCTATCAGGGAGTAAGTGCTTTAGGTAGCTGGATTTTTTATAGTTAATTGAAGAGTCACCTGAAAATGCATTTGACTCTGGTTATTGCAAAATGTTTCTGTCTTTGCTAGGGCAGTCCCAGAACTGACTGTCCTCGAGCAGCTGGCCAGGGTCAGAGCCGCAGGTGGGGCTTGCTGTCCCAGGCTGGAGGTGTCACAAGAAGATGTCAGGAGAATGGTTGGAATCTCTCCAGGGGCCAAGACATGCACTGGATGTCATCTCTATTTACAAATGCAAACATGTGCATTGCAGGTGCCCAGTTTTGGTCTCCATATATCATTCCTGACCAAAAATAAACCAGGGCTTCCGATAAAAATGGCTCATACAACTTGGTGCAGGAAATGTACCAGATGAACTTGGGATATCTTATCATACCAGAAAGCAAAACAAGGTACCAACGACTACTAGGGTCACTCAGAAGGACTCCTTGAAGGGGTTTTTCACTGGCAAAGGTGGGACAGTTTGAGCATCTAAAAAAAACAGCAATAAAGTGAAACATTAAATGCATAAAAATCTGTGAGGTCATAATAATATGAAAAAAGAGGAGTAAGGAAAACATTAATGTTTTTTTTAAATAAATGCATTTTGATTTTTAAAAAGATTTTTATTTATTTATTTATTTATTTAGAGAGGGAAGGGAGGGAGATAGAGAGAGAGAGAGAAACATCAATGTGCAGTTGCTGGGGGTCATGGCCTGCAACCCAGGCATGTACCCTGACTGAGAATCGAACTGTGACACTTTGGTTCGCAGCCCACGCTCAATCCACTGAGCTGCAACCAACCAGGGCAACATAATAAATGGGTCCACTCAGGTTGTTTTTACCTGTATTTGGGGCAGCTATTATGCTCAGTAACTGCTTAATTTCCTGTAAAGGCCTGAAAATTTCAACTCAAAATCTAGCCCAAAGCCTATTTTGTACAGCCCTTGAGCTAAGGACGGTTTTTTATGGTTGTAAAGGGTTATGAAAAGAGGATGACAATGACAGAGGAAATGTGTGCCTGCAAAGCCTAAACTATTGGACTGTCTGGCTCTCACAGGAAAAGTCTGTTGGCACCTGATCTACTACTGTGCCCTGCATATTTGCATTAAATAAAAAGAAATTTTGAAAAATGGGTTTTTCACATCAGTATCCATGAATTCAATGTTTCCCAAAACATCAGCATTTGCATATCACCTTAAACATTTTTGCTAAATCCCTATAGCACTTGTATCATTATTTACTTAATATGTAACATCACCTCAACTCACCTTTTACTTAAAAAAAGCTCAGCCTTGTCTGAAGTATACTATGAACACTAAGCAATACTATGCCTGTGAATACGTTAGATGTGCTAACCCATTTTTTCCTAATACACATGAAAATAACTTCAGTATTTGAAAAAGGTTTCCTCTGTGTACCATTTAAGTCATCTTGATTAACGCCCTTTAGGAAATTTTCTGTTAATTATTTTCTAACCTGGCTGAAGTGTGCGCTCATCCATAGACATAGGATCTCTTCCAAGTGCTTCCCCCTATGTTTTCCTGCCATCCTTTTAAGTCCATTGGGGTAAGCACAGTATGCACATTTCACAGAGCAGTGACTAGAGCACAGTGGGACCTAACCATGGTCACAGTGAGTCAGAGGTAGATCTGGAAATGGAACCAGGTCACCTGGTTTCTGACCCCCCCTTCTGTGTACGTACATGCACCTCATCTGCTCAAAGCTGTGCTCTCCAACAGCTACAGGTCCTCCCATAAAGTCAAATCCAGGGTCACGATGGGAGGCGTTAAGGAAAGTGGTTCCCTCTAAGTTCTGGAGGGGACCCACAATGGTGTTATTTGAGCTGATGAGAGAAAGAGAATTCTGCCAAGGTATACAGTTAAGTGGAAGAAAAGAAAGGTCAGGCCAGTATATAAAGCCTGCATGCATTTGTGTAAAGAAAAGAAAGTGTAGAGACATTTACCTCTCAGGGGCCACTCCAGAAAGTGGTCATGAGAGTGGCCTTCAGAAGGGAAACTAGATGCCCAGGGAAATTTAAAAGTGAGTCCCTTCTTATTCTCCTTCTCCTTCTCCCCCCCCCCCGCTTTTTCTTCTTCCTCTTCTTCCTCTTCTTCCTCTCTTCCTCTCCCTCTTCCTCCTCCTCTCCTCTTTCTTCTTCCTTTTCTTCCTCTTCTTCCTCCTCTCCTCCTTCCTCTTGTACCTTTTGTGTTTTGGACCATATCAATGTTTTTTATTTTTATTTTTATTAGATTTAGTGGCATAACATCAGTTAGTACCTCTCAAGGTTTAATCTATTCGTTTACTCAGTCAGTAACCACTGAGCAAGACTGTGTGCTCAGCACTGTTCTAAGTGCCAGGGGTCAGTTGTCAAACAACAAAGAAATGAACCCTGGTTTTGTGTCATCCACATGCCCACAGGAGACAAAAAACATTTAAAAAGCAATTTTTAATTGATGCTGATTGGAGTTATTTTTTTAATTATGATATGAAATTAGGATCTGGTAGCTGTAGTTAAGTTCCTAATTATTATGAAGGATGAATATATGCAAAGTATGTTTCCAGTCTTTGTATTAAGGCATTATTGTCCTGGCTCAAGGGAATATCTTTCTGATTAATCAGTGGATGTATACATATATGTGTATACATATACTTATACTTATATGTGGATCATAAACTTATATGCAAGCATGTAAGAAAGAGAGAATGGAGTTATGCTTAAAAATTCTGTATGGCAGCCATCAGATTCACAAAAATTAAAATGTTTTGCAATACTGGGTATTGGCCAAGCTTTGAGGAGAAGCACAGCTCCAACATGCTGATGGGGTATAAGATGGTGCAGTCGTTGGAGAATAATGGCCACCTCTAGTGCTTTTAGAATGTGATAACCAGGACCCAACACACTTGCACTTGTCTATGTTGTGCACTCGACCTCATGAACATGGGTGTGTGCGTGCCCATGTGAGCACAGTAAGGATGGCGACTGCAACATTGTAATACCCTCAGACTGGAAACAACCTCACCGCTCAGAAGGAAAAGGCTGCTGTGAGGTGGTGGGGTGCAAACCACAGTTGCAAGAGCTGTGGGAGCAAAGCAAGGAAGAGCAGGTGCACTTCAGGCTTGCTGAGGAGTGTGGGGAGCAGCTCTGATAGGAGCTTCAGGTTAGCGGAGCTGTTCAAACGCTGGGCCCTTGGGTGGCCAGGCCGTGTGGGCTGGCCTGGGCTGCAGGAGCTCCTGCCCCTCTGCCATCAGCACCTGCTGCCTTGTCCCTTGACTACAGCATGTGCTACAGATATGCTCACTCTCTGTTGGTTGTGACTTGAGTGGTTGAAATACACTGGTTTAGAAGTATTTTCATGTTCATTCCAGCCCTGAAATGCTACAAATTTGTGACAAAGTCATGCTGATATCACCACAGAGTCCTCTGTGGTAGGGTCATCAGTGGGTCACTCCCTTCTGTCTCTATGGTGTCCAGGCAATGGCTTCACTCTGGCATCCTATGGAGGTGTCTTTTGGGGTCATTGTCCCATGTTTTGGGGTGGTGTCCGGGGGTGATGTGAGGCACGTTGGTAGGTTTCTCTCAGTGTTGGAGTGAGGGTGGAGTCACCCTCTCATTCTACAGGGCAGGGAAGCCCTCCAAGGGCAGTTAGGAAGTCTTGCCCACGGCACAGAGGGGCACATCCCATGGCTTTTGACAAGCCACCAAATGCCCTACATGAAGGACTGAGAAATGCATTCCCACTGAGGGGGAAACAGGGTGGGGCTTGGGAGCCAGGCCCCAGTTGGGGTCCGGCTCTCCTCTTTCCTCAAGGGAGGGGCTCAATCCATGACAACAATAGGTTGGTCTTTTGGAGTCTCATCTGTAAAATGGGGGTAATAGTACCCATGTCTTCTAGGTTGTTGCCAGGATCAATGTAACAATGTACAGGAAGCACTTTTGCTCAGTGCCTGCCTATAGTTTGTTTGAATACATGGTAGCTGCTATTATTATTATTTTATGCAAGGAGCAGAATCACTCAAAATGACCCTGAGTTGTTGGGACTATCATTCATGGGGAAATGGCCAGCTGAAGAAGGGGCACCCAGTCTCCGCTCCTTGTGGGATTGAGTCCTTCGCTGCAAGGAAATCCCATGGTTTCCAGGTCTCCAGTGGTTGATGACTGGCTTTCCCAGAGAACCCCTGTAAACAGCTATAGCTAAACCCAGCCTGCCTGACACTGGCAGCCATATATGCAGCCCGTGTGTGTTGGCTGCTGACGAGGCCACTTCCTATACTTGTCCCATATGAAGGGAGACCCAGGGCAGTGGGCAGTGGGCCAGGGGTTGCTGCCCTGGAATGGAGCCCTCACCACTCCAGCAGGTGTCCTGGCCCCTCATGCTCCTCTGCCTGATGACAGGAGCCTGGGGGAACAATGCACCCTGTGTTGCTGACTCCAGCCTATGGGTTTCCCTATTGGACCCTTCTTGTATCTCATACCTTGTGGTGCTGTAGATTCACCCCACCCCTCTGCATGGCTGCTGCCAGCCCACAGGATGCGGGTGGTGAGGCAGAGCCCAGACCTGGAATACAGAGCACATTCCTCCTGGGCTAATTCTAAGCTATCCTGGGCGGAGTGCTAAGGGCTTCCTGTCTGAGGCTGGCTGCCTCAAGTGGGGTGGCAGGGGACCCTGCCCTGTACACTTTCCTCCCTGAACCTCCTTTAAGACCCTGGGAAATCTAGTCATGACTCAGGTGCTAGCACTCTCCCTTTGTCTCTGGGCAAAACCAAACAATCTTTTCTGAAGAGGCCAAATACGGCATAAATTTTGTAATCTGGGGTGCTGGGAAAGGAAGGGAGCTGGTTAAGCCAAAGCTGCAGGCACTGAATACAGCCAAGGAGAAGTAAGAACAGAGTTGTGACCACAACAGGAGCCAGCATGGGCAAAGGAAGTGGGGCAGGGCCTGCCACCATCTTCACTCCAACCCTAGGCCAGGCTCCCTCCTGTCACCTGCCAGCTTGGAGCAGAGCTGTGTGCTGTGCCAGTCTGGGTGAAAGATGAGTGATGATGCCAGGCAAGTGCTCAGAGCTGCTGCCAGTGGAAAACACTGCCCACACCTTGCAGAGAGCATGTAAGAGGGGCCTTGGAAAACCTGGCCTGGTTTCTAGATGTGAAGCCACAATCTGCCCCGCCGTGCCCTCCCTCCCCACAGTCAGCTCAGTGGAGGCCTGGGGCACAGGAGACACCCCTGCTCAGAGCTCAGCACAGCATACATCTTTGCCCCTTGGGCACTGCATGAAAAGCAGGCTGCAGGGTCCACAAGAGACAGGCTTTTGAGAGGAAAGGATCTGTCATCACTTCTCAGTAGACTGGTGTTCCTGGTGCAAACAAGGCCTCTATGGCCCCAAGAATGGCTGCTTCCACCTACTTTGTAGCTATAACCATCGGGACACCAGGAAAGATTGTACTGGGTGTGCCTGTTCAGGCTGGAAGCTTTGGAATGGGAGTCAAAGTCCAACCCATGCCCCATGGACCCAGTGGTGGTCCCACAGGGTCTGCGCCCACACACAGTGGCATCTTTCTAATTTGCTCCAAGGCTCCTTCTGGGATAGCAGGAGTGGTCCTGCCAAACATTGGTTCTGCCTGTACCAACTTTTGACTGAGCTGGGCCATATTTTCAAAAGAAGAGTCTCCTATCTCTTTGCTGGAATGTGGGGGTGAATTTCCCCCAGTACAGGGAGAAATCCAAAAAAGACAGAGCATGCAGGAAAGGTTAACCCATGACTCCCCATGTAGGGGAGATGCTCAGCGCTTGGGTGCTGGATTCAAACTTTGTATCTAGGTGGGCTGTGCAACCTGGGGTAAGCTGCATGGTGTCTCTGGGCCTTCATTTTCTCATCTGAATACTGGGGACAATACAACACCTACCTTTGCAGGTGTTTTCTAAACATTGTTCTATAGTGCTTGGTTTACAGCAATATATGTATACTGGCTCTTACTAGCTTTTATTTTTCAAGGGTCTATGCAAGTGATAAAAATGACTATTTTCCAAATACAAATGGAACTTTGCATCTTTTAAAATGAATAGTTAAATACATGTTTGTAATACGGTGCCAACCAGACAAATGCCACTCAAGTCTTAGGTAGCAATATGCAAAGGACATGGGAACTAATTTTTTTTATAGTGAAAGTTATAAAGATCACAAAACAAACTGACACAGGATGAGGAACTTCCATCTGCACTTTCTTTGACTTTTAATACATCTTGAGGACACAGATCTGGGGACCCCTTTCCTGGTGATGATCCAAAAAATACCCACCTCCTGAGTCACTTTTACTAGCTCCCACCAAGTGTGGAGAGTCAAATTTATATATATGACACTTCATTTATTTTTAGAGAGAGGGAGAGAAATATGAATGTGTGGTTGCCTCTCTTGTGTCCCCCAACTGGGGACCTGGCCCGCAACCCAGGCATGTGCCCTGACTGGGAATCAAACCAGCAACCTTTTGGTTCACAGTCTGGTGTTCAATCCACTGAGCCACACCAGCCAGGTCCCATTTTATGTTTTTAAAGACTGACACATACCTAAATAGGATCATCCACAGTAGTGGGAGATCCCTGGGATCCCTCCTATGCCAACATAATCATCCTGAGTCTAAAGAAAATCTGAAATACACAGACCCACTTAAAAATCTCACTTCAAAAAGAAACAAACGCTCAAGTTATGGTGCAGGCGGCAACACCAAGGCCCAAGTTCAGAAGCATTTACCACAATGTTGCAGGACGGGACCTCCGTGTTCACAACTGACCAGGCCGGCCCAGCTTCCCAGTGTTGGGAACGCAGATCGTGCACCTGCGCTGATTGCTTGTTTCCAGTACCTTCTGGATCCTTGACCTAGCTCACACTGCAAGGTGGAGAAGGTCCAAGGAGCTGCCTGTGAAGATTGGGGCCTGTCGTACCAAAGGCAGGTCAAGGATGGAGCTGATGGTGACTGGCTGGCTTTGTGTTCTCAGGGACTAACTCTTCACCCCCAAGAACAGACCCGGAGTGCTGTCTTCTCAATTTGGGCTGCAACTGGGTACCAGTTACACTCTCATTGATAGTATCTTTCTTTACATTGACTCACTCTTGTTTTTACTTAAATACCTACTTGAGCTTTGTCCTAAGCAACAATGTCCACAAAATCACATGTTTAAGGTTACTAATTATGTATGTTTTTAATACAACACAAATAGTTGCTAGTGACACGAAAGACCTTTATCAGCACACCATCAAAAAACCATCTCCACATGCCACACTGCACCAGGAGACAGATTCAGCCAAGATCCTCCCTTGCCTCATAAACCAGATTAAGTAAAATACCTTGCCACTTGCAACTCAAGGACAACCTGCCCCTTGGCCACCAGCTGCTGTGCGAGGCAATGTTCTCACAAAACCTGTTCTGTGGGTTTTTCTACTACTGGTCTAAGATGACATCAGTCTCTATCTCAGTCTGGCACATGTCCTGCCACCCCAGCCCAAAGACCCTAAACTCCAAAATATCAGTTGTGGCCAGAGCTGCCAGAAAAATCCTCTTTTTTGAATAGCCTTTCAAAGGAAAAATAAGCACCTATCTGGCCTCTGGCCAACGTGCTGAGCCCTGTCAGGAGGCCAGAGTGCTCCTGGCTTGTCATTTCCTTGTTCACCTGGTGGCCAAGTGCCATAGGTAGGTCTGAAAGGTGACCACATCTTGTGACAATGAAACCCTCATTGCCTGTCTTCTCTGCATGGACACAGATGGTCGTGGCAAGAAAATCTAAATGTACAACAGAACAGAAGGATGCAACAGATTATGATACAGGCACAAGATGAAATATTTGGGAGCCCTGAAGAAGAATGGTTAATTATTTTTGTTTAAAAAACTATAAATTTATAGGTATTTATGTACATAGAAAAAAATGTATATGGAGTTAACCAAAATGTTTATACTGATTATCTTTGTGTAGAAGGATCTGTGGTTATTTTAATATTTTTAATTTATATGTGGTTTGCATCTTTTACTCCACTAGGAATGAACAGCTATTGCTTATATGATTAAAAATAATTAATGAAAAAAATTTTATATCAACATGGAAAAATGTTTATAATAGAATATTGCTTGATTAAAGTAATAAGATTATAGCTTTATGGAAAAATAAACTGTCATGGAAAATGATTGTTAGGTAGTGAGAATTATAGAAGAATTTTTTTAATGTAGGCATCTTCAGAATTGTATACCTGAAACCTGTATAATTTTATTAACCAATGTCACCCCAATAAATTCAATTAAATGAATCAATGAATGAATGAATGAAGAAATAAATGTAAGCTTCTTAGAATTTAGATGTGACTTTAGGAAAAGGGGCACAGGAAATGCTAGGTTGGTTGGGATTAAGTGTCTACTATTTCGCAGAACGAGCTGAAAAGAGAAGTTCAGATTATTTACTTCTTTCTTAATTTTTTTTAGAGAGAGGGGAGGGGAAGGAGAAAGAAAACAAGAGAAACATTGATTGGTTGCCTCTTGTATGCACCCTGACGTGACCAGGAACTGAACCTGTAACCCAGGCATGTGCACTGATGGGGAATCGAACCGACAACCTTTCGTGTTGTGGAACAATGCCCAACTCGCTGAGCGACACTGGTCAGGGTGAGAAGTTCAGATTAGATACACTCTTAAGCCTGTATTCTAATATTTGCAACTATTTTCTAAAAATTTCTGTTACTTTTTTATAAGTAAATGTTTAAAAAGCCCCCAAAAGAGGGATGTTAACTAAGAAAATTTGCCTGGGGTCTCAGCAGTGCAACAATTCTTTCCAGAATTGAGATAGAAGTACCTTTCCCTTCCTCTTGAGGACACGGTGAGTCAAAGATGGATTTCAGAGGAGGTGGCAGCTTCAGAACTTGTATTTCCTGGAGGGCTCCTGTCTCCCAAGCCCTTGTTGACAGAGCCTTGAAGCTTTGTTTATTTCCTCATTGCCAGGGACTTGGCTGCACCAGGCTTTATCCTGTATAATCACATTTACATGGGAAAACGCCTCACCCACCAGGCCTGATGCCAGGAGCCATGTCATCGCTTCCTAATGGGCAGACAATTTGGGATGCCAATAGTGAGCACACAAGCTCACAGCCCTCCCCTCCCTAGCCATACAAGTGGCCACTTGCCCAGGGTGGGTGGTGTGTGTTGACAGCCAGCAGGAAAGAATGCAGCCAGTTTCATTGGCCCCCTCCCTGCCTCCCTGCCTCCCTGCCAAGGCTGGAGGCAACTTGGAGTGCAGAGTATCTGTGAGCCTTGGAAGATGCCAGTGGTGTGTGGAGAGTAGGGGTGGAGGAGGGAGGTGGTTACCCACCTGGGAATAAAATGAAGTGTCCCTGACTAGAGTCAGAAAAATAAGGCCAACCTGGCCTTATTTTGGAGGCCCATGTAGTAAGTCCAGCTCTCTGTTTTCCACTGGGAAACATGAATTATTCTATAATTATTCAAAATGTGAGCTTGGGAGTCAGATAGAGTTGGGCGGAGTCGTGGACCCATCACAGCACCTCTCTGAGCCTCTGGTATCTCATCTGTAAACGGGCCAGCAATAACACCTCCCTCCCTGGGCCTTTATTTTCAGGGAGGATTAAAATGAGATAATGTACGTAAATCTCTTAGCACAGCATTGAGTAAATGTTGGCTATTATTATCCTTGTCGGGGAAAGAAAGATGAAAACGTGTAGGTGGCTGGGAAGTTTTCTTACTTACCTGCAATTTAGAAAAGACGGGTACGGGAAGGGGAATTTCCCAGCTCAGTAAATGAATGCTCCAGGTTTTGTGCTGCACTTCCCAGAGGCTCAGCTGTCACCACAGCACACTTCAGTCAGAAACTTTCAACAGTTCCCCGTTCTGCAGAACAAAGGCCAAAGCCTTAGCTGGTGTTCAAGATACCTTTCAGTGTGTCCCCAACTTACACATCACCTTTTGTTTCCCTCATTCTCCTTTAAAATAGGGTAATGCTTAAGAACCTGGGTTCAAATCCTATCTGTCCCTCATTTGCTGTGTGACCTTGTAGAATTGACTTACCCTTTCTGTGCCCTGGTTGTCCCATCTTAAAATGAGGGAAAATAGAACCTACTTCATTTCCCAGTCCCCACTGAACCAAAGTCATCTTCTCCCCTTCCTCCTCCTGCCCCTGTAGCTCCATGATATTTTCTGTGGACCAGCTCCTATTTTATTTGCTCCCATGTGTCTTACATCATGGTTATTTATATCCCTCTCTAATCTGTCTTACTGGGTGAGGAGATCCCAGGACAGATTTCCCGGTGTTTGAGCTTGACTCTTGCACACAGTAGGTGTTTCGTAAGTATGTATGACCTTCAGGGATGGGGGCAGGTTTGAAATTCAGCTGCTGTTCATTGGTTTGGTTTTCAGGCTGGAGACCTTTCCAGTTGGAAGGTGCTTTTTACTTAAACATCCAAATATAGCTGCTGCTTGTGTGAGTGTGTGTGTGGGGAGGAGCTGTGGGTTGAGAAAAGCACCTGGTTTCCTTCTGTCCACCTGCCACTTAAGCTGAATTGTGTCCCCTCCCTCTAGTTTATATATTGAAGCCCTAAACACTAGGGCCTCAGAATGTGACTGCACCTGAAGACAGGGTTTCTAAGGAGATGATGAAGTCAAGTGGGTCCAATAGTGTGCACCCCAATCCAATCTGACTGGCCTCCTTATAAGGAGAGGATGTTTGGGCACCCAGAGAGACACCAGGGATGTGCCCTCTTGGAGAAGAGACCTTATGAGAACATAACAGGAAGGAGGCCAATTGTGAGCCAAGAAGAGGTCTCAGGAGACACCTTGACCTTGGATTTTCAGCCTCCAGAACTGTGAGAGAACAAGTTTTTGTTGTTTAAGCTGCCCAGTCTGTGGTATTTTGTTATAGCAACCTGAGCAGACTAATAAAAGCTGTCAAAAGAGAAAGAACCAATAGGCATTAGGGTGAGAAGGGGGTGAGGAGGGAGGAGGCTAGAGGACTCCCTCCCAAGTCTAGGATTGGGAAGACCAGGTCAGTAAGCCTGTCATCCCCTGCCCCCCAACCAACAGATTCCATACCCTTCTATGGAAACACACTGCCATATTTCATATTTAACCACCCACCCTGGAAATCCTTCTCCATTACCAGATGAAAGGCAATAATACATGGTACCTTAAACCTATTATTATTATTTGCCATTGGCAAAGAGTGAGTGTTCAAAATTTTTGTTCAGAAGACCTTGCATTTTCCTGTGACAAGTCCCACAAAAACTTTCTACCACACTTAGAATAAAACCCAAACTCTTTACTATTGTCTCAAGGGCCAGTTGAGGCCTGGTTGCTGTTCCCCTCCATATGCCTCTCCTACCCTGGTCCTTCCACATTCTGCTCCTCCAATATGCCAAAATCATTTCACCACTGGTCCTCAGAAGCTACCACAGCTCTCATGGCTGTGTTTCAAGTGAGCTCTTTAAAAAATATTTTATTTATTTATTTTTAGAAGAGGGGAAGGGAGGGAGAAAGAGAAGGAGAGAAATATCAATGTGTGGTTGCCTCTCGTGTGGCCCCTACTGGTAACCTGGCCCACAACCCAGGCATGTGCTCTGACTGGGAATCAAACCAGCAACCATTTGGTTTACAGGGTGGCACTTAATCCACTGAGCCACACCAGCCAGGGCTCAAGCGAGCTCTTAACACACACACACACTGGATCTCACGCTCAGCTATTCTGACTCTGCAGGTTGATGTGGGGCCTGGTGTCTATATACTTATTTTTAAACTTTCACACAGAATCTGATGCATGGGCAGAATTGAGGACCACCACCCTAGACCTTCATGGAGCTGGCTGCTTCTTTGAGGTCTTAGCTCAAATGCCACACACCCTGGCCCCCTATCCCTGGAACACCCTAGCCCATGGCCCTATTTATAATCTGTAGCACTAATATACCATCAGAGACCATCTGATTTACTCATGTGTTTCCCATCTGTCTCCATACACTAGACTTCTAAATCTCCTGTGAGTGTGCACTGGCCTCTCATCCCCATGTTTGCCCCAGCAGAACTTCTCTGTCTAACACAGAAGCCACTACTCACATGTGGCGACTCCTTAGTGATAGACTTGCCACTCAGTGGGCTGAGATGTACCCTCAGTGTAAAACACTGTCCAGACCTCAAAGACATTGTATGAAAGAGAGGGGCAGAAGATATTAAGAAAAGTTCTGGAGATGGAGTTGGTTGCATGGCAATGTGAATATATTTAACATCACTGACCTGTACACTTAGAAATGGTTAAGATGGTAAATTACGTTCTGCTTTTTAAATTGTTTACCACAACTAAAATTTTAAAAAGATGTGTTGACCATAAAAATCTCATTAATAACTTTTAATATTGATGACATGTTCAAGTGATGATATTTTGAAAATAGAGGTTCCATGAAATATATTATTAAAATTAATTTCACCTGTTTCTTTTTTCTTGTCACTTAAAAAAATGTGGCTTTCAGAAAATTTGAAGTTGCTTGTGTGGGGCAGACTTGGGCTTATGTTATATTTATACTGAATGTCACTGGCCTAGAACCATGGCCAGCACACAGTAGGCACTTAAATAGGAGTTGACTATTTGTGGCCAAATAGGTACTTTTTTGCGCATAAGCAAGATGTTCTGTCTACCAGGATGCAGGGAATGGGAGGGAGTCTGGGTTAGAGCAGTTCACATAACTAAATAATCATAACTAATATCTATTATTATGTTGATAGCAGCAACCACCATTTGTTGAGCGCCTAACATATGCCAGATGCTGCCTCAGAACTTTACCCACACACCATCTCATGTAATCCTCCAGTCAGACCTGCAAGGTGTCATCATCGCCCCTCCACAGAGCAGCTGATGCCCAAAGTCACCCCACTGGTGAGTGGTGGGCCGGGGCTTGCACAAAGGCTGCCCAAGCCTCCCCATCTCAGGGGCCAGGCCCCACATACTGTCCTGTCACATGGCTCTGCCTGGGATGGCCAATGGGCAGGGGTTTCTTGAGCCAACTCAGAGCCCCTGTGAGGCAGCCAGTCTTTGCCTGGAAGGGTCCAGGAAGATTATGTATTAAATAATACATAATCTCTGATCAACACTAGTTCAGCCATCCAGATCCATCCGCTAGCCCTCTCAGGTTCGAGGACTCTGAGAAACTGGTCCTGGCCAGGGTGATCATTCTTGTTCAAGGCAGTTGCAGTGGATGGCACTGGGCCCAGCCTGACCCTCAGGAGGGCCCTGCCATTGCTCCTGAAGCTGCGGCAGCCACAGCTATCTTTGGGGTGTGGCCTCTTCCCACCTGCTCTGTGGCTGGAGGCCTGGGCCCACCCAAGTCCCCATATCTGGGGTTCAAATCTGTTTGAGCACTGCCACCTGTAGTATCTAATGTGAGATCTCCGTGGGGGAGAAAATCCTGCCATCTCCAGGCTCTAATTGTTTTTAGATTGTGGGTTTGAACTTGAAAGAAACTGCTTGGGTCTGGTCAAAGAGACAGTTGACTGAAGAAGCCAAGAAAGACCTGACTTCCTCGGCAACAGCTGAGCTTCTGACATCATTGGATGGAATAAAGATCCTGCTGTCTGGGGAACCTCTGAGCCCCCTACCCTAGGTGTGAGCCAGTGGGTCAAGCACACAGCTTAGAGCAGTGGTTCTCAAAGTCTGGCTCCTGACAAGCTGCAGCAGCATCTCCTGGACAGTTGTTACAAAGACTAATCCTCAGGCCTCACTCCAGGCCTTCTGAATCAGAAACTGAGTTTGAACAGCCCCCTGGGAGACTCTGGGCCATACCGAAGTTTGAGAACCATAGTCAACAGCCTAACTACTCAAAGTACCAGGCCCTCCAGATCAGCATCACTTAGCAGTTTGTTAGAGATATAACATGTGGGCCCACCTGACCTGCTGAATTAGAATCTAAGCCCCCAGGAACACATGTGCATGTTAACATTTGAAGTGTGCTGGGCTAGACTTCCTTACTGTTAATTCAGGGCACTTGAATTCAAATGCTTTCAGGGATCGAGCAGGCAATGTTAAACAATGAAGCCGAGTCAGATCCAGAGGATTATTGCCACTTGGAAATGGGGACTTCAAGAGTATCTGAACCCAGATGCCACAGTGAAATTTCAAGCTTTAAAAATTGCTGCATGGGCCCTAGCTGATGTGGCTCAATGGATTGAGCACTGGCCTTCAAACCAAAGGGCCGCTAGTTCGATCCCAGTCGGGGCACACACTTGGGTTTCGGGCCAGGTCCCCAGTAGGGGGCATACAAAAGGCAACCACACACTGAGGTTTCTTTCCTTCTCTTTTTCCCTCCCTTCTCCTCTCTCTAAAAATAAATAAAATCTTTTAAAAAAGAGGCAAATTTATTTTTAAAAATTACTGTGTGGGATATTATCTCTATTATTAGAGATAAAAAATTATCTCAAATAATTTTTTTAAAAATTATTTTGTGGGTCACACAAAATAAGGCCCACGGGGGCCAGCCTGCAACCCTGCCCACAGGTCTTGGGGCAAAAAGGTGCTTAAATTCTGGGCAAGCTTTCTGAGCTTGGTTCAGCCCTCCCAGGTAAGGCAGGAGGAGGCACAAAGTAGGGGCTATGACAAAGGTTTCCAAACTCAGCTGCATAGTGGATCTGATACCTGGCTCAACCCTCAGAGAGTCTGACTTACTTTGTCTAGGACATGATCTGAGCCTTAAGTTTTTAAAAACTTCCTGGTAGCCCTTGCCAGTGTGGCTCAGTTGGTTGGAGTGTCACCCCATTAACTGAAAGGTTGTGGGTTCAATTCCCAGTCAGGGCACATGCCTAGGTTGCAGGTTCTGCACCTGGTTGGGGGGTGTGTATGAGAGGCAATTGATTTATGTTTCTCTCTCACATTGATGTTTCTTTCCCTCTATCTCCCTCCCTTCTCCTCTAAGTGTGTCCTCAGGTGAGAATTAAAAAAAAAAATAAAAACAAATAAATAAAATAAGCAACCTCTTTAAAAAAGAAAGTTCCTGGTAACTCCAACATGCAGCAGAGTTTGGGATCCATGTGCTAGGCAGGGGTCAGCAAACTGTTTAGTGAAGGACCAAGCAGTTTAGGCTTTGTGTACCACATTGTTTTGGTGGCAGCTACATGCTACGAAAGTAGTTCAAAAGCAGCCACAGGTAATAATAAATGATGGAGCGTGGATGTGCTTCCATAATACTTTATTTATGAATCCTGAAATTTGAACTTCTTGCCATTTGCATGTGTCATAGTATATTATTTTTCTCTCGTTTTTTAAATAGCCATGGAAAAACCATTCTTAGCTCATAGGTTGCACAAAAACAGGTAGAGGACTGTACTTGGCCTGGGGGTTACAGACTGCTGACCTCTGGTTTAGAGGAATGAATTGTCAGCATAGAAACCTGGAGTGCAGGCCTTTTCCTTCCCAGCATTTGCCCGCACACTCTCCACCACACAATCTTTGAAACTGTAATAGCACCTGATTATGAAAAAGCTATGCTGACAAATTCCAATCAAGCACTGGCTTAATCTGGCTCTGGGCCAAAGACTTCAGATTGGGCCCCAAGTCCTTCATTGCCCTGGCAGGATTTCAGGGAGCTGCCTTCCAATGGGCCAGTCTAAGCTCCATCTCCCTGGCTGGTGATGTCACTGACCGTTAACTGAAGTGACCATTTAACTACCCAGTGTACACTATGCTTAGAGCTTTACCTGAATCACTTTTTTCCTTCTCATGGTAGCTCCACCTGAGAGGCAGGATTAGGACACACCCATGCCCATTTATTATAAACCCATTTTTCAGATGAGGAAATAGGCATAGAGAGGTCAAGTGATTTGCCCAAAGTCACACAATGAAGGTATTAGAGCAGAATTGAACCAACGTCTGCCTGACTCCGGTGCCTGCTCTTATAACCACTATGCTACATTGTCTCTCAATAATCTACATTAAGGACAATCAGTAATCCACCCCCATCACTGGTCGTTGCAATCCCCAGGTACAACCTTTTCAAGGACAAGCCTTGGACAGCAAGGCTCTCTCTGTCATGATTGGCAAATGTTGCTCAGTCTTCTCTGCCTTGAATGCAGCCAGATCTGGGGCACCCAAGATCTATTCTGTACTGTCTCCAAGAAGAAGAAGGCCTACAGAGCTACCCCACAGGGCTGTGTACTGCACAACTCTAGGGGGCACCATTCACAATATATTCTGCATGAATGACACCCCTGGAGCTGTGGAGCACACAACCCACACAGTTGTTCGAGGCAGCCCTGGAGGCTGAAATGAAATGCTCAGGGTTGACTGATGTAGGATTGACTTTAGGTACCCATCATTATTGCTGTTCAGAAACCTATCATCAAAAAAGGGGGAGGGGCCCAGAGGGAAATGGCACCATGGATGGTGGAGGTCTGGGCTGGCAGCTTCAGAAAACCCTTTGGATCGTGAGAGGGAGTGGCTGGCTCTTGCTGGAACCTCCTCCATCCAGCGTGGAAAAGGATCCAGTTTCCCTGATCTTGCCCACACTGGACAGATCGCAGCTCCAGCTCTGAACTCTTATCCCTGTTCCAGGTGACAGCTGTCCTTCTCGCCCTCCACACCCTGGCTTTTTATGGGGGAAAAAATGAGCCCTTGAGTGATCTCTTCAGTCCTACTGCCCAGCTGCCTTGTGCTGGCCCTCCATGCTGTTCTCACACTGGCTGGGCAGCACCTGCCCCTCAACATTCAGAGCTGCTGGGAGCTCCCAACCAAATGTCCCTAGCTCTCCCCTTAACTGCTGTTCCCCTTGCCAGAGTGTTCTCCTCTGCTTGTTTCCTTTTATGATTTCAGCTGGGCCCAGCACTTTGCATGCACCAGTTCCTGTGACCCTCATCACAGCCCCATGATGCAGGGACTGTGATCAGCCTGATTTTACAGATGTAGACTCTGGTCACTTGCCTGAAGTCACACAGCTAGAAAGTGTCAAAACTAAGAACCAAATCTGCATCTTTCAGACTCTAGAGCCCAAATTCTTAATATTTCTAGAGGATGGATGTGTCATGTCTTCTGGGTCTGTCTTACCATCTGCGGGTTGGACCTTGGGCCTGGGAAGTCATGTTCATGATATTGTGGCTGGAGATGGTGGGGTTGATGGGGATGGCAGTGATGATGGTGGTGGTGGTGATGGTGAGGGTAATAATGTTGGTGGGGGTGATGGGGATGCTGATGGGGATGATGGTGATGATAATAGTGGTGATGATGGTGGTGATGATAATGATGATGCCAATCATGTTCCTACTTGATAGGGTTATTGTGCAGATTAGATGAGATGACAGGCAAAACATGGCTCACCATGCCTTTTTCTATTAGTGTTGGCTCAGCTGGGCTCCCTGTGCCCTAGACTTCCAGAATGGGTTCCGCTGCATTGGAGTTTATTGAATAAACCGTTCTCCCACCATTTCTGGACCTTTAGGCTAAGATGAAGTGAAAGAAACCTTCCTCCTTAAACACTAGGTGAAAGGTGTGAATCAGAGACAAGGAAGGGAAAAAGGGTGAAGTTTTGCTCCCTTGACTCCTGCTTCTTGCCAGCCTCTGAAATCCAGCTTGGCTGTTCTGAGCCTTAGCCTCAGGCTCTGTGAATGGCCATCTCCCAGGCTCCCAGGGAGATATGGAAGCGGAGAATCTGCTGTCCCAGAAGGTGAGGGATACTGCCCACAGCCACATGCAAGAGGGGTGCTGGCGTGGCCTCACTGTTGGGGGCAATTAGGATCTTCACCCACACAGCGACTCAGGGCAGATCTTGAGTGAAAAGCTGAAACTTTATCTGTGGCCACAGGTGGAACAAGGCCTTCAAGAGCCCTGTCATGGAGTAAACTTTTCCTCTCTTCTTCATAGTCACCTTTCAGATGACTCCTGGCAACTGAGAGGCAGGGTGAGCAGAGTGAGCTCTGCTTGGGTTAGAATCCCAGACCCACCATTTGCTAGCTTTGTACGACTGCAACAAGTTACTTAACCTCTCTGAGACAGCTTCCTTATCTGCAAAATGCAGACAATCCCATGCACCATTTCACTGGACTGTTGGAGGTATACAGCAAGATGGTGCCGTGAAAGAGCTTAGTTCCTCTGTGTGTCCCTGGGGAGAATATTTGTACCTAAACTTCTCGATTTCAGAAAGAATCCCATAACATAACACATGTGCCTGGTAGGTAGCATATACTTAAAAACACTGTATTATTATTATTATTATTATTATTATTATTATTATTAAAGCCATATGGGCCCCATCAGCATTTATTTGATAAACTTTATCAGTGGCCGAGGCAGTTCATTGCTGTGTACAAGCAAACAAAACAACATGCAGTGGCCACACATCATCGAAGGAACAACATGTGGCAGGGAGAGGTCTTCAGGTCAGGGGTTCAGCCAACTAGATCATAAGATTCAATAGGAACACAGCTCACCCACCTCAGGCCTGGCGCCATTGGTGGGCACCAGTGGGAGTTCAGGAGTTGGAAGGTGGATGGAGAGTGTGTCTCAGGGTAGGGTGCTGAGGAGTCTCCTGGGGGCTGACAGATGTGGCTTGCTCATCATTGCTGGCACTCATCCATGCAGCCATTCACCACTCATTTGTTTGACAAATATTCATTGAGCATTACAGGGAGCTAGGGCTACAGAGTGAAGCAGTGAACAAAACAGAAAAAAAATCCTTGTTCTCTAGGAGTTTAGATTCCTGTGAGCTGGTGTCTCAGCTTTAAGGAAACAATCCCTTAATAATCCCTGATGCAGGGAAATGGGCCCCATACTGCTCCCCCCACTCCCATGCTTTGCCTTCTGTGCTTAATACACCTGCCTAGCACCCCTTGTCCAGAGCATCCTCTGTCTTCTGGTCTTGGACAGGCTCCTGCTCCAACAGCCACCAAGTTGCAAACCTGGTCTGCTCTCCCCTCTTGCCCTTCACCCCTCCCTTGATACACGCACACACACCCAGGCCCTGATTGCCATCTTTAAACTTTCTCTGAATTCTACAGGGACAGGTGTTTGTGTCTTTCAGCCCCAGGCCTCTCCTCCCATGGCCCCACCCACAATCCTTTCTCCAAGTAGGGCAAGGACAAAGCAGCATTTCTGGAGTTAACCAGAGCAGTGAGACTGGTGGGATCAATGACTGGGGGTCAGCTGCCAGCAGCCACTGAGCTCAGGTGGTGTGCCCTGAGCTTGCTGATACCTTACCAGACACCTGAGGGAGGTACTATCATTGTCCCTGTCCATAGGCCAGGATTGAGGTTCAAAGGTTTAGTGTCTTCTTGCACAGTCACACAGCTGAGCTCCAACTCCAGCCTGTCTGACTCCCAAACTCTTTTTTTTTTCTAAAAGACTTTACTTATTTATTTTTAGAGGGAGGAGGAGGGAGGGAGAAAGAAAGGGAGAGGAAACATTGATGTGAGAGAGATACATCAGTTGGTGGCCTCCTGCGATTGGTGAGGACCTGGCCTGCAACCCAGGCATGCACCCTGACCGGGAATCAAGCCAGCGACCCTTTGATCTGCAGGCTGGCTGTTCAATCCACTGAACCACACCAGCCAGGGCACCAAACTCTTAGTTGTTAACACAAATTCCCTAAGAAAAATTATGGAATCTGGGGGGATTTAAACCCTTAAACCTTGGCAGTAATGTTTTAAGGACTGGAACTGTCTCTCCAGAGACCCACTGAACTAGTAAGTGGCCCCTTCTTCCATTAGGGAACACCAACCCTGTGCCAGCCACACTTCTAAACATTTTACATCCACCCAATGTCTAAAACAGTCCTTCAAAGGTGCCCTCAGGTCAACAGCCTCGGATGCTGAAAGTTCTCTGTGGCCTCTCTCACTGACCAAACTCCCCAAAGCCTCTATCCAAATTCTTATTATTTATTTATTTATTTATTTATTTTTAGAGAGAGGGAAAGGGAGGGAGAAAGAGGAGAGAAACATCAGTGATTGGTTGCCTCTCACATGCCCCCAACTGGGGACCTGGCCCACAATCCAGGCATGTGCCCTGACTGGGAATTGAACTGCAGACTTTCTGGTTTGCAGGCTGGCACTCAATCCACTGAGCCACACCAGTTAGGGCTCTATCCAAATTCTTTTCACTCCTTTGCAAACCACTCAGAAAGGACAAAGGTGATACCTCCTAAGTTGGGGGTGGTGCCTTTCAACCAGGAAAATCAACAAATTTCACACATAGACATAGGTGCAAGATCCACAGTGGAATTTCAGGAATCGGCTTGAGGTGGGGGGAGCTCATTTTGGGAGACTGAAGCCCAGCCCTTGCTTAAAGCACTTGATGGAGCCAGATCAGATGTAGCTCCTGAAGGGGGGTGCACCTGAGTTCCTGGATCTTAGCCCTCCTTCCAGATCTCTCTGCTTGAGAGTGAGCTGTCTGGAACAACAAGAGGAAGCAAGGCTGTCTGAATTGTCCTGGAGGTCACCAGCTGTGGTTCCCAGTTAGAGAGGCACAGGGGAGGAGGAGAAAGTGGGGGCTGACTTCACTTTCTGTTGTAACTGTGTTACCTCTTGGACAAGTTCCCGAACTTTTCAGAGCCTCAGTCTCTTACTGCTCCCCCTCAGCTGGTCACCCCTTACCTCAATTCAGACTCCCCAAGCCACCTACCAGTAAACCCACCCCTGGGAAGTCCTGCAGGTAGAACTTGGCCCTGTGACTATGTCTTGGCTAGAACACTGTCTCCTTACTGTAAAAAATAAATTCCTTTTAAAAAACAAAATTGCTAAGACTTTCAGTTTTATTTCAATTAATTTAACACTTATTTAGGACTTACTGTGTGCCAGGTACTGCTCTAAGCACTTGACACATTTACTTCTTATAACACCCCTAATGAGGTAAGCATATGTCTCGAGTTTATAAATGGAAAAAAAATACACACACACAAAACAGAAATACAGAGAGGTTAAGTAATTTGCCTGAGGTCACACAGCCAATAAGTGACAAGGCCAGGATTCAAATTGCTCTGTAGGTTACTAGGCCTCAGGTTAAGAATCCCTGCACCTTTTGCGTATTTCCAACAGCCAAGAAACTTTTGTCTGACACTGCATTTTGTAAGTGACATTTGGAAACACATAATTTTTAAATTTTACAAATTTAAAAGGTGCCAGAAGATGATGCTTTACAAACTCACTAGACACTTGTCCCATCTGAATGTGCTGGTCCTTCTTTTTTTTTTTTTTAACACTGTTCTTCCTCCTCATGGTTTCAGGTGCTCTACACATTCAGAGAAATCTCTAGTAATGAACTATAGAAATGATCCCTGAAAGTACAGTCTTTGAGTCTGCTGGTCTTAATATTTGGTCCAGTGGCTGTTCTAGCCTTATTACCCTAATCCTGACCTCCTATAATAGTCCCAGCGACACATGGGTAAAGTTACTTAATTCTTTCAGGAGTCCTGGGAGCTGGGCTCTCTGACAGCCCCATTGCTGGTGGGAAGTCTGAGGCTTAGAGAAGTACATGCACTTGATCAAAAGTACACACAGCTAACTGGTGGCGGAACCAAGGACTAGAATCCAAACAATCTGACATCAAAGCCTCTATTTTTTTGGACATCCCTGTTTTCTTTGTGGCAAAAGATACAACATAAAAGTTACCATTTAAATCATTCTTGAGTGTACTTTTCAGTGCTATTAAGCACATTCACATTTTTGTGCAACCATCACCACCATTCAACTCCAGAGCTTTTTCATCTTCCTAAACAGAATGAAATGCTAGACCCATTAAACACCAACTGCCAATTCTCCCCTCTCCCAGCCCCTGGTAACCTCTATTCTACTTTCTGTTTCTTAGAAATTGCCTAGTCTAGGTCCCTCACGTAAGTGGAATCATACAATATTTGATCATTTGTGATCAAAGTCCTCCCTTTTTAAGGACTTAATTTCTATTCTACTTGAAAACATAATTTGTAATTTGGGTAGTGGTCAATGTAGGGATTAGCCTTATTTCTAAACTTATGCTTGTTTTGAAAATGTAGAAAATGTATGTGATATAATTATAACAAACACATGGATGGAAAATATCTAAAGAGTACTGAATTGTGTGCTTTAAAGATTCACCTTCCTTCTCACTTAAGATCATTAACTTCCCTCCCCAAAGTCAACCACTGTCACCAGCTTCCAGGGTGTCCCACAGATTTTAATGTGCATATACTAATATATACACTATATATGCTACCTAGTCCCCTTCAAAAACACACACACAGCATAATACTATACCCTGTTCTATACCTTGCATGTTTGCTTTAACAGTACATCTGGGAGGTATACTTTCATGAAGAGCTTCTGCTTTCTTTTTTATAAAGATTTTATTTATTTTACTTTTTAGAGAGAGAGGAAAGGAGGGAGAAGGAGAGAAAGAGAAATATTGATGTGAGAGAGACACTTTGATCCTATGCACCTGGACCTGTGGGGTGGAGGGGGAAAATGAACCTGCAACCCAGGCATGCACCTCAACCTTTCACTTTCCAAGATGATGCCCAACCAAGTGAGTCATACCAGTCAGGTCAAAAGCTACTGCTTTCTTTTAAATGGCTGCATCATATTCTCTTGTGTGGCTGTTCTGACACATACAGTACTTAGTTCCTTTCTTTTTTTTCTATTTAAACTTTTAAAAAGTATTTTATTGATTATGCTATTACAATTTTCCCAATTTTTCCCCTTTATCACTCCTCCACCCTGCCCCCCCAACCCTCTAGCATCGCCCCCCTTAGTTCATGTCCATGTGTTGTACATATAAGTTCTTTGAGTCTTCTGTTTCCTATGCCATTTTTTATCTCTCCATATCTATTTTATGCCTACTAGTTATGCTTCTTTTTCCCTGTAACTTTTTCCCCCTTTCCCTCCCTTCCTGCTCTTCACTGAACTCCCTCCATGTGATGTCCATTTCTCTGATTCTGTTCCTGTTCTCGTTGTTTGCTTAGTTTTTGTTTTCATTGTTTTTCTTTTCTTTTAGGTTCATTCATTGATAGCTGTGAGTTTGTTGTCATTTTATTGTCATACCTTTTACCTTCTTTTTCTTAGATAAGTCCCTTTAACATTTCATATACTATGGGCTTGGTGATGATGAACTCCTTTAACTTGACCTTATCTGGGAAGCACTTTATCTGCCCTTCCATTCTAAACAATAGCTTTGCTGGATAGAGCAATCTTGGATGTAGGTCCTTGCCTTTCATGACTTAGAATACTTCTTTCCAGCCCCTTCTTGCCTGTGAGATTTGTTTTGAGAAATTAGTTCTTAGCCTTATGGGAACTCCTTTGTAGGTAACTGTCTCCTTATCTCTTGCTGCTTTTAGGATTTTCTCTTTGTCTTTTTTAAAAATATATTTTATTGATTATGCTATTACAGTTGTCCCATTTCCCCCCTTCACTCCCTCCGCCCTGTACACCCTCTCCCACCCATTCCCCCACTTTGGTTCATGTCCATGTGTCATACTTATAAGTTCTTTAGCTTCTACATTTCTCATACTATTCTTACCCTCCCCCTGTCTATTTTCTACCTACAATCTATGCTACTTATTCTCTGTACCTTTTCCCCCTCGCTCCTCCTCCCACTCCCCTGTTGCTAACCCTCCATGTGATCTCCATTTCTGTAGTTCTGTTCCTGTCCTAGTTGTTTGCTTAGTTTCTTTTGGTTTTGCTGTAGGTGTGGTTGTTAATAATTGTGAGTTTGCTGTTCTTTTACTATACATGTTTTTTTATCTTCTTTTCTTAGATAAGTCCCTTTAACATTTCATAAAATAAGGGCTTGGTGATGGTGAACTCCTTTAACTTGACCTTATCTGAGAAGCACTTTATCTGCCCTTCCATTCTGAATGAAAGCTTTGCTAGACAGAGTAATCTGGGATATAGGTTCTTGGCTTTCATGGCTTGGACTACTTCTTTCTAGCCCCTCCTTGCCTGTAAGGTCTCTTTGGAGAAATCAGCTGACAGTCTGATGGGAACTCCTTTGTAGGTTACTGTCTCCTTATCTCTTGCTGCTTCTAGAATTCTCTCTTTCATTTTTACCTTGGCTAATGTAATTATGATGTGCTTTGGTGTGTTTCTGCTTGGGTCCAACTTCTTTGGGACTCTCTGAGCTTCCTGGACTTCCTGGAAGTCTATTTCCTTTGCCAGAATGGGGAAGTTCTCCTTTATTACTTGTTCAATACGTTTTCAATCTGTTGCTGTACCTCTTCCCCTTCTGGTACCCCTATAATTCGGATGTTGGAACGTTTAAAGATGTCCTGGAGGTTCCTAAGCTTCTCCTCATTTTTTTGAATTCTTATTTCTCCATTCTTTCCTGTTTGGTTGTTTCTTTCCTTCTTCTGGTCCACTCTATTGTTTTGAGTCCCAGTTTCCTTTCCATCACTATTGGTTCCTTGTGCATTTTCCATCATTTCTTTTATGGTAACCTGCATTTTCTCATCTAATTTGTGACCAAATTCAAACAATTCTGTGAGCTTCCTGATCACCAGTGTTTTGAACTGTGCATCTGATAGGTTAGCTATGTCTTGGTCGCTCAAAAGGATGAGTTCTGGGGCCCTGATTTGTTCTGTTTGAGCCATCTCTCTCTCTCTCTCTCTCTCTCTCTCTCTGTGTTTGAGCCATCTCTCTCTCTCTCTTTTTTTTTCGTCTGGTTGCTGCTGTTATGGTGAGGGGCAGAGCCGTAGGTGTTCCCCAGGGCTGGACACCCCAGTCGCTAGATTGTGGCGTTGTATGTGACAGCGGGGTCAAGAGCGAACAATGGGGGTAGTTCTGTTCTCTGTGGAACCTCAGTCCCTTCCCTGGGATCCTAGGTTGTGCATTCTGCCCTGCTCCACAATCACCGCCTCACTGTGTCTGCTAGCTGTCGCTTGTGTACTCAGGGTCCACCAGCTGCGATCTTGTGTGCCCCAGATGCCTTACACACTCCCGTTGCCTTATGTGCCCAGTTCTCCCTGTTCTCTGCGCAGTGACCCGACCTGTGCCCAGCAGCTCATCTCCACCCTTCCTACCAGTCTGGATGAATGGGTCTATTCAACTTCTTGGCTGTCTAACTTCCATTCAGATAAATTTTCTGTCAATTCTGGGTGTTATTCTGCTTCTAAATTGTTATTGTTCCCATCTTGCTTGTGTGTGGAGGTACAGTGCGTCCACCTATGCCTCCATCGTGCTGGAAGTCCTTCTCTTTGTCTTTAATCTTGGGTAACTTAATGATGATTGTGCCTTGGTGTGTTCCTCTTTGGGTCCAACTTCTTAGGGACTCTCTGGGCTTCCTGGACTTCCTGGAAGTCTATTTCCTTTGTCAGATTGGGGAAGTTTTCCTTCATTATATGTTCAGATATGTTTTCACTTTTTTAAAATATATTTTATTGATTATGCTATTACAGTTGTCCCATTCTCCCCCTTCACTCCCCTCCCCCCTGCCCACCCCCTCAACCCACATTCCCCCCTTTAGTTCATGTCCATGTGTTATAAGTTCTTTCGCCTCTACATTTCTCACACCATTCCTGCCCTCCACCTATTTTCTACCTATTGTCTATGCTACTTATTCTCTGTATCTTTTCCCCCTCTCTCCTCCTCCCACTTCCCTGTTGCTAACCCTCCATGTGATCTCCATTTCTGTGGTTCTGCTACTGTTCTCTTTGTTTGCTTAGTTTGCTTTTGTTTTAGGTGTGCTTGTTACTAATTGTGAGTTTGATGTCTTTTTTTACTGTTCATATTTTTTATCTTCTTTTTCTTAGATAAGTCCCTTTAACATTTCATATAATAAGGGCTTTGTGATGATGAACTCCTTTAACTTGGCCTTATCTGAGAAGCACTTTATTTCCCTTTCCATTCTAAATGAAGGGTTTGCTGGATAGAGTATTCTTGGATGTAGGTACTTGGCTTTCATGATTTGGAATACTTCTTTCCAGCCCCTTCTTGCCTGTAAGGCCTCTTTTGAGAAATCAGCTGACAGTCTGATGGTAACTCCTTTGTAGGTAACTGTCCCCTTATCTCTTGCTGCTTCTAGAATTCTCTCCTTCATTTTTACCTTGGCTAATGTAATTATGATGTGCCTTGGCGTGTTCCTCCTTGGGTCCAACCTCTTTGAGACTCTCTGAGCTTTCTGGACTTCCTGGAAGTCTATTTCTCTTGCCAGATTGGGGAACTTGCCCTTTATTATTTGTTCAAATAACTTTTCCATTTGTTGTGTTTCCTCTTCCCCTTCTGGTACCCCTATAATTTGGATGTTGGAATGTTTAAAGATGTCTTGGAGGTCCCTAAGCCTCTCCTCATTTTTTTGAATTCTTGTTTCTTCATTATTTTCTGTTTGGTTGTTCCTTTCCTCCTTTTGGTACCTTCCATTGATTTGAAACTCAGTTTTCTTTCCATCACTATTGGTTCCGTGTGCATTTTTCTTCATTTCACTTATTGAAATCTGCATTTTTTCATCTAATTTATGACCAAAGTCCACCAATTCTGCGAGCATCCTGATCACCAGTGCTTTGAGCTGTGTACCTGATAGGTTGGCTATTTCTCGGTCGCTTAACAAAATTGGCTCTGGGGCTTTTAACTCTGTTTGAGCCATCTTTTATATTTTAATATATTTTTTCCTTTGCTGTGGTCGCGCCTGTTACATATGAGGGGCGGAGCCTTAGGTATTCACCAGGGCGGGGCACCTCAGTCGCTGGGTTGTGACATTATATGTGGGGGCGGGGTCCCAGAGGGAACAATGGCACCTGCTCCGCTCTCACCAGGACTTCAGTCCCCCTTGCTGCTTCCCACAAGCAAATTGGTCCCCTCTGGTGCTGGCTCCTGGGTGGGTGGGTTTCTCCAAGGAACCTCCTGTGAGGCTGTACTCCCAGCCTCAACTTCCACAGGTGTTTTTAATCCATGCCTTCAGGCTTTGTTTCCCAGCGCTGGGTCCCTGGGTTACGTGGTCTGTGTCACGCTGCCTGTTTTCACTAAGTTCTGTGTGTGAATGTGCGGCTGGGGACAGCCAGCTGCCTTGCGCACCTCACTGAGTCTGCTGGTTGCCTCTCGCAACCAGGGTTTGCCACCAGTCTGTCAGCTGTGGTCTGTGGTCTGCGTCCTGCAAGTGTGCACATCTTCCAGCCACCGATTTTTCCTGCCGGTACCCCTCGACCCCTCTCTGTAGGCCTCCGATTCCACACCTCCTTACCAGACTGAATGTATGGTATTCAGACTTCTGTTGGGTTCATTTCTCTCTGTTCTGGTTGTTTTTTTGTTTGTAAACTCTTGTCCTTAGTTTTGGTTGCGCAAGGAGGTACAGTGTGACCACCTATGCCTCCATCTTGGATCCTCTCACTTTCTTTTTTTAAAAAAATATATTTTATTGATTATGCTATTACAATTGTCCCATTATCCCCCTTTCATTCCCCTCCACCCTGCACACCCTCTCCCACCCACATTCCCCCCTTTAGTTCATGTCCATGTGTCATAAGTTCTTTAGCTTCTACATTTCCCATACTATTCTTGCCCTCCCCTGTCTATTTTCTACCTACCATCTATGCTACTTATTCTCTGTACCTTTCCCCCCTCTCTCCTCCTCCCACTCTCCTGTTGCTAACCCTCCATGTGATCTCCATTTCTGTGGTTCTTTTCCTGTTCTAGTTGTTTGCTTAGTGGGTTTTTTTTGTTTTGTTTTAGGTGTGGTTGTTAATAATTGTGAGTTTGCTGTCCTTTTACTATACATGTTTTTTTCTTTATCTTCTTTTCTTAGATAAGTCCCTTTAACATTTCATAAAATAAGGGCTTGGTGATGATGAACTCCTTTAACTTGACCTTATCTGAGAAGCACTTTACTGGATAGAGCAACCTTGGATGTAGGTCCTTGGCTTTCATGACTTGGAATACTTCTTTCCAGCCCCTTCTTGCCTGCAAGGTCTCTTTTGAGAAATCAGCTGACAGTCTGATGGGAAGTCCTTTGTAGGTTACTGTCTCCTTATCTCTTGCTGCTTCTAGGATTCTCTCCTTCATGTTAATCTTGGCTAATGTAATGATGATGTGCCTTGCTGTGTTCCTCCTTGGGTCCAACTTGAGTCCTTTTGGACTCTCTGAGCTTTCTGGACTTCCTGGAAGTCTATTTCCTTTGCCACATTGGGAAAGTTCTCCTTTATTATTTGTTCAAATAATTTTTCCACTTGTTGCTCTTCCTTTTCCCCTCCTGGTGCCCCTATAATTTTGATGTTGGAAAGTTTAAAGATGTCCTGGAGGTTCCTAAGCCTCTCCTCATTTTTCTGAACTTTTGTTTCTTCATTCTTTTCTGTTTGATTATTTCTTTCTTCCTTCTGGTCCACTCCATTGATTTGAGTCTCAGCTTTCATTCCATCACTATTGGTTCCCTGTGCATTTCTCTTCATTTCACTTATTGTAGCCCTCATTTTTTCATCTAATTTGCATCTAAAACCAACCAATTCTGTGAGCATCCTGATCACCAGTGCTTTGAACTGTGCGTCTGATAGGTTGGCTGTCTCTCAGTTACTTAAAAGTACTGGTTGTGAGGATTTGAATTCTGTTTGAGCCATCTTTTTATTTTCTCCCTTTGGTCAGGTTGCGCCTGTTACATATGAGGGGCGGAGCCTTAGGTATTCACCAGGGCAGGGCACCCCAGTAGCTGGGCTGTGATGCTGTATGTGGGGGCAGGGTCCAAGAGGGAACAATGGCGCTTGCTCCGCTCTCTGTAGGACCTCAATCCCTTCTGCCACTTCCCCCAAGCCAACTGGGCCCCTCTGGTGCCAATTCCCGTGTGGGTAGGCTTGGGCACCCTGTGAGACTTTCCAAGGACCTCTCCTGTGAGGCTGGAAGTCTCTCCCTGCACCTCAACCCCCACAGGTGTTTTCAATCCATGTCCCGAAGGCTCTGTTTCCCAGCGCTGTAATCCTGGGTTGCGCGCAGTGCCTTGCTTCACAATTGCCGCCTCGCTGGGTCTGCTGGTTGCCTTCCATCAGCTGGGGTCTACCAGCTGCCGCTTGTGTGCCCAGGGTCCACCCGCTGCGGTCTTGTGTGCCCCGGTTGCCTTATGAGCCCAGTATGCTTTCTGCTCTCCACTCCTCGACCCACGCCCGGCTGCCTGACTTTGTCCCTCCTACCAGTCTGGATGAACGTGTCTATTTTAACTTCTTGGTTGTCCGACTTCCATACAGTTCAATTTTCTGTCAGATCTGGTTGTTATTCTGTTTCTAAATTGTTGTTGTCCCTATCTTGGTTGTGAGAGGAGGCACAGTGTGTCTACCTGTGCCTCCATCGTGGCCAGATCCTGTTTTCACTTTCTTGCTGCTGTTCTTCTCCTTCTGGCACCCTATAATTCAGATATTGGAACATTTCAGGTTGTTCCAGAGAATCCTGGGTCTCTCTTCATTGTTTTTGATTCTTGTTTTTTCATTCTTATCCAGTTGGATGTTTATTTCTTCCTTTTATTCCAAATCATTGCTTTGAACCCTGGTTTCCTTCTTGTCACTGTTGGTTCCCTGAATATTTTGCTTTATTTCATTTTGGGTGTCTTTCATTTGTTCTTTCATTTTTCGACCAAGCTCAATCAGTTCTGTGAGCATTTTGATTACCAGGGCTTTAAATTCTGCATCAGAAAGGTTGGCAATCTCATCACTTAGTTCTCTTTCTGAGGTTTTTCTATGTTCTTTCATTTGGGCCATATTTCTTTGTCTTGGCACACCTGATTAGTTGTAAGAGGGTGAGGCCTTAGGTATTCACCCTGGCAGGGCAACCCTCTTTGCTGCTCTATGGAGCTGCCTGTGTGGGTGGGGCCAGAGGGGGAACAATGCAGCTTGCCTGCTTATCTCTAGCACACTTTCCAACAGACTATCATGTGAGACTGGAAGTATCTTTCACCGAGGCAGCCCCAGCCTTAGCCCACAGTCAGCTCTGAGTCTCAGTTTTTCCCTTAAGTTAGTCCCTCCCTCGCAGCTCTGCCAATTTCGGCAGTCAGCCCTGCCCCTCAGCTGCCTGGAGGTTTTTCTGAGTTGGCCTGGGCAGTCCGACTTACCGGTCTGGTTGTTCTGGTTGATTTTTTCTTTAATTCCTTGGTTGTTGGGAGTTCCATGCAGTGTGATTTTCTGGTGCTTCTGGTTGTTTATTGATTTTAAATTGGCTGTTATCCTTCTTTTGGTTGTGTGAGGAAGCGAAGGGTTTCTACCCACTTCTCCATCTTGGCTGGAATTCCCTTAGTTTCTTTCTGATGGATGTTTAGATAGTTTCTAATTATTTGCTCTTAACATACTGTGCTATCTCTGTTCCAGCACGTTGTGCTCCATGCAAGGATATCTACTGGGGACAGTCCTAGATATGAAATGGCAGAGTCATCCTACATACTGAAAATGTTCCTAACTTTCTCCAAGGTTACCCAAGTTTGTGCTCCCACTAGCAGAGTTGGAGAGTCCTGGTTTCTCCACAGACACACACGTTACCCAGCAATCCGGCAGGAGAAAACGGAACCCATGTGATATTGAACACTTCTTTTCTTGGAGTATGGTTGAGCATCTTCTCATCTGTTTGCAATCCACTTGTACTTCTCTCTATGTAAATAGCCAAATTCATATTCTTTACTCTTATTTTTTCTTTTTTCGATGGGGTGGTTGGTCTTTGATTTGCAAGAGCTCTTTATCCATGAAATTGACTCTTTGTTGTGAAAGTGGCAAATAATTTTACTTGTTTGATATGCCTGGGTTTATGGGTATTTTTGTTTTGGGTTGTGGAAAAATATTAATTTTTATGTAGGTAGACCTAGCAACTTTGATCTTTAGGGCTCACTCTCCCTGAGCCTATGGGGGATTACAAAACCTGATCCCCAGGGAGCATATGAGGACTCCAGGGGTAGTGATTACAAGAGGACCTGACTGAAATAGTTGCACAGGAAAAATGCATCTCTTTTCCTGCCACAGTCGCTATCATGATTGTAAGGTCCCTTTCTGTCTCCCCAGACTCATCTTCCACCTCTCTCTACATTTTGAGATACCTCACTTCAAAGCTGCATTGGACTACTTGTCACTTCCTAAACATGCTTCATTTGGTCATGCATCCAGGCCTTTGTAAAGGTTATTTTTTCACTCTACTGCTCCAGAGAAACTCCTATTCATCCTTCAAAACCCACTTTAGAAGTTCCCTCCTCTTGTTTCCTTGTCATCCTCTTCCTGTCCATGGGCAGAAAAAATTATCTAGGGTTGAAGCTTCTTATTTGAAGAAGGAGCTCAAAATGTTATTTTCCTTCTCTCCCTTCTTTCTTCTTTGACTTGTACTTCCACAGTATTTTATATGGAGTACAGTTTGGAGTACAAATTACCAGGCAGCTAATACAACACTATCAGCATCAGCATCAACACTAAGATAGTGTTGACCATGCACCAGGCACTGCTGTAAGAGTTGTTGACTCATTTCATGCTTAAAATAACCCATAGAGACATGCTACTTATTACCCATCTTTTACATATAAGGAAATTGAGTCACAAAAATGCTAAGTAGTTTGCCTTAGACCACATCTGTGTCAGAGTTGAGATGTAGAAGCTGTTTGTGGTATTGGTGTTATTAACTTTGATATTATGTTGCTCTTTAAGAATGAGGAGTGGGGCATGTGGAGATGAGGTACCCTGGAGAGTACCTGCCCCATCAGAGTGGGGAGCCATGTGTTGAGCCCAGAGTTGTCAACTTTGCTGATCTTCTTTTCTCAAGAGGACCCAGAAAGACAGTTTTATATGATATCTCTCATTTTTTTTAAATCTTGGGAGTAAGCTAAAGTTTTTAAAAGCGTGTAGTTGTCATAAAAGCTGCCCACAGGTCTCCTCTGTGACTTCTGTTCTTTCCTGTATCTTGAAGATGGGACCTCGTCTGACTTCATTTCTGTAGCTTAACTGAGGGGTGGACACACAGTAGGCCGTTTGTAAATGCCCTGACATTTCTGGACTCAACCGAGAGCTGGGCTTGGCTCTCAACAAGTGAAACCCTCACCCTCAGTTCCACTCAGCACTCAGGATTCTCTGCCTGCGCTTGGGGTGTGGACGAGATCCCAAATGGTGGCTCTGAGCATCACCTCACCCTGGGGCCATCTCCGGGTCTGTCCTTTCAGGACAAGACTTCCTGTTCATCAGGTGCTGACAATGTTCTAAATGTTGTGCTTCCTCATCTCACTGACCCTCTCAACATTTTGGGAAGTTGCCATTGTCATCATCCCCATATTGCAGATGAGAAAACTGTGGCTCAGGCAGGGGAAGGGAATTGTCCCAGCTGGGCAGGGGCGGAGGTGGCATTGTGATACTTGTATCACAACCAAGCATCTCTGATTCCAGCTTTTCTGCAACTGGCTCTTATCAGGCATTCCCACAAATGTTTGATGGGTCCTGGCACACATTCCAGAGCAAGCAGACTCTCCTGACACAGCCTGGACCTGAGAAGTCTGTGGTACGCCAATGGGACCCTGGATACTCCTGTCTGTCACCTTGCTTCCTAACTCCTCGATCTCCTGTTGGAGGGTGGGGTAACATGGGGAGCATCTAGAGAGAAGCCTGGGATGCGATACCTTATGGGAACTCTGCTCACTGGGGCCTGGACAGGCAGAGCTTGTGGCCTGGCTGTCTCAGGCCTTTGGACTCAGCTAGAGGGACCACAGCTAGAGGGGCTGTTGTGTTTGTCCTTGTCTATAGCCAGACAGGATAGAAGTATGTGTATATGCACCTTGCATGTGTGTGTAGTGCACACAGGTATGAATGTGTGCACATGCATGTGTGTAGGCCTGAGAGCACACGTGTGCATGTGTATATGCATGTATGGGTACATGTGTGTGTGCAATTGAGATGAAACTTTGTCTCCCAAATTGAGACCTCATGATGTCAGCTTGGGACAATGAGCAAAAACTCTTATTTAACCCAGAGGTATCAGTTACACAAAAGGCTGAAATAAAAACCAGTTCCCCCATTTTTACAACCTGAAAGCCCATTGGGAGGCACAGCCAGGGTGGAAACCTATGCAGCAGTGAAAATAAACAAGCTAGATTTATACGCAGCAATATGCATAACTCCCAAGGAAATGATAACTGGGGGGAGGGAGAAGGCAAGTTGGCAAATAATATGGATGGATTAGGTCATTTCTATCAAACAGCCGCCCACAATATTACTATGCAGTTCACATGCTCTCTACGAGAGTAGGAAAGGTCTAGAAGGAACAAATTATGGAGGTGGTTACCTTTAGAGGGCAGGGAGGGCAGGGGCTAGAAGGCTATTAACAAAGGAGCATGGGTTGATCCATGCGTTCCTCATGGAAGTGTACAGTCTGTAGGTAGGAAGTTTGGGTCACTTCTGGACGTCATATCGTCAGGGCCACAGGGATGCCTAGGTCTGGGGGAGCCTTCACAAGCCCCCTCATCCTGAGGGTTCCCTGGTGGAGATGGGGTGGGAGTGCTGTTGAGTTTTCTGTGGATGGGAGAGGCTCTGCTGCTTCCTCCCTAAACTTCTCCATGCTTCAGTTCTCCCACTAGAAGGTCCCTCCTCTGTGCTGTGAAGCCTGTCTCAGCATGCCAAAGTGATGTGACATCGTCTGGACATATCCTCTCCGGGGGATAGACAGGAAAGGGTTCAGATCCAGCCTGCTTGCCAGCACTCCCAAGAGGGGGCACTCAGAGAATACAACCACATTTTCCCTGAGGCGGCTCCACAGGTAGGCTCTGGCATCAGATTCCCTGGGCTAAATCTGGGATCCAGGGACTCTTCTGCACCCTCTGACTCTCAGTGTTCCCCTCAATACAGTGGTCGAGGCCACCCACAGGGATGCTGTGTGGTGAAGTCAGTTCATTCTAACAAAATGCTGTGCTTCGCAGCGCCTAGCACGAAATCCACGCTCCCTAGTGTCGCTCTTGTCATCCTTCTGAGTGACGCTTGACCGCGCCCCTCCTCCCTCTCTGCTGCCCCAGAAGCTCCTGGGACTCGCCGCTTCACTCACCCCACACTCCAGGGGACTGTCTCACCCTGCAGTACACCCCCAGCACCCAGAATCTGGGTCCCCGCAGTGTTTGAGCGCCCCCATGAGAAACTGGGGCTGGGACAGGGGAGGGCGCAAGCCGCAGTTGTTCAGGGCCAGGGGCCTCTCCTGCACTCGCGGGGGCGGGGGGGGGCGGGTGGTCGCTGTCATACCTGCTTCTTGTGGCAGCTCGCGGTGGCTGGGATGCGCACGCAGGGCACGGTGGCTGCGAAGTGGAATAGGACAGGGGGTTGGAAGCTTGCGGCAACAGGGCGGAGAGCTAGCAGGGGAAGGGGCGGGGAAGCCCGGGAGCGGCCGTGGGCGGAGCTTGGTGGCGCCCAAGGCCCCGCCACACGAACCAGCCTGACTCCCCAGCGGCCTCCTTTGGCCCCTCTTTCTTCCCTTCATCCCCACCAAACTGTGGTCCCACACGCTCACTCACCCGCATGCCACATCAACGCACATCCAACACTCCCAACTGTACCACCACCGCACACATCCCCATTCTCCCTCAGCACATTTGGATACCTATACGTGCCACAACTGTGCACACAGGGGCCCCCTCATCCGGGTGCCCCTAGACAGAGCACTGTCTCCCTCATTCCCGTGTGGCTCATCACATGCCACCTACAACACTCCAACCTACCTGGAGGTGTATCAGAACACACACACCTGTGCAACTGCACACCCATCACATACACACCCCCACAGGCACAGATGGTTCTCTGGGACAGGTGGGGATTTTAGAACAGGCTCCTACAGCTGATTCCCCCAGAAATATCCCTGTGCCTCATTCCACCTCTGAGTTGGCTCACCTCTGCTTTCCCCCCCGACCTTCTCTTTCCCTCCTCCTTGGTCACCCCTCCAAGGTCTCTCCCAGACCCCTGTCATCTCCTAAGAGCCCCAATTCTGCATTAGGAATTCAATCAGCCTACCTGGCGGATGACTTCCTCCCAGCGACTCCCACTGCACTCTTGACTTTAGTGCATTGCTGGGCCCTCCCCTTTTCTCAGTCTCATTTCCTTCTTCTGTCTCTTCACTCCATCAGGTCAAGTTTCCATGGACTACCTTTTCAGCCATTTTCCTGCCAATATCTGTAACACATGGGTTTTCATGTTCCCCATGCACAGCAAACCCCAGTGTCAGCCTTCTGCATTCTGCCATTGAGAGACTGTTTCTTTTCACTCATTGCCGTAAAAAATGACAAAAAAGGTACTGGCTTAATATGAACAAATTTATTATTTTACAGTTCTGGAGGTCAGAAATAAAGAAGTAGTAGGAAGGACTGTGTTCCTTCTGGAGGCTCCAGGGGAGAATCTACTTCCTTGTCTTTTCCAGCTTCTAGATACTGCCTGCATTTCTTGGCTTTTGACCCCTTCTTCTATCTTAAGAGCAAGCAATATTATGCCAAGTTTATCTCACATGCCATCCCTCTGCTTCTCTCTCTTCTCTCTCCCTTTTCCACTTAAAAGACCCTGTGATTGCAGTTGGCTGATCCAAATGACCCAGATAATTTCTCCATTTCTAGGTTAACTGATAACTACCTTAGTTCTATTTGCTTGAAATCTCAATTCCTCCTTGCCATGTAACTTAACATATTGCAGATTTTGGGAAATCAGGACATAGACATTGTGGGTGGGTGTGTGTCATTACTCTGTCTACCACAGACACTGAGCCTATGGGAGGCTGAGCCCTGCTGAAGAAAATTAGTCAACGCAGACTTTTGACCCCATAAATGTATGAATCTCTACAACTACAATAGAAAGAAGTTTATTATTGTCATTTTCAGTAGAGAAATAATAAAACAGGAATTGGTTATTTGATGTGATACTGTACAGCACTGAACAAGAAACATATTCCATCTATGTGTATGGATGTTCATAGACTTCAAAATTGTGAGTGAAAAAAGAAAGAGATTGGAATAATAATGAGAAAATCCAGGGTTTACTTTTTAAAAAATCCTTACCTAAGGATATTTTTTCACTGCTTTTAGAGAGAGAGGAAGGATGAGAGAAAGGGAGAGAGAGAAACATTGATGCAAGGGAGAAACATCAACTGGTTGCCTCTGGTAGATACTCAGACTGAGGATTGTATGCACCTGAACTAGGGTTGAACCCTCAACCTACTTATGTGCTCTGGCAGGGCACATAAACCTTTCAGGTATGGGATGATGCTCCAACCAACTGAGTCATGCCAGCTAAAGCAGCAAATGCTTTTATAGTGCTTATTCTAGGCACTTACATTAAAACTCACAACAACGTATGGGGTAGGTACCTATATTGTCCTTATTTTATTGGTAAAGAAACTGGGGTATGGAGAGGTTGAGTAACTTGCCCAAGGTCATACATATAGGATGCATCAGAGTTGGAATTTGAACCCCGGCTGTCTTAGGCCAGAGACCATGCACTTAAATGCAGCAGATGAATTTGTACAGCATGAATTATTTCAAGTAAAAATTTAAAGCATGTAAAAGAATTATATATACTATAAAAATTATAATTAAATACGGTGGAAAGAAACCATTGAAATTCACAGTAATAGTGACCTAGGAGTTTGGAAATGGGATGGGGACCAAAAGGATTCTAACTTTAGCTGGAAGGCTTAATTAATTAATTCATAAAAAGAATAAAAGAAAATATTACAAAATTTTAACATTTAGTTGTGGGTTGTGAGGCCCTGAATGATTATTATTTCATTATTTTTGTATTTAAAAAATTGATCTCTCTCTTCCAGCCAACATGGAGGTGTAGGTAGACACACTGTGCCTCCTTGTGCAACCAAAATAAGGACAACAACAATTTAGAAACAAAATAACAACCAGAACTGACAGAAAATTGAACTGTATGGAAGTCCGACAACCAAGGAGTAAAATAGACACATTCATCCAGACAAGTAGGAGGGGTGGAGTTGGCAGCCAGGTGGAGAGGGGTGCAGCAAAAAAAGCAGTGGCAATGGGGTGTCAGGGTGGCGGCTGACAGACCCCAGGCTCTGGGCGGCAATACGGGCAGACTAAGCGAGGCTGTGATTGTGAAGCTGGGCACGGTGTGCAAGGCAGCTGGGTGATGGTGTGGTCCCGTATTCATGCATGCAGATAAACTGGGTGAAACTGGAGAGTGAGACAGACCGCGCAACCCAAGGTCCCAGAGTAGGGAAGTGGAGCCTCAAAACACTGATTGAAAACACCTGTGGGGATTGAGGTGCTGGGAGAGATTCCCAGCCTCACAGGAGAGTGTGTTGGGGAGACCCACAGGGTCCTAGAACTTACACAAGCCCACCCACACATGAATCAGCACCAGAAGGGCTCAGTTTGCTTGGGGGAAGCAGTGGAAGTGACTGAAATCCAGCAGAGAGCAGAGCAAGTGCCATTGTTCCCTCTCATACCTCTCCCCCACATACAGTGTCACAACCCAGCTACTGGGTTGACCCACCTGGGTGAAACCTAAGACTCTGCCCCTCAATACAGAATAGGTGTGACCAGATGAAAAAAAAAATCGCCCAAATGAAAGAACAGATCAAAGCTCCAGAACAAATACATCTAAATGACGAAGAGATAAACAACCTGTCAGATGCACAGTTCAAAACACTGGTGATCAGGATGCTCACAGAATTGGTTGAATTTGGTTGCAAATTAGATGAAAAAATGAAGGGTACACTAAGTGAAATGAAGGAAAATACACAGGGAACCAATAGTGATGGGAAGAAAACTGAGACTCAAATCAATGGAGTGGACCAGAAGGAAGAAAGAAACAACCAACCAGAAAGAATAAAGAAATAAGAATTTCAAAACATGAGGAGAGGCTTAGAAACCTCCAGGACATCTTTAAACATTCCAACATCTGAATTACAAGGGTACCAGAAGGGGAAGAGGAAGAGCAACAAGTGGAAAAATTATTTGAACAAATAATAAAGGAGAGCTTCCCCAATGTGGCAAAGGAAATAGACTTCCAGGAAGTCCAGGAAGCTCAGAGAGTCCCAAAGAGGTTGGACCCAAGGAGGAACACACCAAGGCACATCATAATTTACATTAGCCAAGATTAAAATGAAGGAGAGAATCCTAGAAGCAGCAAGAGATAAGGAGGTAGTACCTACAAAGGAGTTCCCATCAGACTGTCAGCCAATTTCTCAAAAGAGATCTTACAGTCAAGAAGGGGCTGGAAAGAAGTATTCCAAGTCATGAAAGCCAAGGACCTACACCCAAGATTGCTCTATCCAGCAAAGCTTTCATTTGGAATGAAAGGACAGATGAAGTGCTTCTCAGATAAGGCCAAGTTAAAGGAGTTCGTCATCACCAAGCCCTTATTATATGAAATGTTAAAGGGACTTATCTAAGAAAAAAATAAAAAACATGTACAGTAAAATAATAGCAAACTCACAATTATTAACAACCACACCTAAAACAAAAAGAAAGTAAGCAAACAGCTAGAACAGGAACAGAACTACAGAAATGGAGATCACATGGATGGTTAGCAACAGGAGAGTGGGAGGGGGAGAGAGGGAAAAAAGGTACAGAAAATAAGTAGCATAGATGGTAGGTAGAAAACAGACAGGGGAGGGCAAGAATAGTATGGGAAATGTAGAAGCTAAAGAACTTATGACACATGGACATGAACTAAAGGACGGGGGAGAATGTGGGTGGGAGAGGGTTTGCAGGGTGGAGGGGAGTGAAGAGGGAAAATGGGACAACTGTAATAGCATAATTAATAAAATATATTAAAAATTGATCTCTCTAAAAAATACTGTGGTCTTTAAGTTCAGTGTTGTTGCCATATTTTTATGTGTTTTTAATTGTTCCAATTGTTTTTACTTTATTTCATGTATGTTTCTCTGAAGAACTCCTAATATAGGTGTTCTCAAAGTTTGATCTTTTGGCACTTTTAAAAATTATTGGAGATCCCAGGCAGTTTTTGTTTATGTGGGTTACATCTATTGATGTTTACTATATTAGAAATTTAAATATTATATACTTTCAAAGTATTAAAATATGATAATACTCCATTTGATGGTAACATAAACAAAGTGCCTTTATGGAAAATATTTTCCAAACCAAAAACAATTAGTGGGAAGAATGGCATTTTTCAGTAATTTTGCAAATCTCTTTAATGTCTGGCTTAATGAAAGGCAGGTGGGTTCTCACATCTTCTTCTGCCCTCCTTCTGGTACAGTACATTGTTTAGTTGGAATAAAGAAAATCCAGCCTTGTCTAATTTTACCTACCATTGTTTTGTCAGTGCAAAGGTCAACATGATAAAAAGGCACATATTATTAGTATTATTATGAAAATAATTTTGACCTCATGTTCTTTTTGAAAGGTCCTTCTTGAAAGTGTCAAAATAATTTTGATACTCCCCCTCCCCCACAGGATTCTGTGGGCCACACTTTGAAAATCACTGTCCTAGTATATCCCGTTGTTACTATATGAAATTGTTGATATTAGACCATTACTAGCTATAACAATGGCAATTTAATATGGTTCTACCCAGTGCATTTATTTGGAGAGTTTTCCTTTTGGTTCATGCACTCTTTTCCTTGCCAGGCCCTGTCATTGGACATTATTAGGGTGCATCTCCTTGGGGACCATATTAGCATGAGCAACTTTATACAAATGACATGTCTTTCTTTGTGCCATGATTTCCACCTGGGGGAGCTGGGGTTTTGGGGATGTATAGGAAGTATGGACTGATTGATGCCAGGCCAACACATTTTAAGGTACATGTATTTTAAACAATTGTGAACAAGGAGAGGTGTGTTGTCTCAGGGTTGGCTTGGCTTGTTACAGCTTGAACTCCCTTCTTATTGTCTTTTGATAGGAACTCTGGTCTGAAGGATGTCAGTGAGAGTTCATGTGGACTTTTGGCCAGGTGTTTTGAACTATGGACTATTTGGCCAAATTAAAATGAAATCTTTCTAGATGAAGACACATGGGCTGAATTACGCATAGTCAGACAAATTCGTGTCTGGGTAGATTCATGCCTCGTTTTCCAGATCTCTCAGTGTTAACAATAAATGTTCTAGTGGGCATTTACATACCATTGTAGAACAGTCCTCTTGCTTTCTTTAATCAGGTTAGTGCAATTCTAGGAGATGATGAGACATAGAAGGGGATTCAAGAGCCGAAAGGAAACCAAGTGAGTGCTGGTGATCAATAGGGTGTTAGAGGCTGTACTTTATAGCCACCACTTCAATAATACTTTGCATAAAAGATAAGGTGAGTATTCTTTTTTTTTCTTATAAAGAGAAGGGCACCAAACATCCATTTATTCTCATTCAGGTAACTGCACCTGATTTAGCTCTGGAGTCTCCACTCCTTCCTTACATCCAGTCCATATTTTGACTCTGGGACATTGATTTCATTTACCACTACCCTCTGTTCAGGGTTGATATCACCCCAGCCTAGAATCAGCACATTATACTGCTGTCAGGATATTAGTTTAAGGGAGGGACTATGACCCAAGTCTGATTAACCATAGTCAGTGAAACTCTGTACAGGGATGTTTTCTTGGGACACTTTCTTTGAGCTCTTAAGGAGTTTCACCTGCTTTGGAGTTGTCTGGGCGTGGAGCTGCAGCTGGGAAGAGGCTGTGTAAGGATGGATCCCATCCAGAAAGATGATGGAGAGAAACTAGGTCCTGGTTTCATCATTTGGCCCCCATCAAGCCATAACTGAAACTAGCCCTATCCCTGGACATTTTGGGTGCACAAGACTATCAATTTCCTTTTTGCTAAACCTCCTTGGGTTGGGGTTTCTGTTGCTGCAACCAAAAGACTCTTAACTGATCCTGGTGAAAATGTTATCCAAACTACCAAAGAAGAAACTCAGAGGGACAGTTAACACATTGATTGTAGAATCTTGACAGTCTGGAGTGTCAGGCCCCAAACTTGTAAGATAAAGCACAACAAGCAAAGATATTAAGTCCTACAGTTAGGTTCAGATGGATAACTGCTGTACTTAAGTACAGAAAAGGAAGCCCTGGCTTGGGACCTGTGCTACCCCCTAAGATAGAGAACCTCATAGGAATGCAGTGCCACCTGCAGGTCTGGAGGCCCTAGGGCACTGGGTTTCTGGTTTGTTGGCAGAATCCTTACCTGGGCCCATTGATCAAAAGTGGGACTCTGGATCTTCAGTCTCAGCACCCCACGCAATAGCAAGCTTACTTATTCCACTGCCGCAACAAACCAACTATCTCCATATATGTCCTTTTGTTATTCCTCTTTCTCTTCCAAACATTCCCCAGGCTCTTTGCTTCTCCCTCTCTCCCTTCATTACTACAGTGAATACTATGTCAGGCACCTGCTAACTTTTCTCCAAAATGAGCTTATGAGGTAGGTTCTATTTTTGTTCTCATGTTACAGATAAAGAAACAGACTTGCACATGTCAAAGAATATCCCCAAACTGTGGCAAAGCCAAGTTTTTCTGGAACAAGAGTTCATGTTCTTAAAATTTTTGCTAGACTACAGAACTGTAAACTGGTCTTCCTGGAGTGGGATACATGGAGGATGGGGGAGAACCTAGCTTTCAAAAGTGTTTTGTCAGATCACATGGTGTTTTCAAAAATTTTGAACAAATGTTTAAAAATGAGGAAATAGTGCCTAAAATCCAACTTCCTGATTCTCTGGAAAATAAGTAGTCACGAGGTTTGGCAACACAGGACTTCTATTCCCGCTTGGCCCGAGTCCCCTGGTTCTCTGTGATCCCCACTCTCAGGTACCCAGTGTGGGCACACACAGCCTTCCAGTTTGTTTCTGCCCCATGGGCATTGCAGTGTGGGATCTCTGCTGCTAGTACATCCTGGCCACCTCTTCTTGTCCTTTCCCACCACCTGGCCAGTCTGCCACAAAAGCTTCTGGCCACTGCCAAGCCTGGTAGTTTGTACTTTGTTCCCAGAAATCCAACCACAGGGCCCAGATCCCACAAGACACAGCCAGACTGGCGCTCAGGGTCATGTAGTCACTCAGAGCACATACCTTCCCAATGTTATCTCCCTACTGGTCCAGAGAGAAACTTTAATCAGCTCCCTGGACTTGACCTGGGAAAGAAGATCTGGGAACAAACTTTGCAACTTTGCTATTGAGGTTTTCAGTTGCATCTGGGAACCCTGAGAAAGATCAGGTTAAGGCTTGGGGATTTTAAAACACTCTAACATTCTCACATTCTAGTGAGGAAATACAGTAAACAAGTAAAATAAAGAATCTTTTAGGTGGTAATAAGAAGAAGATGGGGTGGTAGTTGAATTTTCAATAAGGTAGTCAGCCTAAGGGAGTGAGAAAGGTAGTCATGCAGATATCTGGGAGAGGCAGGGAGAGTACCTGGCATGTCTGAGGAGCAGTAAGGAGCAAAAGTGAACAAGGAGAAGAGAATAAGAGGGGGGCTCAGAAAGGTAATGGGGGTGGGGAGTTGGAGGAAAATATTGGTGAGGGGCTTGTAGGGACTCCAGTCTTGAATCAGTGAGGTGAATCATGTGACTGAAACATTTTTCTTAATTGTGATAAAATACACAAAACATGAAATTTACCATTTTAACCATTCTTAAGTGTACTGTTCAGTGGCATTAAGTACATTCACATTGTTATTCAACCATTACCACCATCATCTCCAGAACTTTTGCATCTTCCCAAACTGAAACACTATACACATAAAAAAATTAACCAGTCCCCCTTCTCCCAGCCTCTGGTAACCAATATCCTACTTTCTGTCTCTGTGAATTTGATTACTCTAGGTACTTCATATCAGTGTACTCATATAGTACTTGCCTTTTTTGTGACTGGTTTATTTCACAAGGCAAAATGTCCTCAAGTTTCTTCTATGCTATAGTATGTGACAACATCTCCTTCCTTTTTAAGGCAGAATAATGTTCCATTGTACATATAGACCACACTTTGTTTATCCATTCATCTGCTAATGGACACTTGGGGGTTTCCCCTTTTGATTATTGTGAATAATGCTGCTGTGGACACAGGTGTGCGAATATCTGTTTGAGTGCCCACTTTTAATTCTTTTGGGTGTATCTGACTGGAAGATGAAAAGGCTCACCTATAAGAATTTTGAAAATAGATCACAGGGTGGCAAGGACTGAAGCAGGGACCAGGCTAAGTGACAGGAGGCGGTGAGAAGTGGTTAGGGTCTGGAGATGTTCTGCAGGGATAGCTGGCATCACCTGCCCAGCAGTTGGATGTGGAGTGTGAGAGAATTTAGGACCAAGTCTTCCCAGATGACTGATATTTAGTGAGTCCTATTTTCTGAAGCTATTTTAGCAAGCTTCAGAGCAATGCCTCCAACATAATGTTATCGCATGAAAGCCATATAAAACAATAGAATAGATTTTTTTTTAAGAAACTTAGGGATGGCTCTTTTAAAAAATTTTATTTTATTTTTTTATTTTTAGAGAGGGAAGGGAGGGAGAAAGAGACAGAGAGAGAAACATCAATGTGTGGTTGCTGGGGGCCGGGGCCTGCAACCCAGGCATGTGCCCTGACTGGAAGTCTAACCTGCCATGCTTTGGTTCGCAGCCCACACTCAATCCACTGAGCTACGCCAGCCAGGTCACAATAGAATAGATTTGAATGAGTACATAAGTCTAAGTAAATGCAGGGACAAAGTTTGAGAGGAATGCATAACAGTGGCTACCTCTAGAATAAAAGGGGGGAAAACAGATAGGAGGCAGTCAAGGGGAATTTTATCCTTAGCTGCATTCTTTTTTTTTAAAAAAGGAGTATATTAATATATTGCTCATGTAATTAGAAACTTGAAAACCCTAATAAAAATGCTTATACTTTATAAAAGAATAGGAGGGATGTGATTTAATTTAGGACCAAGTGCTCCTAGACAATTGGGTGTTTAGTGAGCTAGACTCAGTTTTGAAGCTATTTAATTGCTGCTGAAGTGGCCCAAAGTCACTGGTTCATGTTGGGAAGGCAAACGGGAGATTTATTTGGCTCAGTGTAGTGAAAGAGAAAAACCTTTCTAGCTAGTGTGGGCCCACAGCCCATGTTGGGCCAGGCAGCCTTACAGAAGTCAGCAATTATGTGGTCTTAAAATTAATTCAATCACAAGAGTAACAATACTCATGTCAACAAAAATACAGTAGCTGCAGCAACCACTTACATGGGGCACTTGCAGTGCCAGGTCCAGTCCTAAACATTTTATATACACTAACTCATGTAATCCCCACAGTAGCCCCGTCAGCTCAATACACTTACCCTCATTTTATGGGGAAGAGTTGAAGACACACACATTGCTGCTGGTGTTGTATTCTGGAGATTGAATCCATCTCCTATTGTGACTCCCTAGTGTCTTTCTTGCCTTTTTACTTCACTGATGAGGTTTGGAACATATAGAAATCTTTAATACGGAACTAGCAAACAAGGAGGCTATGAGGGTGCTTGCAGCAGGTCAATTAGCTTTGCTTTTATTTTTATTTTTACTTTTTTAGGTCAGCTAGCTTTCATTCACAGCAGCTAGAATAATCTTTTTATCCTTTGATAATCTGAGTTATGCTGAAGAAACAATAACAACAACAAAAAAGAAATTTGGCAGTCCCATTTAGAAGATAATAGGTGTGGCAGGACAACTGTAAGATGGGCCCCAAGGATTCCACCTCCTTGTGTTAACACCCTTCCCAACAATATCAATGACCTCAGGAGCAAATTTTCCCATTGGAGCCTTTCAATGAATCCATAGCCCTGACCAACACCTTGACTGCAGCCTATGAGCAGAGAACCCAGCTAAGCCATACTGGCGTTCTTGACCCACAGAAACTGTGAGATAATAAGTGCATATTATTTTAAGCCACTAAGTATGGCAATTTATTATGTGGAAATAGAGAACTAATAGACTAGGGAACCAATTCATTAACTGAAAACAAATAAAGAGAAAGTATCAAGCATGTAATCTGCTACATGAAAGGGAAGTCCAGAGTGTCCAGCTGTGTAATATGAGAAATAGAGACATTTACAGAAGAAGATACAATATACAAAAACCAAACTACATAGGACAATGACTCCTCAGTCCTCTTCAAAGTAGGCACCTCACACAGTTCTCCAATAACCATCAGCTGCACCATCTTACTTTCCTGAATCTCATTGATGGCCTGAAATCTCTTCCCTTTCAAAGGTGATTTCAGTTTTGGTAAAGGCCAGAAGTCACAGGGCACCAAATCTGGGTTGTAGGGAGGCTGAGTCACTTGGGTGATTTGATGTTTTGCCAAAAAACTCTGCGTGAGACGAAGGGAATGAATGGGCATGTTGTTGTGATGAAGCTGCCAATCACCAGTTGCCCATAGCTGCAGCCTTCTGAATCATCCAAATAGTTTGCACAGAGGAATGTCCAAGCTTAACACAAAATTTGATGCAGATTCGTTGTTCTACTCACTCAGTCATTTTGAATGTGATAGCCACACAGTGCATGCACTCACTCACTCAATGGTGTCTACTGCCCCTACTGATTAGTACAGTGAAGTCATCATTGTTCACGCATGTGCATTCCAGTCCACTCTCCTTGGCTGCCAGTTTATGTCAATGTAGTACAAACCATTCTTGTTATATTAACAATGATTGGACTTTTTCTGGAAAGACCGCTAACTACACACACACACACACACACACACACACACACACACACGGCTAATAAAAGAAGGGAAAAAATGTCAATGCTTTGAACTCCTAAAGAATTCATGGATCTACGCAAAGATCCATTTGTGGCTGCTTATATCATGAGATCAGGGACAAACATTTTGTACCTCCCACTGAAAATGCCTAACATCATCTATGAAGGAGTCTTGCCCCTCCCCAAAATGAACTTGAGTCCAATCAAGTTTTTAGATATAACTGCCAATTTACAAGAAATCTAGGGAACAGAGTTATGTGTTAAATGACATCATGGGAATGTAAGTAGCATTTTTCATTGTGAAAAATTCTATAGGACTAATGATCTAGTTTCTTCAACAGAAAAATTGAAAGAAGAAACACAAATTGAAGATAGAGATTAAAAGACTTTAATCTTTTAAAAAGATTAAAAATTGAGTGCTAGAGATGAAAAAACTTTGAACTATTTCAACAATTGCAATTCATGAATATAATTTGGATGCTGATTCATATAAACTCTAAGAAAGTAATTGTAAGACAATTGGTGACATTTACACACTTAGTTTAAGTATTTAGGAGTTATTGTTAATTTTCTAGGAATGATAATGGTTTTGTTGTGACTTTTCTAAAAGAGATCTTATTTTTTATGTATACTTTATTGATTATGCTATTATAGTTGTCCCATTTTTTTCCTCCCCTTTACTCCCCTCTGCCCTGAACCACCCCTCCTTCCAGCATTTCCCACCAGCCCTGACTTAGTTCATGTCCATGGGTTGTACATATAAGTTCTTTAGCTTTTTCATTTCCTATAGTATTCTTAACCTCTCTCTATCTATTCTGTACCTACCTTTTATGCTTCTTATTCCCTGTACTTTCCCCCCATTTCTTCCCCTGCCCTCTACCCTTTGATAACCCTCCATGTGATCTCCATTTCTGTGATTCTGTTCCTGGTCCAGTTGTTTGCTTAGTTCATTTTTCTTGTATTATTTGTAGGTTCAGTTGTTGGTAGTTGTGAGTTTGTTGTCATTTTATTGTTCATACTTTTGATCTTCTTTTTCTTAGATAAGTCCCTTTAACATTTCATATAATAAGGGCTGTGTGATGATGAACTCCTTTAACTTGACCTTATCTGGGAAGCACTTTATCTGCCCTTTCATTCTAAATGATAGCTTTGCTGGATAGAATAATCTAGGTTGTAGGTCCTTTGCATGACTTGGAATACTTCTTTCCAGGCCCTTCTTGACTGCAAGGTTTCTTTTGAGAAATCAGCTGATAGTCTTATGGGCACTCCTTTGTAGGTAACCATCTCCTTTTTTCTTGATGCTTTTAAGATTCTCTTCTTATCTTCAATCTTGGGAAATTTAATCATGATGTGTCTCGGGGTGGTTCCTCCTTTGGGACTCTCTGAGCTTCCTGGACTTGCATGTCTATTTCCTTCACCAGATTGGGGAAGTTTTCCTTCATTATTTTTTTCAAATAAGTTTTCAATGTCTTGCTCTTCCTCTTCTCCTTCTGGCACCCCTATGATTCAGATGTTGGAATGTTTAAAGTTTTCCTGGAGGTTCCTAAGCCTATTCTTCTTTTTTTAAAACTCTTGTTTCTTCATTCTGCTCTGATTGAATGTTTATTTCTTCCTCCTGGTCCAAACCATTGATCTGAGTCTCAGTTTCGTTTCCTTCACTGATGGTTCCCTGTATATTTTCCTTTATTTCACTTTGTATAGCCATCATTTCTTTCTTTATTTTGCAACTGTACTCAGTCATTTCTGTGAGTATCCTGATTACCAGTGTTTGAACTCTGCATCTGATAAGTCAGCTATCTCCTCTTTGCTTACGCCTTTTTTTTAGAGTTTTGATCTGTTTTTTCATTTGGGCCATATTTTCTTTGTCTCAGAGCACCTGTTACATTGTAAGGGGTAGAGTCTTAGGTGTTTGCCAAAACAGGGAAACCCACTCCTCTGCATTGTGACACTGTATGTAGGGGAGGGGTCAGAGAGGGAATGATGCTGCCTGCTTGGCTTTTGCCCCACTTTCAGTCACTTCTCCAGCTACACACAAGCAAACTGTGTCCTTCTGGTGCTGATTCAGGTGTGTGGGCTTGTGTATGTTCTAGGACTCCTTGGGCTCCTCCAACAGACACTCCTATGAGACTGGGAGTTTCTCCTGCCCCCACAGCCCCCACAGAATTTTATAGCCAGAGGTTTTGAAACTTTCCTTTCCCAGTGCTGGAACCCTGGGTTGCATGGTCTGTCTTGCTCCCCAGTTTTTCCTCCTGGTTTGTTCACATTCAAATGTGGGACCACCCAGTCCACCAGCTGCCATATTGCCATGTGTCCTCTCCACCTGTACTGCCCATATCCATCCCTCCTATCAACCTAGATGAATATTTTTTCTTTTACTCCTTGGTTGTTGGCCTTCCATGCAGTTCAATTTTCTGGTAGTTCTGGTTGTTTTTTTTTTTAAGTTGGTTGTTATCCTTCCTCTGGTTGTGTGAGGAAGAGAAGCATGTCTACTTATGCCTCCATCTTGGCTGGAAGTGATCTTATCTTGTAAATACAGATACAAAACTATTTAGAGGAGGAATGATAAGATGCTTGGCATTTGCATCAAAAGAACCACTTGGGTGATGTGGAAGACACATTGGCCATGAGTCAGTGTTGAAGCTGTCTGATGGGTACTTTAGTGTTCATTATACTATTCTCTCTACGTTTGTATGTTTATAAGTTTTTATAAAATAATTGAAAATAAATAAGTCAAATCATGTCCCCTATCTCAGAGTAAGAACTGACATGGTCTGTATGTTTCCCCAGCATCTGCAATACTCCATCCCCTTCACTACTGCTCTGAGACTATTTACAATCTTTCTCCCCCTGCTCATTCCACATGAGCTTCATTAGCCTCCTGGTTGCTTCTTGAATACTGCCAAAACTGCTTCTACCTCAGGGCCATTGCACTTGCTATTTTCTCTGCTTTAAACTCTTGCTCCTATACCAAGTATCCCAGTGGCTGTTTTTCTCACTTATTTTTTAAATCCTCACCCTAGGATGTGTTTTATTTATTTTAGAGAGAGAGAAGGGGGAGGTATAAAGAGAGGGAGAAACATTGATGTGACAGAGAAACATCAATCCATTGCCTCCTATATGTACCCCAAATAGGGATTGAACCCACAACCTAGGTATGTTCTCTGACAGGGGACCAAACTTTTGGTGTATGGGATGATGCTCCAACCAACTTAGCCACCCAGTCAGGGCTTTTCTCACTTTTTCAGGTCTCTGTTTAAATGTCAACCCCTCAGAGAGATCTTCCTTGGTTATCCCACATAAAAGATCAATATCTACTCAATGTAGGTATTTTTCCTGTCTTTATTTTCTTACCCTATTTTTTCCAAGTAACTTGTTACTTTACCTGCTTGGCTTACTGATTGTCTTCCTTCTTTGACTGGATATAATTCCAGGAGGGCAAGGAATTTTTTTTTAATTTAGTATAATCCCAATGCCTAGATCAGTTCCTGGTACATAGGAAGTGCTCAATAAGTATTTGTGGAATAAATGAATGCTTGCTTAGCCTGCACTTGTCTTGTTCTTTATTATGAATAATTTCCAACATACAGAAAATCAGAGAAAATCCTATAATGGACATGCATAACACATCACTTACATATAACAATTGTGAACATTTTGCAATATCTGTTCATCCAGTTTTTCTTTTTTGGCTTCAGTATTTTAAATTATTTATAGTCAACATGATATTTTATCCCTAAATACTTCAGTATGCATCCTTAAAAAAATGAGAGCTTCTTTGCTTAGCCACAATGTTATTATAACATTTGATAAAATGAGCTCCAAATCTGTAATATCATTGAATCCCTCCATATCTACATGTCCCCAATTGCTCCCAAAATGTCCTTTACATTTGATTCAAACCAGAAGCCAATCAAGTCCACAAGTGTCATTTGATCATATTTCTTAAGTCTCTTTAAGCCCAGAATCACCTCTCTTCTCAATTCTCCTCCCTTTTTTTCTAGATAATTGACTTGTAAAGAAACCGAGGTCATTGTCTTACTGGTAGAATGCCCCATTTTTCTTGATTTGTCTGGCTTGTGGTGTATTTAATGCGTCCTTCTATCTCTTGTATTTCCTGTAAACTAGAAGCTGTATATAAAGGTTTGATATAATTTTGGCTAAACATTTTTGGTGAGAATTCCTTCCAGGTGCTGCTGTGTGTGTCCTGTTGCATCAAAGCACAGGTTTGTAATGACTAAGTGTATCAGTAATGAAGTTCAAATTGATCAGTGGGTTCCATCATGGTGACAATTCATCAGTGATCACAACCTGACTCCTCCATTGTAGAGTCATTTCTCCCAGTAAGTTCTCTGTGGGCTGATGATTTCACACATGTAAGTATGCAGCCTTCCTTGAATCTTTCACCCCGTGGTTTTAGCATCCATTGATGATTGTTGCCTGAGTCAACTATTGCATTTGGGATTGCAAAATTCTAATACTATCCTTCCTTTAAGGTGCTCTTCTATACAGAAGAGGGTATTTTTCTTCATTGACTAGGCCAGAATAAATTATTTCCCTTCAATTACTACTTTTTTAGAGTAGAGATACAATAGCTTCTTTTTGATACAATAGCTTCTTCCAATGGTGACAAATTCTTCCTCCCTCCCTCCCTTCCCCCTCCTTCTTTCGAGTATTGTTAGGAACTCATTAATCTTTTTTCTGCCTTTCCCCCCAGCCCTCCCCATCACCCCAGCCCTCCCCACCTCCCTCCCCTGTTTCCACCCCCCTTTGTTATTCATGTGTCTTTTATAATTGTTCCTGCAAACCCTTCACCTTTTCCCCTATAATCCCCTTCCCTCTCCCCTCTGGTCACTGTCAGGCTGTTCTCAATTTCAGTGTCTTTGGTTATATTTTGCTTGCTTGTTCATTTTGTTGATTAGGTTCCTGTTAAAGGTGAGATCATATGGTATTTGTCTTTCACTGCCTGGCTTATTTCACTTAGCATAATGCTTCCCAGTTCCATCCATGCTGTTGTAAAGGGTAGGAGCTCCTTCTTTCTTTCTGCTGCATAGAATTCCACTGTGTAAATGTACCATAGTTTTTTGATCCATTCATTGGCTGATGGGCACCCAGGTTGCTTCCAACACTTGGCTATTGTAAATTGTGCTGCTATGAACATTGGGGTGCATAGGTTCTTTTGGATTGGTGTTTCAGGGTTCTTAGGATATAATCCTAGCAGTGGAATTGCTGGGTCAAAAGGCAGTTCCATTTTTAGTTTTCCGAGAAAATTCCATGCTGTTTTCCATAGTGGTACCAGTCTGCAGTCCCACCAACAGTACACTAGGGTTTCCTTTTCACCGCAACCTCTCCAACACTTGTTGTTTGTTCCTTTGTTTATGATGGCCATTCTCAATGGTGTGAGGGGGTATCTCATTGTGGTTTTAATTTGCATCTCTCTGATAGCTAGCCACACTGAGCATCTTTTCACGTGTCTTTGGATCCTCTGTATATCCTCCTTGGAGAAGTGTCTAAGGAACTCATTAATCTTTAAAAATAGAGTTTAGAGTTTCATTCAATTGCATTAATTATTTTTGAAAATGAACTTTTATTTAGGAATAATTTTATTTTATTTATTTATTTTTAGTAAAGATTTTATTTATTTATTTTTAGAGAGAGGGAAGGGAGGGAGAAAGAGTAGGAAACGTGGATATATGAGAGAAACATTAATTGGTTGCCTCTAGTGCACCTCCCCAACTGGAGGCCTGGCCCTTCAACCTAGACATGTGCCCTGACCTGGAATCCAACCAGCAACCCTTTGCTTTGTGGGGTGATGCCCAATCCACTGAGCCACACCAGTTAGGGCTATTTAGGAATAATTTTAGATTTATAGAAAAGTTGCAGGACAGTAGTAGGACCTCCCATATTCCCTTATTCAGCTCCCCTAATGGTAGTATCTTATATTATCATGACAAAACTGAGAAACCAACATGAAATGTTGAGAAACCAACATTTCTTTAGATTTTACTAGTTTTTTTTTTTTACTAAAGTCCTTTTTCTGTTCTAGGATCCATTCTAGGATCACTCATCCACTCTTTCTTTTTAATGCTTAAAAATGACCCAACTTAACCAAGGTGGCCAGTGGAAAAACAAGTGATCAAACTTAAGCAAAGGGGATCCTGGTGAGACTGTTTCTGTGTTCTGTTGATATGACCATGGCCCCAGATAATCTCTAATAAGCTTCTTTTTGGCCCTACAAGATGTCCCAAACTCATCTGGATTTGACTTCTTTGCTAACATGTAAAAATCAGTAGATTTAATTCAAAAGTCAGGATTGTTGGTTTCTCCTGAAAAGTCAGTAATTCAGGTGACACTGAACCTGCATTTCTGCTTGGCAGAAATTGGCCATAGCTAGTAGGGCTGCCCCATTTAGACAGGGCGTGCACTCTCAGGTTCAATCCTCACATAACCAGTTAGTGCTAGTGCCATGCCTTTAACATGAGCTGCCTGGTTTCTGCAGGCACTGAGGTTGCTCCCTCTGGATTACAAACTGACTTTGGTGTCTGCCTGTCCTTCTTTCTCCCTCCCATCTGTCTTTCCTCATCATGACATACTTTCTATGTGCCAACCACTGTGAGGTGTTAGGCTGTATCCAAAGGCACATGAGACAAAGATGTGAGTCACTGGCCTGTTTGATCTTAGATCCATTCATCCCCCTCATCCTTTTTCTTCTGCAAGCTACATTTCCCAAACTACATTGCTAACTGGCCAACTGACTTCTAGCTAAGTTGAGTCAGAAAGAGGTTTAAGAGGCAGGAGAATGGATGGTGAGACAGAGGGAGGAGCTGGGATGGTCCCTGACCCAATTTCAGAGACTGCCTCTCTTTTGTGGTTTAATTCTGCACTGGGCAGCACCCCTGCTGTGATTCTGGCTCCTCCTTGAGGACCCCAGGGAGGGACCTCATCTCCTTCCTGTGCCCCAGAGGTGATAGTAGCTGCCCACTGTTACTTAGGGTTGCTTGACCATTGTTGCCTCTCTGACTTCTTAGCTGTTGGCTCATTTGTATAATCAATTCCTTGTATGAGGTTCCCTCTGTTTCAAAGACCTAGAATGATTTTTGTTCTGACACAACTGACCTGCCTCTGACTTAACGGAGTATATATCAATTCCTTTTTAAATAACAATCTGCATTTACTTGCTTTGTGACTCTTGGCAAACTACTTAATTCCCCCTTAGTCCCAGTCTAAGAAAACAGGAGAGTGAAGGTGTTCATCTCATACTGCTGTTGTGAGGAGGAAAACACAGTGATGCATATAAGGGGCTTAGCTCGTTCCCTGGGACCTAATCAATAGTCAAAATTGCTACCTACTCTTTTTAAACAATTTTTAAAAATACATTTATCTATTTTTTAGAGAGAGGGAGAAGGAAAAAGAGAGAAATATCAATGCAAGAGAGAAACATTGATTAGTTGCCTTCCAACCAGGGACCAAACCCACAACCTAGGCATGTGCTTTGTCCAGGAATTGAACTGGTGACCTTTTGCTTTGTGGGACAGCATCCTACCAACTGAGCTTCATCAGGCAGGGTGAAATTGCTACCTATTCTTATTCTAGGCTACTGGGTACAAACTGTACATGACCCTACTAGAGGACACCAGGGACTTTTTTTCTTTGGGTCCATAGACACACAGCTAGTGTTTATTGAGCACCTACTATGACAAACATCTTAAGATATTCATCTTGATAAATATCTTTAAGGTGTAGGTATTAATAGTCTCTCTATTTTCCAGATGAGAAAATGAGAACACAGAGAGGCTGAATAACTTGCTCAGGGTTTCACAGTGAGTCCAGAGGTAGAGGCAGTGTCTAAACCTGAGCAAGCTGCCTGTAGAGCCTGAGCCCTCAGCTCAGGCAGCTGCACATGAACCTCCTCAATGTGTGGGGCCTCCTTGTCTCAGATGTCAGAAAAGGTCTCTTCCTAAGCAGCCCACAGCTTGGCTGGAGAGGCAGACTTGCTAATTACTCAGCACAATGCAATACCACACAAGTGAATCATTATTTTATGTGTTTATTCATTCAATCATTCATTCATTCAGCAAGCTCTGGACACTATGTGTCAATCCCTGCTAAGGGCTGGTGAAGAGGCTCATAGTGGTTTGGGGGACCCAGACCTGCCCACCTTTTCTAGCTATTGAGTGCTGACTGGTGGAATGGGAGGCTTCTGACATTTTCTGTTTTTATTCCTCTCAGACACAGGAATTTAGAGTTGGACATATCTGAGTTTGCCTCCTGCTTTATTTGTTTATTTGCTGTGTGGCCCTAGGCAAATCATGTCACATCTCTGTGCTTGTTTATACATGTAAAACTGAGGCTAATAATAATAATAATAATACCTACTTCACAGGCTTAGTTATTAATTGTCACTATTTGATGGTGATACTGGTTAATTGCCTGTGACCACCAACAGTGGAAGACTGACTACACACTTCATCCCTCAGTTTGACAGAGTTTTGCTGGTCTAACAAATGGGATGAGTTCCTTTGGCTCTTCTACTGACCAGTCTCAGCAGGATGGAAACAGTGCTAGCAAGCACAACAGACATATACTTACAAGAGACACAAAGTTGGTGGTTGGTTTGCAGGTCCTGCATGTACGGTCTGAAGAGCCTGGAGCACCACAGCCTCTCCATCCTCCTGGCAAGCCCCCCGCCTGGCTCCAGATTAGTTGCACGTGGGTATCTTTACAGAGCTGCAACCCAGTTCTGATGGAGACAGTATGAATTTCATCCCATGAGCTTGTATGACACATGACATTGTTTAGTTTTCTGTAATAATGTAATTTCTACTACTGATCTCTTCTTCCAGGAAGCAGAAATTTAATATCAGCCAAGTCCAAGTCTAAAAATGAGCTATCTTCTAAAGATTCCCAAATCTTCCCAGCATCTTCTCTGACACCCAAGTACACACATGTGTGCCTGACAATCTCACTTGGATGTTCAGTGGGTGTCTCCAAATTAACAGGCCTCTAAAACTGAATGCTGGTACTTTCTTCCCAACTCTGCTCCTTCTGGAGTCTTCTCTACCTCAGTAGATAGCAACCCATTCTTCAAGTTTGAAGACCAAAGGTATTGAAGTCATTTTTTAATTTTTATTTTTAAAAAATATTTTATTTATTTATTTTTAGAGAGAGAGAGGATGGGAGAGAGAAAGAAAGGGAGAGAAACATTGATCAGTTGCCTCTTGTGTGCCTCCAACTGAGGACCTGGCCTGCAGCCCAGGCCTGTGCCCTGGCCATGAATTGAACACGTGACCTTTTGGTTCTCAGGCCAGCACTCAACCCATTGAACCACACCAGCCAGGAATGGAGTAATTAAAAAAAAATTTCCTGTTGAGGTGAAATTCACATAAACTAACGATGTTAAAGTAAACAATCCAGTGACATTTAGTACATTGCTGATGTTGTGCAGTCACCACCTCTGTCTAATTCTAAAACATTTTCATCTCCCCATAAGAAAACCCTGCACTTGTTAAACAGCTACTCCACTTTCTCTTCACCCCTAAGCCCTGGAAACTACTGCTTTACTCTCTGTCTCTCTGGATCTACCTGTTCTGAGTAGTGGACATAAGTGGAATCATACAACATATGGCCTTTTGTACATGGCTTCTTTCACTTAGCAAAATGTCTTCAAGGTTCATGCAGGTTATAGCATAAATCAGTCCTTCATTCCTTTTTATTGCCAAATAACATCCTGGAGAAATTATTAATGCCTCTCTCTTACATTCCACAAACAACCAGCCAGCTCATTCAGCCAGTTCTACCTTTAAAATATTTCTAGAATGGCTTTACTTCTCACTGTCTCCATTGCTATCACCTGCAGTCCCATCTGCTATCACCTGTAACCTGGATTATTGCTTTTTTTTACTTCTGTCCTGCATAAACCCAGTCTCCTTTTCTGCTCTGATCTTTTCTCTACACAGAATCCAGAGTGGTCTGTTAATGCCTAAATTACATCATGCCCCTTCTCTGATCAAAACTCTCCAGTGCCACGTGTCCATCTCATTCACAGTCAGAGATAAAGTCCTTAGCCCTAGCTGGTGTCTTCATTTGGTGGGAATGTTGTCCTACAACTGAAAGGTTGTGGGTTTGACCTCTGGTCTGGGAACATATAATCCCCAGTCAGGACACATACAAGAGGCAACCATTGATGTTCCTCTCACACATCGATGTTTCTTTCTCTCCCTTTCTCTCTAAAAGCAAGGAAAACAAAACAAAGATTGTCCTCAGATAAGGATAAAAAAAGTCTTCAGTGTGTCTAAGGAGGTTCTGTAGCTCCTGGCCTCCTGTCACTTCTCTGATTCACCTCTGCCGTCACCACTTTGTTCTGCATTTTCTGGCCATTTGGGCTGGCATCTTTGCTCTGAGCACCCATGACCATCTGTCTCCTAATTCAGGGCCTTTGTATTTGTGCTATTTCTGGAACATCAATTGATGGTTTTTAGCCCTTAACTTACTTTATCTCTGTGCAAGTTTTACTCTGTTGATCATTGGTGCTTTCATGAAATTACTTCTTTCCTTGATTTTCATGATGCCTTGGCTCATTTCCCACCACTCCCCCGACCCAAAGGCCTGGCTGTTTTATATCAGATGCCTGGGTGAAGTCCACTTGCTCTGCACCCTTAAATGTTGGTATTTCACAGGCATTTCACGAGGTTTCATCCCAAGCTCTCTTCTCTTCTCTCCTTTTTACTCTCGCTGGAGTGAGCTTTTCAACTCTCATGCCTACGCACACAGCCTAAATCCTTTTCTTAATCTTTAGATCCATATGTAATTGACTGTATGCTATCTCTCTCTAAATGTCCCATGGCACCACAGTGAAATCAACCACAGTAAAACAACAGTGTTGACTTTCTTGGCAAATGGGATCACCAGTCACTCAGTTGTCCAACTTGGAAACAGCCCTGATCCTCGATTTGTCTCTTGCTTAGCACCACAAATCTCTGCTTCCTTCCACAGTCATGTCTGTAGTTCAGATTGTCATCTTTCTCAGATAGCTGGCTTTCTGGCACCTTCTCTGGTCCCTTCCAATCTATTCTCCACACAGAAGCCAGAGAAAATTTTTTAGAAGACAAACCTCTTCCTCAATTGATAAATGTTCCTGGGCTTTGATTATTCTTGGGATCAATCCTTTAACCCTTCCAGACAAGCAGAACTTCTTTCCTTCCCTCAGCATACCATGGTTTTCAGTGTTCTGTGTTCCCACTTACATCGATGCTTGCCTGCAACACACTGCTTCCTACTTTGTTTTGCCTCCCTTCATCCGGTAACTCTTCTGTATCCCTCATTCATCAGCTAGAAACTGCCTCTTTGGGAAATTTCCCCCATTTCTCAAGTTTGGTGCAGCATAGACTGCTATATATTCACCAAACTGTGGCTCTTTTTCTTTTTTGGGCTCAGGGCTTGACCACCTTTCCCAGGCCCTCGTGCAGATAGATGGGAGCATGTGACTCAGTTCTGGCCAATGGAGAGTGGGTAGAACCTATTCAAGGCCTAACCATTAAAAACCTCCATGCCATGCTCCACAGTTTCTTGTTCCTTCCTCTGCCAGGTGGATGTGCCTGGGGGTGGGGTTGGACTCAGAAAACTCTGACTCCCTGAGAGAGGACAATGGAGCCATTAGATAGAAAGAGCTTGGGTCCCTCAGTGACCTTGTGCAGCAGATCCCCACCTGCCCTTTCCCCAGCCAGCTTCAGATTGTAATGTGAGTGAGAAATACTTTATTGTATTAATTCACTGAGACTTAGCATTGTTTGTTATAGCAGTGAATTTACCCTGATAAATGCATTCCCTCCCCCACCCCATTCTTCCATAGAATTCTTTACCTCCTATTATAGGTAGCATTTACCATATAAACAGCAACATCCTCTCACCTGACTGTCTCTTTACCTGACCAAGTGGTTTGTGGGAGGACAGAGATGGATCTGGATCTGCCTGTCTCATCCTAGGCGTAAACTGGCATCAGTTTAACACCTGGCTTGTCACAGCTACTAAATAAATATCTGTGCAATTGTTTTGTGGTTGTTAAGTTTCTGTTCCTGAGTGCTGGTTTTGGTAACTCCTTGAGGTCTGGGACTGATTCCTCCTGCCTCTTTCCAGTCCTCTCCTAACACCACAACCTGCCTTTGAACCAGTTCGATGGCTGGTGCTCCCTGATGACACAGCTCCGAAGCAGGCCCACGTCCTCCTGGTGGAGGGTGCAATCACCAGAACGTCTTGTTAACAAAAAGAAGTCAGGAAACAGAGTATCCAGTGTGCAATCATTTGTGAAAAAATGAAAAAGATAAAGATATGCTAGAGTTGCATAAAACACCTAGAAGAACACATCAGAAACAAAACAATGTGTGTGAAGGGAGAGTAGAGTCCTGGGAGTTATGGGAAGGGGAGTTTATTCTTTACTCCTTTGTACTTGTGGTAGGTGGAATAAAGGCTCCTCCTTTAGGAGCCTTTAGGAGCTCCTCCGGCTCCTCCCCTGCAACTTTCAGGGACTGTGAATACGTTGCCTTGCATTGCAAAAGAGATCTTAAAGATGAGATTTAGTTAAAGATCTTGAGGTGGGTAGATTATCCTGGATTATCTGGTGGCCTCAGTGTAATCACAAGTCCTTCCTTATAAGAGGGGGACAGGAGGATGAGAATGAGAGTAGATGTGAGTGGGAAGCAGAGCAGAGAAGGAAGTGGGGAGAGAAAGAGATTGATGTAAAAAGATGCCATACTGCTGGCTTTTGGCTCTTTTTTTGTCTATACCTGTTCATGTTTTCAGAATCTAGGTTCCTTAGCTCCAAGTCTGGGACATATGAGGCAAAAAGAAGACCCAAGGTACTCAACACTGTGTGTCCAGTGGATTTTTATGTCCCTAGTCTGTTGGCTGACTTCTTGCCACTTGGCAGTCTTCCAGTGTTGGTGTTGTACAATGTTTAGAGTTTTTCATTGTACTTGGCAGGACAAATAGAGGAAAAAACTTCTACTCTGTCTTTCTGAAAGTAAGTCTCCAGGATCTTTTTAAGGTTTACCAGGTGATTAAGGCAGCCAGAGGTCAGAATCACTGTGATAAGTGGGGGGTGGGGGGAGGAACTGATTTCAAAAGAGCATGTATAATGTAATTTATAAAATGCAAATATATATGCATAACAAGAGTCTGGAAGGAAAAATAACAAAATGTTAACAGTAGTTATCTTTGGATGGTATGATTGTGAGCATTTTTAAAATTAAAATTTCTTATTTTGAAATAGTTTAAGGCTCACAAAAAATGTCAAAAGTAGCACAGAAATCCACATATCCTCCATGAAACTTTTCTGATGATAATATTGTTACCAGACCAATTTTTTTTTTGGGGGGGGGATGCCTGCCTGCATACACTGGCCCAAAGAAACTCATGAGCAAGAATTTGCAGTATACAAAGAAAAAAATAGTTTAACATTGAATTGGCTAATACAAAGACAAGGAGCTTATGCTCTAAAAAACCCTGATTCCATGAGACATGTAGGTTACAGATTATATTGGGCAAAATCACAAGACACCATGGGTCAGGAGTTCCAGTTGTGGTGTGTACTGATTGGTCGGAAGGGAGGTGGGGGTAATGAATAATTTCTTCTTGTCCTGAGGAGAGTATTTTCAGATTTGTACTGATATCCCTCTGTTTAGCCTCATGGGAAAGTAGCTAGTGGGTACATCCAATTTAGGGCTCAAGAGCTGAAATGTAACTGAGGTAAAGGTGTTATCTTTAACCTGCCAGAGGTACACCTCTGCAGGGATCATTCATTAGTCAGGTCCAGGCTACTGTCTTCTATGGCCTAGGGTGTTGCTGATTATCTAGGGGAAAGGCTAGTTCTCTGAGGGCTATATAGAGGGCCAGGGGGAGATTACTTCTAGAACTAGTATTCAAATTTAATCAAAGTCACAAAACCCTCAGATTCAGCATCTTGCATAGTATTTATTACAATACTGTTAACTAAGGGACAGACATTATTCAGATTTCATCAGATTTGACATTATAAGTATTAAATAAAAAGTCAACCAAGTATATTTGAAAGATCTAATTGGCTTTATTGAACAGTTAATGAATTGGGCAGCATCCCATCTAGCAAGTAGAAAGGAGCTCTGAGGGAATATACAAAATGGAAGTGTTTTATAGAGAGAAAGAAGAAAAGAGTAGATTGTGTCAGGCTTAGGATGTTTATCTTTGGGGGACAAATAGGATCTATGTGGCAGATTACCTCCTTGGTGCTGACCAGAAAATCCCAGGCTGACTGGTTAAAATTATATCCCTGGGGAGGTTGTAACTGCAATTAAGCTAGGTATTAAGTTTTGGTTTTAGGGCATGTGGCTTACCACAAATGACTCCATTTTTGGCATGTTGTCTTTTTTTAAACATAGGCACTTTTTATTTTCTCTCTCTTTTTTAAAAGTTGCATTTTATTGATTATGTTATTATAGTTGTCCTGATTTTTCCCTCTTTTCCCTCCTCCACTCAGCACCTCCACTCCCTCAGGAAATCTCCCCACCATTGTTCATGTCCATGGGTGATGGGTATAAATTCTTTGGCTAATCCATTTCCTATACTGTATTTTACATCCACGTGGCTATTCTGTACCTACCTATTTGTAGTCCTTAATTCCCTCATCTCTTCACACATTCCCCCACACCCCCATCCCATCTTGCAACCATCAAAAGGGCTCTCTGTATCCATGATTCTGTCTGTTCTTCTTGTTTGCTTAGTTTGTTTTTTAGATTCAATTGTTGATAGATAAGTATTTTTTGCCATTTTATTGTTCATGGTTTTGATCTTCTTTTTCTTAAATAAGTCCCTTTAACATGTCATATAATAATGGTTTGGTGATGACAAACTCCTTTAGTTTCTTCTTGTCTGTGAGGCTCTTTATTGGCCCTTCAATTTTTTTTTCAATTTAGATTTATTTATTTATTTTTACATTTTTATTTTATTTTAATTGTTCAAGTACAGTTTTCAGCCTTTTATTCCCATTACAGCCCACCCCCAAGCCCTCCCTACTTCCCTCCCATTTCTACCCCCTGCCCTTGTTTTTGTCCATGTGTCCTTTATACTTGTTCCTGCAAACCCTCCCCCTTTTCCCCTGAAATTCCCTTCCCTCTCCCCTCTGGTCACTGTCAGCCTATTCTCTATTTCAGTGTCTTTGGTTATATTTTTCTTGTTTGTTTGTTTTGTTGATTAGGTTCCCATTAAAGGTGAGATCATATGGTATTTGTCTTTCACTGCCTGGCTTATTTCACTTAGCATAATGCTTTCCAGTTCCATCCATGCTGTTGCAAAGGATAGGAACTCCTTCTTTCTTTCTGCTGCATAGAATTCCATTGTGTAAATGTACCATAGTTTTTTGATCCATTCATTCACTGATGGGCACTTAGGTAGCTTCCAACACTTTGGGCCTTCAATTATAAGTGATATCTTTGGTGGGTAGAGCAATCTTGGCTGTAGGTCCCTGCTTTTTACAACTTTGAATATTTCCTGCCATTCCCTTCTAGCCTGCAAAGTTTCTTTTGAGAAATCAGCTGACAGTCTTATGGGAACTCCTCTGTAGGTGACTAACTGCTTCTTTCTTGCTGCCTTTAAGATTCTCTCTTTATCTTTAACCTTTGGAATTTAATTACAATGTGTCTTGGAGTGGGCCTCTTTGCATCCATCTTGCTTGCAACTCTCTGTGCTTCCTGGACTTGCATGTCTATTTCCTTCACCAAATCAGGAAAATTTCTTTCATTATTTTTCAAATAGCATTCCAATTTGTTGCTCTTTCTATTCTCCTTCTGACACCCCTATGCTGCAAATGTTGAAACATGTGAAGTTGTCCCAGAGGCTGCTTACACTAGCTTCATATTTTTGGATTCTCATTTCTTTTTGTTGTTCTGATTGGTTGTGTTTTGTTTCCTTGTGTTCCAAATTGTTGATTTGATTCTTGGCGTCATCCATTCTACTGTTGTTTCCCTGTAAATTGTTCTTTATTTCAATTAGTGCTTTCTTCATATCTGACTGGATCTTTTTTATGATGTTAAGGTCCTCATTAAGTTTTCTGAGCATCCGGCCCTGGATGGCATAGCTCAGTGGATTGAGCGCGGGCTGGGAACCAAAGTGTCCCAGGTTCGATTCCCAGCTAGGGTACATTCCTGGGTTGCAGGCCATAACCCCCAGCAACCGCACATTGATGTTTCTCTCCCCCTCTCTCTCTCTCTCCCTCTCTCTCTCTCTCTCTCTCTCTATCTCCTTTCCTTCCCTCCCTAAAAATAAAATAAATAAATAAAATCTTTAAAAAAAAGTTTTCTGAGCATCCTTATACCAGTGTTTTGAACTCTGCATCTGATAGATTGCTTATCTCCCTTTCATTCTGGAGTTTTGATCTGTTCTTTCATTTGGGCCATGTTTCTTTGTCTCCTCGTCTTTTGGCAGCCTCCTTGTGTTTGTTTCCTTGTATTAGGTCGAGCTTCTTTGACTTTGTGTCTTGTTAGTGTGGCCTAATGTCCTGTAGGTGTCCTGTAGGGTCCAGTGGCACAGCCTCCCCTATCAGTCCAGCTGGGTACTCAAGGCTTGCCTTTTGTGTGGGCTGAGTACACTCTCCTCTTGTAGATGAGCACTGATTGCCATTGGCAGACCAATGGGAGGGATTTACCCAGGCCAGTCAGCTTCAAGGATTGGCTGTGGCCACTGAACACCAACCTCTGCCCTCCATGGAAGATCAGCTGTGCAGGGGCAGGATGGTGGTCCTCCAATGTGGTCTGTAGGTGTCCACTAGGTGCACTAGTCCTGGGTTTCCTGGATGGTGCAGGCCAAGGTCAGCCTCCACCTGTGTTTTGCCTGGGACCACCCTGCCTGAGCTATAAAGCAATCTGAAATTGTTGCTATTTGTGCCAGGCTTGGAGATTCCCAGGTGAATCCAAGCTGTGAATCTAGGCTGGCTGCTTCTAGTGCTGGGCCTGGGAGCTCACTGAGGCCAGCTGTTGCCTGTTTGATAAGATTTAGGAAGTTGTGAAGCATGAATCTAGACAAGCCCTTCATATGGAAAAGCAGCTTGGGTGGGCCTATAAGTTGGGTGGGATAGAGTCTCTGGGGATCTCCAAGGCAGGTCAAACTGTGTTAGCCAGGTTGATGGAGTCTCAGATATGGCACCAGCTTGCCAGGTCAGTCTTGATGGATGTGTTTTTTTTTAATTCTGTAGTTTTCAGAGTTCATTCAACTTGATTTCTGACAGTTCTGAGTGATTGTTGTTCTGCATTTTATTTGTAATTTTGACGCAGTTGTGTGAAGAGCTGGACCGCCTCTCTTTTTTTCCTGTATAGCAACAAAATTTTTTGAAAAAATGAATTCCTCCTTTAGTTTTGATTGAAGTCCTTCCTTTTTGTCTCCTGAATTCTTTCCTGGTTTTACTTCTGGCTTCATCTCTGCATTCAGATCAAAATCACCCTCCACAGGAAAGTCATGGGAAAGAAGGTATGTAGGACAGACCTTTACTGTCCTGAAAATTCATTCATTCCTTAAATTTTTTTGACATGTCTACTATGGGTTAGAAATTGATGGAATGTCAACCCCAAAGCAGCTTTGTATTATATTTTTATTTTTAAAAATTTTAAATATTTTTAAAATTTATTTTTAGAGAGAGGGGAAGGGAAAGAGAAAAAGACAAACTGAAACATTGGTGTGTGGGAGAGACATCAATTGGTATTGGTTGCCTCTTGCACACCCCAGAGATCTGGCCCACAACCGAGGCTTGTGCCCTGACCAGGAATTAAACTTGTGACTTTTTCCTTTGTGGGGTGATGTCCATCCAACCCGCTAAGCCACACCAGTCAGGGCTACTTTTTTTAAAAACAATTATTTATGATGCTTTGACATCTTAAACTTCTGGCTGGGACTGTCCTCCTGGAGCTGGCCCATTCTCAGATAGCAGGGCTCTTTGGGCATGCCTTTGATGTGCAAACTAACCAATCCAGAGGTATATGCTCAGCTCTCCACTGCACACCAGGAAGACCTAATTATCTCAGGGCCCGACAGCAGGCCACTAGAGACCACCCCTATAGCTAAGTGCCTGCTGAAATTATTCTACTTAGCAAAGCCTAGCCAAGCTTCCCCTTGGCTCCTGCTTTCTGCCTCTGACCAGCCTGAGGCTTCCCCACATGGATCTGCATGGCATGGAGTGTCTCATGTTTCTAGGACCCATGATAGAATAAACCTTGTTTTCCTGAGCAATTCTTGTGGCTGCTCTTGAGTGACCATCACATGTGAGAACCTAGGACAAGCTTCCTCCACAGGAGTGCACACTCAAGTGCACCAGATAGATGTTAATAAGATATACCCATAAATGTAAAATTATAACTATGCAGAAATTCTATGACAAAGAAGTTCCGGGTGCTCAAAAGTTGACCTAGGGAAGGTTGACCTAGGCTTGGGTGATCAGAGGAAGTCTCCTGGAGGAAATGACGTGTGGGTGAGATCTGAAAGGATGATAAATAGAAATTAACCAGAGGAGTGGAGGGAGGTTTCCCAGGCAGAGGGGATGGGGTATGCAGAGACTTCTCAGCTGGAGCCAGTGTGTAGGATGTCCAGGCAGAAATTGATGCAGTCTTGAGGCAGAACTTCTTTTTTGGGAAATCTCAGTTTGTGCTTTTTAGGCTTTGAACTAATTGAAGCCCATTCATATTACTGAGAGTAATCTCATTTACTTAAGAGTCAACTGATTGTAGATGTTAACCACATACCTTCACAGTCACAGTTTCATTAGTGTTTGATTGAATAATTGGTTACTAAAACCTAACCGAGTGGACACATGAAATTAACCATCACTGTGCTCAAGCTAGTGACCACTGTGGGCAATGGGTTGAACCCTGCTGGGGCATACTGAGAGGCAGTGCAGAACACACACTAGAATGATCCACCCCAGTGGGTGACCTTGGGTATTTGCACCCAACTCTCATCAGATATTTTCTGTGGGCTGCAGGTAAGCAGACAGTTGCAGAGACCACAGGAAGCACTCACACAAAACAGATCAAGCAATAGAGCAAATGCTGGGAGCTGGAGGTCAGCAGACATGCTCTGAAGGAGTTAGGATGAGAGGACAGGTGGCATACCTGCTACAGAAGACCTCTGTGACAAAGGCAGAGAGTGAAGTAGAAACAGGCTTGGCATAAAGCAGTTTTTATATTAAGAAGAGTAGAAAGGTATTATTTCAGGGGGAAGGGCATAATGATAGATTTGTGATTTCAAAAGATTGTTAGGCTGCAGTGATAAATGTGTCTTGAAAAGGGACAGAGGGGTTGTGGAGCCACTAACTGGGAGGATCTTGCTGGAGTCCAGGGGGCAGGTGGTGGCTTTAGGGAATAGAATGGTAACAGAATGGAGGGAAGACAGACTCTAGGACCATTCAGGAAACTAACAGTTCTCAGTTATCAATCTGGGATATTGGCAGTGGGGGTAAAGAAAGGGATTGAAGTCAGCCCCATCCAGGAATCCTTAGATTTATCATAATACTTTTTGTTGTTTTTGTTGTTGTTAGCTGGGGCCCTAGTGTGAATTAAACAGCCTAGAAGTTGCCTGCACCAGTTTGATCATGAAAATGACCTTAAGCTGACCTTGCCTGCTGCTGGGCCTGTTTCTACATCCTGAGATGCTTATTGCATAACCAGAAACCTCCTGTTAAAAATACAGCTGGGTGATACAGTGTGAATGGAGTGGACCTGTGGAAAACATTCCTTTGGTCTCTCCTCATGAGGGCACATCTCATAATGAGTCTGAGAAATCAGATACCCAGACCTGTCACCTTGAAACAGGCACCCTTAACCCTCACACCTTAGTTGTCCCAAACATTGGATGTTCCTTAAATTCCCACCTGCTTCCTACGTCATATTTTGTTTTGTCCACTGTGTGGAACAAAGGATGGGTTTATCCACTCTGTGGGGGGAGGGATTAGGAGCGGATGGGAAGGATGGGAAGAGCAATGTCATTTTAGGACTTTCCCAGATGTCCTTGGTTTTCAGAGCCAGGTGTAATAAGAAAGCACCAGATGGTGGTGGTGTAGTTTGATGGGACATGGGCTTCTCCACCCCTGCCCCCAGCACCATGAGAATCTTCTTCTGGAGGGGATCTTGGCCCAGCTGGTGAACAAGAAGTTGGGGATACACTGTTGTGACCAGACTAAACAAATGACTAGAAAACCAAACTGGGCTTTAATTTCCATTGGTGTCTGAGCCCAGGCTGTAGTGTTTCTTATCTCATCTCCAACAAAGGTGCTCAAGCAGGAAACCTAAGGGGGATTGTGAAAGGCTCCCAGTGATCCACACCTCCTAGTGTTCATGTTATTGGATAGTTAACCTCCCACATCATGTCATAATTGATCTGAGTGATAAGCAGAATAGTGGCTCCACAGATATCCACAACCTAATGCCTGGGGCCCGTGGATATGTTATGTTATAAAGCAAAAGGGAATTTGAGGATACTAGTGGGGTGAAGGTTGCCAATCAATTGACTTGGAGATGGGGAGATCGTCTGGATTATCCAGGTGGGCCCAATGTAATAATAAGCATCCTCTATACTCTGGTTTCTCTTCAGAACGTATAAATCTTTCACCTTTTTAAATAAGTGTTCTCAGGTGGGGAAAAGGAAGGCAGAAGAGTCAGAACCAGAGGAGTGGCTTTGTTAGAAAGACTAAATTAGTTATTGCTGGCTGTGAAGATGGGAGGGGGTATGAGCCAAGGAACACAGGCAGCCTCCAGGAACTGGAGAGCCAAGGAAATGGGTTTTCCCTGAGGGTTTCCAGGGGAAATAAAGCCCTGTTGACACCATGGTTAAAGCCCAGTGAGACTGTTTCAGACTTCTCATTTCCAGAAATATAAAATAATAGTTTTGTGTTGTTTAAAGTCACTAACTTCATGGTCATTTATTACAGCAGCAGCAGGAAACTAGTGCAGTGGTATGGCTGACAGCACATGGCAGAATGTGATAGCATGTCATTTCTGAGATCAGATGGAGGCTTCCATTTTGAGTCCCCTTTCCTTTCACTCTTTCTCATGCCATGAATGGCCCTAAGAGAAGCCACATAGCAAGGAACTGAAGCAGATCCTCCAGCCAGTCAGACCTCTAGAGGCTGTGGTCCTGGCTAACAATTTGCAACCTCAAGTTGCTCCTGTATTTGTGACCCTTAGAAACTTTGAGGTAATATATACCTGTTGTTCTAGGCCTCTATGGTTGTTGTGCGACACTAGAAAACTAAAAGGATTATTCCACTCTTTCCCCCAAACTTCAAATAACATGTTTCATCAGGTGCTAAGTCAACTCTGGAGCACCCTAGTGATTGCTGCAGTTGTGTCCTTGCTCTCTGAGATTATTGCAGTGGTTCTCTGATTCCTCAACACCTTTGCACCTGCTGTTTCCACTGCTAGAAACAGTCCAGTTGGATCTCCCCATAGTTGCCACCTTTTCATCAGGTCTCAGATTAAATGTCACTTGGAGAGGTCTTCTCTAATCATCCTATTTCACACTCTATTTTAATTCACGTGGAACATACAATGCATTCTGAAATTATCTTTAAAAAACAATACTTATGTGGCCCTGGCCTGTATGGTTAAGTTAGTTGGAGTGTTGTCCCATGAGCCAAAAGCTTGTGGGCTTGATCCCCAGTCAGGGCACATATGTAGGTTGTGGTTCAAACCTTGGTTGGGGCATATGGAAGGCAACCAATTGATGTTTCTTTCTCTCTAAACAAAAAAACAAACCAATGAAAAAAATGTCCTCCAGTGAGGACATTGTTATCCTCTAGTGAGGATAAAAAAGATATATAGATCTATTTTATAATATATATATATAGTAATTTATGTGTAAATTGTCTATCTTCTTCATATATATAGTAATTTATGTGTAAATTGTCTATTTTCTTCAGTAGAACATAAGCTCCATGAGGTCAGGGACCCTCCTTGTCCATGGCTCCAGCACTCTAGCACAATGCCTGAAATATAGGGGGGTGTGATAGGCAGAATAATGGCCCCCAAAGGTGTACATATTCTAACCTAGAATGTATGAACATGTGACCTTACATGGCAAAAGGTAAATTAACATTGCAGATGAAATTAAGTTTTCTAATCAGTGGACCTTGAGATGCAGACATTATTCTGGATTGTCTGATGGACCTAATTTCTAAAATAAGGATGTGTTCTCATTATCTCTCTAATCATATACCTTTAACCATCTCCCTTTGGCTATAGGGTTGAGTCAAAGCTCCTTCAAGACCCTTGCACAATCCTCAGTCCACCATTCCAGTCTCACTGGCTCCTCCACTCACAGAAAAATCCACTTCTGCTTGGAAGTGGATGTCTTGCTTCACCCCAACTTGGCCATGCCCTTATGAGCTGTGTGTCTTTTCCCATGATGTTCCCTCTTCCAAGACTCATCATCCTCCACACTTTGTGAACACCTTCTCACCCATCAAGATTTAGCTCATATGTCACCTCTGGAAGATTTTCTCTAGCTACTCAGGTCATAATTAGCACCCACAGTAGCTTTCTTACTCACCTGCATCTCAACATTTATTACCTGCACCATATTAAGCTTCTGCCTGTCTCCAATACCATGTAGATCCATTTACAGGTGGGCTGGTGTCTTAGCCATCCTTGCATCCATTTGGGATAACAAATTTGGGGAGGAAACCTCACTCCCAAAGATCAATGACTAGCCCAAACATCCTAGTTTTTCCTTCTTTGACCTCTCCTCCAGAGAGTTAGTTAAACCTCTGTGTCACCTCTAAAAAAAAAGACAAAATGTAAATAACCTTTTCTTGATTATAATAGTAATACCTAATCATTGTCTAGTATATGGGAAACCCAGAAATCTACATGGAAGACAATAAATTCCCACATAGACCACCAGCAGCATGTGTAAACTTTTTATCCATCATAATGAATAACATTTCTTTTGTTCTGGACAGGTTTCCAGGCATTGAGCCAAACTCTCTAATGTGGCGTTTTCATCATAAACCCCACTGACAGATGGAGATATTGAGGCTGAGGGAGGTTAAGTGGGAGAGCCCAGTTTACACATGTAGCCCTTCAGGGTCCATGCTCCTGTCATTAATAGGCAGGGAAAATGTCTCTCTATGCTATTTATATGCTACATCTGTTTTTTTTTAAATCTTTAATTATCTTGAATTCTCCCTTCTCTCAAATTAGAAGCTTAAAAAGCAAAACATTTTATTATGGAAAATGTCAAATTATACAAAAACAGTACAATGGTATAATGATTCCCTAAATACCTATCGCTTAAATGACACACCAAGCAATGTAAAAAAAAATGTACAGTGTACAAAACACTGGCCAAGTAAAAACTTGTAAAATATACATATCACAAAATTTACCATCCTAACCATCTGTAAGTGTACAGTTCAGTAGTGTCAAGTACATTCACATGGTCACACAGCCAATCTCCTGAAAAGCTATTTTTATATTCCAATAACCTTAAATATTTACACTGTTATTCACCTCTCTGTTTAGATCTATAGCACCCACCACACTGCTTTGCTTATTTTTATTTTAAAGATTATTATACAGTAAAGTTGTCCTATTTTGGGTCTGCAGTTCTATGAATTTTAACATGTGTATATGTGTGTACCCACCACTACCCCTGGGATATGAAGCACTTTTGTCACCATGAAAAACTCACTTCTGCCTGCCACCCCCTTTGTTGTCACCCCCTTGGACCCACTGAGTGACAACTGATCTGTTCTCCATCAACATAGTCTTGTCTTTTCCCGAATATCATAGATGGAATCACATAGTAACCTTGTGAGATTACTTTAATCACTCAACACAATGTCCTGCAAAACATCTAAGTTGGGGGTCTCCACAGTGTGTTTCCTATTTTGTATTTCTGCATCTGTTGCATTGGATGACTATCCCCCACACAGCTGCCATCCCACAATTTAAGGACAATAGCTTCATCATGGATTTTGATAAATGATTGGTGAGTTTCAATATTGCCCACTAGCATTGCTTCTATTCTCTTTGTTTTCAAGAGTGTCTTGGCTATTCTAGTGTACTATGTATTTTGTAGTTTGGGTTGCTATTGAGAGTAATTCCTCCAACCATTCAATTATCCAAGCTACAAATCTCAAAGATATACCGAGAACAAACCTAACAAACACTGTGTACAAGACTTGTGAAGAAAATTGTAGAACTATACAGAAGGACTTGAAAAAAGACTTGAATGCATAAGACATGTTCTTGGAGGTGGAAAGATGACTATTCTTTCCAACTTAATTGAGGTATTTTGTAGATTTAATTGATAGTCTAAGTATGCCTGAAGGCCTGTGTGGCTGATCTTGGAGTATGTAGGGCATTTCATGTACTTTAAGGTCTGTCTGTATGAAAAATAGAGACACTTATTGGAGAAGATACCAAATACAAGAAACATTGTACATAGGGCAATGACACCTCAGTCCCCTTCAAAGTAGGCACCTTGGGACCTCACATGGTTCTCCCAGCTGCTATCAGCTGCCCCATTGATTCAAATTTTCCTGAATGTTATTAATGGTCTGAACTCTCTTTCCTTTCAAAGGTGGTTTTAGTTTTGAGAAGAGCTAGAAGTCACAGGGCACTAAATATGGACTGTAGTAGGGCTGAGTCACCTGGGTGATTTGATGTTTTGACAAAAAACTCTGCATGAGACGAGGTTTATGAATGGGCATGTTGTCTTGATGAAGCTGCCAATCACCAGTTGCCCATAGCTGTGGCCTTCTGAATCATTTGAATAGTTTCTGTGGAGGAATGTTCAAGCTTAACACAATATTTGATGCAGATTCATTGCTCTACTTGCTCAGTCATTTTGCATGCAATGACCACACAGTACACATGCTCACTCAACAGTGTCTACTGCCCCCACTCACTAGTACAGTGAAGTCATCATTGTTCATGCATGCCCATTCCAGTCCACTTTCATTGGCTGTCAGGTTACATCAATGTTGCATAAACTGTTCTCATTATGTTAACAATGGCTGGACTTTTTCCAGACAGACCTCATATGCTTCTTTCCTCCAGTCTTGTGAAATATCCTGAGAAGGCAGAAAAGTGGATTTGTTTTTTCTTTTTTAAATATATTTTATTGATTATGCTATTACAGTTGTCCCATTTTCCCCCCTTTACTCCCCTCCACCCTGTACACCTTCTCCCACCCATATCCCCCCTTTAGTCATGTCTATGTGTCATACTTATAAGTTCTTTAGCTTCTACATTTCCCATACTATTCTTACCCTCCTCCTATTTTCTACCTACCATCTATGCTACTTATTCTCTGTACCTTTTCCCCCTCGCTCCTCCTCCCACTCCCCTGTTGCTAACCCTCCATGTAATCTCCATTTCTGTGGTTCTGTTCCTGTTCTAGTTGTTTGCTTAGTTTCTTTTGGTTTTGCTTTAGGTGTGGTTGTTAATAATTGTGAGTTTGCTGTCCTTTTACTATACATGTTTTTTCTTTATCTTCTTTTCTTAGATAAGTCCCTTTAACATTTCATATAATAACGGCTTGGTGATGATGAACTCCTTTAACTTGACCTTCTCTGAGAAGTACTTTATCTGCTCTTCCATTCTAAATGAAAGCTTTGCTGGATAGAGTAATCTGGGATATAGGTCCTTGTCTTTCATGACTTGGAATACTTCTTTCCAGCCCCTCCTTGCCTGTAAGGTCTCTTTTGAGAAATCAGCTGACAGTCTGATGGGAAGGAATTCCTTTGTAGGTAACTGTCCCCTTATCTCTTGCTGCTTCTAGGATTCTCTCCTTCATTTTTACCTTGGCTAATGTAATGATGATGTGCCTTGGTGTGTTTCTTCTTGGGTCCAACTTCTTTGGGGCTCTCTGAGCTTTCTGGATTTCCTGGAAGTCTATTTCCTTTGCCAGAATGGGGAAGTTCTCCTTTATTATTTGTTCAAATATGTGTTCAATCTGTTGCTTTTCCTCTTCCCCTTCTGGTACCCCTATAATTCAGATGTTGGAACGTTTAAAGATGTCCTGGAGGTTCCTAAGCTTCTCCTTATTTTTTTGAATTCTTATTTCTTCATTCTTTCCTGTTTGGTTGTTTTTTTCTTCCTTCTGCTCTACTCTATTGTTTTGAGTTCCAGTTTCCTTCCCATCACTATTGGTTCTCCGTACATCTTCCTCCATCTCTTTTATGGTAACCTGCATTTTCTCATCTAATTTGCACCCAAAATCAACCAGTTCTGTGAGCTTTCTGATCACCAGTGCTTTGAACTGTGCATCTGATAGATTGGCTATCTCTTGGTCGCTCAAAAGGATGAGTCCTGGGGCATTGATCTGTTCTTCTGTTTGAGACATGTCTCTCTCTCTCTTTCTCTCTCTCTCTCTTTTTTTTTTTTTTTTTGCTTGGTCGCTTCTGTTACGGCGAGGGGCGGAGCCTTAGATGTTCACCTGGGCTGGGCACCCCAGTCGCTAGATTGTAACATTGTATGTGGGGGTGGGAGCGGGGGTGGGGGTGGGGGTGGGAGGGAATAATGGTGGTAGCTCTGTTCTCCTGGGACCTCAGTCCCTTCTCTGGGATCCTGGGTTGCACGCTCTGCCCTGGTCCACAGTCTCCGCCTCATTGGGTCCGCCAGCTGCCACTTGCGTACTCAAGGTCCACCCGCTGCGATCTTGCGTGCCCCAGATGCCTTACGCGCTCCCAGATTCCTTATGCACCCAACTCTCCCTGTTGTCCGCACCTAGACCCCACGCCTGGCTGCTCCTCTCCGCCCCTCCTACTGGTTTGGATGAACAGGTCTACTTCAACTTCTTGGCTGTCCGACTTCCATTCAGATAAATTCTCTGTCAGTTTTGGGTGTTATTCTGCCTCTAAATTGTTGTTGTTCTAATCTTGGTTGTGTGTGGAGGTATGGTGCATCCACCTATGCCTCCATCTTGCCGGAAGTCCAGGAAAGTGGATTTTAATCAAGCTGTAAGGTCCTAGGATCCATCACTACCTCAGGTGTCTCCAAAAACCTTTCCAGGCCAAGCCCACTCCTATCCCACAGGCTTGCCTTCCTCTTCCTCACCCCTTTCTTTCCTCTCATCATTAAATAAGCTGTAGTCATTATGTTATTATATTGGTATAGTTTTTATAATGGGGTACAGAAGGAGTTAAATAGAAGAAACATAAATACAGGGTTTTAAAAAGTGAGTCAGAAAGAAAGGGAGTTTGTGAACATAATTACACACATGCATAATTTATTGGCTAGTCCTTTCCAATAAACAGCTCTTGGTTTTATCAGTTCTACCCTTTTCCCCTTTCCTTTCCCCAATGTCTGTTTGTCATTGTGTACATTTTCCCTTTCTGGTTTTTAAAAATTTATTTTGTATTACTTTTCCTAGTTTCTTGAGTAAATGCATTAGTCACTCATTTTAGAATTGCTCATTTATTAATAATCCATTGAGGGTTGGGCATTGTTCACCCAACACCAGCTTGGCTGCATTCTCCATGGTTGTTGAGGACTTCATGGGCAAAGTCCCCTTAGGTAGAAAATCATCAATGCCATACACATGAATTCTGGGGACAACTAGAGCCTTGCAGGCCTACTCATGCCCCTGAAGTCCCTAGGTGCTGGACTGCCCTCCTCCAGGGAGGTGTGGGGAGGGGTCATGAAACAGCTTTTCTGCTGCTTCTTCTTCTAATCCATACACCTCTGATGAATGTCACATGGAACATAAATCAAATGATATGTTTCCTGTCCTTCCCAAAGCTTATCTATGTGTCCACACTGTCCCTAACAAATGCAGGAAAGTGACGAGTTCCTCCGGTACTGTCAGGTTACGTGGTGCTCAAGAGTAGGGTATAGAGGTTGTACCTGGCATTCCTTTCAACTTGGTCCAAACTGTCCAATATTTTACAGAGTCTTGTGCTATGATGTTGAGGCCTTTTTCAAGTTCAACATAGATGGTAGTTTTTTTTTTCTTCATAAGGGAAGCTCCTTTTGTTGCATATTAAGGGTTTTCTGTTTGCTCATATTTCAGTTTTGAAACATATATTCTGTATTTGTGGGGTCTCTCAATGTGGCACAAACCTGACTCAAACTGGCTTAAGCCAGAAAAGTTAAATTTACTGAAATTAATCAATATTCATGTTCATAGAGAATATTCACACTCATTTGCCGATGCCCTTGAAAACCATCTTCTGTCTCTGTTTCCTGAATCTTTCCTGTGCATTGACCTCTGGATGACCCAGGCCTTTGCTCCATGCTCTTTGCAGCTCCAGACCTGACTTGTTCATCTGCTTGGCCATATGCCTACCCTGACCAGTCTCTGTGACTGGAAAACCAGAACACTCTGGGTGGGGAAATGGGCTGGCCTGATAGGACACCTGGTGACCAGTATATGGTTTTTATGGCTGCCCTCTTCCTAAACCACCTCTTGAATCATGGCCGGACTCATCTTGAAATTTTTACTGTCTCCTTAGCAGGACAGAAAAGCTCTTCTCCACCTCATCAGCTCTTTACAACCTCAGCTCCCAGCTTACTTCCTTTCTCCCACACCCTGTGTTCCAGCCACAGTAAGCTACTCCCCATTTCCAAACAAATGTGTACTTTTGTTTTGCTTCCTCTGTACATGCTGTTCCATTTGCCAGGAATACCCTCTCCCCCCACTTACTCATTCTTTAAGTTCCTAAGTCATGTCCAGGATCACCGGGCAGTCTGTAAACTCCTCCTTTCTCCCTCCTGCCTCTGTGTTTGTTCTCTTCATCCTGGGCAGGACTGTGTCACATGTGACTTCAAGACATCAGGACCCCTGACAGCTAAGTCATGCCTCCACAAGTTTCAGGCAGTGTCTATAATGTAATAGATATTCAGTAAGTGTCTGTTGAAAGAATGTGTAAATGTTCTCCCATGGCCTTTTGATAATTTTACCATGTTTGTGCACTATGGGCTCCTAGAAATTTTTAGTCTGCAGAGTCAGTACCTTCATCTCTTTGGTGAAGGGTTGTTCTCAGGCTGCAAGGACCTGCTTTTCCTGCATGCTCAAGGGAGCCAGAAATGCCTAAAAGTTTCCCTGCTTCAGATATCCTTTAATCAATGACTAACAGGTGGAGGTTGGGGGGCTCCAGTTCCTTTGTCCTAATGGGATACCTCTAAGTATGACCCACACTATCCCCAAAGCTCAATGGAGGGTTGATCCACCATTACCCTGTGTATGACTTGACTTGATTACACACCCTAACTTGGCCTCCTTCCCCTTCCCACATCACTTCCCCACTCCTATGTCCATTCTTCCTGGAAACACCTCCTAATAAGTCACTTTCATATGAATCCTAGTCTAGCACCCCGGGCCTGCTTCTGAGAGACCCAGCCTAAAACAGAGTTGATGACTCACTGAATAGAAGGAGAAGAATAATGAATTCAGCAATCAATAAGTACTCACTTATTACCAACTACATGGAAGAAACAAGAGCAGGAAAGGATCCCCTTCTGGGATGTATATTCTTGTAAGGAGACAAGATTTATACATATAGAAAAAGAGTTAATATATGACGTAAAATGTGATAAAGAGTAAGCAGGTATAAGTTTCAAGGAAGAAGGGATCAATATGGACCTTGTAGGAAGGCTGAGAGGTCACAGGCAAAGGCCCAGTGAATGCAGCAGTGTGAGAAGGGTAAAATAATGAGAATTTAGGCCAGGATATGAAGATTTGGAATCCATTCAAATGAGTTTGGACTTTATCTGATAAGGTCATGGGGGGGGTAGTTAACATTAATTTATTCATTCAACAAACATTTATTGAGTACTTGTAACATGTGACACACCCAGAGTGTAACAAGGTGTACTCTAAGAAGGGTGTTCCTTAACTGAACTACTTGTTCTGGACACCAGAATCATGACTGTAGTTATTAGTTGGATCCACCTCTAATTCCTGGATAGTTTTTTCCCCTTACATAGTTTTATCCTATATGTATATGGTTTTCTGATTATAAAGCAAAATCTTATCATTATAAAAATTCAAATACTTGGAGAACTGTGCACTGTAGGAAAGGAGATGTCTTCTATTCAAGGGAGAGGACTAGAAATTTTGAATGGGGTTGGGTTGAGCCTGAATGATTAGAAAGGCTCATGGTAGACTTCCAAGTCTTTCTTTTTTAATTCTCACCCAAGGACATTGTTTCATTGATTTTAAATAGGGAGAATAAAGGAGAGAAGAGAAGAAGAGAAGAGAGGAGAGAGAGAGAGAGGAAAGGAACATTGATTGGTTGCCTCCTGTGTGTGCTCCAACTGGGTATCAAACCCGCAACCTGGGTATGTGCCCTGACCAGGAGTTGAACTCACAATCTTTTGCTTACAGGATGATGCTCCTACCAACTGAGCCACACCAGCCAGAGTTGAACAGCCAAGTCTTGAACAGTCACAATTCAGAGCAAGGCAAGCTGGTGGATGTGGCAAGTGACACAGGAATGAAACTTCTAAGCATTCCTTGGAGAGCCAAGAATAGTGGTAGAAACTACACTTTCTGCTACTCAGGAGAGTTGGGGATTGTATTATGCTACCTGGGAGAGTTAGTGTATTATGAACATTTTAAAATTGCAACTTCATTTGAGAGAAATTTTATGTAGACTATACAGAGATCTATAAATCAATAAGAACAAGGCAGATAGCCCTGGCTCAGTTGGTTGGAGCATTATCCAGCAAATCAAAAGGTCGCAAGTTTGATTCCCAGTCAGAGCACATGCTTAGGTTGTGGGTTGGGTCCCCAGTTGGGGCACATGCAAGGAGCAACTGATTGATGTTTCTCTCTCACATTGATCTCTCTCTCCCCCTCCCTGCCTCCATCTCCAATCTAGAAAAAAAAAAAAAAAGAGCCCAAAAGGGGGGAAAAAAAGATATCTCTCTATCCTGTTTATCTATCTGTAGTCCCTTCACAAAAGAGAGTATCCAGATGGCTTATAAACATTTGAAAATGTACCCACCATCTTTAGTTATTAGAGAAATATCCATTAAAACCACCACTAACCATTAACCATTAGCTATATAGATATCAGTGTGGCTTCAATAAAAGATGAAAATTACAAAGTATTGATGAGAATGTGGACCTACTGGTACACTCAGACCCTGCTGGTTGGAATGGAAATTGTGTGATCACTTAGATAATCACTTTAGTTTCCTGAAGCTAGACTTCCATATACTCTGACCCAGCAATTTGGTTTTTCACACAAATACCTAGCAAAGGAAAGAATATACATATAAATGCACATGTGTGTTTATGTGTTTATTTCTTTGTTGACATCATAGTTATTCAGCAATGACTATCCTATTTATCACTGGGTCCCACAATCAAACACCATCAGGGGCCAGGTGGGTTATACAAATGAGTGAGATGGCCGGTTCTCAAAGAAGTGGTAGAGATTTGGTAGGCTGGCTTCTAAAGGGGGCCATTACTTGTAGCTTCAACTGATGAATGCCATGCTAAAATATAAACCAATGAAGTCGTATTTTCCAATTTTTAAAAAAGAAACCAGAAAGCAAAGTGCTCTTGGAAGGGCTTTCAGTTTTTACATTTTGGCAATTCTTTCTAATGAAACAGGCTAATCAAAACATGCCTGTGGGTCAGATTTAGCCTATAGGCCTCCCGTTTGCAACCTCTGGTTTACTGGTTAATTGAATTACTCTGAAAGTGCCGTGTGTGAACTTGCAAAAAAACCCACAACAACTCAATAATTGCTCTTTTAAAAATATTTTGTTTTTTTGAGATTTCTGGCCAAGGTGGAGGCATAGGTAGATACACTATGCCTCCTCACATAACCAAAACAAGGACAACAACAAATTTAAAAACAAAAGTCAACAAGAACTGCCAGAAATTCAAACTATATGGAAGTCCAAACACCAAGGAGTTAAAGAAGAAAATTTCATCCAGACTGGTAGGAGGGGCACAGACAGGCAGCTGGGGTGGGGAGGATGCACTGCAAGACAGTGGCTGATGGTCCACATTGGCATGCAGATAAACTGGGAGGAACAACTGGGGACTGAGACAGACTGTTCAACCCAACGTTACAGCATGGGAAAAGGAAGCCTCAAAACCTCAGGCTGTAAAAACCAGTGGGGACTGCAGTGGCAGGACAAATTCCCAGCCTCACAGGAGAGTTCACTGGAGAGATCCACAGGGTCCTAGAAGATACACAAACTCACCCACCTGGAAATCAGCAACAGAAGGGCCCAATTTGCTTGTGGGTAGTGAGGTAAGTGACTGAAAGCCAGCCAAGAGCCGAGCAATCAGCATTGTTCCCTCGTGGACCCTCCTCCACACATACAGTGCCATAACGCAGTAATGTGGGTTGCCCTGCCCTGGTGAATACCTAAGACTCCACTCCTTACAACATAACAAGTGCACTAAGACAAAAACATATGGCTCAAATGAAAGAACAGATCAAATCTCCAAAAATAGAACAAGAGATAGCCAATCTATCAGATGCAGAGTTCAAAACACTGGTAATCAGTATGCTCACAGAAATGGTTGAGTATGGTCACAAAGTAGAGGGAGGAGTGAAGGCTATGTAAAGTGAGATAAAGAAAAATGCGCAGGGAACCAGCAGTGATGAGAAGGAAACTGGGACTCAAAGCAATGATTTGGAGCAGAAGGAAGAAATAAACATTCAACCAGAACAGAACAAAGAAACAAGAATTAAAAAAAAAATGAGGAAAAGCTTAGGAACCTCTGGGACAACTTTAAACATTCCAACACCCAAATTATAGGGGTGCCAGAAGGAGAAGAGGAAGAGCAAGACATTGAAAACTTATTTGAAAAATAATGAAGGAGAACTTGCCAAACTGGCAAAGGAAATAGACTTCCAGGAAGTCTAGGAAGCTCAGAGTCCCAAAGAAGTTGGACCCAAGGAGGAACACACCAAGGTACATCATAATTACATTCGCCAAGATTAAAGATAAGGGAAGAATCTTAAAAGCAGCAAGAGAAAAGGAGACAGTTACCTATAAAGGAGTGCCCATCAGACTGTCCGCTGATTTCTCAAAAGAAATCTTGCAGGCAAGAAGGGGCTGGAAAGAAGTATTCAAAGTCATGAAAGGACCTACAACCTAGATTACTCTCTCCAGCAAAGCTATCATTTGTAATGGAAGGGCAGATAAAGTGCTTCCCAGATAAGGTCAAGTTAAAGGAATTCATCATCACCTAGCCCTTTCTATATGAAATGTTAAAGGGACTTATCTAAGAAAAAGAAGAAGATCAAAAGTATAAACAACAAAATGACAACAAACTCACAACTACCAACAACTGAACCTAAAAACAAACAAACAAACAAAAATGAACTAAGCAAACAACTGGACCAGGAACAGAATCACAGAAATGGAGATCACGTGGATGGTTATGAGAAGGGAGAGGGTAGGGGGAGAAATGGGGAAAAAGGTACAGGGAATAAGAAGCATAAAAGGTAGGTACAGAATAGATAGGAAGATATTAAGAATACTATAGGAAATGAAGAAGCCAAAGAACTTATATGTATGACCCATGGGGCGGTGGGGAATGCTGGAAGGAGGGGTGGTTTAGGACAAAGGAGGGTAAAGGAGAGGAAAAAAATGGTACAACTGTAATAGCATAATCAATAAAATATACATAAAAATGTAAAACAAATAGGAACAAAAAGATATGCTTGAGAAATGAAGTAAATGTAGGATGCTTTCTTATTTAATTCTTACAAAATCATTATGTGATAGGTATGATTATTAGGTACATATTATAGTGTGAGGCTCAGTGAGGTTGATTAATTGTCCCAGGTTTATACATGTAATAAGTGACAGGACTGGAAGTTAAACCCAGACTGTCCTACATCCAATGCCATACTCCTATTCAGTGTGATACCTCACTTCCCTTTGTGGAATGAACATCACTGAGAGCAAATGTTGTAGGTTTTGGTTAGTGTTACAGTAGGCTAAGCAGCTGTAACAAACAGACCAAGTTGTATAGTAGCACAAAAAAAGAAAAATGCATTTCTTACTCATTTAATAGTCTTTGGTGGCTGTCAAGGGTGGGGGCAACTCTGACATGCAGTCCTTCTGGGGGATGAGTATGTCACCTTCAACATGTGGCTTCAAAGATGTCACCAGCAAGGTGAACTGGGAGGAGAAACAGCTGAGAGAGGCATCTGCAGTCTTAGAAGTCCTCAAAGAGTGGCCTCCACTCACATTTTACTCAGAAAAACATATATCACACTAAACCACCAGCAGGGCTCAGATAGCTACTACCCCTTATTACCATGGAAAGTAAAAATGAATTTGGATCAAAAGCTAGTGGTCTCTTTGACAAAGTGGCTTACAGACATCAATAGTATTGTATCACAGAGACAAACCCCAATCTGGTGATAGGTCTTCAACACTTTTTGATTTTTGTTTTTGTTAGTCTCTCTCTCTCTCGTAAAGAGCACACAATGGTGTTTTTCGAGCTTACTAACCTTGTTTATTTTGATGGTATTCTACAGTTGCCTTCTTTTTTTGGCAACTGATGCCAAGTAGGAATATAAATTAATGTGTTTAAATTAGGAACTGTCAGTAGATGTTTTAAAATGTTAACTAATTGTGTAGTGGCATGTGGATATAACAAACATTGTTAATGTACTTTGCACATGACTGAACCCTGATAAATGTCATACTGAAGACATCAGGCAGTGTCCCTGAAGCTAGACGGGACTCAGTGTGGTAGAATGGCCAGTTGGTAGTTAGTGTTATGTGATTTGGGCTGACAGCATACCAGCCCTGTTGGAGGCCTGGGCTGGTCCTGAGGCCCTGTGAGAGCAGCAAGTTCTAAGGGAAATCTGAGGCCAGTTTCTGTGTTCCCACTGGCCAGGTCCTCAGGGTGTAAGCAGGGGCTTGTGGGCCCAGCCAGGTGCCTGATGCTCATTCTGGGAATCTTGTTGATGCCTCCTGCTTCCCTCTTCCCCTTTGCCCCATTGGGCCACCCTCCAGAGGGCTGAATTCTTGGGCCCAATTGATGAAAGACTCTGCTCTGCCTCAGCACTTGGCTGGCCATTGCTCCTTGCTGGAGGTGACTGCACTTCCTGAGGTGAAGGAATGGGGTGGAACAGGCCCCCAGTACTAGAATTGAGTGAGTCCAGACCATAGTCTGAAGCCCACATCCTTCCTGGAAATGGCTAGCCAGTGAGGAGTGTCTAGGTATTTCATCAGGCCAGTTACAAAGAGCAGAATTTGCCCACAGAACAGATCATGCGAAATTCCTAAGGAGATGAAAGTCCCTGGGAGTCATCTGAGGACGTTTATGCCCAGTATTGTTGAGGACTTTGGCCCAAGTATGCTTCCTGATCCTGCAAAGTCATGTCCATATAGTGTGAGGTTCTGAGTGGACCTGCTTACTGGTTAGAGAAAGGGAGAGGAGCATTGATGTAAGTGAGAAACATCAATCAGTTGCCTCTTGTCTGTGCCCTAATGGGGGACCAAACCTGCAACCTAGGCATGTGCCCTGACCAGGAATTGAACCTACAACACTTTGGTTCCTGGGAGGATGCTCCAACCAACTGAGCCATACCAGCCAGGACTGAATCTTTCTTCTCTGTCCTGTTCTTCTGGGGGCCCAATTATATGCACATGTACCCTTTATCTCCAATTTGCTTATCTTTTTTTTAATTGTTTTCCTCTGAGTTTTAGCACCTTTGAATCTGTTCTTCAGATTCACTGACTTGGCTTTAGGTGACACCTAATCTTCTGTTAACTGCCTTTGTAACCTATTCAATCTCAGTAAATATATTTTCAATCTCATGAATAGTTTTATGTTCTAGGGGAGTGTTCAGCCCATGACTGACAGGCCACATTTGGCTCAGGATGGCTATGAATGCGGCCCAACAAAAATTATAAATTTACTGAAAACCGTTTTTTTTTTCTTTTGCTCATCAGTTTTCATTAGTGTTTGTGTATTTAATGTGTGGTCCAAGGCAATTCTTCTTCCAGGGCCACCCAGAGACACCAAAAGTTTGGACACCTCTGTTAGGGATATTTTTGTATTAAGAATTGTTTGAGAGGGCCAATAGCCTTTAAATCTGAAGACTACAAATTAGCAAATCTTTTCCCTTAAATGTTGTCCTCTGAACTGTAAGTGTGACTTGTGCTGGGACATTTGCCCTCATTCCTCATATCATTATGCTTTGACCTGTGTGATCTCTGTCTATGTCATCATTGTTCTCTATTTGCTCATTCCTATCGAAGGAGGCCTATATTTGCTCAACCCTGGGTGTTAAGATGGGTTAAACAGTCTGTTTAAACATTTTCAGCCCAGACAAAGAGAGGAGGGGAGAGTGGATATTTACTGTACTTTTACTTTGCTCTATTAAAAGTTGGCAACCTGTGGTGACACGGAGGGGCTTTAGTCCCAGGAAGGTGCCCACAGGGATTTCGCCTTTGTGCCAATGGTCTCATTTTATGTCAGGTGTGTGGCAGTAGTCAGATTTAACTGGGGAGATGACACCTCTTCTTAACAGGCCCAGCTGGCCTCATTGGGGGCCATACTTGGGAGAGATCTTTTTAACCTAATGCATCTCTTGGGGTTGGGCAAGACAGTGGCCGATGCTTTAGCAGAATCAAGTTTTTTTTTTCAATTGTATTTTATTGATTATGCTATTAGAGTTGTCCTCATTTTTCTTCCTTTGCTGCCATCCACCCAGCACCGCCTACCCCCTTAGGCAAACCCCCTAACCTTGATCATGTCCACGGTCATGCGTTAAATTTTTTGGGCTACTCCATTTCCAGTATTGTACATCCCCTGGCTATTCTACCTATTTGTACTTCGTAATCCTCTTACCTCTCACCCTTCCTCCCACACTCCCCTCCATCTCTTTATCTTTAACATTGGCATTTAAATTAGGATGTGTCTTAAAGTGGGCCTCTTTGTGTCCGTCTTGTTTGGGACTCTCTATGCTTCCTGGACTTGCATGTCTATTCCTTCACCAAATTAGGAAAGTTTGCTTTCATTATTTTTTCAAAAGCTTTTCCAATTTCTTGTTCTTTCTCCTCTTCCTCTGGCACCCTTATGAGACAAATATTGGAAACACTTGAAGTTCTCCACAGGCTTCTTGCACTATAGTCACTTTTTTGGATTCTTTTTTCTTCTTCTGACTGGTTGTGTTTTGCTTCCTTATGTTCCAAATTGTTGATTTGATTCTTGGCTTCATCCATTCTACTGTTGTTTCCCTGTAAATTGTTCTTTATTTCAATTAGTGTATCCATCATTTCTGTCTGGATCTTTTTATGCAGTTAAGGTCCTCATTAAGTTCCTTGAGCATCCTTAAAACCAGTGTTTTGAACTCTGCATCTGATAGACTGCTCATCTATATTTCCTTTAGCTCTTTTTCTGGAAGTTTTGGTCTGTCCTTTCAGTTGGGCCATGTTTCTTTGTCTCCTCATGTTTTGGCAGCCTCCTTGTGTTTGTTTCCTTGTATTAGGTCGAGCTTCTTTGACTTTGTGTCTTGTTAGTGTGGCCTAATGTCCTGTAGGTGTCCTGTAGGGTCCAGTGGCACAGCCTCCCCTATCAGTCCAGCTGGGTACTCAAGGCTTGCCTTTTGTGTGGGCTGAGTACACTCTCCTCTTGTAGATGAGCACTGATTGCCATTGGCAGACCAAATGGGAGGGATTTACCCAGGCCAGTCAGCTTCAAGGATTGGCTGTGGCCACTGAACACCAACCTCTGCCCTCCATGGGGAAGATCAGCTGTGCAGGGGGCAGGATGGTGGTCCTCCAATGTGGTCTGTAGGTGTCCACTAGGTGCACTAGTCCTGGGTTTCCTGGATGGTGCAGGCCAAGGTCAGCTTCCACCTGTGTTTTGCCTGGGACCCCCCCCCCCCCTCCCCGCCTGAGCTATAAAGCAATCTGTAATGGGTGCTACTAACGTGGGGCTTGGAGATTTCCAGGCAAAGCCAAGCTGTGAATCTAGGTTGTTAGTTCTGAGTTTGGGCTCACTGAAGTCAGCTGTTGCTTGTTTAATAGGATTAGGAAGTTGTGAAGCATAAGCCAAGACCAGCCCTTCATATGGAAAAGCAGCTTGGGTGGGCCTGTAAGGTTGGGTGTGGTGGAGTTTCTGAAGATCTCCAAGGTGGGTCAAACAGTGTTAGTTAGCCAGGTTGATGGAATCTTTGATAAGGCACCAGTTTGTTGGCTGTGTGGGAGGATGGCCCAGTAAAGGGACAATGGCCTCTGCTTGCCTTGATGCCAGACATCTCAGCCTCCTCTTGTATGCTATTGGTGCCCCTTAAGCCACCCTCTCCAGTGCTGGGAGCTCAGAGGGAGTGAGTCTGAGTAGGCAAGTCTGAGTGTAGGTTCTTTAAGAGGAATTGCTTGGGGCTCCAGAAGCTTCTTCCACAGACTCAATCTCTACTGATTTTTACAGCCAGAGTTCTGGGAACTTATCTTCCTGCACTGGAACCCTGGGCTGGCGTACTGGTGTGGGGGCTGGGACTCCTCACTCTTGAGATATCCCTCCTGAATTTTTATCCACCACTATACTGGATGTGGGACCAGTTCATTCTATGTCTGTGCCTCTCCTACCAGTCTAGATGGATGTGGTTTCTTTAATTCCATAGTTGTCAGACTTCCATTTAACTCAATTTCTGTTGGTTTTTGAGTGATTGTTCTATATTTTAGTTGTAATTTTGATGTGGTTGTGCGAAGAGAGAGATGAGCTATGTCTGCCTTTGCTGCCATCTTGACTTGTTAGACTCTGAATCAAATTTGTTCCCTTCATACCCACAGACTGAACCACTGTTGTCCCAGCAAGTTGTCCTTGGAGATGGTAGGGGTCATGGGAATCTTTTGGTCCCTTCCACCTCCTCCTCTAATGGACTTCTTTTTTCAACCTGGAATGAATCATGGCTTGGCAATACCTCCCCTCAATCTTGTTTAAGCTGAGTATTTTGCAGAAGTTCTTCAGTGTTTTTGGCCTGCCATAGCAGCACACTCCCCTGTTTTCCATTAGTGAGGTGAGGCTTTTCCTCTTATATAAACCTCATTCTCCTTCTGCCTTGTCCTCTTTCACTTGTTTAACTAAACCATGCCGTAGGCTTCAGCTTAAACCCCACTTCCTCCAGGAAGTGTTCCGGGGAAGTTTCCCTAAGTAGGCAGCCTATGCTGTGCTCTTAGAAACTCTTATATTCTGTCTATCATAGAACTCACTACCTGGACTTCTAACTCTGGTTACTAATCTATCCTTCTTTGTAGTCTACAGAGCATGGGCAGTGCCTATTCATTCATTCAAAAATATTGATGGAAATTATATTGATGGAGATTATATTATATGTATGTATATTTACATACATTTATATATACAAAGCACAGAGTTAGGCACTGGTTTTTGTCTCCTGCCCCACTGCCTATCAGAGATTATTTAATAAATATTCACCAAAGAATTAATGCCAACTTCAAGTAAGCAGGCCTGAGATGGAGGCTGGTGATCAGAAAAAAAATGTTGGAACACTAGTGGAACAACACAGGTATAGAGAACCAATCCACATGGTAGGGATGAATGTAGCCCTGCCTCTGATTGGAAAACCAGGGGGAATGAGTTGGCACAATAGGAACCAGGCCCATGGATCAGTTTTCCTGTGGGAACCAGGCCTGCATTGTACCTAGGCTGCTTTGAGGCTTGCTTTTTGCTAAAACTCTGTCATCCTGAATTGAGGCATCAAAAGTTTACTGGATATCTTTAAAGTAACTTCCTAAAGTCTGTGCTAAATCTCCCAAGGATGGAGTGTAACCAGTTTCAACCAGTTTTCCCCTTGCATTTGAAAATATCCTTTTCTTTGTAGTAATTAGCAACATCCTCTCCTCGTTGTCCTGTAAAAGATAATCACTTAAAGCAAAATAGTATAGTAAATGAGGATCATCCTCCATGTAATGTGCACAGAAAAGCAATAAAAACCTGTTCAGGCAGGGGTCCCAGCCCTCTCTCACTTAGAGAGTGGGCATGCCATCCCTTTTCTCCACAGGACTTCTGCAGTCCATGTGAATTTATTCATCACAGCCACAACACACAGACCCCACTGGCTGGCATCCACATCACACAGGTCCTAGAGCAGAGGAACCTAGAGCATGAGTACGAGGATGCCCTGAAAGTGCCAGGACTACTTTCGGTCCCTGAATCAATGCTGCAGAATTTGCTGCTGGCAAAATAAAAGGAACTTAGAGCAGCTGGAGTGGCGGTCGCCTGGCCTCTCCTACAGGCAGTGCCATACACTATGGAGGCAGGACTAGCCACTAAGGCAGCTCTAGTCAAAGTCCAAGAGGAGGTCCCGCTGGAAAAGGACATTTTTCTAACTCCTCTTTCTCTCCCAGGTTCGAGAAAAGTGTGTTCCACAGGTGGGAATACACTTAGAAGCACAAGGATGGGCAACAAAACCCCAACAAAATACAAGGGCCTGAGCTATCTGTCAAGTTCTTGGGTGTTTATCTCATCTGGTAAGATGAAAGTGTTACCTAATGCTGTTATAGATAAAATACAAATTTGTCCCTTACACACTATGAGGAAAATGTTGTAAGAATTTGTTGGGTTGCTAGGTTATCGGAGAGCCTTTATCTCTCATTTAGCCCAGATACTGAAATCTTTGTATGCTCTTATAAGGAAAGGGCAACATTGGGATTGGTAGAAGCATCAGTGGGCTTTGGAGGAAGCAAAACAAGGAATTAAACAAGAACAGGTGCTTGGTGTGTATGATCCAGCCCTATCTGGAGAATTGAATGTACATGTAACCCTGGAGGGGATGTCATGGGGTCTCTGGCAATGACATAGGGTTTTGGCACCATGTGTGGAAAGGGGCTGAAGAAACATACAGTCTAATAGAGAAACAGCTCTTGTCACCTACAAAGCCCCGCCAGCAACTGAGCCTATAATGGGAAGCCCTGCTGTATGTCATAGACCATCCATCCCATCAAGGGGTGGCTGCATGATGTGTCTCACACTCTGAGTCTGGCATAGCAAAGACACAAACTATAACAAAATGGAGTGTTTACCTACAGCAGAGACATGTCCATGCAACATCACCTCTTAGCTGGGAAGTGCAGACATCGTTGGGACCTTCGCCTTTGTTAAGAAGATGCTGAAAAGATACCCAAGGAAAAGCCTATGGCCCTTTGCTGGTGAAAGCAGGTACAGTTCTAGTACTACCCAAAGCATAGTATACTGATGGCTCATGCGAAGGGCAGCCCCCTAAATGGCGAGCTATTGCATACCAGCTCCTCAGGGGACCCATTTGGATTCAGTAATCAACGGTGCTGAATTAAGGGGTGTATGGCTGGGAGTTATACATGACCAAGTTCAATATTCATCTGTATGGATAGTTGGGCAGTTTTAAAGGCCTTACCTTATGGTTAGAGCAAATGGCATGCTCAGGACTGGACCATCACCACAGACCCTGTGGGGACAAATCATGTAGGCTGACAAATGGATGTTGTATAGATTAAGGAGGTGACCCTATATCATTTCTTGGGACATCAACCATTACAAAGTCCAGGGAATGCTGAAGCAATATGCTTGCTCATATTTGATTGGCTAGAAGAGGCCCCAGCAGAAGACCTGGCTACATAGATACATAGGAAAATGAAACATGCAGGGCAGGAAAACCTATGGGGCAACAGCTAAAGCCTGGGGCCTCCCTCTGAAAATGACTGACACTGTTACAGCTTGTCAACAATGTTTCTGTATGTACGGACTGGCATCCATGTCCCTTGAAGGAAACAACAGAGCAGACAAAGCAAGTAGAGCATATAAGCCTTCTACCACTGCTGAGAAACTCAGTGTGCACTAACCTATGTAGATACCACAATGGGCTTGATGCAAGCATTTCCCAGTAAGAGAGTGGATCAACAGCAACAATACAGGGCTTACAGAAACTACTGGCTATGTATGGTTCTTTGCATGCTATTGAAAGTGATCAAGGAACCCATTTTACAGGACATTATGTGCAACACATGGCTGAGAGTCATGACATTGGATGGCAACTGCACCTCCTTATATCCACAGGATCTGGACTGATAGAAAATTATAATGGACTGTTGAAAAACTCCCTGAAAACTGAAGAAGGGCCATTATGAGGATGGTCTACAATGGTCCAGATAGTCTCTGATGTACTACTAACCATGAACAAAATCCTTGACCAGGTTGACCTGCAGCATTCCAGATGCTGCAGCAGATGTGGGCATCCCTGCTGAGAGTGCAAGTTCCAACAATGGGTTTCTAAGATAAGACCTTCTTGGAGAGCAGAGAATAACCTGTCGTTGCCAGCACTCTAGGGCATACATTCTGAAGCTAGTGTATTAACCTGGCCCTGGGAAACTCAAAACTGGTACCCGCTGGTGTGCTCTCCTGGCCCCATGGGGAGAGGGGTCTTGCCCAGGGCTTGCTTATACAACCTAGCATAACTGGTAAATGGCCGTCTACTATTCAAGTAAATAACCTTTGGAAACTTATCAGGGCAGGTACTTAATTATTTCTCTCTGGCAGATTCATACTCCTTCTCTCAGAGCTAGCATTCTAGGCTAGGGGGATGTCATGCATCAAAAGGTATGGCATGGGAGGCCAGGAGATCACCTGAACAAGCCACTATTCTTACACAGGATACAGAAACAGCCGGTTGTACTACCCATCCGTGCTGATTTGCCTTTGTTGGTGCTTACTAAACATTTGTCTCACTTCTCCTTAGTTCAGTGCAGGCTACTGACAACTTTGAAAATTGGGCTGAAGAAGAGGTAGCTCTTTGGACCAATGTTCTAGACTGTTGGGTGTGTTTGGAGATGACCCCCTCTCTGTTACCACTTGGATGCCTTGGAAAACAAATCCAGTCAGCCTCACAGAATGATCCTGTCTCAACATGATTTGGAAAGTTGTCTTGATCTGGCCATCAACTTTATATACTCTGATACTGATATGTGTAAGTCTGTCATTCCTTTGCTTTATGTTATATTGTTGCTGTGGAATATGGATACAATGTCTCACCCATCCTTCTCCCTACTCAAGATGCATGCAGTAGATATAAGAGGCAGACTGTATGGGAGTGGAGAAGGAAGGTACACATGTTGGAGTGGAGTGTGATATATGAGAACATGAGCCCGTTTCCAATTTCCAACTCCCTCGCCCACCCTGTGGGAATATAATAAAGCCCCACCTGTAAAAGCACTGTGGAATCTTGGGAGTCCAACCAGCTCCTTGGTCAAGGAATAGACAAAAGAAACTTTTCAAATGTGAGCCCAGATGTGAATAGCTGGCATTTTGATCTCATACAGCTTGAATGAAAACACCATCAAACATGTCCACTCTGCATGCCCTGTTGTTTTTTTTTAACTGTAGTTCTATTAGAGTTGTCCCAATTTCCCCCTCATTGCTCTCCACTGTCCTTTCACCCCCCACACCTACCCATAACAGTCAATCCTTACCCTGTTGTCCATGTCCTGGGGTCATTTGTACATGTTCCTTGACTAGACCCTTTCCCTTCTTTCCTCCCTTATCACCCTCACTCCCTCACCTCCAGCCATGGTCAATCTATTCCCTTGTTTCCATGCCTCTGTTCTATTTGCTTGCTTGATTGTTTTGTTCATTAAGTTTCTGTTATAGGTGAGATCAGATGGTATTTGTCTTTTGTCACCTGTGTTATTTCACTTAGTATAACACTCTCCAGTTCCATCCATGCTGTCATGAAGGGTAGCAGTTCCTTCTTTCTTTCTGCTGCATAGTATTCTATTGTATAAATGTACCAGTAGTTTTTGATCCACTAATCTACTGGAGGGCACTTAGGCTGTTTCTAGCACTTGGTATTGTAAATAAATCTGCTATGAACATTGTGGTGCAAAGGCTCTTTAGAAATGGTGTTTTCAGGATTCTTAGGGTATAACCCCAGCAGTGAAATTGCTGGATCAAAGACAGTTCCATTTTCAGTTTTGTGAGGGAAATCCATACTGTTTCAACAGTGTCTGTACCAGTCTGCATCCCCACTAACAGTGCACCAGGGTTCCCCTTTTCTCCATGACCTTGCCAGCACTTGTTTGTTGATTTGTTAATGATGGTCATTCTGACCAGTGTGAGGTAATATCTCACTGTATTTTTTAAAGTATTTTTAATTGATTATGCTATTACAGTTTTCCCAATTTTCCCCTTTTATCCTCCCTTCACCCTGTCCCCTCAGTTCTCCCACATTCCTCCCCCTTAGTTCATGTCCATGGGTTTTTCACATAAGTTCCTTGAGTCTGTTTCCTATACCATTTTTATCTCTCCATGTCTATTTTATGCCTACTAATTATGCTTCTCCTTCCCTGTACCTTTTCCCCCACTATTCCTCCCTTCCCCCTTCCCGCTGAACTCCCTCCATGTGATGTCCATTGCTCTGATTCTGTTTCTGTTCTGGTTGTTTGCTTACTTTTTGTTTTCATATGCACCTCTCTGATGGCTAGTGATACTGAGCATCCTTTCTCTATGGGCCCTCTGTACGTTCTCGTTGGAGAAGTATCTCTTTAGGTTCTTTGCCCACTTTTTAATTGGATTGTTTGTCTTCTTGGTGTGGAGTCGTGTGAGTTCTTTATCTATTTTGGAGATCAAACCCTTGTCTGAAGTTTTATTGGCAAATATGGTTTCTAATATGGTTGGTTTCCTTTTCATTTTGATGGTGTTTTCTTTAGCTGAGCAGAAGATATTTAGTTTGATATAGTACCACTTGTTTATTCTTTCCTTTATGTCCCTTGCTCTAAGAGATATATTGGCAAAAATATTGCTCTGTGGGATACCTGAAATTTTAGTTGCCTATGTTTTCCATTTGGACTTCTCCAGTGTCCTGCCTTACATTTAAGTCTTTTATCCACTTTGAGTTATTCTGGTGTATGGTGTAAGTAGGTAGTTTAGTTTCATTTTTTTTTTGCATGTACCTGTCCAGATCTCACAATGGCATTTATTGAAGAAGCTATTTTAACCCTATTTTATGTTCTTGATATCTTTGTCAAATACTAATTGACTATAGAGACATGTTTTTTTTTTCTGGGTTCTCTATTCTTTCATTGATTTATATCTCTGTTTTAATGCCAGTACCAGACTGTTTTGAATACAGTAGCTTTGTAATATAGTTTTATAACAAGTATTGTGATTGCTCCTACTTTGTTCTTTTTTTCTTAAGATTGCTGAGGCTACTTGAACAATGATTAAAGTAAAATAAAATAAAATATTGCTGAGGCTATTTGGAGTCATTTTTTGGTTCCATGTAAATTTTTTGAAATGTTTGTTCTAAATCTGTGAAATAAGTCATTGGTATTGTAATAGAGATTGCATTGAATCTGTAGATTGCTTTGGGTAGTATGAACATTTTGATGATATTAGTTCTTCCAATCAATGAACATAGTACATGCTTTCATTTATTTGTGTCTTCCTCAATTTCTTTTTTCAGTGTTCTGTAGTTTTCTGAATACAGGTGTTTTACCTCCTTGGTTAGGTTTATTCCTAGGTACTTTATTTTTCTTGTTGCTATAGTAAATAGGATTTTTTCCTAGCTTCTGTTTCTGATAGCTCATTGTTGGTGTACAAAAATACCTTTGATTTCTGAATATTGGCTTTGTATCCCACTGTTTTGATAAATTCACTTATTAGGCTGGGTAATTTTTTGGTGGAGCCTATAGAGTTTTCTACGTACACTATCATGTCATCTGTAAATAATGACAGTTTTACTTCCTTCTTTCCAATTTGGATGCCTTTTATTTCTATTTCTTTTTCTTGATTGTTGTGGCTAGAGCTTTCAATACTATGTTGAATAAAAGTGGTGAAAGCAGATACCCTTTTCTTGTTCCTTATCTTAGGGGGAAAGCTTTTAGTTTTTGCCTGTTAAATATGATGTAGGCTATAGGTTTCTCATATATGGCCTTTGTTATGTTGAGGTTATACTCCCCCTACTCCCATTTTGCTGAGTGTTTTCATCATGAATGGGTGCTGTACTTTTTGAATGCTTTTTCAGCATCTATTGATATGATCATGTGATTTTTGTCTTGCATTTTGTTTTTGTGGTGTATTATGTTTATTGATTTTTGGATATTATACCATTCTTGCATCCCTGGGATGAATCCCACTTGATTACGGTGTGTTCCTCTAGATATTTTTAATGTATTGCTGGATGTAGTTTGTCAATATTTGTTGAAGAGTTTAGCATGTATATTCACCGACACTATTGGCCTGTGGTTTTCTTTCTTTGTCGTGTCTTTACCTGGTTTTTTGAGTTAGAATAATATTGGCTCATAAAAAGAGTCTGGGAGTCTTCCCTTTTTTTTTTTTTTTGAATTTTCTGGAGTAGTTTGAGAAAGATAGGAGTTAGCTCTTCTGTAAATGTTTGGAAAACTTTGCCTGTGAAGTTGTCTGGTCCAGGCTTTCATGTGCTGGGAGTTCTTTGATTACTGCTTCAATTTCACTTGTTATCGGTCTACTTGGTTTTCTGCTTCTTCTTGATGTTTTGGAAGATTATATGTTTCTAAAAATTTGTCCATTTCCCAGGTTGTCAAATTTCTTGGCATATACTTGTTTATAGTAATTTCTTATACTTCTTATAGTATTCAGTGTTTACAGTTGTAATTCTATCTTTCATTTTGATTTTATTTCATTTGGTCCGTCCTTTTTTCTTAATGAATCTGGTTAAAGGCTTATAAATTTTGCTTTATCTTTGCCAAAGAACCAGCTTCTAGATTTATTGATTCTTTGAATTGTTTCTTTTAGTTTTTTTTTGTCATTATTCTGCTCTGATCTGATTATTCCTTCCTTCCCCTCACTGCGGCTTTGTTTGTTGTTGTTCCTATAGCTCTTGTAGATGCAGGGTTAAGTTGTTTATTTGAGATTCTTCTATCTTTCTTAGGTAGGCCTATATTGCTATGAATTTCCCTCTCAGGACTGCATTTGTTGTGTCTCATAAGCTTTGGACAGTGTGTGTGTTCATTTTCATTTGTTTCCAGAACTTTTGATTTATTCCTTGATCTCATTGTTATCTCATTCATTATTTAATAACAAGTTGTTTAGCATCCATGAATTTTGGTGTTTTTGAGTTTTTTTTTCCTTGAGATTGGTTTCTAAGTTTCAAGCCATTGTGATCTGAGAAGATGCTTGATGTGATTTCAATTTGTTGAATTTGTTGAGGCTTGTTTTGTGTCCTACTGTGTTGGTCTCTCTTTGAGAATGATCCATGAACATTTGAGAAGAATGTGTATTTTGATTCTTTGGGGTGAAAGTTCTACATATATCAATTATATATTTGATCTATAGTGTTGTTCAATGCCACAATATCCTTGCTGATTCTTTGTCTGGAAGATCTATCCATTGTTGATAATGGGGTGTTAAAATCCCTACAATGAATGTTTTGCTTTCAGTGCATTTCTTAAAGTCCTCCAAGATTTAGGTGCTCCTATGTTGGGTGCATAAATGTTTACAAGGGTTATACTTTCTGGATGGATTATTCCCTTTAGTATTATGAAATGTCTTTCTTTGTCTCTTTTTATGGCTTTTTTTTAAATCTATTTTGTCTGATGTAAGTATTGCTACCCAAGCTATTTTTTCATGTCCATTTGCTTGGAATTTTTTTCCATCCCTTCACTTTCAGTCTGTGTAGATCTTCATTCTGAGGTGCACCTCTTTGTAGACAGCATATATATCAGTCCTGTTTTCTTATCTATTCAGCTCTCATATTTATTTTGACTGGAGCCTTTAATCTATTTACATTTAAGGTTGTTATTGAGAGTGCTGGCCATGGGCATAGGTAGAATGTTTTGCTCCTTGCACAACCAAAAGAAGGATAACACAACCAATTTAAAAACAACAACAACAACAACAAAACAACCAGAAAACCAAACTTCATGGAACTCTGACAACCAAACAGTTAAAGAAACATTCATCCAGGCTGGTAGGAGGAGCAGAGATGGGCAGCTGGGACAGAGAGGTTTTGCCATACAGGTGAGGCACATGTAGATTAGTCGGGAGGAAAAACTGGGGAGCAAGACAGACCATGAAACCCAGTGTTTCAGTGAAGGAAACTGAAGACTCAAAACATCTGGCTATAAAAATCTCTGGGGGTGCTGTGGTGAGAGAAACTGCCAATCTCACAAAGGAGTCTGTTGGAGAGGCCCATGGGGTCCTAGAATGTACAGAAACTTATCCATCTGGGAATCAGCACCTGAAAGTGTATAATCCACTTGTGGAAAGCAAGGGAAGAGATGGAAAGTGGGACAAGAGCCAAGCAAGCTAGCAATTGGCATTGTTCCCTCTCTGATCCCTCCCTCACACACAACACCACAATGCAGTGAAGTGGGTTGGCTCACCCTAGTGAACACCTAAGACTCCACCCCTTAAAATGTAACAGGTATGTGGAGACAAGAGATATGGTCCAAATGAAAGAAGCAATCAAAACTCCAGAAAAAGAACTAAGTGATGAGGACATAGACAACCTAACCTATCAGATGCAAAGCTCAAAACACTGGTAATCAGGATGCTCACAGAAATGGTTGATTTTGGTCACAAAATGAAGGAAGAAATAAAGGCTATACAAAGTGAATAAAGGAAACATATACAGGGAACCAACAGTGAGGGAAGAAAACTGGGACTCAAATCAACAATTTGGAACTAGGGAAAAATAAACATTTTCACTGCAACAGAATGAAGAACAAGAACTAAAAAAATGAGGAGAGGCTTAGGAACCTCTGGGCCCACTTTAAAATATTCCAACATATGAATCATAAGGGTGCCAGAAGGAGAAGAGGAAGAGCAAGACATTGACAACTTATTTGGACAAATAATGAAGGGAAACTTCCCCAATACGGCAAAGGGAAATAGACTTCCAAGAACTCAGGGAGCTCAGAGAGTCCCAAAGAAATTGAATCCAAGGAGAAACACACCAGACACATGCATGCTTAAGTTACTCAAGATTAAAGATAAGGAAAGAATCTTAAAAGCAGCAAGAGAAAAGCAGACAGTTACTACAAAGGAGTTCCCATTAATACTATCAGCTGATTTCTCAAAAGAACCTTGCAGGCAAGAAGGGGCTGGATGGAAGTATTCAAAGTCATGAAAGGCAAAGACCTACATCCAAGATTACTCTACCCAGCAAAGCTACTATTTAGAATGAATGGGAAGATAAAGTGTTTCCCAGATAAGATCAAGTTAAAAGAGTTCATCATCACCAAGCTCTTATTATGTGAAATGTTAAAGGGACTTATCTAAGAAAAAGAGGAAGACCAAACTGTGAACAGTGAAATGACAACAACACAACTATTAACCACTAAACCTAAAAAACAAAAACAAAGCAAACAACTAGAACAGGTAGAGAATAACAGAAATGGAGATCACTCCTCTTTCTGGATCTACCACAATCCCCCACAATCCTCTTTCTGGATCTACCCCTGGTAATGTCAATTGATGTCTTAGTCTGGCCCTAGGCAGCCTGTTTGAAACTATAAGTGATCCACAGTCTGTGGCTGTCTCCTTCAGATTTGGCTGGACCCTATTGTTCTGCTCTGCTTGGTTTCCATCAGCCTTGGGCCAAAGAGTGGTTCCTTTAATGACCTCAGAGGATTTCTAGTACCTTCTCCATCTGTCTCCAGAGGGGTCCTCTGGTGTGATCAGGTGGGTGGGTGGGAACCCTCCGTCACCCCTACGGGCACTGTTTAGTCTTCTGGGAAGATGGTGGGAATGTTTCCCTGCTTCTTCAACATGTGTCCTGGTCTGTCCCAGATGTTCTCCAATAATGTATGGCTTTCAGTGAATTTTCTGACCATTTCCTCTCAGGGGTTAATCTGTGTAAAAGGGGCAGCTCTTTCCTTCTTGGTACAGGCAGCATCTCTGTCTGGACAATGAGGCTGGGTGAGGCCCTAAACCCCCCTTGTTGCCCCTGTCTCTATTCTCTTTGCTCTACTGGGTTTAGTGGATCAGGGCCCTAGTATCAGTGTAGTTTGTAGTGTCTGGGTAAGGGCCCTTTCAGAGCTTTTTCTTCTTTCCCCTGTGGAAATGTGCCCAGCAGGATGCTCCTGAGCCTGACCTCACTGATCTGCAGAGCCTATAATCCCCATCCTGCATGCCCTGTTTGCTTTGTTTTCTGTACTCTTTATAACCCTGTACTGGGAAATCATATGTTGTGGGGACTTCACCATCAGACTGTTCCCAGTGCACATATTAAGTCCTAATAAACTCATGCCTTTTACAGCCAGTTTTTAGGGTTATTTCTGTAGAATCAGCTAGCAATACTCAGCTGTTTGCATAACACACACTACTCAGAACAACACACAATTTAAAACTTACAAATTGTTTATTTCTGGAATTCCCATTTAATATTTTCAGACTGTGGTTGACTATGGGTAACTGGAACCACAGAAAGTGCAATCGAAGATGAGGGGACCACTGTACTCATTTCAAAGGTCGCTGTGAAGATTAAATGAGATCATGTGTATAGCATATCAGCATAGTATCTGGCATATAGTAAAAGTTTAATCAATGTGATTATGATTATTATTTGCTGTATACCTGGGGGATATAGAAGCAAACCTTTGCTCCAGTTTAGAGTTTTATCTTCAGCTATTTCTAACAGCCAACAGCAGCTCTAGGCCCCTTCCTGGGCCTATACTATCCCAAACTTACTGTGGCTGCATCTTCAGATCAGGCCCTAATGCTGCTATTACCCATGCAAAACATCACAACATTTGATAACCTTTCAAGTCACAGTAAAAATCCTAAGGTTAAGGGAGGTAGTTGAGTATATCATGGAAAAAGCTATATAAAAGAGCTACTATGGGGTCACACAGAGAGGAATGCAGGTCAAAATTTTGAAGAAGCCACCAATAAAGACCTCTGTGCTCAAATTACATGTCTAGGTCATGGCTCTGATTCAAGGCATTGGAGCAACTGTCTTTTTAAGACTGCTTAACATTTAAGGGCTTGGTGACTGATTGTGTTAGTGGCAGAAAAATGGCAACAGGTGTTAACTTTGAGAGAGAGAGAGAGAGAGAGAGAGAGAGAGAGAGAGAGAGAGAGAGAGAGGGAGGGAGGGAGAGAGAATATGCCCTAAAGAAAGAAGGCAGTGGAGAAAGGCTTGGGTGTGTTCCATTGAGACAGCTATGTTGGGGAGGATCTTAATAGAATATTTATCAGCTTTCTCAGTGTGTCTCCTCAGGGTCATGGTCTCCAATGATTGGTTGGTGCTAGGGCAGGGGTCCTGAGGCAGCCATGGCATGGCTCTGCCTGGTTTTGCTGCTTTTCTGGGCTTGCAGCTGAAACACAGCTGACACTACATGTCATCTCCAGGGGTTAATGCTTAATAGAGTGGTCATACAAGGGTTTGTAGTTTTGCCCATTGCTAGGCACCTGGGTCTCTCTGCCCAGGAAACCATCTGCACCTGGCCAATCCTTCCTACTCTGCTCTTGCTCATCTAACTTCCTACTACAACTGGATTGGGGGTGAGGGCCAAATGACCTCCAGGTTTTTGCCTGACTGCCTGTATCCATAGGTGCCACCAGCCCACATTTTGAGGAGAAGAGCAGATTTGAAGAGAGAAGAGGCTTAAGTGTTTGAAGGGTGTTGAGGTAGAAATATCTAGAAGGCAATTGACAATGGAGGAGGTGAAAATGGCCACTGAGGGCAAAAATGAGAAAGCCCAGAAGTATGAAGTAGAGTGAGCAGAGGGCTTTGGAGAAAGCCATGAAGAATGGCCATTTGAAGAAGGAAACTGGAGGAAGGGGAGCCAGCAAAGAAGAGTGAGAAGGCAGATAAATCAGAGAAATAAAGGCAAAACCAGGGGCCAGCCATGATACCACCACTATTTCAAGGAGAATTTTGTATGACTGGAAATGCAATTCACTGTCATTTTTATTTGTAAAATTGAATTATAGTTCATGTATTATATTAAGCTAGTTTTATGTATACAACATAGTGATTTGATATTTTTATACATTATAATATTATCACCACGATGAGTCTAGTTACCACCATGTGTCACCATACAAATATTACAATTATTTTGAATTTTATTTTTCAATAACAGTTTACATTCATTTTTTTTTTTTTTTGCTTCAGGAGTACAGCATAACACTTAGACAAAGTGATCTCCCCAATGTTTCAAGTACCCACCTGGCACTACAGTTATTAGAATATTATTGACTATATTCCCTATACTGTATTTTATATCCTGTGATATTTTGTAACTGCCAATGTGTACTTCTTAATCCCTTTAAATATTATTATTATTATGTTTTTGAAAATAGACACAATTTTATTTTTTCTGATTTAGCCAGTAAACCTCTTTTCCTTGTCTTTTTACAACAGTTATAACTTCTTTTTTAAATATATTTTATTAATTATGCTATTATTACAGTTGTCCCATTTCCCCCTTCTCTCCCCTCCACCCTGTACCCCCCTCTCCCACCCACATTCCCCCCCCTTTAGTTCATGTCCATGTGTCATACTTATGAGTTCTTTAGCTTCTGCATTTCCCGTACTATTCTTGCCCTCCCCCTATCTATTTTCAACCTACATTCTATGCTACTTATTCTCTATACCTTTTCCCCCTCTCTCCTCCTCCCACCCCGCTGCTGATAGCCTTCCATGTGCCCTCCATTTCTGTGGTTCTGTTCCTGTTCTAGTTGTTTGCTTAGTTTCTTTTGGTTTTGCTTTAGGTGTGGTTGTTAATATTTGTGAGTTTGCTGTCCTTTTACTATACATGTCTTTTCTTTATCTTCTTTTCCTAGATAAGTCCCTTTAGCATTTCATAAAATAAGGGCTTGGTGATGATGAACTCCTTTAATTTGACCTTATCTGAAAAAACACTTTATCTGCCCTTCCATTCTAAATGAAAGCTTTGCTGGATAGAGCAATCTGGGATGTAGGTCCTTGTCTTTCATGATTTGGAATATTTCTTTCCAGCCCCTTCTTACCTGTAAGGTCTCTTTGGAGAAATCAGCTGACAGTCTGATGGGAACTCCTTTGTAGGTTACTGTCCCCTTATCTCTTGCTGCTTCTAGGATTCTCTCCTTCGTTCTTACCTTGGCTAATGTAATTATGATGTGCCTTGGTGTGTTTCTCCTTGGGTCCAACTTCTGTGGGGCTCTCTGAGCTTCTTGGATTTCTTGGAAGACTGTTCCCTTTGCCAGATTGGGGAAGTTCTCCTTTATTATTTGTTCAAATAACTTTTCCACTTGTTGCTCCTCCCCTTCTGGTACCCCTATAATTCGGATGTTGGAACGTTTTAAAGGTATCCTGGATGCTCTTAAGCTTTTCCTTGATTTTTTGAATTCTTATTCCATCATGCTTTCCTGCTTGGTTGATTCTATCTTCCTTCTGGTCCACTGTATTGTTTTGAGACTCATATTCCTTCCTTTCACTATTGGCTCTCCTCCGCATATCTTCCTGCATCTCTTTTATGGTAACCTGCATTCTTTCATCTAAATTGCACCCAAAGTCAATCAATTCCATGAGCTTTCTGATCACCAGTGTTTTGAACTGTGCATCTGATAGATTGGCTATTTCTTGGTCGCTCAAAAGGATGAGTCCTGGGGGACTAATCTGTTCTGTTGGAAACATATCTTATATCTTTCCCTGTCTCTCCTTTTTTTTTTTTTCTGGTCTGGTCACTCTTGTTACGGTGCGGGGCAGAGCGTTAGGTGTTCACCGGGGCTGGGCACCCCAGTTGCTAGATTGTGACGTTATATGTGGGGGGCGGAGGCCCGGAGCGGGGACGGGAGGGACAATGGCGGTAGTTCCATTCTCCTGGGCTCAGACCTTCTCTGGGCTCCTGGGCTGTGAGCTCTGCCCTGGTCCACAATTGCTGCCTCCTCACTGGATCCCCCAGCCACAGCTTGCGTACTCAGGGATCACTGCTGCGTTCTTGCAACCGATAGCTGTCGCCACTGATTTTGCGCCAATTTTCCCCGACCTCTGTGCTGCCGACCTGCACCAGCCCCGTGCCCGCCTGGCTAGTCCCGTCTCCTACCAGTCTGGATGTACAGGTCTACTTCAACTTCTTGGCTGTCCGACTTCCATTCAGATAAATCCTCTGTCAGTTCTAAATGTTATGCTGTCTGTAAATTATTGTTGTTCTATTATTGGTTGTGCAAGGAGGTATGGTGCGTCCACCTGTTCCTCCATCTTGCTGGAGGAATCCTTAATCCCTTTAAATATTATAATATTATTGACTATATTCCCTGTGCTGTATATCATATCCCTGTGGTTATTTTATAACTGGAAGTTTGTATCTCTCCAACTGAATTTTAAAGACATGAAAACACTCAGCCTCACTCATAATGAAAGAAACTGACATAAAATAATAAAGAGTTGCCATTAAAAAATTACCAGAATGGCAAGAATGGAAAAGCTTAAGATTGTGTTGCAGAGGATGTGGGGAAATAGGCATTCAAAAATATTAAAGATACACATGCTTGGCCCAATGATTCCATTCCTAGGGATCTATTGGATGGTTATGCTTACACATGTGTTCAGAGAGGTTTGAACCAGGATATGTACTGTAGCATTATTTGTTGTAGCCAAGTGTTGGAAACGACCTAAATATCCATTAACAGGGGACTTGCCAAATAAATAATGGCACATCCTCTGGTGAAAATATAACAACTATTAAACAAATAGGGAGAGCAATAAGGACTGATGACTAAAGATATTTGCAGTGAAAAATGTTTAGAAGCATAATAGAGCATGAGGTGCTCTCATTTATGTAAAATGGATACAGTTGGCTTTGGAGCCAGACTGCATTGGCTTAAATCCCAGCAGTTCAGCTTTCTGGCTATGTAACTGGGAGGAAAGTGACCCATGCCTCAGTTTCCTCAGCGGTCACCTTTACAGGGTTACCAAGGGTGTGAAGGAGATTCACTTTCCCCTTTTACTTTTTGAATTACTATAAAGCCACGAGCATGCATTACCATAATTTTTTTAAATTAAAAATTTAACAGAAGATATATAGTAGCAAACAAGCACATGGAGAAGATGCTCCAATTCATCATCATTAGGGAAATGCATTCTAAAATCACAATGAGATACCACTTCCGGCCTATTAATAGGACTAAAATTATAAAGACTATAGTAGAAAGTGCACCAAGCCTAAATTGTTTTGACAGCTCATTCACGTGAAGGAAAAGGAGACCTTTCTTTCCCCCAGCTTTCATAGATCAAGCTCACCGGGGGATTCTAATTGGCCCTGCGTGGGTCACATGTCCAGGTGTGAATCAATCACTGTGATGCTGGTGGAGATGTGGGCAACTGAAACTCTCATTCCGGTGGGAAATGTAAAATGGTAGAACCACTCTGTAAAACAAGTCAGCAGTTTCTTATAAAGTGAAACATACATCCCCACCGGTGTCCCAGCAATTCCATCCCTAAGAATTTACCCAAGAGAAATAAAAAAACTTAGGTTCACAGAAAGATTTGTACCTGAGTGTTTTTTAACAGCTATTTTCAAATAGCTCAAAACTGAAAACAACCCAAAAGTCCATCAACCTGGGAATAGAATAAACAACTGTGGTATAGCCACATACTGGAGTAAAAATGATTGAAATATACTCACAACAACAGTGATGCAGCTTAAAAATCATTGCATGAAGTGAAAGAATCCAGAAACAAAAACCCAAGTATTATATGATTCCATTTACATAAAATTTGAGGAAAGGCAAAACTATAGTGATATAAAGCAGATTATTGGTTGCCAGGGAGTGGGGATGGGAAGGGATTACCTGAAAAGAGGCACAAGGAAACTTTTTGGAGTAATGGAAATACTCTAGATTATCGTCATGGTGATGATGGTTACATGACTGATTATGTTTGTCAAAACTCGAATTAGATGCATGAAATTGTGAATTCTATTTAAAAAGCTGGATTAAAAAAACAGGTGCCCTGAGTGGTGTGGCTCAATTGGCTGGTCATCCCCCCTCAAAGCAAAAGGTTGCCAGTTCAATTCCTGGTCAGGGCACATGCCTGGATTGTGGGTTTGGTCCCCAGTTGGGGCATTTACAAGAGGCTACCAATTGATGCTTCTCTCTTGCACTGATGTTTCCTTCCCTCTTTTTTTCCCTCACTTCCCCTCTCTATAAAGATAAATAACTAAATAAATCTTGAAAAAAAACAGGCTTAGTTTAACAACCACAGTTTTTTAAAAATCCTTACCAAAGGATATGTTTTATTGATTTTAGAGAGGAAAGGGAGAGAGAGAGAGAGAAACATTGATCAGTTGCTTCCCTGTATGCACTCTTACCAGGGATTTGAACACATAACCTAGGTATGTGTCCTAACCAGGAATTAAACCTGCAACCTTATGGTATATGGGACAATACTCCAACCAACTGAGCAACCTGACCAAGGCCAACCACAAAAATTTTTTAAGAGAATGGCCTGATCTTTAATGTTCAATGACAAAGGGAAATTGAACAGGATGAGGATGGGAAGAGACTGTTTAGCTGCTTATGTGGCAGACTTTGCTGGAGCATCTTGTTGGGGGAGGGATGGAGCTGGGTCTCAGATTGTAAGGAGTTGAAGAGGCAATGAGGAGTCAAGAAGTAGAGGCCGTATCATCTTCTAAGAAATTCATTTGTACATAGATTATGAATAAACTTGACCCAACATTTCTGATTACAAAGAAATGAAGATTAAAACAATACTACTGTGGCCCATCTGATAGGTTTAGTCTGTTAGCCTGGATGGGTTTGGGTATAGGAAAGTTGTGTATAATCTTTGTAGAAAGAAATTTGAAATCAAAGACTCCTCTTCCATAAAGTGTCAGCTCTTTGTCTTGGGCACTCCACTAGGAATTTTCCTAAGGAAATAGTTGAATAACTGGGTAAAGGAAAAGGCATAAGTGTGTTAAATCAAGGTGTCATTTATAATGTAAACCAGTGGGGGAAAAATCCCTAAGTATCCAGTAATAAGGATTGAGGAAAATAATAATTTATTCATCCCAGAATATGATTGTAGCTTTTGTTAAAAAGATTTTATTTACTTTTACTAAGGGGGAAAGAAGGGAGAAAGAAAGGGAGAGCAACATTGATGCAAAAGAGAAACACCTACCAGGCTGCCTCCTGCAGACCCTCAAATAGGGACCTGGCCTGAAACCCAGGCATGTGCCCTGACCTGGGAATTGAACTGGCAACCTTTTGGTTTGTGGGACAATGCTCAGCTCATACAGCCACATCAGTCAAGGCCATGCTTGTAGCTTTAAGATGTTTTGATCTACTCATGTATAATAATTTAGAAGAAGGGACTGGGTGAGTGGGAAATGAAGATGGGTGATTTGGGCTAAATATTCTTTCCTATCTTTTTGAATTTTAAGCCATGTGAACCTATGACTATTAAAAATTAAAATAAAATTTTTAATAAAATAAAAATTATGATCTAGAGTTATAATTACTAAAAATGAAAGGTTATTTATAACAAAGTAGTTGGGACAGTAGATTTAAGGGCAGGGTGAGCATATTTCTATAAAATTTAGACTTATATGGGTAAAGCGTTGTAGGAGAAACAACAACCACAGCTAACAGTACAAGCATTGTTAGCTGTGGTTTTGCTGATCAAGGTTTTTTTTTCTCTTTTTATATTTGTACTTTCTAATTTTTAAAGGAACAATTGATTAATGTAGACCTTGTATAATTAAAAAACACATTTTTTAGGACATTGTGGAAAAGTGGTGAAGCTAAAGTTAGCCTGTAGTTTAGTTCATAGTATTGTAGCAATGTCAGTTTCTTAGTTTTGACCAATGTGCTTCGTCCCATAAAATGTTAACCTCAGGGAAAGCTGCATAAGGGGATGTGGGAACTCTGCACCATTTTTGTGACTCACCTGTAAGTCTAAAATGATTTCAAAATAAAAAAGCTAAAAAAAAAGTTTTAAAAATAAGCTGACTTATTTTTAAAATACCACTTTTTAAGTGATGGCATTGTAGACTATAGATAGAAGTGGCCAAAAAATAAATAAAAAAACATGGTGGTGAATGGAGGAGGAAGTTGGGATATGAATCGAGAGGGATTTGGAGGCAGGAGAATCTTGACAGGCAGAAGAGGAGCCAGGACTGTGGCAGAGACTGAAAGCAGGCATGAAAGGAGCTATCATTGAATGAGGTGGCTGAGGGAGGTGGTGGGATGGGCCAAGGTGAGGGGGTGCCTCTTTCTCCAAGACTAGATGGGAAAGAGCAAAGACAAGAGGTGATACAATTAAAGTTTAGCAGGAGAATTTACACCAACCCACCTGAGATTTCTCTGGTAGGTGAAGGTGAAAGGGATGTGGAGCTTGTGGATGACAGAGGAGACCTGGAAGCCAAATATGAGTCATACAACCTAATCACCATGAGACAGAAGTATTTCCCAATTACTCCAGGAGTTAAGTCACTCAGGATGTGTTAAAATCATGGAGGTTCTGGGCTTCTGACCCATACCTACTCAGTGAGAAATTCCAGAAAGAGACTTGATAATCCTTATACTTAACAAGTGTCACAGATAGTTCCTCTCTGGAGGGAGGCTGGAGCAACACTGAAGTGGAGGATTGCTAAAACTTGTCTGTTCAGCAGCTTTGCCCTCACCTGGTAGTTTGTTAGAACCACATACCTCACTCCAGACCTATGAAATCAGCATCTGTGTTTTGAATTTGATCCCCAAGTGAGTCATGTGCACATTAAGTCTAAGTAGTGTCACACAACGTCACTGCCATTACCATAAACGTGTACAATGGCACAAAACCATGACTGTCCCCCACTGCTGAGCCCACTAGCAGGAAGAGAGAAACTGCCATGTGGACTGACCAGGGTTTGAAGGTGAAAGATGATGACAGTGGTAAAAGAGTGGTTGAATGTTTGAACATGAGGTCTAGGATGGAAAGAAAATAAAGGAAAGGGCTGGTGAGTTGAGACTTTAGGGAAGACTGAGAGGGTCCTGAGATTTGGGTTGGGTCAAGAAGCAAGGATGGAGGGAGGACAGAGTAGGAAAGGTGGAGGGGTAGGAGGTGTGTCCATATCCAAAAGGTAGCCTTGGGAGTGGGTGGCTATAGAGCAATGGAGACAAAGCTCTTAGAATGACGAATTCAAGGAATTGTCTCTGACTGAGTAGGTCATTTGCAATTCAAGTTCAATTTGCTCAAGGTTAGAATCTTGCTTGTTTGTTTAGCCACCATTCTCTAGAGATTCATGTGATTTGGGCAGAACTCATCCTGATTAGGGACAAGTATGTGACATAAACCAACTAGAGTACTCCATCCTCCAGCCACAGCGATGGTTCAGAGTTGCACTGTGACCCGAGCAGGACCAATAAGAATCTACAGGTGAGTTTGATCTATGAAAGCTGAAGGAATAAGGATCTCTGGGGGAAGACCATCTTTCCACTGAATAGAAGAAGTAGTATAAGCATAAAGCCAAGGAAATCAGGGAAATGGGAAGGAGGATGGATGAAACCCCAATGATTGACTGTACACCTGGGTCCACCCATGCCTAAAGCTAAATATACCTGAATGTTTCATTAAGTGAGTCATAATATTCTCCCTCATCCCCTTTGCCAAAGCCAGAGTGAGTTGGGGTATCTGCCAAAATGGAAAAAAAAGCACACATACAAGAAGAAAATGGGGCACTGGCTCTGAGGTCTTCAGGGGATGCAAATGAGGGTCTTGGATGATAGTGGGTGAGGCAGGCAAGCATGAATGGGGATGGATGTCAGGTTCCAGGAGCTTCAAAGAAAGAGGACTATAAGAAATAACATGGAGCCCTGCCAGGTGGCTAGTCAAGGCACATGCAAAAAGCAACCAGTGAGCGTGTAAATAAGTGGAACAACACATAATTGTTTCTCTTCCTCTCTCTTTCTTTCAAATAAATAAATAATGACATGGAAATGACAGAAAAGGTCAAATGACAGAAGAATGTCAAGCCCAACTGAGAAACAGCTGCATGCAAGGAAGCAGCCTCCACCAATAGCAAGCAGGGTTATCAGGACCAGGGCCTACTCATGGACTGGGCCTGGCCCTAAACTGGGTGAACACCAGTTTGCCTGCAGGTGAACCCCAATCCTGACCACAGATTGACCCCTGACCCTGACTATGGGCTGGGCCCTCCTCTGGCCATATAGATTGACCCTTGATTCAGGCCCCATGCTAAGCCCTGACTCTGTTCTTTTTCTCTTTTCAGACTCAGTGCAAAGCCTCTGGAGTAAGCTGGCATGCTCAGGTCAACCTCAGTGTCAACATAAAAATGTCCAAATCTGTAGAAATTTTTTTGTAGAAATTTATTTGAGCCAGAGGATATGCTGGGAAGCATGATCTCAAGAGACTGAGAAAAATGCTTCCAAGAAATGACACTTTGCAGTTTCTTTTATACATTTGGAATTAAGGAGCGAACAGAGAGGATGATCACATGAAGGTGGGAGAAAGTAAGGTACAGGACAGGTAACATGGTTACACCCTTGCTCCCTTGAGGGGGGTTAGCCTCTGAGGGGTCTGAAAAGGAGGATGACTCTGGCCTTTCACAGGTGCCCCTGGTGCACAAGAACAATGGACAGGGCTTGATTAAGGCAAAAATAAACCTTTCACTGAAGAAGTTATAGGCCTGGGGACTGACTACCCACTATGACCTGCCCAGCTAGAAATTTATGACCAGATCACCCTAGGAGGTGACTTTCTGTAGAACCCCTTTTTGGTCCACAATAATCCCCCCTATTTCATGAGCTACATCCATCTCTTGTTAGGGCCTGGAACATTATTCCAAGATTTCGAGCCTTTTTCAGGAATCCAGACTCACCGTTCCATCTGGAGAACTAGCCAGTGACCCTTCAAATCCTCTTCTCAGTCCTGACATCTCTGCCTCCGGGGGGAAGCAGTGATGAGGAGGACCTATGGGCTCCCAAGGTTTTCTGTAAACCTGTCAGTTCCCATAAACTATCTACGAAGGATGTGAGGGGTGGGCTGGTACTTGCCTGTCTACTTCCTAGACCTGTACTAAAATGGGCTCCCCTATTGTCCAGTTTAGCTATTTCTCAGGTGCCCAGCTCCAAGCCAGGAAGTCTGATTCAGCAACAGCAGATCTCAGGACCAGACCTTGAGGACCTTAGGAGTTGCAAAGCCTGAGCTGCCTTTTCATAAGATAAAGCTACAATAGTTTCTGTTTGTTTTTTATCAGTAAGTCCTAGAGAAGATTTTTTTGGTGGTTCTCATAGTTCTTTGTAGCTGGAATTTGCCTCAAGGGCAGCAAAGAAGGAAAAGTTGTAGTTGGCAGTGCTGGTCCATTCTTAGCCCATTCAGTAACCTGTAGGCAGCCTGACTAATATTTGATAATAAAAAATACCTAATTTTATCAAAACAACAAAAATCTAATGCTATAATAGTCTACCAATGATCTTTTTTGAGTCAGGCACTTAGCCAAGCCCTTGGTATCTTCCTGATCATATTTTAAAAATATTTATTTACTTTTTAAAAAAAGATTTTATTTATTTATTTTTAGAGAGAAGGGCAGGGAGGGAAAAGAGAGGGGAGAAGAACAGACATGTGAGACATACATCGACTAGTGCCAACTGGGGACCTGGCCTGCAATCCAGGTGTGTGCTCTGACCGGAATCCAGCCAACATCCTCTTAGTTTGCAGGCTAGCACTCAATTCACTGAGCCACACTAGTCAGGGCTTCCTTATCACAATTTTATCCTCAAAACCAATCTTATGCAGTAGAAATTATTATTAGCTCCCCTTTACATATGAGGAAACAGAAACAGATTGGTTAAGTAACTTGTCAAAGTCATAGAGCTGAAAAGTTTTGGGACCTGAATTTAAACAGGTTCCAGAACTAGGTAGTCTGACTTCAGAGTTTAAAGATTATTATGGATAGGCAGGTGCTAGGATGAATAGATGGACATGTGAATGGCCACATAAATGGATTAATACATTGATGATGAGTGGATGGGTGAGTGGAGGTATTGAGGAAGCAGAAATTTATCCTGGGGCTGGTTGTAAGCTGGTGATGGACTGGCTATAGTAGGTGAGCATGGATAGCTAGACTCATTGTCTCTCCAAAACTCCCTCTTCTTTTCTTCCCTTCTCATGTCTTACTTGACTCACTGTCACATTCCTTGGGTTGGGGGATCCTCTGAGCTTGAGTGAGTTCCCTCATCTATGAAAAGATAGCCCAGCAGCTTTATCAAAAGACTCCCTTGGTGGAATAATTGCTGTTTTTATTTTCTCTGTGCTTTCTGAAATTTTCCATAGCAGGTTTCTATGATTTGTGCTGAACCATAGTGGCCCTTTGGCAATCACTCCTTACTGTCCTCTCTTTAAAGTAGATTTTTGCAGGCAATACTGCAAAAATATCACAGAATGCAGGCTGGCCAACCATATTATTTCATCGCCTTCATGGCTGTGATAAGTTCAAGAAAAGACCCATGGCCCAAGTATGTCTTATGCAAGCCGTTGGATCATTTTGGTTTTTTAGAACAGTTGTGAGAGAGAATCTTGCTTCCTTTGAGGTTGAGAAGAAATGGGGCATATGTCTGGGGCTCTCAATGTGAGTTAGGTTTTTGGCATTTTCAGACAAGATTTCTAACACAGTATCTATTACTTTTGTATAAAAATAAATGTGTATTTTTTAATAATGTTATTTAAAAAGACAAAAAGCAACTGTCAGATTCCTGAGTCCATGTAGTTAGTACAATCATAGAATTTGTCAGACACCTGCAGATCTGGCCAGAGATATTATGTACAGATGTGGCTGGGAAGTTTCCTCCAGGAGGGTTCCTGAGAGAGGGTGAAAGAAGGGTTTAACAATCAGCTCTGTTTCACCTTCTCCTTCTGCTCCTTCCACCTTCCAACTGGGCACAATGAGATGCCTTCATTGTGCAGCCTGCAATTAAAGCTGAGTCTCAGGAATCCGGCTGATCCAGGTTCCTTCTCCACCCTGGGCTGGTCCTGCCTCAGGAGAGAAGCAGTTGGAACTGTTCCTCAGCTGGCTGGTTGAACAGTGATGGCTGTGTGGGCCAGAGCTGGGCCTGGCCAGGGACCTTCCCAGGGACCTTCCCAGGGCATCCATCCAGGGGGATGTCTCACTGGCCATCTCTGGGGCAGCCTCAGTGAATGGAGGAGGGGACAGAACCATTAAGATATTTGCCTCTCAAGGCATTCCCTGGACCACCTTCATTGCTTTTAGGATGCTATTAACATCTACTCCACCCTTATCTTACCGACTACTCATCACTTCTTTTCTGAGTTTTAAATTGTGCAAAACCATGCTCTTTAGAGGAGTGCATAAACATATATGTGCGGTTTAAAGAGACAGGAAAGCAAACCCCCATGTTTGTGCCCCACTTAAGATGAGAACTAAACCATTGCCAGCTAGTTTTCACCAGCCCAGCCATGTGCCTCTGAGCACCTGTCCTCCTGCCCCAGGGGTTTCCTGGCCTCCATTATCAGTGCAGCTTGCTTGTCTTTTTAGTTTTATTTCTCATTTTTCTTCAGGTCAACTCACTCTTTTTTATTCAAAACAAATTTATTATTATTTTTTATTTTTTATTGTGGTAGAATTCATATAACATAAAGTTAGCCATTTTAAAAGTGTTCAGGTCAGTGGCATTTAGTATGTTCACCTCTATTTAGTACCAACACATCTTCATTATCCCCACAGGACACCTCTTACCCATTAAGCAGCTACTCCCCCTTCTTCCTGACCATAGCAGCTATTATCTACTTTTGTGTTTATGGATTTACTTATTGGGAGTTTTCATAGCAATAGAATCATTCAATATGTGGCTTCTATCACGTAGCATAATGGTTTTAAGTAGTGATGGGAGGGTCAGAGCTGGGCGACAGGGAGACCCACAAGAAGGAGGGGAGCCCTGTGGGTGCTGCTTCATCTTTTGTCCAGGCTCCTTCTTGTGCTCCAGTTGCTACTTAAGCAGAGAGGTCCCAGGGTCTCCATGCTGTCTCCTCCTCTTTGACCTGCTTGTCCTCCACAGTAACCTCATCTACCTCCCTGATGGTTCCTGAATGGCTCTGTCCAGTCCAGAGCTCCCTCTTGAGTTTCAACCTAGGAAAGGTTAGCACATTCATCAGCTATCTCCCCTTTGGGGTATCGGCTTGCAGGGGACATTTTGAGTTTGAGGTGTCTCTATTATCCAGGAACATGTTGTGTGGGCTGTGGGGACACTTGGCTCTGGGACTCAGGGGCCTGGGAAGGGGGTCAGAGAACCAGCAAGGATGGAGGTTCAGAGAGTTTGAGAAGAACAAGGGTATGTCAAGGACAAACCATAACTACAACCTAGGAAGGGAGCCATTGTTCCTTGGAGTCAGTAACTCCTGGCCATGGTGGCTGCTTGTCCAAGGTGTCTGGGAATGAAGAGGTTCTCCCCACCTCCACCTCTGTCCTGGCACAAGAGGACCCTTTGGCTGGGCCAAACTGGACCTGAAGCCAAAGAGGAAAGAAGGAGACTTCTCTGGGGGACAGGTGGACTTGGCCTCTCAGGAAAACTTCCATCTGTCCTGCACAGTGGTTAAGCACACAAGTGGTGGGGCCAAGAGGAGAACTCTCTGGCCTCAGTTCCTTATTTGCAAGAATACTTGCATCGTGGACAATTCCACAAGCGAATATATGTGAATGCTTAGCAGAAATTCCTGGCAACAGTAAATGCTCAATAAATATTAGCTATTATTATGATTGTTATTATTTTTGTTAGCCCCATAAAACTTTTCCTAAATGCCATCACTGTACTCAGTCCTGTCCAGTCTGGGGACAAAAAAGATAGACACAATTCCTGCTCTCAAAGAGTTCACCATTTAGTGTGAGACAGACAAATGGATGAAAAAATTGTATCAGGGCATGAAAGTTTCATAATGGAGGGAGCACCACCTTCGTGGGGCCCATGAAGGTATGAGTAGACTTTACAGAGGTAGCGACATTTGTACCTGGCCTGGAAGCATAAGTGAAGCAGGAGAGAGGGCAGCATTTAGCACTGCAGAGGCATAAGCCCTGAGGTCAGGTGCCATGCAGGAAGGAGTTGCTGGAGCCATGGGATCTGCATGCACCATGTCCTGGGGGACAAATGGGTAGCTGTTGGCTCCAGATGCTCATGGCTTCACCTTAGACAAAGCCAGCAGCAACTCATCCTTGCTGGAAACAATTCCTACTGGTGACATGCTGATGCCAGGGATCTTTTGTGGGGCAGGAGGAGGACCGCTCCCTTTGGGCAGTGTCCAGGCAGGCATCCACTGCAAGTTATCTGTCTGCACTGGGCTACAGCCACCCCAGCCTGGCATGGATGGCAGCCAGGATGGAACCCTATGTAAACCTGAAGTTTGCCTGTATCAGGCCTGGCTTCTGAGCCCGCTCCTCAGGGAGCTCCAGACAGGCTGGGGTCATGGTGACCTCTTCCCACTGGCTGCCATGCTTCCTTGCAGCACCTCATCCCTTAAGGTTCTGTGGAACCAGCACATTGGACAGAGGTGACTGTTGCTGCCACAGGCCTGGGGCCAGTTTTGGACTAGGTGCCCCAGGAACAGGCAGGGTCCCACTTCCCCTGCTCTTTCACACAACATTCTTGCCTCCATTAGCAGCCAACCCTGTTTGGGAAGCAGTCCTGAAATGCAGGCCATGGGTGTAGGAGTTCCTTTTGCCCCATAACCAGGTGTCTGGTATTCCCCTCCTCTAACTGGAACTGACTCATGCCTCACCCATAAAAGGCACAGACACTGATTGGATGCAAAATGATGGAGTGATAACTTGCCCAGGCTCTGGAGTCAGACTGCCTGGAGTCAGTCCCAGCTCTGCAACTTCCTACCTGTGTCACCTTGAGTGAATTAACCTTTTTGTGCCTCAGATTCTTCATCCATAAAATGAGATTGTCATACTTAACATGCTAATCCAGGGCTGGTAGATTTTTTTTTTTGTAAAGGGCCAGAGAGTAAAATATTTTAGACTTTGAGGGCCATCAGCTCTCTATTCGGCTACTTGCCTATGCTTTATAGCACAGATGAAGCTGCAGACACTATGTAAATGGAGAAGCATTGCTGTGTTCCAATAAAATGTATTCATAGACACTGAATTTGAATCTCATAGAATTGACATGAGTCACAAACGTTCTCTGATATTTTTAATCATTGAGAAGTGGAGGGAAAAAAAAAACCATTCTTAGGTCACAAGCCAAACAGCATTTGGCCGAGGGTCATAGTTTGCCATCCACAACAATAAACTCTGTAAGAGCTTAGAACAGCACCCAGTACATTGAACACCCTCCTCTGTGCTTAATACATTACCTATTGTCATGTTGGAGGGCATGACTATGGGACTAAATGGGCTGTCTTGTGTAGTTGGCTTGTTGGTGGAGGAGTCTGCATTAGAGGAAGAGCAGTTTGTCAGAATATATCCTTTATGCCTTGGGCTACCACTGGAGAGGCGTGCCCAGCAAAGCCCTTTAACTAGCTCCTCTCTGCTTGGGAAAAGGGCCCAAGGCACTGCTTAGCTACTCAGAACATGGCTCCACCTCCCCTCCCAGAATGAAGGCCTCCTGTCTCATCCCTAGGCCTCCCCTGCAGCACATTTTCTCTCCTATTCACTGTGAGGACCTCAGGCCAGGTCCCAACCTGAGGGCACAGAGGAGACATTGCCCCTGTGTCAGTGACTAAAAAACAGTTCATTCACAAACCTCTCCAGTGGGGTTGGACCTTCCTCCTATCCTAGCACCAGCCAGCACTTGTCAGGCCTTCAACCTAAGGTTCCGTCCTTGGGCCCCAGCCTGACTGGAGGCTTTGGAGCCTTTCCCAAGTTCTGGTCAAGAACTCTATCAGTCACCACTTCTTGGGCCCCATCTCTCTCTGAGCACATTGGCTAAGGGTTTGCACCACAGGACCTGTCTCATCGGGAAGGCTCTGAGTGTTGGTGGGCAGAGCCCAGCAGGTCTCCTGCACATGCTCGGCCCCATCTTGTTGTTTAAAGCAGACTTATAGTCAATGTCTCTGAAAAGGCAGAGTGGGTACAGAGGGTCACCTCTTGTGCAGGAGATAGTGTCCAAGTTCTCAGCCCGTGGTTGGTGGTCCTGGCTAGATCTCTCTTCCTCATCCTGCCTCAGGACTCAGATGGCACCTGGGGTGTCTGTAAGCTGGTTGGAGAAGGCCCTCTCCAAGCGCAAGGTATTGTATCTGGGGGGTGGTGTGCCAGGCACCTGAACCCCTGGGCTGGAGGCAAGCGCAAAGCGGAGGTGAAAGTGGGCAGGTCATCGTCTATATCCAGGACTGGGTTGTCCTGGCCCCGAAGGCTTGGGGGAGCCTCATGGCAGGTGGGTGCCTGCCTATGGGCCCACCACCTCTTGGTTTTCTGCCACTGGTGGCGGCAATGATAGAGAGAGAGTCAATGAAGAAGACCTCGATAATCTCAATGAGCAGACTACAGAGCAGCTCATCCACAGGCCCAGCTGGCCACCAAAATTGGACAGAAGCATCTCGACCTGTAAGAAAAGGCCAAACCACATCATCAAGACAGACCCACCAAGTTGGCCTCATGCAGGGATCTCAATTCCCAAGAGAAAACTGGCTAGCCCTGGCCCTGAACAGGTTTGAAGAAAGGAGTGGGCAGCCTTCCTGTCCCTCTTCTTTGCCTGCATCGATCCAAGGCCTGGCTGGCCTATGATGTCCCTACTAGCTCAGCTGGACCCCTGTGATCTGACTCTGCTCCCTGAGGCCTGGCAGATGGGCACCTCACAGACCCAGGACAAGTCCCAGGGGGGAGCTACTCACGCTGTTGGCAGGGCTTTCCATGATGGATCTCTGGTTCAGGTCTTTGTAGAATATCAAGAGCTTGGCCAAGTCTGTCCTGCAGAAATTCCAACAGGCAGAGCCAAGGTGAGCTGGGCACCTTTGCATTTTACCAGGTGACCAACTCTTCAGTATGGCTACCTCCTTCCTGCCTAGCCTGCAGCATGACCCAGGCTTTGAGCTCCACAGGAATCTCTGACCCCAGCCCATGGGGCTCCTTCTGCACCCAGAGTATATCTCCAGCCTGGGCCTGGTTGTTTAGACCATTTGTTACTCAAAAACCATTTCCCAACCTCCTGACTAAGTGAGTCCACCCAGGTAGACTCTCATAGCACCCTGTTCTTCATGAAGTTTGACATTTGTGATTATTGATTGCAATCTCAGGAGATAGGCAGGTAATGTAAATGAGTGAGGTAGGCTGGGTATAAGGTAATAATGATAATAACCATTATAGCAGCTAATATTTATCAGGCACTTCCTGTGTTGCTAAGCACTATTCCAAGAACCTTGTGTGAATTAACTCATTTAATTCTCACAGCATTATGAAGTAGGCTGTTTTAATCATCCCCATTTTATAGATGTGGAAACTAAGACATGAATTGGTAGGCAACTTGGTAAAGATGACAAAGCTTGCCCTGACTGCTATAGCTCTGTTGGTTGGGCATCATCCAGTAGAGAGAAATGTTGCCAGCTGGATTCCCAGTCAGGGTACATGCCTGGTTGTGGTTCAGTACCTGGTCAGGGCCTGTGTGGGAGGAAACTGATAAATATTTCTTTCTCACACTGATTTTCTCTCCTCTCTTTCTCCCTCCCTTCCCTCTAAATAAATAAATAAATAAATAAATAAATAAATTTTTTAAAAAGTAAAAACAACACAGCTCATAATTGGCAGAGCCAGTGTTCGAACCTACAGAGATCTGACTTCAAAGTCCATGCTCTTAACTGCTGTACTGAATTGCCTCCTCATAGGACTGTGGCAAGCTGGAAAGTTCAAATGTATTCCAGAAGAGCAGCTATTACTAAGCTCTTTGGTGCTATGCAAGAATGGAGGTTTGCTGTTGCCAGAACTTTTGACTTTTCAAGAAAAGCTGGAAGTAATGGGTTACTTTTATGGAGCTAGATCTAGCCTCAGGAGTCATCAATTTGCAATGCTTGGCCTAAGTCTATCTTTATCACTGGATTATAAGCATCTTGGGGGCAGGGGTTGTGTCTGTTCATATCATTGTTCGCAGCACTCACAAAGCTCCTGGCACAAAATATTTAGTACATGTTGGAGGCCAGACTGGCTCCTGCTGGGCTAGGTCTGGTGCTGGGCACTATTGAGATGGAATGGCCCACAGAAATGTGAGTTCACATGCAAACCCCACCATCTAACCTTTGTTTCCACCTGCTGAGGTCCCTGAAAAGTTGCCTGGCTGAGTTTTGCTAAAGTCTCCTTATAAGTGAATTTCAATGTGGAAAATTCAAGTGAAATTAGAAGTGGAGTATTTTTCCAATTAGGTCAAGATATATCAGGAAGTCATGAAATAAACTTACTGGGCCATGACCCATGCCTTTCACCAAGTGAAATGGAATAGAAAGTATCAGATTGCAACCAAAGAGATATTCAAAATTTTTAGGAACTGATATGAGCACTAATTGTTCTGAACTGTGCTCTAAGCAATTGGAACGAGCATAAGCAATTGGTTTGGCTTTACTAGTAGTCATCATTCAAAAACCTGCTCGAATGCTGTTTCATGAGCCTTACATCTCAGATACATATTCGATAGGCCACAATGGAAAAGTATTTTCATACTGTGTATCGTGGTCAAAACATTTGAGAGCCCCAGGCCTAGAGCAGGGCCTGGCTCATGATAAAAGCTCAATAAATATCTGTTGGGTAAAGGAATGAGTGAACGAAAAGGAGAAGGTCTGGCTGGCAATGACAAAGCAAGTGAGGAGGCAAGTGAGGAGGCCCAGGCAGAGGAAACAAGGTGGAGGTCAACTTACTTATTGAGCTTTCTCTTTATTTGCTGGCCTTGGTCCAGGTGAGGACACGCAGCAGCCACTTCTGTGACATAGAAAGAAAGTGCAGTCTGGGGAACACCCTTACATTTGGCTGGATGCACCCCCAGCCTGGGCCTCCCCTCCCTTTTGCCCCCTCCCACCATTACCCACAATGCCAGAGGATGCAACCAGGTATCAGGCTCCAGGCTGAGGAGCTCGAGGGGGAAGAGAAGGGAGAAAAACTGACCTCAGAAACCACAGATGGCCACTGCGCCAGGCTGGTGGTCAGTGTCCACTCCTTGAAGCTAAGGGAGGAGGGCACAGAGTGAGTGTGGCTGGCCTAGGCCAGCCTAACCCTGCTCATTTCATTCCCCCAGAGCACTCACCTGCAGGCTTCCCGGCACACGGACTGGCAGCCCAGCTGTTCCCGGACAAAAGCCTGGTGCAGTTCATAGTAGCAGTACACTGAGCAACAAGGGAGAAGATAGCATAAGCATTAGGGCCATAGAGCCTTTCCTGGGGGTCCCCAGTGGTGCCCCGATGGTCTCCTGGTAATTTTTCCTGCTACTCTCTACAAACCCTGCTTCCCGGAAACAAATGCTGCTTTGTGATGTTGCAGTGCTTAGGGACATGAGATGAGAGGGTTGGCAGCCCATGATTTGGGCTCTGTTACTCCCTAGCTGTGTGACTTTGGGCATACTGCTTAACCTTTCTGAGTCTCTATGAAAGAATACTATCTACCAATAGTTCTTGTCTCCTGGAGTTGATGGAGGTGCTCAAGCTATTAGAACAAGCTGGGCTGTAGCCTTTGGTCTCTAATTTGAAAGTATCGTTTAAGCCAGACTGGATGACAGCAGTAAAACTCTGGGTAACATCTCTCTACCAATACCTCCCTCAGAAAAAAGGCCATCAAAGCAGGGGTCTGGGGGCACCTGAGCACAGACTGGTGCAGGGGCAGGGCTGATCCAGCTGATGGGCTGTGCAAGGTTAGGGTGGGTCTCACTCACTCCAGTTGGGGTGCTGTTGGTAGTTACAGTAATTGGCTGCTGGAGGTAGAGGCTGGCTGTACTGGGCACACCCACACATTTCCACCATCTTAGTCTGGAAGCATGAGTGGAGGCAGATCTGAAAAAGACCAGTGATTCCCTTAACCCCCTTGCACACGGAGACCAGGGAGCCCCTGCCCACATGTGCCTCATCCAGAGGGCCAGCCTCCCTCTGGCCTTGGAAGACCACATAAATGTGCCCCTCAGGTCACAGTCAATTGGGCCAGGGATGCCCCCTGACTCCAAAGGGACCAAACTAGAAAATGTATTGAGAATTTAAACTAACAGAGAAATGGAGGTCAGGCTCAGCTGAAGCTGGAGCTGGGATGGGCATTTCCCATCATGTGAGCACCAAGCCAAGAGATAAATGGAAAATAGGAGCAGATGCTAGGAAGCAGAGGGGAACACAGTCCCAGCTTTCCCATCCTCAGGTCCAAGCCCTTCATGCTGGGTCCTTGGAGGTCAGAAGCTACTACAACATCCACGAAATTTACAGCATAAAAGTTAGTGGCAGGGGCTCTGAAGGAAGGCTACTCAAGTTCAAATGCCACCTCCTAGCTTTGTGACCTCAGGCAAGTTACTTAACCTCTCTGGTGCTTTGGCTTCATCTCTGAGCATGGAATGAATTGATACATGTAAAGTATGTATGCATGGTAGCCTCTCATTAGATAGTATCCAGGAGTGTCTTTCAAATAAGCTGAACTTCTTTACTTTTATTTTTGGTTGTTTCTTTGTTTTTTTGGTCTTGAAATCAGTTTGACTGTATTTCTATTTCTCACAAGGCAGACATTCTCTAACAGTCTCCTTTCATTTAGTGTCTCCACCACTTCTTAGCTCAGCTCTGATGTAAGCAAGAGGACTCAGTGCAGAAAGCTGTCTGGTTCTTTTATACTGCTGGGATAATTTTTGTTGACTCTATGGGTACCCCCATGGGCAGTAAACTGCAGACTCTGAGAATGTGAGACAAAGAATAGGACCTGATCACACTCAGGGGTTGAAAACTCAAACACTGATAGGGCCTTATAATGTAGATCATATACTAGGGGCTCATGCAGACTGTGAGGAACCACAGAACACATGCCTTATCCATACCCACTATTTATCCTGCAGGAATAGAGCCCCAATCTTGTTTTTCAGGAGAAGCTGGGAATTTTGGTTTTCTTATGAAATTCCCTGACTTTTAAACATCATCCAGGCTAGAAAAACCAGGTGTGCAGCCTGGAACAGGTCTTAGGGCTGCCAATTAGCAGCCTCTGATCCAATCCAACCCCTCCTGTGGTTGTTGAAGATGGCACAACTTGCCCAAGGCCACAAGTGAATGAGGGGCACAAGTGGGCCTGGAAGCCAAGCTCAAGACCCCTTGGCCATTGCCTCTCTCAGATTGTCGTCCCTTACTTGCCAAGACCCTTTATAGGAAGTGGGCCTGACTCAGCTGTATATTGTGTTCCCTGCAAACCTCAAGGAATCAATTAAGCTCTGGTTACAGACAGATTGAAGGGAACTAGAACCAGCCGGCATCGTTTGTTCTTGAGGTGTTTGGATGAACCCCAAGGATTCTCACATAGTTCCTGGTCCCAGACACACCCCAGCTTATATATAACTTTGTCTTCTGGGTCCAGCCCACAACCCAGGGCTGGGTGTCCCCTCCAGCTCATACCTGGAGGGAGTAGACAGCATTGTAGATATTCTTGATGGGCACATCACTGCCATCCTCTGTGCACTGGCTATAAGGCTCACCCAGCTTGAAGGACTCAGTCTGAAATCATAGTAGCACACACTCAGCCCTGCCTTCCGCAGGATCCGGATCAGGGCAGGGGTGGGCATTGCTAACAGCCTCTGGGAACTGAAAAGGCATTCACTTAATAACTGTTTAGTGAGCACCTAGTAGGCACTGTGGAATCAACAATGATCTAAACAGATAAGTTCCCTGTTCTTATGGAGCTTACATTCTAGTGGGGTAGGCAGATGGTCAAAAAATCAAGTAAATAAGATAATTTTGGATAGTGATCCATGAGGCTGGGTAGAGAGACTTGAGGGGTTGGAGTGATTAGGGAAGATGTCTCCAAGAAAGGGACACTGGACCTGACTAGTGTGGCTCAGTTGGTTGGGCGTCTTCCACAAAGCAAAAGGTCACTGGTTCAGTTCCTGGGTTGTGGGCTTGATCTGTTTGGGGGTGTGCAAGAGGTGATCCATCAATGTTTCTCTTTCATATCAATGTTTCTCTCCCTCTCTTTCTCACTCTCTTTTCCTCTTTCTAAAAATAAATAAATAAAAATCTAAAAAAAGGTGGGAACGCATTGGCTCCATGTGGAATGGAAGAAAGAGCTGGGCATGCCAAGAAATGGAGGAAGAGGATTAGGCAGAGGGAGTACAAGGGATAGAGACTGCCAGGGTGGCTGGAACATGATAAAGTGGAGAGAAGTTGCTAGAGATGAAGGCAGAGAGGGAGGCCAAGGCCAAATCATGCTGTCTCCTGTGCCATGTTGAGAAACATGGATTGGTTTCAGAATGGTAGTGATCCACTGGGGAATCTTTTGGGAGGAGCAAGAGTGGTTAGAAAAATGAGCAGTGACTGCGGGCTGCATGGGACGTCCCCCAGTAAAAGAACCATTTCCTATCCCCTTGTCTTCTGGCCCCAGAAACTGACTTGGAAAAATTAACTTTCCCAGACAGAGCCAAGGAATGCCCAACAGAGTGGAATGATACCCTGATCAGAGGAGGTTAGAACGTTGTTAGAGTTCCAAAGCCCTATTAATTATATTTTATTGTGGTTTACTAAATTTGGCTGTAGCTTAATATTTGTCACTGCAAATAAACAATCCAGACAGGCTGACTAAGGGGAAAAAAAGAATAATGTCTCCCAAGGGGGAAAAAATAGTGTACTATAAATTGTGACCTGCTTATAGCTAGGTTCCAGGGTGTGTGTGTGCATACAGGTTGTTTTTCTTTTTTTTCTAAGAGTGGGGAGTGGGGGTAAAGAGAAAATGGGTAACAGATTTATGGGAGGGAAGAAAATTCTTTTTTGTTTGAAGAGTGTCTGTATACAGAGAAAGATAATTGGAGGGGAAAAGGAACCAAGAATTTTGAGGTTAGAATCTCTTTCTGTTTGTACTGTAATTCATCTGCTAGCCCAACCCAGTAGTCTCCCTCAAGTAATAGCACGTACCTAAGGAGCAACCTACAGTGTTCATTTTAAAACATTTTGACAGCAGAAGCAAACCAAGGGCAAAGTAGCCACCTGGCCTCCTCTCTTCCCCAGGGAACCTGCTCCAACAGATCAGATCTTGATCTCAGACAAACAGACAGACAGGCAGGCAGGCAGACATTCCCTTTGCCCTGCAGTCTCCCCTTCTCATTAACAATAAAGGGTGAGCGTCTTTCCGGGTCAGTACAGAACAAACACACTTACTTCATTCCTCTAATAGCTGGGGAGCAAACAGTTTCAGGGCCTCTAGTACATGCCAGGGCTGGGCTGGGCACTGGGAACAGAGGTGCCCAGCAGCGAGGGCATCTCAATTCAGTGCCACCTTCCAAGCTTCTCCAAGCATCAGCCTCCTTGGGCAGATGTCCTTGGAGCCTCCAAGGCCTATGGAACTGTGTTAGCTGTCCTGAGAGTCCAGAGTGATAGTTATGAGCTCTACCTGCCTGGGGGGCATTGAGGTGATAGGGTCTGTCCACTCAGGTAAGCCATGTGCAGCCAGCAAAGGTGGCTGGGGCTCTTTCTACTTGGAGAACCAACTCAGGGACCACTTCTAGGAAACTGATTACAGTGAGATGCTATCTTTTTATCTTTATGCTTTTTGAGTGTTCAATGTTCCTTTACTCTGTAATGATGTTTATTAAATTCAGAGTGCCTGGGTTATTCAGGTTGCTTCTCAAGCAACAAGGGCAAATGAACTTTTCAGAGTGGCATAGAGGTCTTTAGCGTCTCAAAGCCTCAGGTGGATGAACTTGGACTGAGAGCACTTTCCCTCTCACCTTCCCTCCTTCCCTTTCACTTTCCCCCTTCCTCACACCCCACTGTCAGCTGTCTAGAACTGCTGCCCTGTGTTTGGGGGGTAGGGGTACATTGTGGCTTGTGTCTAGGGATAGACACAGAAATGAGACTGGGTGTGTATGTGTGAATGTGTGCAAGTTATGTATACATATAGATGAGTATGCATGAATGTGCATACTTGTGTATGTGTGTGAGCATGTGTGTATGTGCACACATGAGTATGTGTAGGTGTTGCTGAATGTGTGTGTGCACATGTGTGTATGTGGGTGTACGTGTGGGAAACAGGACCTATCTTTATCATATTAGGTCCTATTGCTTCCTCCTCGGAATGCTGGGGGAGGGGGCAGCTACACAGGGGTCCTCAGCTCAGGTCTTTAAAGCTATGGGCTGTGCCAGGGAAAAGCCAGGTGGCAGCAGGATGCCCAAGATGGCATTATGGGTGGTTTGACCCTTTTTTCTTTTGTTCTGTTTTTATATTGCAATAAATTATACAAGTTATTTGTGTATGATAAAGCTTACACTTTTAATCAATGGAGAAGAAAAGAATTAATATATGAAGTGAGGACTCTTAACTATTTGAAGAAAGTAAATTCTATCACCATTTCACTTCCTGAAGAAAAAATTCTAGTGGGTCCAAGTAGGAAATGAAATAATAAAATAACTGGAAGGAAATTCAGCTCAGTGTCTGATCTCAAGGAGGGAAAATCCTTCATAACCATGAATATTAATGTAAATGTTTGAATATGTAAACGTTTGATGTTTCTGTATGTGAAAAAGTAGCCTAGAGAAAACTAAAAGGAAAGCACAACTTGGAGAGATATTTGCATCACAAATGGAAAATAATTAGTGCTCTTTCTACATATGAAAAATACCATGTCTCACTCATAAAGGAGGGAAGATCTCAAAGGACAAGCAAAAACTTCCCCAGCCCCCTTTTTTTCTCCACATCTCTTTTCTTTACAAAAATGTACAATAATAGCCAATATTTAAGGAGCACATGCCAAGCAATATTCTAAGTACTTCACACAAATCAACTCACTGAATTCTCACCAGCCTATGAAGTAACATTTCTTTCCCATTTTACAGATAAAGTAACTGAGACATAGAGATTTAACAACCAAAGTGCAAAGCTGGTGCTTGAATGTCAGCTCTCTAGCTCTGGACTCTCATCTCTTAATTCATATTGCACAAGCGCTTGTGAAAAGTGTACACTGGGGTTTACAATGACAGTGAGATATCCCCCCTCCAGGTCTGGCCCCACACCCTCAGGAGAGTTGTCCACATTTGCCTGCTTCCTCATCTCCTATTCATGATTCAACCCATTGTACTTGGGTTTCTGTTCCACTCCTTCCATGAAAATTTCTCTGGCAAAGGACACTGGTGACTTCTTGGTTGCCAAACCTAAAGAACAACACCTTTTGCCCTTTATCTTGCTTGACCTCTCAACTGCACTTGGCCCTTTGGTTCACACCTTCTTTGAAACTTTGTTTCTATATTTATCTGATGCCAGCTCTCTCAGTTTCTGATCCTACTTCTCTGCCTCTATTTCACCATTTTATTTCTACTCACACCTTATACAGTTGCATTCTGTCTCAGGTCCTGAGTTCAAGTATAGAATGACGCTACCTTACCCACCTTCTTTGGCCCCCACTGATTTTCTCCTGAGCTCTAGGTTCATAGTATCTACTTACTGGACATTTAGGAAGTGGTCGTCTTCTCCCCCAAAACTTACCTCTCCTGTATTCCCTAATTCTGAGCCTGGCACCACCATCCACCCCACTGTCCAAGCCAGAACATGACTATCAACCTAACTTTCCCTGACCCTTCCTTGTTGACCTCGGCTGTCAAATTCTGTTGCTTCCATGCTGTAATCTCTCCCAAATCCATTTACTTCAGCTCATCCTCACAGCCATTCCTTCAACTATGTATCATTTCCTTCTAGAATTACTGCAAATGTTCTGCCTCCAATATCTCCTGATTATAGTCAGCCGAGTTGATTTTTCAAAAGGTTTCACCACACAGCTTAAAATCCCTTCTGTGAACACTTTGCAATGGCCATTTCCTTTGTCTGGACTATCCTTCTTTGACAGTGTTTATCTGACACTTATCCTTCAAGAATCCATCATCTAGAAAGCCTTCACCATCAGCTTCTGTCTGGGCTTCCAGCCATCTATCCATTTAACAGTATTTACTGGGGAGCTACTATCTTCTAAGAACTGTGCCTGGGAAGAAGACAGAGAAGGTTTCTGTTCCCACAGAGCAAAGAACTGCATTGTAAGGGTGTATTGTATACCTTTGAAGGTAGATGTTCTTCTGATGTATTCATCTCTGAATAACCAATGCTCTGGGCAAAAAGGCCTTCAGTGAATGAAGGAAATTTTGTTAACTCACTGCTTAACCAACTACTGAGTCTACCAGCTTAACATTCCCATCAGACAAACAAATAGATGAAACATCAATAAGAAAGGAAGGAAGTCTAGTTTGTTTGGACTTATTCTTAGTGACTGCCTACTGACCTCCTAGTAATCTTTTTTTTTGTTATTGTAAATGCTCATAAATCAGAACTAGAGCTGACTGACCCTGATCTGTGGCTTTGATTTTGTATATCTTAAATTAGGCATAGCAGAAAACCCACCCATGTCCTTGTTTACCCACAACTGGTAAAGAGAGTATCTGCTTAATAATATATTGGGTATTTCTAAGCTCAGAGCAGAAAACCAGAGAGAAGAATTCCTTGGTTCTTGGATTTTTCTAAGCTCTTGTAACTGCCCCCATACCCCAAAGTCTGCAGATTCTGTGAGAGGCAGAAAGCAAGGAGAGGGTGAAAGGATAAGCTAAGGAAATGTTGCAAGTCCAAAGTCCTTCTTCAGCATGCAAATAAAACTGCATGGGAAGGGTTGACTTGAGATGTTCAGTGTTCTGATCTGGGAGTTTGGTGGTTTGCTGGTGAACAGAAGAATCAATGAGTGGTACCACACAAAGTCTTTTCGAGCCACAGCTTGAGCAAGTCGGGACAATCAGCATTCATGCAGCTAAGATGGTATACAATACTTCTCATGTTAGAATAAACTTCCCACATTGGAACACAGCCCCTAAACAACATGCTTCCTTAGAGCAGCTGGGTTCCCAGAACACCATCCTGATGGCATTTCTTGTCCAGGGTTGCCCTTTAATGGGACGCCATGAGGCACTGATCCACAAATTTTCTCTGGAATACCACCATTTCAGTTCATCATCTCTGCTGTCTCAACTTCAATGTCACTTCCTCAGGAAAGCATTTCTGGAACTCCTCAAGCCCTGCCCCCCCACTTAAAACAAGCCCATGGTCAGGTATCCCCATGGCATGTTCCCATGCATCCTGCCTTTTTCCTTCTTAACACTTATGATGATAATAATTAACCATCTGTATAATTGTTTGTTGGTTATTGGTTCTCTCTGATGGACCCTGCATTCCAACAGGACAGCACAGTGTCTTTGCACTGATGTGATTCCAATGTCTAGCACATAGGAGGGCTCAGAAAATGCTGGTTGAGTGGATAAATAATGGATGGATATATTAGCCCCAATGTCCACCATATCACTTTCTAACCTAGTATGAAGCCATCAGGTATGGCTATGCAAAGGCTTTTGTATCATTCTAACTTTACTTTTGTTTTGGGAAATACACTTTCCTTCTCCTCTCATGTGGAACCACTCAAGTTTCTAAAGCTGAGGTTCCTGGGTTGGCTATCTTGGAATACCACTGGAGTTTGGTAAAGACATGAGTCCTTAGGCTCATCTCTCACAGATTCTGACTCAGTGGATCTGAGGCTGATGATCAACCAGGTTTGGAAATCACTGCTCTGGAGGACAGATTTGTGAGGGGTAAAAGCTAAGAAGTTTAATTGGGACATTTGGTTGGTTATAAACAAAGATATAAACAGACAGTCCACAAGGAGAATTTTCCTCCTACAAAAAGGTAAAAACTAATGCCACTATGGACTGTCAATTAAAATTACAACAGATACCGTTTTTTTTCTACACAGATTAGCAAAGATTAAAAGTGGTTAATACCCATGCTTGTGAATGTGGCAAAACAACTACTTTGATACATTGCTGGAGAGGGTATAGACTGCTTCATAGGCACATACTGTTTGACAAACTTCTAGGAAGCAACCAGATGAAAACACATCATATCACATCACACTATTACTTTCAGTTGTCCCTGCAAAGGACCTAATATCTATCAAGAGGGAACTGCTTAATAACTTATTCACACAATGGAATATTTGGGTCTTTAAGAAGAATGAAGCAGCCCTAACTGGTCTGGCTCAGTGGGTTGAGCATTGTCCCACAAAGCAAAAGGTCACCAGTTTGATTCCCAGTCAGAGCACATGCTGGGGTTGTGGGTTCAGTCCCTGTTTGGGGCAAGTACAAGAGGCAACCAATCAATGTTTCTCTCTCACATCAATGTTTCTTTCCCCCTCTTTCTTCCTCCCTTCTCTTCTTTCTAGAAATAAATAATAATTTTTTTTAAAACATGAGGCAAGTCTATGTGTATTGACAAGGAACAATTGCCAAGCTATAGTCAAGTGAAAAATGGGGCATAGCAGTATTTTTATTTACATAAAAGGAGAAACCCCTTTACCTGCACACACATACTATTACATCTTTGCCAAGACACAGAAGCAACAGTGAGAAAAGGAGGGGACTGGAGGTCAGGAATAGAAGGAAGATACATCTGTATAGTGCATTCCTTGCTATGCTTTGGGTTTTATACTTTGTGAATATACTCCCTTTAAATAAATTCTTAAGAGTCATTCTATATTATCTGACCATTGTGCTATATACTTAAAATGAATATAAAATAATATCGAATGTAAATAGTAATAAAAAAGTAAAAAATAAAAGAGTCATTCTATTAGAAAGACCAAGAAAGAGAGAGAATCAGAGTGAGTGAGAGAGTGGGGTACACTAGCATAAAAGACCCAGGCCTGCAAACAAGAAGGGCACGTCCCATATTGCTGTTCTGCTCTGATTGGGCACAGCTGACTCAGGGATTGGAGTCTGCAGCCTAGATGTGCTTCTGTTGACAAGTATGAGTGTTCTAAGCACCTGTTGAGGTCAGAGAAGGTCAAAGACTTCAGGGAGAAGGGGTTCTTGGTAAATGAGGTGAAATTGATGGAAGTGTGATGGGCTAAATAGACGTTTGATTGTCCAGTGACTTTCCACTAGCCTTTAAATAGTGGCTTACATGCTTCATATGCCTCTACATGGCCCAGAAAGAAAGGTGTTAACCTACTCTGTTTATATTATTGACAGTTATATAGTTAGTGCTTGATGCCTCACATCCAGCAGAGGTCCTATAAATGCTGGTGTCTGTCTTTGGAACAAGGGGGATTCCAATTCTTTCCCTAGATGGCATCCTGTTCTTGTTCACCCAGACACAAGCTACAAAGCCAACCTTTAGTGTAACTACTGGAACAACCAGCAGGGTAACCACTGGAAAATATAAGACCACACTGCCTTTTGAAACCAATACTCTTTTCCATAAGCTGCACCTCATTGGTTGTCCTTGAAAAAAATCTGTTCTTCTTGCCAAGTCTACAGAAATCAGAATATTGTCTTACCAGGTGCATCCCTATGGAGGTGGCCATTGCTGTCTCAATCTCTGTGCCCACGTCCTCAATGAAGGGGTATTCATCCTGTCGATGGACAATCACCTTAGCTCCGGTGGAGGACACCAAGAAGGGGTTATATTCCTCTTCATTTATGTACAAGATGACCTGCAGCCCTGGGAGGATAAAGTGGTTCATTGTGGTTAAAAGCTGGGAGAACATACCTTGGGACAGCTTACCTCTCTCACTGCTTTGGGAGCCTCACAACCAAGGCCCAGGCATTCCCACAAGTGAAAGGTAGACCAGGCTAGACTAGAAGCTCCACAAGGGGAGGAGTTGTGCCTGACTTACTCAAAATAGGGCCTCAAAAATAGTGTCAGCCCCACAGTTCTGCTGAGAGTAAGGGAACTGCTACTCTGCCCAAGATATGCATCTCCACGTGGTCCTGTGAGGTGGGGAGCTCTGCAGAGCACCCTCCAGTGCTGTGGCTGCTGGAACTTGCAGTGAAGACGTGAAGCACTGATGGTGTATCTGATCACTGGACTAACTTCTTGCCCCTCCTTTGAAAACAGAAGCCCAATCAGGTTACTTCCTTGCCTAAAACTCTCAGTGGCATCCCACTAGGTGAAATGCCATGGAATAAAATCCATTAGCCCCCATTAGCCCAACTGGCTGTTAAGGCTTTGATGTCACCACTTCCCCACCTCTCCTTATTTGGCCCACTCTCCCCTGCCCTCCAGAAGCTCCAAGCACACTGTTCTTTTTGTTTTAAGAGCATATCAGGGTCTTATACTTGTTAGTGCCTAGAATACTCTCCTGTGGACCTTAACATGGATCTTCTCATCCGTAGACAATCCACTTTTTTGCACGGAATTATCTGAAACCAAACTCTCATCCTGACCCCAGTGCCTCTCTCTTCAGCATTGCTGCTTTGTTTCCATCATAGCACTTATCAGGATTTATAACTGAAAAATGTCTAAGTGCTTGTTCACTCATTTGTTATCTGTCTCTCTTTACTAAAATGCAACTTTCCTGAAAGCAGACATGGTATCTCTCTGGTTCACTGCTGCCTTCCTGCCACCTGGAAGAGGGCCTGGCATACAGTGATACTCGATCAATATTTGGTAAATGAATGAGTGAATGAACAGGGCCTCTGGGGTGAAAGAAGAAAACTTTGAGAGTTATTCTGACTTTCTCAATTTGTAGATAAAGGAGCTGAAGCCCAGAGTGGGAAAGTGATGTGTTCAATGTCACACAGCCCACATGGAGCAGACCAGGGTTGTGCAAGTCTTCACTCCCAGTTCCCAGACTACTTCTTCCCACTGAGGTATGTGCCCTGAATTATGGTTTCCTGCAGACTTGGTAAGAACCCGGACTACACAGTAACAAAGGCTAGGGATCTTGTATATCAGTCATATTCAGTTTGCTTAGGACCTGTCAAGAATTCCTCTTTGTTGATAAGTCTGGCCAATCTGCTGAGTTCCTGCCTTCCCTACAGACCTAGCTGTGGAGCAGTAGACATAGCAGCATTGGAGGCAGTAATGATACTATTGGTGGTGGTGACAGCATTGGCAGTGGTAGAGAGCTGCCAAACAGTAATGACAGCAACAACTAGCATTTACTGCATCCCTTATGTGTGCTACAAACTGAATTGAGTCTTCTTCTCCCCAAATTTATGTGCTGAAACCCTAACCCCCAATATAACTGTATGTGGAGCTAGGGCCTTTAGGAAGGTAATTAAGGTTAAATGAAATCATGAGGGTAGGCCCTAATCCCATAGCACTTTGTCCTTATAAGAAGACGAAGAGACACCAGAGTAAGCTCTCTCTCTGCATACTACAGAGGAAAGACCATGTGAGGACACAGTGAGAAGGTGGCTGACTTGCAAGCCAGGAAGAGAGGTATGATATTTTGTCATGGCAGACCTAGCAGACTAAGTCAGTGTGTACCAGGTCTTATTCTAAGTGCCTGACACATTTTCAGTCTTCTCAATGACCTCCTTCAGAGCTATTATTATTGTCCCCATATCTGTAGATGAGGTCAGTAACGTGTATAGGGTCACACTGCAGACTTGGTAAGAACCCAGTGAGTGGAAGAGCTAGGTTTTGGCTCTAGAATCTGTCATCTTAGCCAAGTTCAAGGTACAGTGTTTGCTTCCCTAATCTCTTATTCAGCATATCTGGGTTTAAATCCATCTGGAAGCTGCCAGCCCAGCATTACCTAGCATTACTCACTCCAGCTACAAGCTTAAACTAGAGTGGATTCCCAGGAGAAGAAATCCCAGTCATGTCGCTACTGCTCTCTCAAAGGTAGAGAGGAGACATCAAAAAGGGGAAAGATACCAATAAAGAAGGAACCAACAGAGATGCTGATGGAAACACTGCAAAAGGGCACATTCTGTCCCCAGTTTCTGGCTAAGTGTAGAGATCCTGCATTTCTGTAAGACTTGAGCCCCCCCAATTGTCTTGCTGCTCAGGACCTCCTCAGGGCAGATTTCCTTACCATATTCACTGCCCCCCATGGAGGTGCTGTGGATAGTCTCATTTTCTTTATTGTTGAACGTGTAGCAATTCCCGTACATTGGATGGTGGAAAAGTGTGAAGTTCCTGTGGAAGAAGAATATGGGTCAGAAGGGGCTGTACTACACCTGCCCGCCAACCACCCCCCCCCCCCCCCCCCCCGCCACTTGTGCTTTGCAGCAGAAGTCAGAATGGGCAGTGCTGACTGCACCAACTCTCTTTTGTGAACACTGGATGATAGAGAGGACTTTCCCCAACTTTCCTCGCATGAATGACAAACAAGGCCTCTCATCCAGGTTGACACATTGATGTAGAACTACTCTATGCTTTCTGTTCTCTCTCTTAATCCTTTTACCTCCTTCTCTGCCCTGACTTGGTATTTCTTGTACCATATGTCTGCCCCAGATTCCTCTACTCTTGAAGTTCTCAGCCAACACTTGACATTTTTCCATTCCAATCCTCAGTCCCAGGACATGATCCTCAGAGAAAGAATCACATCTTAGACATTTCTCCCTCCCTTCCTCCCTCCATGCTAGATCAGTGGTTCTCAATCATTGGTACGCATGATGGCAATATACCAGGTTTTATGTACACCATCTACTACTCTGTGTTTATGAGCAATTTAATGGGATCAATGATATTTTGACTCTACACCATCTCTATCCCCTTCACTGATTCTAGAGCTTAGCTCCTCTGTAAACTGTTTTCCAAAGGGCAGGGCTCCTGGGAAGAGCACCATTCCTTTGCAAGACCTACAGCTGAGCTGCAGGTACATGGAAGGGGCCTGGTACTCAAAGCCACTAGTCCTTGGAGCTAAGACAGCAGGCTTTCTCTCCTGACCTGGCATCACAGGACACCCCATCAAAGAAGCAGGTAACCAGAAGTTCCTCAGCAGAGTAGCTCATGTTGATTTTCTTCTCCAGAGGCACCTGTGCCATGATGTTCATGTAGTGCAGCTTATACCACTCCTGGATGGCATTGACTCCTGAGCTGAAGGTATAGACGACACAGCTGGACGTGTCATTTGGACACTGCAAATAAGTGGAGACATGAAGCTGAAGCCATTAGCCCTATCACTGGCTTTCAAAAGGATTGTAAGGATGAAGAACTGACACCCAGAACAGATACTCAGAGGAACATGAGGGGTCCCTGGGCAAGGATGGGCTTCTTCTCATGTCTGGGGGCTGAGGGACATTATCCTTAGGCCTTAAGGACCAAGAAGGAGGTCAGTGAAGAAAGAGTGACTCCCTATCAGGCAAAAAGCAAAATCAACTTCTTCAGGGTTCCCACACATTTGGGCTTCAGCTAATTATTGCTACTGAGTTTTTATAGGACCCTCACCATTTCCTACTGGATCCACAGTTAAATACTCTGAATTGTAGCTCAGACTCTGACACTGCTTCTCTGTGGGAACTCGGGTGAGGCACTGTATATCCATTACTTCACCAGCAAAATGTTGATGAAAATTTCAACCTTTCCCACCTCACACAGTAGTTGGTAAGAGCAGCATTTAAATTATATCATAATGAAGGTGTTCCAGCCAAGATGGAGGCATAGGTAGAAACCCTTTGCTTCCTTGCACAACCAAAAGAAGGATAACAACAAATCTAAAATCAATAAATAATCAGAAGTGCCAGAAAATCAAACTACATGAAACTCCAACAACCAAGGAATTAAAGAAACAGTCAACGAGAACAACCAGACCAATAAGAACCCACAGTGGACTGCAAGGGCAGGGCCAGCTGAGAGAAACCACGCAAGGCAGTGGACCTTGAGAGCAGTGGCAGGGCAGCGGACCTTGTGGGTGGGGCTGGCTGAATGGGAAACTGAGACTCAGAGTTGACTGTGGACTATGGCGGTTGCCCCAGTGGGAGAAACCACTAGTCTCACACAAGAGTTTCTTGGAAAATGGGCTAGAACTGAGCAGGAAAGCTGCATTGTTCCCTCTCTGGCCCCTCTCCAACAGGCAGCTCTACAGCACAGTAAGGAGGGTTGCCCTGCCCTGGTGAACACCTAAGGCCCCACCCCCTTACAACTTAACAGGTGTGCCAAGACAAAGAAATATGGCCCAAATGAAAGAACAGAACAAAACTTCAGAAAGAGAGCTAAGTGATGAGGAGATAGCCAACCTATCTGATACAGAATTTAAAGCCCTGGTAATGAAAATGCTCACAGAACTGACTGAGCTTGGTCAAAAAATGAAAAAACAAATGAAAGATACCCAAAATGAAATAAAGTAAAATATTCAGGGAACCAAGTGACAGGAAGGAAATCAGGGCTCAAAGCAATGATTTGGGAAAAAAGGAAGAGATAAACATCCAACTAGAACAGAATGAAGAAATAAGAATTCAAAAAAAAATGAAGAGAGAGTTAGGAACATCTGGGACAACCTGAAACATTCCAATGTCCAAATTATAGGGGTGCCAGAAGGAGAGGGCAGCAGCAAGAAATTGAAAATTTATTTGAACAAATAATGAAGGAAAACTTTCCCAATCTGGCAAAGGAAATAGATTTCCAGGAAGTCCAGGAAGCCCAGAGAGTCCCAAAGAAGTTGGACCCAAAGAGGAACACACCAAGGCATATCATCATTAAGCGACCCAAGATTAAAGATAGAGAATCTTAAAAGCAGCAAGAGATAAGGAGACAGTTACCTACAAAGGAGTTCCCATAAGGCTAAGAACTAATTTCTCAAAACAAACCTTACAGGCAAGAAGGGGCTGGAAAGAAGTATTCTAAGTCATGAAAGGCAAGGACCTACATCCAAGATTGCTCTATCCAACAAAGCTATTGTTTAGAATGGAAGGGCAGATAAAGTGCTTCCCAGATAAGGTCAAGTTAAAGGAGTTCATCATCACCAAGCCCATATTATATGAAATGTTAAAGGGACTTATCTAAGAAAAAGAAGATAAAAAATATGAACAGTAAAATCACAAGAAACTCACAACTATCAACAAATGAATGTAGAAGAAAAGCAAAGCAACAAAAACAAAAACTAAGCAAACAACTAGAACAGGAATAGAATCAGAGAAATGGACATCACATGGAGGGAGTTCAGTGGGGAGGGGGAAGGGAGGAATGGCGGGGAGGTACAGGGAAGCTGAAGCATAATTGACAGGCATAAAATAGATGGGGAGAGATAAAAAATGGTATAGGAAACAGAGGACTCAAAGAACTTATATGTACAACCCATGGACATGAACTAAAGTGGGGAATGCTAGAGGGTTGGGGGGGTGCAGGGTAGAGGGGTTATAAAGGGGAAAATTGGGAAAACTGTAATAGTGTAATTGGTAAAATATACTTTAAAATAAATTATATCGTAATGAGAGCTTTATGGGGAACTTGTGGTACATCCCAGATGCTCTCATCATGCAGGGCTTAAAAACTCCTATGTGACAGACATCAAAGGGTTGATTTTGGTATCAAGGAGAACCTTGTGTATATCTTATGAAAGGACCCAGGAAGAATTTGAAAAGTCTCAGTTATTAAGAGACAGGGCCATTCTTTTCAGGATCTGGGACTGGAATCATGAGGTCTCATAATCAGCATTCAAGGCTAGACTGTAGAGATGTAGTTCTTCTGCAGTGGTGGCTGGGGCATGGAGAAAAGGATGGTCATTGAGTTTGTCAAGGAAGGTAATGGAACTCATTTTTGGTGAATGGCTGCTTCTTTTGAACCCCTCAAACTGGACTAAGAAGGAGAGGTGAGAAGTTGGGTGAGAGCCCTTCATTAAGGCAAGCAATGCTGGGAACATTGGGTGTTTTTGCTGATTATTTATTTTCTTCCTTCTGGTGTCTGTTCCCCAATTTTGCTTCGATGGAATTTCATTTTCCTCTGTGGATACAGTCTGTTGAGGCTGTCCATCAAGGCCCTCACTCTCTGTGAGCCAACAGGTGACTAGGCTTGGCCAATAAGCTGTCCCAAGAGGGGATGTAAAATCATCTTTATGGAAGAGTTAACAAGAAGACTAAAATTAATTGAAGCTTATTTAACCCAGCAGCAGTATCTGAAATGAAGTTCCATCATTTCTTGTTACCAAGTTCCTGGATTTTCCCTAACTTCTGTCCTTTGAGAGAGCTCCATGAGTTACCTAACACCTTCTAAGACATCTGCTTTCTGCTTATGATGGCCTGCATCCACTTCAGTGGCCTGTATCCCATTCACCCTAACTGGGTGAGTTTTCTCCAATAGGGCTAAGGGGCTAAAGGCAAAAGAGAAACCTCCCTGGACCCACTATCTCCAGCCCACCCCATGCCCGGAGCCATAAGCATGTGTACTTACCAGCTGGAATCCCACCACCTCCTTCGACTCTTGGACATGCATGACATCTGATGCTTTATGAATGATGTTCCCACTGACTCTACGTTTTTGTCCTGTGAGGAAGTCTGTGGCCTTGCTGGTCTCACCCTCACTGAAGGCCATCAGTGGGATCAGGTTGAGGAATTTGGGTTGGGTGCCCTCCCATGCTGAACTCCAGGGCTCAGCCTCTCGGCGTTTCCTATGAGACTCAATCTCTGAGAAACCATACAGGGTCTTCAAGGCTGCTCTGGTCTCCTGTTCCAAGTCAGCCAGAAGGGGTCTAACAGCGCTGTACCTGCCAAGGTGGAGAACAGGAGTCAGGGAGAGAGGAAACCCCTCTGGCACAATGCTGGTACTTCTCCATGCTGTTTCCATCCACATGTGTCAGCCCTGTGCCCACTGCTCCTGTCCCCTTGGCCAGGGACAACAAGCCTGTTACAATTTGCCCCACCCCATGTGACTGCTAGCTCAAGTGAACAGGGACAGATCCTGTGTACTCTTGGGTGACTTCTTGTGGCTTTACCTCTGCCACCACTGTCTGCTTGCTCTCGGGATGTGTTGATGAGTTTGCCCCAACTAGCATTTCTGGAGTGGTGACTGTAGGTCCCTCCCATAATGCAGCCACTGCTAAATGGGAGTCTACCCACAGAGCAGGCTCCAACTCCACCCAGCACACTTGCCCTCTGATTCTCCTTGAGTCAGTGCTGGGAGGGAAGAGGTGTGACTTAACCTTGACAACCCTAAGAACAGAAGAATGATATAGGAGTTGACTGACTGAAGCATAATGACACCATCTTTCACAATACCAAATGATCCTTGCCTTCCTTTTAACTCTCCCCCCTCTCTCTCTCTTCCTTGCTCTGTGCACAGTGACAGAGGTAGTCTACTTGGGTTCTAGTTCCCCATCCTGATTCCATATGTATCATCTTGAACAAGGCATTTAGCCTTTCTGTGTGTCATTTCCCCATCTGTAAAGTGGAATAATTGGGAAGAGTCTATGAATTTATGTCTACCTATTTAATTAAATGGTTACTATTATTAATTTTATTAGTGTTCATTGTATTACTATTTCACTCTTCTAGCACAACATCAGATCAATGGATCTGATCATTAGGACAAAGACTGTGTTTGGATTCTTCAGTTTTATGCCACAGATCCTAGCACAGTGTATAACAATTTGTAGATGATTAGAGAACAAATAATGGACAGAAGGGAGGGGGAGGTAGAAAAGAGGAAGAAAGGGGTGGAGTAAGAAAAAAGAAAGACTTTGAGGTGGAGGATGAGTCTTAGACCTCATTTGGATTTTGAGCTTTGCTGTCAACTCATTGATGACTCTGGTCCAGCTAGTTCCCTTTGATAGTATTCCTCCCTTGTTCTTCCCTTCTCTCCACCCTACACCTGCTCTGACAAACTCTGCCAGATTCTGATCTGCCTCACAGACCAGTTTTCAATAATTCTGAGAAGGATACCAGTAACCCATTCAAAACAAGTCCTGTGGCAGATGATAGGGCAGTATCAAGGGCTGATTCTGCCCAGAGCCCAATGATTTCAATTAGTGGAATTAGGCTCACCCAGGTGAGGATTTGGGGCAGTCAAGACATTTCTGGAAGTAACCTGGGTGCCACTTTTGAGTCATCCTTGAGCTTATATCTCAGAAGCATGAGAGTTTGAGCTTGAAGAATTCAGGAGAAATGGCTAAGCTAGGCTGTGTGCATGCATGTACACATGTGTGCATGTGTGTGTGTCCAGATTGGGGGTTGGGGGTGATAGCTAATGGTCTAGCCTCCAAGCAAAACTGATCCTTGCATCTCCCTTCTGCCTTCCCTGAGCCAGTCCATCCTCAGAAGACAGTGATAGACTGAAAACTTGGTACAGATTTAGAAGCCAGAAGAGGGAAATTTACTAATGTTGGCAATGAATTCAAGTTTCTAAAAAGCATATCTGCAGGCTAGAGTGTGTCACTTTCAAGGAGGACCTTTGGCATCCAGAGAGGGCATGGCCCCACACCAGACCCCTGCTCCTGCCTCTTACTTGTAAGGGTTGATGTTGCAGATGGTTACTGCAGGAAAATCCAGCTTCTGGAAATGGATTTTGATGGAGACAGAGACAGTGTAGAAGGAGAGAACGAGGAGAGCACATTGCCAGAAAATCAGGGCCACAGCAGTCAACGTGAACAGGATCCAGAGCAGGCGCCGGAGGCGGCCACGGGACACCACAATGCGACGACAGCCGTGGGTGTTGGTGTTAAGACAGTACCACCTCATCAGCTCCTTAATGGTAGGTGCCTGAGGCCCTGTCACAGGCAGATTCTTCTTGATTTTGGCTTTGATCTTCTCTCCAGGAGCCATGGTGAAGATGGCACTTGGAAGGGCAGGCAGGCTGGAGGGGCAGAGAAGAACAACACGTGAGCTCACATACCCCAGGCCTGCTGGCATGGCTCTACAGGTCCAGTGCCCACGTACCCTCAGAGGCTGCCTTGCTTTTTTCCTTTGTAGGCTGGACAGTCTGTGTTCTGAGGCCTTGGCCCTTTCTCCAGGATACTTGTTTTTTGGCCAAAAAACAGCTGCCAAAGAGCTGCCTCCTCCACTTTTGGCCCCCAGGCCCAGTGTGTGGAGGCTGGAGGTTTAACCTGTGAATCACAGGACAGGTTTGAAGAACCTTTCACCAGGTGCTTCAGGCAGGAGCCCTCTGGTCCACTGGGCCAGCCCCTGTACCTTATATCATGTTTTACGGTGATTCTAGTATTATCCCCTGTGCCTTGTCACCTCCAAGAGGGCAGCCGTCCTAGCTCATCCTGCCCCCTGGTGCCCAGCTTAGGGTCTGGCACAGTGCAAGCATCTTGCAAATTGATTCTGACTGATTAAATCTGCCAAGAGAATTTCCCAACAGCCACCTTAGATCATGTTCAGTCCCTTCCCACCTTATTTTCCCAGCCCTTCAGCTGTTTTACTGAAAGTGGAGAGTTTCTGTTTCATTTCTGCTTCATTTCTTCTCTTTACAGTCAAGCTCTTAGCATTTCTAGGGCATGTAATATAACAACAGCCTACACCTATTGGTCACTTAATATTTGCCAGGGGCTGTGCCATAGTTCCTTGATTCTAAGACAGAATACAGTTTGATTTAATAAGAGCTTTGTTTGGGAGAAAGTGTTGGAAAGCAAATTACCACATTCATCAATGTACATGATGCATCTCAATTATGGAAAATTTACAACATGAAGTGACATTCTTTTTAGAAATGAATTTATATATGTGTATGTATCTAGGGTCATCTCATGATTATAATACACATGGTCTCATAAATACACACAGTCTTTCTATACATACATACATAATCTCTATATATTTTATTTCAAGTTTTAACAATCCAACAAGGTAGATTCAGGGATACTATTATTATCTCTATGTTATGTACAAGGAAAATGAGCTCAGAGAAGTGGAGTAACTTGCATAAGATCATACAGCTTGTTAAGTGAAGGAGCTGGATTAGAACAATGATATATGCCTGTGAGGGCTGAGATTGTGCTGGGTGCTGTGCCCACCCAAGGCAGTGAATTAATAGCTCCTGGGACTAAAGTGGTAAGGAAAGAGAAGAGATTTTGAGCTATTTGATTTCCAAAAGCTGGACAGATAGTGTGATCACTTTCTACTGGTATGGAGGAGGATATATGGAAATTCTGTCCCCTATGCCTGCATTGGTGACAGAAGCAAATGAAGACATATTCTAGGATATACAGGGGGTCCCCATGCTACCCAAGGGCCCACATCTTGGACAAGGACCTTAATTTTCTCCATTAAGTTCTTCAGGCAGGATTCTGGACTTTAGTTATTTTTTCTTCCCCATAAACCCAAGGAATATTGTCCAAAAATGGGAGCTAGGGCAAAGTTGGGAGGCTTTCACACTTATGATGCTAGTGGGTTTCAGGTTTATGTTGTAAAGGAATTAGAGTGCCCAGGGTGAAGGTGAAAGGTCCAGAGCAGCTGACCACTCCGAAACTGCCACAGATGTACATGATCTTGCTGACAGGAAGAAAACAATCTCTGATCCTCAAAATTATGCTATTAGCCTCTTGGCAAGAGGAATATAATTTATTTTGTCATTTAAAATATTGCGCATCTCCACCTCCTCTCTCATTATAATCCAAAGGCAAAAAAGTTAGTAAGAGTTCATTTTAAAAACCTAGTTGCAGGCTCAATGTCCTGCCACATAAAAGGTTTCTCTTCTATGAATGTTCAACAGAAACTGTGATTCTGAAAGCTGTCTCCAACACTCCTTCTTCTCACTGAAGACAACTCCTGGGGTCCCTTCATTAGCCCCCTCTCCAGAACTGACCTTGGGTCCAATGGATCACCTGCCAATATCAGTGAAACCACACAGGAAAGAAGGAAACCCACCTTGCCCATCAAAGAACAGATAGATGTTTGCACAAATAATATCTCAACTTCAAAGCAAAGCAAGTTTGTAGTTACTATTAAGTTGTACTGCTTGATTAAATAGGATGCTTTTGTGGGAGAATTTGTACCTGACACAGCACTCACTCTTCTAAGCATGTTACAGGTATTAACACATTTAATTTCCACAACAGTCTTCTGAGGTAGGTAACATGATTACCCCCATTATACAAATAAAACCAACACTGACAGGTTAAGTAGCTTGCCCAAGGTCACCCTAGAGAGTGGCTGAGCTGGGATTCGAACCCCAGAGTCCTCTACTAATACTACTACGATGATGACTACTACTACTATTGGAAGCAATAATAGCATCGATCATTTATTGATCCCTTACTCTTCCCCCAGGTATCCCACTCAGCTCTTTTTACACATTACATTCTTGAATCCTCACTATAATATATAAGGTACTACTACTATCCCCATTTCACAGAAGAGGAAACTGAGGTGCAGAGAGGTTAGGTAACTTGTCCAAGGTCACATGGGTAGAAAGGATCCTTTAAAATTCCAGGGTCCTGGCTCAGAATGGTGACTCTCACCCACCCCTTACCTCGACTATCCACTATACCAGTGAGGGAATTCGACCCTCAGGGGACCCCAGCTCCTCCGGGGGAACTGTGCAACCCCTGCCCAACCACAGAGCCCTCAGGTGTTGTTCTGAGGCCAATGGACAGCCTGGGTTGAAGCGACTGGAGAGAATCCTAACAACCAGCGTCAAGTGTTTGCTTCTTTCTGCAACTACAGTCACCCCAGAGAAAACACTCCAGAGGGTAAAAGGAGCAAACGCGGTCAAGTGCGCACCTCTAACCGGAGCTGGGAAGGGGTTTGCGCAGGTACTGGGCAGAGAGGCAGGTGCAATGCCGGATCCTGGACCCAGTTTCTGAGCAGCTCAGAAACCCCTCTCGCCACCCGTGTTCCTCTGGCCATAGCATGGGCAGAAGCCAGGGAACTGGAACCGAAATGACCTGGGACGGTGCCTCAGCATCCCGGCTACTTGGAGGTATCCCTGAACTGATGCGCTCACAGCTACCCAGTGGCGCAGATGGCGTCCGGGAAGCCGTGGGACCCCGTGGCCGTGGCCGCTCTTGCGCTTGAAAACCCCGAGCTGGTGCGGCCTGCCCCTGCTGGACTCACCTAACTTGTTTCCGAAGGCTCAGAGGCTAGACGGTGCTCGATCTCACGTTCTGCTCCGTTCTGCTGCTACGAGCACAGCGAGCACAGCGCGAGCATCTCTGGGCGCCGCGGCCGCCGGGCTCCCAAGGAGGCTCGCCTGGCCCCGCCCCCAGCCCCTCCCCCCCCCCCCCGCCCCCCGCCTGCCCTCACCTGCCCAGGTGTGTTTCGCAGCCGGCGGAAGCTGTTCTGCTGCCCGGAGCCCGCCAAGGTACCGCAGCATTTCCTGCCACCTCGTGGCCACTCTGTGCCCTTGCTCGTCCTGCGTGCGTCTTTTGGTGGCAAAGCGCAGTGCCTGCCGCCGCCCGGAGGCCACCCTGCGCCCTACATTCCTCTGGGTCTGTGTGGCACCGTCTTCAAGTTTCTCGCAGTGCCTCCTGCCGCCCTGTTACTTTCCAGAGCAGGTCACTCTGTCCAATTGACTGCCCGGCCGCCCTAGGACCAGGAGAAACCCCAAGCAATCTGGACCAGGGCTTCCTCCTGACCTGCAGCGAGGCTTCCCCAGTGCTACCTGAGTCCAGCTGCTGGCTGTAGGGGTTGTTCAGCCAGATGGCTCATACTCTGATCTCGTCAGCTGCCTTTTTATAGGTATTCAGCAGATACCTAAGAGAAATGCTTTTAGAAAATTACAACTGTAAGGGACCATAGCGACACTTCTGTCTCAGTCCCTTTGAGTAGACAGAAAACAGGCATGGAGAGAGGAAGGAGTCTGTTCTGTCTCAGAACTTCTCAGACTAACCTGTGCATACCATCACCTGCTGATGACGTTAAAATGCAGATTCTAATTCAGTGGGTATGGGGCTTGGAAATCTGCATTTCTGATTTCCCAGGTGATGCATCTCTTGCTGGTCGAAGAACCACACTTTGAGTAACAAGAGCTACTTGCTCAAGTGAGTGGAAACTATTTTACACTTTTCGAGGGCAATTTTTAAAAAGCCCATAAAAAATCTCAATTGTTTATTTTAGCAATATACGCACATGGTAAATAGCTCAGATAATAAAGAGGAAGTGGTAATTTTTTTTTATTACTGCTTCAGTTTTGCTAGTTGTTATCAGTCTATTCTGGTTTTCTGCTTCTTCCTCATTCAGTTTTGGAAGATTGCATGTTTCTAGAATTTACCCATTTCACCCAAGTGCCCAATTTCTTGGCCAATAGCTGTTTATAATAATTTCTTACAATCTTTTGTATTTCTGTGATATCAGTTGTTACTTCTCTTTCATTTCTGATTTTATTTATTGGGTTCTCTTTTTGATGAGTCTGATTAACAGTTTGTCAATTTTATTTATCTTTTCAAAGAACCAGTTCCTGGATTCATTCATCCTTTGAAATGGTTTTTTTGGGGGGTGGGGGTTCTCTATGCCATTTCATTCTGCTCTGATCTTGATTATTTTCTTCTGCTTCCTTTGGACTTTGTTTGCTGTTGTTCTTCTGGTTCTTGTAGATGTAGGGTTAGGTTGTTTATTTGAGATTTTTCTATCTTCTTTAGGCAGGCCTATATCACTACTAACTTTCCTTTCAGGACTGCCTTTGCTATGTCCCATATAGGTTTTGGGTTGTTGTGTGGTCATTTGCATTTGTTTCCAGATACTTTTGATTTTTCCCTTGATCTCATAGTTAACCCATTGATTATTTAATAACATGTTTTTCAGTCTCCATGTGTTTGTGTGCTTTTGAGTTTTTTTCATGAGCTTGTTTTCTAGTTTTAAGCCATTGTGATCCAGGAAGATGCTTGATATGATTTCAGTTTTCTTGAATTTGTTAAGGCTTGTTTTGTGTCCTAACATGTGGTCTATCTTTGAGAATGATTCATGAGCATTTGAGAAGAATGCATATTTTGCTTCTTTTGAGTGAAATGTTCTATAAATAGCAGTTAAGTCCATTTGAGAAAGTGGAAGTCTTTCTATAATCTGGTTAACAGTTTTCTTATTATTTTATATATTTATATGTGCAGTGGGATTATGAAGTATACCCCGTTCTTTAAGTTTGTTTTAGCGACAGTACACTACACAGTTACATTATTTTTTATTGTTATTCAAGTATAATTGTTTCCATTTTCAACATATATTCTTATTGTAAGTAAATGAAGCCAGCTTTTTTATTCCTTGATATATTATGAGTAACTTTTTCCTAAGCATTCCATTCACACAATTTATTTAATCAATCCATTGATATATTTTAATGTTGCCTCTAGTTTTGCATTAATATGGAAGTATTTTTCCAATACTTCCTAACCCTATAATTCCTTCAATGTTGTCTTTCTATATATCAACTCCAATCAAGGTAGGCAGAATGGCTTAACCAACCTCCCAGTGGCACAAATCATGTAACATTGCTGTAGCAACTGATAACTGATACAACTTCACTCAAATAGAAGCCTTGAAAGACCCAAGAATTTCAGGACTATTGGGATCAATGAGAGACTCAACAGCAAGCCATGGACAGAAGAATCAGAGCCTAGGAAATGCAAACAGCAAGGGCCACATTCTGAGAACACTAAAGTCACTTACATTTAACATCAACTTCTCCTTTCTCAATGTTACTGGAATCCTGGGACTGGAATTAGTCTTGGTAAAGTCATTTGGTTTCAAATAACAGAATCAGACTCAAGTTAGTATAAGTTAAACTAAGAAATGATTAAGTGGACACAAGCAGAAGTCTTTTACAGAATCCAGAGAAACACAAGGCCTCTGGAGAATGGGAACCAGGAAAGTTCTGGATCCTTTAGGGGAGGATTTTTGGGGCTTTCTTGAGTTTCCAATGCCCCTCTTAGTCTCAGAGGGTCTTTAGATAGAATTTGATTTGCCAGTGGCCTCCCAGTGAGCTGGGTTCATTGGGTCAGTTGTCCTCATCCTCGGTCTGATTGGCTAGCACCATCAGGATAGAAACACAGAATAAAGATGGCATAAGGTCCACCACTATGGATGAATGGACAACTCTCAGAGAAAGTGGCTATAAACAAAGAAAGAACCTTAAAAGGAAGTGAACCAATAGCTCCCTTTGTTGTCAGTACTATGGCTTCTAGTCCACTTAGGAAAAGGCAATATTAGATAAGACTTATGCTATCCCCTAAATACACAGACTTCATAAATTTGCTTGCCAAAAGCAATGGTGAAGTGGTCATATGTTTTCTTTTTTCTGCCAACATCCATTTCCTTTTATTCTGGAGACATCTATGAATTTCCTTTGGAGAACCATTCATCTCTCTTTCTCAGTCCTTGAACAGCAGTTCAAGTTGGGTTGATTCTGCCTCTGCCTGTAGGTCTAGCCAATCAGCATATCTTATCATTCAAGTCATAGGGCTTTTTTCAGTAGTGGGCATGGGCTCCAATTCTATTCAATGAGAGTCATGCACATCTAGCACATTTTCTGGAAGATTACAAAGGAGAACTTTTCTTTCTGTTTGGACTGCTAGAAGAAAGGACTGTTTTATTCAAAATCTGGAGGGGAGAGGAGTTATCACACGGGGTTTGAGAGTGAAGTCAACACCAAGAAAAGCAAAGCTGAGAGATGGAGAGAGTTCCAGCTCTGATTATAAAATGCATGTCTTTATACTCAGTACTACCTGAGTCTACCTCCTGGATTTTTTAGTCACACAAGCCAATAAATTTACTATAGTCCTTAAGTTGTGTTGAATTCAGTTTATTTTAGTAACCAGAAACCAAAAGAGTTCCAACTAGTAGAAAGAGGATAAAAACACACTATCTTCCCACATGGACTGGTCGTGCCATTTTATGTTTCTTAAAATAAGTATATTCCATATCCAGTTGCAGATGAAGTATCTACACATTTTCTGGGGAATGTTTTTATTTTTTCTATGCCAGATGACACCAATAAGGACCCTGCACTACTAAAAGGGAAAAGTGGAATTTGAACTATGACAAGAAATAGACTCTTTGTAATCTGGGACCTATTTAGCTATCTCAGTACAGCCCAAAATTTATCAAATTATCTCTACAGGACCTGTAGTTTGTTGTAAACCTTGGTGTGGGCTCAATGGGGTGCAAATTTCCAGGCTCATATTGATGTTATGTAACAAGATAGTAAGATTCCAAAAATTATCAACAAGGTCTTTAATCAGACCCAACGACCTGGGTACTATTTCTGTGTATAGTCTTGCCTGATTGCTATTTGGGGCAAATAGCATCAAATTTGGTAACATTATGGAAATGTAAATTTGGTTACATCTATTTTCCAGGACACTTTCTTTATGCAATAAAGCACACATAATTCTGACAAAAGTAGCATCATTTTCCTAATGTAAGAAACATTTTTTAAGACTTTATTTATTTATTTTTAGAGAGGGAAGGGAGGGAGAAAGAGAGAGAGAGAGAGAAACATCAATGTGCAGTTGCTGGGGGCCATGGCCTGCAACCCAGGCATGTGCCCTGACTGGGAATCGAACCTGTGATGCTTTGGTTTGCAGCCCACGCTCAATCCACTGAGCTACGCCAGCCAGGGCAAAATATTTTTTTTTTTTAAAGATTTTATTCATCCATTTTTAGGGAGGAAAGGGAGGGAGGAGAGAGAGAGAGAGAGAGAGAGAGAGAGAGAGAGAGAGAGAGAGAGAGAGAGAGAGAGAGGGAAACATCAATGTGCGGTTGCTGGGGGTTATGGCCTGCAACCCAGGAATGTACCCTGGCTGGGAATCGAACCTGGGACACTTTAGTTCCCAGCCCGCGCTCAATCCACTGAGCTACGCCAGCCAGGGCCTACAAAATATTTTTTAATTAATCAGATTCTTTAAGGATCAAGAGACATGCACAGATTACCTATGATGATGGGGGTTTATTGAACCCCCACCACTACGACTATCACAAGAGGGTTCCTGATGGAATCTGTTCCTCTTGCCTGCATGAAATCCATTCTCCCTCCTATTGGCATCAGAGCCTATGTTTTCCTTTGAAAGATCATCTTCTCCTACCTTTTGTCCATGTGGTTCTGATAGGAACCCCATTCTTAGCCCCAGTCCTAACATTTCTTTCCAAGGTCATAGTTAGTTCCAGAAAGAGCATGCTTCTGAAGCCAGCCAATAAAAAAAACCCTTCCCCTGGATCGAGTATAACCAGCATTTTTGCTAATAGATTCAAAGTCTTACCAACTTTCCAGCAGTTTCAGAAGGTTTCCACTGCCCTATATGCCACCTACTTGGCCCTTGCCAATTGTACATCTTAGCTTGCATCATTTGAAACACTCCACTTCTAGTACTTATTTATAACTCAGGCAGGACTGTGTATGCTTCAAGTATTAGAAACAAACAACCTGGAACTAGCTTAGGTTTAAGAATGAAAGAAATGCCCTGGCTGGCATAGCTCAGTGGATTGAGCGCGGGCTGTGAACCAAAGCATCCCAGGTTCGATTCCCAGTCAGGGCACATGCCTGGGTTGCAGGCCACAGCCCCCAGCAACTGCACATTGATGTTTCTCTCTCTCTCTCTTTCTCCCTCCCTTCTCTCTCTAAAAATAAATAAATAAAACCTAAAAAATAAATAAATAATAAATAAAAAATTAGCACAACATTTAAAAAAAGAATGAAAGAAATTATTTCCTGTACTGGGAAGTTTGACCTTAGGCCCATCTTAACCCTGAATTCAAAAGATGTCATTGTCTTTAAGTCTTGGCTCTACTTCTCAGTGTTTATGCCACTCTCTGTCCAGTGTAGTCATAAGATGACTGCATTAGCTCCAGCCCTCATGTGCACATAACTAAGTCCAGCAGGACTGATAGCTGAAGCATAGATTGGATTGTAGGATTAGCTATGAATCCTGATTGGGCCTTATTACTTTGCCTGAGATATGTTTCAACTCCTAATCGAACACCATTAGAATAATGGAATGCACTCATTGGCTTTGGTTGGATTACATGCTCTGCCTTTGAGTAGAATCAGCTTCACTCAAAACACATGGGCTGAGAGTAAGGCAGGGGTGGTTCCCCAAAGCAAAGTCAGGGTCAATTTTGGTTTGGGAAACATCTAGTCTTTTGTAACTTCTTTCCTTTTGCCTTCTTTGGCACTGGCAATTAATAATTGTTTAGGTGAAACACTCTCTTTTTTGGTTTCTCTGATATATCATTTTTTCTAAAATTTATTCATACTCCTTGGGACTTTGTGTCATTCCTCTGTAGAGTCTCTCAGTTTTAGAGATCAATGTCAGGGTTCATGGACTCAGGAACCCAGTCATGTGGTACAGCAGGAAATCTTAAATCTTCTGGAGAGTTGGAGGAGATATCAAGTGGTTTAGCAGACTTAGTTAAACTGATATAAGGACTTATGATTCAGTAGCATGGAATCAACAAAGTGTGGAAACCCAGTGAGTAAGCTTGCTCCCAAGTTTGGTTCTTTCAAGGATTCCTGTGGTTTTGGAATGATGTGCTGATGATCCAAGATGATGGTGGAGTAGGTGGGAGTGACACTAACCTCCTTCCAGTACCAAACTGGAATTACAACTAAACTGTAGAACAATCATCCTGAATAACCAACTGAACCACTAACTGGAGAGAAGCCTTATAACCAAGGACTTAACAGAAGGGGCTATATTGTAATTGGTAGCAACTGCAGAGGAGTGAGAGGGCTGGCTAGGCTCCCACAGGCAGCAGCTAAAGTTTCAGAGGAATATCTCAGCTTCATGGACTTCCCCCTGACAAGTGTGGGGGTCTAAACCCCAAGCTGGGCTCCCCAGCCTAGAGCATTAGAACTGGGAAAGGTGCCCACATAACATCTGGCTGTGAAAAACATTGGGGCTCTTGTCCATCAGGGAGAGATGGTTAGAGGCACAGAATTTTGCTCACAGCCACTCAACTGGGCTCCAGCAGGTGGAGGGCAGATTGGACTAGAGCCATATGAGGAGCCCTTGGGAGGGAGCTAAGGTGTCAGCACCAGGATCCCTGTGCTGAGTCATCACCCATACTGCAGAAATCATCTTTCTCAGGCACAGAAGTCCCCTCCAAGTAGCATCAACCTTGGGGGAAGCAATAACCTTACCCACTGAAATCCCTCTCATCCTACCCTGTGGATCTTATGCCCTGTTGAGGAGTTTAGCTGGGGGCTCTTTTAGTGACTAAGCCTAACAGGCAGCCTGCAGGCAGAGAAAGATCTCTGGGAGCTTTGAGACTTTAGCTGCCTCCCACATGAGTCTGGTGCTAGTCAAAGTAATCCTTGGTATTCAGCCTGGTTCTTTCCACACACACCCAGACCCAGCAGAGGCAGCCACAAACTGTGGATCACTGATAGTTCCAAACAGGTTGCCCAGGGCCAGTCACAGGCAACATTTGACATAGATCTGAACCAGAGGCCCTTCAAAGAGGTCTAGAAACAATACACCCAATGGCCAGCTTCAGACAAAAACAGAGCAGGATCCAATAAGCTTCACAAGCAGCATATACACAGGTAGATCTTGGCAGGCACTTGACCCCACTGAGGCAAATTCCACTTCATGTGATCAGCACCTGCACAGCAGCTTGCACACTGTGTTGTGGGGGCAGGGGGGGGTGGTGATAAGCCTCACAGTCAGTTGCCTGAGGGTTAATTCCATGTATGAGTGGGCCAATAGCAATCAAGAGTCAATTACAACAGGAGGGCCCACATAACTGTGCACAAGGGACATTCCTAGAGCACCCAGCTCAGGTAATCAAGGAGAGTGTGCTACTGGGTCCCACAGGACACTTACTGCATAAGGCTACCATATTAAGACTGGGAGTCATAGAAGATGGATCTAATACATAGAAATGAACATAAAGAGGCAGCCAAAATGGGGAGACAAAAAAATAATGATGTCTTTCCTTTCTCATGAATGCTACCTTAACCCACGAGCATGAGATCAAGGCTCTCTCTTCATGCATGCTCATTAATCCAGTCTTAAAAAAACCCTACTATGCTTGATCACTGGGAACTAGGGGACAGGACTCTTAGATTCATTTACTTGCATGTGAGTTTCATAATGGTTTTCCTGATGCTTCTTTTACAGGAAGCTAGCTTTCAATGATCAGCACTGTGGACAGTGTCTATAGATGTGTTTGTGAGTTCTTCCTTTATGCAGGAGGTCTCTAATGGGATGCTCCTCTCCTGAAAAATGCCACTTGCAGCTTGGAGATGGATATTAAAAAAGGATAAAGTAGTGAAAGTGACCTCCAACAGCTGAGTTATTCAGTTGACATAGAAAAGATGTCACAGATTGCCTTTATAACTAGAAATGTACAGCTGATGCTTGACATTTGTACTTGTTTACGTTCTATAAAGTCACTATAAACACTGAGTTAGCAAATACTGAATCATTGCTCCAAGGTGAAATACAGACTTAGGTTTCTGAGAAGCTCTGATCACAACATATTCATCAATTGATCAATGCATAACTTTTAAAAATGTGTTTCTGATTAAAGACACACTAACATATATTATTGATTCATTCATATTGAACTCACAGCCAACAACACTGTAATCATCCTGGACAAAGCTTATCTAACACACATACTTTCTCTGGAAGGCTCATCACTACCTTTCATGATGACCTTATTTAAAATTGTAACGACAAGAGAAATTTTCTGTTTCCCTTTACTGGTTTACTTTTTTCCATAGCACCAATTTTCAACACTGCATATATTATTTCTATCTTGTTTGTATTTCCCATTAAAATATAAGTTTCTTGAAAGCAGGCATTTTACCTACTTAGTTCATTGCTTTATCTGCAGGGTGGATAGAACAGTGCTTATACACAAAGGGGCTCAATGCATATTTTATGAATAAACGAATGAGTACAATAACAGAGCCAGGTCCCATTTGGGGTCATGGTTGGCTCCTCTGGCTCTAAAAGGCTATATGCCTGTGCAGAAGCAGGTTTTGTCACAAATGCCCAGATAAATTTCAGTTTGGAGAGTTGAACAAGCTGCAAAGAGACAGTTATATCAGACTTCCAGGAAGATGGAGGCACAGGTGGACGCAACGTACCTCCACGCACAACCAAGATTAGAACAACAACAATTTAGAGGCAGAATAACACCCAGAACTGACAGAGAATTTATCTGAATGGAAGTTGGACAGCCAAGAAGTTGAAGTAGACCCATTCATCCAGACCGGTAGGAGTGGTGGAGAGGAGCAGCCAGGCGCGGGTCACAGTGCATGGAGAACAGGGAGAACTGGGCGCCTAAGGCAACCGGGAGTGTGTAAGGTATCTGGGGCATGCAAGATCACAGCGGGTGGACCCTGAGTATGCAAGAGGCAGCTGGCAGACCCAGTGAGGCAGTGATTGTGGACCAGGGCAGAGCGCACAATCCAGGATCCCAGGGAGGGGACTGGGGTCCCAGGAGAATGGAGCTACTGCCATTGTTCCCTCCCGCCCCTACCCCCGCCCCCACATACAATGTCACAATCTAGCGACTGGGGTGCCCAGCCCTGGGGAACACCTAAGGCTCTGCCCATCACCATAACAGGAATGACCAGACCCCCCACCACCCCCCAAAAAAGAGAGAGAGAGACATGTCTCAAACAGAAGAACAGATCGATGCCCCAGGACTCATCATTTTAAGCAACCGAGAGATAGCCAATCTATCAGAAGCACAGTTCAAAACACTGGTGATCAGGAAGCTCATGGAACTGGTTGATTTTGGGTGTAAATTAGATGAAAAATGCAGGTTACCATAAAAGAGATGAAGGAAAATGCACGGAGAACCAATAGTGATGGGAGGGAAACTGGGATTCAAAACAATAGAGTGGACCAGAAGGAAGAAAAAAACAACCAAACAGGAAAGAATGGAGAAATAAGAATTCAAAAAAATGAGGAGAAGCTTGGGAATCTCCAGGACATCTTTAAATGTTCCAACATCTGAATTATAGGGGTACCAGAAGGGGAAGAGGAAAAGCAACAGATTGAACATGTATTTGAACAAATAATAAAGGAGAACTTCCCCATTCTGGCAAAGGAAATAGACTTCCAGGAAGTCCAGGAAGCTTAGAGAGTCCCAAAGAAGTTGGACCCAAGAAGAAACACACCAAGGCATATCATCATTACATTAGCCAAGGTAAAAATGAAGGAGAGAATCCTAGAAGCAGCAAGAGATAAGGGGACAGTTACCTACAAAGGAATTCCTTCCCATCAGACTGTCAGCTGATTTCTCAAAAGAGACCTTACAGGCAAGGAGGGGCTGGAAAGAAGTATTCCAAGTCATGAAAGACAAGGACCTATATCCCAGATTACTCTATCCAGCAAAGCTTTCATTTAGAATGGAAGGGCAAATAAAGTGCTTCTCAGATAAGGTCAAGTTAAAGGAATTCATCATCACCAAGCCCTTATTTTATGAAATGTTAAAGGGACTTATCTAAGAAAAGAAGATAAAGAAAAAAACATGTATAGTAAAAGGACAGCAAACTCACAATTATTAACAGCCACACCTAAAGCAAAACCAAAAGAAACTAAGCAAACAACTAGAACAGGAACAGAACCACAGAAATGGAGATCACATGGAGGGTTAGCAACAGGGGAGTGGGAGGAGGAGAGAGGGGGAAAGGGTACAGAGAATAAGTAGCATAGATTGTAGGTTGAAAATAGGAGGAGGGTAAGAATAGTATGAGAAATGTAGAAGCTAAAGAACTTATAAGTATGACACATGGACATGACTAAAGGGGGGGATGTGGGTGGGAGAGGGTGTACAGGATGGAGGGGAGTGAAGGGGGAAATGGGACAACTGTAATAGCATTATCAATAAAATATATTTAAAAAAGAGAGACAGTTATATCACAACTTTTGTATTCCAAAAGGGTAGAATGTGCTTATAAATGATATACAGAGGGCCAGCTTCTTGGATATGTGACTTGTGTAGTTGCATTAGGCTGTACATTTAGAAGGGTCTTGTGCTATGTTTAATGCTCTTCTGTCAACATCTTTGAAATTTTTAATAATTTATGTACACAGGGCTCTGCATATTCATTTTCACTGGGTCCCACAAATTAAGTAACTAGCAGAACTAGTTACATAGTCTCCTTGGATTTATGAACATTGTGAGTGATAAAGGTTGGGATTACTATAGCTAACAATAACAAAATCCAGCTGGACTTGGAGCTTTCCTAGTAGGAGAGGAGTCAGTCTGAATAGGGACCAGAAGTTCAGTTTCTGGAGGGGAAATAAAAGTAAACTAATATTCACTAAACCTTTAGCTCTATGAGGGTAGGAATTTGATTTGTATTGGAGAAAAAAATTGATGTTGAATGTACTAGTTTTTCAGTTTTTCTCTATGTTTGAAACATTTCATGATAAAAAATTTAGGAAGTAAGCAAATCATTAGCAATATTTGTCCACTGAGATAAAGTGCATTTCTGAGTATTTTATTTATTACTAATGAAGCAGATGATCTGTTGCTTTATGACTGGATCAATAGCTTACTTGACAATAATTGATCTCCACAATGTTTTCAAGCATCTCTTAGGAAATAATTAATTTAGATGATAAAGAGGGAGTTTGCTATTTTAATAGCTATTAATGTCTTCTTGGCTATCCCTTTTTTAAAAAAAAGTACTCAAGTTGTGTTTGATAAGATTAATCATTATAAAAATGTTAAGCATTACAGAAAAAAATGAGTATCTTGCTTAATAACCATTTACCTCGGACACAAATCCCACCTCCTTATTAATAATTTCATGTATTCTTTCAGACGTAAGATTGTTATGCAAATCTAGAAAACTATATTACCTACATGGGCTTATAGCTTTTTCTGCAATCTCCTTTTTTCCACTTAATTACAACTTATGGTAGTCTTTCCATGTAGATCCATAAAGGGGTATCTTATTCTTTTTAATGACTGCATAGTATTCCCTATACCTTTTGATCTATAGATATTTTTCTTTTTTTTTTTTAAATTTCATTTTAATAGTTGAAGTACAGTTTTCTGTCCTTTACTCCCATCCCAGCCCACCCACCCATTCCTCCCCACCTCCCTCCCATTTCCACCCCCCTAGTTTTTGTCCATGTGTCCTTTATATTTGTTCCTGCAAACCCTTCCCATTTTCCCCTGAAATTCCCCTGAAATTCCCTCCCCTCTCCCCTCTAGTCACTGTCAGCCTGTTCTCTATTTCAGTGTCTTTGGCTTATTTTTCTTGTGTGTTTGTTTTGTTGTTTAGGTTCCTGTTAAAAGTGAGATCATATGGTATTTGTCTTTCACTGCCTGGCTTATTTCGCTTAGCATGATGCTTTACAGCTCCATCCATGCTGTTGCAAAGGGTAGGAGCTCCTTCTTTCTTTCTGCTGCATATAATTCCATTGTGTAAATGTACCATAGTTTTTTTATCCATTCATTTGCTGATGGGCACCCAGGTTGCTTCTAGAACTTGGCTGTTGTAAATTGTGCTGCTATGAACATTGGGGTGCATAGGTTCTTTTGGAATGATGTTTCAGGATTCTTAGGATATAATCCTAGCAGTGGAATTGCTGGGTCAAAAGGCAGATCCATTCTTAGTTTTCTGAGGAAATTCCATGCTGTTTACCATAGTGGTTGTACCAGTCTGCAGTCCCACCAACAGTGCAGTAGGGTTCCCTTTTCTCCACAACCTCTCCAACACTTGTTGCTTGTTGCTTTGTTTATGATGACCATTCTGACTGGTGTGAAGTGGTATCTCATTGTGGTTTTAATTTGCATCTCTCTGATAGCTAGCAATATTGACCATCTTTTTATGTGTCTCGGGATCCTCTGTGTGTCCTCCTTAGAGAAGTGTCTGTTCAAGTCCTTTGTCCATTTTTTAGTTGGGTTGCTTGTCTTCTTAGAGTGGAGTCATGTAAGTTCTGTATATATTTTGGAGATTAAACCCTTGTATGAGGTATCATTGGCAAATATGTTTTCCCATACAATTGGTTCTCTTTTTATTTTAATACTGCTTTCTTTAGCTGTGCAAAAGCTTTTTTATTTTGATGAGAACCCATTTGTTTATTCCTTCCTTTATGTCCCTTGCTCTAGGGGACATATCCATAAAAATATTGCTGCATGAAATACCTGAGATTTTTCCTGCCTATGTTCTCCTCTAAGACTTTAATTGTGTCACGGTTTATATTTAAATCTTTTATCCACCTTGAATTTATTTTTGTGTAAGATGTAATTTGGTGCTCGAGTTTCACTTTTTTTTGCATGTAGCTGTCCAGTTCTCCCAACACCATTTGTTGAGAGGCTATTTTAACTCCATTTTATGTTGCTGCCCCCTTTGTCAAATATTAATTGACCATAGAGACTTGGGTTTATTTCTGGGCTCTCTGTTCTGTTCCATTGGTCCCTGTGCCTGTTTTTATGCCAGTATCAGGCTGTTTTTTTATTATAGTGGCCTTGTAATACAGTTTAGTATCAGGTATTGTGATCCCTCCCACTTTACTCTTCATTGTCAAGATTGCAGCGGCTATTTGAGGTCATTTATGGTTTCATATAAATTTTTGAAGTGTTTGTTCTATGTCTGTGAAATATGCAATTGTACTTTAATAGGTATTGCATTGAAGCTGTAAATTGCTTTGGGTAGTATGGATGTAACCCAATGTTACATGATTAATGAACCATGTTACATGGTTAATACATGATTAACATCATGTTTTGATGATGCTACTTCTTTAGATCCATGAACGTGGTATATGTTTCCATTTGTTTGTGTCTTCCTTGATTTCTTTCTTCAGTGTTGTGTAGTTTTCTGAATACAGGTCTTTTGCTTCCTTGGTTAGGTTTATTCCTAGGTATTTTATTTTTCTTTTTGCTATATCAAATGGGATTTTTTTCTTGATTTCTGCTTCTGCTGTTTCATTGTTGGTATACAAAAATGCCTTTGATTTCTGGATATTGACTTTGTATCCCGCCGTTTTGCCAAATTCATTTATTAAGTTGAGAAGTTTTTTTGGTGGAGTCTATAGGATTTTCTATGTACAGTATCATGTCATGTGCAAACAGTGACAGTTTTGTTTCCTCCTTTCTGATTTGGATGCCTTTTATTTACTTTTCTTGTCTGATTGCTGTGGCTAAAACTTCCAATACTATGTTGAATAGAAGTGGTGAAAGTGGACAACCTTGTCTGGTTCCTGATCTTAGTGGAAAAGAGTTTAGTTTTTGGCCATTGAGTATGATGTAGGTCTCTCATATGTGGCCTCTATTATGTTGAGGAATGCTCCCTCTATTCCCACTTTGCTGAGTGTTTTTTTTATCATAAATAGGTACCGTACCTTATTGATTGCTTTTTCCAGATCTATTGATATGATCATGTGATTTTTGTCTTTGCTTTGTTTATGTGATGTATTACATTTACTGATTTGTGAATATTGTACCATCCTTGCATCCCTGGGATGAATCCCACTTGGTCATGGCATATGATCTTTTTACTGTGTTGTTGGATGTGGTTTGCCAATATTTTGTTGAGGATTTTAGCGTCTATGTTCATTAGTGATATTAGCCTGAAGTTTTCTTTCTTTGTTGTGTCTTTATCTGGTTTTGGGATTAGGATGATGCTGGCCTCATAGAAAAAGTTTGGGAGTCTTTCATCATTTGGGATTTTTTGGAATAGTCTGTGAAGGATAGGGGTTAGCTCTTCCTTAAATGCTTTGTAGAATTCTCCTGTGAAACCATCTGGTCCAGGGCTTTTGTGTGGGAGTTTTTTGTTTACTGCTTCAATTTCATCTGCTGTTATTGGTCTGTTCAGGCTTTCTGCTTCTTTTTTACTGAATTTTGGAAGATTATATTTTTCTAGAAATTTGTCCATTTCACCTAGGTTTTCAAATTTCTTGGCATGCAGCTCTTCATAGTAATTTCTTACAATGCTTTGTATTTCTGTGGTGCCAGGTGTAATCTGTCCTCTTTCATTTCTGATTGTGTTTATTTGGGTCTTCTCTCTTTTTTTCTTGATGAGCCTACTTAAAGGCTTGTCAATTTTGCTTATCTTTCCAAAGAACCAGCTCCTGGATTCACTGATCCTTAGAATTGTGCTTTTAGTCTCTATGTCATTTAATTCTGCTCTGATCTTGGTTATTTCCTTCCTTCTGTTTGCTCTGGGCTGTCTTTATTGTTGTTCCTCTAGTTCTTGTAGACATAGGGATAGGTTGTTTGTTTGAAATGTTTCTATCTTTTTTAGGTAGGCCTGTATCACTTTGAATTTCCATCTCAGGACTGTATTTGCTGAGTCCCATAAGTTTTGGGTTGTTGTGAGTTCATTTTCATTTGTTTCCAGAAACTTTTTGATTTCTTCCCTAATTTCATTCTTGACCCATTCATTGTTTAATAGTGTGCTATTTAATCTCCATGATTTTGAGGGGTTTGGGTTTTTTTTTCCCCTTAGGGTTGGTTTCTAGTTTCAGTCCCTTGTGATCTGAGAAAATGCTTGGTATGATTTCAGTTTTCTTGAAATTGTTGAGGCTTGTTTTGTGTCCTATCGTGTGGTCTATCTTTGAAAGTGTTGCATGTGCATTTGAAAAGAATGTGTATTTAGCTTCTTTGGGATGGAGGGTTCTGTATATATCAGTTAAATCCATTTCATCTAGAGTATTGTTCAATGCCACAATATTTTTGTTGATATTTTGTTTGGAAGATCTGTCCATTTTTGACAGTGGAATGTTAAAATCCCCCACTATAATTGTGTTGCTGTCAATATCTTTCTTGAAGTCCTCTAAGATTTTCTTTATGTATTTGGGTGCTCCTATGTTGGGTGCATATATATTTACAATATTTTTGTCTTCTTGGTAAATTCTTCCCTTGAGTGTTATGAAATGACCTTCTTGATCTCTCTTTATGGCCCTTTTTTGGAAGTCTATTTTGTCTGATATGAGTATTGCTACCCCGGCTTTTTTTCCCCCGGTCGTTTGCTTGAAAAATTTGTTTCCAGCCTTTCACTTTTAGCCTCTGTAGGTCTTTTGTCCTGAGGTGGGTCTCTTGTAGGCAGCATATGTGTGGGTCATGCTTTCATATCCATTCAGCTATTCTATGTCTTTTCATTGGAGCATTTAATCCATTTAAGTTTAAAGTTATTATTTAAAGGTACTTATTCATTGCCATTTACATACCTGCATTTCTCTCTCTCTCCCTCTCCCCCTCTCTCTGTCTCTCTTCCTTCCTTTCCTTAAAGTGGTCCCTTTAGCATCTCTTGCAGAGCTGGTTTGGTGGAGGTGTATTCTTTCAGACTTCTTTTGTCTGGGAAGCTTCTTATTTGGCCTTCTATCTTGATGGAGAGCCTTGCTGGATACAGTAGCCTTGGTTGCAGGCCTCTGGTTCTCATTACTTGGAATATTTCTTGCCATTCTCTTCTGGCTTGGAGTGTTTCCATTGAGAAGTCAGCTGCCAGCCTTATTGGGGCTCCCTTGTATGTTACTTCCTGTTTCTCCCTTGCTGCCTTTAAGATTCTTTCTTTGTCTTGAAATTTTGCCATTTTAATTATGATGTGTCTTGAGGTGGGCCTCTTTGGGTTCCTCTTGATTGGGACTCTCTGTGTTTCCTGGATTTGTGTGACTTTTTCTCTCATCAAATTAGGGAAGTTTTCCATCATTACTTTTTCAAGTAGATTTTCTACCCCTTGCTCTTCTTCTTCTCCTTCTGGTATCCCTATTATATGAATATTATTACATTTCATATTGTCTTCCATTTCTCTTAATCCCTCTTCATTCTTTCTGAGCCTCTTTTCCTTTTCTTGCTTTTTCTGGGTGTTTTTTTTTTTTCCTACTTTGGCCTGCAATTCGCTGATCCAATCTTCTACTTCATAGATCCTGCTTTTGATTCTATCTACTCTGTTCTTCAGTTCAGAAATTGTATTCTTCATTTCCTCCTGTCCCTTGTTCACAGTTTCTATTTCCTTTTTCGTGATGATATAGTTTGCAGTGAGTTCATTGTAGTTTCCCTGTAGTTTCTGGTAGCTCATTGTGAGCTTGTTGAGCTTCCTGATAGTCATTGCTTTGAATTCAATATCTGATAGTTGAGTTGCCTCTATTTCATTTATCATTTTTTCTGAGGCTTTTTCCTTTCCCTTCATTTGGGGATTGTTTCTTTGTGTTCCCACTGTTTGTGAGACTCTTCTTGTTAGCCTCTGTTTCTTAAATTGATCTGTTCTGGCTCCCTGAGTTTATGGTGTGAACTTCTGTGGTAGAATACCTGTGAGATTCAGTGGTGCAGTCTCCTTGGGTTGTCCTGGTGTTCACAGCTTCTACCTACTCTTTTTCTGTGGTCAGTTGGAGGGATAAGGCAAAATGGTTTAAGACAGCAAGAGAGTATTCTATGATATTTACTGTATCAGCCAGTAGAGAAGATATAGGAGATCCTTTGGCTATGTATAGTGTTAACCATGATCTTCCACCCAACTAGCCACTTTTTAGAAAGAATGGAAAGAAGATAAGACTCTTGTTGGGGAGGGCAGGATTATGAATTGGATCTAGAAAGCAGTGAAGTTGTGGGAGGTCAGATTCTGACGTAAGGTGAGAGTAAAGATTAGTAAATAGGTGTAGTGTGTGAGAGAATAGAGTTAACCACTGCAGTAATACAGTTCAGGAAATGGTGAAGTGGGCTAAGATCTGGAAGGGGTGTTGTGTACTATTTACAATTGTATGGCATAGCTATTATTTGCAGTAATATCAGAGCAACAATCATATGCCAGACTCTATGAGATCTAGATAACAAGAATAGGGAGTATAGAACTTTGACTAGTGTACTAATGGAACACAAATGAAGTGAAGTAAATTAGCAATACACTATGAATGAGGTAACAGGGGAAACCTGTCAAATGATACAATATAACCAGCCAAGCATAGAAAACTACATAGAAAGAAGAGGAATACCAAAATACTATTAAAATAAAAAATGTAGGAATAATGAAAAAATGATAATACAAATATGCTATAACTCATGGGTTCAAAAAAAAAGAAAAAAGGAAGAAAAAAGAAGAAAAGCAGAAGATGGAAGGAAGAAGAGATAAAATTGGAAAGAAAGGAAAAAGGAATAACACCAGAAAGAAGGAAAGAGAAGCAAAAGGAATTGAGAGATATAAAAATAATAAGAATTTAAAAATAAAAAGTTAGTTAAAAAAAACAAAATCAAACAATCAAACCAAAAAAACCTCTTGTTGGTTTCAAACTGGCCAAACTGGTTTTTCTGGTCTTGCTAGCTTCAGCAGGCTGAGGGTTGATTGGTATCGCTTTTCTCCCTTTCCATTCAGCACTCAGTCAGCCTCTCCCCAGGGATCCCTGATCACTCTCCCCAGAGCCAGTCTGGTGCCTCTCCACAGGGCTCTGGGTGTGGGATCCTGGCCCTCCTAAGCACGCTCTCCTGGGTTCATGGCTGTGGGCTCCAGGTCTTCCACAAAACACACTCTCCCCAGGTTGCAGGCTTGGGTGCGCAGCCAGGCCACCCTTTGTCGCACAGGCTCCCATGCACACTCTTCCCAAGGCTATGGGTGGGTGCTCACAGCCCCTGTGTGATTACCACTCGGTCCTCACTCCCCTCTCTGTGCTTCAGGCAACTAGGCCTCCACCAGTGTTGCTCAATCCTTGTTTGGCCAGGGAGGGAGTGGTTGACCCAGCTCTCTCCTGAGTGTCCTGAGGCAGACGCGGGAATGTGGGGCCTACGGCTGCAACCTCTCTAGTCCCCACACTAATCCCTGGGCCCTTATTATACTGAAGCACTCTCCTTACCATCTGGTTTTTCAATGTCCGCTATAATTTTTGATCTCCTATTTTCATATAATGCTGTGGTACTGTTGGCTGTTTGCTCTGTTCCTCTGTAGCTCGGCTAGGTTTTTCTCCCATGTGTAGGGGAAAGTGGAATCTGCTCCCTCCTAGCACACCACCATCTTCCCTGTCTAGATATTTTTGTTTATCTAATTTAGCTAGTAAGTGTTCATTAAAATGTAATGCAAGTAAACAAAAATGTAAAAACATGTTGTTGGCCTTAGTGGGTATCTTTCTCAAATATATTGTGCTGTGCAGTTTTAATCTAGATGCTGTGTACTCACCAGCCTGCAGTGAACATGGAATGCTGCAGATGGCTTGTCAAAACATGAGAAAAACATACACAGAGACAACCAGGTCCTGTGGGGAAGTAGGGACAGAAGAGCCACTCTGTCTAGTGGAGAGCACCCTGTTTCCATTCCCAAGCAGGTTTTTATTAAGAATACAGACTTAGTTTGTGGATTCACAGTCTGCCAGAAAAGATCAAAAGAAATAGGTGACTTTCAAAGATGCTGACAGAACCCCTGCTGGGATTCTGGGCAGAGTTTGGAGTTTTATCATTTGAAAGGACTACAGAGCCCAAAGGGCTGTTTTTGGTTTCCTGTCTGTGCCTTTAAATTCTAATTGAATAACATCCTCCAGCAAACAGATTTCACAGGGTCTTGCATATTTTATGTCCCAGGCCTTATTACCCCGGGGGTCCGCCATCTCTGGTCTGGGCTGCACCCCTCTGCTATTTCCGCAGACTTAAGTGGGGCAGAGGTGACAAAGGCAGCCAGGAGACTGGAATTTCTCACAGCTAAGAACAAGGACTCAGGCTTTGACAAAGCCGAGGGGGCAGGGGTTGATGTTGATCACCCCTTCATTTCCACAGCCCCTGAGTCTCTTCCCAGAGGCCTTCTGTTGATCATGCCTGTCTTAGGAAATTTCCTCCTTGGGAAATCTTACCCATCATTGGCTAACTGATCAAGCCTAGGAGGCCAGGCACAGAACAGGCAGCGTTCATGCCAGGGGAATAAGTTTTGTCTCCTTAGTGGCTCCTGGTTCTGAGGTCTCTCATTCAGCCTAAGTCACGGGGGCTTACAGCTTCCTGAGACCAGGCAGGGCAGTCCCCAACACCTGAACAATCACATTTTCTAGCCCACACACTTTCTTCTATTATTGTTCTGGTTGAAATTATTGTTCTCTTTGTAGAACTCCTGTAAATTGATTATTGAACTTTGATAAATTAATTCTCTAATTTCATTATCTTTTTTTCCTTTTTCCTGACTTCTTTTCAATTCTACTTCCTAGGAGATTTCTGAAACTTTATCTTTCAGTGCTTTTGTTTAATTTTAAATTTCTTCTGTTGAAATTTTATTTTCCAAAAGCTACTTATATTATTTCTAAAAATCATGTTACTATTTTATAAATGTAATATACTTTCTTTTCTCTTTAAGCATAAGTACAATTATTTATTTATTTATTTATTTATTTAAGGAATTGGCTCACATGATTACAGAGGTTGGCAAGTCCTTAATCTCTAGAGTGGGCCAACAGGCTGGAGACCCAGGAAGGAACAGACACTGAAGTTCAAGTCTGAAGGCCATCTGCTGCATAATTCCCTCTTGCTAGAAGGTTAATCTTTTTTTAAAATACATTTTATTGATTATGCTATTACATTTGTCCTATTTCCCCCCTTCACTCTCCTCCACCCTGCACACCCTCTCCCATTCACATTCCCCCCTCTTTAGTTCATGTCCATGGGTCATTACATATAAGTTCTTTGGCTTCTAAATTTCCTATACTATTCTTATCCTCCCCCTTTCTATTTTCTACCTACCATCTGTGCTATTTATTCCCTGTACCTTTTCCCCTTCTCTCCTCCTCCCACTCCCCTGTTGCTAACCCTCCATGTGATCTCCATTTCTATGGTTCTGTTCCTGTTCTAGTTGTTTGCTTAGTTTGTTTTTGTTTTAGGTGTGGTTGTTAATAATTGTGAGTTTGCTGTCATTTTACTGTACATGTTTTTTATCTTCTTTTTCTTAGATAAATCCCTTTAACATTTCATAAAATAAGGGCTTGGTGATGATGAACTCTTTTAACTTGACCTTATCTGAGAAGCACTTTATCTGCCCTTCCATTCTAAATGAAAGCTTTGCTGGATAGAGCAACCTTAGATGTAGGTCCTTGCCTTTCATGACTTGGAATACTTCTTTCCAGCCCCTTCTTGCCTGCAAGGTTTCTTTTGAGAAATCAGCTGACAGTCTTATGGGAACTCCTTTGTAGTCTACTGTCTCCTTATCTCTTGTTGCTTCTAAGATTCTCTCCTTCATTTTAATCTTGGCTAATGTAATGATGATGTGCCTTGGTGTGCTCCTCCTTGGGTCCAACTTGAGTCCTTTGGGACTCTCTGAGTTTCCTGGACTTCCTGGAACTCTATTTTTTTTTGCCAGAATGGGGAAGTTCTCCTTTATTATTTGTTCAAATAAGTTTTCCACTTGTTGGTCTCCCTTTTCTCTTTCTGGTACCCCTATAATTCAGATGTTAGAACATTTAAAGATGTCCTGGAGGTCCCTAAGCCTCTCCTTATTCTTCTGAATTCTTGTTTCTTCATTCTTTTCTGTTTGGTTGTTTCTTTCTTCCTTCTGGTCCACTCCATTGATTTGAGTCCAGTTTCCTTCTCATCACTTTTGGTTCCCTGTACATTTTCTTTTATTTCACTTAGCATAGCCTTCATTTTTTTCATCTAATTTGTGACCAAATTCAACCAATTTTGTGAGCATCCTGATCACCAGTGCTTTGAATTGTGCATCTGATAGGTTGGCTATGTCTTCATGGCTCAGTCGTATTTGCTCTGGAGCTTTGATCTGTTCTTTTCTTTGGGCCATTTTTTTTTTTTTATCTTGATGCACCTGTTACATAGTAAGGGGTGTAGCCTTAGGTGTTTACCAGGGTGGGGCAACCTAGGCCATTGGGCTGTGATGCTGTATGTGGAGGAGGGTCTGATAGGGCACGATGGCACTTGCTTCATTCACTGCCAGATTTCAGTGACTTCCGGCACTTCCCCCAAGCAAACTGGGCCCTTCTGGTGCTGATTCCTGTGTGGGTGGATTTGTGTACATTCTAGGACCCTGTGGGTGTCTCCAACAAACTGTCCTGTGAGGTTGGGAGTTTCTCTCTGCACCTCAACCCCCATAGATGTTTTCGATCAGTAGTTTGGAGGCTTTATTTCCCTGCACTGGGGCCCTGGGTTGCGCAGTCTGTCTTGCTCCCCAGTTTCACCTGGTTTATTTTCACATGAATATGGGACTGCTCGGTCTACCGGATACCTTGCACACTGGTGCCCTGTTTACAATCCACTGCCTTGCTGGTCAGTCTGCTACTGCCTTGCATGCCCAGGGTCCACCAGCCACTGCTTTTTGCTTTTTTTTTTTGCCGTTACCCCTCTCGGCCTGGCTGCCCGACTCTGCCCCTCCTACCAGTCTGGATGAATGTGTCTACTTTAACTTCTTGGTAGTCAGACTTCCATACAGTTTAATTTTCTGTCAATACTGGTTGGTTTTTTTTGCTTCTAAATTTTTTGTTGTCTTTATTTTGGTTGTGTGTGGAGGCACAGTGTGATAAGTACAATTTTTAATAGTCTTCTTCAGCTCTCTGCTTTTTCTCAATTTCCTTCAAGGTTCCCTCTCTCTCTCTCTCTCTCTCTCTCTCTCTCTCTCTCTCTCTGTTTTTCTGATTGCTTGATTGCCTGTCTTTCAAAGTTGGGAGATTTCCTCAAATATCTGATGACCTTAACCTTACTATTCATCTTTAATAGTATTCCAGAGTTGTGGGTGTGAGATATGGCCTTTTAACTCAGAGGGTTTTAATGTAAGATGTTTAGAAGGAATCCAGTCATTTGTATCAGTCGCATGAATGTCACTGTGTGCAGACCTCTATGAGAGCTTTGTCTCTTTCTCTAGAAAATAAGGTCAATTTCCTGCCAACTATCATCTACATCAGTCTGGGACCAAATAACAATGTGGTTGGGTCAGGATGGTGTCTCAGTCTTTAGGTGGTAATCTTTCACTTGGTTCCTAAGTTTTCAGAATAGTTCCTCTTCCCTGGCCTTTACTAGGTCTTGTTTCTCTGAATTGGGAGCCTCTCTAATTTAATGTTTTCATAGAATATACTTCATGCTAGAGGTGAGGGCTAGAAGTATACTTGGATGTGTGTGATAGGTACCTAAGGGTCTACATATATAGGCTTCCAACTAGGCTTCAACTAGGCTTCCTATTTTAAGCCATATGCCTTGCCCTATCTTTTGCTACATCTGATGCCTACAATCTTAGCTATATTAGTCTTCTAGGACTATCATAACAAATGGTCACAGACTGGGTTTGGGGAGCTTGAACAACAAAAATTTATTGTCTCACAGTTCTGGAGGTTATAGTCTGAGATCAAGGTGTTGGCAGGGGTGGTTTCTTCTGAGCCCTCTCTCTATGGCTTATAGATGGCCTGTGACTTCATGAGGTCTTCCTCTGTGCATGTCTGGGTCCTAACCTCTTCTTATAACTACATCAACCATGTGGGATTAGAGCTCACCCCAATGACATTATTTTAACTTAATTATGTTTTAAAATATATTTTATTGATTGTGATGTTACAGTTGCCCCATTTCCCTCCCTTTATTCCCCTCTGTCCTGCGTACCCCCTCCCACTCTATCCCCCCACCCTTTAGTTCATGTCCATGGGTCATATATATAAATTCTTTGGCTTCTAAATTTCCTATACTATTCTTAACCTCCCCCTGTCCATCTTCTACCTACCATCTATGCTACTTATCCTCCCTACCTTTTCCCCTTCTTTCCTCCTCCCACTCCCTCACTGATATCCCTCCATGTGATCTCCATTTCTGTGATTCTCTTCCTGTTCTAGTTATTTGCTTAGTTTGTTTTTGTTTTTGTTTTAGGTTTGGTTGTTAATAATTGTGAGTTTGTTGTCATTTTACTGTTCATGCTTTTTGTCTTCTTTTTCTTAGATAAGTCCCTTTAACATTTCATATAATAAGGGCTTGGTGATGATGAACTCCTTTAACTTGACCTTATCTGAGAAGCATTTTATCTGTCCTTCCATTCTAAATGATAGCTTTGCTAGATAGAGTAATCTTGGATGTAGTTGCTTGCCTTTCATGACTTCAAATACTTCTTTCCAGCCCCTTCTTGCCTGCAAGATTTCTTTTGAGAAATCAGCTAACAGTCTTGTGAGAACTTCTTTGTAAGTATCTGTCTCCTTTTCTCTTGCTGCTTTTCAGATTCTCTCCTTATCTTTAATCTTGGGTAATGTAATTATGATGTGCCTTGGTGTGTGCTTCCTTGGGTCCAACTTCTTTGGGACTCTCTGAGCTTCCTGGACTTCCTGGAAGTCTATTTCCTTTGCCAGATTATGGAGGTTCCCTTTCATTATGTTTTCAAATAAGTTTTGAATTTCTTGCTCTTCCTCTTTTCCTTCTGGCAACCCTATGATTTGGATGTTGGAGCATTTAAAGTTGTCCCAGAAGTTCCTAAGCCTCTCTTTATTTTTTTGAATTCTTGTTTCTTCATTCTATTGTGGTTGAATGTTTATTTCTTCCTTCTGCTCCAAACCATTGATCAAAGTCCCGGTTTCCTTCTCATCCCTGTTGGTTCCCTGTATATTTTTCTTTATTTCACTTTTCATAGCCTTCACTTCTTCCTCCATTTTGCAACCATACTCAGCCATTTCTGCGAGCATCCTGATTACCAGTGTTTTGAACTCTGCATGTGATAGGTTGGACATTTCTTCATTGCTTAGTTGTATTTTTCCTGGAGCTTTGATCTTTTTCTTTCATTTGGGCCCCTTTTTTTTTGTCTTGGTACACCCATTATGTACTAAGGGGCAGAACCTTAGGTATTTGACAGGGCGGGGCAAACCAGGTAGCTGCATTGTGGCACTGTATGTGGGGGAGAGGTCCAAGAAGGAACAGTGCTGCTCGCTCAGCTCTTGGCTAGCCTTCAGTCACTTTTCCAGTACCCACAAGTGAATTGGGACCTTCTGGTGCTGATTCCTGGGTGGGTGGGTTTGTGTACATTCTAGGACCCCATGGGTCTCTCCAATGAACTCTCCTGTGAGGCTGGGAGTTTCTCCTCCTGCCACAAACCCCACAGATTTTTTCAGTCAGAGGTTTTGAGGCTTTATTTCCCCACCCTGGAAACCTGGGTTGCTTGGTCTGTCTTGCTCCCCAGTTTTTCCTCCTGGTTTGTCCATATGCAAATGTAGGACAGCCCACTACATCAGCCGCCATCTCAGCCACCCAGGTCCTCCAGCCACTGCCTTGCCATGAGTCCTCTCCACCCAGCTGCCTGACTCTGTCCCTCCTGCCAGTCTGGATGAATGTTTCTTCTTTAATTCCTTGGACATCAGACTTCATACAGTTTGATTTTCTGGCAGTTCTGGTTGTTTTGTATTTTTAAATTTGTTGTCCTTCTTTGGTTTTGTGAAGAGGCAAGGTGTATCTACCTATGCCTCCATCCTGGTCAGAAGTTGACCCCTCAGGAGAGAATCTTAAAAACAGCAAGAGAAAAGGAGACAGTTACTTACAAAAAAGTTCTCATAAGACTATCAGCTGATTTCTCAAAAGAAACCTTACAGGCAACAAGGGACTGGGAAGAAGTATTCCAAGTCATGAAAGGCAAGGACCTACATCCAAGATTGCTCTGTCCAGCAAAGCTATCATTTAGAATGGAAGGGCAGATAAAGTGCTTCCCAGATAAGGTCAAGTTAAAGGAGTACATCATCACCAAGCCCATATTATATGAAATGTTAAAGGGACTTATCTAAGAAAAAGAGGTAAAAAAATATGAACAGTAAAATGACAAGAAACTCACAACTTTCAACAACCGAACCTAAAAGAAAAAAAAAAACAAAAACAAACTAAGCAAACAACAGAAACAGAATCACAGAAATGGAGGTCACATGGAAGGTTAACAGGTGGAAGGGAGAATGGGGGAAAAGGTACAGGGAATAAGAAACACACATGGCAGGTACGAAATATACAGTGGGAGGTTAAGAATACTATAAGAATGGCCAGGCTTGTGTGGCTCAGTGGATTGAATGCGTGGCCAGTGAACCAAAGGGTTGCCTGTTCAATTCCTGGTCAGGGCACAAACCCAGGTTGCGGGCCACGTCCCCAATGGGGGACGCATGAGAGGCAACCACACACTAATGTTTCCCTCCTTTTCCTTCTCTGTTACAATAGATAAGTAAAATGTTTAAAATTTTGTTTCATAAAAAAAGAATAGTATAGGAAATGGAGAAGCCAAAGAACTTATATGTATGACCCATGGACATGAACTAAGGTGGAGGAATGTGGATGGGATGGTGGGTTCAGGGCAGAGAGAAATAAAGATGGGGAAATGGACAACTGTAACAGTGTAATCAATGAAATATAGTTCTGAAAAAATAAATAAAAATAAAGATAAAAGAAAAAAGACTATCTCTAAAACTAGTTCCATTCTGAGGGACTAGGTTTAGGACTTCCACATATGAATTTAGGAATGACGCAGTTCAGCTCCTAATACTAACCTTTTAGAGGTTCTACAACTAGGTTTACTTGTCATTTTCTTCTCCTCTTCAAGTATTTGATATTCATATTTCTGAGTTCTGCTAATATCTTTACTTGATTTTCAGGTTTTGAAACTTCTTAGCATATCCGTTGGCTTATTTGTTATTCACTTTACAGCATTATCTCTCCCTGTTTGGCAGAAAAAAGAGATATTTTCCTGGCAGCGGTTGTGGGCAGAAGACAGCAGACCTGAAGGTCTCATTGTCTTCCAGGCTATGACAAATCAGTCCTGTTAGGGCTGCAGGTAGCTGAGATTGTGGTGGGTCCTCCCAGAGCCCTTGAGCAGGACTGGGATTAGGGTGAGGTGAATGCAACTGCTGGGTCAAATTGCTTTCATTGAAAATGTTGACATTTTGTTCATCATGTATTTCTTTTGCATTGTTTGTTTTTTTAAGAATATTGCATTAAAATATTATTTTTTTGATAAGTGAATTGTGACTTATTTTATATGTCAACTTGGCTGGGTGAAGGGATGCTTAGATAGCAGGTAAAACATTATTTCTTGGTATGTCTTTGAGGGTATTTTTGGAAGAGATGAGCATCTTATTCAGCAGGCTGAGTAAAGAAGATATGCCTCACCAGTGTGAGTGGGCATCATCACACCTGTTGAGGGTTTGAATGAAAAAAAAAGGTAGATAAAGGGTCAATTTAATTTTTTTTTTTCTGTAGCTGAGACATCCACCTTCTCCTGTCCTCAGACATGGGTGTCTCTGGTTCTCAGGCCTTTGGACTCTGACTGAGACTTACATCACCAGCTTTCCTGGTTTTCTAGCTTGCAGACCACAGACAGCAGGACTTCCCGGATTCTATAACTGTGTGAACCAATTCCTACAATAAATCTCCCCAAATATACATACCTTGTGTTGACTCTGTTTCTCTGGAGAATACTCATACATGAGGTTTTTGTGTCCTCCTAAAATTTGTGCCTAAGGCAAGTGCCTCACTAGTTTCACTTTATACCTGGCCCTGCCCTTGGGTTGCAACAGAGCTTCTGGGTTGCTCCTAATTTACTCACTTTGGTGCTACAGGCTGAAGTTGGTGAAAGTGGCTTGCCTGCCCCTCCTTCTCCAGGCTTCCAAGGGTGGGATAAGCCTCAGTTTCCCATATTGAAGCCTTTCCTACTTGAAATATGGAGCAGCTTCTGTTTTCCTGTTATAACCTTTTCTTATACAATCTCTGTGATCTCTTTTTTTATGGATTTATATTATTTTCTTTTACTTTTATCTTAGTAATGTTTCAGTATGAAGCAGATGAAAAGTTATGTGTTTAATCTGTACATTTTTAAAGAAATCCCTCCATCTTCACATTTCCAAAGTATTGATTCATTTGGACAATCACACATGACCCATTGCATTACATCCGAGTGATAACTAATAGCATCTTCTGCATTTTTGTGCAAAATTTTCTCTTCAGCACTCTTTACCACAGCCACAAGCTCCTACATTGTCTGACTTCTGTCCATCTCCTCAACTTTATCTCTGGCCAATTTCTGCTTTGCTCACTTCACTGAGGCCACCTGACTTTCAGGTTCTTCTGTGGACACAGCAAATTTGTTGCCAGCTCCAGATTTTGTCAATGCCTCTCCGTCTGTACGGGATGTGTTCTCCAGATTTTCCATAGCTGGTCGTCCCCTTATTTCATTCAGTTTGCTGTGCGAATTGCTTTCTTCAAATCAACTATTGGTAGCTGAAGTAATATTATACATTGTTTATTTGCTTATTTTCTGTCATTTCTATCTAGAATTGCAGACACTTTGTATTCTCATTGCTGAGAATTCTCATCCCCAGAAACTTGAACAGATCCAGGCACACAGAGCACTCCAGCATTTATTGAATTGTTTAACACTGGAATGAATGTCAAATTTTCTTATTTTGGCAAAAAAAGTTAGAGTTTTTATCTTTCTCTTTTTATTGAGTTCTAACATTATTCAAGTGTCTGCACTTCCCCTGGGTCTTTGGAAGACTTCTTGGGCAGGACCAAGGTCTTTCTGTTCTATTGTCCCTAACTCCTATCTGAGAAGATCTCATGGTTCCCAGGAGGACTCTGCCCTCTGCCCTTTGTCATGTGTGTAAGAGTCACCAGACCACCCCTCCATTCTGGCTTGCCGGATCTCAGATACTTAGGAGCTGAGACTCCCAATGTGTGCTTCTTGTCTTGAATCAGTTGCTGCTCACGGTGCCCAGCTGTGAACTATTACTATAAGAAGACATTATTTCCTCAGTCACTCTGAAGCCATTCTTACAAAATTTGACTTAATGATCACTCAGTATTATTTTAAAAATCCACCCCTCTTTTTAATTTAAATGCATTTTAAGTAAACTTTTTAATGTTGAAGTAATTTTAGATTTACAGAAAAGTTGTAAAGATAGTACAAGAATTCCTGTATAACCTTTACCCAGAGTCCCCCAATGTTAACATCTCTCACAGCTGTGGTACATTTCTTAAAACTAAGAAACTAACATTGGTATAATACTATTAATGTCCTGGTTTTATTTGTGTTTTATCAGCATTTCTACTAATATCCTTTTGTGTGCCAGGATCCAATCTTGGATAGCACATTGTATTTAGCCATTTTGTCTTCTTAGTCTCCTCTGTTATGTGATAGTTTCTCAGTCTTTCTTTGATTTTTCTGACCATGTAGTTTTGAAGAGTACTGACCAGTCACTTTGCAGAATGTTTTTATATTTGGGCTTAAATGGTGTTTTTCTTCATGATTAGACTGGGGTTATGGATTTTGCAAAGAATACCATAGATGTAAATTGTCCTCTTCATCATATTGCATTAAGGTTTGATGTTAAATTTTATGTATTAACATGACAGGATCACAGGGAGCCTGGGTGTTTGGTCAACCATTATTCTGGATTTTTTTTGAAGACCCAATTGGCTTAATTTAATAATTCTTGAATTGGGCAGCATCCCACATAGAAGGAAAAAAGCTCTGAAGAGCTTTATATTTTATATTACATTTTATACTTTATTTTTTTATTGATTTTTAGAGAGCGAGAAGAAAGGAGGGAGAGAGAAAACCCCCCTTAATTTGTTGTTCCAGATATTTATGCATTCATTGGTTGATTCTTGTGTGTGCTCTGACTGTAGTTCAAACCTCCAACCTTGGTGGATCAGGACAACACTCTAACCCAGGGGTCCCCAAACCCTGGACCATGGACTGGTACCTGTCTGTGGCCTGTTAGGAACTTGGCTGCAGAGCGGGAGGTGAGTGGTAGGCAAGCAAGTGAAACTTCATCTGAATTTACAGCTGCTCCCCATCACTTGCATTACTGCCTGAGTTCCACCTCCTGTCAGATCAGCAGAGGCATTAGATTCTCATAGGAGCACAGACCTTACTGTGAACTGTGCATGCGAGAGATCTAGGCTGCATGCTCCTTATGAGAATCTGATGTCTGATGACCTAAGGTGGAGCTGAGACGGTGATGCTAGCACTGGGGAGAAGCTGCAACTACAGCTAATCATTAGCAGAGAGGTTTGACTGCACAGAGACCATAATAAATTAATTGCTTGCAAATTCATATCAAAACCCTATCAGTGAGTGGCAAGTGACAATTAAGATGCATCCAGTTACAGGCTATAAAGCTATCCTGCCTCCCACCCCCAGTCTGTGGAAAAATTGTTTTCCACAAAACTGGTTCCTGGTACCAAAAAGGGTAGGGACCACTGCTCTAACCAAATGAGCTACCTGGCTAGGGCTTATGTGTTTTTTTTTTTTTTTTTTTTTTAATTGAAAGATTTTAGGCCCTGGCTGGCGTAGCTCAGTGCATTGAGCACGGGCTGGGAACCAAAGTGTCCCAGGTTCGATTCCCAGCCAGGGTACATTCCTGGGTTGCAGGCCATAACCCCCAGCAACCGCACATTGATGTTTCTCTCTCTCTCTCTCTTTCTCCCTCCCTTCCCTCTCTAAAAAAATAAATGAATAAAATCTTTAAAAAAATTATCTGTTAAAAAAAAGAAAGATTTTTATTTATTTCTTTTTAGAGAGAGGGAGAAACATCGATGTGTGAGAGAACATCAATCAGTTGCTTCTTGCATGCCCCCACCTGGGGACCTGGCCCACAACTCAGGCATGTGCCCTGACTGGGAATCGAACCAGCAACCTTTCAGTTTGTAGGCTGGTGCTCAATCCACTGAGCCACACCAGCCAGAGCCAGGGCTTATGTTTTATATTTTAAAAGCAAATTAATACTCTTGGAAGAGCATAAAATATTTTCATGCTTCTAATGCTTGAATGATAGAGGTAAAATTGTTTCATGAAACCAGAATGAATTTTCTATTGTTCAGAGGAGGTTGGCTAGAATAAATATGGGAAAGATGCCTTTATATACCTCTGTCTGACTGAAGGAAGAATTGTGCCTGTAGAACTCTGACTTTCTTCTCTGTTTCTGCCTTTGAATCTTTGCCTCAACCCTTTTCTTCCTTTTTCTTTACTTAAAATCATTTTTCAATTATAGTTGACATACAATATTATATTAGTTTCTTACCCATCTGACACCATACGTAGTTATTAGAATATTACTAACTGTATTCCCTATGCTGTACTTTACATCCCTGTGACTATTCTGTAACTGTCAATTTGTACTTATTAATCCCTTCACCTTTTCCACCCATCCGCCTAACATCCCTCTACCTGGCAACTGTGAAAACATTCTCTGTACCTATGAGTTTGTTTCTATTCTGCCTGTTCATTTTTGTTATTTTTTATATTCAATTGTTGATAGATATGTATTTCTCTATCAATAATTAGATAGATATGACTTTTATTATTCTTATTTCTCTCCTCCTCCTCCCTCCTTCTCCTCCTCTTCCTTCTTCTTCTTTTCCCATGGTGCATGCTTTACTTCTTTAGGACTCTGGGGTATGCTGAGTCCTCCCCTTGAGTGTGTAACTTGTGAAGGTGATTGGGTGGTGTTCAATATGGTCTGAAGCTGTCCACCAGGTTTGTTGGCTCTGGAGCCCCCCAGGAGGTGGAGGCCAAGGTCAGCCGCTGCCTGTGGTCTGCCCAGGGCCACCTGTCGTGAACTACAGAGTGATTTGAAGATAGCTGCTACTTGTGCTGGGCTTGGAGATGCCCTGGACAGGCCAAGCTGTGAACCAAAGACACTGGGCCTGGACCCTTAGAAAGGGGTATGGGGCACCACAAGACCAATGCTGCTTGTTTGAGAGATTTTTAGGAAAGTCTGAAGCAAGAACCAAGGGAGGTATTTTGTATTGAAAAGCCACCAGAAGTGGCTTGGGTGGGCCTGAAAATTGGGTAGGGCAGGGCCTCAGGGAATCACCAGGGCATGGCAAACACTGATAGCCAGGTTGATGAAGTCTCAGATGGTGCTCACTAAGTGGAAGGTATGCTGCCTCTTCTGATCTGGCTTCAGCAGTCTAATGATATCACTTCTGCTGAATTATATTATTCGAGGCAGTCCTAAAACTAACCAAATTTGAAAAGAGAGGGGCGTAGATTTGACCTCTTGATGGGGTGTGAGTGACAAGATTCTCGAAGAGCATGTGGAATGTGAACCACAAACCACCCCAATAATGTTCCTGCTGAAGGCTCTGAACTGGGGGCCTGCTCCTCTGTGATTAAAGAGAAAGAAAGATATAGACAGATGGTGGAAAAGTTTACAAAACATACTAGACTTTTTGAAAGGAAATGAACAAAGAGGATATATTCTTCTTACCTTGTATTTCTGAATTTAGGAGCTATCTTGAACTTGAGCTTCCTGAAGATATCATGGCTTTTCATATTGTTGTCATTGCACATCATTTTCTCTTCCTAAGTTTCCCTCACTCCTTTCTCAGCCTAGAAAATTCATTTTCAGTCTTCCAGACCCAGTTCCATACTCCAAGAACAGCATATTATTTATTCTGGCCCTTATTTTCCCATGTGCTGTCATTTCTCTGAAACCTGTTTGGCTTTCCAAGTTCACTTACCATGGTTTGAATTCCTTAAGCACAGGAACCACATCATTTATAATTACAATTTTCCCCCCTTTTATCTCTGCACATTGTAACACCCACCTCCACACTATATTTCCTATCTGACCAGCTCCTATTCATCCTTAAAAACCCAGACTGGCTAACACTTTCAAAGTGAAGTGCTTGCTGTCTTTTCCTGATGAGTTATTAACTTCAAACTCTCACAGGATCTGTCTATGACTTTGCCCATGTATTAAGGTATAATTCATTACATGTTATACTAGCCTCTAAGGGCAAGGACTAAGTTAAATCATCTTTGACTTAGACCAGTTCTCCAGATCTAGGCCCTGAGATGAGAATTCATGTGTAAATGATTTATTAAGCAAGAGCTCTTAGAAGAAACTCTTAAGGGGTGAAGAAAGCAGGCCACAGGAAGGGAAGAAGTTGTGCAAAGATGGAATTTGGGGCAAGGTCCTAGAAAGAGTGCCTTTAGCCTAATCCTGCAGAGAGCTCTGGAATGTAAGTTAGGTTTTAGAATTTGCCATGGATGGAGGCAGAGAAGCTGGGTTTCACACTTCTGTGGCCAGCAGTCACTGTTCATAAGGCCCCAGGCCCAGGAGACATAAACCCCAGGCACTTCCAGCTGTCTCTGTGTGCAGATGAGGTGGTGCCAGTGTTCAAAGAGAGTCACCAGAATTCAGTCACAGGCTCTGGGTGGGGTACTAACAGTGTGATCCAATATTCTTGAGTTTAGTGAAAGTCCTTGAAAAGAAGAAATGGCTGGTGGAAAGGGGACATCAATGCCATTCACCAACAATACAAGAGTCATAAATTAAGAAATATATTTAATTTATTTCCATGGCCCTGGGCTCAAAAAGAAAATTGAATATTAAGATAATTTTTGGTAATATTTTGCTAGTGAACTGGAAAACATGGATGATTTTCTAGCAAAATAAAATTACTAAAATTAATTCAAGAAGAGAAAGGAAATTTAAACACACCAATATTAATGAGTGAAAGTTATAAAACACTTCAAAGAATGGCCTACTCTACTGGGTCCAGAGAGTACATTGTGTGAATTCTTAGATCCTTTGAAAACACATTTAAATTGTTCCAGAGTCTAAAGACAACAGGGACCCTTTGGGTTATTTTTATTTTTTAATTTTTTTCTTTTAAAAAATATATTTTATTGATTATGCTATTACAGGTGTCCCATTTTTCCCCTGCACTCCCCTCCACCCCGCACACCCTCCCACCTGCATTCTCTCCTTTAGTTCATGTCCATGGGTCATATATATACATTCTTTGGCTTTAAATTTCCTATACTATTCTTAACCTCCCCCTGTCTATCTTCTACTTACCATCTATGCTACTTATCCTCTGTACCTTTTCCCCTTCTCTCCTCCTCCCACTTCCCTACTCATATCCCTCCATGTAATCTCCATTTCTGTGATTCTCTTCCTGTTCTAGTTGTTTGCTTGGTTTGTTTTTGTTTTAGGTTTGGTTGTTAATAATTGTGAGTTTGTCTTTATCTGCCTTTATCTGCCTTTCCATTCTAAATGATAGCTTTGCAGGATAGAGTAATCTTGGATGTAGTTGCTTGCCTTTCATGTCTTCCCAGCCCCTTCAAGATTTCTTTTGAGAAATCAGCTAACAGTCTTGTGAGAACTTCTTTGTAAGTATCTGTCTCCTTTTCTCTTGCTGCTTTTCAGATTCTCTCCTTATCTTTAATCTTGGGTAATGTAATTATGATGTGCCTTGGTGTGTGCTTCCTTGGGTCCAACTTCTTTGGGACTCTCTGAGCTTCCTGGACTTCCTGGAAGTCTATTTCCTTTGCCAGATTATGGAGGTTCCCTTTCATTATGTTTTCAAATAAGTTTTGAATTTCTTGCTCTTCCTCTTCTCTGGTATCCCCATGATTTGGATGTTGGAGCATTTAAAGTTGTCCCAGAAGTTCCTAAGCCTCTCTTTATTTTTTTGAATTCTTGTTTCTTCATTCTGTTCTGGTTGAATGTCTCTTTCTTCCTTCTGGTCCACACAGTTGACTTGAGTCCCGGTTCCTTTCTTGTCACTGTTGGTTCCCTGTACATTTTCTTTTATTTCACTTAGCATAGCCTTCATTTCTTCATCGAATTTGCAGCCATATTCAACCAATTCTGTGAGCATCCTGATTACCAGTGTTTTGAACCATGCATCTGGTAGGTTGGCTATCTCTTCATCACTCAGTTGTACTTTTTCTAGAGCTTTGATCTGTTCTTTCATTTGGGTCATTTTTTTCTCTCTCAGCACCTCTCTTACACAGTAAGGGGCTGAGCCTTAGGTGTTCAACAGGGTGGGGCAACCCACGTCGTTGTGTTGTGACACCGTCGGGGGGGGGGGGGGCTGTGAGGGAACAATGGCGCTTGCCCCTCTGCCAGTTTTCAGTCACTTCTCCCACTATCCACAATTAAATTGGGTCCTTCTGGTGCTGATACCCAGATGGGTGGGTATGTGTACATTCTTGGACCCTGTGTGTCTCTCCAATAAACTCTCCTGTGAGGCTGGGAGTTTCACCCTGCTGCCTGAACCCCTACAGGAGTTTTCAATCAGAGGTTTAAGGCTTTATTTCCCCGCACCGGAACCCTGGGTTGTGTGGTCTGTCTCACACCCCAGTTGTTCCTCCCAGTTTATCTGCACTTGAATGTAGGACCACCCAGTCTGTAATCCACTGCTTTGCTGGGTCTGCTAGCTGCAGCCTTGCCTGCCACAGTCCTCCAGCCTCTGCCTTGCAGCAAGTCCTCTCTGTCTGGCTGCCCATCTCCACCCCTCCTACCAGTCTGGATGAATACTGCTTCTTTAACTTCTAGGTTGTTGGACTTCCATACATTTTTATTTTCTGTAATTTCTCATTGTTTTTTTTTTTGTTTTAAAATTTGTTGTTTGTCCTTCTTTTGGTTGTGTGAGGAGGCACAGTGTGTCTACATATGCCTTCACCTTGGCCGGAAGTTCCCCAGTTATTTTTCAAAAGCTGGCAAAACTGAAAGCTGTCAAGAACAGTGAGTGCACACACAGACTGCAACCTGGATATCTTATAAAAATAGGTATAAATTTTGATATGATATGTTAGCAAGTAGATAGAGCAATACATTTAATACTATCAATATGATGCATACCACATGAATAGGTTTCAGTGGATATTTGTCATATTTTGACTCCCCAGAATTAAATATTGTCTTTTTTTAAGGTAATCTCAAGATAGATGGGAGGTACTCTGTTGTCACTATGGAAACAATAGGAGATATGGTCTTTTCCTTTCTTCCCAGCAGCCAGTGACTAGACCAAGGATCTAGCCCAACCAAATAAATGCTTCCACTTTGGGCTTAGAATTTGGAAGGTGTGGTAGCAAGAGTTCAGGAAAATCAGAAATTATTCAAGATTATTCATGGTGGCTATAGCAGAACCAAGAGTCCAACAGTGTGGCTGCCACTGTCCAATGGTGTTGCCAGTCTTGGTGGCAGCAGCAAATGCCCAGCTTCACTGATGCTGCCAACAATGACCTCTTATGTACCCTTTTCTGGAGGTCTATGCTCCAATCCTAAAATTTTACTGAGAGTTCTGTGAGCTGCTTGATATCCATAGTTGCAATAAATTCATTTTCTGTTTCAGCTAGTTAAAAGGAGTTCATGCTTTTAGCTACAAAGAACCTATAATGGGCATACAGGTCAAGGAAAAAAAGTATGTGCTCATTTCTGTTGATGCCCATTTGATACAATTCAAGATCCATTTCTGATAATAACTCTTTCTGAAGTAGGAATAAATGGATGCCACTTTAATGTAATAAATAATATATACATCAAAGCAAAAGCAGGCATGATACTTAATGGTGAAGCCCTGGAAGCACTGCTGTTAATGTCAGGAACAATGCAAGCTTTCCCACTGTCATTACCATTACTTCACTGGGTTCTGGAAGGACAATTAGATGAGAGAGAGAGAGAAAGACAGAGAGAGACAGAGAGGAAAAAGAAGGAGGAGGAGGAGAAATATTATAAAGGAAGAGGCCAGGTTATTATCTTATGCATTGATATGAATTCCTGAAAGAACTCAAGAGAACCAAATGGAAATTAGGAGAAAGAACTAAAGTACATCAGGTGTCAGGTTACAAAATAATTTTGTCCTACAGATAAACAAAAGAAAATATAATGGCATAAAAATATCCCATTCATAGCAGCAACCAATAGGAATCAATTTATTAATCTTACATAAACCTATAGAAGGAAACTATAGTACTCTGAAGGATGTAAAAAACTTGTACAATTTTAAAAAGATACACTTTATTTTCAGGGAAGATAAACATGATGATGTTAATTTCTCCTAAATTAATCTATATAAATTAATCCCCCCAAAGGAGTAGATTCTTTTGAGAGAATTACCAGATAGTTAATAAAATACCTACCAAACATTTCAATATATGCAAATCTGTATTACTGTGGAATATAGACACACAGCAATGAGATAGAACAGTATTTTTTAGAACCCTAAATATATGTAGAGTTGAATGTATGATTCAAAAAGTGGCATTTTAAAGCAGAGGGAAAAGGTCAGAATATTTTTAAAAATTCATACTGAGACAACTGGCTAGCCCTGTAGGGTGGGGAAAAGCCAAGGTCCTTATCTCATTTCTTACACAAAAATAAGTTCCAGATGGACCCAACCTAAAAGAAAAATAAAAAAAATAGAAATTATAACAACATTAAATGAAAACATATATGAGTAACCTTATTTTGGAGTGGGGGAAGGTTGTTCATCTAATCATGTAAAAACAAAACCAGAAACCAAAATCAGAAAACTTTATGAATAAATGGATCCATCTGAGTGTAAAATAATTAACATTATCTATTTGATATGAAAGCACTGTAAATATGGTAAAAGGTAAATAATCAAATGGAAAGGCACAGACCAAGGAATAACAATTTATATACGAAGAACTTTTACTAGCCAATATTTATAATAGGAATGTGCCAAAAGAAAAATGGACAAATGACGTATGCAAGTAAGTCACCCCAGTGAAAAATACAAATTGCTAATAAAGAGATTACTAGTCATTTTCTTTTTTTTTTTTTTAAAGATTTTATTTATTTATTTTTAGAGAGGGAAGGGAGGGAGGGAGAGAGAGAGAGAGAGAGAGAGAGAGAGAGAGAGAGAGAGACATCAATGTGCGGTTGCTGGGGGTTATGGCCTGCAACCCAGGAATGTACCCTGGCTGGGAATCGAACCTGGGACACTTTGGTTCCCAGCCCGCGCTGAATCCACTGAGCTACGCCAGCCAGGGCACTAGTCATTTTCTTGATTGCCAACAACAGAAACTGACACTGATGAGTTTCAGCAATAAAGGGATTTATGGGAAGCCTGTCTGGTTAGTTCACTGAATAAACAGAGCTAGAGAAATAAGAGTGGGCAGTAACCCAGGGAGGCAGACACCAGTAAGAAGTTGCTGCTAGTGCAGCCAACTGGATACTCGCTGCCACATTCCTGGCACTGCCACCACTGTAACCTCACTGCTACAATGCCAAGTATAGAACTGCTAGATTCACTAATTACTGCATTATCTCCCACAAACCTTGTATCAATACTTCCAGAGCCAAGGTCCAGGTGGGAACATTTGAGTTGTCTTTCCTAGGTTATCTTCCTTGGCTCCAGCTTTCAGAAGTGGGAAGGGGAATACCTGTTCTCCACACTCTGCCCAGTTTTCATAATGGAGGCTTGGGTTGTTTTGCCTAATTTGGTATCCCTTTCAAACAGGAAGTCTGTTTAGATGTTGAATAGCTGAAGCCTAGCTCATGATGTTGTTTAACTTCACTCCTACAAATAGAAGCACATCAATATGCCATTTTGTATTCATCAAATTTGCCGATATGAAAAAGAGTGAAAAACTCAGCATCATCTTGGGTTTGGGAAATGTATGTTTCCCATTATTTATTGTTGGCAGGATCAAACCTTTCTGGAGGTCAGCTTGACAACTGGTGTCACAGTGTGAAATGTGCATACCCTTTAATTCAAGGTGTCAGCTCAAACATAGTTGTGGGGATGATATATTAACTGCAATGCTGTTTCTAACTTGTGCTTCCCTAACTCAGGGATAAGAGGTAAGTAAAGAGAAGGATAGTGGGAGATTTCCTGAAGACTATTTGGGTGGGTCTTAAAGATGGCCATTTGAGAATTCCAACCAAGGATTCTTTTCCAAGCCTGTTCTGGCCAAGCTGGGGTAGGACAACTCTGGGGCCCCATGGGATGAATAAACCTGAGGTGGCAGACTGGGAAGGGGGTTTGCATGTCCCACTAAGGAAATCAGATGTTTAGCTACACTGCTGCCAAATAATCAATATGCTATAGGCTACCTTACTAGGCATACAATAATAAATAAAAGGAGCCTTTGCCACTGTGTTGAAGCCTATACTTTAGGACAGGTGACAGACTGTAAGCTGATTCATACCATATTGGTATGGTAATATTAGTGTTATGACTGAGAGGTGCTCAAGAGAGCTGGCGGAGGGGATGTGTTACAGAGCTAGATGAGACCTTAAGGTTGAGGAGAGGTTAGCTAAGCTAAGCTAAGTGAAGAGGCTCAGGATAGGTGTTGGGGACAGAGGAAACACCTATGCTAACAGTTTGAGCAAAGCCCCCTTTTTCTGGATCAAATTGCCTGAGTTTGGAGGGAAGAACAAGACATATCATAATGCTGGGTTGTAAGTGGGTACTAGAGGGCAACTCTGACATGAGGAAAATTGGACAGAATCATATTTTACTAGACTCTGGTGACAGAAGAAAACACCCTCTAGATTTTGGCTAAAGTATACTAATTACATTTTGGATTTCTGCTACATGCTGGTGGGAAAAGGTGGACATGGACACTAGGTAGTACTAGGCTAGGGGAAAGGGTAGTGTTAAAAGGGGTGTGATGAACCCTAGCTTGCCCCTGTCTTGTCATTATAAATTAAAGGAGTCAGACAGGCCCAACTTTAATTTCTTTGAAGCACACGACAATGGTGGGATTCCAAGTGGCTTGCTTGGATTGGAGAGGAAGGCCCAGGCAATGGGGTCATATTCAGGCCATGGCTTCAGTATGAAGAAGAGAAGCAGGGTGGTAAACTTCCCCTGGGCTTTGACTCCCAGTTTAATAAATTTAAAAAGAGCACATTTGTTAGCACCTACAGTTAGCATACATATGCGAAGCATATATGCCAGGAAAAGAAGGATGTTCTGAAAAGCAGCAGCAGGACAGTCACTGGACAAAGCCTGTTGGAGGAGGCTGAGGATTGCTCACAGCAGTTCAGAGAAAACCCCATCTCGACCAATTCCAGATCTGTCTGGGGCTTGAATTCTCCAGCCCTAATTAAAATTGCTCAGCACCTGAGTTTGGGCTCTCCTTAAATCACAGCCCGAAACAAAGATAAACAGCAGGTGTTGAAGAGGGGGCGGGGGCTATCACAATGCAATGGCTTACACAGTTTATAGTTGTGGCTGAAATTAGGGATCATCTCCCAGCATTAGACATGGGGAATGAAAAGCTTTTGCTATGCTCAGTTTCCTTTTAAAGCAGTTTATTCATTCAACCAAACATTTATTAGAACCATGGTCAGTACTAGGCATCTAAGGTCAGCAAAACGGACCTAGTCTCTGCTTGTTTGCAAATTTTGAGCAAGTGTGATGGGTGCTGTGAACATCTGAGTCCAAAATCAAGACGTGCTAAAAAAAAAAAAAAAGCAGTGTAGGCAAGCTAACTTTGGGGGCTAACTTCCAAGTGGGCTTGACACCTAGGGTGACCCCCAAGGCCCTTCCCACCTCTGAAAAACAAGCAAACAAACTTTGTTAACACAATGCCTGGATATTGTGATAAAATATTATCACACTGCTTGAAATGCCACCAAAGGCTGTTCCTTTTGCCTGATGTCCAGATGAGTGAGTTCAACATGCAGCGAGGAATGGATATTTTGATTAGATGGTGAGAATAGAGGTGATTTGAAGGCTAGTGCTGAACACCCTGTGGGTGTTACAATACGAGTCTTGGTTACCATGGGATGGGAAGCCAGAAGCAAAAGCCAATTACTTTAAAATATGGTGTAAGGTGGGATTTATGTTTTAAAAGGGGGAAGAGAGAAACTTTCCCTGACTTCTCCCCTCTGTAGTAAGTCAGGACTCAGGCTAAGTGTTAGCCAAGAGGAGAATCTACACAGAAGAGGTCACAAACCAGTAGATTTGGGGCTGCAGGCAGTTCAAAGATGTAGTTTTTTTTCCTGCTCTAGTTTTCAATTTTTAATTGAACCAACATTTAAAAATAGGATTTACACCTTCTTTTTTTAAAAAACCAGATGATCTGAGCTCTCATTTCTATGTAGGAACAACTGGGTGGAGCTGAGTGGCAGCCACCTGCTTTAGAAAGACGTTCACTTTCAGTTTGCCATAGTCCCCACCATTCCTGATATTCTCCCCAACCCTGAGAGCCCAGTCACTTGAAGTATTAATAGGTCAATATGATGACTGAAACACTAGGATTCTTCACTCACTGATAGGCTTATTTTGGTCTCTGTGATAATTGTGGGTTTGTGACCTTTCGTTTAGAGGTCAAGTCTAGGGACTTTGAAACAAACTTGGGTTTGAATGGATGAGTTGAATCAATTTGAAAGGCACTGAATTGAAGATTAAAGGTGGCTACATGCTTAGCACAATGCTTGAGACTTAGCAGCTATTATAAGCATCCTCTAGGAGCGTAAGCTGCAGAAAGGCAGGCAGAAATGGTGTCGGTCTCCTACTTTGTCGCATTTCCAGCGCCCAGCACAGTGCCTGGCACGTAGTAACTATTTGCTTAATGAATGAATGATAGTTGGCTTCAGCAGGATTTTAAAGGCTGATCTGAAAAGTAAGGTAATTCTGATGATACGGTTTCACTGTGATCCCAAAGTGTCGCCTAAAAGAAGAGCTCGGCTCCGTGATGGCGTTTAGGGGTTCTTAACAAGAAGCGCGGAGCTAGCTTGCCTAGGACAGGTCAGGGTCCTGTCCATCACCTCTTCCAGGATCTGATTAGGAACGATACCCGGATTCCTGCCTTATCTCAGGCCTCCGCCGTCTGATCTGCGCAGACGAAGATGCAGCTCGGGGAGTCTACCACCCGGCTCCCGTCCCGCGGTTCTCCACGCGCCAAGACCGCGCCCACACTAGACATGGCCTCTCAGGCTTCACGCAGTAGGACCGCTTGGGGAGCTTCTAGTTAACACCGCGGCTGGCGGGGGAAGCGACTTCGTTCCCTCAGTCAGCATGGCGGCCTCAGAGGCTTCAGCCCGGGGAGGGCGGGGGCCAGATCGAGTCACGTGAGCTGCCCAGCTGGGCTGACCGCGCGCGCGCCGCTGACTGGCTCGCAAGCTCGCTCCGCTGCTCTCTGAGGTGTACAGGGCGTCGAGCACCGGACTCGGTGGGATGCGGTGGAGGCCGTGGCGGGGCTGCGGGCCAGGAGGGCGGGAGCGGGGATGAGTGTGGGCGGCCGCCGCCATGTCCAAGGTAACGGGGCCCGGGCCAGTGGCGGCGGCGGCGGGCGGGAAGGAGAAGCGCTCCTTCAGCAAGCGGCTGTTCCGGAGCGGCCGCCCGGGCGGCGGCGGCGGCTCCGGGGGCCCAGGAGCGTCCGGGCCGGCCGCGCCCTCGTCGCCGTCGTCGGCGCGTTCGGTGGGCAGCTTCATGAGTCGCGTCCTCAAGACGCTGTCCACGCTCTCGCACCTGAGCTCCGAGGGCGGCAGCCCTGACCGCGGGGGCCTCCGTGGCTGCTTCCCGTCCGGGCCGCCCGCGCCTCCGCCCTGCCCGCCGCCCGCCGAGCCCGCGCCCGCCCCGGCGCCCACGTCGCCCGCCTCTGAACCGGTCCCGGGGGTGGCGGGACTCCGGAACCACGGGAACACGTGCTTCATGAACGCCACGCTGCAGTGCCTCAGCAACACCGAGCTCTTCGCCGAGTACCTGGCGCTCGGCCAGTACCGCGCCGGCCGGCCGAACCCTGAGCCAGAGTCGCCCGCGGGCCGCACCTCTGGAGAGGTCACTGAGCAGCTGGCGCATCTGGTGCGCGCCCTCTGGACGCTGGAATATACACCGCAGCACAGCCGCGACTTCAAGGTGGGCGCCCCCCACCTCTTACCGGGAGGGCCCTTGCACCCGAGTCCCCAGGCTCCTCCTGCCTACGTCCTACTCCCTCCGCTCCACCAGGGTGCTGCCAGTTAGGTGTGGGTGGGCGCGGAGGCTGGGACAGACACCACCGATTGCAAGGGAGATCTGTCGATTGACTGATAGACTGACTCATTCATTCATTTTGTATTTATTGAGAGCTTACCACGTGCCAGGCGCTGTGATGGGACGCGACAGTGAACACGACCCGCTGCCTTCGTGGAACTTGCATTCTTAGTGGGGGGACTGTTGAACCGGGTTCAGATCTTGGTTTTGTCACTTGGTAGTAGTATGACTGTGGGAAAGTTACACAATCGCTCTTTGCCACAGCTTCCTCTGGTACCAACCTCATAAAGTGGTTGTGAGCTGCAAACAAGTCTATTTGTTCGATCCAGCGCTTTGGTACTATTAATTTTGACCCTTTTTGACTTAGAGACTGTCATTATTAGAAGAGACTGTCATTATTAGAAGGTTCAACCTCATATGGAAAAAGCTTCAGTTGTGCACAGCACCATGTGTTTTGCTGCTCTGATTATTTTTATTGTTAAAGACTTTTATAAGTTAATAGGTAATATCAGTGGTTGGGAGAAAGTAAAACCTGATGATGCCACTGGTGTGCTGCTAGACCACTTCAAATGGGGAGGGGGTAATTAGGGTGACTACTTGGAGGAGGTGACATGGGAACTGAGACTGGAGTAACTAGAGAACCTGCCTTGGAAGGGGTCAGGGAGGTTCTTCCCAGGTGTAAGGAGGCTGTGCACTTGGGGAACAGTAGAGTTCTGGAACCCGGAGACTGGAAAGGGCTGTGGAGTAAATATTTTGGGCTTTGCTGGTTAAGATGTGAAATTCAGGGTATTACGTAAGTACCTATATAACAAGAAAAAACACATGTCCACAAATTTTTTATTGACTAAAATAATACAATGATAGTTGAGTATACTACTTCGTAATACACGTAAAACTTTTGGAAAGGATAATAACATTTAGTTTAATTGCAGTTCAAAATTAGTGTTGCCTATCATCAGATTTATTACAAATATTCATTTCTACAAATCATTCTTAGCCCACGGGCCATACAAATACAGACAGTAGGCTGGATATAGCCCTTGGGTCTTTGTAGTGAGTGGATTGGAGCTGAGGGCTGAGCCTTATGATGTGGGACCATTTAGGCTGCACTGTGGAAATGGGCTTTTAGTCTCAGCAAAAGGGAAGATGGTTTGAGATTGAATGAAGATTACTTTTAGATGGAAATAGATACTATAAATAGAATTAAATTAAGTAGAATGAAACTACACAGTGAGAAAGTTAATTCCTTTTTCCTTCTCTTTCTGTCCTGATCATGTGCAAGAGAAAGTCTCAGCTTGGTGGTAGCCTGACTTTAACACCTCTTACTCACTCCTCACTTTTTTTTTTTTTTTTAACAAAAAACAAATCTCAAGATTACAGGCTTTAATAGACAACAGTAGCTGGAATTGAATAAGGTTATGTTTTCACTGGGCTTTTTACATTTGTACTTATGGCAAGTGAGACTGACTTTTCATCGGTGCTGTGAAGTTTCATTAAAGAAATCCATTTAAGTAAAAGTAAATGATTAAAATATAAAATGGTAATCCATCTGAGGAGTCAGCACTTGGTTGAGGACTTCTTTTTTAAAAAAATTTTTAAGTATATTTTATTGATTATGCTATTACAGTTGTCCCATTAACCCCCTTCACTCCCCTCCACCCTGTATACCCTCTTCCACCCACATTCCCCCCTTTAGTTCATGTCCTTGTGTCATAAGTTCTTGAGCTTCTACATTACCCATACTATTCTTACCCTCCCCTTATCTATTTTCTACCTACCATCTATGCTACTTTTTCCCCCCTCCTCCTCCTCCCACTCCCCTGTTGCTAACCCTCCATGTGATCTCCATTTCTGTGGTTCTCTTCCTGTTCTAGTTGTTTGCTTAGTTTTTGTTTTTGTTTTAGGTGTGGTTGTTAATAATTGTGAGTTTGCTGTCATTTTACTGTATATGTTTTTTATCTTCTTTTTCTTAGATAAATCCCTTTAACATTTCATATAGTAAGGGCTTGGTGATGATGAACTCCTTTAACTTGACCTTATCTGGGAAACACTTTATCTGCCCTTCCATTCTAAATGAAAGCTTTGCTGGATGGAGCAATCTTGGATGTAGGTCCTTGTCTTTCATGACTTGGAATACTTCTTTCCAGCCCCTTCTTGCCTGTAAGATCTCTTTTGAGAAATCAGCTGACATTCTGATGGGAAATCCTTTGTAGGCTACTGTCTCCTTATCTCTTGATGCTTCTAGGATTCTCTCCTTCATTTTAATTTTGGCTAATGTAATGATGATGTGCCTTGGTGTGTTCCTCCTTGGGTTCAACTTCTTTGGGACTCTCTGAGCTTCCTGGACTTCCTGGAAGTCTCTTTCCTTTGCCAGAATGGGGAAGTTCTCCTTTATTATTTGTTCAAATAAGTTTTCAACTTGTTGCTCTTCCTTTTCCCCTTCTGGTACCCGTATAATTCGCATGTTGGAACCTTTAAAGATGTCCTGGAGGTTCCTAAGCTTCTCATTTTTTTGAATTCTTGTTTCTTCATTCTTTTCTGTTTGGTTGTTTCTTTCTTCCTTCTGGTCCACTCCATTGATTTGAGTCCCAGTTTTCTTCCCATCACTATTGGTTCCCTGTGCATTTTACTTCATTTCAGTTAGTGTAGCTTTCAGTTTTTTCATCTAATTTGTGGCCAAATTCATCCAATTCTGTGAACATCCTGATCACTAGTGCTTTGAACTATGCATTTGATAGGTTGGCTATCTCTTCATGGCTCAGTTGTATTTGCTCTGGAACTTTGATCTGTTCTTCCATTTGGGCCATTTTTTTTTTTTTTTTTTGGTGCGTATTATGTGTGAGGGGTGTGGCCTTAGGTGTTGACCAGGGAGGGGCCACCTAAGTCGCTGGATTGTAGTGCTGTATGTGGGGGTGGGGTCTGAGAGGGAACAGTGGTGCCTGCTCTGCTCTCTGTTGGATATTGGTCCCTTCCGCCACTTCCCCCAAGCAAACTGGGCCTTTCTGGTGCTGATTCCCATGTGGGTGGGCTTGTGTACATTCTAGGACCCTGTGGGTGTCTCCAGCGAACTCTCCAGTGAGTCTGGGAGTTCTCTCCCTGCATCTCAATCCCCACAGGTGTCCCCAATTGATGTATTGAGGCTTTATTTCCTTGTGCTGGGACCCTGGGTTGCACAGTCTGTTTTGCTCCCCAACCTCGCCTGGTTTATGTGTGCGCAAATGTGGGACTCCTGGGTCAGCCAGCCGCCTTGCGCAGTGCCTTGCTTCACAGTTGCTGCCTCGCTGGGTCTGCCTGTTGCCACCCTGCGCCTGGGGTCTGCCAGCCGCTGCCTGTATGCCCAAGGTCCACCTGTTTCCATCTTGCGTGCCCAGTGCCACCGTTTTTTGTGCCATGACCCCTTTCTACCCTGCCTACCAGTCTGGATGAATGTGTCTATTTTAACTCCTTGATTGTCAGACTTCCATACAGTTCAATTTTCTGTTAGTTCTGGTTGTTATTTTGTTTTTAAATTGTTGTTCTTATTTTGGTTGTGCCAGGAGGCACAGTGTGTCTACCTATGCCTCCATCTTGACCGGAAGTCCAGGATTTAACTACTTGCTGAGGAACAGCACTGCCAGGGTACACCCCTTACCTTTTAATACTTTAATTTATATTGTTCTGTCTTGTTTTTCTCAAAGAGAATAAATGGTTGTTGTTTGATCTTGGAAACTTAACTGGTAATAGAAATACCTAACTGGTAAAGGGATTGGAAAAAAAATGAGGTCCTTGTCAGAGGACCTCAAAGATGGAGATCTCAAAACAGTGAAGTTGGAGAGGATGGCAACCAATCAGTGACTTTTTCTTTTTTCCTTTTAGTTGCCTATAAGTAGCCACAGCAATTCAAAACTTTTCAAGGTCAGAGCCCAGTGTTTTAAATTTCATTTTCTCCTCTCTTCCAAATGTGAAAATCAATTTCTACAGCATTTTGGTATGAGAACATTTCCATTGCTTTTTAAGAGATTGTTTTTATTCTTCTATCCATTAAAAAGTAGTGAATAGAAATGGGTCAATAATTCTAGAAATACAGAGACTGATTTATAGCTATGCTTTAGTAAAGTTGAACATTCTTAGAGGCACTATTTTCTAAAACTTTAATCTTCTGAACCTTTAGTAGATTTCACTTTGTATTTATTCATCCACCTTCCATTTATTGAAGGTTTACCCAACCAGTTAGGAATGTGTTCAGTACAAGAAGGAGGAAGCTGTAATAATGGTGCCTTAAAATGTAGGTGGCTCTCAGGTGACAGTGTCTTGATGGGCCCAGTAAGCACCCAAACCATTTCTGGTTTCCATTCTCGTCCTTAATGTTTGTCACCTCATGGCATTCTACCCAGTCAGGACAGAAGTCATTAGGGAAATAAAAGTTTTCCCAGAAGCCCCCTCAGTAGGCTTCTCATTGACTCTACCCAAGTCACTTGCACCCCTGGCTGCTGGGGAGGACATTTGGGCTTTCCTGTCTTTCTAGAAGAGATGAGTACAGGGGCTTGCCTCAGGCAGCCTACCAAGCACTTGCCTACCATATGCCAGGCACTTTCATTTGGGGAAGACACTGTTCCTGCTGGTAGAACCTGGTGAATCCTTCCAGACACTGTATCCATACTTTAATGTACCTATGATTCACCTGGGCCTCTGTTACAGAGCAGATTTGGATCTGATAAAAGCTGGGTGGGGTCTGAGGTGCTGCATTTCTAACCAGTTCACAGGTGATACTGTTGGCTAGTTACACCATGGAGAGTGAGAGGATGCAGAAAGTCTGGGAGAAGTGTGTTGTAAACAGATTGCAAAGGGCTTTGTAGGGTATGCTAGTTGGAGTGTTATCCTCTGGAAGTTGAGAATCCAGTGCTGACTTTTGAGCAGGAGAGGGATAGGATCAGATTTCTTTTTTTCTTTTGTTTCCTTCCACCCCTATTTTGTTAAGTTTGGTGGATTACCAGAGAAGAGGTACTTTATTTTTTCCAAAGTGTTTTACTACAGCCACATTTGATGGCTGTGATTTTGAGCATGAAGAAAGTTGAACACCAAAAGAGGTGGCTGTGAGGTATACTTGTCACCATGCCCTGCTGACCTTTTTGTGGTAGACACCGATATCTGATGCACATCCTCGTCTCTTGAGATCACATTAAGCTTCAGTTCAGGGCTCCAGGCAGCCACTGCCAGTTGATTGGGTTTGGCAAAGGAGTTAAAACCAATTTGCCACCATGAGATAGTTTGTCTTGGGGTCTTAAAAAGCACTTAGTATATCATTGAATGAGGTTTTATTGTCTTCAAACTTCCTTAAGTTACGATTTTCTTTGTAAGTTTTTCAATTAGAATTCTTTCTTGCTTTCTAACCATATTGATTGGAGCTTTAGAAGCTTGCCAGGTAATTGGATTTTTGATTCTGGAAGAGCAAGGTGCTGGTTAAGACTGGATTTTCATTTTCCAGAATGAAATGGGTTTACGGGCCCAACCTGGGTGTGCCTTAAGAAACTTCTCTAGCTGCCACTCAGCCCCCTTTCTCTATTTACATAGACATTGATTTCCTACTCTTAAAGCTGTGGTTCTTAGCCAGGGTGCTTTTGCCTGCTCCCACCCCCTTACTCCTGGGAACATTTGGTGATGTCCGGAAACATACTTTGGTTGTCCCAGCTTTAGTAGGATGCTGGTGTGAATGCTGCAGGTTCTAGTTCTTAGTGCCCCTTTGCAGTAAGAGGAAAATGGATGGACGTCTTTCAAGTAAAAAAGACAAGTTTTGTAGCAGAGTTCTCAAACCATGCTCCCAAAGAACAACTAGAACATAGTGATCTGATAAAAGAACTGTGGGAACTCCATCCAAATTTGCAGTAAAACAAAAAGTAATTGATGAAAAGAATTTTCTCTCTCATGGTGGTTTCCTTGAACTTTGGTGCCTGATGGTGCTTACTTAATAGTGAGAGTTCTCAGGTTATAGAATGAGTATTGACAGACAAGTTAGCAATCAGGGGCTGACACCGGTACAGTGTTATATCTTGGTTTTTCATGGACTCATGCTGCAGGCCTTTGATAGACGCTTTCCTGGTTTGCATGAAACTATTTAGTGCATTGATATTTCTCAGTGTTTCCCAAGAAGTACTCTGAATTCAGAGTGTCCCTTGAATTCATTTGAAAAAGAAAAAAATGAAATTATGACAGTGTAAAATAGAAAGTGTCTCTTCCTGGTCAGTTCCCTTGTCTGTCAAATGCTGTCACTTTAGTCTTAATGAAGCTCCAGCTCTCTGAAGCAGAAAGGAGGTGATAGAACCATCACATTTTCAACTTGGAAAAAGACTTGGGTGGATGTGAGCTGTCCCTGGCTTTTTTGAATGAAGGAACTGAGGTTTAGTTCACCTCTTGGGTAGAGGCTGAGGGAGCAGAACCAGAGTTTTGACTTCCAGTTTGTCATCCTGTGTTGCTGATGCTCATACTGAGTCTTGTGTCTGTGGTTGCCTTATTAGTACAACCACTAAAAGGACAGGTCTCAACATAAAATGTTAATGGGCAGGTGGACATGCTGAAACGTGTAGCATTTTTCTCTTTAAGGTCGTGGTGCTTAATTGTAGTGAACGTAGGTCAGCCACAGCTGCTTCATGCATGTGCTGTGGCTGCTTCTACCTAGACACTCTGGAAGTCTTACTGTAAAACCATTCTTTCTGACCAGTTAAATGTGTATATGGACATGTATGTGAGCATAGGACAGGCTCATATTTCACAGCCTCCCAGCTCTGTATATGTACTCTCTATCTAGTGACTTGCTTTCCTGTGTTCCCTCTCTTGGTACATTTGGGAGGAGAGGAGGAAAGATGAGGTTGGGAAGAGATGGGCAGGTGAGCAGAGGCTGGGTCATATAGAGCCTTGCAGGGGCAAGTAAGAGGTTTAGAGTCTGTTCTGAAGAAAGTGGGGAGCAGCTGCAGAACTTAGAGTTCTGTTCTGATCTTGTTAAAATGTGGAGTGATCACTCAGAGAACTGAACAGTGAATAGAACAGAAGCAGACAGACCAGGTAGGAAGCTTCTGTGATAGATTAGGTAAAAGTGGAGGTGGATAGAGATGGAGCAGTGGGTGGATTTGATATATATTTGCAGGTAGACTCCACAGGGCTTGCTAGTGGATTAATTTTGGGAGTGGAAGGCCACTGAGGCAGAGAGATACATCCAGAATAATCACTAGGTGTTTGTCTTGAGCAACTGAGTGGTTATTGGTGCTCACTTGAGGAGCAGCAGTTTTGGGGGATCAGGAGTTCATTTTCAGATGTGTTAAATAAGATATTCATGAAATGTGTAGTAGGCAGCTGGGTAATGGAGTCTGAAGTTCAGAAGATTGAGACCAGCTGGAGAGAAAGATTTGGCACTCATCAGCCTCTAGAAGGTGTTTAAAGCCTTGGGATATGGCTTAGAATAGGATTTGATGATAAATAGTTCTTGGATAGTAAAGGAGAAGAGGGATGTCATCTCAGGTTGGTGGGGGAAACATTCTGAGCAAAGGCATAGAGATGGCACATGGTCATGGAAGTAAGTAACTGGGCTGTCTGCCATGGAGGCTTGATTTGGAGTAGTTGTTCCAGCCTTGGCACTGTTGACAAATCTGGTGTTATTGACCGGCTAATTCTTTGTTGTTAGGGGCTGTCCTGGCATTGTAGGGTGTTTAGCAGTGTCCCTGTCCTCTATGGACTAGATTCTGGTAGTAGTCCCTTCTCCATATCCCACTCATGGCAATCAAAAATGTCTCTTCCAAATGTCTCCTGTGGGGCAAAATCGCCCCTGGTTGAGAACCATTGATTTGGAGCGAAATGTCCAGGAGACATTTTTCTGAGGAGATGAGAAGAGGCATATTATGGGTGGCCTTGAGAAGAGTCTGTTACAACAATTTAACCTTGAGGCATCTATCTATAGTGATTCAGTTGAGTCTTTTGAACTTCTGTAGTCATTGATGGGATGAAAAAGATATTAGAAAAATGGGACTGATAGTGAGCAAAAAATCATTCAGGTGGAGAAGAAAGTAAATGCAGGAACAGGGCAATCACAGGTATGATGTGAGGAAAAGCAGGAGGAAAAGGTGAATCCATGAGACATTTGGAGGACATTGTGACATTATTAATGAGAATCCCAGAGATGGAGTGGTAAGGAAACACTCAGGTATCAAACCTGGGTGATGGGGAAAATAATGGGAATCTCGGGTAGAAATGGAACGGTTGGAAGGGGCATGGTTTGTGGAACACAGAAGATCCTGCATTTAATCTGAGCATGTGGAATTGGTGCTGTGGGATATCTAAGGTCTTAATTTACTGTTGGATATATGGTATGGGTTAGGACTAGCCATATAGGCTGGAATTCAGCTGCATAGAGGTGATAAAGTTCAGATGCTCAAGTCCAGGCCCTTGGGGGAAACTAAAAATAAGAGGACAGGAGAGGGAGTGGATCTGTTGAAAGAGCAATCTGAGAGGTTGGGGAAAACCAGGAAGGCAGAGTCCTGAAACCTGATTTATGTTGTAGTTTGACTACCTGCTCTTATCCCTGAATACAGTATAGAGCAGCAGAAATATTAAATTCAGGTTATTTGGTAGACATGATAATGGATTTATTAAGTACACAGATTTATTGAACACATTTATTGATTCCTGTGCAGGTCTTGTATTGGAAAGCTCTGGGGATTTGAAGATGGGTGAGATCATTTCATGCCCTTAAGGAATTCATGATCTAGAAGGGAAGACTGATGGGAAAAGAAATAGTTGTATAGGGGAGGGTGCTGTGACAGATTGTGTAAAAAGCACTGTGAAAACCCTGGGGGATGGGCACTTGAAGAAAGAATGGTAGGGTTGTGAGGGAACTGAAGAGGTGATACCTGGACATATCTTCAAGGATTTGGGAGGTTGTTTCTGCTTTTTGGTTATTGGGAAGAATGGTGATATGAACATAGGTATGCAAGTATCTGAGTCTCTTTTGGATGTTGTGCTACTTCTGTGTTTAACTTTTTGAGAAACTGTCATTGTTTTCCACAGTGGCTGTACCATTTTATATCCCTACCAAGAATGCATTGAAAAGGCTCCAATTTTTTCAAATCTTTCCCAGTGCTTGTTACCTTCTGTGTGTTTGTTTGATAGTAGCCATTTTAGTGTGTGAAGTGAAACCTCATTGTGATTTTGATTTGAAGGAGAAGATGAAAGTAAATGAGGTTTTGAAACAGGGTTTCTTGCCGTGGTGCTCTTCAAAACTGGAAGCACTTAAAGGACAACAGTTCTGGAGGTGGGTGGGTAAGTTCAGTTTTAGACAGATCACATAGTATTTGAACATAAGAGCCATAGGAAAACTTTTCCTTTACATTTGTTGAATGTCTGTCATGTATCAGGAACCATGCAAAGTGCACCATTTAAGTTTTTGGTGACTGATGTGGAAAGGAGCTGATGTGGCCTAAACACAGAAATAATCTCTTCAGATACAGAGATGTAATACAGATTATTGTCCAGACTTAGTTCTTTTACATCTTCCTTTATGTGGCTTAAACTTTTAGTTTGATTCTGCCACTTTTGCTTTGTTATTGGTGTGTGGTTTGATGGATTTTTTCTGTCCCTATCTATTCACTTGTCACAGTGAGGGGCTACAAAATAGGGCACTGTTCTCTGTTTGTGTTATCCTCCACAGCTGTTTCCTGTAGTAAAGACTCTGGAAAACAATGACCTCATGGTTTCCACAAGTAAACCTTTTATATACAGTAGTGGAAAAAAATCATTCAAAACTAAGTAATTTCAAATTGTGTCCTCTGTAGCTTTTTCCTTCAAAAATATTCTTGTTTGCTGTACTAATTAATTGTTCACTGGCTGTTCCTCAAATGACCTTTTATGTTTAACAAACAACATCTTTGCAGTTGCAGTGTAGCACATTGGCTGTTCTGTCTTTCATTTGACTATGATCTTTCTGTATTTGGAAATCATTGTTTTATGCCTTGGATTGTGGTAGCTCCAAGAGGGACTGGCCAGTCACTGAACATCTGTTGCTTCTTCCCCTCAGTTTTTGAGCTTGGAAGGCAGCAAACAGTGTGCCCACAAACCAATAGTTCATGCTTTAGGAAATTGCACAGGACTGGTCAGGAACCTTTGGAAACTCATTACTAGCTCCGTAAATTCTTTGATTTTTTTACTCTTGGTTTTGTAGTCTTTAAGAGCAAGGCTGAGCTGTTTGATTCTCAGGAGAGATTTAAGAAACAATAGCAATCATAATCATGAAAATACCATTGTGTGGAGCCAGATCACTTAAAATGTGCATTTCATATGCAGTTTTTCATTTAGTCTTCATAACAGCCCTGTGAAAGAGGCATTGTTATTCCATGTTTAAAACTAAGATGTTGAGGTTCAGTTCTAGTATCAGGTACTAGGTACTAGATAGTATTTAGTATCTTTTGCCCTCAGAACTCCAACCTTGCCTGGTTTTTATGAAGATTAAATGAAAAGCTAGAAGTAAGAGTTTAGTATAAAAACCCATCTGTAATAAGTATTTAAGAAATGGTAGATGGTGATAATGAAGCTGCTCATCCTAAGTCTGTAGCCATCAAGTATCCTTCCCCATTTCCAAACACTGTTTCTTCCAGTTGATAGGTTTTATTGTTACCAGATAATTTTAGTTTACCTGTAATTACATTGCTTGCCTTTTCAAAAAAATGCCTTTACTTTTTCTTTTGTATACAAAGTGGTATAAATTTCCTAGCTTGCTTGGCATTTCAGTTTTTCCAGAAAAATGAAAAAAGTCATATATAAACCAGCCCTATTAAAAAAACTTTTAGACTTAATGAGACATAAAATTATTGTTCATTTGCTCTAAATGTTTCTAAATACTTATTCTCAATTTGTGAACTTATCTCATCATGGACTGGTGACAAAGTTCACAGACGAGTGCCTTGTCTGTGGATCATGCTTCAAAGAGCTCTGTTGTGGAACTTCCCATAGTCTGATTTCGCCTGTTGTACTACTATAATTTCAGTCGAACTGTTCTTCTGTCCCTGTGTTCCCTGTAAACTGGTAGGTAGATAGAGAGGTTTAATAAGGTTTAGGGTTGAGGGGTGTGTGTGTGTGTGTGTGTGTGTGTGTGTGTTTCTATGTGTTTGTTTTAACCTCCTCCTTTTTTTTGGTAAAACTAATTTGTGGGTAGTGTTATAAACTTCCATCAGAAAGCCTGTACTGTCTGGTTGTGTCTCCTGGAATGTTAATAATACTGATTATTCCTAAATCATTAAGGGTCAAAAATGGTGGTATAACTTTAATGTTCCTTTTTCACTTAGCACCTAGAATGCTTCTAGAGAGACTTTTGCCCTTAGCTAGTCTTTGATTAACTCAAAGTAAATGTGGAGAAGAAAGGTAAGATAAATGTTTGATTTTCCCCTGTTTCTTTTCTTTACTCCTTTCCTTTCCTTTCCTTTCTTAGGCAGAGGGAGAGAAACATCAATGTGTGGTTACCTTTCGAGTGCCCCATACCTGGGAACCTGGCCTGCAACCCAGGCATGTGCCTTAACTGGGAATCAAACCAGTTCGAAGGCTGGTGCTCAATCCACTGAGCCACACCAGCCAGGGCTCCCCACTTCATTTTCTATTTTTTAAAAACAATTACTTGGTTTCCAAATGTGATTGGTGAGTTTTTGTTGTAACTGTGTAAACTCATGGGTTTAAATGCATGTTTGATGTTTTTCAGTCTTTACAGTAGGCTGAAACCTACAGTAACCTTTCTGTTGCTCAAATCGTCCCATTTTAGACCAGTGTAACAAGTTGGCTCCCAAGTAAATTTGACGTAATAATAGTAGTCTGTGATGTCAAACCAGAAAAAATGTTTCAGGCACATCTTACATGTTTCCTGCCCCAGATCTGGGACCAGTCTTCTTTAAAGAGCCCTGGTCCCTTTTGGTGGCAAATGGTATTGAGAGGCCGCATGCTGAGCACTAGGGATGCATATGGTTCCTATTTTTTCTAAGTAGATAGAACTGGGAAATGTGTCATTTCTTTTAAGGATACACTAAATCATGAATTCATATTGATAATTCCAATTCAGGACTTCAGATTTTTAATTTAACCTCATTGATCTTACATCTGTTTTTCCTTTCTCCCATGCTGAAAATCCTGTTAAAACCAGTGTAAATTCTCATTTGTGTTATCCCACAATGCACTCATAAGTCTCAGAGTCATAATTCTAATACTACCACCAATAGTATGAGTCTTTGAAAAGATTTAAGATTTATTTTTGGTAAGTATGTATGTATTTATTTATTGCCTAATTACTATGTCTTAAAGTCACTTGCATTAATTCTAAGTGTGGCTTTGTCACCAACTGGATATATAGTTAAATTTATTTCTTTTGCTTTTGATTTTGAGGAATTGCTTTTTAAAATTTAATTCTGTTGCATAATTATGTTAAAAAAATAAATATGCGGCCTGGAGTTAAATTTAGAAAGCAAGATCTGTTCATAGAAGTCTAGTTTCTGTCTCTGATCCCATACCCTCTTCTCTTTCTTCCTAAATTTTATGATTTATTCTTTCATTTGTTTTAATATAAATAAATATGTGTGTATATATGTGTTGGTTGTGTACTTTGTGTATATTCATATTTCCCTCCTATTTAGATAAATGCTAGTACACTATATGTAATTTTTTCCATCTTGCTTTTTTCATATAGCTAACATGAGTGCTTACCATATGCTCTGCACAGTGGATTATTGTATTTACTCCTGATAACAGTGTAAGGTAGACACATTATTTTTGTTTTGCAGATGAAGACACAGATGTTTCTATAGAACTGTAATTCTGTAGCTCTCTTTATTTCCCATAGTAACTGGGCTTTATTTTGAGCAATGACAGGGGCAGAGAAAGGATGTTTATAAACTGTAGGGAAGGAGATCCAACCTTTTTTTTTTTTTTTTTTTTGAGGTCCATAGCTCTCCTTAGCTGGAGAAGACTAATAGTAAGATCCCCTTTCCTGAGCAGAGGTGCTCCAAGTACGTACAAATATATATATATATATATTTAAAGATTTTATTTATTTTTAGAGAGGGCAAGGGAGGGCGAGAGGGAGAAAAACATCAGTGTACAGTTGCTTCTCACATGCTCCCTACTGGGGACCAGGCCTGCAACCCACACATGTGCTCTGACTGGGAATCAAACCGGTGACCTGGTTGGTTCTCAGACCAGCACTCAATCCACTGAGCCACACCAGCCAGGGCTAATTACAAAGATATATTAATGTAATGTTTTTAATATTATCCTAACATCACAGCCCCTTTCCCAGTGAGTGACAGCTTGGTGACTATTACTTATTTTAGAGCCTTGATTCTATGGACGTTATGAAAAGACAATGCCTTTAAAAGCAGCAGAGCATGGGAAGTAGCTACTAGTTGATGATGTCAGGACTTTAATAGTGACAGGAAGGGAAGGAAGAGAGGAGTAGCCTTGTTTCCCTGCTGGCAGGGGAAAAGAACACTGGCAGCTTGTAATGTTATTATACACAATGGGAAGAAGGGTTAGTTAGGTTGGGGACGGATTGTTCTTCCCCTATAGGCTCTGCTGTGATGGTATGCAGTGTTAGACTATTGTAACTACTCCCCATCCCTTCCTGGTGATACTACTGATACTCTCTCAAGCTTTAGAGTGTTAGCATCTGAGGAGGGTGAGGGCAGCCAGCATCCAGGTCTACCCCTTTCCTTTTGAAAATTTGTGAACCCATGAATTTGGAATTTAGTCAGAATCCTGGTGCAGCTAAGGTCTTGAGTTAGTTACTGAGCCTTGGTTTCCTTTTCCCCCTTTTCATTGCCATATAACATCGGCCTCACAGATTGTGGTGTTCAACAACCATTGGTTTCTTTACACCTGAGTGATGGGAGCATTTTAGTAGGAAAATCCAGTGAGCCAGCCCACTCACCAACCCCACTCACCCAGGCTGTAAGAGCAAACCTGGAACACAGGAGAGGGTGGACTGCTGGAACATAGGTCACTGTAGTTACATGGGGAAGAGAAATGTGCTCCACCTTAAAATTTTCTCTGGGTCTGGCCTTGCAACTCTGTTTTGTAGCTCACTTTTGATGCATGTGTGCTCTTGGTTTTGACTCCTTGAACTGTAGATTATTTTCAAAGGGGTGACATTTAAATCTCCAGTGTTAACTGTGCTAGATGACTCCCTGCGGACTTCTCAGTATGATATATTCTGTGCCATTGTGCAGTGATTGTGTGACCTTTTTGAGTTACAGTAACCCATTCATCTTGTCTTTGGGGAAATGTAAGTTACTTCCCATGTAATTATTTATTTGAACATCAAGTCTTTAAAATTTGAACTTCTTTTGGATTGATGGCTTGATAACATATTTTACATACTCACTTTCCCAGGAGAGGATCCTAGACACACTACTATTGTTTTCTTGGTGATTTAGAGTATCTTGAGCATCATCCAGTATGTTTTTGATCTATAAGTTGGTGGGTTCTTTGGGGGCAAGTGGGGCTATATAGAACTTGATGAATAGTTCTGGATTGCTATATTTTTGAATTCTTGTTTCTGTTCTTTATAATGTTCCCTCTTGTTACCCACCATTTTCCTTCATGGTCCTTCCTTCATTTTTCTCATGTTTCATCCTGGAAGCCTATACCTTCTACTTCCTTATTCCTATGTTTTGCAGTTTCTAATTGTTTTTTAGTTAAGTAACCAGGTAAATAGAATCAGCTGTAAGAAAGACTAAGTAAACTGAGTTAGGGCCTGAGACTCTGGCTAAGTTAAGAAACTTTAGTGTGTTTCCTTTTTTAAGTCAACTAATTTTTAAAAGCTTCTGAAGGAAGTATGGATACACACAGAAAAATGCATAGTCAGTGTGAACTTGATGAATTGTCCTAAAGTGACAGTGCATCACCTGGTCAGGAAATGGGACATTGCTAGCCTTGAGAAGCTTCCTCTTTTGCTCCCTCCCAAATTCCACCTGCCCTTTCTCCCAAAAGGTAACCACTCTTCTGGCTTCTAACACCATTGATTCATTTCGCCTGTTTGTAAATTTTACTATGAATAAAATAATAGAGTGTACATTCTTTGTAAAAGCAGCTTTATTGAGGTATAACTTACATACCATATAATGCTCCCATTTAAAGTATACAATTCAATGGTTTTGTAGTATACTTAGAGTTAGCAACCATCAGTTTTAGAGCATTTTTATTATCCTCAAAGAAACCCATACCCATTTGCGGTCACTCCTCATTCCTCCCAAACCTCCCAGCCCTAGGTGTCCTTTAATCTACTTTCTGTCTCTGTTGATTGGCCTGTTTTGACATTTCATATAAATAGAATCATGCAACATGTGGCCCTTTGCATCTGGTGGCTTCAACTTAGCTTGTTTTCACTTTTAGGCTATTATGAATACTGCTGTAAACCTTCATGGACAGATTTTTTGTGTGGCCATGTGTTTTCATTTCTCTTGAGTATATGTGCCTAGGAGTAGAATTGCTGGGTCATATGGTAACTCCATGTTTAACTTTCAGAACAACTGCTAACCACTTTCAGAACAACTGCTAACCATTTTTTAATAGTGCCTGCATCATTTTACATTCCCACAAGCAGTGGATAAGGGTTTCCTAGTGTCTTCACATTCATGCCAACACTTTTTACTGTCTATCTTTGTTATAGCTGCCCTAGTGGGCATGAAGTGGTATCTCACTGTGATTTTGATTTGTATTAAGTATACATAGTGTTTGATTTTGTGTCTGATTTCTTTTGCTGAAGTTCACTATAACATCTATTTTGATAAGAATACTATGTAAATTATTGTAGAAAACTTGGAAAATATGTAAAAGAAAGGAAAATGGAAAATGTATAAAAGTTGTTTGGCATATTACTTTCTTGCCTTTTCCCCCTTCTCTGTGTGTTTTAACATACTTGGGGTCAAACTGTATGTACAGTTTTATGTGATTTCATTTCATATAGTATTATGAGTAATTTTTGTCACAAAAACTTTTCAGATCATTGTATAATGGCACAATAACCTGTTTTTGATGATTTCTGGTTGTGATGAATGTATTTTTTACATAAATCTTTCATTTTTATGAGCAGAAAATGGTTACAACTCATAACAGGTGAGTTATTAAAATCAGTAAGAAAACTATAATTACTTTTGATATTTTTGGGGATATATAGAAGTGAAATTTCTGAGTCAGTAGTTATCTATTTAAAAGGTTCTTCAGTCTTATGTTCTCCCAACAGAGCTATTTTGGCCATGCAATATTCTGAAGGTTCTTAAGTCATAATTGTTATCATATTTTACAGAAGGATTGTGCTATGCACAGTGTGTAAGAATGTCTATCATACCCTCTGTTGCAGAATAGAAATCTTTAAGGTGATAAGTGGAAAATAGCATTTTAAATTGCATTTTCTTGTTGATAGTGAGGTAGGACAGCTTTATCTGTTCTTTAAGGTGGAAGTACATCTGTACAATGGTAACAGTTCAGTAATTTCACAGAATTCTCTTCATTTGCTCTCTATATATTCACCTACTCTTCCATTTAGCCTTTAACAGGCAGATGACCAAGTCCTAAACCAGCTAGGATTGGTCAAGTTTGGGGCAGGCCAGACCAGGCCAAGGCAGGAAGGTTCTAATCATACTTTACTAGGAAAAGCCGGAAGCCATGATGAGCTGGAGGCTTGCACCTGTTTTTATGCAATCTGAGTCTTGCGAGGGTTGGAAAAACCAGAGGTGGCCAGGGTTGATTTGGAGACTGCCCAGCGTGTGACTTAGGAGTCAGCCTGGCTTAACTTTCAGGCATGCATGGCGTTGGGTATGGAGAAGAGTGATATGACAGGCCTGGGATTTGTAGGCATCTCTAGCCAGTTAAACTTTATTGGGAGTACTGTGGATTTATGGTGCTATGAACTCATAATTTATATATGCTTTAAAGCAAGATTATTTCCAGAATATTTTGGATCCTTTTATATAAATTAGCTGTTTGACCAAAACCATTTTAGATTTGTTTATCATCAAATACCAATATATTCAAAATCACATGCATATGCAGCACACTGATTATAGAAGAAATATTTGCATGTTTGGCCTTGAGATAGTTCAGGTCTTGAACTCATGCCTTCTCCATGCCTTGTCTTCCTCACCCTATTCTGCCTCCAAGGATGTGTAGATCACTTCACTTCACCTCAAAGAAGAGTGCCACTCAATCAAGAACTTGGCAGGGCCATGTGCTGAGTTCCTAAGCCAAGCCCATGTTCCCCCTCTCCTCCCCTCTGCTTGATCAGGAAGCTGACTCTGATTCTTTTCTTTTCCTATGGCTAAGCTTTCACTTGTTATCTAGCAAGGCAGGGTGGCCTGAAAAAGCCCCTGATGGGTGTCTAAAGGCATCAACTCTCCTTTTTTCCTTTGTCTTTCCCTCATTTTTCTTTGATGCTGGCTGTTGTCACATTTTTGCTTCAGGGATAAGACCCAAAGTTTGTTTTTGGCTTTGGGTTTAGGATTAAAATTTTATGTAAGGCTCTCTAGGTCTGTCTAGCACAGAAGAAAATATTATCAGTGTAGCATAGCTAACTTCACTGAGATTTGGGACAAATGCTTCAGCTAGAAATAAAGTATATTTCTTTTTCCAGCTCCATCTTCTGTGCACAAGATTTGGGTTTCCTGGCCAAAATACCAGGGTATGCTCTCTTAAGGTCATTCTTAACTACCACCTAGTTATTGTTATCAACTAATTCATTTCAGGAGATGTGGAAAATACAGAAACATGTAAAGAAGAAAGGTAAATCACCTAAAACTTCCCACTCTAAGATAATGACAGTTGATATTTTGGTGTATATTTAGAAGGACAAAAGACAAAAAGGTCTTATTTAAAGTGTATTTTTAATAAAAGTGTAGTTTCAAATCATGTTCATATGTGGTTTTGTATCTTCTTTTCACTTAATTGTATTATGTATTCATTTTTCCATGTTTTCTAAATTAATTCTCACATATCTCCTACATTCCATAGTAGGAATATATAATAATTTCTTAGATATTTAAGTGGCTTTTCCAAGTTTTTCTGGTTTTACTTATAACTGTTGAAGATCATTACATTTAACGTGTGACAACCTTTTAGTTACATCAGGACTAGGTGTTTGCTTTTTGGATTGGGTTGATTGGTAGCCAAAAAATTTCCACTTCCTCCTAAAAAAACATGATTTTACTGTATTGGGAAGAATCTTGGATTGTGTTGGAAACAATGAATCCCCGAAGAAGACACTCTTGGATTACTTGAGTTACTTGATTGGCTATGGTAATCACATTGTGGTGGAGACTCAATCTGACTTTAAGTTTGGAGTCAGCTAGGTTTAGCCTTGGGGAGTGTGCTAGGAAGGGTGGGCAAAACAGACTTCATCCCCACCAGCAGAGTGTTGTGAGTGCCTGAAGGTGAAGAACACTTCCCTTGACATTAGCTGATGAGAGACAGATGGAGTTCTTCAAAGTCTTGTCTCTCTCTAGTCTGCTCTCTATCACAACTGGGGACACTTACGCAAGATAGCATTCTTTGCAAGCTGCAACTTGATCTTCTGGCATGGTTGGAATTCCTCCTTATTCCTCAGATAACATCTCAATTAGATAAACTGCACTTTTGTTTCTGGACCATATTTCAGTCATAGGAAAAAATGCAAATTACAACAAAACAAACATTGATTAATAAGGATTTATTTAAAAGCACATAAACTCCCAGGATCCTCAGGCTTTGTGCAACTGTAGTTCAGTCTCCTACACGTTTTATGTCTGCATCAAGAATTGACACTCATGAACAATGATTAAAATAAAAAAAAAAAAAAAAAGAATTGACACTCAGAATGAAGAACCTCAAGTCCTGTGTGATCCTGAGTTGTATAAAAGAGGGGAATCATTTGTTGAAGAGGGATTATTGACAATATGGTTTTAGGCTGTTTCAGTAAGATGAGGTTGAAGAATTAGGGTAACTTTGGACAAATCACTTTTCTGAGCCTAGTTTTTCATCTGTAAATAGTAGTAATGATGATACTTACAGCACAGGGAATTTTTGAGGGTTTGGTTTTATAGGAAATAACAATTAGTATGATGCCTGATATATCACTGGCATTCAAATATTAACTTTTATTGTTGCTCTTTGTGTCAAGTATTATGTTTGCCAGGTACAGGGTGGTGGATAATATTGAATAAAATATTCCTGATCACTGTCTGGTGGAGGTGGATATGAGATAATACTTGCTGATGATATGAATAAAATACATTGTAATAAGTGATGGTAATCCATTGAGGACAAAAGAGCTTCCCACAAGTTTTAGTGCTTTTGGAAGTGAAACTTGAGAACTTTTCCAGTGGGACCATGTTTTTTTCTCAGACTTGGCTTCATGTTAGGATTAGAATTTTTAAAAAGAAGAATCACACTTGAGAAAAGATTAGCAAGGATCAGATCCCACATAGACCTGGCTCTGCTGCCAGGACATGGTTTTTATTTTTAAAAAAAACTTCCAGGTAATTTTAATGTGTAGCCAAGGGTCAGGAGACAAAACCTCAGATATTTTTTCCTTTTCTTTCTCTTTTCCAGGATTATATATAGTACCACAGGGTAATTTGAAAGTTACTTAACAGCAGCTGTATAGAATTTTAGAATTTATGTAATGCTTTTATGATATCTTTGAAGCTCCACAATAATCTTTTTAGGAAATATTATCATCGCCATATTGCAGAAAAGATAGCCTAGGCTCAGAGAAATACAAAGTAAAAGGTGATGGAAAGAAGACTTGAACTCAGTTGTTCAGAATTCAGTCTCAGTTTCTGTTGCATTTCTAGTGGAAACATCCAATTACTGTTGCATACTTGGAGGCCTTCCCTTGTTGCTCTGTTTTCTGCCTTAAAGCTTTATGATCTGTTGGGAAGTTTTTGCTCATTGTTCGTCTTGCTGAACCACTTGTCATATATTCCTTTTTATATTTCATCCTTTTATCCTGGCTCTAATGCTCTTGACCATACTATCTCCCTTAGTTATAATTTCTTGAAATGCAGTAACCCTTTCTTAACCCTTTTATGACAGCATTTTCTTTTAGACAAAATATATGCCCTTTCCTAGTCTATATTTCAAGCAATAAATTTCTATTCCCAAGTCTTATAGCAAGTCTATTAGCAAGTCTTTGTGTCTAAAGTTAGTTTTACAACATTGCAAATAGCCCTTGCTGTGTACCTATGCTTTGTTCTTGAGTCTTGCTAATGAGAACTTGGATGTAAGGAGTATCTCTGATTTACCCTGTGTTAGGCCCTTGTGTCTGTAAGGGTCAAGAAGCTCTGTACCAGAAATAACTCACTTTTCCCGGTGGTTTTGTGACTTCCACTACTTTTCTTTTTCCTATAACACATAGTTAGGATGGTTATTAGATTATCCTATGATTTGTTTTGTCAGGGGCTGAAGGAAAATCGATAGTCCCCTGGGTATCTGCAGCAGGAAGATGTTACCATTGTGAAGGGCCAGAAAGAGGAGCTTTTGTATTTGTCTGTGTTCAGTGAGGTCTCCTGTAAATTTTCCTTCAGTTTGTGAGGTAGTAATTTAGGGCAAAGCTGATCCAGAGCTGTTTTTGCCCCAGTTGTATAGGGTTGTGGAAGTCTCTGTGGCCTGTTGGGTCCAGCAAAAATCTTGTTGAGTAGTTTGAGCCGCTCACTAAGAGCCTGGAACATAGCGATTGGTGGATAAATGCTGGATGAGTTGAAATAACAGTGTCAGGAACCATAAATGAAGTTGAATGCAAACCTGATAAAGAACTTAATATTCCACCCCGTCTCTACCCTGAAGTCTGATGGACACTGTCCATAAAATATTTACTTTGACCCATAATGAAGCATTTGATTTCAGCTAATTTGTTGCTTAAAATGCAGATGCTGAGAACTCCTCCACTGGAAGTAAATGAGAGAGGGTCCTGAACAGAAGCTTTTGTGCTTCTGGCAACTTGTGTACCCAGCTGTATGCCGCGGTATTTGTGTTTCCCTTGCTGTACTTAAAACTTCCTCTCAGCACTTGTCCTATGCTTCCTCCACAGAACAAACAATACCAAACAAACTGACTAAAACAATTACCCTGCCTTCATGTCTGTAACTTCTCTGAACCCATTACTATCCTTTCCTCCTCTTCTGTCTCTCCCACCTCCTTTTTATAGCAGTTAGTTCCTGTACTTCTGAATTCCTCCTTCTCCCTTTACTAAGAATCATATTTCTTCTCCTTTCTGTTAGCTTCTTCCCTCACCATGTAAATCCCTCTCCTGTGGAAGTCCCCCTCTGGGTAGTCGTAGCATCTTTTATCCTTCCTTTTGTAACAGCGTTTCTTGGATATGAAGAGTGGTTGTCTTGCAAGCATTTAGTCTCTTTACCTTTTCTTCTCTTTCATCCTCTCTGATCTGTTACTGAAATTGCACTGGCAGTTGCCCTCTTCATTTACCATTCCAGAGGGCCTTCTCATGTCTGTCTGACTGACTTTTCTGCAGAGCTGACATTGTTGCTCCCATCACCTCAGAGGTTCCGTCTCCTTCTGCTTGTGTTTCTACTCTCCTGGCTGCTTCCTCATACCTTCTTGAGCTTCTTTGCTGTGACCTGTCCCTTCTCTGCTAGCGCTAAGATTCTGTCTCGACTGCCACCTTTCCTTATTAGATGTCCCCTGGGTTACTTCCTCTTGCTCACATGATAGGTATATGCTGCTCTGATTGGATTTCCCAGCCATATGTCTTTCCTGAGCATCAGACTTAACTTAACCTCACTTGGGATCCTATAGGTACCTCAATCTCAACATGTTCAACACTCTGCAGTCTTCTGTTCCTTACTTCATTACCCACCTATGCCAGACACTAAAAACCTGCTATCATCCCTGAGTGTTAGCCGTTGCTTGTTTCTCTTCCATCCTGATTCAGCCATGTCATCAGCAGTGCTACTGGTGCTGATGTTTTTTCCTGATCCATTTTTCTGTACTAGGAAATCTTCCCATTTGTAGCTCACACTCTTCCATTGTCCATACCAATGGCTCTGGTTTTGATCCTCCTAAATGAGAATGTAAAGCCATAAACCAAACCATTTTAAGATTAAGGAAGATATCGAGTATAGACTTTACAGGGAGATTGAGGAAGGTGAAAGCTGAGAAAGAAGAGACTGGATTTGGTATTTGGGTGGCATCTGACCTCTGGAGGAAGTTCTGTTGTATGGTGAAGACTTTCTCTTACAGCTACCTGTCCTTTTGTGTGCCTGCTTCTGAGATGGACCCAGGGAGCATCCTTGTTTGTCATCAGGGTCCTTCCTCTCCCTTGCTCACTTCATTCAGTTAATAAGTTTTGCCAGTGACACCTCAATTCTCTCTTATCTTTGTCCCTTTGATTTTTTTCCCTAAATTTGAATCTTGGTAAACATCTTTATGTTTCATTGGCATCTAATTGCCTGAACATCAAGTTATGATGGTTCTTTTTCATAATGGAAATAACAATCTTTCCCCTCTTTTCAGCTCTGTTATCATTATTTTAATTGGAAAATTACAGTGGACAATTTTTATTTCTTTGTCTGACTTTATTATTCTTCAACTTTTAACAGTATTGATCGTTTTCTGCATAACTGTCTTCACTGGACTCTAGGGAAAATCATTCTCCTGATTTTCTTGCTGCATTTTTGATGGCCTTTTCTTAGTCTCTTGAGGTTTTATATTGAGCACCTGTTTTTGCATTGCTGTTTGCAAAGTCCTCTAACACCTTTGAGAGCTTTCATTCCTCTTTGGGATTATGAACAGTTTATCATAAAGCCAGGGCTTACAACTGATTAATGCTGATTTATTTTCCTATCTAGAGTATTGTGTCAAAGAATGCACTGCAGTACCGTGGAAATGCCCAGCATGATGCTCAAGAATTTCTGTTGTGGCTTTTGGACCGAGTTCACGAAGATCTCAATCATGCTGTGAAGCAGAGTAGCCAGCCTCCTGTGAAGGTGAGAGTACCCCACCTGGCAATCAAGGAGCAGGGAGCCCAGGGCCCATTCTCCCAAAGCTCTGAGGAGCTGTGCAGTTTGCACTTAGTTAATGTAGTGATACTGAGTAAGCTCTAGGTGAGTAAAAAGTTCATTGATACTTAGAGGATTTCTCCACATTTACTACTGTGTTGGCAGTGTGAGATACCAGAGGCCCTGTCTTCCAGGAGCTTACAGTCTAATGAGAGGGAACACATTTGCCTGTATGACTATCTTTAGACTAAAATTAAGTGGTTCCATCTCACAAAACTGTTTTTAAAGCAAAAATCTGCTTTCTAGTCCATGAGACCCACAGCCTGTAGATCATTGGAATGAATACATAGTCAAAAAGTAAATGCATGGATGTCTCGTTAGGATTGCATTTGAGTGTAGGAACTGAACACCCAGAATATTCTTACTGAGAAAGAGTGATTCTCATTTTTGTGCATATAGCCTTACTACAGCGGGTAAAATGATTTTTGTAATGGGGATAATTAAGATAAAGAGTTACAACTGCCTTTCTTTTGCAGCTTTTAAAGTTTTTGGTAATTCTGCTCTGTACCTCAAATTTTAAATTTCTAGTTTTGATAAGTTGTTAAATTTTTGATTCAAGGTCCTTTTGTGCCTGAGCACTCTGTACTGTCATATGGCTCTATGTTTGTGACTGACTCTCTCTACCACCAGATTGAGAGGAACTAAGATCAGGAACTGTGTCTTATTTTTGTACCCTAAAGCTCTCCTCAGTGCTCTCTGCACATAGTAGCAGGTGCTCAGTAACTAATTGTTAGGTGGGAGGACATGAAAAAGTTAAGTGAAATATGAAGTAGAGTGATTAGGCACCAAAATCAGCAGCTAATAGGCACTAGAAAATTTAGGCATGGTAGGGACCAGTGGTTGGGATTATTTCCTGCAAGAGGTTAGAGTGGGACTTTGAGAGTTGGAGGGAGATTGGAGTGTCCTGGAGAAAAACTGCCTGGGTAGGGTGGAGAGATGGGGATGTGTGAGAGAGCCTGTGAGGAGACGAGTTCTGTGACCCACGTCCTGGCCACTGTGTTCCTTTCACTGAAACATCTCGACCTGAAGCATAGCTTGTATAAGAAGTCAAGGACGTTTGTGACACTTTCAGGGTTATCTTTAATCAACAGTTGGTATTTCTAGTCTGTAAAATTGTGCTTTCTTCTTTTAAGCCACCGTCAGAGACTGATATGATGCCTGAGGGACCATCTTTTCCTGTCTGTAGCACTTTTGTACAGGAACTTTTTCAAGCCCAGTACCGGTATGAGCAGATTGAATTTCCCCTTATGTTGTCTGTTTACATGGTTGTTAGTGATCTTAATATGCATTTCTTACATTTTTGTTTTTGAAGATCTTCTTTGACATGTCCTCATTGTCAGAAGCAGAGCAACACTTTTGACCCTTTCCTCTGTATTTCTTTGCCAATTCCTCTACCCCACACAAGGTAAGAACAAATTTAATAAAATTAAGGTGGTACATTCCTATGTGTTCCTTTTTTCTGTGTGGGCTCCTAATAGGTTTTCTTAACTTATTCAGACAAGTAATGAGGTTAGTGATAAATTGAATACAGGCATTGTTAAAACCTTACAGAAATTTATGAATGCCTGAGTTTGCAGGGTGCATGGGACAGGTATGGCAGGGAGGAGAAATGTTGTTGAGTGCCTTCTAGATTCTCTAGAGTCCTCACATTATACTTTAATTAATTGTGTTATTTGAACATGTTCTCAAAATTTGCAGGAGTTACACTGTTTTAAGGAAAATACAAAGTAGATGTGTTATATTTTTGGTTTTTGAAGCTAAACTTTTCCAGAGGTCTCTTGATTATTGTTTGATAGTTTACGTAGGTCCAAATGAAGTTTTGTATTTGGCTTCCAAGTAATGTTGTAGGTTAGCTTCAGTTTTACATTGATTTCCAGTCAGGTTTGTCTTGCTTCTGTATTTAAGTTGAAATAAACAACTAATGAGAAGATCTGACTTTGGTCTGTACAGGCCTCTGTATGTCACCGTAGTATATCAAGGGAAGTGTTCTCACTGCATGAGGATTGGCGTAGCTGTGCCTCTGTCTGGGGCTGTCGCCAGACTTCGGGAAGCAGTATCTATGGAAACAAAGATCCCCACTGATCAGGTAATATGTCTGCTAATGCCGATTTTGCTAGGAACCACAAAAGTGGCTTTCTGTTCCTCCTGGAATTTTTTAACAGTTCTCTGCCAGATATGGTTAGATAGAAATGTCAAATCAGTTGCTTGTGTGTTGAGGAAAAGAGGATATTAAGACCTAGGGGAGAATAAGGTACACAAAAATTTGTGTTTCATTTAGTTGTGTGTACATTTTTAAAAGAAAAGCTTTGGCTTTACCCTAAGAGTTTCCTTTTTTTCTTTTAGCTTTGTTTGTAAAGTACAATTACTTAATCCCCTTCAGTTATACTTATGGAGGCTTATGTAGGAAGAGTATCCTTATGGTATTTGAAAGTCGGAGAAGCTTACAGAACCTGAGCCATGGCTGTTAAAACACCTTCCGGTCATGTTGATGAGCACAGGCATCTGGCTAGTTCTTGCACATAGATATTCAGTTCTGTTTCTTTTCTAATGAAAGCTGGATCTGTCTCTTACTTTGTTTAGATAAGAGAAAGGAAGTTGTGTGCCCACCCTCCCCTTTCTTGTTTGGGTAAATTTTTGATATTTAAATTGGCCTAAAATACATTACCCTGTTTATGACTTGACATTTTTGCATACTTTTTTTTTACTCAGTTCACTGTTATGATTTTATTTGGAAAAACATTCTGTACTTAGGTTTTACTAAGGAAAGATGATTTAGTGGCTGAGTACTTTCTCCTTAGATTCCTTCTGGAAGCTGTCCAACTTATATAGTGAAGGTATTATGTGCTTTGGCTGAAGATGTCCTCATTTAGGAAGTTACCACGGTAAAACAAATACCACCAGCAGTGTTGCCCTTAGAAGCAAACATTGTACATTTTCATAGGCCCAATACTGGCACATTCATAAAATGTGCATGTTCTTCCTCACTCTTAAGAGCTCATTAATTCACTTTTTTCCTTCAGGATGAGGGCAAAGACATATAGGAAGGGGGAGGCCTTGGTATGTGTCCAAGGCAAATCTGGTTGTCTCTTTAAAGCTTTTGGTACTGTCTGTCTCTTTCCCCATGCAGTTTAAATGAGTGATATAACTACAAGTTTGTTTTGACCTCAACTTGCTGGAGAAAGTGGATTATATCTGCATGCTCACCTGCAGAAAAACATTGTGGGCATTAAAATCATTAGGTAGAAAGTATGCCAGGAATATTTTCCTTGGAGTATTGTGGTCTGTGCCACCCAGCCCCCTTTCACCTCATAGACTCATAGTATGTTTGTGTTAGTAAAGGGAACCTTAGAGGCCCAGTCCAAACCCCTCATTTGAAGGAGGCCCAGAGAAACCATGTGACTTCTTCAGGGTCACAGGGCTGGTTTGTGGCAGGCTGGGACTGGAGCCTCCTTATGACCAATTCAGTGCTTTTTTGCTAAACGGTGCTGCTGAGCATGTAATGAAGTTTCTAAGTGTCTCTATTGTTTTTAACCCATCTTTTGTTTTTATGTTTTACTGTGGAATGTTCAACCATTTCAGGAACAAAACTTAGCAAGTATCTCATTAAATATCTTAGAACTAGGGGATACTAATTTAGTACTATGCTGTAAATTCATTCTTACTTTTTCCTGTGCATATATTTCATTTACTATTTTATAAATGTGAACTTGTTTTTTACTTTGCTTCTTTTTACTTAGGAGATTTTTCCATCTTAGTGCAACTGTTAGTAGTTCATTCTTTGTTATAGCTTTATAATTCCAGTAGGCCTATATTATATTTAACTAGTTTCTGTTGTTGGACCTATTGTTGGACATTTGAGTTGATTGCAGTTTTTTCCTAATACAAATATTGATGGTTATTTGATATTTTTTAACCTGGAAAGAAGAAAATTTATGATGTAGGAGAAAGTCTCAGAGTCAGATGTGGACTCTCTCCTCACCATGAGCCTGAATAGTTGGTTGTATAACCTCAGCAGCTCACTTGACCTCTTTAGTTTGTTCCCTTGTGAATCAAGGGGGTAAACTCTGTGATCTCCTAGCTCTCTTTTTCACCAGAACTTAGAGGAATTCTGGGTTTAGTGCCATAACATTCTAAGGACAGAGTATGTTCTATAATTACAATGTATGTTGTGTTTCCAAGATTCTGTGTTAAAGGCAAATAATGTGGGCCTGTGACATGTGTTAGAATCCTCAGAGAATCAGGTCTTGATGTTCTGGGGAAGTTCATGCAGAATTGGGAGAGTCATTCATATTGACTTACTGCTTATCCAACTATTTACATTTTTACTATTTTTAGATTGTGTTAACGGAAATGTACTATGATGGGTTTCATCGTTCCTTTTGTGACACAGACGACCTGGAAACAGTCCATGAAAGTGATTGCATTTTTGCCTTTGAGACTCCAGAAATATTCAGGCCTGAAGGAATTCTCAGTCAGAGAGGTAAATGAGCATCTGTTTTCATAATGCCACGGAATAGATTTGTGGGTCAATAACTCTCTACCCCTTTAGATGTCTAATATATGATGGTATAAATTGTGGTAAAAATACTCATAATACATTTTTTGTAATGGTATAAATTTTATGGTAACATATTTTCCTGGAAGAAGGCAATTCTTACTGCTTAGGCAAAGGTATTTCCTTAATTTCTAATGTTTCTGGAACTACCTATGTCCTCCCTTAAGTGGCCTCTTGGGCATTTTATGACAACACTTGATTGATGTAAAAATTTTCTTTTTCAGTATTTTGCTTACCAGCTCTGATGTTCAATTTCTAAACTCTAAAATCTTTAATGTAGAAACATTTTTGTGATACTTACTTTTAAGAAATTTGCCACAAACATGTTGCATGCTTTTAACGTTCCCTAGTTTGCTGCAAATTTATTTCCCCATCTCCTGTCTCATTAGCTCCCCTTTTGTCTCCCCAAGAAGCCCTTCGCCCTGTCCCCTCTCACACCCTCTCTCTGTCCCTGGCCTAGTCTTAAGCAATCACTTTCTGTCTACAGATTTCCCTCATCTAGACATGAATAGAGTCATATATCATGTGACTTTTGTGATGGGCTTCTTTCCCTTAGCATGTCTCAAGGCTTATCTATGTTGGAGTGTGTACCAGTCCTTCATTATTTTTTATGGCTGAATATTATTCCATTATATATGTATATACCACATTTTGTTTATCCATTTATGCATTGATAGACATTTGGGTTGTTTCTACCTTTTTGCCATTATGGGGTAGTTCTGCTGTGACCATTCATATGCAAATATTTGTTTGAATAACCTGTTTTCATTTCTTTGGAGTATGTACCTAGGAAGGGAAATGCTGGGTCATCTGGTAATTCTCTGTTTAACTTTCTGAGGAACTGCCACACTTTTCTGCAGTAGTTGCATTATTTTTCATTTCTATTAAGAATATTTGAGGGTTATAATTTCTCCTCATTCTTGCCAACATTTTTTATTTTCTATCTTTTTATTATAGTCATCTAGTGGATGTGAAGTGGTACCTCATTGTGATTTTTATTTAATGATGTATGATGCTGATCATCTTTTCATGTGGTGGTTGGCCATTTATAGATCCTCTTTAGAGAAATGTCTATTCAAATAGTTTCTCTATTTTAATTTTATTTTTTAAGTATATTTTATTGATTATGCTATTACAGTTGTCCCATTTTTTTCTCCTGTTTATCCCCTTCTGCCTGGTACCCCCATTCCCTTCAGCATTCCCTGCCCCCTTAGTTCATGTCCATGGGTCATACATATACGTTCTTTGACTTCTCCATTTCCCATACTATTCTTAACTTCCCCCTGTCTATTTTGTACTTACCATTTATGCTTCTTAATCCCTGTACCTTTTCCCCCATTCTCCCCACTCCACCTCCCCACTGATAACTCTCCTTGTGATCTCTATTTCTCTGGTTCTGTTCCTCTTACAGTTGTTTTGCTTTTTTTTTTTTTTTTTTTTTTTTTAGGTTTAGCTGTTGGTAGTTGTCAGTTTGTTGTCATTTTACCGTTCATAGTTTTGATCTTCTTTTTCTTAGATATGTCCCTTTAACATTTCATATAATAAGGGCTTGGTGATGATGAACTCCTTTAACTTGACCTTATCTAGGAAACACTTTATCTGCCCTTCCACTCTAAATGATAGCTTTGCAGGGTAGAATAATCTTGGATGTAGGTCCTTGCCTTTCATGACTTTGAATACTTCTTTCCAGCCCCTTCTTGCCTTCAGGGTTTCTTTTGAGAAATCAGCTGACAGTCTTATGGGCACTCCTTTGTAGTTATCTGTCTCCTTTTCTTTGACTGCTTTTAAGATTCTCTCCTTGTCTTTAATCTTGAGTAACTTAATTATGACTTGTCTTGGTCTATTCCTTCTTGGGTCCAACTTTTTTGGGACTCTGTGAGCTTCCTGGACTTACATGTCTATTTCCTTTGCCAGATTAGGGAAGTTTTCCTTCATTATTTTTTCAAATAAGTTTTCAATTTCTTGCTCTTCCACTTTTCCTTCTGGAATCCCTACGATTTGGATGTTGGAATGTTTAAAGTTGTCCTGGAGGTTCCTAAGCCTCTCCTCATTTGTTTGAATTCTTGTTTCTTCATTCTGTTCTGGTGGAATGTTTATTTCTTCCATCTGCTCCAAACCATTGATTTAAGTCCGGGTTTCCCTCCCTTCACTGTTGGCTCCCTGTATATTTTCCTTTATTTCTTTCACTTTGTATAGCTTTCATTTCACTATTGAACTCAACCATTTCTGTGAGCATCCTGATTACCAGTGTTTTGAACTCTGCATCTGATAGGTTGTCTGTCTCCTCATTGCTTAGTTCTTTTTCTGGAGTTTTGATCTCTTCTTTCATTTGGGCCACATTTTCTTGTCTCAGTGTACCTGTTATGTTTTAAGAAGCAGGGCCTTAGGTATTTGCTAAGGTAGGGCACTTTGCTGCATTGTGGCACTGTATGTGGGAGAGGGGTCAGAGAGGTAACAGCACTAGTTCTCGGCTCTCACCTTTGCTTTCAGTTACTTTTCCTACTTCCCACAAGCAAGTTGTGCCCTTTCAGGTGCTGTCCTGGTGCTGATTCCTGGGTGTGTGGGCTTGTGTATGTTCTAGGACCCTATGACCCTTTCCAACGGACTCTTCTGTGAGACTGGCAGTTTCTCTCACTGCTGTAACCCGTACAGGATTTTACAGCCAGAGGATTTGAGGCTTTCTTTTCCTGTGTTGGAACCCTGGGTTGCGTGGTATGTCTCATTCCTCAGTTGTTCCTTCTTGTTTATCCACATGCAAATGTGGGACTGCCTGGTCTGCCAGCTGCTGCCTTGCCACGTGTTCTTTCCACCCTTCCTGCCTGTCTCTGCCCCTCCTACCAGCCTGGATGAATGTTTCTTCTTTAACTCCTTGTTGTTGGACTTCCATACAGTTTGATTTTCTGGCAGTTCTGGTTGTTTTTTGTTTTTAAATTGGTTGTTATCCTTCTTTTGGTTGTCTGAGGAAGTGTGAAGCATATCTACCTATCCCTCAGACATGGCTGGAACCCTTTCTCTATTTTTAAATTGGGTTGTTTGTCTTTCTGTTGTTGAGTTGTAAGAGTTCTTTATATATCCTGGCTATACCCTTACCAGATAAGTGATTACAAATATTTTCTCCCATTTTGTGGGTTATATTTTTACTTTGTTTATAGTATCTTTTCTTTTTTTAATTTTTAATTTTTAAATTACAGTTGATGTACAATATTATATTAGTTTCACCATGATTAGAATTAAAGCACTATGTATAAAACACTATAGGTAGACATTCATATAACTTACAAAGTGATCACTTTGATAAATCTAGTACCCATTGGGTACCATATATAGTTATTACAGTATTATTGACTGTATTCCTCTATGCTATAATTTACTTCCCCTTGACTATTCTGTATCTACCAATTTTCACCTTTTCCACCTATCCCCCACCAACCCCTTTCTCATTTGGCAACCGTCAAAATGTTCTCTGCATCTATGAGTCTTTTCGTATTCTGCTTGTTTGTTTTGTTTTTTAAATTTCACAGAAAAATGAAATCATCTGGCATTTGTCTTTCTCTGTTTGACTGATTTTGCTCAGCACAATACCCCCTGAGTCCATCTATGTTTGTTGCAGATAACAAGATTTCATTCTTTTTTTTATGGCAGTGTCATATTCTATTGTATATATCTGTCACCTCTTATTTATGCATTCATCTCTTTATGGATACTTAGGCTGCTTCCATATCTTGTCTAGTATAAATAATGCTGCAATAAGCTTATGGATGTGTATGTCTTTTCGACTTGTTTTGGGTTTCTTTGGATAGCTACCTAGAAGTGGAGTTGCTGGATCCTTCTTTGTCTCTTGTTATAGCCTTTGTTTTAAATCTATTTTGTCTGGTATAAGCATGGTTAGCCCCGCTTTATGTTTTGTTTTATTTCCATTTTTATGAACTATATTTTTCCATTCCTTTACTTTCAGTTTGTGTGTGTCTTTTCAACCTGAAGTGAGTCTCTTGTAGATAGCATATGTAAGGGTCTTGTTTTGTTATTCATTCAGTCATCATATATCTTTTGATTGGAGCATTTAATCCATTTGCATTTAAAATAATTGTTTTTTAACAGATTTTATTTATTTTTAGAGAGAGGGGAATGGAGGGAGAAGGAGAGGGAGAGAAACATCAATATGTGAGAGAAACATCAATGGGCTGCCTCTCACACACCCCCAACCAGAGACCTGGCCCACAACCCAAGCATATGCCCTGACTGGGAATTGAACCAGTGACCTTTTAGTTTGCAGACTGACACTCAATTCACTGAGCCACACAAGCCATGTACATTTAAAGTGATTGTTGATAGATACGTATTTATTGCCATTTTATTATTCATAGTTTTTATTCATTTTTTTTTTCCTTTTTAAGGAAGATCCTTTAACATTTCTTTTAATACTGGTTTGGTTGTGTTAAGCTTCTTTAGCTTTTTCTTGTCTGGGAAGCTCTTTATCTGTCCTCTGATTCTAAATGATAGCTGTGTAGAGTAATCTTGGTTGTAGGTCCCTGTTTTCCATCACCGAATACTTCTTGCAAGTCCCTTCTGGCCTGCAAAGTTTCTGTTGAGAAATCAGCTGACAGTCTTGTGGAGCTCCCTTGTAGGTAACTAATTGCTTTTCTCTTGCTGCTTTTAAGAATCTCTTTGTCTTTAACCTTGTGAATTTTCATTTTGATGTGTCTTGGTGTGTGCCCCTTTGGGTTCATCTTGTTTGGGACTCTCTGTACTTTCTGGACTTGTATAACTATTGCTTTCACTGGGATAGGGAAAATTTTTTGTCACTATTTTTTTCAAGTATATTTTCACCTCCTTGCACTCTCTCCTGCTTCCAGCACTCCCATGATGCAAATGTTGATACACTTGAAGTTGTCCCAGAGGCTCCTTACTCTATCCTTTTCTTTTTTGGAATTTTTTTCCTGCTGTTCTGACTGGGTGTTTTGCTTCCTTATATTCTAAATTGCTGATATGATTCTCTGCTTCATCTGTTCTACTGTTGATTCCCTGTAACTTATTCTTTATTTCAGTTATTGTAGCCTTCATTTCTGACTTGTGCTTTTTTAAGGTTTCCGTGTCCTTTTTTATGCTGTTGAAGTTCTCACTAAGTTCCTTGAACCATTCCATAGCTGTTGTTTTGAACTCTCTATCTGGTTTGCTTACTTCCATTTCATGTAGTTTTTTTTTTTCTGGAGATTTCTACTCTTCTTTCATTGGGCCATGTTTCTTTGCCTCCTCATTTTGGCTGCTTCCCTGTGGTTTGTTTTTATGTATTAGGTAAAGCTGCTATGTCTCTTGGACTTGGTAGAGAGGCTTTATGTAGTAGGTGTCTTGTAGGGCCCAGTGGTGCAGCCTTCCTGGTCACTGGAGCTGGGTGTTCCACTTGTACCCCCTGTGTGGGCTCCTGTAGTAGTTAAGCCTTGATTGCTCTTGGCACATCACTGGAAGGGATTGACCCCCAGGTTAATCAGGTGTGAGGACTAGCTGTGACTACGCTGAGTAGCTGCTGTGCAGGGGCTGACCCCATGGAGTAGGACTGCTTCAGTGGGACTTTGGTGCTTACTGAGTTCCTCCCTTGAGTGTGTTGCTCATGGAGGTGGTTGGGTTGTGATCTGGAGTAGTCTGAAGGTGACCACTGGGTACACTGTCTCTGGGGCCTCCTGAGAGTTACAAAGTCAGCCTCTGCCTGTGCACTGCCTGGGACCACCTGGCATAGGTTAGAATGATCTGCAGATAGCTGCTACTTGTGCTGGGCTTCAAGGTACCCAGAAAAGGCCAAGCTATGAACCAAGGCCAGCTGTTACTAGATCTAGGCCTGGGGTCACTTAAGAAGAGGTATGGGGTATGCAGGGTCCAGATGCTGTTTATTTGAGAGTTTTTAGGAAAGTCTGAAGCATGAGTCAAGAAAGGTTGATTGTATGGAAAAGCCACTGGAAGCAGCTTGGGTGGGCTGGCAGGTTGGGTGGGACAGGGTCTCAGGGAACCACAAGGGTAGGGCTAACAGTGTGAGCCAGGCTGATGGAGACTCAAACATGGTGTCCTGTGGGGGAAGGCTCAGAATAGGAATAACAGCCTCTGCTAACACTTCTATCTGGGAGAAAGCTGCCCTGCTAGCCCTCACCCTGAAGCCCTTGCCCTGAAGCTAGCCAATTCCATTCCTCCCCTTGTGTCCCTGATGTTTTCAAGCTGCTGCCCCAACTTGAGCTCAGAGTGAATGAGTCTTAAGTCTGTGCAGGGACCCTTTCAGAGGAATGTTCAGGACTCCAGAAGCCCTCCATCTTACTCAGCCACATCTGGTTTTTATAGCCAGAAGTTATGGGGACTTATCTTCCTGGCAATGGAGCCCTGGGCTGAGGGTCTTGATATGGGGCTGGGAACCCTCCCTCCTTAGGGATCCATAGCCAAGATATTCCTCCCATGGGTGTGGGACCAGCCCATTCTGTGTCTCTGCCTGTCCTACCAGTCTACCTATCTCCATGTGTTCCCTTAGTTGCTTCTGTTCATCGTGACTTCAGGCATTCTGAATAGATAGTGTCTTTTGATGCATAAAAGTTCTTAATTTTGGTGAAGTATGATTTATCATGTTATTGTTGTTGCTTATGCTTTAAGTGTCATGTATGTAAGAATCCATTGCCAAATCCAAATCTGTGAGGATTTACCCGTTTTCTTCTAGAATTTTTATAGTTTTAGCTTACATTTATGTCTTTGATCTATTTTGAGTTAATTTTTGTGTGTAGTGTGGAGATGATCTCTTTTCTCCTTTATCTGTCTCACCACACTGAATTCTCTGCAGTTGGGACTACATTTTGTTTCATCTTTCTGTACCCAGCAGTTCAGTATAGTTCCTAATACATAGCAAGAGCCCAATTAATGTATGTGTAAAGGTCTTATAATTGGTTCAGTGCATATGAGACTCCTACTTTCCCCAGTTTACAAATGAGGGAGGAGACTTAAAGGGTTGCACAGCTGGTGATAACTGGGCAGGCCTGTACTTTGAATGCAAGGCTAACCTCTCTGCAGGTGCTGGGTCTCCCCTTATCTCTTGAGGAATCCTGAACACTTTTAGCAGAACAGGTCTTCCCAGCCTTAACCTGCCGAGAACCTGGGAAATGAGGCCATTTGCTGTCTCAGATTCAGGCTTCTATTATTTTTTCCTCGCACCAAAGTTTTAAATAGTTAGGAACTGAAATCTGCTGCTCTTTTGTGATTTCTTCGTGGTGTTCAAGTTTGAAAAGTTTTCTTCCCACTAATAGCTTGATGAAAACTCAATGTTTCCTTAGTTCTAGTTTCTGTGTTCTTTTATTAAAATGCTATTTATCTGGAATCTATTTCGGAATGAACTGTGTATTCATCATTTTACATTGCATAATGCTCATGTACTTCAGTAGGTTCAGCAAGTCTCATGTTGCTGGATATTTAGGTTACTGCCAGATTTCTGCTGTGACTACTTTCGTTTAGACACTTTATTTTATTCTTCTGCTGCTTTGGCTGGTGATGGTGGTGGGTAGTGGAGGGCTTCATTTTTTCTCCTCTCCAGTTGAAGTATCATTTCCTTCGGCTGTGCTTTCAAAGGATTAAGGAAATTAACAATTATTTAGTCAAGCATTTATTGAGTTCCTGCTGAGTATAGGGCCTGTTGCTCCATGCTGCATTTTTTAGTGCCTCTGATTGACAGATAGCTCTGCTTCGGGGCAGTTCTGAAGACCTTGCTTTCAGCAGCCAGTACAGTGGCTGTCGGATACATATTTTTGTTTACTTTAATGTCAGTTGGTATAGTTTAGGTGATTGTATTAAAGTTCTTTAATGACTGCAAATCTAGTTAAATGTAGTTTTTTATAAGTCTGGCTTGTAAATCAGGGAGAAGAAATGACATCAGAATATTGAAGATCATTCCACTTATGCTAGCCTTTATTTTTAATTTTTTAAAACAGTTTACTTGGTTACTGGTTATATGACCACACTAAATTTGTTGCGGTGAATCATGTCTGCAGACTTGCCCTTCTAACACTGTATCTAATATTCACTGAAGAGTTTTAATTTTCAGTTTTTAAGACAGGTAAGGCTAGTTTAAATAATGGATGCTACAGAAATTATCTGAGTGACTATATGAGTCATCTCAAAATAGTTCATTTGTTCCTTTTTTTCTATTGGAATTTAAATTGTATGATGACAACTTAATTTCTCTATTGGGTAAATTTGTCATAAATGACTCAAAAGACTTTTAAAGAGATAAAGTAAATTGGTTTTAATTCTATTTCAGGAATCCACTTAAACAACAATCTAAACCATATAAAATTTGGCTTGGATCATCATAGACTGTCTTCTCCTATACAAGCAGCAGCAAAGCAAGGGCAAGTGGACTTACCCATGACAAGAGCAGGGACCGACAAGATTGTTCTATTAGTGTGTAACCGAGCCTGCACAGGGCAACAAGGGAAAAGGTAAAACCAACTTATTTTCCAGTAACTGCTGAGGCTTTTAAAAGTCTTAATGTTTTCAACTTTTTTATAAGAGCAATAAAAACATTCTTACACTTATTAGTTAGTTAATTTTTGATTCTGATATTTAGAAAGAGTATGTGTATAAGTTGACCTGATTTGAGGGCTTGGGAGGGGGAGAATATAAAATTAGAATGAATCTGAGTGAGAAAGGCTCTTCAATCCCATGTAGTTTTCTTCCTTTCCTTCTCTCTCTCTTTTTTTTTTAAACTGTTGACACTATTACAGATGTCCCTATTTCCCCCCTCCCGTTTGCCCGCCTCCACCCAGCCTCTATCCTTCCACCCTTTCCCTCTGGCTATCACTACACTGTTGCCTGTGTCTGTGGGTTATGCATATATGATCTTTGGCTAATACCTTCATCTTGTTCCATCCAGTTCTCCACCCCATCCCCCCTGGCAGCTGTCAGTCTGTTCCATGTTTCCATGCCTCTATTTCTGTTTTATTCAGCCATTTATTTTGTTCATCAGATTCCACATATAAAAGGGATTATATGGTATTTGTCTTTTTCTCATTGGCTTATTTCACTTAGCATAATAACCTCCAGGTCCAACCATGCTGTCACAAAAGGTAGGATTTTTCTTCTTTTTTAAGACTCCATTTTGTAAATGTACAATACCACAGCCTTTTTATTCACTCATCTACTGATGGGCACTTAGACTGTTTCCAGATATTGCCCTTCTAGCCCATGTAGTTTTTTAAAGGCTCCTTTCATATCTGTATATTCAGCTCAAGCTCCTTTTGGGGCCCCAGACTTACACACCAAATCCAGCTTTCTTAACACCTTTGTTTTTAAAAATTCTTAACAAATTTAGATGGTATGTACACCTCAATCTGATGTTCCAAACTGAGCTCATGCTTTTTCTCTGTACACCTGACCTTCCTATTTCCCGTCTCAGCAGTGGTACCACTCTTAATTCAGCAGCATAAGCCAGAAAGTTGGGCGTTGGAGATCTCACATTTTTTCCCTCTGTAAGAACTTGTGGGAGTTTTAGACTGTCTTTTAATTAGCCTTATCACAATAGTAATATAACCTGAGTAATAACAAGCAAGATGTGGATCTACTTTAGGGAAAAAGGACTTTGTGTTCTAATATTTGTTAGGGTAGCATTTATATTAGCCTTTTAAAATGTTGCTTTGATAAGTTCCTTTTTAAAAGATGGTAAATAACAAATGCAAAATGTGTTGATATGTATATTTATGATGTTCATTAACAAATGCTTGAGTGTTTACAGTATGTTGGGCACTGCTGTAAACACTGGGGCTACACCAGCAAACAGACAGGATCTGCATTCTCATGGAACTTCTGTCCTAATTAGGACAGACTGGTTATAAACAAGCAACCCATTTAACTTCAGTTACTCCACTTTGAAGACTTTAAAAATGGGTGGGATGATAGAGTGTGCTGGGGCTTGAGGGTGCTACGTGAAACTGTGTCATGAGGGAGGGCTTTCTTGAGGAGATAGCAGCTGAGCCCAAGTGAGGCGAGGGGGTGAGCTCTGGGGAACAGAATCCCATAAAGAGGGGACACCGAGTACAAAGACACTGAGCCTAGAAGGAGCTGAGCATGTTTAAGGGACAGAAGAGAAGGGATGTTAGTTTCTTAGGAGTGAAGACATAGTTTATACATGCTTGGAACTTATTTTACATCACTGTTGAGTGGCACTCTGAGTAAACTGTTTTTTTTTTTTTTTAATTGGACTTAGGTTTCTTGGTGATTTTAGCATCTCTACTTGGGCCTAAGTCAGGGTTTATCTGATTCCTCATTTGCTCATTCACTTACTAACACATACTATTTTCTAGGCATTGCTGTTTGGGCTACTAAGATATGTAGATCACAGTTCCTGCTCTCAGTAACTCACAGTGCACTGATGGAGGCAGAAGAATAATCAGGTAGTGTTACTGCTATGGCGCAGAGCACAGGGAACAAACCATTAGGGTGCTTCCTGCAGAAGGATAGCTCCGCTGGGTCGTGACATGGGTGAGTAGGACCTAGCATAGCAGGATGCTGGGAAGGCTGCTCCAGGCTGAAGGAATTGGCTGAACAAAGGCCTGGGTTTGTGAGTAGGACACATCCAGGGCACATAGCAAGTAGGTCTAAATGGCTAGGGTTTGGGGGAGTGAGGCCATGCCAGTGCTCCTCCTTCTTGGCTGCATTTTAGAACCATCTAGGGAGCTTCTAAAGAAATCTCACTATTTGAGCCACCCAGCAGAATGACTACAGCAGATCGTTAGGGGGCTACACTTGGGCATCCTTGTTTAAAACTCCCTTGGTGGTGTCATCCTGCAGCCATACTGAGAACCACGGCACTGTCTTTAGTTCTCCAACGCTGTCAGCCCAGCACTAGAAGGGGCCACGTGGCTTCCTCCTGAGGCTAGTAGATGACTTTGAGTGTCACTTGCTTGCCAATGCCTTCCTTCTTGTCAGATTATCAGAATGTGGCCGCCTGCCTGCTGGACCTTCTAATCCTGTCTGCTCCTCTGGCATTAACCCCTTGTATGTTTTACCTGTGCTGTTTGCTCCCTTCTTCTTTCCTTACCATCTGCACTGACCCTGTCCTCTTGCTGCTTAATATCCTAGCATCATGCTCCCCCAGAAGCCATTTTGGTGTATGAGCTGCTAAATTTCACTTAGAAATCTCAGCTTCTCTTCTGACTTTTTCATCCACTGATAAGAGTAACTATTAAATTTCCTGTTTGCTTTATTTTGAGAACAGTCCCCAAAACAATTATATAGTGATTCCATGTAGGAAGGTCATGTATAAGGAACTCCATTGTTAAAGGAATGCTGTACTTTAAGGTGATTGAGGTGTGTTTGTGTGTGTTAGGTTTGGGCTGCCATTTGTGCTGCACTTGGAGAAGACAGTAGCCTGGGACGTGTTGCAAAAGGAGATCTTGGAGAAGATGAAGTATTTCCTGAAGCCCACAGTGTGCATTCAGGTGTGTATACACTCTGATGTTCCAGCCCAGCATGTGTGCGTACCTAGTAAAGAAATAGCCCTTGCAGGGAAGTTTGAAGCCAGACCTCTGCAATAGGGAAGGTGGACACTGAGCTGGAATGTTCAGAAGCCCTGGGGCAAAAGAATCAGCTGTGTTCAGATTTTCGAGTGAGGACTTAACCCTCAACTTATGAAGCAAGCTGGACACTGCAGGGTTTCCCTTTCCAAGATTTGTCTAATAACATTTAGAACATGATCAGCTTGTAGAGACTTCGCAGAACATTTTTTTGTATATTTTCAAAATTGGGATTACAGTGTTAAAGTGTCCAAGAGAAACTTAAGTTAATGCTCCACTAAAGCCACATATTACCTGTCTTGTATAACGTATTTGATATGTAAATTGCATTTGGGTAAATCATATTTAAAGTGTATTAGAGTGGCTTAGTAACCTAGCAGAACATTATGGAGGAGCATTTTGTAGAACAGTTTGCTCTCTCTTTAACCTGGTTTGGAAACCACTGTGAAACAGATGCCTTTGAAGAGAAATCCAGCCTAATTCTCCTTCCCATTTGATGCAGGTGTGTCCATTCAGTTTGCGTGTGGTCAGTGTGGTGGGAATCACATACTTGCTGCCCCAGGAGGAGCAGCCACTGTGCCACCCAACAGTAGAAAGGTAAAAAAAATCACCTTCTAGAACTTCACATGTGCTCATGTGTAATTTCTAGTGATGTCTGGTAAAATTTCCACACTTATATGGTGGGTTCTTTAGATTCATTTAGAAATTAGGTACTTATTTTACTTTTGATTCATATTAGGGTATGATACGTTTAGGATCCCTTTTGAAATCAGAAAAGCCTAGAGTACTCATGTTATGAAGCAAATACTGTATATAGTAGGGCTTCAGATAAATGACACTTTCACATTTACCAAGATCGATGTTTCCCAAAGTAGAATTCTAAGCCTACCACTTTCTTCCTTGAAATCCTTGCATGGTAACCTGTGTTGTAAAAGACAAAGCCCAGGCTCCACAGTGCATGACATGTTTCAATTTGGACCCTGAGTACTTCCCTCTGTCAGGCCTCGCTCTCCCTACCACCCTAAGCTTTCAGCAGTGAGGAGTGTTTGGATGCACTATTTCATGTGTCTTTGCTTATGCCGATACTATCTTTCTTCTGAGCCTTTCTTTAAATCATCCGTCCTTCCCCCATGGTTGAATTATTTACTGCACTATCCTTCCTCAGCTTTCTACATACTTACAATGACAACACTCTATTAAAATAAGAGAGATGCATATATGTGTACTACACATATATGATATATAAATAGAAAAACTCTCATGACTGTTTTTATTATGATTTTTCAACAAATGTTGTAGTGCCTGCATTTCCGAATTCCAAAAAGTATAACATGATTCTGTTTGAAAGCAGGTCACTGTTTGGTTTTAAAGGTGAGAGTTAATAGACAATGCTTCAAAATATTGCAAAACATAAGAAACACTAGATGAGTGATACTATTAGTACTGAGCTCCTCAGGAGGTGGAATGAGCCAACGAACTTCAGGGGGCCTTTATCAAGGAAGGAGGTGGAATTTAAGTACTACCTTGAAGAAGTGGAGATTGGCTTGGACAGAATCTAAGGACCAGGCATGGTTTATGGGGTGATGGCAGGGATGCAGGAGCAGACTTTCTCCTTGGAGAGACTGTTGTCTTTATTTGGGTTGGTGAGACATTGGACAGAAAATTGGAAAAATCTGAGAGTGACTATGGACAGCCTTATAACAGGGCTCTAAATTTCTTCCACTCTCTTTATTTTCGTACTGGACATTTTAATTTAAGGATTTTTTTTTCAGTCCAATTGTAATCTACTTATTAAATATGAGGTTATTTTAATGGTCTCTAGAAACTTTCTGATAGGGAATGATGATGAAGATTTTCAGAAATTATATGATTTCAGATTAGATGATCATATTTAAGTAAATTTATTTACTTTATTTATTTACTCATTTATTTAGAAAATAAACTCTGCTCCCCTTCCCCCTTCCCTCTTCCCTGACTCATAGGGCATTAAAGTCTTGTGGACCAGGTGGCACTGCTCATGTGAAATTAGTGGTAGAATGGGACAAGGAGACAAAAGATTTGTGAGTATTTTTTACTTAGTGTTTGTAGAGTCTTTGTTCTAAAAGCATACCTTTGGTCATTCAAATTAGCTGATACCCAAATCTTCTCTTTAGCTTTTGATGCCCAGATGTATTGCTAATCCTTTATTTAAGTAGTTTATTATTTCTCTCCTATACATTGTCATTTGCTGCTGAGATACAAGCATGTATTCATATATATTCGTAAATATATTCATTGTAGGTCAAATTATTTTGATTTGTATTACAGGTGCATTAATTCTAATAAGTTATGCAAAATACATGCCCTTACTTACAAAGGGCAAGGATATATGAATTAACATGCGGCCAGTCCCAGAAATATCTATAAAGTTATTTCTTAAAAATAACTTTATAGAGAATTTTTCAAGAATTGCTTCCATGTTCCAAACATGGAACATGGAAAATTGCTTTCTTACACATTGATCTTCTTGGTTATGAATTTATATCTACACTCTAAAGCTGTAATTGTATTTTGTGTCAATTTTATAAGATATTCTCTGATAAATGCTTTTTCTCCCCAATGACAGTTTGTTTGTAAATACTGAAGATGAATATATCCCTGATGCAGAAAGTGTCCGTCTGCAAAGGGAGCGTCATCATCAGCCTCAAACTTGCACTTTATCCCAGTGTTTCCAACTCTACACCAAAGAGGAGCGGGTAAGAGTTGGGAGCATTTCTTGGGTGGTGTGGTGGTAGGGGTGGAGTCATGACAAGGTGAAGATAGAGAAAAAAATTATGTCCCAGAAAACTCCCCAGGAGTTGTGCTTTTATGTAGGTTCTGCACACATAATGGGTATCTTAGTGTTTTTGGGTTTCTTTTAGGGCTTTCACAAAAAATTATTTAAAGTTTTAGAAAAACTTAATTGAGATGCTCTAGAAATGAACTTTTGTAATTTTGTTCCTTTTAATGGTTAATGATAAGTTTTTGTTTCAATGTACAAATTTTAAATCATTTTCCTTAGTAACTAGAACAATGATTCTCAACTTTTTGGTATTAAGAACATAGATGCCAGTACCTACTTAAATTAATTATAATGAAATAAATTTAGAAGTTCAGTTTCTTAGTTGCATTAGCCATATTTCAAGTGCTCAGTAGGCACGTGTTTCTCTCATATTGGGCAGTGTAGACATAGACAAAGTTCTACTGGGCAGTGCACTTTGAGCCACTTAGCACAGTGCTTTGCAGATAGTAGGGACTCAGTAAATATTTATATGTAAGGATGGACAGATAGATGGATAAATAAGTCTCTGTGGACGTGGCTCAGGCCTGTGTATTTTTTAAGCCTCTCCAGGATTATGCACCTTGAGAAACCTTGCCTAGAATACTTGGAGTTCATCTGGAGTTGATGTTTAGGATCATAATTTTGACTACTGATTGTTACTGTTCATTCTAAGTACATAGTGAATTATTCAGTTTCAGGGCTGGAGAGGACTTGAAAGATCCTTTTTTCTAATGGTTGGGTTCTGCCTCATTTCAGATAGGTGATTGTTCAGCCACTACTATGAGGCATTTGCTTACTTAGGAGACTCTTCATTTCCTCTTTGGATATCTCTGATGGAAGCTGAAGTCAGTCTGACATATGTCCTCAGGTTACTACAACCCACAGGTGTTCTCACTCTCGAGGTCATTAAGAACAGTTGAGGACAAATATTTGTCCTTTAAATATTTGAAATGTTTTTCTTCTTCTCACTGAGTCTTTTCTCCCCCAAGTTCATAGCTAGTTCTTTTAATAATTTTCATAGGACATATTTCTTCAGTCTGTGGCTTATATAAAGTAGTTGGCTTTGAAACCTGTTGATTGCTTGCTCTGTGCAGCACCTTATCCCATTGAGTTTTGTTTTTGTTTTTGTTTTGAGTTGATTTGGGAGATGTTTGAGAATGACATACAGCTTAGAGGTAAGCAGACCTCCTAGTTGGGAACACTGGTATTCTACAGAACATCTCACTGATTTAGAGGGATGAATTCAAGCTGGCAAGATACATTTTAATAGGGCCCTGGGTGGTATGGCTCAGTGGATTGAATGGCAGCCTGCGAACCGAAGCGTTCCTGGTTTGATTCCCAGTCGGGGCACATACCTGTTGCAGGCCAGGTCCCTGGTAGGGAGCGCTCAAGAAGCAACCACACAGTAATGTTTCTCTTCCTCTCTTTCTCCCTTCCCTTCCCTCTCTAAAAATAACATTTTTTAAAAAGACACATTTTAATAGGGATTCACTTATTCAGTAAATATATTTACTGAGTATTTACTGTGTGCTAGGTACTGCACTAAATCCTGGGGATTTGGCAGGGACCAAGACAGACAGTGTTTCTGCCCTCAGTCTTTTTACAGTCTACTGGGGATAAGCAAGGACATAAAGGAAGCAAAGGTCATGGGGTAAGAAGGAACGTGGCATGGTTGAGAAGCAGAAATGAAGCTCGTTTGACTGGAGCACAGTGGGTAAAGGAAAGAGATACCTGTCTTGGTCTGGAAATAATCTTAAGTATCTACCGTGGTGCCTGGCACATAGAAGGCATTCAGTAAGTATATACTGGAATGAATGAATGAATGAATGAGTGAGTGAGTGAGTGAGTGAGTGAGTGTTACTTGGAGAGTTCAGTCATTGGGTCCAAAAACAACAGTACAAATACTGGAGAGAAGGTGCGACTTGGCTGGCAGTAGGCTGTGTGACAATAGCTTTGGGGTTGGTTGTCTGCAAGTTCAGTATTGATAAGTAAATAGTGTCATGTGGGCATCAGCTACTGTTACCTGTCTAAGGATGCTTTAGAAATTGTCCAGAATGCAGAATGTGATGACACTGCTCTTTTCATTACCTTAAATGTTCTCTGTTAAGACACTGGCAAACTGGGCACAACCAGAGAGAATGGCTAGGAATGGCGCATCTGCAAATCATGATACGGCTGAAGCTATTTTAACAAGGGAGCCTGAAGGACTCAGGCACTTCCAGGACCATCCTGTGGAGGAAGGATTGGACTTAATTTTATCTGAAAAGCAGAACTTGAAGATTGGAAATTACAGGGAAAATGATCCTTACTTTTAACTGAATTGTCTGAAAATGGAACAGCTTCCTTCTGAGCTAGCCCTGCTTCATGTGGTAGGCAGTTAGCTAGACCAGCGATGCTCAGTCCTGTGTGCAGGTTGGGGAGCTCTCTGTAGCCGTTTACATCTATGACTATAGGAGGAAGACAGGTGTTTCAGAGACTGTGTAGTTACTAGACATTATGCCATTCTTAATTTATCTTGCAGAAGTATTGTTTGTTAATGTATCAGGTACTAAAAAAACAACAACCTGTACCTTTACTGCAAGCACTAGGCCGGACGGTTGTGCCTGTAGACTGTTAATGTCACACAGATGTGAATTTACCAGAGGACAGTTTAGGTCCCTTCCAGTCTAACTTTCTGATTTACTTTCACTCACCCAAACTTTTTTTCTCCTGCAAACATGATTGGGTCTCCTGTCTTGAAAAAAACTCCTTAGTTCTGCTTCCTTTCAAATCTCATGCCAGTCTTTCTCCTTCCTCCTCCTCCTGTCTTCTGCCTGACTTCACCACTATTGTTTCCCTGCTTTTCTGTTGTCTGTCTGACTCTCACTCCTCACTCTGAAGTTCCCAGTCTACACTTGACCTCTCTGTAGAGTTGGTACTGACAGCCTTCTGTCCTTACTGGTCTTTTTCCCCAGTTTCCCTGGTTTTCTGACTCTGCATCCTCAGGCTCTGGTGGTTTCTGAACTTTTTCTGTTTCCCTTAAAATAGGTATTCCCACAATTTCCTCTTGGTTTCCTTCTCTTCCATCTCAGCGGACATGGCCTTCCATTCCCATGGCCTCCCTTACTTCACTGTGATGTGGTCCCAGATCTGGTGCAGCTTCTGATTTCCAGAGCAGATTTAAAAATCTCTCACCTATTGACACCTGTAACCTAACATGTCCCCATCCTGAATCCTTGGTCTGTAGAGATGACATGTGTAGATGTGAGGCCCAGAGTGACATTTATAAAGATTGTCTTGATAGCAGGAGGGCAGTATTGTTTGGAGTAATTCAGTGCTAGGGAGAGAGAACAGTTAGGAGATTAGAGAAGTCCAGGTAAAAGAGTGAGTGAGGACTTTGAATTCAAGTGGTACTAATTGGGGTAGAGAGGAGGTGACAGGGATGAGAGATGGCAGAGAGAGAATAAGTTTGGGTGGATATGGAACAGGAGGAAGAGGGAAGGGTTTGCAGGTTTGGGATGACCCCCATGACCTGCCTTTGGTGGGTGGTTGTGGTGTTTGCTGAGATAGGACAGGAGGAGCAAGAGGACTGTATGATGTAAAGGTGATGAGTTTGGGAGCATGCTGGGCTTGAGGTGCTTCAGAGTCATATCCTTATACAGTGTTTACCTAATATATCGTTCCTTTTTGAGAGATAATCTATGCAGCAAATGTTTGGGTGCCACTTTTGGTGGTGGTTTTCCACTGAATTTCATCATATGTAGTTTTCAGAGAGATTCTGAGTTGTACCAACCAGGCCCTGGCCAAGAAGTGAGTCCAGCTACCATCTGTCAGAAAGCCTTGCTTACCTAAGGAGCTTAATGCAGTTGCGCTTCTTGTTTTCAGCTGGCCCCCGATGATGCCTGGCGCTGCCCACACTGCAAGCAGCTGCAGCAGGGGAGCATCACGCTGAGCCTCTGGACCCTGCCTGATGTGCTCATCATACACCTGAAGAGGTTTCGACAGGTAAGGACAGAGGCCATGACCCCCTGGTGGGCTTGGTGGGGGTTCTCTGGTGTTCCTGTTTGATCCCATGCATCTTCTCTGTGTGTTACAGACATAGTCTGCCCCTTTTGGGGGTCACCCTTTGTTCTTTCCAAGCAGAATTGGTGTGTTGTATGGCCCTTTAAATCCTACACATTTTAGTTCATACTGTGGATATTTTACTTTGTTCTTAAGCGTTTGCTTTAAATTTGTAAATAGTGTGCTTAAATTTTGATAAGTGTACTTTGGCTTAAGAAAAAAAAGGAGTAGGGCTTCTTTCTGGTGATGGGTAGAATTATTTCCCCCTAAATAATAATGGGTGTCGTCTTGTTCTTAAAGAGTCATTGTACAGTTGGGGAAATGAGTCAGAAGTATGTACAAAGAAAATCTGCTTTGAGTTATATTGCTCTGTGAGTCCGTTTTTTCCAAAATGGCTATCAGTTCCCTGAAGTTAGGATGTTCCAGGACTCCCCATGGTAAGAAGGCTAACTGGGAGGTAAATGGTAGGGGGTATCTCTGAGGCCTGGCTTTAAGAAGTTTTATATCTGAGATTGGGGTAGGCACTTAGTGGGAGCAGCTGTGCAAAACCCTGCTGCCCAAGGGAGTATGGCTTCTGCACGAGGCTGGCAGCAGCCAGTGTGGCTGGAGCACCAGAGTGTGGGGAGAAAGGTGTGAGCTGAGGTGGGTAAGGTGGTCAGGGACTGGTCACTGTACAGACCTTGCAGGCAGAGTGGAAGTCTGATAATGGCTTAAGCTGAGAAGCAATATCAATACATGTGTGTTTTGAAGAGAGCATTCTGGCTTCAGTGTAAAGAATTAGAAGCCACAAGAATGAAGACAGGACATCTGAAGGCAGTCATTGCAGTCATCCAGGGTGGGGGAAGGATGCTAATGGCTTGGACCAAGGTTGTGGCAGAGGAGATGGAGAGACCTGAATACATTTAAGAGGTGATTAGGACTTTCTGATGAAGCAGAGGTGTCAGGGGTCATACACATGGTTCCAGGGCTGAGGCATTCACTGCATGTCCCAACTGCAAACTCCATTTGGGGTCTGCAGGTGGGTAGGTGATTGAGGGCTGAGACCCCAGCCTTCTCTTCTCCTTCCACACACACAGACTAATTTCCTTTGCTTTCTGTTTCTTTTGAAAGTATATCATCACCCTTCCAACACCCCAGACTAAAAACTGCAGGGTTATCTTTGACTCTTCTTTCTTGCCCCTCTCTAGGCAGTCACCTCTTCTGCTTGGTTGTGCCTCTCCATTGCCTTCTCTACATGTCCCCTTCTCTCCATTCTTGCTGTTGCCCTGCCAGTTCAGACTTTTGATACTTTCCAGCTGGTTGCAATTGCTGTGTCTTTTAACTGATTTCTTAACCAAGATGACTTTTTCTGTTATGTTTTATGTACTACTTACACAGTTCTTTACCCACAACTCTGATGACATCACCTCCTTAAAGCCTCAGTCTTCTCCCTTGACTAAGAACAAGGTCTAGGTTCTTTAGCTTGAGCTTCCTGACCATCTAGGACCCATCCTCCTTTTCTCTTATGAAAATATTTCTTCCCTAATGGATCCATGTCTCCTTGGGGTAGCCATTATTTACTTCCCATTAATTTTTTAAAGCTCCCATAGACACAGGAAACATTCAGTAAATATTCAACTGATGGTTTGATTTCACAGGATTTTCCTATGGACCTAGGGAAAATACAGTTTACCCAAGATTGTCAACTAAATGAATATGTTAAGCTAAATCAGTGTTAACTTTTCATGTCATTGCTGGAGGGGGTGGGCAAGAAAGGGGCACTGCTCACTGACTGGCTATTCTGTGCCAGGCACTGTGCTTTGTCTTCCTTGTATGTTATTACTACATTACTTTCATGCCTCTGTGACAGAGGTATCAGGACAAACCCCCTGAAATGGTCAGTTTGTAAGTCAAAAAAACTTAAGATCCTTTATCAGGTAAAGAAATGGAGACTCAGGAAGGCTCATTACCTCTTATATGTAGGTCATTGCTGGTTGTACTTTCAGTGATCTTAAAACCTGTTCCTCTAGATAGTTCAAACAATTAGTCAGTTTCCCTTGTTTTGTATGTAACTTGGGAAACATCAGACAGGTAACTAAAGCCTCTTCAGCTGCTAGAGCCTACATTCCATGCTAAACCTATTCATCATCTGTTTGCATGAAAATATCACCAGCACTTGTTTTTCTTCTTGCAACAGGAAGGAGACAGGCGCATGAAACTTCAGAACATGGTCAAGTTCCCCTTGACTGGCCTGGACATGACGCCTCATGTGGTTAAGAGAAGCCAGAGCAGCTGGAGTTTGCCATCCCATTGGTCTCCATGGCGACGACCTTATGGACTCGGGAGGGACCCTGAGGACTACATCTATGACCTGTATGCTGTGTGCAATCATCATGGCACCATGCAAGGGGGGCACTACACAGGTCTGCAGTGCGAGAGACCGGTGTCTGTGTGGACGATTCCTTCAGGCGTGTTTGCTTGTGACAGGGTCACTTTGCCTTAGAGCCTCACTGCCCTTTTATGGTAGGCGGTGTGCCAACTGTGAGGGCAGTTTTCATCCTTTGGATCTTTGTCCAAGAGCAAACAAGTGGAACTTCTTCCTTCTTTTTCTGAGCTGGATCGTCAGTGGTGGTCTGGCTGATTGGGAAGTGGTGTGTGCAGATAGTACTGTCTACTTTCCCGAGGACTCACTGTATTCACCTCACCTGCACTACTCATTTATGGTTTCAGTCTACTTCCTTGAGCTTCTAGCTTCTTCTGGTTTTGGAGTGATTGTGAAGTACTTTTATAGTGTCTAACGTGGTTTGGAAGGATTTTTTTCTTTGTTTTAGTATTAAGGTTACATTTACTTTTTTTTTTATCTTAGAAACTAGAGAGAGGGAGAGCAGTATCATCATCCATAGGCTTAGCACTCAAAAATAACCACTAGTTACAGTTTTAAATTGTGATAAAGTGCACATAACAAAATATACCATTTAACCCTTCTTAGTGGATGGATGGTTCAGTGTCATTAAGTACAATCACATCTTTATGCAATTGTCACCATCGTCCATGTCCAGAGCTCTTTTATCTTAGGAGGAGCTTGGATGTTTCTACATCCTTTCCCCTTTCCCATGCTGAGGCCATACCACTGCTTGTCTGGTATATAAAATGGTTAAAGTCTTAGATTAGAGAATACTTTTAATGCCTCAACATTGTTGAATTACAGATACCTTGTGTGTAAGTTTTCATTTGGAATGTTTATTGTGATGTCTTTATTTTGCTATAATTACATGTTATGTGTATGACATACTTGTGTAAGGATTCTAAAACAGTGCTTCTCAAATTTTCTGTGTTGAAGAACCTGGTCTTTCTTTTAAAAAATTCCCAATCCTTCACAAACCAATACTTCTGCAAAAATACAATTAAAATTATGGCAGTATATCAGATTGCTATAAAAGTTTTCAAATGTTTTTCTTAATTGTAAACCACAATTTGAATAGCACTGGTATAGACAACACCTCAGTACTGGTGCTAGAAAGAAAAGCAAATAGAGTTATTTTTTAAGTGTATTGTTTACATGCACTTAAGTGCATTAATGAGTTACCATGCTCCTTCTTTTCCACACTGTGACCAGGGACAGACCATCTGAAGGGAGACCTATGGAAGCTAGCGCAAGGCTTCTCCGGCACCTTCTTCTGGGTGTGTCCCCTTACATTCCCACTTCCACTCCAGGATAGCAACCACTGACCAAACTACTGCCATCTCACTGGCCCCATTTGCTGCTTATAGCAGCAAATTCTTTCCCCTCTGGTTCCAGTGAGTCAAAGCTGCACATGACTTCTTCCCTATATTCACAGATTCTTACTCCACTCTTCTTTTCTGGACCTGTCTGGCAGAGCATTTCCTTGCATTGGTCCTCTTCATCCTTTAGGTATCTATGCTTGCAAAAGTGGTTATGGCCTATTGAGGAAGTCACTCCTGGTGCCTCCTCTCAGAACCTTGTGTGCCCTGCCCTGGGGGCCATACAGAGTCTTTTCCAGCAGTCATCTAAATATTCTAGCACTCCTTTCCTTTATTCCCATCCCAGTAAATGGGTATTTTTAGACAGTGTGATAAGAGTGTACTTTTCTGGATCAAGCATGTCACACTCCTTGATATTTCCTTATAGGATGACATGGCTTCATGAACACTAAGTTTTCCATTCTTGCTGGTGCTTGAATGCTCTTTATTTTCTATCTTGGGCTTAGAATTAGAATTGGAGAGAAGACTGCATGTATTCATGAGCTCAAGTGTTCTCCATTTGCCAGGAGACTTCCATTGTTCATTGTCGGTGCTAGCTCTGAGGGTAGGGGACTAGATAATTCTGTTATGAGCTGGGCCCTGCCCTTCACCAACAGCATGATCTTGGACAAACTGGTTAATCATTTTGAGCCTCTGTAAAATGGGAATCATCACAGAACAGATCTCATATGATTAAGTGCCCAGTTTGGTACATAATAAGGGCTTAACAAATGTTAGCTGCTGTTGTTATTAATCTCATTATTTCTAGTTCTATTATATTCTATCTCTGATAAACAGTAACAGTTACAATGTGCTTAAATCATGGCTTCTCTACCCTGGCAGTATGGACAGCTTGGCAGGATGATCCTGTGCTGTGAAAGCCTGTCCTGGGCACTGCAGGGTATTTGGCAGCACCACTGGCCTCTGCTTGTTAGATGCCAGTAGCATCCTTACCCCCAGATTGTGACGATCAAAATGTCTCCAGACTTTTTCAGATGTCCCCTGGAGGTAGAATTGTCCCTGGTTGTGACCCAGTGGTTTAAATAAATAAATATATTGTGTTTCCTAGTATTAAAAATAATTTTATCTGTTTGAAATTTCTTGAAGCATTTTACCTGAGTATGATACGGGATTTGGATTTTTCGCTGCTTACTGTGTTACTACATGCAGCTGAAGAGCTCTTGAATTAATTATATGAGCCAAAGAAATGGTCTCTGTGTGTAGAGTGGACCAGCTGGTGCAGCCATCCCCAATGCTGACAGTGACTCTTTTTGGCAGCCTACTGTAAGAACTCCGTGGATGGTCTCTGGTATTGCTTTGATGACAGTGATGTGCAGCAGTTGTCAGAAGATGAGGTTTGCACACAGACGGCCTACATCCTTTTCTACCAGAGGCGGACGGCAATACCGTCATGGTCGGCCAACAGCTCAGTGGCAGGTAAGGCTGACCCATTTTTTCTCAGAACAGAAGGTTGTCATTAATGGTTCAGAGAAATTCTCCAAAAGGTCTCATGCCTCTGTCAGTTTGATCAGATTAATCCACACATTTGCATTTAATCTGGAAACCAAAATGATTGCAGTTAAGGAAATGGGCATGGTGTGTGTAAGCAGCTGTGAACCAGATGAGTTTACAGGGAGGTGGAGTAGCACCTGGGTGGTTCTTTTGTGGGGTAAATGAGCTAAAAAGCAGCATGGCACTCTATTCTGAAAGTAAAGGAAACGGGTGTGGAAATAGAATGGAGACTTGGCTTTGGCACGTTTTGGTTGGGTTACCTTGGGGCACGTTCCATCTAAGGCACATATTTATCATCTGTAATCCTGATGTAATAACACTGCCTGCCGCCTGGGCTTGTATGCATCAGATTAGGCAAATGTGCCTTAAGGCCTTTTGTGAAAGGTAAATTACAGTTAGAAATAGGTCCTCCCCCATCCCCTGTAAGATTGGCCTATTCTGTTAGGGGAAGAGTTGAAAACTATGATAATATTATATAACTTGGGTTTGGCTTGATGGGGTCTAGTCTGTTGTTTTGATAAATTCAGGAATCAATGCCCACACTCAGTGTGGGTGTAGCCACACATAATCTAAACAAGGGGCACATACTTCTTAGTGCAGGGTTTGAGTTTAAAAGAGTATGACTGGACTGGAATGTGGGAATGTGGTCAGGTTGGGGAATATTGACCCTTGCTTGCTCCCCTTGAGGCTTGCGAGAGCTAAGTTAGAAACTGCTAAAAAGGAGGCCTTTCTGGAGTAGAGTGGCCCCTGTTGGAGTCAGAACCCCTCCAAGTGTACCCATCTGTGTGCTGCTCACCTTGTTAACAGAAAGTAGGAACACCTGTGCTCTAAGGCCTGTCCTCAGTGCTTCCCAGAGTCTGGAATGTGCTCAGAAATGACATCTCTTGAGGGCTACTTGAGACAGTCATGCTGCTCATGTTCTCAATTTCAAGATCAGTTGCTATTGCTCTAACAGCAACTGATGTGTTTAAGGGCATCCCTGAGATAGACAAAACAGATTGATGTAAAGACCTATGTTTGTGTGTTTGTATATTAATATTGTGAAAATGATTTTAAAATTCAACAAACAGGCTAAGAAAATTACAGGGTACTGCTCTCTTTCCTGTGTTTCAAACATATTATGGCAAATACTTAGAACAGTGCCTGGTGTGTAGTGCTTAATAAGTATTTGTAGAAGGAATGAATATGAGCGATTGACTATATTCTGTTCTCTTGTCAGCCCTACTATTGGATTTTGCATTCTAAAGTATCTATCCCTATACTTGCATTTTATTACTACAGGTGTGTGCGGGAGTCTGCCCTCCTTCCTTTTCGTCTTAGTAGGGGCTGTTTGAGCAGGCATGCTGGGATCTGGGAATTTGTGCTGACCTGGCAGTGGGGACATCAGCTGCCTCCATCTCAGGCAGTAGCACCTTTGTGAGGGTGTGCCCTGCAGGGCAGCCCAGGGTCCCAGCCTGACATGGGCACCCCTTCACTTCTCTGCAGGCTCCACAAGTTCTTCCCTGTGCGAGCACTGGGTGAGCCGTCTCCCGGGGAGCAAGCCAGCCAGCGCGACTTCTGCAGCTTCCTCCAGGCGCACCTCCCTGGCCTCACTGTCTGAGTCTGTGGAGATGACTGGAGAAAGGAGTGAAGATGATGGTGAGTGTGGGTTTTGATGACAGACTTCCAAGATGGCAACTCAGAGACACAACACAGAGTCCCTCATGTTTAGGAGCCAAGTCCTAAGAACATTGTGGGGCAGGACTGCATGGTGTTAAGATAATCAGCGACATTTGATATAAACAGGGCATTTGCTTTTCCTCTCTGACCTAGGATATTTTTCTTCTCTTTTATCATTTTCAACTTGGAAGGAGTGGAGGCTGGAGCCTTACTTAACTCTGTCCAATAATGAATACATTTTTTTCAAAGAGCTTTTTAAAATCTTCAAAGTAGCAATAAGGGGCCTCAGTGCAGTTGTGATTTCCCCAAGGCCACCTGACGATGAGTCACCACGAAGGCCTGGCAGGGACCTCCCTGACTGCTCAGCTTCTCACCTTCCCACCATGCTGTTTCCCTGAGAGGAACCTGTGGCATGTTCTTTTTTTAGTTCAGAAACATCTAGAACAAAAACTATTTCCTCTCCACAGAGGTAGTTTTGGGGAATTCTGAAGACAGGCACAATATAAAAACTTTGTAAATCTGATAAAAATTGAACTCTTTTATTTTACCTTCCCCTGCTGCTTGAGTAGTGGCAATATGGCCCTTAGTTCCAACAGGGCCCCTGTTGGTGTGGCAGCAGTCAGGCTGCCAGCGCTCTAAGAGCTGGAAGAGAAGAGAATGAGCTCAGCTTCTGTAATGAGAACAGTGACTCACCTTCCAACAAGCCTCATTCTGTAGCCAGTGTTTCAATAGCTGTAATCTACTTCTAGTGGTGATGGATAATTCTGACAATATAAAATGGAGAAAAAAGTCAGGAGGCTGGGAGAAGCATGACAGTCTAGGAGATCTGCCTCACAGCGTCAGCTCTGCTGATTCTGGCTTGTTCCTTCTCTGTTTGTAAAATAAGAGTGTTGGTTATAACTAAGCTCCTTTCTAGCTCCTAACATTATATGAAAAACTGACCAGTGAATCTTCACTTGCTTAAGCAGAGATTATTTCCGACGCAGCCTCTAAACTTCGAATTCACTGTCATTTTAACAGTAAGCATAGATGTGGTTTCTCCTGATCTGTTTTTTAACCAGTGTGATTGGAGAATCAATACCCTCTTAGGTGTCACTATCTTCCAGTAGTACTGGTGGTGCCCACAGGACGGGGCGTGTCTCCTAGGATCTTCTCCAGACAAACTTTTACAGATTCTGCAGCTAAAGTAGCAAATGTGTATGGAATTTAATTTAGAATATTTTCTTTGGAAGTTTTAAGTCACTCAGCATTGGCATCATATTGTTCTAATTATGACTGTTTTTATAAGTTTTAAGTCACTCAGGATAGGGGTATATTGTCTCTTTAGTCCTTCACATGGATCTGTTTTTGTAGTTAACAGTTACAGGTCAACCTGCATGTGGTATTGGGCATGGGACTAGCGGCTATGGCTCTGGTGTTAGCTCCATCTCTTAATCATTTGTGTCATTTTGGGCAAACACTTCTTTTCTGTGAGCCCCAGATGTCCTTAGTAAGTTGAAGAAGCTTGACCAGTAGCTCACATTTATTGAGCATCTGTGGAGTGCCAGGTGCCTTGTTTGAGCACAGGACTTTTTAAGATTTTATTTAAATCTCATTGTAGACCTGGCAGTTTCAACAGGGGTCAGCAAACTGCAGCCCACAGGACAAATATAGACCCCACCTTTATTTTAATGAAGATTTTGTTGGTACAGAACCATGGCTATTTGTTTATGTGTCACCAATGGCTGCTTTCATATGACAGTGACTCACAAAGCCTAAAATATTTACTATCTGGGCCTGTACAGGAAAAGTATGCTGACCCCTGGTGCAGAGCAGGAAGGTAAAGAGAGTTTGCTGATCCCCAAGTTAGAATGTCCCTATTTTATAGGTAAGAGAACTGGGCTCAGAAAAGTTGAAATCATAAAGCTACTCCTTGACCCCAGACATACTGGCTCTGAGGATCATGTTTCTTTCATCCCATAAGACTTGCCTTCTTTCATCTTTGATGTTACTAGGACTTTTTTCTTTGTAGCTTAATGATACTCTCTTTGCTGCATTCAGGAGGTTTCTCAACTCGACCATTCGTGAGGAGTGTCCAGCGTCAGAGCTTGTCATCCAGGTCTTCTGTCACCAGCCCCTTGGCCGTCAATGAAAATTGCATTAGACCTTCTTGGTCCCTGTCGGCTAAGCTGCAGATGCGCTCCAACTCTCCTTCCCGGTTCTCAGGGGACTCTCCGATTCACAACTCCGCCTCCACCTTAGAGAAGATCGGGGAGGCAGTGGATGACAAGGTCTCCATCTCTTGCTTTGGTAGCTTGAGAAACCTTTCTAGCAGTTACCAGGAACCAAGCAATGGTCCCAGTCAATGGGAGCACAAAGCTGTGGGTCGGGCCCCTCTTGCTGTAATGGAAGGTGTGTTCAAAGATGAGTCAGATGCCTGCAAATTGAACTCTGGTGTTGTAGATGCGCAGAGCAAAAACTTAGCACAAGGGGCTCGCTTGGCCCCCATATCTGATCCATTTGATAACAATAACCAGATAGCCTATGTGGATCAGAGCGATTCTGTAGACAGCTCTCCTGTCAAAGAGATGAAACCCCCAAGCCACTCAGGCCCCCTCACAAAGAAACCAGAGAGCACAACCAAGAGCTCCCCCAGCTCCAAAGGTGCTTCTGAGCCAGATAAAAGCTTACGGAAGGGGAGATCAGCCTTGACAAGCCAGGAATCATCTCTGTCAAGTACATCCCCATCTTCTCCTGTTCCTACAAAAGATCCTGTAAAGCCCTCACGCTCCCGAAGCAAAGCAGATTCTTCCAGGGCCAGTGGACGGCATTCCTCCCCAGCCCCTGCCCATGCCAGAAAGGAGTCCTCCCCCAGAGCTCAGGACTCAGTGGCCTCTCATTCGCCCCAGAAGCCGAAGTCAGCTTCTTCCCTCACTTACAACACTTCTTCTGTACCTGCCAAAAAGGCCTCGGGCCCTGCCACCAGGGGCCCCTTCCCACCTGGGAAGTGCAGGACTTCAGATAGAAGCTTAAGTAGGGAGGGCTCCAGACAAAGCCTGGTTTCTGATCGAGCCACCTGCAGCTCCAAACCCAGCTCTCCTCGGGTAAGCCAGGCCAGGGCAGGGGAGGGCCGGGGGGACGGGAAGCATGTCAGGAGCTCCTCTATGGCCAGCCTGCGCTCCCCCAGCACAACTACGAAGGCTGCTCTGAAGAGGGATAGCAAGTCGGATGAAAAGGGGCTGTCCTTCTTCAAGTCAGCCTTGAGACAGAAGGAAACCCGGCGCTCCACTGACCTTGGCAAGACGACCTTGCTTTCTAAGAAGGCAGGTGGTAGCTCTGTCAAGTCAGTCTGTAAGAATGCTGGCGATGACAAGGCAGAGAAAGGGCACCAGCTTCCAGGTTCCCAGCAGCCAAATGCCAGTTCAGTTGGAAAACAGCAACTTGTCTCCAAGGACCCTGCTTCTGCTAGACATTCCCTGTTACCCAGTCGCAAATCGAAGTCTTCCCAGCTAGACTCTGGAGCACCCTCGTCTCCTGGTGGCAGGCAGCCCGCTGAGAAATCCCAAAAGTTATCTTCGAGCATGCCAGCCTCTGCACGGCCTTCTCAGAAACCTCAGTGATACTGCTGCATTCTCTGTGTTTTCCCTATAAAAATGTTTATTTATTTAGAACCCCTTCCCTCCCACCAAGCCCTCTATGCTTTTGTTTTATATTTTTTGGGTCAGGTGCCTGATGTGCGTGCTTGTGTGCGTGCGTGTGTGTGTGTGTGTGTGCGCGCGCGCGCGCGTGAGTGTGTGTAGAATTCAATTGCAAATTGTTAAAACGTGTCGCCTTATTCTGCCATTGAACCAAATAACAGCCATAGGCAAAGTATCAATAGTGAGCTAACTGGAAATATAGATGATACTCTGGATGGTCCCTTTACCAATTGTACATACTTCTTTCTAGAGAACTCTGATGACTTACTGGACACTAGGGTTTTCGAACTTGTGAACCAGTTAAACTGTTGTTACTGTGCTCTGTCAAAGGATGAATTATTTGACTTGGGTTTCAACTGAGCAGGATTTGTCCTTACTGTGGATTGTCTGTCATGTGGCACCAGGAGTTCTAAAAACTGTGACACTAACAGTGAAACAAACCAAGAGAAAACTTGTTTTCTGCACTTTGGCCCCATTTACCAGTCTTTGTAAAGGGCAATATTTTAACACTAATGTTTCTCAGGTATATACTTAGCTGGACTAGGATGGATGTGTATCAGTAAAAGCATTAAAGAGGAAGGTGGCCTGTCCATGACTGTCATTTCTCCTGCTGCCACACATGGAAGTTTTTAGAGGTAGAAGTGGTCTTTCACTACTTTCATATCTGCAAAGATGTGTGTACCATAGGCAGCCTTGACTAGGGATATGTCCCAAGAAGATGGCAAATTGGATATCCAGAAAGCCAGTCACTAATAGTTACATTTTTACCTTCTAAATTTGCCAGTGAGTCGGATTTTGAAATGTAGTAGAGCAGTTAACACTTTTGAAAGGGGGTGGGAGGAATGGATTTTTAACTGCATGAAGTTGTATAAGCTATACCATCTTCCCCCTCTGTTGTTGCTTTTTTTCTGTTAGAAGTTGGAAGCTCCATGCCCGCCCTGTGCTCCTGTGCTCATGTTCACGTTTCCACAGTCTTATAAGTCATAGAGAGGAAAGAAGTTGCAGAAGGCCCAAAGTCAGTGATGGTTTAAGTGATGTGTAACAAAGTATTACATACACACTCCTGATCCTGCCTGTCGAACTCAGTGTGACTATTTTTCAGTAATTCATTTATTTCTTCTCTGTTTAATATTTAATCTCTTACCCTGAACTTGGCAGGATTGGAGCATGTTCTATGTAGTACTGTCCCTGCAAATTGCATTTCTTGGTTAGAAAAAAGAACCTCACAAAAATGTCACAGATAAGTGAGACACATGGTTTTCCGAGCTTTCTGGGGGCATCTTAGCAATTTTAGTTTTTTTCCTCTTTTTTTTTTTAAATGTTGAGAGAGTCATGGTTCTGATTTTGTTTGAATAGCAGTTGTCACTTTACCATGAAGTACAGCAGGCTTTGTTTATATGCTCTTAAATATTAACTTTTAAAAAAAATAATAGACTCTTCAAGTTCTTCCTCAACTTCTGGTACACAGACCCATTTATAAACTCCCCTTTTCAGTACTGCTGTGCATGAGGTAACTAGTCACATATACATGCACAGCTGTAAATTCTGCACTGCCTTCTCCCCCTCCCCTCCATGAATACCTCTTGGGAAATGTTTCCAGTAGGTCACTTAAGTTTATTTTGCTGCTAATTTGAGCATTAGGTAACTTGCAAGTTCAGAGGCTATTTATGTTGAGGGTAGCTGGAATTTTAGACTCTTGTGATAGTTAAGACTCACCTTTTAAGCTTTGTGAAAGTTACCATAGTGCTCCATGAAATTTACTGAACATGAGTCTGCCCCTTGTACTCAGTCCTGTCACTGTCTTACTGTCCAGGTGTCTATGGCTCTCCAAAGCGGCACTGTTGTCCTTTGTGGTAGTGTGACCTCCAGTATCCGGCTGCCTATAGTGTTACTGTTGCTTCCTATGGCACATTGGCAGCCAGTCAATATGTAGCCACTGCTGGTTTCCCTGTATCACTTTTTTTTTTAATTAGAAAAAAAATTATTTTAATCCTCACTTAAGGATATGTTTATTGATTTAAGAAAGAGAGAAAGAGGCAGACATCAATCAGCTGCCTCCCATACTTGCCCTGACTGGGGCTCAAACCTGCAACCTTTCAGTGTACAGGATGATGCTTCAACCAACTGAGCAACACCGCCAGGGATGTATCACTTTTATTTCCTGGAAAAGATGCACCAAATATGGGGTCATCAGTATTAGGAATTCAATATTTCTCTTATTTGAACCTATCATCTTTCTTTCACAGGCAAATCACATTTGAAATCTATCTGCAGCTCTGCAAAGTCTTAGAATTATAATTTGGCCACATAAATGGTTTTATTAACTTTTGGGGGGCTATAATCAGTTAGGCATTAATAGAAAGTAGTTTAATTTTTACAGTGGTAAATATTTTTATTCTTGAGTGCTTCAAGAATGGATTTTCCATTTGGTTTAGTGTCTTAAAACAACTACAAACTCCTTTGATTTTTTCGAGATCTAGAAATAAAATATCAGTATCTATAAATTATATGTCTATGGAGTTGAGTCCTTGTTTCAGATTTCAGTGGAAAAAATCAGGAGGTATTGTGTCATTGTCTAGGCATGTTTATGCTATTACATTTCTGTGCTTAGGAGGTGAAAATCTTTATCGCTAACTACCAGGTACAACCTTTAAGCCACTGACGATATTTGCCAAGAAGTTTGGAGGTGCTCTTTGAGGTATAAAATTTGGGAAATTTTTACTTGGTTCAGTTCAGTTCTTTGATAGGTTAGGGACTTGGTGTTTGTTTTGTTTTATTTTCCCAATGATGTTTTGGTGCAATAGGTGAACATGTGTTTGGGGTTAAAAATCACCTGCTGAGGATGGTGGGCCTGGGTTTCTGATTGACAGCCAGGTGGGCTGATTGAGCATTCATTCTCTGGTCAGCATAAAATAATCACCAACCATAGAGCTGCATCTGTAAAGTTTGCCTGTTTTTTAAAAAAGTTTTATTCTTGATTTCTTTTCTGGTAAACATCCAGTGCACTGAGGCTATGTCATTCCTTAAGACAGCCCTATGCCTTGCCTTTGTAATCCTTTATATAATGTGGAAGCACAAGGGAACTATTAAGCTCGCTTTATGTCAAGACCATCTCCCACCCCTTTTGTATTTTCTCTCCCTAAAAGCAGCCCAACTGGACCAGTAGTGTGGTTGGGGTAAAGTATTGTAACTATCTGTGTAATCATTCTTTCATTATTCGTTTTTGTTCATTCTGCAAACATTCATGGAGGGCCTGCTGTGCTTGTGAAGGCTAGCTGCAAGCTTCAGAATTGCCTTGGCTGAGGACCCCTGGGAGCACAGCTGGTGGACTGGGGTACTGGTGATGTCCTGTATGGAGTCCTCTTGAACAAAAGAGCAAGTGGATTCTGGTGAAGGGGCCAAGGCTGCTGGTCCTCCTAAACAAGTGTGTTCTGGAAACCAAAAGTGCCCTTTTTTTATCTCTGGAGACATTTTCCTCCACATCCACTTTCAGACTGAGCTGTTTCTATTACTTAGGGGTAGAAAATCCTTGATGAAGTCACTTCTCATTAGAATTTTCTCATCCATGTTGATATGAGATTGATTTTTTTTTTGTAGGGGTGGGGTTGAAAGAAAAATTGCCATCCCTCTAAAATAATTATGAAAATCATAGAAACAGCATGCAAATGACAGTGGTGTCAGCCTTTAGGAAAATGGAGCAGAGAAGAGCTGTGAACAAAGCTCATTTATTTCAAATAAACATGTTTTTAAAATATATTGACATCTGATGTCACATTCCATTCTAACAATTACTTAACAGCTGAAGTTACTGTTTTCTATGGAGGTTGTTACAATTATTGGATGCAAAGATAATTAGTGTTTCTGGTTGGAATTTTGAGATGGCTAGCAAATCATTAGTATAATTTCAGTAAAACATATGTTGTGAGGTAGATTGAATTTTATTTGCTAACTAACCAGTGCTGATGTTCTAACATAAACACAAAAGTTAGCTGTGCTTGTGCAGGCTGTCTTTAAAGGGTGTATTATTGCTAAACCTGATGAGTATTTTGGGGGAAATCCTAGTGGGTCGTCAATTTAAACCTGATGAGTATTTTGGGGGAAATCCCAGTGGGTCGTCAATTTGGTCACGTCCCAGAGTGTGTGTTTTACAGCTGCCTTTGAGCATGACCAGTCATTTCTTCCCCAAGTAATGAGGGCAATTGCATCGTCTCCATCTAACCCAGAAAGCATGCTCTTACTTCCTATGCAAAGCAGCTAATAAACAATATCCACTACACTAAGTAATACGTTTATTTAGAGGCAACTTAGATTATGGAACTCCATTTTTGAATTTGTAATTTATTAAATGTGGTTTAATAATTAGTATAGAGGAGCATGAATGTGGTTTCTTGTTTTGCTTTGCAAATGTTTCTCTTGGCTGATTTTTTTTTTTTTAAATTGGTGAGTCTGTAAAATAAGTAACTTGCAGGAATGGAACTAGGTATGTTGAACACGCTGGTTTATATACTGTATAGAAATGTCCTAAAAATAACCTGCCATTTTCTATAGATTTTAATTTTTTTATATCTGCTAAGGTCCTATCATAGTCATAAGGAGAGAACATGGCTTCTAATAGTACTAACAATTTTTAAATGCTTTTGTAGAGACATGAAGCTATTTTGGAAAGTTTTGAGCTCCCCAGCCACTGGTCACATGAAGACTAAGCTTGTGGGATTTATGGTGACATCATAGGATGGATTAGTTTCTAGATTTATCTCACATTCATTTTAATCCAGCGTTGCCCAATTTTAGGGAGAAATTAGATCCATAATGGACTTGGGAGGCTTTTTCAAATCTCAACAGACTGTTCCCAAGATTCTGTGAAGCTGCTTCTGAATGACTTGTCCGAGATTCTGATACCCAACATTTAAGAGTCTTGTCTAGGAAACTTTTTGTTTAAAGATGTTTATTTATTTTTTAGAGGGGGAAGGGAGGGAGAAAGAGAGAAACATCAATGTGTGGTTACTGGGGGCCATGGCCTGCAACCCAGGCATGTACCCAGACTGGGAATCGAACCTGCAACACTTTGGTTCGCAGCCCACGCTCAATCCACTGAGCTACACCAGCCAGGGCTTGTCTAGGAAACTTAAAAATACCTAGGTCCCTCCCACTGACAGGCTTTTCATGTAATTACCCTAGGGCTGGGTCCCAGGAAAGACCATGTGTGTTAAAGCTTCTTGTGATTCTGATGTGCCGTCAGAATTGAGCACTGCTGAGAACTAGGACGGGAACAACTCAGGAGTGACAGAGTCTTCTGTGTGTGATGGAAAGAAAAAAACATTGCAAACTGATATCAACCTCTTGTTTGAAGTGTAGGGGATTTTCTGATTGGAAGCCCATTTTGGGAGTTTGGAGCATTTGGTGAGTGTCCCAGCACTTGCCAGTCTGGTGGGAATTGGTGCTCTGGTCTGTGGGAGGGCAGGCAAAGTATTCCTGGAGTCACAGCAGGGCCAGGCTTGGGGGTGGAGTGGGGATAGGGAAGTCACTCTGAGCTAGAAAATGCTGAAGTGAAGCCTTCTGTGGCCTAGGAAAATCTATTGCTGCTTTTTATACAATGATGTTTTCTTTGTAGTAATGATAGTAGTAAACCCTAGGCTGCCTCTGAATTTCCTGTTTAGCTCATTCTCTACTTACTCAGAATGTAGTTTTAAGAAGTATATTTAAATTGTATCTGGAATCATTTTTTTTGTAACTCTTGCTGGTATTTTCTTGTAATTAAAAAATAATAATATTCATCCAAAAATTTGGCCATATGCGTTACTGGTAGAGGCCAGTGAAATTTAGCGTTAATTTGTGGTGAGCTGAATGCGCTACATCTTCAAAACAATCTGCTGTGCTTCTCAGGTTCATCCCACTGAGCATTATGTTGCCTACAGAAAAAAGAGACAACTTACCTGCTGTTTAACATTTCAAGGCATAAAGATAACAAGGAAACGTCCAGGTTGCAGTGCTCCTTTAGAAAGGCCCCCAGGGCAGTGAGGGTGGCAGTGGAGAAAATGTAATATGAAATTATGTTTCATAGTAGGTGCTACTCAACTGTGCGAGGTCATGATGCCCAAGGGGAAGGTGGTTACAAGTTTCCACATGCTGAGGCTCTTCTTGGGCTTTTCCATCTGCATCGATGTTTGCTCTGTGCCTCTCACTACTGGTTGGAACTGAACTCAGGCCCTTCATAGAAATGGTTTCTTGATGGAATGCTTTAGTCTTTACACTGGGATTTCTAGATGTCTTAAACGCTGCATGCCATAGCACTACATGAAATGGCTTTGCTGTTGTTCATGCACCATTCTTAGTGATCTGTAATTTTCTTTAGTTGTGCAGGTGTCTTCCCTCAAGGCTGGGAGAAGAGTGTATCATACATTTTAAATTATTTTAGAACAAGTGCATGAGATATGTCACTGACTTTTGTTATTTATTTGTATGTCTTATTCAAAGTGTATGCACTTTCAAGATGCAGAGTTTATATTTTTGTGTTTAAAACGTTTTACTTCTGGAATAGCAGTTGATTATATACCATACAATTGGAATTAAGAGAAAAGTGGAACATGTTACAAAATACAATAAATTTATTACATGATGCCCTTCAATCCATACTCCTTTCTCCCTCTTGCCAAACTATTTTACAGTGTTAATTAACAATGGAAAAATTAAATATGACATGTCTTAAAATTGTACTGTTAAATGAATACAAGTTACATAAGGGTACATATATTCTCTGTAAATTTTTAAAACAAAAAGTCACATCTATGCTTATTTTATTTTCACAATCAAGGATTAATATTCCCATTTTCTCCAAGAGGCAGTTTGTCCCAAAGGTGGATAACAACTCACACTCTAATTCAATTCCAATGGACTTCGAACAGTTTATATTATTTCCTTCTTCTACCACTCTTACATGATGGGAGGAGATAGCAGTCTAAAAGGTACCATCCTTTTCTGGGTCCTCTTTTGCCCTTCATAGCTTTCTTTTTAAACCATCCTGTTCTGTTGAAATTTCCTGCTCTGGTGACCCTACAGGACTCTCTGTTGAGGGTGTCATACCTCACATGACCACATGGGGACACTGAAGGTCGATATTATCAGAAATGTGACTGTCCAGCCATGCTGTTGAAATGCTTATTCGCTTTGTGTTGAGGCATGTTTTGTTAGTGAGTAGGGTTTCACTTTAAATGAGTGCTACAGCCATACTTTTCCCTAGAATTGGAAAGCAGGTCACAACAGCATTGTGGCTTAGGGCTGAGGCAGGGAGACCTGCGAACCAAGGATGAGTGTAGAGCACATGCCATAAAACCAACATACAGCATTTATAAACCTTTCAGATTTTAAATGAGAGAATTGTGCTATAGGTACCATTAAAGTGTAATCACATAGCACACAAGAGGTTTTATTATGCACGAAGGTTTGCATGTCAAAATATACGGATTTAATAGGCAAGCAAATATTTGAGGAACATTTTGTTAGAATTTGAAGGGTTATTTTCATATCTGAAAATAACTCCCTCCTTGAACACTTTACTTTCCTGTCAGTTTTCCTGGAGAAAGCAAAGGCGTGAGAAAGCCCCTTGCCCTGAGTGATTATGGGCCACTGTAACACTCATCCCCACCCTGTGTCTTTCCCAGGCTGACACCTGAGTTCTCTGAGGTGGATGTTTGATTTTCCTTTTTGCAGCCCTGTGTGGTACCTCAGGCATCTCCATGTGGGACATTGTACATTTCCCATCTCTGGGTGCTTTGGATCTGCCTTATACAGAACATTCTAGAATTCAGTGTTGATTTGGTCTGGTCTTAGCCATGTTTCTCACCCCATGATGTTTTCTACACGCAGAGGGCAAGGGCTGTTCTCTCCTAGAGAGGGTGTTGCCATATGCCATGTAACCCAGTGGCCTGGGACCCATTTTTTAAGAGCATTCAGGGATATGACACCAATTAGACTAACAGTTCAGTTTTTCCTAAAGAAAGTAGGGAGATAGTACGAGTGAAACCAGTGTTGTAGTCAGAATCAGGCTCTTTGTCCCACAGTTGGCTCTCCTTTGCCTTTCCTTTGTGTGGGAAGAACTTGTAGAGGCCCAGGGTATACATATCCAGTTTCTGGGACCCAGGGACAGGTGCCAGGCTCCTCATTCTCCTGAGGGGAAGGGAAACATGGATGGGGCACAGCATGGGGAAGGATGGGTGGTAGTGGGGCAGGTGCCCTTTTATTGTCCCACTCAAAATTGAAGTCCAAACTCCTTCACTTAGCAAGTCCCCTTGTGTGTGCCCAAATGCTGGAGATAGGACCACACCCTGAGAAGCTTGTTGCCAGTCAGGGGTCTGGTTAGTTGATAGAAAATTAACATTTCAGAGCCACTGCCTTCTACTTACTCATTGCCCTCAGGGTGTCGCCATTTCTGTTTGCAACCCATTTCCTGGTGTCATCCAGAAGGCCTGTGTCTGAGATGCCTGTGTGGCTCATTCCCTTCTCTCCATCTTTACTCAAATGCTAGTGTTGCATGGGCCTTCCCTGGCCACACTTTGAAAACATTGCAGTCCACTTTTCCTCCTCACTTTTTCTTCATGTCACTACTTACCAGCTACCACAGTATCTATACAATATATATGCATATATACAGTATGTATATAATACAGTCATCCCTTGGTATCCACAGGGCATTGAGGCCAGCATCCTTCACAGATACCAAAATTTCAAACTCTCAAGTCCTTTGTATAAAGTAACATAGTATTTGCAAAAAACTGGCACACATCCTCTGGTATATTAAATCATCTCTGGGTATCTTATACCTTATACAGTATAAATGCTGTGTAAATACTTGTTACACTATTATTTTAGGGAATAGTGACAAGAAAAAAGTCTACATGTTTAGTACAGATGCAACCATCATCATTCTCATTGCCTAACTGTATACACGTCAGCAACAACGTAACTTGAAAAAATTTTTTTTGACTTGCTGTTGGCTGAACCCACATACGTGGAACCCGTGGATGCCAAGGGACAGCTGGCTGACCGACCACAGGAGGGCAGAGATGTTTGCCTGTTTTGTTCCCTGGTCTTTTCCTAGCACCTGAGAGAGTGCCAGTCACATGTTAGTTACTTAGTAAATATTTACCATCTGGATTAATGAGTTTGCTTGGATAATCACTTAGGCATTCTGAGTGTGTCTTCCTATCTAGGAGATGAAGAATGATAGCACTTGCATTGCAGGGTTGTGAGGCTGAAATGGGAATGATATGAAGTGTTCACATAGGACACGGGGTGCAGGGCAGAGCAGAGGCCTCATCTAGAAGGACCTTTTATGACAGTACATTTGTCTCAAAGCAAATGAGAATCCAGGGAGACATTTTAATTTCAGGGAGAGCAAAGATCCAGTTTGAGCTAAGGCATAGTCACCATGGCAACAATGTGGTGCCAGGGAGTCCCATTAGGAACTTGATGTGGACACTTGCATGTAGTCCATGGAAGGGCTGACCTAAAGCAGTGTTGGGTGGACAGAGAGGAGGGGAGCTCCTGGAGAGGTGACATGCTCAGGCCCTGGAGGTGGGCTGCTCAGTTCACATTCTGGTACCAACAATTCCTGGGTAGACAGTCTTGGGCAGTTTACTTGACTTCTCTGTGTCTCAAATTCTTCACCTGTGAAATGTGACTAATGTTATCCACTTGGTCATTGGGAAGCTTAATTGAGGTGCTTGTTTGTTTACATTTAACATACTAGTATATTTGGTTTTATGTACTGTCTTGCTCTCTCCTTGATATGTGTCCCACCTGTTTTATATTCCTTTTTTTCTCTTGTAGCCTTTTAGATCAATCAAATATTTTTAAAAATCCAGTTCCTCTTTCCTATTAGCTTGTTTGTAATTCATTCGTTTCTCCTAGTGGTTACCCTTGTGATTTCCACATGTGTTCTTGATTTATAAGTCTAAGAGAAATGAATGATTTCACCCCTTCAGGACCTCAGGACACTTTAGTCCCATTTCTCCTTTCTACCATTTACTATTTGCTGTTGTGCTTTCAAATGTATGCATGTTTAACATATATAGATACATAACTCCTATGACTAACATTATTATTAGTGCTGGAAGTCAGTATTCACTGAGACTTACCAATATTCATTTCCCATTGCTCTTACTCCTTCCTGTGTTTCAGTGTTCTGCAATCATTTTTCTTCTGCCTAAAGAATTCCCTTTAGTTTTTCCTTTTGAAGCCTGTGCTAATGATGTATTCTCTTCCCTTTCATCTGATTGGAAATGTCTCTATTTTGGCTTTTTCTTTAGGGTACTTTCACTGGGAATAGAATTCCATGTTGGAATTATTTTCTTTCCTTTTCATTCTATGGTCTCCTGCCTTTTATTATTAACATAGATAAGTCAGTTATTGATACCTATAGTGTGCTGGCATATTCCCTGCCCTGGGCAAGATGGTGATAGGAGGAAGTATTGCACTGAGCACATGCAAGGCTAGTGAGACAGTTGGGTGAGGTGGGGGTTAGGAAGCCCTCCTACCCTCTTCCAAAACCACTTGGGGGTGAGACCAGGAGAAAGCAGGCACATGTGCCATAGAGGTCAGAGTAGTGGCAAGGGGAGGTTCTATATTGAACAAACCTGTCAGTCTAGCTTGAGGACAAAAGGGATTGGGGGATGGACCCTCCCAGATCATGTGGAAGTTTGGGCAGAGAAAGCACCTGGTCCGGCCCACACAGGAAACTGAATGTAAACCCAAGAGAAAGAAGTGATGGGTCTCTTACCCACCTTGTGAACATACTGGCCAGTGCATTTGTGGCAACTTCTGGCTTCAGAAGCCATGTGGTGAATAGCTGCACCAGCCACACCTGTGAGTTCCAAGGAGTGATCCTGAGATCTGCCTGGATGACCATTCAGAGGCTGCCAATGGTTCCCAAGGGAGAGTACTTTAAATGGGAGAAGAAACTCTAGATGCTGCCTTTGATTTTGGTCTGGTTGAGGGTGGCTGGGCTTTCCTCTGGGTTTCTCAGAGGGTATGGGCTTTGGGACAAGAGTCTGCCATTTTCCCAGATTGTGCAGCATTTGAATAAAGACCTTTTTCCTTTCTCACCAACCTCTGCCTCTGGAATTTTCCTATTGGTGGCATCAGGCAGCCAAACTCTCACTTCAGTTCAGTAACATTATTAGTCTTCTAGCTGCTCCTTTGAAAGTATGTCTTTTTTTCCTAAATGCTTTGAAGATTTCACTCTTAGTTTTTCATCGGTTTTGCTATGATGGACCTGGATGTGGGGTTTTTGTTTTTAGCCTTCATTTTCATGAATGTATTTGGGTTTCAGTTATTATATATTATATATGTATATATAATATATAATAACATATATATATATATATATTTATTTATTTATTTATTTATTTATAGAGAGGGAAGGGAGGGAGGTAGAGAGAGAGAAACGTCAATGTGCGGTTACTGGGAGTCATGGCCTGCAACCCATGCATGTACCCTGACTGGGAATTGAACCTGCGACACTTTGGTTTGCAGCCCGTGCTCAATCCACTGAGCTACACCAGCCAGGGCTTCAGTCATTATATTTTTAAATATTGTTTCTGGCCCTGACCGATGTGGCTCAGCTGGTTGGAACATTTTCCTGTCACCAAAAGGTTGAGGGTTCAATTCCTGGTCATGGCACATACCTAGGTTGTCAGTTTCTCCAGTCAGAGCACATATGGGAAACAGCTGGTCAATGTTTCTCACATTGATGTTTCTATGTCTCCCTTATTGTCTCTCTAAAAGTAATGAAAGAGAGCTTCTGGGTTGGTGCACACATGGAAGTTCTGGAAGAGTGGTGCAGTGAGCATAGAAGCCCCATGACCTTTTCCCACATCTTACCCTGTGTATCTCTTCCATCTGGATTTCCTGAGTTGTATCCTTTTATAATAAACCAACAATCTGTATGCAAGTCCTGTAAAGACAGAGATGCTTGCTGCTGTTTTTCAGGATCTAGAACATTGCCTGGTGCATGAGGAGTCCCTGAAACAGCAGATGGGCACATGTGATTCAGTGAAGGCATGCAAACTGCTCCCCAATACCATTGCTTCACTCCTGTTGAGTTATTGCATGCCAGTCTCACCACCCCACGCTTGGAGCAGTTTCCAAGTGTATACCTAGGAGGGGAATTTCTAGGTCATATGATGACTGTATTTAACTTTGGATTTGACCAACAGAGAGTGACTAATTACCTTATTAAAACATTTAACCTAGACTTTCGGACAAGATGGAGGTGTAAGTAGACATGCTTTGCCTCCTTATGCAACTATAGAAAGAATTACAACCAGATCTCAAAACTAAAACACTCAGAACCATCAGAAATTTGAGCTTTATGGAAGTCCAACAACCAAGGATTTAAAAAAGACATATTCATCCAGACAGGTAAGAGGGGTGAGTCATGGAGATGGACAGAGAGGTAGTGTGGCATGGAAAGGTGACAGTGGCAGTGGAACAGATGGGAGGGATCCTAGGAAGTGAGTGATTCCAGCCCCAGACCAGATGGCACAGCCCAGGGTTCCAGCACTGGGAAGATACATTCCCATTACCTCTGGCTGTAAAAACCAGAGGGAGTTAGGGCAATGGAAGAAACTGCTGGATTTTCTCCACTTAAAGGGCCAGCATGGTTTTGGAACATACACAGACTCACCAACTCTGGGATTCACCACCAGGGCAGCAGCTGGAAGGGTGTCAGTCACACATGGGAAGCAGGTCAAGTGATTGGTAATGGAGCAAGTGCTGGGTGAACTGCCAGAAGTCAAGCAGTGGCATTGTCCCCTCTCAGAGCCCTCCTTACACAGCCACAAAGCTTACAAAGCTGTGAAGTGGATTGCTCCACCCTGGCAATTACCTAAGGCTCTACCCCACACAATGTACATGTGCCTTTTCTACATAGGCCACACTACTATGGGAGTAAAAACAGCTCTACCTAATAAACAGAAATAAACATAGGGAGACTGCTAAATTGAGGACACAAAAAATGGCCTAAGTAAAAGAACAGAACAAAACTCCAGAAAAAGAACTACCACAAATAAAATGGAGATAGCCAGTCTTTCAAACACAGAGTTCAAAACACTGGTTATCAAGATGCTCAGAGAACTCCTTGAGTATGGGAGAAAAAAGAAAAAGAAATGAAGGTCACACTAAGTGAAATAAAGAATAATCCACAAGAAAGCAACAGAGAGGAAAGGAAGCTGGGATTCAAACCAATGATTTGGAACATAAGGAAGAGATAAACATTGAATAAGAACAAAAAAGGAGAAAGAAGAATTTAAAAAAAAACTGATAGGCTAAGGAATCTCTGGGACACCAAATATGCCAACATCTGAATCATAGGGATGCCAGAAGGAGAAGAGGAAGAGCAAGAAATTGAAAACTTATTTGAATAAATAATGAAAGAAAGCTTCCCTAATGTGGTGAAGGAAATAGACATACAAGCCAGGAAGCACAGAGTCCCAAACAAGTTGGAACCAAAGAGGAACACACCAGGATACATCATAATTAAAAAGCCAAAGGTATAAAGAGAGGATAAAGAGAGAATCTAAGAGCAGCAAGAGAAAAGCCGAGTATTACATGCAAAGGAGTTCCCATTAATACTATCAGCTGATTTCTCAAAAGAAACTTTGCAGGCCAGAAAGGACTGGCAGAAGTATTTAAAGTCATGAAAAGCAAAGACCTACACCCAAGATTACTCTATCCAGCAAAGCTATCATTTAGAATGGAAGGGCAGATAAAGAGCTTCCCAGACAACATAAAACTAAAGGAGTTCATCACCACAAAACCATTATTACAGGGAATGTTAAAGGAACTTACTTAAGAAAAATGTCAAAACCATGAACATTATAAAGGCGGCAAATTCACAACTATCAACAACTGAATTTAAAACAAAACAAAACAACTACCTAAGCAAACAACCAGAACAGGAAACAGAATCATAGATATGGAGGTTATTTGGAGTGTTGTCAGCTGGGAGGGGAAAAGGGAAGAATGGGGAAATGGTGCAGGGATTAAGACGTATAATTGGAAGAAATAAAATAGATAGGGGGATGTTAAGAAGAGTATAGAAAATGGAGAAACTAAAGAACTCACATGCATGACCCATGGACATGAACTAAGGAGGGGGAATGCTAGAGGGAAGGGGGTTACCAGGTGGAGGGGAGTAATGGCAGAAAAAATTGGGACAACTGTAATAGCATAATCAATAAAACATACTTAAAAATAAATGAAAAAATATCCTTGGGTGAGGATAAAAAAATAAAATACTACTTCTGATTTGTTCTTCCATCTTCTTCGAGGACTCAGTAAATGGCATGATCATCCATCTATTTCAGTTGCTCAGTCCAGAAACCAGGGGTCTTTTGTTCACCCCTTCCTTATATCTCATCCACAACCATGTCCTAAATCTTTCCACTTCTCTTCCCATGGGTCACACCCAAATCCAAGTTGCCATAGTCTTGATGGGGCTTCTGCATGAGCCTCTTAAGCCTGCCCACTTTTCCAACCCTGTCTGATATCATTCTTCCTCCACTCCAGGCACAGAAGCCACCTTGTAGGGTGTCAAACACAGGGCTGTGACACTTGCTCTTTACTGGGAATGCCCTTGCCCCAGGTGTTCATATGACAAATCCTTTCCATCTTCTTAGAACCTGGGAAAGTTCTCCTTGGGCCACTCTGCAGTCACCTTCATCTTACTGTATTTTCACAGAACTTCTCCATCTCTGAAATTCTTATTTATATTTCTTCACTAGATTATCCTGTATCTTTCCCATCAGTGTGTGGTTCCGTTCCCATTTGAGCAGAATCTTTGCTCAAACAGATGCAAAGGCATCTGTTTCTGCATCATTTTGGATAATCTCAGCCATGAACAACAGAATGTCCAACCAAAGTCTGCTCCATTATTTCAGCTTTCTACAAATGTGCACTGAGGCTCAGAGAGAATAAATAACCTACCTAAACATCACACAGGTAGTAAATAGTAGGTCTTGGATGTGAACTTAAGCCAATTACTTCAAAGCCTGTGTTTGTTCATAGTGTGACTCCATTACTACCTAGGGTGTCCAACCCTTTGGCGTCTCTGGGCCACATTGAAAGAAGAGTTGTTTTGGGCCATACATTAAATACACAAATACTAACAAAAAGTGATGAGCAAAAAAAAAAAAGGTTTTAAGTAAATTCACAGTTTTGTGTTGGGCTGCATTCATAGCCATCCTGGTCCACATGCAGTTGTGGTTAAGTTACACCATCTTAAATAAGGGGACTTAATGGTCAACATAACAAAACTATATTTAATAATGCAGTTACTAGAAGAGGAAAAACTGGTGAAATCCCGATAAAGATTATAGTTTTTTCTCCCCACTAGTGGCTCCCCCCCCCCCCCAAAATCCAGTCGCAGGTTCCCACAATACATTTCATTGTGATGTGTCCTTGGTCCCTCCAACCTGTGACAGCTCTCCTTTCATGACCTTGATGATTTTGAAGAGTACTGGCCAGTTATTATAAATAATATCCTATAGTTTGGGTTGTCTTGTGCATTGTCATGATTAGATAGAGGCTTTCCATTTTGGGGGCAAAAATATTACAAAAGCCATGTGTCCCTCTCAGTGTATCATTAATATGTCTTGTTTCTGGAAAGCTACAACTTTGGTCACATGGTTAAGGTGGTGTCTTCTGGGTTTCTCCACTGTAAAGTTAACTGTATTTCCTTTTGTACTTAATAACTGTCTTGGGGAGATAGTGTTAGACCATGCTAACAACCTGTTTCTCCTCAAACTTTGGTGCTAACTGTAGCATCTGCCAGTGGATCTTGCCTGCAACAATTTTATTCTTGCGGGATTCTAATGGTGAAAGAAAGATGTCTTGAAAACTTTGTTTAACAAGAAGTCTTGCAACAGGACAGGCACAGGGTTTGGCTCAGTGCTTCACAGTGTCTTCAAGGACTAGGCTCTTCTTTCCACCATTCTCCACATGTTAACCTTTTTCCTCAGATTGGGCCTTTAATGACAACATCCATCTCAAAGGCAGGACCCCTCTGCCTTACTGTCTGGACCAGGGAGGAGAGTATTTCTCAGACCCACCCTCGTTCTCTGAAAACCTTTCCTCATATTCATTCCATTGGCCAGGATCATGATTACCTGCTTGTGACCAAGTGGCAAGGAAAGTGAAGAAAGTAAGGTATGGCATTTCCAGCCAGTGTTGATGGGCTCTGGCAGAGAAGAAACTTAGGGGGTGAGCACTGGGGAGGCAGTCCCACATCTGCCACACTGTCTTGTCAAGCCCCCAAAGCAGTGCCCACCCTCTGTGCATGCAGTTGCTCAGTAAATCTTCATGGAGTGAGCAAGTTCTTTGTCTCATGCCTGGAGATATAACCTGTGGAATCAGAAGAGAGTGATTTGGAAGTAGATTGGGGGACAGTAGGGTCAGAATGGCAAGGTCACAACATGGCTGTGGTGGGTCTTGATGGGAGAGACCCCAGTTCAAGGACACTTAGCTTCATTATGCTTTGGTCTCCTCTGGCCCTACATTTTCTTCCACCAAAGCCTGGAAAGACCCTACAGAGATGGCTGTGAGGGAAGGCAGAGAACTGACTATTCGACTCACTGCCTCTACTGAAAAGGTTTTCCAGAGGAAGAGGGGTGCCCAAGGGAAGTCCCTGCTCTGAGGCCTCAGACATAGCCTGGAAGGTTGTTTGGTAAATAATGACATTGTTATAAATATTTAATAAGGCAGGGGACTGCAGCTTATGAAAAATTGATGAGGTCTGAGTGGGAAATGAGGGTGTTTCTCTCTGCGTGTGCTTTGGAGGGACAGTTGGAGGCTGGCGTCGGCTCAGGCTGACACCTGTGTTTGTGGTCAGGCTGATGCACAGTCAGAGACTCATTGCCATGCACAGGAAGCACTGATCCATCACACCAGTGTTAAGGCCGAGGGAGGAATTCCCAGCCATCAGTCCTCCCATGTTTACTAAGCACCACATGCTGTGTGAGACAGCCAGTCCTGCGTTGGTCCTGGGAGCAGCGCCTGCAGAAAGGGCACACAGTGCCTTGATGAATGACTTTAATAAAAAGCAGCTTGGAAGGACTTTCAAGTAGGAAACTAATAACAATAATTAGATGTTTCTTAATCATTTATTTATTTTATAATGTATGTCCTGCCTGCTTCTGGAAAAAGGATGGAAACGGCTTGCAATTAAAACCCAGGATGGTTCAAATGAAGATAAACATGCGATCAGAACCTCATTAGGGAGTGAATTTTTCTCCATCAACTGCTACCTGCCAAGAATACTGTTTCAGCTCACCTTGCCAGTCACCTTTTGCTCAGCAGAGCCACAGGACACAGCAGATGTAAAGCAGGGCTGAAGGTGTCACAGGGACAGGTGGGTGAGGCAGGAGTGTGGCGTGACCTGTAGTCTCAGTGTCTCAGCACTGGGCCTCCAGCCACATTTGTATTTTGTTCATCATCCATACAAACAAATCTGTGTTTATGGCAGGTAGCATGGAAAATGAATGTCCCTGTGCCAGACAAAGTTTGTCAGAGTGAGTGCGGGAAGGGAATAACAGAGGGGTGACCTGCATAGTACTTTCAACTTGACAGCCACTTTCGTGTTCCCTGACCATTTTCTCCTGAGCCTGTGTTGGGGCTAATGGGGAAGCAGCAGCCAGTATCTCCCTGTGGGCCGAGGGCAGATCCTGTCTGCGCAACAGCTTGGGCCATGTGTCTAGACTGTACTGTACCCCCCCCCCCCCCCCCCCAACCCCAGTGGGAGCAGGAGAAGTGGCTATGGCCAGAGTTGGGTGACCAATTTGATCAGTGATTGCTGAGCCATCTTGGGCTTAGAGAAGGAGAAGGAAGACAGCCCCTCAGAGGGTCCTTGGGGAGCAGGTGGAGGTGTGCTAGAGAGGTCCTGTGTGGGGTTACCTGGGGAACAGGTAGGCAAGAGAGTGGGAAGGTGAAGAGGGGTGGGCTTGAGGTCTGTTGCTTCAGAAACTCCATGAGAGGTAGAATGGAAGTTTCCCCACAAATTTCAATGCTCATTAAATGTTCAGTCTGAATCTCATGTTGGCTTCTTTCTGACCTGTGGCCATGGCGGTGGGAATGGTCACCTCCTTCCTGGTCTAGTGTAGGAGTTTTGGAATCATGGATTCAGAAGCTAGACTGCCTGGGTTCAAATCCAGCTTTACCACTTCTTCATTTTGTGGTCTGGCTAAATTGGGTTAAGATTTTTGTGCCTCAGTTTCATATATGTAATGTACTTAGAAAAATGTCTGGTGCTTGGTGTTAACTGGATTAGCAATGATCTTTTCCTGATCTTCATCCCTGATGACTAGATGAGGAAGGCCTAAGGAATGCAGTGACCTACCTTTGAGCCATATTGAAAAATCATATGGCTACAGCGTTGAAGAAGGAGTCAGCAGCTGGTAGACTTACTGAATGTCTGGTTGATCACTGAAAAAAAGAAATCCCTCTTGTGTCCCTTCCCTACCAGAAACGAACATAAATGTAATGTTTATGAGATAAACCACTCCCATCCAAGCCAGGGGTGACAGAAAGTAAAGCTGTTATGCCATCTGTGGAAATAAAGCAGTATTTCTTTAAACAATTTTTTTTTATTTTAATTGTTGTTCAAGTACAGTTTTCTGCCTTTCACCCCCACCCCAGCCCACCTCCCAGCCCTCCCCACCTCCCTTCTGATTCTACCCCCCCTCCCTTGTTATTGTCCCTGTGTCCTTTATACTTGTTGCTGCAAACCATTCACCCTTTTGCCCTGAAATTCCCTCCCCTCTCCCCTCTGGTCACTGTCAGCCTGTTCTCTATTTCAGTGTCTTTGGTCATATTTTGCTTGTTTGCTTGTTGTGTTGTTTAGGTTCCTGTTAAAGGTGAGATCATGTGGTATTTGTCTTTCACTGCCTGGCTTATTTTGCTTGGGATAATGCTCTCCAGTTCCATCCATGCTGTTGCAAAGGGTAGGAGCTCCATCTTTTGTTCTGCTGCATAGAATTCCATTATGTAAATGTACCATAGTTTTCTGATTCATTCATTTGTTGATGGGCACCTAGGTTGCTTCCAACACTTGGCTATTGTAAATTGTGCTGCTATGAACATTGGGGTGCATAGGTTCTTTTGGGTTGGTGTTTCAGGGTTCTTAGAATATAATCCTAGCAGTGGAATTGCTGGGTCAAAAGGCAGATCCATTCTTAGTTTTCTGAGGAAATTCCATGCTGTTTTCCATAGTGGTTGTACCAGTCTGCAGTCCCACCAACAGTGTACTAGGGTTCCCTTTTCTCCACAACCTCTCCAACACTTGCTATTTGTTGCTTTGTGCTTATCAGTATGAAGTGGTATCTCATTGCGGTTTTAATTTGCATCTCTCTGATAGCTAGCGATATTGAGCATCTTTTCTTGTGTCTCTGGATCCTCTGTATGTCCTCCTTGGAGAGGTGTCTGTTCCTTTGCCCATTTTTTAATTGGGTTGCTTGTCTTCTTAAGAGTGGAGTCATGTAAGTTCTTTATATATTTTGGAGATTAAACCGTTGTCTGAGGTATCATTGGCAAATATGTTTTCCCATACAGTTGGTTCTCTTTTAATTTTGATACTGTTTTCTTTAGCCATGCAGAAGCTTTTAATTTTGATGAGGTCCCATTTGTTTATTCTTTCCTTTATGTCCCTTCTCTAGGGGACATATCAGTAAAAATGTTGCTGTGTGAAGTATCTGAGATTTTCCTGCCTATATTCTCCTCTAGGACTTAAAGGTGTCATGGCTTATATTTAAATCTTTTACCCACTTTGAATTTATTTTTGTATGTGGTGTAAGTTGGTGCTTGAGTTTCATTTTTTTGCACGTAGCTGTCCAAAAGTAGTATTTCTGAGTGTTAAGGCACTGGCCTGCATCCCTCATGGCACATTAGAATCCCCTGGGGAGTTTTTAAAAAAATTACTGAAGTCTTAAACCCTCGCTTATACATGATCCAGTTGGTCTAAGGTGAGGCGTGGATAACTGTATTTTTATGGTTTCCTACATGTTAATTCTAGAACATGAACTCATGAACATGGACAACAGTGTGGCGATTGTAGGGGGAAGGGCATATAAAGGGGCTAATGGCAATGGAAAAAACATAATAAAAAACAAAAAATAATAAATGGTAGATAAAAACAGCAGCTTTAAAATGTTAAAAAAAGTTCTGGAACACATTTGCCTATTAAACAAGGAGGTGATGATGAATGAGTTGAGAATCTGTGGGCGGTGTAGACTCATGATAAGATCAGGAAGGGCATGTGCACCTCTGGTTAAGGGCTGTGATATGCTTTGCAATGGATGTGTATGGTAACTGGCAATAATTGTCAAGGTGGTTCTAGAATGACTGGAGTCTGGAAAATTCAGGGATAGATCATTCACCATGGTTTGGGGCTAAGAGGTCCATCAGGTATCCTGCTGTAGCTTGTGAAGAAGGAACTTTTGTCAGCATTGGGCAAGTGTTCAGAGGCACTGAGACATGACCTTCTCTGGGTTCATGATCCTGTCCTCTGCAGTGGAAACTGGTAATTGTCCTCCACTACCCACTTGCTACCTTGCCAGAGGTTGCATTTCTCAGCTTCCCTCCAGATAGGTATGTGGCCATATGAGTAAATTCTGGCCAGGAGGGTATAAAAGGAAGTGATATGTGCAAATTCTAGACCACATCTTTTAAATGGAAACAGATTGCCCTCCACTTTCTCTCTTTGCCCCTTCTTGCTGCTGGGAAATGGTAACACGGCAGCTGCCTTGAATCCAAAAACAAGCCAAGTGTTGAGGGGGGAGGCAAGGCAGTCCTGCAGCACTTTGGGCTATTGTGTGAGAAAAAATAAAAGCCTATTATTTTATTTATCACTTTGTTAGGTCTTTGTTTCAACAGCACAGCCTGTACCCTAATTACTACATGATTCATTGGGCACTAATTTTGGCACACTCCAGAATTCTGGGAAGAGGACAGAGACAATAGAAAGGAAAGGAAGGAGAATAAGGGAAGAAGGAAAGAGTAGGAGGAGTCTCCCTTCCCTCTGGCACCTCATTGGTCTATATGAGTCTCTTCTCAAAGTCTCCCTAGACTCTGTGACCAAGTTGATCCTCCTCCAATACTACTTTCAAAACCTCCATGGTTGCATGAACCCTGATTTACAGCATTTATCATGACTGCAGTTTCACACTCTTCTGGTTGCTGTTCCACCTTTAGGGTTGCTTTCAACTGGCTCAGGTTCTAGGTTTGTTCCAAAGCCTGTGAGGGCAAGAGTGCTATTTCTTGACCATGTTGTCTCACTACCATTAGTCTGTGGCCAGATAGACTCCATGCCCTGTTCTTGGGGTCAAAACATTTTCCCTGTAAATACCACTTGGCTGCCCAGTGTTTTGTTGAATATTTGCTCATTTAATGGACAGATGTTTATTGAATGCCTACTGTATGTCAGTTACAGTATGCTAGACACTTCAGGTAAGAGTGTTGAGGAAGACTGACATGGTCTTTGATTTTATGTAGCTTACAGTGGAGAGAAAAATACTAACTGAATAACCTCATTGACCCACATTATTTACAGAGAAACATTTGTATTTTCCTACTTTGCTAAGTTCTATCAGAGAAATAAGAGGGCAGTATTAGCCATCAGTCATTTTTCTCTTTGAAATAGAGAAGAATTCTAGCGTCATTTTGATTCCTATGAGTTAGGTTTTCCCCTCTAATGGGACTGCAAACAAATAAGCTGGAGAAAATGATTTTTATAGACCAGGTGACAATTTAAAGCTGTGGGTCTTTCACTTCCAATGTTGCATTGTAGTGTTTGTCCTAGCTGAAACAAAAGGGAAAGTTCTAAGCCACAACTAGGAAAAAAGTGGAGTCCCTCCATACCCAAAGCCTCAGAAGGAGTGTTCAGTGTTGAAGGTAGAAGTAGCCCATTGAGACCCATAGCCTTGAGAAGATGCTTGCCAAAAAGTGTTACAAGTATTCCTCCACCCCCAATCTCCCTAACCCCATCCCATCTGTGCAATCAGTGAGAGGACTGAGACAAGGACCAGTGAGTACAGAACAATCTGAGGGACAAGTCCTGAGCTTCCAACCATGTGTAGAGGTTCTAGGGAGTGGGGATTCCACAGTGCTGCCTGGAGCCTACCTTTACAACCTGCAGTGGTGGAGGAGGAATCCTGCTCTGATGTATACCTGCTAGGCAGCTGATTGGAGAGAGGGTTATAAATTAAGCAAGAGGGAAATAACTAAATATATGCATAAGTAAAATAGGAGAAGGGTTTTCACTGGCTGAAGACGATAATACTCCATAAACAGAGTGGAATGTTTACCTCAACTGTCTGCAACTGAGGTCAGTGAGATGAACAAATAATTAATGATCAAACAACATAGTATTTCCTTCTCCTTTGTATCACAATCCATCCATATGGGGTATTGTTAATGAAACCCACTCGCAGTTACTGGCATTGAAATATCTTCACTGATTTCTGAAAAGAGTTTTCAGACACATGAGGAAATTCATCAGAGGGAAAGGGGGGACTACCCTGAGGACTCAGAACAGGTGACACATGTGAAGCCAAATCACCACAGTGAGATTTAGAAAGATAAGGCAGTGATAGAAGAAAAATAGGGTACTGTGCAAAGATATTATCAGAGAAGCTGATACAAAAGGAATTTTTGGAGATACAAAACATGATTAAAAAAAATTGGATTACATAATCCAATGAGTGAATTAAAAGTTCACTTTATCAAGAAACTTCACTACCCTCCACCTGCCTCCCACTTCCGACACACCAACCAACTCCTAATCCTGTAATCCTTTCCTAATCTATGTTCTGTCTCTGTGAATTTGCTTATTTTGGATATTTTATATAAACAAAATCATATAGTATGTGTCTCTTGTGTTGGCTTTTTTTTCACTTACAATGTTTTCAAAGTTCATGTTGCATGAATTGGTATTTGATTTCTTTTTATGGGTGAAATATTCCATTTTGTTCTCCATTTAACAGTTGATGGACATTTGGGTTGTTGCCTGGAATGATCTTCCTAACCAATGTGCTAACTCACCTAACATGAAGGCTCGAAGCCAGTGGTAGTATCACAGCAGGCACACCAGGGTGCCTGGTGCCAGAGGTGTGAAGGTTGTGGGAGAAACAGGCTCAAACCACATGGAGTCAGAAGTTACCATGCTAAAGGAGAGGCTGAACCTATTTATTCTCTTCATAGAAAATGATATTATAAAAATGTCAAACAAAGGGACTACCAAAATATTTGCAGCCAAAAAATGTAGAAAAACATACTATAGAGGTATGTCAGACAGTTATTTAATTAAAATATCTTAATTTTCTGGATCTGGATATTTTTGGTATTTACCAATTACTTCAAAATATGTGATTTGTGCTTTATTTTCTCATTTTAAATATGTACTTTTCAATTAAATAGAGAGAGAGCGAGAGAAACACCCTAGAACTTGGTTAAGAAAGACAAAGAAAAATAATAAAAGAGACTCCTGGCCAAGATGGAAGTGTAGGTAGACACATTGTGCCTCCTCACACAACCAAAATAAGGACAACAATAGATTTAAAAACAAAAAACAACTAGAACTGACAGAAAAACTGTATGGAAGTCTGACAACCAAGGAGTTAAAGAAGAAACATTCATGCAGACCCATAGGAGGGGCAGAAACAGGCAGCTGGGGCAGAGAGGAATTGCAGGAAGGCTGCAGCTGGTGGACTGGGTGGTCCCACATTCACAAGCAGATAAACTGGGAGGAACAACTGGGGAGCGAGACAAACCAAGCAACCATGGTTCCAGTACTGGGAAAGAAAGCCTCAAAACCTCCGATTGAAAAACCTATGGGGGTTGGAGTGGCAGGAGAAACTCCCAGCCTCACAGGAGAGTTCGTTGGAGAGACCCACAAGGTCCTAGAACGTACACAAGCCCACACACCTGGGAATCAGCACCAGAAGGACCCAAATTGTTTGTGGGTGGTGGCAGAAGTGACTGAAACCCTACAAAGAGCTGAACAATTGGAACTGTTCCCTCTTGGACCCCTCCCCCTCATATAGAACCATGACACAGCAATGTGGGTTACTTTACCCTGGCAAATACCTAAGGCTCTGCCCCTTACTACTAAAGGCCCCACAGACACACAGACACACACACACACACAAAACAAACAAACAAACAAGACCCAAATGAAAGAACAGATTAAAGCTCCAGAAAAAAATACAACTAAATGATGAAGAGATAGCCAACCTACCAGATGCATAGTTCAAAACACTGGTAATCAGGATGCTCACAGAATTAGTTGAATTTGGTCGCAAATTAGATGAAAAAAATGAAGGCTATGCAAAGTGAAATAAAGGAAAATGTACAGGGAACCAATAGTGATGGGCAGGAAACTGGGACTCAAATCCACAGTTTGGGGCAGAAGGAAGGAAGAAATATTCAACCAGAACAGAATGAAGAAACAAGAATTCAAAAAAAAAAAAAAATGAGGAGAGGCTTAGAGACCTCTGGGACAACTTTAAACGTTCCAACATTCAGATCATAGGGGTGCCAGAAGAAGAGGAAGAGCAAGAAATTTAAAAGTTATTTGAAAAAATAATGAAGGAGAACTTCCCCAATCTGCCAAAGGAAGTCCAGGAAGCTCAGAGAGTCCGCAAAAAGTTGGACCCAAAGAAGCACACACCAAAGCACATCATAATTACATTAGCCAAGGTTAAAGATAAGGAGAGAATCTTAAAAGCAGCAAGAGAAAAGGAGACAGTTATCTACAAAGGAGTGCCCATAAAACTATCAGCTGATTTCTTGAAACTTTGCAGGCAAAAAGGGGCTGGAAAGAAGTGTTCAAAGTCCTGAAAGACGAGGACTTACATCCAAGATTACTCTATCCAGCAAAGCTATCATTTAGAATGGAAGGACAGATAAAATGCTTCTCAGATAAGGTCAAGTTAAAGGAGTTCATCATCAGCAAGCCCTTATTATATGAAATGTTGAAGGGACTTAAGAAAAAGAAGATAAAAAATACAAACAGTAAAATGACAACTAACTCATAGCTATTAACAACTGAACCTAAAAGAAATTAAAAAATAAAAACCCCAAAATGAATTAAGCAAACAACTAGAACAGGAAGAGAATGACAGAAATGGAGATTACATGCAGGATTATCAGTGGGGGAGTTGGGGGGGGGGAAGAGGTACAGAGAATCAGTAGCATAAATGGTAGGTAGAAAATAGACAGGGAAAGTTTAAGAATGGTGTAGGAAATGTAGAAGCCAAAGAACTTATATGTACAACCCATGGACATGAACTAAAGGAGGGAAATGCAGGTGGGAGAGGGTGTGCAGGGTGGAGGGGAATAAAGGGGGGGAAATGGGACAACTGTAATAGTATAATCAAGAAAATATATTTTAAAACAAAAAATAATAGAGATAAACTATATGAAACTAAATCAAATGACCCAATATTTATATAAAATGAGCTCCAGAAACACATATTGAAGTAGGTGGAGTAGAAGAAAGTTTACTTGGCCCAAATACTTAAATCTTTTTTTTTTAAAAGAGTTTATTTATTTATCTTTAGAGAGGGAAGGGAGGGGGAGAGAGAGAGAGAGAGAGAGAGAGAGAGAGAAACATCAATGTGAGGCTGCTGGTGGTCATGGCCTGCAACCCAGGAATGTACTCTGACTGGGAATTGAACCTGTGACACTTTGGTTTGCAGCCTGCGCTCAATCCACTGAGCTACACCAGCCAGGGCCAAATACTTAAATCTTTATGTCAAAACAATGTAGGATTAATTGAAAAAAGATCTGCATTTGGACCTATTTTGTGGAGTTTTATAAATTCCAAGTATAAAAAGAATATTAAAATGATTTAGGCAAAAATGTGATTATTAAAAAGGAAAAAGATACATGCAGTAGATTGCTCCTTTGCAACACTAAGTATTGTAAGGCAATGGTTAAAAGTTTATAGGGTTCTGAAAAAAAATGATTGTGACCCAGAATTTAATGCCCTCCCAAACTATTGTTTTTGTACACAGATAAAAGACAAATATTTTTAGGCATTCAAGAACTCAGAAAAGATACCATCCACATATAGTTATAAGAAATTTACTTGAAGCAATTCTCCAGAAGAATGAAAAAAATCAAAATAAGGAACTGAACAGACATGGTATTCATGAAACAGTGGTTCCAAATACATCTATACCATTAAATGTGAATGGATTAAACAATCCAATCAAAAGGAAGAGGTTGCAAGACTGGATTTAAAAACTATGCTATTCATTTTAGATTCAAAGATAGAAGTATGTTGGAAGTAAAATGATGTAGTAAAATGTGTATGTTGGAAGTAAAAGAAATAGCATGCAAATACTAACCATATGAAAGCTGGAATGGCTATTCTAATATCAAAATAGAGTTTCAAACCAAAAAAAAGGCATATTAGAGGGGCATTTTATAATGATAGTAGGATAGATACATCAGGAAGATATAACAATTATATGGATATATATTTATCTAACAAAATACTTCCAAAGTACGTGCAACAGCAATGAACAAAACTGAGGGAGAAGTAGATAATTCAACCATAACAGAGACTTCAATACCCACCTTTCAGTGATTAATACAACAACTAGGGAGAAGCTCAACAAGAAAATAGGTGACTTAATCAACACTATAAATAAATTAGACCTCACAGACATCTATAGAACACTCTGACCAACACTTCTCATGGTTTCACTAGTGAATTCTACCAATATTTTTAAGAAGAATTAATGTCATTAGCTTCCAAAAAGCTGAAGAGGAGGGAACACTTTCCAGCTCATTCTATGAGGCTATCACCCTGAGACCAAAACAAGAGAATGACATCACAAGAAAGAAAAATATGTACCAATATCTCATACATAAAATGGAAAAGTCCTCAACAAAAACTGGTAAAAATTTAGCAGTATATAAAATGGATTATACACAATGACCAAATGGGACCCCAGCAATGCAAGGTCGGTTTAACACCCCAAAGTCAATTAATTTAATACACAATGTGAATAAAATGAAGGCCAAAAGCAATTGTAATAGATGCAGAAAAAGTATTTGATGCTATTCAACATCTCTCCATTAAAAAACACTCAAGAAACTGGAGCTAACATCCTACTTAATGGTGAAAGACTGAATGTTTTTTTCCTAAGATCGGGACCAAGAAGGATATCTGCTCTCAGCACTTCTTGACATTGCACTGGAGGCTCTAACCAGGTCAATTAGGCTAGAAAATAAAATGAAAGTCATCAGATTGGAAAGGATTATCTCTGTTTCCAGATGACATGTCACTATATGTAGAAAATCCTAAAGAATTCACTAAATAACTTCTAGAACTAATAAGTGAGTTCAGTAAGGTTGCAAGATACAGGATCAATATACAAAAATCAATTGTATTTCTATACACTAGAAAATGAATTTTCTGGAAATAAAATTAAGAAAACATTCATTTACAATAGCATCAAAAGAATAAAACACTCAAGACTAAACAAAAGGGATGTAAGATGTACACTAAAACTATAAAATGCTATTGAAATAAAGATTTAAAGAACTATAAAGACATCCAATACTCATGGATTGGAAGGCAATATTGTTAAGATGGCAATACTTCCCAAATTGATCTATAAATTGAATGAGATCACTATCCAAATGACAGCCAGCTTCTTGGAAGAAATTGACACCATTTGTGTAGTTTTTCTTTCCCTGCACACTAAGCAATTCTTTGTGACACCAGTTGGGTGTCCTACAATTCAATTCAGTTCAGACACTAACTGGGGTTAGCACAGACCCCACAGGTTAAGGGCTCAGTCCCATGAGACTGCTCCCACTTTAGATGCCAATCACAAGTAGTAAGTCCTCAGGTTACCCACAACTGCTGCTCAGCTTGGCCACAAACCAGAGGTTCCCATGATCTTCTCCCCATTGGATTTTATTTTTTGCTTGAGCAGCTTACAGAACCCTTAAAGAACTAAGGAAACCCTTAGTTATGTTCATTGAAGGGTATGGTAAAGGGTACAGATGAACAGCCAGATGAAGAGATACATAGGGTGAGGTCTGGGAAGGTCCTGGGTGATTCTTTCCCTTTAGAGTTGGGGTGAGTCACCCTTGCAGGATGTGGATGTGTTCACAAACTCATACTATTGGGATTTCATAGTGGCTTCCTCACCTGTATGTGATCCATCATTAGCTCCATTTCCAGGCCCTCTCTTCTCTGTGGAGAATGTGGGGGAGGGAGTGGGCCTGAAAATTCAAAACTTCTAATCATGGCTTCATCTTTCTAGTCACTGGCCCCCATCCAAGAGCCTGTCCAGAGTCATTACATTAGAACAAATTCCAAGGGATTTAGGAACTATGTCAGGAATTGGGGTCAAATACCAAATATCAGAATGAAAGACGCTCCCAGTGCTCTTGTCACCTAGGAAATTACAAGGGTTTTAGGAGAGGGTCTAATATCTCATAACAAAGTATTCGATAGGACTGTTATCCACTGAAGATGGAAATTGTCTCTCCTGTTTACATGCTGAATTCTTTCATCACTCAGGAATGCTTTTAGATGCGAGTAATAAGAAACCAAGCCTCAGTGGCTTATACAAATATGAATCTATTTTTTTCTTCACAAGAGAAATCTGGAAGTTGGCAGGTGCTGGTATTGGTTCAGATGCTCAGCATCATCAAGGCAAATATTTCTGAGATTTCTTTGGCTGTCCTCACTTCAGCAGTTGAGACAGGAAAAAGGAGGAAAGAGATAGGGCAGCACCAATATCAGAAAAGTGAAAGCTTTCCCAGGCATTCTGTTTCAGAACAAACAAGGGGGGCCTGGGATGATATACTATTATTGAAAGAAGGCCCCGGGTCCGTTATGTCCACCGCCAGAGGAAAGATGTCTCTTAATGCCAGAGATTTGTGAAAAGGAAAGGAAACGTTTATTTAATGCTATACAAACTTAAAGTAGTGACCTATTGTCTTTACCAAAATCCCAAAGTCCCTTAAAACACCCACAAACAAACACAGTCCTTCCTTCCTTCCCCCTTTGCCCAGTCCAGAGTACCATATCTCAGGAAAGGAAATAGAAGTCCAGGGTTCAGGTAGTCCTCTGGTTCTTCCCAGTTAGTACTCGATCTTGACTGGGAGACCTCCCTGGGTTCCCAGCACCCTCAGCTGAGTCACCGGGATCTCTGCTAAAACCAGGTGGTGGTTCCCCCTTCTAAAGCTGCGGGGTCCCCACTCTACCAGGCCGCATGGTTCCCTCTCCCTGGGATGCGGGAGTCTCCACTCTGCCAAAGACGCGTGGTTCTCTTCTCAGGGCTGCAGGAGTCTCCATTCTGTCAAGTCCGCGTGCTTCTCCTTCTCCCAGGGCTGCACATGGTTCTCCTTCCTAAAGCAGCATGATTCTCCTCCAATGGCTGCACATGGTTCTTCTCCTAAATGGCCGCCAAATCTGCATTTTTAATTCCCCGCGCCAATCTTCCTCTGCAGCCCCATTTCCGACTCCTCCCACACTCGGCTTCACATGCCAGAACTCATATCCTTCCAGCTTTACTGGGCTGCCATCATGAGTCTGGGCAGGTGTGGCCCCATGTCCTGGAGCCAATCCTCTCTGAGCTCCCACTCAGGCGCTGTAACTCGGGGGACCGGACCTGCCCCCCCAGTTAGTCTGGGTGGGGAAGTTACTTCTAATTCCCCTGGCTTAGAGCTGATCAGAGCTACTTAACTTATCTATGCAACCAGTCAAAGGTTATAGATATGCCAAAGGACCACACCAGAGTTTAGCTGCAAGGCTTTTGCTATGCTAAACAGCTCTCAATGACCCTGCTCCATTTGCCCCTTTCCCCCAACCCACACCCTGGGTGGGGGGATGGAGACATCCCAAAATCTGGACACCTTAAGTTCTGGACCCCATTTCAAATGTCTATTTGGGGCCCCCCCTCTTGGCTGCACCCTGTAACAATTCCACTGACTTCCACCCATGTGTGGGTCACAGGGCACCTCTGGCTGGACAGTGGGAGTGGGAATAGAAGGCAGGACATACTAACACTGTCTGCCAGGGTCCAGCTGTCTGTATCAATCTTTGCTCTAGAGTAGGATGTATCTCCATAGTCCTTTGTAAACATCTGTTGAATGCATGCAGTAGTATGTTTACTCATAATATTCAGTGCTCCTCCAAGGTGAGACTTTCATGTCCTTTTGAACTCAGGTATCTGAATTTTCTTTGGCCAATGAAATGGGCACAGAAGAGGCTTACGAGCCAGGCTCTCTTTGCTCTGCCTCAGTGACCATAGAAGCATGTATCAAGATGGAGTGGCCATCAACTGGGGTCCTTGCATGACTGTTATAAGAGCTCCTAGTTTACCCATTATGAAGATGTAGGTGAGCAAGTAATATTGGTTATTTAAGCACAGAGACTTCTTTCCCTGGTTGTTACTGCAGCCTAACTTATGTGGACTCATACAATGTATATATCAAGTTAAAAACTCTACAGCAAATTCCCCAAATTAAAATTTAGGAAACCATACTCCCTGATTGCATCAATAGCAAGAAAATGACTACATTAAGATAAATAATAGCAACTTAGAAGTTAAACAAAATAAAAATAACTTCTATAAAATTTGAAATTGATACTGGGGAAAAAAGTAGACTATCTAGACATTTAAGATGAGACTCCTGTACAAAAATACATGGCAGGGTGTGACTAAAGTAATTCTTTGTAAAATCCATATCCTGTTTCTGTTATTAAAATAAATAGGCTTAAATGTTGAAAGATCTAGTATAATTGAATTAAGAATTCAAAACAAGAAGCTAGAAAATGAACAGCAAAATAAAAATGATGGGAAGAAATTAAGATAAGAACATATATTAATCACAGAGCAAAAAGTCAGTGGAATTTATTAATCAAATCAAGAATCAGAACTTTGAAAAGGTAAATCAAGTAGGCAATTTGATGGAAGGTTTGACACTCCTCAAAGCAGGTGAAAAGACTCAGTGTACAGGATGACTAAAGGACAGTATAAATTGGTACATTTCTGGTAGACCATTTGACACAACTATTAAAATGTCCATACCTTGAAAATTTGTTGAATACATAAATGTTCAATTGAACTGAATGAGGTTTTTAATTGTGAAGTTTCATGAAAAAATCTTACTTTTTTTTTGCAAAAACTTTGGGTGTTGCGCATGGGTCACCAGCCAGCAGTGACCACGGAACACTGTGGATGGCTCGCCGAAAAATGCGCGAGAAAAAAACATGCACAGAGACAAACCAGTTTCTGTGGGGAAGTAGGGATGAAATGGCCACCCCCCCTAGTGGGGAGCGCGCCGATTTACAGTCCATACCTGCTTTTATTGGGCTCATTTTGCATAATAATTCAGGTAAAGTACAGTACTCATTAGGGGGAAGTAAGGAACTATAGAAATCAAGGAACTCTACTGGTCTATTGAGTCGGGGTCAAAGAGCTGTAAGACTTTGAGGAACAAACTAACTTCCTCCTAGGACCCTTCTCATTCAACTGAGAGCATTCTAAACAAAGAAGGTTTCACAGTAATTTACATATTCTTTCTTAGGCCTGATCACCCGGGGAATCCGCCCTTTTCAGCACAGAGCTGCACCACCCTGTCATTGTTTCAGGCTTAGGTGGAGCAAGGGAACTAAGGCAACCAAGAGATAAGGAGATTTTCTCCCAGATGATGAGAACTCAGGCTATGTCAAAGCCAAGGAGCGAGGGTCCATCACCCCCTTTTGCTGCAGCCCCCCAAATCCTTCTTTTGGGGGGCCTCCCAAAGTGATCGTGTCTGTCTTAGGTCATTCCCCCATTGGGGAATCTTACCCATCTTTGGCTAACCGACCAAGCTTTTTGGGGTTCAGTTATGAATAAAGCAGCAGAAGCAGCATTCCTGCCAGGGAGATAAGCTTTTGTCTTCTTGCTGGCTTACGGTTCCAAGGGCGTTCCCTTAGCCTTAGCCTAGGCGGGGGTTACAGCTTCTGATACCAGTCAGGGCGGTTCCCAACATTTGGGACCCTGGACCTGGTGAAGTATATAAAGTGGAACCCACTTTCCCAGAACCTTGAGAGAAGGATGGGTCTCAACCATTTTGGTCCTGGAGATGGGTCACATGACTTTGCATATTGGCATAAGATGATCGGCATTTGGCAGCTGTCCCAGTTCCTGCTCCCCAACATTGTGGAGCTGGCTGAGGGTGCCAAGTGGAGGGTATGGCTGGCCATCATGCTGGCTGGAAAGCTGGAGGTAAGTTCTTTGATGAGAAACTCAACTCCTTGTGCATGACCTGGCTCATGGGTTGTGCCTATGCTACTAATCTGGAGAAGTTTGGGAAATAGTGGGTCCATGCCATTATCCTGCCCAAGGCCTAGGCCATGTCTGGGGACCCCAACTACCTACACCACATGACTATGGTCTCCTGTGTCAACATCCTGTACAAGGGGGATCATCCTGACTGTCCCATTGCCCTCCTCTCTTCTTCTTTCAGAAGTTTCTCCTGGATTTTCCTGGTGCTCTAACAGACAAAATGTCCAGAGGATTGCAGAATACCCACAAACTCTAGGTGTTCAGTGATGCTTCAGACATTTGCTGAAATGTTCTTTGTTTCTGAAGCCTCCAGTAAAGCTTCTTGAGTCAACCTACCCCTTCTTGTGCTGTGAACCAGGGCCCTTTCTGAGCTCAGGTTCAAGCTCCCTCCTCTTTCACCATGTTGCCCTAGGCTTAAGTCAGCATCTATAGCTGGAAGGCTGGGGCTCATTCTGAGATCTGGACCTGACTTTGCATCTCTGTCTCCCATGGGAAGACTTCTCTGAGGCCCAGATCCTAGAATGCAAAGTACAAATGCACCTAGGCTCCTGGCCTAGGGTAGAGCTTGGCCATTGGAATCTGTGGCCAGAAAGGAATGGTTGACTACTCATTCATTTATGTATGTTGACATTCACTCATTTTGCTGGTTTATTCACTGAAAAACCCATTTATTTGTATACCTACTTAGTACCGGACATTTTCCTAGATAGTGGGAACAACAGTGAAACCAACAGAAAAATTCTTGCCCTCTTGGAACTAACATTAAAATAAAGTGTGTGTGTGTGGGGGGGGGTATAAACAATAAACAAAATAAATAAGTGAACAAAAATGTTTGTCAGTGGTACAAGTTGAGAAAAATAAGACAGAGGTAGAAGATACAGAGTGTGAAGTAGTTGCAGTTCTAAACAAGGTGGTGATATTTGAATAAAGACATAAAGGAGTGGGGGAGCAAGGCAGGCAGATTTCCAGGAGAGACATATCCCAGGGAGAAGAATTGGCAAGTGAAAAGCCCTAATGAGGAAGCATGTGCATAGTGTTCAGGAGATGACAAGGTCAGTGGAGCTAGGTGAGGGAAGGGGAGGGCACTAGAAGATTAGATCAGAGGGAACAGCAGGGAGGAGGCTGTCATCAGAGCCCTGCTTTCTTCTGAGTGAGCTGAGAGTCATTGGAGGGTTTTGATGTGGGAGGGGTGTGTAATGCAGTAGGATAAATGCAGAAGGCCAGAAGAGAGACATCTACAATAATCTGGGGAGAGGTAATGGTGGCTTGGAATTGGATGATGACATGGAGGCGATAAGAAGCGCCTAGATTCCAGTGCTGCTGAGGCCAGGGTGTGAGAGAAAGAGGGGTCAGCAATGGCTCCAACATTAGCTATCAACACCAAGGACCCACACCTCCTACAGGAAACTCCACAAGGTAGCAGGACCTCTCGTAACTCACCTTGTAACCACCTTCTTCCTCTATAAGGGCGTGTATGAATTCATCTCCTAAAGCTGTTCCCTAGAATTCTGTGCTTCCTCCTCCAGAGGTCTCTGCTTCCCATTGTTGGAAAAAAATGAATAGCATGAAGGGAGCCTGAGCTCATCTGAATTCTGCCTCAGTCCCCTTACTCTCTTTGGTGACAGGGAAAAAACATAATGGTATAAGCTGCTCAATGAAAAACAATATTTAATTAGGGCTGAGAGAGTTGGACCAGCAAACAATTAAATGTTCTATTACCATCAGTCTTGAGCCATTTAAGCTTCAGTTCAATAAGGAATCATTATAAAGATCTAATAAGAAATGAAAATATAATAGTGTAATTTTGTGTTGCATTTCAGCCATTTCCTCAGCCTGCAGATCTAGAGTTGTTGTGACTGTCGAGGATGAAAGTGCTCAGCCACAGGGAGATTCAGGACAGGTGGGAAAGAGGCAGCTGTGGTGTGTCCATGAACTGGGGTAGGAGCTGAGGCCTTTCAGCCAAGCTGGTTTGAATCTACATGACAGTGTGTTTCATCTTATTCTCAATGTCTGAGAAGCAACATGAGAGTTCTGCTGGAGGAGAGGCAGCTTAAAAGTAACTCTTGGATGTCTTATAAGATGTTGGATTATAGATTAAATACATCTAATAAAATGCCCTGGTTGCTCAGCTTTGAGGATGTGGAAATAACTTCAGAGAGTTTAATGAAGGAGTTGCTTCACTGTGCTGAAAAAGCACCTGCTTAGGGCACTGCAGTCCCAGCAGAGGGTTTGGGGATGAAGATGCATAGGTTGCTGAGGTCTGGGTCTGCAGCCAGCACTTCTGCTCATGCCTCTGGGAATGTAGAGGTGCAAACCTGGGTCACCCATTCCTTGTACCCTCTCAACCACTCCCTCCCCCCTTGAGAAGTTCCTGTCTCTTCTATGGAATACCTAGTGTGTGATGAGGACATGGTCTGGGTATAGTCCTCATACAAGTCATTTATTTGGTGTTGCAAGTGTCAGAAAATCCCAATTAGTTTAAACTCCAATTAGTTTAAGCCAAATGGGGGACCTTTGGCTCATGTAACTGAAAAGTCCAAGTGCTGCAGTGGTGCTGGTAGGGATCCATGCCACGGCCTTGACTCGATTTCCCAGGTCACTCTCAGACAAGCTCTTCCTATGTAGTGGCAAGAAGGGCCCAGAGGCACCAGGTTTAACCATCAGCTTGTCAGCAGTGGGAATTTGGGCTATGTGCTCATCCCAATCCAGATGCAGTGCCAGAGGAGGAGGGCATTCAGACTGGTCAGACAGAGGTCACAGGCCTACCCCTGGATCCAGATGAGGATTGGCCCCTGCGCAAATCACACAACTATGAGTAGAAGAGGGGTGATTTTCCATAGGAAAATGTTCCCAGAAATGGTGGCGGTTTGCGAGATCACGGTGACAGATGACTTCACATCCTTGCCTCCTGGATTTCACAGTCATGGTCAAAAGCTTGTAAGGCTCTTTTAGCTCAGACACACACTGGGCTTCATCACAAGTTAGCCGCTGGTGGGAGGAGACAGTCTAGACACATTGAGTTGACCTAGACCCTGACCTTGATGTTCCAATATCTTTCAGACTCTGATCTCTGCACTGTAGTTCTCTTACCTGCTTCAGGAGGTTGTTCAAGACCAGTTATGAGCCAGAGTGGAACACACATCAAATGAGGCCCAGAGCGGGTGTCTCAGGCTCAAGGGTCCAGACTTAGGAAAGTGACCATTTTTTTCATTGCATTAGTCTTTGCTTGCCATCAAAACTAATATCTGGGGAAGTTACTGGTAAACTTTTTCCTAAAGGGACAGATATTACATACCATTTTAGGCTTTGTAAGCCTCTGTGGCAACTACCTAACAGTGTGCAAAATCAGCCATAGACAGTAAGTAAACATACAAGCACGGCTGGGTGCCAGTGAAACTTTATAAAAACAGGGCAAGGCCAGGATTAAGGCATGGGCTACAATTTGTTGACCTCTGATCTAGAGCACTGTTGCAGGCTGAGCTCTACAGGACTTGGCAATGGAGTTGAGTGTAACAGGTTTGCGAGGAGTAACACCTGTGTAAAACAAGGTGTGGGGAAAATACAGGAAGGGGTCAGAGGAGCTATGAAACCACATTGAAGACCTTGTTAGGTCTCTGGCAGCCTGGGGAGAGTGCTGGAGCACAGCTTTCCCGTTAGAGGAATCAGTACTGGAAAGGAATGGCTAGGCCCTTGTGCCACCATGTTGCTTGGTCATTGGTGAGGGAGCAGCCCAATAGGAGACCTTTGGTTCCAAAGCTGAGGACCCTGAAGGAGCTGCCAGGTGGAGGGTATCAGTCATTCACACTCTGCAGCATGTTTCTCTTGAAGGGACACTTGAGGCACATCTTCATGTCTTCTATAAGCCTCAAGGTCAAACAATAACCATGGGGGGAGAAGGCAGGGAAGAATTGCTTGCATTTGAGTAGGACTTTGGCCTGCCTCTAGAATGCAGGGAAAAAGATTTTGGTTTCAGATGAGAGCCTTTCAGTACAAAGGATGATTTTGCCTGGAGCATCCCTTCTCTTGAGATGTTATAGGGCATTCAGTAGCCGCATGAGAGGTCAGAGGTCCTGGGTCCTGGCCAAACTCACCATGGCCACCACATTGAGGCAATCCAACTCATTTGTTCAGTTTTATTTTTAATTGGCAAATTTTTGATTCTCATTTGTCTTCCCATGTGGCTTTCTCTATAGCAAAGAATGTGTTGGCTTTTGGGCTTGAGTAAACATTGCATTTCTCACTATAAATGAATACTTTGAAAGTATGATTTATGTACCATCCTCAGTTTTGGGTGAGTTCCATCTCAGAGCAATGTCATCTGTCAGAGTCTGGACAACATTTCAGCCTAATAAACTCAGAGCTGGACTATGAAATCTGAACTGCACCAAGGCAAATGACACCCCGTAAGGCTTTTTGGAACTAAGAAGGCTGCTATCCATAGAAAGAAAGGCTCTTCTTCAGATTTTCTGTTAAAAATGGCTTGGCAGGTTGTTTGCCTGGAAGACAACCACCAAATGCGGTAAGGTGTGAAAAGACCCATCATTCATCATCTGTAACACTATGAGGGTAACACAGAGGTCAACAACCAGAAATAGATCTCAAACCCCCTGCAAGTGGTCTGAATGGCATAGGACTCCCAGCTAAAAACTGCACTTCCCTGGTTCCCAGTGTGGAGCCCATGATCTACAGGGGTCCTTCCAGTCATAGGGAGAGCAGAACTGTGCTTTCAGCACTGTGACCTGGGACATTAGGCCACAGGGTGTGGCACCTTCCTGAGGAGTGGAGTTGATACCACTTGGGCTGCAGAATTGTCCATCAGCTTTTTAGGCATGGGTGGTCAGCCACTGGTAACGGTGTGGCTCTGAGCTGGGTGATAAGGGACTACGTGGGGGCCTGTGTGTGTAGGTGTCTCCCTGGATGACCTCTGGGTGAGTGGTGTGAGTACTGGGGAGATGGTTTCTGCATCTGGTGGCAGCAAAGGGAGTACTCTCACAGCGTCTGTGTGACTGTGACAGATGAGCAGCCTATGGCTGGAACAGAGTCTGGAAGGTGTTTATGTAGCCTCTGAACAAATATGCTTAATTTTTATCACTGCAGTTCTTTTATTGGCATATTATTTGTTTAATCGACAGCAGGTTTCACTCCTCCAGGATGATTCATTCAGGTTTGTCACTGGAAGCAGAGTAGAAACCACCCATATGGTGTCACAGTGTGTTCGGGGCTCACCTTCTGCTTTGCTGGTCTGGTTAGCTGGTTAGCTAGCTAGTTGGGTGCTCATACTTTGTTACCTCTGTGAATTTTCTCTTTTTTCCAGCTATCTTTCTGGCTTGTTCTGTGGTCATTAAACTCTTGTTCTCTCTGCATTTCACTACTGCTGTGTTTTTATTTTTGTTTTAATTTAAATGAGTTTAAATCATCTTGGAATATATTCAATTACCCTCTCCCTGGGGTTGGATGTTTGCAGGGGTGGAAGTAAACGGAACACTTAGTCATCTTTCCTTCTTCTCTTGATTGATGCTGGGAGCATTGGTATTCTGGCCAAAGACAGCCCTGCATATTCATGGCTGGGCTCCTGCAGGATCTGCAAGCTCATGAGATTATCCCTGGGCAAAGGCATTTCAGCATTGGAGCCAGAACCCTGGCTTGGGAAAAAAGCCCCTGTGAGTGCCTCATTTGGGACTGTGCCGAGTCCATGGTGGCCAAGTCCCTCCTTAATTTGTAGCCTTCTGCCTCATACCAGTGTTTAGGCAGCTTCTGATTTGCAAATGATTTGTTATTTGTAATGAACAGTAGATTATTTTTTAGGTGACCTGTCCAGGTAAGCCTCATTTGGAACTGTTCTGAGGGTAGGAGAGATGGAGGGCCCAGGAGGCACACGACTAACACACAGCAGTACTTCTCTACACATGCCTGTGTGTGGATTTGCAAAATGTGCCCCCTTTGGGTAGACACAGCCCCACAGGGACACAGTTTGGCATTGGGAGGGCTCCTTCCAGGAAGAAAATGCATTTCTTCTGGCACATCCAGCTCTGTGCCAGGGAGTGAGCCTCATCCAGGAGAGTGTAGACTGTATTTGAGGCCCACCTGAGCCCTTGGACAGTCACTGTAGTGCAGAGCCCTTGAGCAGATGCTGCCCATTCTGTTGTGAAAACTGGTATGGGTGTTGAATAAGACAACAGACCCCAAATGCTGAGCCCCATGTTGCCACACTAAGACTTAATTATAGTTTTGTCTCTTCCAGAAATGGAATCTTACATCAGTCAGTTCAGGAATTACCTTATCAGCACTAGTTAGGTCATCTTCTCATTGACCCCTGCCCTCCCTTAAAGCAGGGGTGTCAAACTCATTTTCACTGGAGGCCACATCAGCCTCATGGTTACCTTCAAAGGGCCAAATGTAATTTTAGGACTGTATAAATGTAACTGCTCCTTAACAGTTAAGCGAGAGCTCGGTGCTGCCGCCAGGTATAAACAAGGTGCTGGGATGGATATGACAAGGTGAGGGCCAGATTTGGCCCTCGGGCCTTGTGTTTGCCACCTGTGCTGTAAAGGATGCTGATCAGGTGGCCTAGCCAAAAACAACATGTATTTTTGCCTCATATAACTCCCTGTAAAATCTCTTGCCTATGTAGCTCTTTGGAGTTCCTTCCTATCTGCTGGTTGATATCACCTGATTCGTGAATCATTGAATAAAGCCAATAAGATCTTTAAAATGTGCTCAGTGATTTTTTTTTAACAAGAGAAGGAATAATCACCTCTTTGCCTTCTTTTCCTCATGTCCTCATCATGTCCTAACCATTCTTCTGTGATGTCTGTATCAGTGGTCCCATTTTAGAATAGAGAAAACTGAGGATCAGAGCAGGTTCCAAGGTGAGGCAGCTATAAGGGAATGGACTGGAATGATTAGAAGTCAAGTCTGTCCACTCCAAGGCCCTTGGTCTTTCAACTACACTTTCTTATAGGAATCATTGGATGGATTTTGACTTTGTGTAATCAGGATATGGCAGTGTCAGGTCTCCCCTCCTTCACCCTGTGATACTGTCTTTAGTGTAACTCCAGTTCCTGACTCTTTGCCAGGCTCCGTGAGAAATGCTGGGTTTCAGAGGTAAGTGAGAAAAAAGAGTCTTTCCTGTCTAGTTGGGAGAGATTGACGCTTCCTGTTGCCCAACTCCCTGTTTCTCTGTGAGAGGCACCTAGGGAAGAAGAGGGCATCCTGTACTGGGCCAGGGGTATGAGAGTCCCACCACCCCAGGCTGGCTGCTGTGCTACCTGCTGCCCTGAGCAAATCACTCAACTTGGTGATCACATCATCCCAGTTTTCTTGGGACTTTCAAGATTTTACCACTGAGAGTCCTACATCCTGCCCCCACCCCTCCCTGCAAACCACCACACCTGGTCATACTACACACAACTCTAAAATTTCCACCTGGCTCCTTCATAAGACTGCAAAGCACTTTGCAGACAACAGAGGGGTAGCATTTTTCTTCTTTTTTTTTTATTATACAGTCATGCATGTTGATCACTGAACATGGAGATAGTCCAAAAGTACCATGCTAAAATGGCTAATAAATATAAAAAAGATGCTTAATTTCACTCTTAAAGAAATGCAAAGCAAAACAAAATACCACTTTCACTTCTCAGACTGGAAAAGACAATGAAAACATTGAGAATGGTTAGTTTAAACTGGAAAGACTGGAGGACACATGTGTCCTTTCATTTTCTTGGATGGGAATGAAAATTGTGCACCCTTTTAAGAGGTAGATATTTGGTATATCTACCAGTGTTTGAATGTGTACATCCTTTATCCTGGCAAATCCATTTTTAAGAATGTGCCCTCCAGAAAGATTTGCATGGGTCCATGAAAATGTATATGAAAGAAAGTCCAATACAAACATTTTGTTGTTGGAAGGAAAAAATCAGAACTAACCCACCACCTGGGGTGACAATAGAACCATTGCACATGATGGGGCTTGAGGTACCTTCTCCTGTGATTCCTGCAGACAGAGGTTCTCTTGTCAGTGACATCAGAATTCCCAGGGGGCTTTCTGGGCCTCATCCCCAGAGTGTTTTATTTTAGTGAGTCTGCAGTGGAGTCAGAGAATTTGCATTTCTAATAAACTCTCAGGCAATGCTGCTGGTCCCAGGACCACTCTTTCAGAACCACTGATGTGGAGAGAAATGAGAAAACTGTCTTCAAGTGTGACCTAGTGCAGCTCTGAGAGCAGGACAGTAAGAAACAGAAACCTTGGCAGGAGCCCAGGAAGTGGGTAAGGGGGCCCCTCTGACTTCCCCCTCCACTGGCCTGTGGCCCTCACCTGATCACTGAGAGTGGGGGCCAGTTAAAATGTGGCTGAATTCCTTGGCAAACATGAATGTCAGAAATTCCTACAGAGTGGGTCTCAGCTGTGGGCAGAGGGAGGGAGCAGCCTGTGGGTTGGCCTTGCTGACAAGGTACAGGGCTGGGGGGAGGAGGGAGGGCCAGCTGGGTGGCTTCTGCCAGCTGTGTTTGTTGGCATCTCTGTTCCTCCTTGGGAAGCTGGCATTCTGGTTTCAAGGACGACATCAGATGCTTGGGGAACAAAGGAGCAGGTGTTCTCAGGAATCAAACCCTGTAAATGAATTACCAGTTGTTGATGGCTGCAAGGCAGAAGTGTGTTATATGTGGATACTTTCTTCTGCCTTCTCCCTTCAATCCCAGGCTACCTCAACTCCCTCACCTCCCTCAGCTAAGCTGCTCTTGAACTCTCTCCATGTACATGCTTAATTTGGGACTTTTCCCTGGGCCACAGTTTCCCTGGGCTCTGTCTTCCTCAGGCAGGGTAATGCCTTGTGGCATGATGAGGAATACAGGAGAGGAGTGGGGAAGCACTCCCTTTTTGCCCCCCTCTTGGAAACCCTCTCAATCCCTATCACCATCTTTGCTGGAATTTTTCTCTCTTTTTTTTAAAAAAATACTTTATTTATTTATTTTTAGAGAGAGGGGAAGGGAGAGAGAAAGAGGGGGAGAGAAACATCAATGTGTGGCTGTCTCTTACATTCTCCCAACTCAGGACCTAGACTGAAACCCAGGCATGTTGATTCCCTGACTGGGAATCAAACCAGTGACCCTTTGGTTCTCTGCCCAGCACTCAATCCACTGAGCCACACCAGCCAGGGCCATTTTTGCCAGCATCTTTCTCAATGTCCTATGAAATGACAATGGAAGGAGGGAAAAGGAAAATTAATCATTGCTAGGCAATGCTCCTCATCCATCCATGTGGACTTTGCTCCACTTTAGTCTTTGTTCCTTTGCTGCTCTGTGTTTTGTTTACATCAGCTGACCTGGCTCCTTTAAAATACCATGCCTTCTCCTGCATGTTCTATGTATAACCTACAAAAGGCATGCCTACTCACTATTCATGGTCTTATTCTTGAAGCACTGTAGTCCAATGATTGCACCTGGCTTCAGTCTGGGCTTGACTCTTCTGGCTATTTGCTTAGCATTCTTCCATTTGTCTCTTTCCCTCATCCTTCAGATTCATACCAACTTGGTTCCTATAAAAAATTCTTTCAGTTTTCCACCAAAGCTGTACAGTCCTAGATTACCACATGTGGTTCCCACTCCTAGTTCCTTCTGGTAACCTTCCTCTCACCCTTCCTTTCCATCATGCCTGCAGGTAGCAGCCCCAAAGGAAAAGATGGGATTTCTTTTAGAGGAATCCTACCCTGAACTGGAGAAGAGAAACAGGAACTTGGAAGCAAATGTCCCCCCCTAACAAAGGTCAGAGCTATTAGACTTCAGCCTGATACCAAGTCAGCTGCACAATTCACTGGAAGTCCCTGAGTTATGAGCCTACAGGAAAGGGCCAAAGTGCCTGCCAGGGAGGGGAATGTAGTGATAACCTGGCTGGCTGGATCTCTGCTGTCCATGGTGCCGAACCCTGCCGGCTCTTTACCTCCAGGAGAGAACAGGATCAAGAAGTCCACATGAGGGAAATTTAAACTAATGGCTCTGGAGCCTCAGGAGGGTACATATCATGAAGTTGAGGTCTATTAAACTGTAGTTACTCGAGGTCATTTGGATGGGCTCCAAGTTCACTGAGCAAGTAGGAAGGACATAATAGTGAACACCTGGGAAGGCATTGTGCTTGATACCTTGGCTATATTGTTTATTTTTAATCTATAAAATCACCAGCAGGGGCAGTAGTATTATCTTTGTTTTACTAATGAGGAGATGCAGGCACAGGGAAGTTGCTCACTGTATGGCCAAGGTCATACAGCTGCTAAGTGGTGGGACCAGGGCTCAAACACAGAGGTACCCACTCCCAAAGCTGAAACTGGTGACATAAGACCCATATGCTGCTAAGGTTAATGCCAGTGGCTCTTTGTGGACAGCTACCTAAGATCTACTGACTTTTGGGCAGTTCACCAAATCTCATGTTTTCTCCCTGGGACATTTCAAATTTCAAATTTTTTGACTCTAAAACCATTTCAAAAGCCCTCGTTGTCTCCTAAAACACCCACCACCCCCATACAAATGAACAAGCTTCATTTACTTTCTCACTTATGGGGAATGTCTTGCTTATGGTGAACATAAGCAAGACATTCAAATTAAAATGGGCCATTTTCTTTTAATTGATCTTTGATGCCCAACTCACCATCTCTCCCACGTTCCTGCTCTGGCCTCTTCCATCCCCCTCTGTGCTCTGTGATTCATCAAGCCTGAGGCTCAGCAGCTATAATTGGTTTGTAACTTCCTGGAATGTCAAAGCCAAGATGAAAATTTTACATATCACTCCACCAATTCCATCCTGGCTTTAATAATAGGTTGGCAGAAGAGCAGGCAGATTTACAGTAGGAAAGAAATGTAATCAGATTTGGAGGTGAAATGCAATAAGTACAAATGCTAGTTTTTACTTGGAAGCTTCTTAGATAAATGTGATCTCACCCAGCTTCCCAGCCAAGTCTGTTGTTTCTTCTGGAGTAGTGTAATGCCCTGTGGAGTAATAATTCTACACTTGATCTTAGCCAAAAGGCCGAGAAGCGATGGAGTAATAATTCTCAAAGGGAGAGTTTGTGTCCAAGATTCTCTCACTTCAGCCCCAGCACAGAGCCCCTGATGGACTGGGAAGCAATGGTAGGAGAGGCCTGGAGAGCCTGTTAGGGGGACAAGGTTTAACTGGAACCCCTGAAAAACTGAAGAGCAGAGGAGAAGCAGAGCTAAGTATTTTCTGGGCACTGTAGGAAGTGCCTTGCACCTCTTACCTATCTGGGTTTCATGGCAGCTCTGCAAAGTAAATAATGGACTTCTTCCAGTATTATGGAGGGATAAAGGGAGGTTGGGGAGGACTCTTAGCTCTAGTTGAGTGAGGCTACTGTTTGACCCTGAAGCTTAGATTATAAAACCTCTCTCTTACATGAATAGTAAGAGGTAACATTTTTTGAGTACGTCCCTCTTTGTGCTTCTTGAGAACTTTCACAGCATCTCTGTGTGATAAGTAATCTTGTCACTATTATCTCCATTTATCAAGAAAACTTTCTCAAGATTGATCATGTAGAAGTCAGTGGAGTCACATGATGTTCACATCATTAGCCATCAGGGAAATGCAAATTAAAACCACAATGAAATATCACTGTGTATCTGTCAGGACAGTTAAAATTCCTAAGAATAGTGAGAACACCAAATGCTGGTGAGGATGTGGAGGACCCAGATCACTAATTCATTGCTGGTGGGCATGTAAAATGAGGCAGCCACTCTAAAAAAAAAAATTATGGTGGTTTCTTATGAAATTAAACATGTGCTTACCACATAGTCCAGTCACTGCATTTTTGGGCATTTGTTCCAAAGAAATAAAAACTATATTCACAGAAAAGCCTGTATATGAATGTTCTTTATTTTAATTGTTGTTCAAGTACAGTTTTCTGCCTTTCACCCCCACCCCAGCCCACCTCCCAGCCCTCCCCACCTCCCTTCTGATTCTACCCCCCCTCCCTTGTTATTGTCCCTGTGTCCTTTATACTTGTTGCTGCAAACCATTCACCCTTTTGCCCTGAAATTCCCTCCCCTCTCCCCTCTGGTCACTGTCAGCCTGTTCTCTATTTCAGTGTCTTTGGTCATATTTTGCTTGTTTGCTTGTTGTGTTGTTTAGGTTCCTGTTAAAGGTGAGATCATGTGGTATTTGTCTTTCACTGCCTGGCTTATTTTGCTTGGGATAATGCTCTCCAGTTCCATCCATGCTGTTGCAAAGGGTAGGAGCTCCATCTTTTGTTCTGCTGCATAGAATTCCATTATGTAAATGTACCATAGTTTTCTGATTCATTCATTTGTTGATGGGCACCTAGGTTGCTTCCAACACTTGGCTATTGTAAATTGTGCTGCTATGAACATTGGGGTGCATAGGTTCTTTTGGGTTGGTGTTTCAGGGTTCTTAGAATATAATCCTAGCAGTGGAATTGCTGGGTCAAAAGGCAGATCCATTCTTAGTTTTCTGAGGAAATTCCATGCTGTTTTCCATAGTGGTTGTACCAGTCTGCAGTCCCACCAACAGTGTACTAGGGTTCCCTTTTCTCCACAACCTCTCCAACACTTGCTATTTGTTGCTTTGTGCTTATCAGTATGAAGTGGTATCTCATTGCGGTTTTAATTTGCATCTCTCTGATAGCTAGCGATATTGAGCATCTTTTCATGTGTCTCTGGATCCTCTGTATGTCCTCCTTGGAGAGGTGTCTGTTCCTTTGCCCATTTTTTAATTGGGTTGCTTGTCTTCTTAAGAGTGGAGTCATGTAAGTTCTTTATATATTTTGGAGATTAAACCCTTGTCTGAGGTATCATTGGCAAATATGTTTTCCCATACAGTTTGTTACCTTTTAATTTTAATACTATTTTCTTTAGCCATGCAGAAGCTTTTTATTTTGATGAGATCCCATCTGCTTATTCTTTCCTTTATGTCCCTTGCTCTAGGGAACATATCAGTGAAAATGTACATGAATGTTTGCAGCAGCTTTATCCACAATAGCCAATAATTGGAAACAATAAACGAGTGGGTAAATCCACTGGTGAACACCGGGACTGTGAATTACTAGTTAGCAATAAAAGGGAACACATTATTAATACATGTCTCAAGGGAGTCAGGATGAATAGGGAAAAAAGCCAACCCCCAAAGTTTACATGGTGTATGATTCCACCTATGTAACACTGCTGAAATAATGGAAATATGGAAATGGACAACAGGTTGATGGTTGCCATGGATTAGAGAGCTGGGAGGGAGGTAGTGCCTGTGGCTCTAAGGGGGCAGCACAGGAATTCTTGTAATGATGGATCTAGACTGTGGCGGTAGTCACACAAGCCTACACATGTGACAAAATTGCTCAGAACTAGACAAATGCATGCATGCACACATAAATTCATGTAAAACTGGTGAACTCTGAATAAGGTTTGTGGATCTTATTGTATTACTGCCTGTGATATCATTCAATATTTATGCAAGATGTTATCATAGGGGAAAATTGGGAAAAGGCTCTATGATCTCTTTCTATTGTTTCTTAAAATTGCATGTGAATCTAAAATTTTTTTTTAAATAAGAGATCTTTAATGTAAGAGATTTCTTAAAATAAAGCAAAATAAATATGAGATTTTAAAAAAATGTCAGTGAGAGAAACAGACGGGGACAGTACAAAGGCAAGCAGCAGAGGCACCTGCCCAAGTTCACACACTGGGCCATTGGACTCCAGAGTCCTGAGCTCTGCATCCCCTCCCCTCTAATAGAAAACTGTTATTCCATTTGTTTCTGGGAATATCCTCTTTGTTTCTTCATCTGACTACAGTGATGTGATTCATAAACAGTCCTTGAAGCACAGTGAAAAGGCCCATGTTCTTACAGTCAAGACTGGCTGTGTGAGTTTTCCCACATGGAGAGGGAAGAGTGTAGGGAGGCTGGGGGCCACAGTGGGGCAGAGTCCTTTCAGAGGAGTTATCATGGACACTGACAGAGAGAGACTCTTCAGTTCTGAAAGAACCATTGAAACAGGAATTTGAGGGTCATTTAGAAACAGTGTGTGAGAATATAGTAAATACAGAGGAAATCAGAGGCCAGGAATGGAGGAAGAGAGGCAGAAACCTGATGATGAAAATTGAGCATCTGTGCCTATATGTTACCTACACCTATGTTATCTATATAATCATATCAATATATCTATATGTATGCCTGTGTATCTGTGTAACTAAGGCATCCAAATGCATGAACTTCTTAGGTGTGTGAAACAATATATTCACATTTTTGGTGTCTAAGTCAGTTTGAGTACCATTACTATTACTTGCAACCCAAAGAGTCCAACACCTGCATCCCTGCTTGCTCTGTGCCTCCCAGTACTTGGCCCCATCCCAAGGCCTCCTCAACCATGGACTCATTCGGGAACTCATAGCCCTTTATGTGCTGAGACCTGGAAAGCTTCCAGATACTTGAGGATTCCAATCTGAGCTTCCCTCTATGGAATGTCCTGAGCTTAGTCCGAGGAGGAGAGAGGGCAGCTGTGTCCTCAGGTGGAAGCAGTCCAACAGTATGGATTGAGGGTAGGAGAGGAGTGACTCCCCAGCCTACCAAAACTGGGTGGCTCCATATCAGAAAAGAAGGAGTTAATGCTAAGAGGGCAGAAACAAGATGCTTCCTTCTTACCTACCCAATGTTCCCACCTGCTGAGGCTGGGTTAAGTCTTCCTCTACCAGGCTAGACCAGCCCCAAGCCTGAACCAAACCGGAATGGGGGCAGAGAGCCTGATCCTGCGAGGCAGAGAACAGTGGTATCATCCTCTGGTTTGCTGATTTTCAAAATCCCGGAGTCCTGGCCACCCTTCTGTTGAGATGCTCCTAACTGATCAAGAGGCCCCTGGTTCTAGTCCAGAACTCTCTCCTCTCTCCAGGTTACAGAACAAGGCTTCTAGTTTGTTTCCCATGCTGCACTCCTGCTACAAGTACTGGTCCTCCAGAAATGGAATTTCAAAGTGGTGGTTCACAGACAGGTTTTCTTGGGCTCACACAACTTTTTATAAAAGTAGAATTCTTTGACATTGTTGAAAAATAAGGATACTTCATTTCAAAATTTAGACTTTTGGATTGTCTTGACAAACCTGGAGGGTCTTATGTGGCAATAGCTGGGCAGTGGCTGCCCTTGGTGGGGAGTAGGTAGGTGTCATCTCTTCCCACTCCAGTCTCTAGGGTTGTCTGCTGGTCTCCAGTGTTGCCCACTGTGTGTAGTGGGCTGGGGTCACTGCTCTGTGGGTCTGGGCCTACCTCCATCTGTCAGTCCTACCCCTTGGAGTGAGGTTGTCACTGAAGGTTGGCCAGGCTTCCTCTGAACTGAGATCACAGGTTCCACGAGGAACTTCCTTCCATACTCTGCTGGGTGACCTTGGGTGAGCCACCAAAGCTTTGGGACTGAGGTGGCCCCAGGAAAGAGACAGTGAGATGAGAGATGGGAACATCTTAGCAGCCACAGTGCTTAAATGTGTGGCTGGTGACTTGGCTCAGACCCCATTTTTAGGTGCCTTGGGCTCATTTGGGTTCTGGGGATGTTGAAAAGATGTCAAAGACCCATCTGGCTGGCAGTGAATTGAGGGAGTTTACTATCACATGTATCAAGTGACTTGCTCCAGACTTATTTCCAAAGGGATGATTTTTGTCTGAGACTTATAGACCATAGGCAACACCTTCTCCCAGGGCAATAATGAGTAGTCTTTTCTGATGTTTAGCTGCCTCTATGCAGCATGGTAACTGACCACACTGTAACTGGGCAGAAGGCAGGCTGCGGAAGGCATGCTCTGTCCTGGGCATGTCCCCATCTTCTGAACTTATCACATTAGGATTCTTAATGTCCACTTAGAATATTTAGAGGATACAGGCCTTTTAATAACCACTGTGGAGTTTGGGTCCCCCTACTCTGACCTCATGTCCTGCTGGATACCAACATTAAATTGATCCTTTGCAGCCATGAGACTGACATTTCTCATAGTGGATCTGGACCCAGGCTTGGCCACATACCCACTGCCCCCAGGAAACTGTATTTTACTAAACCATACCTGGCCAGGTAAAACAGATTCAAATGAAAGGCTGACACTTAACTGATATAGACCCAAAATTTTAGAAGAAAGTTAAAAATATACATAAACAATGGAAGTTGAGTTTTTTACTAGGTGGCTTTATTTTATAATTAAGATTTGGCAGAAAGGACAGCTGTAGTATTTAAGGCTGGGTTTAAAGGCTTTAAGAACTGAAAAAATTATGGTGTTTCCCAGATCCGCCACTATGAATTCAAAATAAAAACAATACTCAAGCATAAAATAAAAAGTACATGTAGCAATAGGTTCCTTCTAGGTGTGCTAATTAGCAGAGGTTGAATACATTTATTGATATGGAAATGGTCTTATTTTGGGGCTGCCACTGCTTAGCTGATATCCCACTGATTCCTCATGAGTCATCTGGCTCTGGTAACATCCATCCACCCACCCATCCATCCATCCATCCATTCATGCAATAAGTATTTATTGAGCTTGGCTTATATTCTAGAGTGCAAGAAACAAAGTCAATACCTAAAATGTATGGCATGTTAAGAGTGATAAGTACTTTGGAGAAAATGAGGCAGGCGAGGGGGATAGAATTTTGAAGGTTGAAGGAGGCATAACCAGGGAGGGCTTCTCAGAAGGTAATGTTTAAGAAAAGTCCTAAAGGAAGTGAGCATGCAAACCAGTGGCCCTGGAGGAGAAGGGTCCAGGCATAGGGACAGAATTCTGCATAATCCTGGAGCAGCTGGGACACAGAACTCCTGATCATGAGGTTGAAAGGCCTGAGTGGCTCCAGGTCCCGAGGAAAACCATGCCAGGCCATCAGTTCAGCTCATTGGACCTGCTCTTCACCACCAGGTAGTGTTAGGGGCTGTCAACCAAACCCTGCTGACAGTACCACCTTCCCCTCGTGGGGCCAGGTCAGATTTATTCAGTGGACACCAAGAAAGCACTGATTCTGTGCCTGAACCTATGCCAGGCACCGGAAGGTTAGAGACACAGGATATTGGAGCCTACTATGAGAGGCAGAGGGGGGGCCTGGAGCCCAGCCTGTGGGGTGGGCTTAGGTGCCTGCCATGTTTTTGGTCTTCTCTTGTGCCACTCCTACCTTGCTCACGCTCCTCAGACATACCTGTTTCTAAGTCTCAAAGATGCCAAATCTACTTGCGTTGGGGCTTCTGTGGGTTCTTTCCCTGGATTCTCTCTCCCCAGACCTCGCAGTGGGTAGTTCTCACCATTCAGGCTTCAGGCAAATACCTTCTTCTGAGGAAGACCCTCCAGGACTGCCCTGCAGCTTATATCACAGACATACTGTTTCTTCTTTTTGTCCTCCCTATACCACCACCATCTTAAATGGCCCCTCTTGGTATTCCCTCCCCCACCCTCTTTGTGAGAGCTGGGTCCCAGTTTCTCTCATTCCCCCTGTATCCCAGGTCCTGACAAATAGGAGGTATTCAAAAAATATCGGCAAAAACTTTTATTTAATGCACAAAGGCCTGCCGATGTGTTCTTGAACAACCTGCACCATCCTCTGTCTGTGGTTAGGTTCCACACAGTACATCCTCAGATGCTGCTGCTGGCCATGGAGGATTATTGTCATCCATCCTGAGAGATTCAGAATTGGGGATCTAGGTTGACTTGCTTTGACCTCTGGCTCTGCCACTTTCAGATTCTGTGCCCTGGGCAAGTTAATTAACCTCTCCAAGCCTCAATTTTTCCACTTAAGCAGAGGATGCTTCCAGGAAATGGTAGCCTTTGTTTTTCTGTGCAAACAATGTTTACCAGACTCCTCTGTCCAGAAGGGTAGCTTGTACCATCTTCTTGAGATGAGAGTCCTGGCCTAGCCTAGAGTGTCAGAGCCCCACTGCAGAGACACCAACCAAAAGAAAAAAGGGGCCAAACTCAGTGATCATGCCCTGGGGACCAAGAGCTAATGATCTGGCACTGTTAATGAGCTTGCTCCTCTGCTCTTCATTCGAAGGTGGTGTGGCAGCCTTCCAGGCCCAGCGGCTGCTCCCACACCTGCCCCTCCACATCCAATTTCTTAGCAGTGTCCTAAAAAGCTAACCAAGCTGAAATTGCTTATAGCAAGGCTTGAAAACTCTTGCACTGTTATTCAGTGTTCTCCAAGGTCTTGGCCTAGTCTCTGCCTCCCACTCCTTTCCATCTTTTGGGGGCAATAGAAGGACTCAGTGAAGAGAACTGCTGAGATGGTCTTTTCAGTGGTCTGCTTGAGGTTGGAAGGGCAGAATGAGGCTGTCCTGGAGGGCTGGTTTTGGTTGTGAATTCCTGCAGTGCCTACTCTCATCCATGGTGGGCAGTTCTCATGCATATGGATATTGTCCCACCTAAACTGCCTTCTCTCTGCCTTCTCTCTGCTTTTCTGCCTCCATGAAAGCTGGCTCAGCCCTCAGGCAGGCAGAGGAGATAAACCCTTCATGGACCTGGGAGATGGTGGATAAACATCCCAGGCTCCTGTTTTTCAGAGGGACTGTCACTCAGAATATCCATAGTGGGACTGGGCCCTAGTTACCTACAGCAGTAATCAGGTCAGCAACCCACAGCTATTGCCTTTTCGTCCTTCGCCTATTCTCTCCTGCTTCTTCACTCTTACTTCTTGAAATAATCTGTCAAATAACTCCTGTCACCTGAATCCTTGCCTCTGGTCCTGCTTCAAGGGATCCCAAACTGAGACAGTCACACAGTGCTGGGAAAACAAGGATATTGGTCCCCAGGTCAGGGCAGTGCTTTCTCTACTGATTCCCAGAGCACTGGCCAAGCTGGTACACAGGGACCATGATACTCAGGTCATGTGCAAGCACAGGCGAAACAGCCGCCAGGGCTCCCAGCAGAACTCAGAATGGTTTCATATTGCCTCACTATTGCTTCCCAGAAGGTATTCTTCTCTTCTTTTAGTAATAAGACTCCCTAGGCTGCCCAGCGGAGGCATCATTTCCCAGCCTCCCTTATAGCTAGGTGTGGCCATGTTCTTGACAATGGAATAGGAGAGCAAGTGATGTGTCACTTACTTAAAAGGAAATTACTTGGCCTTTACTTCTTCTCTTTCTTATCTCTGGAGGCTGGAATGTGGACTTAGAGGTGGTGAATGAGCTCTGATTTGAATGGGAATAACATCCCAGAAATCAACAAGGTAGAAAGAACTTAGAATCCTGAGTGACTCTGTGGGATGTCGCTTGAGAGAGGAAGAAAGTATTCTGCTTAAACTACTAGGTTTTTGAGTCTTTCTATCCCAGCAACTTATTCTGTGCCCTAACTAGTATAGTCAATAGGAAGGGGTCTGACTAAGCAAATTATGAATATAAATGCTGATGTGACCTCATTTGTGCCCTAAGGCTGGTGAGGCTTGGGGGCATTTGGGTTACATAATTTTTTGATGTGATTTGCTAAGCACCATAGGAAGAGCACCTGGGAGTTAGCTGGCCCCCAGGCTACCCTCTGACTTGTCACCGACATCAGGGGCTCCCTTCTTAGCTTGTGTGCCCTTTCCTGTAATGCTGTCTGCTTCCATGTTCTTTCTCTCAATACCTTTCCTCCTAGAGTTGGCTGTGCATCGGGGCTTGGGTGGTGTCATATGGAGAAGGCATCAGAGGGAATTCTCAGTGAGCTTTGGGGAAGTGGGCCCCACAACAAATAGGCAGCAGTTCTGGAGCAAATGTGCCCTACCTTATGTTTTCTTATCTTTGTTCAAGTTTCTCAGTCATCCTACATCTCCTTATCTATCAAACAGAGCCGGGTGGTGATAACTTGTGGTATTAGTTTTCTGTTTTAGTGTAACCAATACCACAAACTTGGTGGCTTAAAACAGCACCCATTTATTACCTCATGATTCTGTGAGTCAGAAGTTTGGATAGACTCAGCTGGGTCCTTTGTTTCTGTCAGCTGGGTTGAGCTCTCATCTGGAGACCCTGGAGAAAAAACAACTTCTAGCCTTAGAGTTTAGTTCCTTTTGGTTGTAGGACTGATGTCCCAGGTTCCTGGCTGGCTGTTGGCCCCTCTCTAGTCCTTACACATAGTCCTTTCATATTTAAAGCCAGAAATGACACAATGAGACTTTCTCATCCTTCAAATGTCTGATTTACCCTTCTGCTACCAGCTTGAGAAAATGTTCAACTTCTAAAGAGCTCACAGGGTTAGATTAGGCTCACCAGATAATAGTTTTTCTAAAAAAAATTGTTGTTCAGTTACAGTTGTCCCTCCTTTTCCCCCATTGCTCTCCCCTGCACCATCCCTTCCCTTCACTCCCACAGTCAGTTCCCCCTCCCCATCCCATTGTCCTTGCCCATGAGTCCTCTACTCATGTTCCTTGACTTACCCCTTCCCTTTCTTTCCCCTGTTATCTTCCTCCCCTCTCCCCTTTGTTTACTGTCAGTTTGTTCTTTATTTCCAAGTCTCTGGTTCTATTTTGCTCATTTGTTTGTTTTAGTCATTAAGTTCCACTTATAGGTGAGATCATATGGTATTTGTCTCAGTTTTTTTTTTTTAATTAGCTCAAAGTCAAGTGGTGAGTAACCTTAATTATTCCTGCAACATCTCTTTTTCCATGTAAGACAATATGATTTTGCATCATATTTGCAGTCTTGGGGATTAGAGCAGGGAATCATGGGGGCCACTTTGGAATCCTGCCCATCACATCTATAGCCCCTTGAATCTTAGAATGTTTAATCATCATCCTTTGTCAACAGAAGGAAAGGTGATCTCTTATGGCTAGATTTGGGGAAAGATACTCCCCCCACTATGGCAAGATGTCCAGGGGTGCTTGAGTGGGTGGAATTAAGAGCCAGAAGGATGATTAGTCTTGGTTGAAGGATGAACATTTTATTTGCTAATGCAGCCATATTTATTGAGAACATGTAACTCTCTACACTAGAAGGGGCAGTGAATGGAGCAGAGACAGCCTGTGCCCTCATGTAAATGAGGGCCTTGGTGGTGTAGCATTTGTTAAAGGTGATGAGTGTTCCCCAAGGAGAAATATGGGGTTCAGTGGGAGGGAAACTGAGGCTAATGACAGTTAAGGGTGAAAGGGTCAGGGATTGACATAGGGCTGAGGTAAAGTTTTACAGCTTCTATGAAGGATGTGAAGGACACCATCTGCTAGGGCAGGTTAGAGCTTAGACGCTGACAGGTGGGTCTAGCGAGCACTGAATCCTCCAAGAATCCTGAGTTCTCCTTGAGTCCCATGGATCACAAAGGAACTCCAAATTTTAGCTTATTAGCTTAGCCTCAGAATCACTAACTTGCATAAAAATGCCTACCATGGCAGGAACTTAATATAAATACTTGAAACAGTCTGTGTGTTAACAAAAGAGTAGAGCACATGTGATGGCAGATAGTGGCTGGCCCTTGGCCTCAGTGTCAGGAGGTAACAAGGAGAGGTAGTGGGTGGGGTGCGTTTAGCACACTGGGGCAAAGGCATCCATCTACATGAGGTGCCAATATCTTGTCCAGCTGATTGTGCCATTGGGAACAAATAATTAGATCTGACTTTTAACTAATTCAGATGATTTTGTGAAACATCCCAGATTTTTACAATTTAAGCAATTTAAAGTTTAAGTAATTTTCAAAAAATGTAAGGATCTCCAGAGAGGTGACATATGAATAGGTGCTTATAGCCCCGGGCCAGTCCTTGGGTGTCTGTTTGTGACCTTCAGTTGAGCTGCCCTCACTGTGTTTGGATTCCCTATCATCATTTTTTTTTTTTTAAAGATTTTTTATTTATTTATTTTTAGAGAGGGAAGGTAGGGAGATAGAGAGAGAGAGAGAAAGAGAGAGAGAGAGACATCAATGTGCGGTTGCTGGGGGTTATGGCCTGCAACCCAGGCATGTACCCTGGCTGGGAATCGAACCTGGGACACTTTGGTTCCCAGCCTGTGCTCCATCCACTGAGCTATGCCAGCCAGGGCGGATTCCCTATCATCATTTTAAAAGAGAAAAGTTCTGGGATTGCAGGTGGCCTCTGCATCTCAGGGTTCCTGTCCTGAAGTTCTACATAGCAAGTGCCTTTGAGGTATCAGTGGAGGATGCCTTGTGTCTCCTCTTTGAGGTTTCCCCCGCTTTCTTCTCTTCCACTGTGACTGTGAGAACAATCAAGAGCCCTCACTGCCATGCACATCAGAAGCCCACTGTTCAATTCAATTTACTGCTCCTCCTGAATCCAGTATTTTCTCTCCCTCTTCCTCCTCATGGTGTCATCAACTCAGGCAACTGCCCCATTTCCTAGCACCTACTGTCTGACTCTGAGCAAGAGAAGTATTTTATCTACCTCTGAATCTACAGTGACTGGTACATGGTAGGTACTCAGTAAATATTTGGGTGTTAGACAACTGGTGTGTTGGCCATTATTTTTGACTTTTATAGGAAATGAACATGTGTCAAAGGAACTCTTTGATTTTGTAAGTATTGTATTGTTATTAAGAACTCATTCTTTGGATTGATTATCCAGTGTCCCTTAATTAATTAGGGTGAACAGTAATTTCAATTTGCCCAAGACTGAGGGGATTCTTGGGATGTGGGATGCTCAGTTTTAAAATTGGGATACAGAGGTTTCCTGAGACATAAACTTTCATTGTAAAACTGGTCAAACTAGGGAAATTGGGACAAGTTGGTCCCCCTGCCCTAAATAAAGACCAAAGGCATCTTGGGGTGCCTTTGGCCTTTAAAAAAGGATTTTATCTATTTTTTTTAAAAAGGATTTTATCTATTTACTTTTAGAGAGAGGGGAAGGGAGGGGAAAAGAGGAGAAGAGAAACATCAATGTATAATTACTTCTCCCATACCTCCTACTGGGGACCTGACCCATAGCCCAGGCTCCTGCCCTTTCTGAGGCTTGAACCAGCAACACTTTGGTTCCCAAGGCAGCACTCAATCCACTGAACCACACCAACCAGGGTGGAAAACAAGATTCTTTTAAAGCTCAAAAAGTGGGAAAAGGTCATTTTTCCTGCTACACAGGTTGTTTCATTTTATCTACTGGAGGGAGGTATGAAAGCTCTCCTGTTTTTGTCTTTGCCTTGACCTCAAGGAAGTTCCAACATCAGTTGTCTGGATAAAGTCAATAGCTTCTGTAACCCTAGATTGTCTGAAATAATTGCTTCCTTTCTCTGTCTTGCTTTTTATTGTCTTTTTTCTCTTTTAAAATTTTAACATATGGCATAAGTTGCACCCAGAATTACTTTAAATGACTCTCACCAAGCAAACATGAGAGAATGCCTATGTCTTGTCTTTTTGCTTCTCTTCAATTGGCTATTTCACTCTATGTGTCTATTATTTCAGGGGTTGACAAACTATAGCCTGTGGGTCAAATCTGGGACTGCTGCCTCTTTTTATAAATAAAGTTTCATTGGAACACAACCCTGCTGATTAATTTATGTGTTGTCTATGGCTTTTTTGTATGCTATAATGGCAGAGTTGTGTAGTTGCCCAATGAGACTTTATGGCCCACAAAACCCAAAATATTTACTATCTATAAAGTTTGCCAACCCTGCATGATATCACAAACCTCAAATCCTTTTGAAAAGATTTATATAGAATTTCAAAATTTATATATAGATGTATATTTTTCATTCCAAAGTTTACAGTTTCAAAACTTACATATACATTTTTCTGTTTATAAAAGTAATATATGCTCATTATAAAACTAATATCACAGAAATATGTAAAGATAATAGTAAACACCCCAGTTTAAACTCCTTTCCTACTGTGGCCTAATTAACTAGCCAGTGCAGATTTTTCCTGATGCCTTTCAGTGCCTAGACTAATCTATATATATCATTAAAATAATACTAAAAAAGAAATAAATCTCCATGGAGCAAATTCTTCTGGGTAAGCATTCTTAAATTCTCCATCAGCGTTTTTCATCCACATCTCCACTGACAGATCTGCAGGCATTTCCACTCATTGTTTCCAATATCCTTCCTCGTTGATCTCATTTAATCAAAAGACTGTTCTAACTCCTCTTCACACCAGCAACATCATTGCAAGTTCTAATTATTCCTGGTCCCTCTCATTATACCAATTATTCTTTTTTAATCATTACTAATTATGGTTACTTTAAAAATCTCTCAGAACCAATTGCCACTTTGCTTCTAAACCATCAAGCTAAGTATTCAGGACAGTGGTGTCAGCTGATTATCCATTTGCTTCTGGGAGATGATCAGGACCCATGCCCTCACAAGGCACAGATTTGATTACATCCCTTGCCCCTAGAATTCCAAGTCTTCTAGGGCACCTGTTATCACCCACAGTGTTTTATACATCCTGATTGGACCGCCTTGCCTTTTCCACTTTCCTCCCCAAACTTTCCTCTGTGTCCTCTGGAATTCTGTTAGTAGACCAGACATTCCAGTATTCTCAACCTCTTCTCTGAACATTTCCTTTCATTTCTTGCCTTAGCTTAAACCCAAATGTTCCCCCTAGCCTTCTGGGTCAGTCTTCTCAATTTTCGAGTAGGTTGCTTTTCTCTCTCACCTCATGTACCTTAGGGCTCCCTTTTGCTACTTCCAAAACATTTTCCCTATCAAAAAATCCCAAGATTTTTCCAATGAAGTTCTTAAATTATATGAGTATTATCAGCTGCTACTACTCAAATTTGTCCTTTACCACCCATCCCCTGGATTATTCAAAACTCTAGTGCCTAACTAGTAGTCACTAACTATTTCCATCTCAACCTCATCATTCTTGGTGATGCCAACATTTGTACAGATAGCTCATCCAACCCTTTGATTTTTCCATTCCTTGGCCTTCCCACACACGCATGATTCTTTCCCTCATTCTTCCTCACCCTTTTCTACAACTTTGCTGGCAGTAAATGTACACCCTTAACTCTGAATTTATAGTCTTCCAATCTCACGATTTTCTCTCTTACTCTAATACCTCCACTCTGAACATTTCCCAACTTAGTGAGAACTTTAGTCCATCCCTGTCATCACAGAAACATGATGTAAGCCACATATGTTTTTAAAAATTTTTCTGGTAACTACATTAAAAATATAATATAAACAGTTAAAATTAACTTTAATAATATTTTTATTTAACCCAATAGATCCAAAATTTTATCACTGTAAGCAATATAAAAATTATTAATGAGATTTTTTTATTGTTTTATACTGTCTTTGAAAGCTGCGTATATGTTACATTTACAGCACATCTCATACCAGCCACATTTTAAGTGCTCAGTAGCCACATGTGGCTGGTGGCTGCCGTGTTGGACAGAGCAGCTCCAGCCCATTGAGCTAATTAAGTTTCCATCCAGGCTCTTCAATGTCCTCCCAATCTGTCTTCTCCAATGTAGATGATATATCCCTTTACTATCAGCAAATGTCCTTCACTCTCCTTTCATCTATTCATCTAGAAACTCATTATTGGTTGGACTAAACCACCCGTGTGTACTCAGACAATTGAATACTGCCAGAGAAAATCTCATATCTGGGCTGCTATGCTTCGCCTTTGCTTCATGACCATGAATTTCCAGTGAACACATGACATTCCCCAGGAGCCTCATCACATGATCCTCATTAAATTTGCTTAATCTCTCTCTGAGACTACTTCATATGTTTCCATCTTTCCTCCAACCTCCCTTCTTGACCCCTTCCTTCCCTCTCAGCTGATGACCAGCCTTATTATTCCCTAACTGACATCACAAATGTAGCAAGTCCAGAATGGAGCACTACACTTTCTAGCCTGTCCAGTTCAGGGGATGGTGCCACCACTGAGGCCAAAACCCAGGAGTCAGCTGTAATTGTCTCCTCACTTCTAATTCACCAACATGTCCCATTGTCCAAAAGGAATCTAGAGCCTGATCCCTTCTCTTTGAATCTGTTGCCACCAGCTTGTATCTAGCTGACACTGCCTCTTACCCAGACTTCAGTGACGCTAACTGGTCCTCCTTTTTCCCACTCTGCCACCTCCTAACCCATCTTCTACTCAGCAGTCAGAGCAGTGTTTTAAAAACAAATCAGAGCATGTCGCTCCCTGTTTCACAAGTCCTTGTTTCCATGGCTGCAAAGGTCCTACATGATGGTCATTTATCACATCTTCAATGTCATCTTTCATTGCTTAGAAAGCAATGCCTCACACTATTGTCACATGGGCTTGTCTCTTGCTTCTGGAACACATTAAGCTCTTTTGTGCCTCCTGGCTTTGGCACTGCTATTTCTGCTGCCTGAAAGATCTCCCCCTGGTGTTTCTCATGATTGATTCCTTTTCTCTGTTTGGCTTTTAGAGACATTTTTACGTAAAACCCCATGCAAAGCCCTCTTCTCCCCTCCACCATCAGTTACTCTCTTATCAGGTCTTCATGTTTTTTCCTTCATGGCACACAGTGTCTGAATTTACCTGTTTATTTCTTTAATTTGCCAGCTGTATATCCACTAAAAGGATGTTATCTTGTTCACTACTGAATTCCCCCTGGCTCAGTACCCAACAGAGAAACCAGTAAATATTCACTGAGTTTATATTCACCAGTAAATATTCCAAATGAATGGAAGAGTCAGAGAACTGGGTGTCCCAGTATTTCAGGGCCCTTTTCATTACTGTGAAATGCACAGGCTCATAAGAGTGACCTTGACAGCCCCAGCAAGATCATTAACCTCTAATCTGGGTCACTGAGATTGACAAAGTATCCCTCCCCCCACCTTAATAGAGCTCATGTCTAAAAACACTTTTGGGTGTTTAAGCTCTTTAAATGTGGTAAAACATCAAGTCTAAATATACTGCTTTCTGGACAGAGTTGGGTAATAGAATATATTATTGCAGAGAGGCAGATGAGGGAAGCCTCAGGGCTGCATCAGCTCCAGAGCTCAAGAGATGTTCATCATGAAGGCTGTACACATAGGCTGGAGCCTAGACATAATTCTGGAAACTGACCATATACTTGCTTAAAAAATTGTGCTGGCTTCCATGTGGCAGATGGATTGGAAGGAGGCAAAAAAGGGTAGGGGGCATTGTTTATAGTATTTCATTTGCAAGTGACAGAAATTTAACCCCAATTGGTTCCAGCAATAAAAGAATGTATTGATTCATGCAAATGAGAAAACTTGGGTGTTTGGCTTCAGGTATTGGTGGATCCAGGGTCTTAAAACTACCATTAGCCAGGATGTGGAGCTTAACTACCTCTTCTCTCTTGAGGTTAGGCTGGGCTTAATGACTTGCTTCCAAAAAACAGAGTATGATAAGGGGAAAGAAACAATCTGACTAAGAGGAAGCCTGGCAAACATCAATGGTGACAAGTCATTTTGATAATGCATGCCCCTTGCTGTGATGTCACTGGGAGTGTACTTCACTTCTGGGGTAGCCCCCAAGTCTTTAATTCCAATCTAATTATGAGACAAACATCAGACAAACCCAAAGAAGGGATATTCCTCAAAATATCTGACCATAACTCTGCAAAGGTCTCAATGCCCAGAAAACAAGGAAAGACTAAGACATGATCATGGACTGGAGGCACCTAAGAGACGTGATAACTAAATGCAACGTGGTCCCCTGGATGGGGTCCTGGAACTGAAAATGTTGTTAGTGGGAAAGCTGGTAAAATCTGAATGAAGTCTGGACTTCAGTTAGCAATAGGTACCAGTGCTAGTTTCTCAGCTGTGACAGTGCACTGTTGTAACACAGGAGATCGAGTCCTGGGATCTCGACTGTTTGTTTGGATAAGCCGAAAAATCCACAAGGAGGACTGGGTGGAATAGATGTTGCCTCCATTATTCACATTGCCAGGAGCTCTGATGGTGGTGGGTCAGCAAGCAGGACCACACGCCCCTGTGTCCAAGGCTTGTTTTAAGGGGTCCCAGACAAAGGAGGTACATGTCCTATGCATGACTCTAAACTACATTATCTGTTTGTAAATAAAAGGTCAAGAAGCAGTCACAGGACAGGAAGCCACTCCCAAAAAGTGATAAGGTGGAAGTTACGATCCATTTCCAAAACTATACACATTCCTTCTGGCCAGGGGCCCCCTGGTCAGCCCTCAGTCATGGGAAGGGGGAGTAACCCCACACTTCACCCCAACATTGTTTTTTTAACTTATATTCTTGGCATTAATTTTTTTGATAGGGGACCTTTGTGGTGAGCATGTTGGCATATTGTGTTCATATACTAGAGACACAGTCAAGGCTACACCCCAAGACTAAAAGCACGTGACAGAAGCCAAAGAAACCCAGGAGGCAGGTACACCACCAGTAGTCTGTAGCAGTCAGTACCGTAATGTTCTTGCACAGGGTTGTTGACATTCATCTTATGAGTTGCACAGTTTCATTTGCAGTCCTGTTCCTGTGTTCAATACATATGGGTACAGGATGTCATACTTCTACCTGTAATGCTGACAGTCACTTCACACCATCCAAAACTGTGTATGTGAACTATGGCTTGGTGCAGTTAGCCTGCTTTCTTTTGAGGGAAAACAACTTTTTATGTACTTTTCTTAAGAAGGGGCCAGAAACCTTCCAGCCTTGCAGCCAGTCCCAGTGTATCTGGTTCATAGGGTGGATCCTTCATGGTGGGCCTGCAGAGGCCACAGTCTGGAACTTTGTGCAGACCCAACAGTCTGAGTGACTGTTCTTAGTGGTCAGCATCCTGCCCATTGCGGGAAGGTGTTGCTTCTATAGGATCCAATGAGACAACCCTTGAGAATTTGACAGAGAAGCCAGGTAAACAAGGTTATTGTATATACATTATGAAAACAGAAAGAGCATAATGGTTTATGAACACAGCAAATCATAAACCGGCTTCTGAGTTTGTAAGAGGGTCAGATGAGAAGACTCCCAAATGCAAGGCTTTTGTTAGAATAAAATTAAGCAGTGACAATTTGATATATATATTTTACTGTAGTTTCAATGTTTTTGGTGATATTATTTGGTGTTCAGGTATATGCTATAAGGTTGATACTGCATCAGCAGTTTTCTTTTCTTTTTAAAAAATTTTTTTTAAAGATTTTATTTATTTATTTTTAGAGAGGGAAGGGAGGAAGAGAGAGAGAGAGAAACATCAATGTGCAGTTGCTGGGGGCCGTGGCCTGCAACCCAGGTATGTGGCCTGACTGGGAATCGAACCTGTGACACTTTGTTCGCAGCCCGTGCTCAATTCACTGAGCTATACCAAGCAGGACTAGCAGTTTTCAATAATTTTAAATTAAAGGATGAAGGAAAAATGAAACACTAGTATTCAGTCTAGTTCATAGTTGGCAAATAAGATTTTACTGATAACATACTGAATTAAAGTTAATTTCCATAATTGTGAATAAGAGATTTTATTGAAACATAAACAAAATATTTTCATTTTTATTAAAGAATCAAATTAAGACCAATTTACTTATTGTATTAAGTTCAGTTTCAATTTGGTCTGATTATTTGCATAAACACAACAGGAATAACAATTGATTATATAGGTTTTTAAAGACTGTTTGCCGGAACTTACTTAAAGGACTTGTAGACTGAGTTTCAGTTAGCCATCCAGGGCACAGAAGCCAAGCCACACAAATTTGTCATCAGGCTTTGTGTGCAGTATGTATATTCCTCAAGTCCTTGAGGTTTTCATTGTGTTTTGAGTTTTTTTTTCTTGCTTTTTTTTTTTTTAGGAAAACGACTTTCATTCCTTATTTGGAAAGACTGCTATGAACCATAGGACCAAATACAGTACCAGGCCATTTTTTTGGTCAGCTTTTTTTTTAAATGTATTTTATTGATTATGCTATTACAGTTGTCCCATTTCCCCCCTTCTCTCCCCTCCACCCTGTGCCCCCTCTCCCACCCACCTTCCCCCCCTTTAGTCCATGTCCATATGTCATACTTATGAGTTCTTTGGCTTCTACATTTCCCGTACTATTCTTGCCCTCCCCCTATCTATTTTCAACCTACATTCTATGCTACTTATTCTCTATACCTTTTCCCCCTCTCTCCTCCTCCCACCCCCCTGCTGCTAACCCTCCATGTGTCCCCCATTTCTGTGGTTCTGTTCGTGTTCTAGTTGTTTACTTAGTTTCTTTTGGTTTTGCTTTAGGTGTGGTTGTTAATAACTGTGAGTTTGCTGTCTTTTTTACTGTTCATGTTTTTTATCTTCTTTTTCTTAGATAAGTCCCTTTAGCATTTCATAAAATAAGGGCTTGGTGATGATGAACTCCTTTAACTTGACCTTATCTGAAAAGCACTTTATCTTCCCTTCCATTCTAAATGAGAGCTTTGCTGGATAGAGCAATCTGGGATGTAGGACCTTGCCTTTCATGACTTGGAATATTTCTTTCCAGCCCCTTCTTGCCTGTAAGGCCTCTTTGGAGAAATCAGCTGACAGTCTGATGGGAACTCCTTTTTAGGTTACTGTCCCCTTATCTCTTGCTGCTTCTAGGATTCTCTCCTTCATTTTTACCTTGGCTAATGTAATTACGATGTGCCTTGGTGTGTTTCTTCTTGGGTCCAACTTCTTTGGGGCTCTCTGAGCTTCTTGGATTTCTTGGAAGACTGTTCCCTTTGCCAGATTGGGGAAGTTCTCCTTTATTATTTGGTCAAATACATGCTCAATTTGTTGCTTTTCCCCTTCCCATTCTGGTATCCCTATAATTAATATGTTGGAACGTTTAAAGGTGTCCTGGATGCTCTTAAGCTTTTCCTCGTTTTTTTTGGAATTCTTATTTCACCATGCTTTTCTACTTGGTTGATTCTATCTTCCTTCTGGTCCACTGTATTGTTGTGAGACTCAGATTCCTTCCTTTCACTATTGGCTCTCCTCCGTATATCTTCCTGCATCTCTTTTATGGTAACCTGCATCCTTTCATCTAAATTGCGCCCAAAGTCAACCAATTCTGTGAGCTTTCTGATCACCAGTGTTTTGAACTGTGCATCTGATAGATTGGCTATTTCTTGGTCGCTCAAAAGGATGAGTCCTGGGGGACTGATCTGTTCTGTTGGAAACATATCTTTCCCTGTCTCTCCTTTTTTTTTCCTGGTCTGGTCACTCTTGTTATGGTGGGGGGGGCGGAGCCTTAGGTGTTCACCGGGGCTGGGCACCCCAGTCACTAGATTGTGACGTTATACGGGGGTGCGGGGGTGGGAGCGGGGGACGGGAGGAAACAATGGCGGTAGTTCTGTTCTCCTGGGCTCAGCCCCTTCTCTGGGATCCTGGGCTGCGAGCTCTGCCCTGGTCCACAATCGCTGCCTCACTGGGTCCGCCCGCCGCAGCTTGCATACTCAGGGATCACCGCTGCATTCTTGTGCCCCAGATGGCTGTCGCGCCGATTTCACGCCAAATTTTCCCCGACCTCCGTGCGCCGCCGACCCGCGCCCGCCCGGCTCGTCTTCTCCTACTGGTCTGGATGAACAGGTCTACTTCAATTTCTTTCTTATCCGACTTCCATTCAGATAAATCCTCTGTCAGTTCTGAGTGTTATTCTGTCTGTAAATTGTTGTTCTAATCTTGGTTGTGCGAGGAGGTACGGTGTGTCCACCTATTCCTCCATCTTGCTGGAAGTCCTTGGTCAGCTTTTATTGGCTTTAAAAGTCAATCTCAGTTCCTCAGGATTTTCTGGTAACAACCAGAGTCCAGGCATGCCTCCCTCGGCCATGACATTCCAGTCCAAATCTTGTCTAATAAAATCATAGTTGGAAACTGGCTTTATGCATTCCGTTATTTATATTCCTGTTGGATTTATGCAAACAAATGTCATGGAAAGAATAATACTTACTAAGAATTTCCAAATTTTAGAGAGATTAGGCAGGAAGGAATATACAAATGCCTTAATATTGTTTATGAAATTATATTTCACTAATTGTTTAAAGAAACAGGAAGTTTTCTTATGTTTGAAAAACAAATGATTAAAAATTAGCAATATTTTTCAACAAAAAGTTATAAAAGTTGCAATTACTTTTAGTTTATTATGTTCCATAATTAGCTTTTATTTATTTTGATTATTTGTAAGCACCTTTAAACATTTAGTCATTTTACAGAGCTTCAGCAGTTTTTACTCATTTCAAAGGTATGATTCAAAAATCCATTGTTAGAAATATGCAGTTCAAAGAGTCAGAGTCCTCTTCACGAACCCTTTCCAAGACACTATATTGTTGCAACTGGGTTAGAGTATAACAATGACTGTTTATATATAAATGACAAAACTTAAAAAAACATGGTTACAGATTTGAACATAATATAATTTACAAAGGAATTTTCTTTCCTGTAGCAATATTTTAAGATAACAATTAAAATGACAAATGAGAGTGTATTAAAACCTAAAAAATCGTATTTTTAGGACTATAAGATGTGCACCTAGGTTTTAGAGGAGGAAAATAGGAAAAAAAATTTTTGAAGCAAAAAATGTGGTAAAATATTGAATAATCTGTGATCTTGCTCCACCACTACACCCCGCCCCCGACAGCGAGCCTGGCAAGCTACATTCAGACTATAAGATGCACCCCCATTCCCCCAAATTTGGGGGGCTGCCTCTTGTAGTCCAAAAATGCGGTAATTTTTAGAGCATTTATGTTAATAATATGTGTATACAAAGAGAGTATATTTATTATTTTTATTTGACAAAGTTTTCCATGTACTTTAAGCATATTACATAGACCTAATTAGTTCAAAAACTTCTCTTTTATAAAGAGGGAGAACAAATCCTTGAGGTATTTCAGGGGACCATTAGAATAACTTAAAGTCATTTTTTAGTTAAAAAGTTTCTTAAAATTTAAACTCAGGGAAGGCTATCAAATAAGCTTAACCAAAAGAGTATAATATAAGCTTTTTGCAAGACAACACATTTTTATGATAATAACTTTAAAAGACATTAATTAAACTTAAAATCAGTTTTCACATTAAATAATTTGTCTAGACCACAGGATTTCGCCTAATTTATATGTCTTTAATTTTTTAGGCCAATAATATATTATACTCTAGTAATGTTATTTGGAGGCAGAAAATGTACCACGTGTAATATACAAACACATAGTACATATGTTACAGAACACACAACAAGGGGGGCCTGGGATGATATACTATTATTGAAAGAAGGCCCCGGGTCCGTTATGTCCGCCGCCAGAGGAAAGACGTCTCTCAATGCCAGAGATTTGTGAAAAGGAAAGGAAACATTTATTTAATGCTATATACAAACTTAAAGTAGTGACCTAATGTCTTCACCAAAATCCCAAAGTCCCTTAAAACACCCACAAACACACAGTCCTTCCTTCCTTCCCCCTTTGCCCAGTCCAGAGTACCATATCTCAGGGAAGGAAATAGAAGTCCATGGCTTAGGTAGTCCTCTGGTTCTTCCCAGTTAGTACTCCCTCTCGACTGGGAGACCTCCCTGGGTTCCCGGCACCCTCAGCTGAGTCGCTGGGATCTCTGCTAAAACCAGGTGGTGGTTCCCCTTTCTAAAGCTGGGGGGGTCCCCACTCTGCCAGGCCGCATGGTTCTCTCCTCAGGGCTGCCGCGTGGTTCTCTTCTCAGGGCTGCGCAGGGTTCTCCTCTCGCTCAAGTCCGCGTGCTTCTCCTTCTCCTCTCAGGGCCAAGGGAGTCTTCACTCTGCCAAAGCTGTGGGGTTCTCTCTTGCAGGGCTGCTCATGGCTCTCCCCGCCTCCAATGGCTGCTGCGTCTCGGTTTAAATCCCGGCGCCAATCTTCCTCTGAAGCCCCATTTCCGGCTCCTGTCACAATTGGCTACAGCTGCCAGATTCTGGGCAGGTGTGGCCCTGTGGTGTGGAGCCAATTATCTCCAGGCTCTTCTGGATCTTATTACAGATCCCTATTTGAGGCTCCCCTCTTGGCTGCACCCTGTTACACATATAGATGACACACATAAAGATGATATTTGTAAAGAACACAATTTTATTTGGTTGTTTTTCATAATTGTTTAACTTATATAGACCTTTTGTAATTTTTCTGTTATTATTTATTTATTTATTATTTTTAAATTTTCAATATACTTTATTGATTATGATATTACAATTGTCCCATTTACCCACCTTCACTCCCCTCCCCCTGCATATCCCTTCCCAACCACATTCCCCCCTTTAGTTCATGTCCATATGTCATACTTAGAAGTTCTTTAGCTTCTACATTTCCCATACTATTCTTATCCTCCCCCTGTCTATTTTCTACCTACCATCTATGCTACTTATTCTCTGTACCTTTCCCCCTTCTCTCCTCCTCCTACTCCCCTGTTGCTATCCCTCCACGTGATCTCCATTTCTGTGGTTCTGTTCCTGTTCTAGTTGTTTGCTTAGTTTGCTTTTGTTTTAGGTGTGGTTGTTAATAACTGTGAGTTTGCTGTCTTTTTTACTGTTCATGTTTTTTATCTTCTTTTTCTTAGATAAGTCCCTTTAACATTTCATGAAATAAGGGCTTGGTGATGATGAACTCCTTTAACTTGACCTTCTCTGAGAAGCACTTGATCTGCCCTTCCATTCTAAATGTAAGCTTTGCTGGATAGAGCAATCTTGGATGTAGGTCTTTGTGTTTCATGACTTGGACTACTTCTTTCCAGCCCCTTCTTGCCTGTAAGGTCTCTTGAGAAATCAGCTGACAGTCTGATGGGAACTCCTTTGTAGGTTACTGTCTCCTTATCTCTTGCTACTAGGATTCTCTCCTTCATTTTAATCTTGGCTAATGTAATTATGATGTGCCTTGGTATGTGCTTCCTTGGGTCCAACTTCTTTGGGGCTCTCTGAGCTTCCTGGACTTCCTGGAAGTCTATTTGCTTTGCCAGATTGGGGAAGTTCTCCTTTATTATTTGTTCAAATAACTTTTCCACTTGTTGCTTTTCCTCTTCTCCTTCTGGTACCCCAATAATTTGGATTGGAGTTGGAATGTTTCAAGATGTCCTAGAGATTCCTAAGCTTCTCCTCATTTTTTTCAATTCTTGTTTCTTCATTCTTTTCTGATTGTGTTTTTTTCTTCCTTCTGGTCCACTCCATTATTTGAGACCCAGTTTTCTTTCCATCATTATTGGTTCCCTGTGCATTTTTCTTCATTTCACTTAGCGTAGTCTTCATTTTTTCATCTAATTTGTGACCAAATTCAACCAATTCTGTGAGCATCCTGATCACCAGTGCTTTGAACTGTGCATCTGGTAGGTTGGCTATCTCTTGGTTGCTTAAAAGTATTGGCTCTGGTGCTTTGATTTGTTCCTCCATTTGAACCATTTTATTTATTTATTTATTTAATTTATTTATTTAGTCCGGATGCGCCTGTTACATAGTGAGGGGTGGAGCCTTAGGTGTTTACCAGGGCAGGGCCACCCCAGTTGCTGGGTGGTGGTGCTGTATGTGGGGGCAGGGTCACAGAGGCAACAATGGCACCTGATCTGCTCTCTGTCGTATTGCAGTCCCCTCTGCCACTTCCCACAAGCAAATTGGGCCGGTTCTGGTGCTGGTTCCTGGGTGGGTGGGCTTGTGTATGTTTATTTTGGACTCTGCAGGTCTCTCCAACGAACTCTCCTATAAGGCTGGGAGTCTGTCCTGGCACCTCAACCTCCATAAGTGTTTTCAATCAGTGCTTTTAGGCTTTATTTCCCAGAGCTGGGGCCCTGGTTTGCACAGCCTGTCTCACTGCCTGTTTTCACCTGGTTTATCTGCATGCAAATGTGTGACTGAGGACAGCCAGCTGCCTTGCCGTCTCACTCGGTCTGCTCGTTGCCTCCCTGTACCTGTGCCCAGGGTCTGCCATGGGTCTGCTTGCCTCCACTTTTTCCTGCCAGGACCACTCTCCTCTGGCCACCGACTCTGCCCCCTTACTGGTCTAGATAAATGGCTGTCAGGACTTCTGTACAGTTTACAGTTCAATTTTCTGTCTGTTTTTTTTGTATCTAAATTTTGTTGTCCTTAATTTTGGTTGTGCAAGGAGGCACAGTGTGTTCACCTACGCCTCCATCTTGGCCAGAAGTCCTCTGTAATTTTTCTAATTTCTTTTAGTTTGCCATTTTAATGCATTCAGGAATTAGAACAATTTACTTTTACTTTTATTTTTAAAAATATATTGTCATAATTTATACTTTTTAGTACCAAAACCATGTCACTTCTTTTAATTTAAATTTTTAACTCTTAGAAACCTTAATTTCCAATGATAACCAAAACTAAGCAGCCAGTGTTCCCTAGACTGGCTTTTATGGACACATTTTATAACCTGTAGAAACATAGGTTCTTCTATTGGCAAATATATTTACTCTTAAGAAATATACCTTTAACAAAGATATTTATTGACAAGATGCTCATTAACAGCTCCAAATCCGCTCCACAGTCTTTCTGCAATAAAAAGCCAAAAACTGGTGAACCAAGACTTGTCTAGCAATTAGTGTTTTAGCATTTCAAAATATTTAGATATTCAATAACTTTAATTAAAATTCATTAATTTAGAAAGGAATATCATAGCTGAAAATGTTGATTTAATTAGATATAGCTAAGGTTTTTATTCTTTAACCTTTTTGATAAGATTTACCTTCCAAAAATTTGCATACTAAGAGATGGTCCAGATTAAGAGATTGCATATTAAGAGATCAAGACCAGGTATTTGCACTTCAAAGACAGACTTTGGTTTTGGAGTTGTAGAGGGTAGAGGAATGGGGTGTTAGCATTTATTAGCCTCAGAAGACTTCTTTAGTTCAGAAACAGTCTTTAAAATTTCTTATTAACTTAAAAAAATTTACTTGTGCTCCTCCTAGAAGCTTTTAATTTCCAAATTAACATATGCTTCCCATTTATTAGACCGTTGGCCAAAAAGGAAACAAGGACGATATTTAAAGCGAAGGCAGTTTCAAGGAGAGCTTACCTTATTTTTTTTAACTTAAATTCACGCTTTAACTGCCTTAAATTTGCTTTGGCTGATTCTTCCTTTTCTCCACACAGGCCTTCTGAAAAAGCCCACAGGATTGCTGGGGGTATATCCGTAATACTGGGCACCACTCTGGCTTTACCCCCCACCATTATCCATTCCTGGGATTTCCCCTGCTCTTCCCCACCCAGCATGTTGTTGTTCACAGTCCACTCAACTCAGGGATTTTTCAGGGTATCCAAACCCTGCGGTTCATTCAGATAAGCTGAAGAATCCACAAAGAGGACTGGGTGGAATAGATGTTGCTTTCATTATTCACATTGCCAGGAGCTCTGATTGTGGTGGGTCAGCAAGCAAGACCACATGCCCCTGTGTCTGAGACTTGTTTTAAGGGGTCCCAGACAAAGGAAATATGTGTCCTATGCATGACTCTAAACTACATTATCTCAGTTTGAAAAAATAAAGGTCAAGAAGCAGTCACAAGACAGTAGCCACTCCCAAAACATGATAAAGTGGAAGTTACAAACAATTTCCAAAACTATATGCATTCCTTCTGGCCAGAAGCCCTGGTCAGCCCTCAGTGATGGGAGGGGGAAGGGCCATGTCCATTGACCCCACAACTGTGCAGTGCGATGTAAAATACTGACACTGGGGTGCTTGGGGAGCGTAGTGTGGGAGCTCCATGTACTTTTACACCTTTTCTGTAAATCTAAAACTGTTCCCAAATTTAAAGTTTATTAAGTCCTTGGTGTTTACTCAAAGGAATTGAAAACATGTCCTCACAAAAATGGGCACACAGATGTTTATAGCAGTTTTATTCATAATTGTCAAAACTTGAAAGCAGCAAAGATGTCCTTCAATAGCAATGGAATAAATAAAATGGTTCATCCAGACAATGGACTATTATTAGTGCTTAAAAGAAATGAGCTACTTAAGTCTTGAGACGACATGGAGGATCCTTCAGTACATACGACTAAGGGAAAGAAGCCAACCTGAAAAGACTACATAGTGGATGATTCCAATTATATAACATCCTAGAAAAGGCAAAATTATGGAGACAATGAAAAGATCAGGGTCAGAAGGGAGGAAGAAGTGATTGGTGGAGCACAGAGGATTTCTAGGGCAGTGGAACTGCTCTGTATGAGACTGTAATGATGGATACAAGTCATTGTACATTTGTTCAAACCCATAAAATGTAATGTACCAAGAGTGAACTCTAATGTACACAGTGGACTTTGGTGATGATGATGCATCAGTGTGGTTTCCTCTATTGTCACAAAGGTACCACCCTGCTGTGTGTGTAAACAGTGGGGGAGGCTGTACTTTAATGTGTGCGAGCAGGAGGTATACAGGAACTCCATGTACTTTCCACTCAGTTTTGCCATGCACCTAAAACTGCTCTAAAAAATAGTCTTCTCTTTAAAAAATGTATTAAAAAGCAAAACTGTCAGCAGAACCTGGTTTCTGTTTAATTCTGAGTCTTGCTCTCCCTCCTGTCAGCTCTTGTCATGTAGAATGATGAGTCTCTCTGGTTCGACTGATGGTCCCAGTGTTCGTTGGTTGTGCAGCATAATTATTAATAGCAACTCCTTTTACTCTCAAAGTGTCCCAGTTTAGATAATGAATTATATGGCCACCCAGCTCTCTCTGTGGACCTCTGGGCCAGTGCTCTGGGACCACATCCTCCCAGCTTTAAGGCCAAGAGAAAGGAGAGGTCTGTTTCTCTGTAGTTTTGACAAAAGTCCCAGCACTGTGTCTGCCCCTGTTAGAGTTGGGAGACCAACAGAGAAGCTGTGGTCAGTCTGGGGGTGAATCGTGCCCCCATTGCCCAAGTCTGGCCATGTGCCCATGGGGGCAGTAGGGCTGGAACAGCTGTACCCCAACTGCTTTAGAAGGATGAAAGGTTTGTATCTGGGCTAAACTGAATGCACACCAGGCAGGCAAAAGTACAGATGTCACCCAGCTGGGTATTGATGAGCTTTTCAAATGGTTTCCTTTGCATCTTCCCAAACCAGAGTGCTTTAAGGCTTCACTCTTAAGTGCAAGGGTCTCTCTCACTTTGCATCATGGTTAGTGAGCTAAGAATCACACGTATCACAGACTCTCTGGTCTTGGCCACAGTTCACAGTTATGGATTGTTTCTGTGATGTTGTTGTCTTCACTGTGATACTGGACTGTTTGTGAATTGTGATTTATAGTTTATTCTAGTTTCTTTTACACTGTACGCATGAGCAAAGTAGAAATTTTGCTCTATATGGAGGTATATTGTGAATTCCACCTGACGTATGTGTCATTGGTGGGGAATGAGAGAGAACCCATTTTCTATAACTAGAGGTCTCAGGACCACCCAGCAGGGCCTGAACAGTCCTCAGCATGCTGGGTTCTGGGAAAGTCCACCCACTTAGACAGTTGAAATAAACACTGATTAAGGTCCTAGACTCAGAGGGTGGAAAGCCCTGTGTCCTCAGGACTGTCCTCAGGACTGTCAAAGCTGTGTGACCTTGGCAGATTAATCTCTCTGAGACTAAATGAGACTAATAATCATGCTTCCCTTATCTCACAGCACTGCTTTAGGAATAAGATAATGCATAGGAAATACTTAGTAACCCAGGCTTAGTAACCCTCATGCCAACCCAGGCTGCCTTAAGGCAGTGCAACTTCAAGTGTGGTCTGCAGTCCTGAAGCCACAGCTGGGACTTGTTAGAAACACAGGCCCTTGGGCCCCATCTCACACCTGTGAACCAGAATCTTTGGCACTGGGGTTTCAGTGATTTAGATGCATGCAAAGTGTGAGAATCACTGCCTTAAAGCTCCTTTGCATGAATCCCTGTTCCTGAGTGTAGTGCTTCTAAGCCATGGACTTACTATTGTGGCAAGTGATAGGAGGAAAGAAGGTAATGCAGAAGGGATGATGTTGGGAGAGGGAGTTATTGGCACCTGAGGAGTACTCTCCAGCTGCTGGGACCTGGGCTCTGTCTGGAGGTGCAGGAGGAACTTTCCATAAAAGTGAGCAGACTCCTGGGGCCACACTTATCAGGAAAATGTTAGGATGAGAAGAAGGAGGCTGTGTAGCTATTCTATGATGAAGCTCTTACTTTGTGGACGTCTTTCACTCTCTCTTGTCCTGATTTTCCTCCCTTGCCTTCAAACCTGTTCTCAGGATTCTATTCTCAACTCTGTCCTCCACACGTGGTTGTATCTGCCTGTGTGGTCTCACCCATGCCCACAGCCTCAGCCACCATGCTTCAACGTCTGGAGTCCTTACTTCTCTCTGGAACTCAGGTGAGAGCTTTTAATGCCATCAGAACTTTGCACCAGGCCTCTCAGTCACCTCTGACTTTAAATACCCAATGTAGACTCAGTGACCATCCTCTCTCAAACCTGATTTTGCCTCTGTATTCCTTGCCCTGATGAATGACTTCTTCCAACTATCTTATCCAATCCCATATACCTTCTACTCCAGCCACACTAGGCTCATCAGACTAGTAGCAGATTCTCAAATGTGTACTGAATATTCCTCTCTCCATGGCTTCAGTAGTACCTCCACCCAAATACTTTCAATCTGTCATCTGCCCAGGTATTGCCTACTCAGTCTTCTTCCTCTTTCTAGTCAGTGGCACCACTGTCCATTTAGTTGCTGAAGCTGCAAATCAGAGAGTCATCATGGCCTCGGTGTTTGTTTGTTTTTTTCCCCACCCATACATAGCAGAACATCTGCAGGTCCTGCTGTCTGTCTTTAGTATATTCCCAGGATTCCCAGTTCTTTCTCCTCTGCCACCAACTTAGTCCAAGTCATTATCACTTCTAACCCACATGGAGATTAAACTTCCTAGTAGGTCTCCCTACTTCTGTCCTTCTTTTACTGAACAATCAAAACCATATTTCCAAACTGCAGAAAATATTACTCCCTAGCTATAAATACACCAATAACTTTCCATCTGTCTTAGAATAAAATTCATACACCTAATCTTCAAAGGCTTAATATGCTTTTTTTGTTTACTTGCTTATAAGCACAGTGACCAGATCCATCTAGTTAGCTGTCACAGTTCCAGTGCCAAAAACAATGCCATGTCAGAATAGGTACTCAGTAAACATTGGTGGAATAAATGTCTAATATGTCTTTCCAAATTTTCTAGCTTGAATTAATTCCTTTGTCCTTTATATCTGGCCATAGGTTGGGTTTCAAGGGAACAGACTCTGAGGCAGAGGAAACACTGGAGTGTGGTCTTGGGTGCAGCACCTGTGAGGGAGCAAGAGAAGCAGGAAAGGATGGATGGAGTTGCAAATGAGACCTCAGCTGATCCAAGGGGAACTCATAGCTGGGGTGGCCTTTCAGACATGTCTTTAACTGAGGCAAGGCTCTTGTAACCCATATCTGTCAGTCCTTTCATGTCTTTGCAGTCCCTAGAGAGGGGTATAACATTTAGCATGGCAGATTTTCTGGCTGAGGGCAGCTCCTGGAAAAGGACCCAGCTGTGAGCTGATGGCAACCGACATTCCTGGTGCTGAGGGAAGGAAGTCATACAGGGGCAATCTGGGCAGCCCATTTGTTGTCCACTACCCACCCCCAGAATAGCATTCAGTACTATCTGCTTCATATTACTTACTTGTGTAAGTCCATCTCTCTCTCAATTTATCAATCCCCAGAGGCCAGGAACTAGGATTTTTCCATTTGTGTCCCCTTTAATGTTTGACACATATCATGTGTTTAGTAAATGGTATTTGGATTTGATTTAGCAGGAAAAAATTGTAGCTAAGAATTGCTTTTATCTTTGGGAAACACTCAGTGCATATTCTACAAAAAGGTTAATGAAAACTCTCAGTTGGAGAGGGGAGGCCCTCCACAGGTTCCGAGAAAAGTAGGCAAGGGAACTGAGCAAGCAAATCCCCTGCTTAAGGAATAAGTTTCATACTCCCAGCTATTGGGCACCTTCCTCTTTGTGAAAAGCAGAATATGAGTGGGTGCTGAGAGCCACAGATTTGGACCTTTGGCATGTAACATCCTGGGGTAGGAGTGTTGTTATAAGATGGAAATTTGGGGGGGAGTTCAATGTGTTTTTCTGCTTTCTGTTCAGACATAACACCCAGAATACACAGGCTGGAGGAAGGAACCAGAAGGAAGAGGAACAATTGAGAAAAATAATGGGATTCAAGCCTGTTAGTAAAAATTTTGATATCTCTCTAATGGAGGAGTAATTGAGCAATAAGACAGGGAACGCTAAGCATAAGGCTGTTGACAGGGATTATCAATTTAAGGTTGAACTATATCAGGTCCATCGTGGTGCCAGACTCTCCACCCAGCTGGAATGGCTTCTGTCTCTTTCACTCTTTGTTTCTCAGACTCACAGCTGTTGGGGTTTACCAGCTCTACTCCCACTGAATGAGGACAGCGAGGGGTAGCAGGGCAGGGCAGAAGGAGTCTCATTGTTTTAGGAATAGGAGGAGCAGCTAGAATGGAGAGACAAAACCAATCCCCTTGGACTGTGACAAAATGCTATGACTGTGTCCTTTTTTTGGACTCCAATATTAAACACATAAAAGGCAGAGACCAGAGTGGATCATAATACCTTTGAGGTTTTATTGTCATGTAGTTTTATACTATGGGAATACGATTATGTCCCCAGCTATGTGTATTTGAAATCACCAACCAATGCAGCCAGCTTCTTGTTTCTCCTTTTTATGGAATGTATTGGGGTGACATTGGTTAACAAATTTACACAGGTTTTCAGTGCACAGTTGTATAACACAACATCTGTACACTGTGTTGTGTGTTCTCTACCCCAAACCAAGTCTCCTCCCATCACCATTTATCTCCCCTTTAACCTGTTCTACCTCCTCCCAACCCACCCCATGGGCAATCTCCACACTGTTGTCCATGTTTATGAGTTTTTCCTCTTTTTAAATTTTGCTCAATTCCTCTACTCTCCACACCCTCACCCTTGACAGCTGTTAACCTGCTCTTTCTGTGAATATGCCTATATTTTGCTTGTTAGTTCATTTTTTCCAGCCATCTTTTTAATAACCTCTCTTCTGTGTCAAGTGGCAGGGCCATACCTTACTCATCAGAGAAGGTGGTTTAAGCAAATTTCACATACATTATGGCTTTGAATGGTTTTTTTGTATTTCTTATTTTAAAGGCCTTAGGGACTTTGTACATGCTGAGCATAGTGGGCAGTTGACTGGAAGGCTCCAAAGTTTATTCAGCAACTTTGTCCCAACAATCTCACCATATCCAGCATTATCCAATCAGACAAACACTGAAACTGGAGTCTGGCCAGATTATGAAGATTGACAATTGGACTGGCTGGCAGGCACTAAGTGTCCTGGGGCAGGACAGCCTCAGTGGGCCCGACTGTGTGTTCTGGACATCTCACATGAACTTCTGGGGCCCTGTAGGTAAGTGGAGCCCAATGGTGGTAGAGACAGACCTGATAATACAAGAATGGCCATTTGGAAAGTGGGTGAATCTTGTCAGGGAAACTTTCTGTTTTTGGTTGAATGGTATCGCCCCTGCTCCACCCCCTCACAAAAAATATGTTGAAGTCTTAACTTCTAGTACTTTAGAGTGTGAACTTTTGAAAATATAGTCTTTACAGAGGTCATCAAGGTAAAATGTGGTCATCAGGTGGGCTGTGATCCAATGACTGGTTTCCTTCTAAGGAGAGATTTGGACGCAGAGACAGGCACACATGGAAGGAAGGAGAATGATGAAAAGACATACAGGAGAAGATGGCCATATGACTGGAGTGATGCCCCTACAAGGCCAGGAAGGACAAAGGACACTGGGAAACCTCAGGGTTGACAGCAGAGGCCAAGGAGGACTCTCTCCCAGAATTGTTGGAGACAGCACAAACCTGCTGACACCTTGATTTTGAACTTCTAACCTTCAGAACCATAAGACAATACATTCTATTGTTTTAAACTACCTAGTTCTTGGTACTTTGTTATGGCAGCCCTAGGAGACTACTATAATCTCCAAGAAAAACTGTGGCAAAGAGAATAAGGACAAGTAGCACATGACATAGTGAGAAGCAGGCTTTATTGGGGAAACTTACAAGTGCACAGTGGCCAAAAAGGGACAAGAAATACCCCCTCCTCCTTCTCTCATCCCACAGAATGGTTAGGACACAACATGGGGCTGTACTCTAGGGGAAGAGTCAGGTCCTCTGTGTCTCCACCTTTCTACAGTATCTTTGTATAAGCAGCCTTGTGTGGGAAACAGGAGGCTCTGGCACAGGCATCTATGTTTCGATGCCAGTTGTGCAGGGACTGCCAACTTCTTGTAGTTGGAAGCCTGATAGGAGTTGAATGTGAACTGCAACCCTGCTTCTGAGAGCAGTGGAAACTTTGATCCCTTTCACTCACTGCTAGGCCCACTTACTGGCATTCCTATTGTTTCTGCAGGTGGAATCATCCTTGATATGTGCTGGAGGCAGGATTTAGGGATGTGCTGCTCTTCTTCAGATGATACCAGAGCAAGAGACGCAGGCAGAGGTGCTGCAGATAAAACCTGGGAGGGTAATGACTCAGGGTATTGTACACTGCCCAGCAGTGATGACTGGACACCGGATTTTGGATCAGAGCCACAGAAAAGTAGATGGGATATAGGGAAAGAGCCCAGGGGTGAGCACTGGGACACCCAGACCTCAAGTCTAGGTCTGTGACTAGTGCTGCATTCCAAGGGGAGGAAAAAGAGGCTGTGGGCACTGTTGAAGTTCAGTTCACAAAAATCAGTGTGCTCAGCATACCATAAGGATGGCTTTTACAGGACTGGTTCAGGGTCTGGGGGAAATGGAAGGAACCCAAACCTGCAAACAGAGGAAGGAGTGGGTGGATGGGATGGGTGGCAGCTGGGGAGACAGCCAGCCAGTGACAGACCACTCCGGTGGGAACACAGAGACAACGGGAATCAGAGAGGTGAACAAACTGGAAACAGAACTTCACATGGAATTAATCTTGTTTACAGTGATGATTTATATGGATGACATCTTCTTCCTGTTTGCTTAGTTTTTCCATGAAATCCTCAAGGGCATAGACCAAACTTGGTGTATCTTTGTTTTCTCCATGCCTGACTGAGTACTGCCACAAAATAGGTGTACAAAAAAAAAGTTTAATGTTGTGTGGATTACTATTATGGCTACTGCATGAAGAAATTATTTTTGTATTGTGGCCCTGGAGAAAAGAGGTTTTAGTATGATTTCTTCCTCATTTGTATGGAGGGTGAGCTCTCATCTCCCCCTACAGAGATGGGATAGCTGATACAGTGTTGGATGGTGATTTTGGAGTTCAATGGAAGTCAAACATTGAATACCACCTTACTTCAGAAATCCACACTGGGCAGAGACATTTGGATGGGACTGGACATAATGGAGGGTCACTTTCCCCAGAACTGATTAGTTCTCCAAGGATGTGATAGGCCAGGTTCTGCCTGAAGCAACAACCCAGCATTTGAATGGATGAGAATATTTCTGAGGTGAAGCTAAATTCCATAAACATAGAATATCTTGTGAGGTCCCAAAGTGATGGAGAAGGAAGTGGAAGTTACACTAACCTCCTCTCAGGACCAATCTGGAGTCACAACTAAATTGTAGAGAAATCATCCTGAATAACCAACTGAACATTAACTGGAGGGAAGCCTTATAACCATGGACAGACAGAAGAAACCACTTCACCACAACATGACTGGTATGGAGTGTGGAGGAGACCTGAGAGAGCTGGCTGGGCTTCTGCAGGTGGCAGCTGAAGTTCCAGAGGGATATTTTTGCAATCAGGAGGTTTCCCATGAGAACTGTGGGGTCTAAACCCCATGCTTGTCTCTCCAGCCTACAGCACCAGTGCTGGGAAAGGAACCCAGATAGTATCCAGCTGTGATAAGCAGTGGGGCTTCTGTCTGCCAGGAAGAAACAGCTGGAGACACAGAGAGCCTTTTAAAGGGCCAATGCACAAAATTTCATTTGTAGCCTCTTACCCTGGGCTCTGTCAGAGGGAGGGCAGAGTAAACTACAGACAAGTGAGGAGAATCTGGGGCTGGTGGCTCGGGGGAGAAAAAAGAAGGAACAGCCACCAGGATCCCTGTGCTGAGTCATTCCCCATACTGCAGAAACATCTTTCTCAGGCAGAGCACTCCCTTCCAAGTGGCATCAGCCACTGCTTGATTGCTTGAGAAGCAATAGCCCTGTCCAAAGGAATTACTCTGCCCCACTCTGTGGAGCTTAAGCTGAGCTGCTGATTACAGCTGGAAGCTATTTCACTGATTAAGTTTAACATCTAAGGTGGATTTCTGGGTATTCTGAGACTTTAGCTGACTCTCCCCTGGTCCTGGTACTGGTAAAATCTGGCCTTGGTGCCCAGCTTGGTACTTTCTGCACACACCAAGGCCCTACAGAGGAATCCACAAGCTGTGGGTCACTGATAGCTTCAAACAGGTTGCCCAGGCCAATCACAATCTGAGTCTGATAAAGGCCTGTACCAGAGTCTTTGCAGATCTACCTAACATGTAGAAACAAATACTAAGAAGCAGCCAAAATGGGAAGGCAAAGAAACAGACCCCAAATGAAAGAACAAGAGAATTCTCCAGAAGAAGAACTAGAAGAAATGAAGGCAAGCAATTTATCATATAGAAAATTCAGAGTAATGATTATTAGGATACTCAACAGTAAGAAAAAAGACATGGGGACCATAAAAAAAGGAACAGTCAGAAATGGAAAATGCAATATCTGAAATAAATAATGCACTGGAAGGAATAAACAGTAGGTTAGATGAAGCAGAAGATCAAATCAGTGATTTGGAAAACAAGATAGAAAAAGCACCCAAGCAGAGCAGCAACCAGAAAAAAGAATTTTGAAAAATGAGGAGAGCTTAAGAAACATTTGTACAACATGAAGTATAAAAACATCCGCATCATGGTAATACCAGAAGGAGAAGAGAGTGAGCAAGGGATCAAGAACCTACTTGAAAACTTTTCTAATTTGGTGAAGGAAAAAGGCACACAAGTCCAGGAAGCTCAGAGAGACGCAAACAAGTTGGACATAAAGAAGCATATATTCAGACACATCATAATTAAGATGGCAAGGTTTAAAGACAAGCAGACAATCCTAAAAGCTGCAAGGGAAAAGCAGGTATTTACCTACAAGGGAGCTTCAATTAGACTGTCATCTGATTCCTCAACAGAAACATATCAGGCCAGAAGGGAGTGATGTGAGATATTCAAGATGATGAAAAGCAAAGACCTTCAACAAGGCTACTTTACCCAGCAAGGCTATCATTTAAAATCAAAGGAGAAATAAGGAGCTTCCCAGACAAGAAAAATCTAAAGCAGTTTGTTAACACCAAACCACTACAAAGGTTAAAGAAGAAGAAAAAGAGAAAAAAAAACACAAAGGAAAATAGTCTAACAATAAAATGTCACTAAATACATATCTATCAATAATTACCTCGAATGTAAGTGGTTTAAATGCTCCAACCAAAAGACATAGGGTAGCTGAAAGGATAAAAAAAAACAAGACCTGTATATATGCTGCCTTCAAGAGACCCATCTCAGATTGAAAGATACACACAGACTAAAAATAAAGGGATGGAAAAAAATATTTCATGCAAATGGAGAGGAAAAATAAGCTGGGGTAGTAATACTTATATCTTGACAAAATAAACTTTAAAACCAAGGCTATAGTACAGAGACAAAGAAAGACACTATATAATGATAAAGGGAACAATCCAACAAGAGTATATAACCATAGTAAACATTTATGCACCCAACATAAGAGCACATAAATATGTAAAGCAAATATTGATGGACATAAAAGGAGAGATTGCCAGAAATACAGCCATAGTTGGGAATTTTAACACCTCGTTGACTTCAATGGATAGATCTTCCAGGCAGAAAATCAACAAGGAAAGAGCAGCCTTAAATGACACGCTAGATCAAATGTATTTAATTGATATCTTCAGAGCACTTTATCCCGAAGTAGCAGAACATACATACTTTTGAAGTGCACATGGAATGTTTTCTAGAATAGATCACATTAAGACACAAACCAAATCTCAATAAATTTAAAAAGACTGAAATCATATCAAGTATCTTCTCCAACCATGGTGCTATAAAGCTAGAAATCAATCACAAGAAGGACACTGAAAACACACACAAAGACATGGAAGCTAAATAACATGTTATTAAACAATGAATGAGTCAACCAAGAGATCAAAGAAGAAATCAAAAGATACCTTGAAGCAAATGAAAATGAGAGCACAACAATCCAAAATCTGTGGGCAACAGGGAAATCCACAGTATTACAGGCCTATCTCAAAAAACAAGAAAAAGCTCAAATAAATGGTCTAACTTTACACTTAATGGATCTTGAAAAACAACAACAAACAAAGCCCAAAGTGAGTAGAAGGAAGGAAATAATAAAGATCAGAGCAGAAATAAATGAAATAGAGTCTAAAAAATGATACAAACTGTCGATGAATTCAAAAGCTGGTTCTTTGAAAAGATAAATAAGATTGAAAAACCATTAACCAGACTCATCAAGAAAAAAAGAGGACCCTAATAAATAAAATCAGAAATGAAAGAGGAATAATAATCACTGACACCAAAGAAATACAAAGGATTGTATGAAAATATTATGAACAACCATATGCCAACAAATTGGACAGCCTGGATGAAATGGATAAATTCCTAGAAACACACAATCTTTCAAAACTTGCTTAGAAAAAAGTAGAGAATCTGAATAGACCGATTACACCTAGTGAAATTAAAGCAGTAATCAAAGAACTACCAACAAACAAAAGCCCAAACCAGTTGGTTTCACAGGTGAATTTTACCAAACATTCTGAGAAGAACTAACACCGCTCCATCTTAAACTATTTCAAAAAGTTCAAGAGGAGGGAAGACTCCTAAACTCATTTTATGAGGCCAGCATTATCTTAATTGCAAAACAAGATAAAGACACTACAAAAAAGAAAATATAGGCCAATGTTCCTGATGAACATAGATGCTAAAATTGTCAACAAAATATCAGCAAATCAAGTTCAGCAATGCATCAAGATCAAATGCCATGATCAAGTGGGATTTATTCCAGGAATGTCAGGCTGGCCCTACATTTGCAAATAAATAAGTGTGATTCATCACATAAACAAAATGAAGAATAAAAACTACATGATCCTATCAGTAGAGGCAGAAAAAGCATTTGATAAAATCCAGCACCCATTTATGATTAAAGAAAACTCTCAGCAAAGTGGGAATACAGGGAACATACCTAAACATAATAAAAGCCATGTATGACAAACCCATTGCCAGCACAATAATCAACAGGCTGAAACTACAATTGTTCCCCTTAAGATCTCAAACAAGACAGGGATGTCTGCTTTCACTTCTCTTATTTGACATAGTACTGGAAGTCCTAGCCACAACACTCAGACAAGAAGACATAAAGGCATCCAAATTGGAAAGGAAAAAGTAAAACTGGCTTTATTTGCAGATGACGGGATACTGTACATAGAAAACTCCAAAGATTCCACCAAGAAACTACTAGAACTGATCAATGAATTCAGCAAAGTAGCAGGATACAAAGTAATATCCAGAAATCAGTTGCATTTTTTATGCCAATAATGAATTAACAGAAAAGGAAATTAAGGAAACCATTCCATTCACAATTACTTCAAAAAGAATAAAATACCTAGGAAAAAATGTAACCACAGGTGTAAAAGACTTGTATTAGGAAAATTATGACACTGAAGAAAGAAACTGAAGAAGATACAAATAAGTGGAAACATAGACCATGCTCATAGATAGGAAGAATTAACATCAGTAAAATGTCCATACTACCAAAAGCAACCTATAGGTTCCATGCAATTCCTATCAAGATTTCAATTATGTATTTTCCAGAACTAGAATAAATATTTCAAAAATTTATATGGAACAACAAAAGGCCCTGCATAGCAACAGCAATCCTGAGAAAGAAAAACAAAGTTGGAGGAATCACGCTACCTAATATCAAACTATACTACAAGGCCATAGTAATCAAAACAGCACTATACTGGCATAAAAACAGACACACAGATCAATAGAACAGAATAGAGATCCTATAAATAAACCCATACATTTATAGTCAATTAATATTTGACAGAGGAAGCAAGCACATACAATGAACTAAAGATAGTTTGTTCAATAAATGGTGTTGGGAAAATTGGACAGATACGTGTGGGAAAATGAAACTAGTCCACCTTTTTATACCACACACAAGAATAAACTCAAAATAGATCAAAGACTTAAATGGTAGATATGAAACCATAAAAATTGTAGAAGAGAACATAAGCAGCAAAATGTCAGACATTGTTCATAGAAATATTTTATTGGATATATCTCCCCAGGAAAGGGAAACAGAAGAAAAAATAAACAAATGAGGCTACATCAAACTAAAACGTTTTTGCACAGCAAAGAAAGCCCATCAACAAAACAAAAAGACAACCCACAGAATAACAGAACATATTTACCAATACATCTGATAAGGGGTTAATATCCAAAATTTATAAACAACTTACAAAACTCAACACCAAAAAAACAAACAACCTATTGGGTAAAGAACCTGAATAGATACTTTTCCAAAGAGGACATACAGATGTCCAATAAACACATGAAACGATGCTCATCATTAATCAGCAGAGAAATACAAATTAAAACCACAAGAAATACTATCTTACATTTGTTAGAATGGCTATCATCAATAAATCAACAAACAAGTGATGGTGAGGATGTGGAGAAAGGGGGACACTTTTGCATTGTTGGTGGGTATGCAGGTTGGTTCAGCCACTGTGGAAAGCAGTAGAGAGATACCTCTGGGCCTTTTGACCCAAAGATCCCTCTTCTGGGAATATACCCAAAGGAGCCGAAAATACTAATTCAAAAGAGCATAAGCACCCCTATGTTCATTGCTGCATTATTTATAATAGCCAAGATATGGAAGCGTCCATCAGTAGATGATTGGATTAAACAACTATGGGACATTTACACAATGGAATAATATTCAACTGTAAAAAAGAAGAAAATTTTACCCTTTGCAATAGTGTGGACAGATCTGGAGAACACTATGCTAGGTGAAATAAGCCAGTTGGAGAAAGATAAATACCATATGATTTCACTCATATGTGGAATCTAATAAATAAACTGAACTAACAAGCAAAGTAGACACAGGCTCGTAGAGAGGAGGATGACAGCTAAGGAGGGGGTAGTTTAGTGGGTGGAAGAATTGAGAAAAAAGAAAGATGACTCCATGGACATGGACAACAGTGTGGTGATGTGCAGAGATGTGTGTGTGGGGGAGGTATAACAGTACTAAATGGTAATGGAAAAAATATGATAAAAAATAAAAAAAAAGAGAAGTCCACACTGGGTAGGGGATGTTTGGACTAGCCATGTGAAGTAGATGTGAGCTGATAGAAGTACCAAGACTGTCCTACATAGTCAATGAGGCTCCCTGGACCTCAGGGTCATATGGAGAAGGTCAGAGACCACTCTGGCTTAAACATTTTCAGCAAATTGTATGGGCCTCAAAGTGTCATCTGTCATCATGGAAATAGGAATTGCAGTAGGGCAGACCTGGCACAGTGGGACACAGATTCAGTAACATTTGTAAAGATCAAAGAATCATTTTTACATAGAAAAATGTTCAACTCCCCTCTCAGTCCATTCTCCAGCCCTCCCCACCATCTTCTTCAACCTGTGTCCCATGAAAAGTGGCAAGGAAGAGATCAGGAGAGACGTGAGAAGCAAGACTACTGAGGAAACCTCCCCAGTTTGGTGGGGTTCCTCCTTAGCACCTCACCCAAGAAGCTGTCACCCATTGGGCCCCAGGAACACTGGGGTATAGATACTGTTGAGTGGGGTAGGCTTATCTAAGCATTCGCATAATTGTTTTTGCTTTCCCCCCTTGCTCTCTATTGGGATTTTGACAAGCTTCTTATCAAACTGAATGACTTATTTTCATAATACAGAACTCTGTACTATGTTAGGGAATGTGCCTCTCTAGCCCATTTTTCTTTTTATTAGAGAATGCCAAAGGAAAAGAAAAATTTAGTATATTGAATTTCTAGTGGTCAGGAAAAAAAAAAGGATATCTGAGTACTTAAAAAGAGATTTCTCACAGGTTAGATGGAAAGGGTGCTTAACACAGTCCTTCCTAATTTCCTGGGGGTATTTCCATTGGGGAGAACTTGTGATTTAAGGGATGGAAAAAGAGAATGTATTAGCTTATGACCTGTAAAGGTCAGGGGTACAGTTAGCTGTAAACATGGCTGAGTTTGGGGGCCCAGACAATGTTATCAGGACTTGTCTCTCTGTTCTGCTAGATCGTCTAGATTGGTTTCATTCTCAGGCAGATCCCCCTCAAGTGGTAAGGACAACCCCCTCCCCCACCATGGTTCCAGGCTCACATTCAACTAGCTAGCATGTCTATGGGAAAGAGAGAGCCTTTTGCCTAATAGTTCCAGCTAAAGCCCTATAGAGGTGACATTTTAGGTCATATATTGCTTCCAAACCCATCACTGTGCTGCAGGACACACAGTGCCCACATTGTCCAGGCCTGGCTCACTTGCCCAGCCCTGGAGCAAGAGAGTGGGTTCAGCCCCACCTCAACCTCAGGGACTTATATATAGGAAAATGGGGAGAGGGCGGCAGGGAGGGAAAGTGGTTTCACAAAAGAAAACCACGGCACTTTAGTCAAAACAGAGGCAACAGAATGCTGGACAGAACTCATCCATCACAATATTTCTTCATTCCTCCAACAAGACCTAGAATATTTACTCAGTCATATGTCAAGTTGTCCAAGGTAGAGCAGCTGACCAAAGACTATGTTGGTCACTCTTTTGTGGTCACTGAGCAACTTCTTTCCTTTAGCTTCTATTCTAGAGATCATAATGAAATGTAGGAAAAGATGGGCTCCTTCCCAGATGTTTTTGGTTACCCTCCTTCCATCTGTTTTCCCCTCATTTCTTTACAACTCCAAGTAGCAGGATGGCTCAGAGAGTGGTGGTGGCTTTGGTACATCTGTCATTCTGCTCAAAGATTCCAGTATGATCACTGCAACTTCCCACCCAGTCCTTAGCGCATCCAAATGGGTTCCTCCCCTGCTTTTTAAAGTAGAGACAAAAGCAGCTTTCATCCATACCTTGGAATGTAATATGGTTTGAATCTGGGTGGAATGTCAAGCCCCAGAACCCTTTCTGACTCTGCTGGATGGAGATGTGATTGAGCAGCTGAAGTGGTGGTGAGGAAGGAGACTAAGGAGTGATATCTACCCGGTGGCCACAGAGGTTCTGAGGGCCAACTGTGCAGTAGCAGGGGTAGGGGCTACTTCTAGTCTGTGCCCACAGTGGGTAGACATTTTATAGACTGGCCAGCACAGTGCAAAGTCCCTGCTGGGACATGGGCCTAATCCTCAGGGTACCTGAGTCTCTCCTCAGCAAGCCCTCAGCAAGTAGGGGCTTGCTGAAGAGGAGGCACTTGGCTCATGCTGGAGGCCATGATGGGGTATCTTATTTTGTCTCCACCATTCCTCATGTTCTTTTTTGGACTATCATCAGCCCCATTCAAGGCACATGGATCAAGAGACTAAGAGTGGGGGATGGTTTTATCCAAAGAAGGGAGAAGGGTTGCAGGGGGGCACACAGTGCCCACTGTGCCTCAGAGCACAGGGCTTCTCTGATGACACTTGGGTTCTGCGATATGAACACATTGCAATGACAGATTTGGGTCTGTAATGGCTAGAGCCAGTCACAGATAGTGTCCATAACTGCATCCAGATGGAACTGTACTTTGGCTCAGCCAGCGAGGGGGGGCTGGGGGCAGTTTATAGGTTCTCATAGTGTAGGTACAGTTGCTGTTAGTGCTATGCTCAGCTTCCACGAAGCAGTGTTCCTGGGGTTTTGCCTCGGGCTGTTTGTTTTAGAGGTATGAATCCCTGAGGACCCTATACTGTGTGGGGCTCACTTTGGATGTGACAGTAAGTGAGGCAGAACCCACTTGCCCAATTTAACAGTGGAAGAGAAAGGGAAGGGAGAGCAGAGGGTCCACGTGTGCCCACCACCCATCTGGAAATTTACCCAGACCAATGGAGGAAGCCCCTCAAAATGAAGGTGACAAGTCTTTGCTGGAACCAGGCTGTGACTCCTCAAAGAACCAAAACAGCTTCACTCGATGGAGCCTGGGCTTTGGGTGGGGCAGGCTGGGCAAACTTTTCCTGAAAATGACCAAATAGTAAAGATTTTAGGCTTTGGGGACGGACGACATGGTCTCTATCCAACTCTGCCCCTGCTGAAAGCAGAATGATCAATATGCAAATGAGTAGGCATGGCTGTGTACCAATAAAAGTTGTTTGCAAAACAGGTTTCAAGCAGGCTGTAATTTGGTTTAGGGGCACTTTGGGGGACAGACTGAAGGAGGTGGGGATTTCACCACAGAATCAACTCTTTTGGGGGAACTTTTTCCTAATAAACTTCACTCACCTTCTCCTTGGAGCCTTCTCTGGCCATGTCATTTGAACTTGCAACTTTTCCTTTTCCCTACCTCCTTACACTCCTTATTTGTAGGTACCACCACCTGATGTTCTATGTGTTTTAATTATGTATTTATTCTGTCACCCTCCATTAAAATACAGGCTTCAGGAGGGCAGGGATTTTGTTTTTATTTGCTACACTATCTCTAACACTAGAATAGAACCTGGCACAGAGCATATATTTAATAGATATTTGTTGTATCTTTCTGTTTGATGAAAATTAATCACATAGCTCTTATGAATTCCATTATGTGGTTACATCCTCATTTATTTAACTGACTTCCTTTTGATGGAAGGCATCTACTGGTTCCAATATTTTGTTATTAAAAATAGTGCCACAAAGCCTTGATTGTGAAAAACTCCAAAGACAAATGGCCTGGTTTCTTTAACACAGAAATTTCAAGGAAGATGAGAGATGGGTGGTGGTGTGGGAGAAAGGTTACATATTACAACTTGAGAGACATACCAACACATAGCATTGTATGAATGTTCATTGGATCCTGATTCAAATAAACAAACTTTTAAAAAGCGTAGTTTGACATTTATGACACAACAGGAAATCTAAATACTGAATATTTACTATTATTAGGAAAATACTGTTTTTTGTTAAATATGACATGATAGTATAGCTATGTTAAAAGAATAAAGTCTTCACCTTTGAGATTACTTAATGAAATATTTGCAGATGGAGTGACATGATATCTGTGATATGCTTGCAAATAATTCAGCAGTGAGTAGAGTGACAGATATAGTGAAACATGACTGGTCACATACTGATGATAATTGTTGAAGGTGGGGAAGTTGTTGTACTGCTTCATCTGTTAGTATATATTTAACATTTTCCATAATAAAAAAGTACAGTGCTGTATACTCTAGTGTGTAGGATGAGATGACTTGGGTGGAGTTTTAGATTAAATGAAACTATCCCTGAGTCGAGTAATTGTTAAACCTGGGTGCTGGGTCCATTAAGGTTTATTATACCATTCTCTCTACTTTTATATGTGCCTGAAATTTTCAATAATGGGAAGTTAGTCATGGGTGGCAGTGAGCATTTCTCATACCTCTTCTTAAGTCTCCCCTAGTTTCCTCTCCTTAATTCTTGGTGTGACCAGGTCCATAAGTGCTACCAGTGGTGGATGACCAAACTGTTTCAGCTTCAATGTACTAAAATCATTCAAAAACCTTGACTTTATTGTGGTATCATTTACATATAATACATAAAATTTACCTGTTTTAAGTGTATAATTAATGATTTTAGTAACTTGACAGAGCTGTGCATCTATTACCATAATTTAGTTTAGCAAATTTCTATCACCCATAAAACTTCTTGAGCCCATTTACTCTTGATTTCCTTCCTCACGCCCTATCCTAGGCAACCACAGATTTGCTCTCTGCCCCTCTAAATGTGCCTTTTCTGGGCATTTACCTTTTTTAACTGGGATCCATGTCTGGAATTTTTGACATTGTCTTTCCTGCTCTATACAATGACATTTCTTACTCAAGGATGCTTCTTGTTCTGTTATCACTGAACCATTTTTGGAGACCTACCTTTTCATTTCTGCCCAGAAATTTAAATTATTCTACTCCTTATATTTTAAGAAATATTATGTCACAATTATGGTCTGTGACTCCTACTTATTCCCTCAATTCTGCAACCTGATCTTCTCCCCAACACTTATGTGGTAGCATTATTTATATTTCTTGAGCAAACTATGTTGTTTCTTATCTTCATGAGTTTTTGTATGCTGTCATTTTTGCCTGGACTAGGAAAACCTCAGTCATGTTTCCAAATGACCTTTGATATAGACAACACAGTCTTCCTAGGTGTCCGTTGGTTCAAGTTAGCAGCAAAATATAAAAGATACCCAACAATATTAGCTTGGTATTTAACATTGATCAAATGAATTGGAGGAATGTACCAAAGACAATAATTTTAAGTTTTGCAAGATGGATATTGAGCTACATTTTTATGATTGCAGTTAAGTAACTGAGTTACTTGTCTCATGAGGTCCATGGAAATAAATCTTCAGGATAATAAAACCATGTTCTCAGCATGTGCTTCTCTCTTGCTATCTGCTATGGAAGAACAGTATGGACTCAATTCATGAGGAAGCAATCTACTAGGTTACCAAAGTCTAAACTAGGGGACTTGGCTAAAATATGGAGATTTAATCTGTTTCCAAACTAGTCTTATTTTCTCTGGTTTTTTTTTTTATAGTGAAATAAATATAAAGCCCTTTTAGATACTTAATGCCTGAAGATTTATCTGAAGTTCCTAGATCTTGGAAAATCCTACCCATGGAATCAAGGACAATTAAGAAAAATTAATAAAAGCTTCCAACAGCCTTACTTTTCCTAGGCAAAGGAAACATTGTGGTTAATGTAAGTGCCTTAAATACATTTGCTACTTATGAGAGGCATCAGGCTGATTTATCCAGAATTTTCACTAGTTGGGTAGAAAGCTGGCATATGGATTTGAAGAATTATCTGGAAAATTAACAGCTCTGTAACTACAAGGGAGGATAAGTTGTGGATTGAGTTCATCCTGAGGGAAGAGTACCCTCCTAGGGGCAGTGCAGTGAAGTAACTGTGGAGTATCCATCAGAAAAGTCTTTCTAAACTTCTGGCTGCAAAAAATTTTCTGAACCAGCATGTTGCAGAGCAAGAGTTTCTGCATGTATTAGCATTTTCAAAAGGACCACCTGACCATCCTGCTTTAGGACACCATTGAGATGCCCTATGCTTTTGTGACCCTGACTACACTTATGGACACCACAAAACCCACAGACCTGCTTGTATATATATGTCTTTGTGTATTTTAGACCTTTTTTCTTGGATTCACTGTTTTTTTTTTTCTTCATGAAATACTGCTAAAAAAAGTAGTTCCTTAGTGAAGACATCATTTTATTTGGTTAGTCTTAAATAGCATTATTTAGTTCTTATTAGAGAATGACAGTTTAGCTAGGTATACAATTCTAAGTTGACAGTATTTTCTTCTAGCCCATTGAGATCTCATTGTATTGTTTATAGGGTTCCATTGCTGCTATTGATCAGTCTACTACTTACATTTCTATCCCTTTGGCTGCTTTTAAGATTTCCTCTTGGTGGGGGAGTGGGGAGGGGTAGTTTGAGTATCCTTCAATTTCACTGTGATGTGCACAGATATGAATTTAAAAATTGTTTTGCTTGCTGAGTCCCAGTACCAATGTATTTATCTATTGATTAATTAATTAATTTTGGGTAATTATTTCTTTAAGGATTTCTTTTCTTTATTCTCTCTATTTCCTTCTTTTGTTTAAGGGTAGGGTGGAAGTCTTAGGATATATTTTCCTTCTCTCCATTCCACAACATTAAGCCAGGAGCTGAGAGCCTCTGTTTATGTTCCCCAGGACAATGCCCTGAAGTGTTCAAGATTGTGTGGCTTCTCCCAACCCCACCGAGTTCAGTCTGCTGTTAATATCCCAGTATTATTTGTGGGGGTTTGTGCAGGCCCTCTGGGGAGCTCCTGCACACCATGTTTGGAGGCTTGTGTGCACTGTCAAGGCAGTGCACCTGAAGTACTGGGATCTGAGTTGGCCAGATGGTGAGGATGCAGGTGGAGTTCCATGGGATTCATGGGCTGGACTCTTGGTGGAGTTTGTGAGACAGCCAGTAGGATCTGTGGTCAGTTTTTGAGATCCACAATGTGGTTATGCTGAGCCTCTGTGCCTTTTCCCTGCTCTTTCTGCATGCTAGTCCCCTGAGTAACCTGGTGGGGTGAGGCGGAAGTGGGCCTCTTGGGGAGGAAGAGGCTAGGGAAAGCAGGTACTTGCTCTGCTCTCACTATTCCCTATGGGAGAAATTGCTGGCCAGGGGCCTCTCTTGGTCCTGAACTGTGCTGTCCTGAAGGAGGGATGATGCAGGTAAAGTGAAACTCTTCTTATTCCCCTCTTCAATGTACCTGTTTTTGGATTTTTTTTGCTTGAATGAGGTGCTAGAATCTCTCCACTGGCCTCCTAGGTTCCCAGGGAAGTGTCCCTGTCCATGGATAGTTGTCAGAATTGACATATATGTGGGGGTTTGAGGGATGGGATCTCCCACCCACCATCTTGCTTACAGCACCTCCCTGCTCTCCTAATCCTTCTTTTGGAAATATGATTAGATAGTATGTTCTAGAATCAGTGCCTCTTTGCCATTTATCATTTTATCTGTGTTCAATAGTCTGGGTTGTTTCCCAGATCTATTTTCTATGTCACTGTCTTCTGTTTATTTGTTTCTAATCTGCTGATTTATCTGTTCATTGAGTTTTTCACTTAAAATTTTTTTACTTCCAAAAGTGATATTTGATTATTTTTCACTCTTTCCTCTGCTTTTTTTTGGATTCTATTTTATTTTTTCTTTAAAGAAATACATAGTTTTGTAATCTGAATTCAACAATTCTATGTTATGAAGTTCTTGGGATCTAATTCTGCTCTTTATGGTTTTTGCTTATTTCCTTTAATGGTGGTTTATTTATTCATGAGTTTTTTGGTTTTGAGTAGTGAGCTAATGTTTATCAAAGTGTTTTCTATAGATTCCAGAGGCTGGTGTTGAGGGTGGGGTTCTCCAGAGGGAATAGGCACTTCCTTCTTCTGCGCTTCTGAAGTGCTACCACCCTGGCATCACTCCACTAATTTTTTTGTCTTGATTTTTCTGGACCATGTAGGTAGCACAGTTTAGATCCCAAATGCATGTGAGAATAATTCTGTTATTCTCAGGGAAATTTTTCCTTTTCAGATCCAAGACCAAGTCCAAGAAGTTTCTTAGTCTTATCTCCTTGCCAGTGGGTGAATTATTCTCTAGTGAGATTTTTCACCAAGGGTATAGTCCTTTCCCACCATGGGTAGGTCTAGGCCTTTGGTTATTTGTCCTCATTAATTGTTAAAATCTGTAAAACTGTAAAAACCTCTTGGTCACTAGGACTGGCAAATGTCCCCAAGCCTATGATAGCCTCAATGTCAATTGTCATCAAGCCTATGATAGCCTCAATGTCAATTTGCCACTTTGATTTTCAGCCCCCACTTAATATTTTGGCACCTTGGGATTTCTGTTATTTATTTGCATGCTAGCGCATGCATTTAAAATAAAAACCTTTCTATGTGTTTTGTGTCAGAGATTTTTTTTTCAGGCTATCTAGTCCATTACATTATTAGAAATGCAAGTCCTATATTGTCTTATTTCAATTTTTTTTAACAATATATGATAAACATAATTGGTACAGATTTAAAACATTATAAAACATTTTTATAAATGAAAGTATTTACCTATTTGCATATTTCTTTGTATATTTCTGTATGAGTTTTTAATTTTATTAGTTTTCTTTACATAGACAAATTTAAACAAATGCATTGATTTCTCTACTTTGAAAATGAATTTTTTTTCTGGCAAACAGGCAATTACATTCTTATTGTTACTGCATCTTAATGATAACTTAAGATACTCCCTGAACTTTTGCCCCAGATGTGGGTCTTCTGTTTCTTCCTCATGCAACATTTTTTCTCTCCCTGGCTAGCTGTCTCAAACATCATTGTTATTGCACATGCTTACCAATGCTATTTAAAAGGAAAAAAAAGTCCACTGTGTGTGTGAGAGAGAGACAGAGAGAGAGAAATAGAGAGATACAGAGTGAAGTATAGACACACATTGACACAAAGACGGAGACAGAGATCGAAGGCACTCACAGACATGCACTTTCCTCTATGCAGATGCATTTATGAGAAAAGAAGAAAATACTTATCTGACTGCAGCTTCCTCCTAGTGAGCTCCTGCAACAGTACAGCAGTGTAACAGGCTGTGGCTGTGACCATTTTTGCATTTCTTGGGGCTGGCATGGGCTATTTATTGACTTCAGGGTTGCTAACGACTATATGAAATAGAAGAAGCTTTTGTAGCCAGACTGACTCCAGACTGGGAATTGTACAACTAACTATTCTTGAGGAAGCATCGTCTGGTGACGGAGTCAAAGTGGGTTTCATTTTTGATAAACTCTCTGTCTCAGTCTCCCCGTGTCTACAGGTGAGGGACAGCCAGCCGGGAGAGTGGTCTGGCCAGGGCTGGGAGTCCCTGCAGTCTGGATATTTAACAACAAAAGGTTTTTCCTGGGGCAGGCTGGGGTTGTCCTTGGATAAGTATTTGTATTCAATGCCCATATCAGATACAACCTTCCCTCAGTGTCACCCAGACAATGTTCCCTTCAGAATTGTCCCTTAGGATGTGTACTATATCCAGCAGGCCTGGTCTCTAGAGTCCTCTCTGGGCAGTGCTATGTAAAAAGTGCTTACAGAGAGAACCACACACCAAGTCTAAGTCAGAAGATGTTCCACACACACTGCAGATTCCCTATGGTGTTCAAACCCAGTGTTTGGAATATGTCTCACATTGGCTGCAATGATAGCAGAGGACGAGGGCCTCAGTCCTGGCCTGAACCACGATGATGGCACAGGGTGAAACCAGGGTCCAAAAATGTACAGAAGCTAACACAAGGTAGTTGGGACAGGAAACTGGACACGCTCACCAAGCCCATGGTCCAGCAATGAGCCAAATTCACCTTGAGCCAAACCAGGGGCCAAGCAGTTCAGTCCAGGGTCCCACTGTCAACAGGAGACTCCCCAGACAAGCTGAAAAGCCAAGGTTGTCATGGAAATGGCAAAGAGTGGTCCAGGAATGGACCTGGGGAAAATTCCTAAGCTCTTTGAATTCTCTTCCCATAGTCATATGAGACCTTCCTGCCTACCCATAGAGCTGTATTTTGGCCCTCTTCTCTCATGCCCTGTAGAGCCTGCAGTTACTGTCTTAAACCACTAGATGGTGGCCCTGCTTCAAGGAGTCAAAACCTGAGTTTATTGGAAGCTGGGCACTGTGATAGGCGCATTACATGCATTATCTCATTTAAACTTCAGACAACTCTGAGGAGTGCAAGCTACTATTATCCCTATTTCAAAGATTAAAAGTACTGAGGCTTAGCAAGTTTTAAGAGCTCTGCCTAAAGCTGCTCATTCAATCGCGGCCTCTCAACACATTGCTTTCTTAAGTTTGGGGTTGGCAGAAATGGAACAATGACCAATGTGAATGCCGGACAATGATGGGGCTCTATAATGAACATAGACACTGAAAAAATTATTAGCGGTATTCAATGTTCACTGTAGAACCCTTCCTATGTCTCAGGTGCCAGAATATTGTTTTACAAATATGATTTAACTTAACCCTTAAATAACTCTATAGAGCAGACACTGTTGTTATTCCCCTTGTATAGATGAGTTTATTGGGGCTTAGAGAGGTTAAGTATATTGTAGGTGTAGGTATGTCAGAGTAGGTGACAGCCCCAAGGTCAAAAGATAGGTTATACTTCAAGGAGCTTCAAGTGGTGGCCAGGGGTGGGGGATCTAGATCCTTGCCTTCTGGTGGGGAAGTCAGGTGTCAGGAAGACAGACTCTCCAACCTCCACCAGGTGGGCACAGTCAGAAATTTGACCCTGAGTCCTAGCACTGGCCTTCATTCAGGGACTTGGCACTCCACTGGGGCTTGGTTTTCTCACCTACAAAAGATGGGTTGAGTTCTCTCTATACAAAGGTTCCAAACTCAAATGGTTGCAGAGCCAATCAGGTAAGAAAAATGAGTGATGTGGGGTAGGCAGGGACTGTGGGAAACTGGTGAACACATGCCTTATTTCAAGGGACAGTCAGTTCCAGGCAATTGTTGCCATGCAGGAACGTGGGTTGATTGTTCCCAGATCCCCTGATTTGCCAGGAGAATCTATAAATCTAGATACTTATATAAAGTCTCCTTTAAAAATGTTGGCTATATATCTGAAACTTTAAAAATAACATCTGTGCATATTAAAACATGCAAATACATGCACACACATAGGCAGACACCATACTCTGGATTTGGCTGGTAGACTCCTGATTTTTTTGTTTGTTTGTTTTAACAGCTTTATTGAAATGTAATTTACCTCCCATACAATTCATTCATTTAAAGTTTGCAGTTCAGTAGCTTTAGTATATTAACAGAACTGTACATCTGTCACCTCAATCAATGTTAGAACATTTTCATTACCCCAAGAAGAAACCCTGCGCTCCTCAACCCTCTACCCCTCCACTCCCTCCTGCGAGCCTTAGGCAATCATTAATCTACTTTCCATTTGTATAGATTTACCTTTTCTGGACACTTCACATAAATGGAATCATACACTACATGGTCCTTTGTGACTGTTATCCTTTACTCAGTGTCATGTTTCCAAGGTTCACCCATATCATGGCACATACCAGCACTTTGTTCTTTTTCATTGCTGAATAATATTCTTTTTAAAAAGTTATGCCACATCTTATATTTTTAATTTGAATTGAATTTACTTTTACCTTTAAAATTAAATTTATTGCGGTAACATTGGTTTACAAAACCAAATAGGTTATAAGTGTACAACTCAAAACCTCATCTGCACACTGCATTGAGTACCCATTGTTCCAAGCAAAGTCTCTTTCCATCCCCATTTCCCCCTTTTTGCCCACCTCTACCTTCACCACCCCCTTTTCCTCTGTCAATCTCACACCATTGTCTGTGTGATATATATATCACATAGACCATATATGTAAAACATATATATATATATATATATATATATATATATATATAGTTTTCTTTACTGAGTCCCTTTACCTTCTTTTATTCAGCCCTCCAACACCCACCCCTCTGACAGCTGTCAGTCTGCTTCATGTGTCCATGTCTAAGTTTTTATTTTGTTCATTAGATTCCACATATAAGTGAGATCATATGGTATTTATATTTCTCTGACTGGCTTATTTCACTTAGTATTATAATATGAAGGTCCAACCATGCTGTCACAAAAGGTGAGTTCCTTCTTTCTTAAGGCCAAATAGTACATATTCCATTGTGTAAATGTACCACAGCTTTTTTATCCACTCATGTACTGATGGGCACTTGGGCTGCTTCCAAATCTTGGTTATTGTAAATAATGGCACCATGAACATAGAGCTGCATATATTCTTTCAAATTAGTGGTTTGGTTTTCTTCAGATATATTCCCAGAAGTGGAATAACTGGGTCATAAGGCAATTCCATTTTTAATTTTTAGAAGTAACTCCATACTGTTTTCCACAAAGGCTGCACCAGTCTGCATTTTCACCAACAGTACACTAGCGCTCCCTTTGTTCCACATCCTGGCCCGCACTTGTTTGTTGATTTATTGATGATAGCCATTCTGACAGGTGTGAGGCCCTATCTCATTGTGGTTTTAATTTGCATCTCTCTGATGATTAATGATGCTGAATGTTCTTCCATATGTTTATTGGCCATCTGTATGTCCTCCATGGAGAAGTGTCTATTTAGGTCCTTTGTCCATTTTTTCAGTTGGGTTTGTCTTCTTAGTGTTGAGTAGTATAAGTTCTATATATATTTTGGAAATTAACTCTTTATCATATGTATTATTGGCAAAATTGTTCTCCCATTCAATAGGTTTTCTTTTATTTGGTTGATAGTTTCTTTTTCTGTGCTGAAGATTTTAGTTTTGTGTAGTCCCATTTGTTTATTTATTTTCTTTATTTCCCTTGCTTGTGGAAATACATCAGCAAAAACATTACCACAAGAGATGTCTGAAATTTTATTGCTGATGTTTTCTTCCAGGATTTTTACTGTTTTGCAATTTATATTTAAGTCCTTAATCCATTTTGAGTTTATTCTTATGTATGGTGTAAGTTGTTTGTCTAGTTTCTTTCTTTTTTTTTTTCATGTAGCTGTCCAATTTTCCCAACAGCATTTATTGAAGAGATTGTCTTTACCCCACTGTATGTTCTTGCCTCCTTTGTCAAATATCAATTAACCATAAAGACATGGGTTTATTTCTGTGTTCTCCATTTTGTTCCATTGATCAGCATAGCCCATTTTTGTGCCCATACTATGCTGTTTTGATTACCATGAATTTGTAGTATAATTTGATATCAGGTAGTATGATACTTCCAACTTTGTTCTTTTTTCTCAAGATTGCTGAGGCTATTTGGTGTCTTTTATGGTTCCATATAAACTTTTGGAATACTTGTTCTTGATCTGTGAGATATGCCATTGGTATTTTAATGGGAATTGTGTCGAATCTGTAGATTGCTTAAGGTAGTATGGACATTTTAATGATGCTAACATTTCATGTCCATGAACATGGTATATGCTTCCACTTATTCATATTTTCCTCAATTTCTTTCTTCACTATCTTATGATTTTTCAAGTATAGGTCTTTCACATCCTTGGTTAAATTTATTCCTAGATATCTTGTTTTGTTGTTATTGCTGCAATAATAGAATCATATTGTTTTCTCTTTTTTTCATGATGTTGTGATAAGGAATGATTTATTAGGCCTTGTGAACTTCTGGCCGAGATGGAGGCATAGGTAGATACACTGTGCCTCCTCACACAACCAAAACAAGGACAACAACAAATTTAAAAACAAAAACAACCAGAACTTCCAGAAAATCAAACTGTACAAAAGTCTGATAACCCAGGCATTAAAGAAGAAATATTCATTCACATCGATAGGAGGGGCAGAGACAGGCAGTTGGGGTGGAGAGGACTCCCAGTGAGGTGGTGGATGGGGGAAGGAGAGAGTGGGGGTGTGTGCATGAGGCAGCTGCTGGTGGTCCCACATTTGCATGCCAATAAACTGGGAAGAACAACTGGGGAGCTAGACAGACCACACAACCCAGGGTTGCAGTGCAGGGAAACTAAAGCCTCAAAACCTCTGACTGTAAAAACCTGTGGGGATTGTGGTGGCAAGAGAAAATCCTAGCCTCACAGGAGAGTTTGCTGGAGAGACCCACAGGGTCCTAGAATGTACACAAACCCACCTATCCAGGAATCAGCACCAGAAGAGCGCAATTCACTTGTGGGAAGTGAGGGAAGTGACTGAAAGCCGGCCAAGAGCTGAGCAAGAGTCATTGTTCCCTCTCTGGTCCCTCCTCCACATACAGCACTGCAATGTAGCAAAGTGGTTTGCTCTACCCTGGCAAATACCTAAGGCTCTGCCCCTTACAATATAATAGGTTCACTGAAACAAATATGACCCAAATGAAGGAACAGATCAAAACTCCAGAAAAAGAACTAAGCAACAAAGAGATATTCAACCTATCAGATGCAGAGTTCAAAACACTGGAAATCAGGATGCTCGCAGAAATGGTTGAGTAGGGTCACAAAATACAGGAAAATATGAAGACTATGCAAAGTGAAATACAGAAAAATATACAGGAAACCAACAGTGGAGGGAAGGAAACTGGGACTCAGATCAATGATTTGAAGCAGAAGGAAGAAATAAACATTCAGCCAGAACAGAATGAAGAAACAAGAATTCAAAAAAATGAAGAGAAACTTAGGAACCTCCAGGGCAACTTTAAATGTTCCAGTATTCGAATCATAGGGGTGCCAGAAGGAGAAGAGGAAGAGCAAGAAATTGAATGCTTTTTTGAAAAAATAATGAAGGGGAACTTCCCCAATCTGGCAAAGGAAATAGAATTCCAGGAAGTCCAGGAAGCTCACAGAGTCCCAAAAAAGTTGGACCCAAGGAAGCACACAGAAACGCACATCATAATTACATTACCCACGATTAAAGATAAGGAGAGAATCTGAAAAGCAGCATGAGAACAGGAGACAGTTACCTACAAAGGAGTTCCCATAAGACCATCAGCTGGTTTCTCAAAAGAAATCTTGCAGGCAAGAAGGGGCTGGAAAGAAGTATTCCAGGTCATGAAAGGCAAGGTCCTACATCCAAGGTTACTCTATTCAGCAAAACTATCATTTAGAATGGAAGGGCAGATCAAGTGCTTCCCAGATAAGGTCAAGTTAAAGAGTTCATCATCACCAAGCCCCTATTATATGAAATGTTAAAGAGACTTATCTCAGAATATAAGAAGATAAAAAAATAGGAACAGTAAAATGACAACAAATTTACAACTATTGACAATCGAACCTAAAACAAAAACAAAAACAAACTAAGCAAACAACTAGAATAGGAAAAGAACCACAGAAATGGAGATCATGTGGATGGTTATCAGTGTGGAGGCAGTAAGGGGAGAATGAGTGAGAAGGTACAGGGAATAAGAAGGATAAATGGTAGGTACAAAATTGACAGGGAGTGGTTAAGAATAGTATAGGAAATGGAGAAGCTAAAGAACTTATATGTACCACCCATGGACATGAACTAAGGGGAGGGGAATGCTGTTGGGGGCATGGGCGCAGGGCAGAGGGGAATAAAGGGGAGGATAAAATGGGACATATATAATAGCATGCTCAATAAAATATACTAAAAAATAAGAAAGAAAGTAATTTAGTTTGGGGATGGTTCATTACGTAACCCACGCTAACTGATACAACTATGGTGCACATTAGTTTAGGTTGAAATTTTGGCCTCATCATTTAATTCTTGAACCTGAGAAAAGTTTCTTAATCTTTTTGTGCCTTGGTTTCCTCACCTGTAAAATTAGTATAAAAATAGATCATGTAGCCCTGCCAGAGTGGATCAGTTGATTGGAGTTTCATCCCATACACCAAAAGGTTGTAGGTTCAATTCCAAGTCACGGCATATACCTAAGTTGCAGGTTTGATCCCTGGTTGGGGAGTGTATGGAGGTAATCAATAGATGTTTCTCCCTCCCATGGATGTTTCTTTCTCTGTCTCTAAAATCAATAATAAAAAATATCCATGGGTGAGAATTAAAAAAGAAAAAATAGATCATGTAATTTTAAATGTTTAAGCATTAAATGAGTTAATATTTTAAAAATTCTCAGAATGGGGCTTGGTGCACAGTGCTACACATAAGCATAGCTAGTATAATAAATTGTATTTCTATCACTCATCCCATATGTAATGAAAACAAAAGTTTAGAAATTTAATATATGTAAGGATGTCTACAAAGTGTGTTTTGGGGCTACTGAATGTTAGGTGCCATTAGCATTCCCCATACTCTCATTTTGTTTATAACCGCCATGCTTTTCCCTGTGATTCTAATCTGGAGAGCCCAGATGGGAACCCCTGGGTGGAAGGATTCTCCCCTGTATCCTGGCAGATATTACAAAGGCTAAACTGGCCCCTTTTTACAGCAGGCACTGTGGTTCAGAGGCTTCATCTGTATTCAAGCTAGGGAGTCACAGCACAGACAAGAAACTCGAAAGCTTGTCTGAGACCTGTGAAGCCTGTTCTCTGGACCTTGATCCGTAGGGCAGGCAGAGCCCTTCCTGCTGACCCCAGACTGTGCCCTTCCTCCTTGGGGGCTGTGCTTGTGAGAGGGGAGCTCAGTTGCTGGGGTACTCATTGGGCTGCCCAGGCTGTGGCACATGTTCTACTTGCATAGGCTTGTAGGGCCCAGAGGGTTATAGACCCAGGCCTTTGCCCACTTCTCCAGCTGTACCAGCTGGTGCAGGTATTTCTCTTTAATAAATTTCCACTGAATGGTATTGATAGAGAGAGAGCTGACTCCCAGTCCTTGTTCTATGTGATATCATGAAGTCATCCTATAGGGGGTGGGGTGTCATTGGGAGCAATCATCTCTCCTTTATAGGCCTTTGGTTCATATCCAGCTCACTACTTACCAGGCCCCCAACCTCCCAAAAGCTGAACATAACAAATGTGAGAGTATAAGACAAGGGAGAGATGAAAGAAATACTATGGACTGTTTCAGTATTTCTCAGCTCTATATTTTTTGTTTTCCTCCTGGGTCCACACACTGTGGCACAGAGAAGGGCTTCAGGAAATGACTGGAGAAATCAGATACAAGGTTGTAGCTGGGAGAGCCTGGTTCAGAGTGGGCACTTGGCAAGTGTTTATGGAATCAGAAGGGGAAAAAAGAAACCTTTGGAATGTCCTTAGGCTCTGCTCATCCCCATCTCCCAGCTTCACCAAGGCAGGCCAGACTATGACTTCGGCTCTTGGATTTCTGGGAGACATGCAACTCTGAAGGTGCTTGGGTATTCTGAACAAACCTCCTCCCTCTGCCTTTTCTCTAGGCTTCACTCTACTCTCTGTCACATGAGAGGCACTGCTGCAGAGTGAGGGGCAGGTGGTGAGGGTGAAGGTTTAGAAGGAGGACAGCATGGTCTTAGGACAGGTAGAAGGATAACCAGGAATACTGACAACTGCATTCAGATTGGACACTTTTCTGGTTATTTATTTTGCTGTAACAAATCACTCCAAAGCTTACTGGCTTAAAACAACAGTTTATTTCTATCTCTCATGGTTCTGCAGGTTAAGGGTACTCAGACAAGTTCTTCTTACCTGTGATCTCTTACGAAAGGAGATGACAGCTTAGTTGTAGTCAACCAAAGGCCCAGCTGAGTCAGATGTCCAAAATGGCCCCCACACATGGCTGGCAGCTGTTGCTGGCTGATAACTGCGAGCTCAGCTGGAGCTCTAGGCTGGGGTGCCCACATTTGATCCCTTTGTGTGGCTCAGGCTTCTCACAACATGGCAGCCAGATTTTGAGAAGGGGCATCTCAAGAGTGAGCATTCCACAGGATCCACGCAGAAGGTGAAGGTTATGATCTAACCTTGGAAGTCCCAGAACATCATTTTGCTACATTCTGTTGGTCATGTAAGTTGCTAAGAGCATTCCAGATTTAAAAGCAGAGGACTCAGACCCCACTTCTTAATGGCAGGAGTGTCAACAAAGTTGTGTTCATCTTTAATCCATTGCAGAGGCCAATCCAAATAAGTAGGAAAATGTCTCTCCAGCATTCTGGCAGAGGATTGGAGTCTTGCAGGGCAGGTGGGATTCAAAGGATGTGGGAAAAAAAAAGGGAAACAGTAAGGCAGGTTCCCAAGGTCATCATCATCATCATTGTCTGCTTAATAAAATTAACTAACACTTATTGAATGCTCCCTACATGCTAAGTGCTCTCCACAACAATCCAGTGGAGACTGTGACTATTCTTACCACCATTTGATGAGGGAGAAACTGAGCCACAGAGGCTCCAAGTAAATAGGTAAGGTCACATAGCATGTGAACGATAGAGCTGGGTCTTAACAAAAGGAATCTGGCTCTAGAGTTTATGCCACTACCTTATACTACCTAACATTATTGCCCAACTAGCCATAATTTAGCACCTACTATGTCTCAGGCCCTGTTTTTAGTACTTTGTTATCTCATTTTGTACCAAATGAGGAATATGGCTGGAAGTCAGCTCTGGGATCCCACAGTGGGTATAATTCCCACTAATTGCACCAGTTTGCCTCCCATGCCTTTATTTCCTATTGCCTGTACCTGAATTTTGCTGTCTGGGGGAGGGCGTGAGTGATCATATCACAATGTGAGTACTAAACACAGACAAATCAAGTGAGCCCCATCACTCAGGCCACCAGGGTGTGACATGGCTCAGGGTTTCTCAAGGCAGTCATATGGGCTGAGTGTTGGAATGATCTATGGCCCGATGGCTACAACTCAGATGGATCTAGATAGTGTAGCTGCATCACTGTTTAAGGAATTCAAATGTAGCATATTATATGCATCTAATAAGAAAGTTCACATGTGTTTATACTAGTGGAAAAAGCTTGTCTCTTCTTGACCTCCTTAAGCATCACTTCCATGAATTAGGTGAGTAAGTCTTGCCCATAAGCAAAGATGTTGGTGTGCTCTTAGTTCCTAAAGATAGGGAGATCTAGTGTCAAAGAGTTAAGAATGCCTCTGGACATGTGAGCTGGCATTGGCTTAGAGTATAATCCCTCCATGCATGCACAACCCCTTGCTTATTAGGTCATTGTGCAAGGACACAGTGATCAATGAGGGTCTGTGAAGAATGAATTCCAGGCTCCCTGGCATGGTGGTGAGAAACTGATTCCAGAAGTCTCTAAAATGATCCTCGAGGCAATGGCAACAGTGTCATAACCCACAGACTCTATTAAAACAGAACCTTGTTGCTGTTCAGGTCAGAGGCAATGGTTGGTTTTACCTTTATCACAGGTGCTTCTAGGTATAAGCACCACCTATCTCATTCCTTCCAGAAGTACCAGCTGTGTCCAAAATTATGCTTACAGATGTTTCCCAAATGGTGAGGGTCTTCCTTGTGGACCCTTGACCCTCTTGTAACCACCCATCATTTTTACTTTGAAACACTTTTAGGGGAATCATTATTTCAGATATTAACCAAGGATTTTCTGTCCCTCCTTGATCATTAAGTCGGTATCTTTTAGTGCTTCAAAGGAGGAATGGTATGGCAGACAAGCATGTGTGTGCTATCTGGGGAGAAAGGTTTGGAAATAGCTGAATGACTGAGCAGTGTGACTGCCCTGCATGGACAGTGGAGGGAGGCCAAGACAGGACAGGAGCAGGGTGGCTTGGCAGATGCCACCATGGGCAGTGGACACTGACCAAGGATTGGATTCACCTTCTGGCACTTGGCCTTTCTGCCCCAAGAATGTACGTGCCCTTCCCATCCAGAAAAACAAGTGGAGATGCTCTCTGAATTATTGAGATTGTGTTTCCACCACCCCCAGAAAATGAGGCTTGGGAGACCAGTAAAGATTGGCTCTAGAACCATCCAGAAAGCTCAATTTCTTGCACCCTTAATTTGCAGACTGAGATTGCATGCATGCACATCCCAATAGCAAAAGTTAGCAATAAAGCCATGTTATCTCAAAGCAACACTGTGGCTCTGAGAGATTGGTGAGCAGAGGTGAGGTGGCTTTCAGAAGTAACTGCTTGCTTTCACATTGATGTTACCTGTGATCAAAATGAAGGAGGAGTCTAGCTGAGCAGAACTCAAAGGAAAGACAAGCAGAGTGGGAAGAGTGTTGCAAGAGATCTCTTTTGAAGGTGGAGTTTTGGAGAGAATCAGATCTTTTACTAGAGAGGGCAGGGCCAGGCTGTCAAGACAGAGAAGATTCTGATGTCAAACCAGACCTGCTTGCCCCTTAGGTTTTCAGAATGTGAGCTGTTGGGTAGTCCAGAGAGGAGCAGGTGTCAAAATTCTCCCAGGCATGGATGGGGCTTTCAGCGGTGGAGCTGGTGGTCAGGGCCCTTGGCCTCAGGAGTGCAGCAGCTATCATTAGCAGTCTCTGGTGCCCTGAGTGGGGATTGGAATAGCTTAGACACAAATGCCACATTCCTGATTGATTGACTCATTTCCACTGAGTCCATACCTAACAGGGATCTGTTAGTAATTAAGGGGCTCCACTTCAACCCTGGGGGCCTGTATTTTGCAGGAGTAATGAGTCTGAGTGGCCTCTCTGGCATAATAAACAGCACTGGGATGGGCACAAGGGCACTGGCTTCCTTTCTCAGTAGGAAAACTCGGGCTTCAAGGACTATGGAGAGACTCTGGATTATAGGCAAGCTTTAATTGCTTTTGTAAAACTGCAGAGGAGTAGCAGCATTGAGGCCCCTAAAGTCTTGATTATTTTGCATGCTTGGAAGGGAATGGGATTAGCTCTCAGTTACTGGGTGCCAAGTTCTAAGCTAAGTGCTTTGTTTTGTTTAAAACTCACCACTACCCTTTCGGCTAGGGACCACTCATTGCCATTTTACAGATGAAAAAAGTAAGGCTCCAAAAGAGTGATGTAATTTACCTGGTTGGTTAAGGATAGAACTGGTTGTCCATTTTGGGATACTGGGGGGAGGGGCAAAGATTCTGGACAAGAAGACACAAATAACTTTTTCTTGTTGTTTCCTTGTCCTTAGGTTTGATAAGGGGGTGGCTATTTCAAGGAGATATAGGCAAAGTAATATTTTCATATATAAAATTTTTGTCATAGTTCCTCTGTCTCATAGAAGGAAGAAGACCTCAATAAAATCTAACATGTGCCTGTCAAAAAATCTTTGTGTTCATGTAAATTACTGCAAGACCCCAAAAGTTCACAGCCCTTAAGAGTAGCAAGAGGTCCTAATAACCACACATACAATATCTAGGAACGAAAGTGACTTTTAAGATGAAATAGATAATACAATTTTTTGAAAGGAAAAACAAAAAATAACAATATGCACCAAAGATTGGAAAGATGGTAAATTTTAGATGATTTTTTAATAATAAACCTATTTTTAATATAAAATAATCTCTGAAACAGTTATTTAAAAAAAAAACAGCCATAATAATTGTCTCCTAAAAGCCCAGCTATGGATATAAACCATTTCAAAGAGAGTGGAAATGAAATATTTTTGACTTTATGAGGTAAGCTGAAACTGAATTCAGGAAAACATATTGTCCTAAATGCTTTAGCCATTAAAGAAATAAAAAGTGAAAAAAATGAATATTGACCTCAAGAACTAGGAATAGAGTTTCCTTCCAGCCAAGATGGAGGCATAGGTAGATACACTTTGCCTCCCTGCACAATCAAAAAAGAAGGGCACCAAGAAATTTAAAAGCAAAAAGTAACCAGAACTGCCAGAAATTGAAGTCTATGGAAAGTCTGACAACCAAGGAGTTAAGAAGAAATATTCATCCAACTGGTAAGAGTGGCAGAGCTGGGCAGCTGGGTGGAGAGGACTCAGGGAGAGGTAGCAGCTGGAGAACTCCAGTGGGTGAGGTGGCTAGCGGATGGGGCAGTCCCATATTTGCATGTGGATAAACGGGGAGAAACAACTGGGGAGCCAGACAGGCCATACGACCCAGGTTCCAGTGTGAGGAAATAAAGGCTCAAGACCTCTGTCTGAAAAACCCCGTGGGGACTGAGGAGGCAGGAGAAACTCCTAGCCTCACAGGAGGGTTTGCTTGAGGGACCCACAGGGTCCTAGAACATAAACAAAACCACCCACCCAGGAATCAGCACCCAATTTGCTTGTGGGTAACATAGGAAATGACTGAAGCGGACAGAGAGCTGAACAAGCAACATTGTTCCCTTTTGTACCCCTCCCCCACATACAGAGCCACAACCCAGCAATGTGGGTTGCCATGCCCTGGCAAATACCTAAGGCTTTGCTCCTTACTATATAACAGGTGAACCGCCAAGACAAAAAAATATGGCCCAAATGAAAGAACAGATCAAAGCTCCAGAAAAAATACAACTAAGTGAGGAAGAGATAGAAAACCTCTAAGATTCAGAGTTCAAAACATTGGTAATCAGGATGCTCACAGAAATGGTTGAGTATGGTTCCAAAATAGAGAAAAAAAGGAGGGCTATGAAAAGTGAAATAAAGGAAAATGTACAGGGAACCAACAGTGATGGGAAGGAGACTGAGACTCAAATCAATGATTTGGAGCAGAAGGAAGAAATAAACATTCAGCCAGAACAGAATGAAGAAGGAAGAATTAAAAAATAAATAAATAAAATAAGGAGAGGCCTGGGAACCTCCAGGACAGTTTTAAATGTTCCAACATCTGAATCATAGGGGTGCCAGAAGGAGAAGGAGAAGAGGAAAAGCAAGAAATTGAATGCTTTTTTGAAAAAATAATGAAAGAGAACTTTCCCAATCTGGCAAAGGAAATAGAATTCCAGGAAGTCCAGGAAGCTCACAGAGTCCCAAAAAAGTTGGACCCAAGGAAGCACACAGAAACGCACATCATAATTACAATATCCACGATTAAAGATAAGGAGAGAATCTGAAAAGCAGCAAGAAAAAAGGAGACAGTTACCTACAAAGGAGTCCCCATAAGACCATCAGCTGATTTCTCAAAAGAAATCTTGCAGGCAAGAAGGGGCTGGAAAGAAGTATTCCAGGTCATGAAAGGCAAGGTCCTACATCCAAGGTTACTCTATCCAGCAAAGCTATCATTTAGAATGGAAGGGCAGATAAAGTGCTTCCCAGATAAGGTCAAGTTAAAGAGTTCATCATCACCAAGCACCTATTATATGAAATGTTAAAGAGACTTATCTCAGAAAAAGAAAATAAAAAATAGGAACAATAAAATGACAACAAATTCACAACAATCGAACCTAAAACAAAAAACAAATTAAGCAAACAATTAGAACAGGGATGGAATCACAGAAATGGAGATCACGTGGAGTGTTATCAGCAGGGAGGGAGAGGGTGACAATGGGGGGAAAAGTATAGGGAAGAAGAAGCATAAATAGTAGGTACAAAATAGGGGGAGGTGAAGAATAGTATAGGAAATATAGAAACCAAATAACTTATATGTACGACCCATTGACATGAACTAAGGTGGGGGAATGATGGTGGGAGGGTGGGTACAGGGCAGAGAGGAATAAAGGGGAGAAAAAAAATGGGACAACTGTAATAGCATAATCAACAAAATATATTAAAATTTAAAAAAAGAAAAGAATTAGGAATCGAAGTCAACAAAATAAACACAAGGAAAACAGGAAACAGCACTTTTAAAAAAGGGCAATTTTAAACTGAGCTAGAAAATCTAAGACCAATAAAAATTGATAGGTACATCCAAGACCTGGTTCTTTAAAGAGAGCAGTGAACTTACAAGTCTCTGGAAAATCTATGAAAACAAGCAATATTCAGAAAGGAAAGGGAATAAGAAGTATGGAATTAGAGGATATTTTTAAAGAATTATCAAAGGATATACTACAATACGATGCAAATGAATTTGAAAATCTGGATGAAATAAATTCTTTTAAAGGAAAATACAAATGAATAAACTTGACTAAAAGAAAAAGGGAAAAATGTAGATATACCAGTAATTCTGAAAGAAAGAAATAGTAAAAGTAGTAAGCAAACAAACAAAACCCCACTTCTCCAAAAGATTCCAAGCTCAGCTAATTTTATTGGCAAGTTCTTTTTTTTTTTTTTAAAAGATTTTATTTATTTATTTTATTTTTAGGGAGGGAAGGGAGAGAGAGAGAGAGAGAGAGAGAGAGAGAGAGAGAGGGAGAGAGAGGGAGAGAAACATCAATGTGTGGTTGCTGGGGGTTATGGCCTGCAACCCAGGAATGTACCCTGGCTGGGAATCGAACCTGGGACACTTTGGTTCCCAGCCCGCGCTCAATCCACTGAGCTACGCCAGCCAGGGCTTGGCAAGTTCTTTTAAACACACAAAGAATATGTCATTTCTAGACCACTTGAATAAGTAGAGCAGATAAAAAGAAGTTCCTCAAGTTGTTTTATGAAGCTAGTATAACTGATAGTAACACCTGATAAAAACATCACAAAAAGAGTATCACTAAACTTCTTTATGAATATTGATGTGAAAATCCTAAATATGTATGAAGCTATCATTGAATTAATTCTAATAAAACTCATTTGAACATTATCCTAAAAGTACAATGAAGGATGACCCAATGAAGCTTAGTCTTGTAATGCAAGGAAGGTTTAATATCAGGAAAGTTCAAAACTTATTGGATTATATCAATAAGTACAAAGAGGGTGGCCAAATTACCAACTCTGTAGATTTTATTTATAAAGTTTGATAATCATTAATATTCATTTTTCTTAACAATTCCAGGAAAAGTTGGAATAAAGATGACAGCTCACCAGCTGTCATTAGGGGATGTGGCACTAGGGGATGGAGGGATTGAGCAAAAAGGATAAAGGACTCATGGACATGGACAACGGTGTTGCGATTGCTTTGGGGAGGGGGTATAAGAGGACTAAATGGTAATAGAAAAAAATACAATAAAGATCAAATTGAAAAAAATTGGAATAAAGCACTGCTGGTGGGAACTGCAGACTGGTACAACCACTATGGAAAAGAGTGTGGAATTTCCTCAGAAAACTAAAAATGGATCTGCCTTTTGACCCAGCAATTCCACTGCTGTGACTATATCCTAAGAACACTGAAACACGAATACAAAAGAACCTTTGCACCCTGATGTTCATAGCAGCACAATTTAAAATAGCTAGGTGCTGGAAGCAACCTAGCTGCCCATCAGTAAATGAATGGATCAAAAAACTATGGTACATTTACACAATGGAATTCTATGCAGCAGAAAGAAAGAAGGAGCTCCTACCCTTTGCAACAGTGTGGATGGAGCTGGAAAACATTATGCTTAGTGAAACAAGCCAGCCAGTGAAAGACAAATCCCGTATGATCTCACCTATAACAGGAACCTAAACAACAAAACAAAGAAACAAGCAAAATACAACCAAAGACACTGAAATAGAGGACAGACTGAGAGTGACCAGAGGGGAGAGAAGAGGGAATTTCAGGGGAGAATGGGAAGGGTTTACAGGAACAAATTTAAAGGACACATGGACAGAAACTAGGGGGAGGGTGGTAATGGGAGGGAAGTGGGGAGGGAGGGTTAGGTGGGTGGGCTGGAATGGGAGTAAAAGGGAGAAAACTGTACTCAAACAATGATTAAAATAAAATAAAATTAAAATTAAAAAAAGAAAAAAAGAAAAAATTGGAATAAAGTATAGTTCCTTAATGTGATAAAAATATCTATTTTAAAACAACATCTGCATGAACTTAAAAGAAAAATACTAGGTATAGTCTTATATGGTCAAGGACAAAAAAGATGGCTATTATAATTCCCATATTATCAATATTTACACTGCCAATTTTTTAAGCAAAGATTTCCAAAGATAATATCTAGTCAGTGATGATCTGAGAGGTGCTCTCTTTTGAGCATGTCACGGTTTGCTGCCTCATCAAATCTAATTAAAAAAAATTAAACACTTAAATTATATAAGTTGTATGTGCTATTTGAAACAATTCAAACAATAGATGCAATTCAAGCACTTAAAGTGAAATTGTTCATCTTACGTTCCCCTTTAAAAACTAATATCTAATAGGCACTGTTAAAATGGCATATGTCATCTTCCATATTTTCCTTTATTTATATAAATATATGGAAACATAGGTGCTTATGGAGGTTCCCTTTAACAAAAGAAATACAAAAGATACTCTTCTGTGGCTTGCTTTTATCAGTTACCAGTTTACCATGGATATCCTTCTAGTTAAATCAAAATACTCTTCCTGATTAAAACCAATGTTCATTAAATGTTTGTTTGTTCAGCAGTTAAAAAGCAGAGTGGCTGTATGCTGTGTGGGGCAGAATGAAGAAGCATGATTTATAGTAGTTTCAGCCTCTCAGTCCATGCCCTAACAATTTAGCTCTGGCCCTGAACTTGCATGCTCCATTAAGCAAAATAACATCCTCTAGTTATTTGGACTCACCCTCCTCAGAGAGTAGTTTAATGACCATCTATTTTTTCCTCAGGTAATCCTCTTGAGGTGCCTACTTCACCTCTACAAATGTCTCAGTGTAGCAGAGCAGCCTGGAGTCCAGCTGCTTGCCACCATGTACAAGTATAACACGAAGATTTGTGGGGAAGGAAAAAGGTTTTTATTAACATGGTACCCAATTTGGGGGTGCTGAGACCATATCTGCTCCAAGCCAAGCTTTTCTGCAAAGCACAGACATTCCCATGTTCCCAGAAAGACTGAAATGCAAAGCCTTGCCCAGACGTTCCTGATTATTGCTTGTCTGTCCTTTTGGAGCTACACAAACAGGTCTCCACCCTCAGGTGCTCTCTCTCTCTCTCTCTCTCTCTCTCTGGGGCACACTTGTGTCTTTTAGTGTCGCCATCACCTTATGCAGCTCTTTCTCCTGGGGGTCTGTGGTGTGCTGCCAGATTGCTCCAGATGGTCGTGCAGGGAAAGCTCCATCCAAGGGGCCCTGGTGCCTGAAGTTGCCTGTGCCCCTGGGGTCGAGGAACATTCCCCAGCTCTCTCCTCTGTGTGCTGCTCTTAGGGAGAGAGAATGGAAGCAGTCCAGGACCTGTGCACTGTGCTGCACAAGGTTGCAGCGTCCCAAGGGCTCGTGTGTGTCAAGGCATGTCACAGCATGGACTCCACCGCTGTGAGACCCGTGTGAGTCCTAAGCCCCAAGCCACTGGGCATCTGCTGGTCCCACAAGTGCTCCTCAACTGAGGGCACAAGTCTAGGAAGACAGGGTGGCTTCTGTGAGTGTTCTGTTTTAAAGTCACCTCCCCAAATCCCATGTATTGTGGGAGTGTCCAGCTTTTAAACCAATGTGGGCCAATGTCAGCCACATTTGTCAGTTGTCTTTAATCCTCTTCCAGCCACAGTTTCTGCAATGAGGCAAAGTCTCCAGTCACGCATAGGAGCACTGGGTCTCAGCCAGGTGAAGGATGTCACACGCCCTGCTGTGGCTTGCTTACTTCCACCATACACATGTGTTTTGACCTTTTCAGCTGTGCACAGCCTCATTACAAGCTCCCTCTGGCTGGGTCAGGAGCTGCTCAGCTGCTGGGGCCAGGCATACCTTTTACCATTGCCTCAGGCAAAAGCCTCTTCCTACAGCCCCTTCCCTGTCCAGGAAGGTGTGAGCTCTGGCAGACTTCTGCTTTAATCCATAGCCCTTGGTATTTTCTTGCTCCCCCACCCCCCTGGGGTCCTTCCAGGGAAGTGCAGGTTCTTCCGTTAATTTGGGGATGCCTTTCCTTTGTCGCCAGTGATCTGGCCTGACCACCTTCTTACATTGGCATATTCCTTCAACTGCAAGAACCTCTTTTTGAGAGGAATTTTGGTGAATATAATGTTCAGTAATATGTGGTGCTTTCATTGATACCTCAGGTAAGTGTTTAGATGTCTTGCTTCATAATCTAGGTCTAAATCTGAGAATGAAGGGTTGGAAAATGAACACTCATACATAGTATGTGGAAACTTGGTACAATATTTATGTAGGGTAGCTTGTGCATCAAAATTGGTATACTGTTTGACCTCATAGTTTAACATAAAATAATATAAAATAGATACATTTATAATATAAATAAAATAATCAGAGTTATGGGTAAGGTTTTCTGGACAAGGATGTTTATCACAGATTGTATTCACAATGTCAAAAAAATTTGAAATGATCTTAATGCCCATCAACAGGAAATATAATTATGGCACATTCATGAAATGCAGTTCTATATGGTTGCTAAAAATAATGCTATAAAAATATTTATTATCCCAGGAAAATAGTTGTAATTGTGGTTGCGTGAAAGAAAATATTTTGAAATATTAAGTGTTATACATACCCACTCACAAACACATAGATAAGATACTGAAAGAGTATTTACAGAGTTCCTCACTTTTATACCTAATGTTTTGCTAGAAGTATCTTTGGAACTTGGCTCTCTGAAAATGGAAAAGTAGGCTCACATATTACAAAGGATTTCTATTCCTAGGGAACTAGAAATAATAAACATCCTGACTTACGGTTGCTACAAATCTCATGTGGCTGGGAGTGTTCTACAGAGGGGCTCTGCCTTGGTCAAAGGGAGGAGATATTGACAGTATGGATGCTGCCCTTCCTCAATTCACTCATTGGTGTTCACCGAGTAGCTACGATGTGCCAGTGCCTCTGATGGGCACTGGAGACATATCAGGGAATGAAGCAGACACATTTATTTTTCTCATGTAGCTTGCAGTCCAGTGGGTGCAACACATCTTAATGAAGTAATCATATTGATGAAGTTCCCTCAAAGAATAGGACATATTGACTGTTCCCCTAGCAGGAACAGTTGATAAAATGGCTTTGAGCTACTCCCCTTGTAACTGAACAAACTGGGGCTCGGCCATACAGCACCTTGACTTATGACACAATTAGTGTTGAAGGAAACAAGTTTTTATTAACAGAATTCCAACCTTGGGAGCAGGGTGCTGAAAGCACTCCTGCTTGGAGCCCTGTTCTTTCATGAGACCCAGCACTTCCCTTGCTCCCTACCAGGCTACGAAACCATGCCCAGTAGTCCCTTATATAATTTTCTACTATTAAGCCGGCTGCGCAAGCAGATCTCCATCCTCTCTGTAAGGTGTCCTTGTGGGTTTCAGAGTCACCATCGTTTCTCAGCAGCTGTCTCCTTCAGGATCTGGGGTATGTAGTCCTCAGCCTCCAATGTAGTGGTTCAGGGGAACATGTGCCATGTTACACTGGATCATGGTGGAGTCTAGGAAGGCACATGTCCCAAGACAGTGACTTCTCCATATGTCCTTCAGAGAAGCAGAAGTCTGAAGCTCAACATTCCCGGTCACAGTTCAGCTCCAAGCATCTGTCACAAATCCGTGCTTGGCTAGGTAGATCCCCACACAGTTCTTCATCTTTCTCCTTACACACCAGACCTCATGGTTTACTGGGCCCTGTCCCATACCCTTTTAGAACACATGGCTGCTGCTTCTCTCTCAGCCCATATGGCTTCTTTTTCCTTCTCTCTCAGCCTACCCTTAGTTTAAATGCTTGGCCCAGAACTTCCTATATGACCTCATATCTGGCCCCTCCTATTATGTGCCATTTTCACCATTCCCTTGTATCTTTTACCTTCTTTTGGTTGTCATCTTTAGTCAGGACAAAAGTTCCCTGTGACACAGGGACATCTACCTCACCCAGCTATGTCACAAGTCACTATATAGTTTTAAAGTCAGTACACCTTTTGCCTTGGGTGGCAGTCCTCTCCCTTCAAGAAAGGTGCAGCTATTAGCTTTCCATTATTATGCAAAGAATCTTAAACACTGTATCATCCACTTCCCCCTTCCCCCAATCAAGGGCTATGGGGTTTTCTTGTATTTTCAGGGTACCCCTCCCTGCACACTGTTACAGCCTGACCCAGGCCCTGCTGACCCTTCCCTCCTAACTGGGAGACAGGGCTTGTGGATGGGAGCCTCCAACCTTAAATCTTCCGACTAACCACTTATCTGAGGCATTAATCAAAGCATTGCTGGGAGACTCAACTGTACTGAACATTGTATTCAAAATTCTTTTCAAAGAACAGTTCTTGTATGGTTGAAAGTGATATTTTGCTGAACCATTTGTAGAAGAATGATGAAATGTCAGGGAAGAAGAAGGTGACAGTCTTCCCTGGTTATCTTAGTGGCAGACAATGAGTGGCACCTTTGCTGACTGCCCCCCACCTTCCACTGCCCAGGCACAGACCAATCAAAGGGAGTCTTCCAGGCCACTCCCTAGAGAAAGTAGGGATGGTGGGGCAAGAGCTGGGTAGGGGGAGTATCTTGGCCTTGGGATGACCCAAAATCACTTTCAGTCACTAGACACCCCACAGTACAGATTAGGCCAGTTTGTTTTGCACAGTGGGTTTTTAAAAATTGAATTAGTTGCTAACATTTAAAAATTGGGTGATTTTATTTATTTATTTTTATTTTAATCATTGTTCAAATACAGTTTTCTCCTTGTTACTCCCAATCTAGTCCCCGCTCCCACCCTCCCCACTTCCTTCCCATTACCACCCTCCCCTTAGTTTATGACCATGTGTCCTTTAAGTTTGTTCCTGTGAACCCTTCCCACTGTCCCCTTAAATTCCCTCTTCTCTCCCCTCCCGTCACTGTCAGCCTGTCCTCTATTTCAGTGTCTTTGGTTATATTTTGCTTGTTTCTTTGTTTTGTTATTTAGGTTCCTGTTAAAGGTGAGATCATATGGTATTTGTCTTTCACTGACTGGCTTGTTTCACTAAGCATAATGTTTTCCAGCTCCATCCACACTGTTGCAAAGGGTAGGAGCTCCTTCTTTCTTTCTGCTGCATAGAATTCCATTGTGTAAATGTACCATAGTTTTTTGATCCATTCATTTACTGATGGGCAGCTAGGTTGCTTCCAGCACCTAGCTATTTTAAATTGTGCTGCTATGAACATCAGGGTGCAAAGGTTCTTTTGTATTCGTGTTTCAGTGTTCTTAGGATATAGTCACAGCAGTGGAATTGCTGGGTCAAAAGGCAGATCCATTTTTAGTTTTCTGAGGAAATTCCACACTCTTTTCCATAGTGGTTGTACCAGTCTGCAATTCCCACCAGCAGTGCACTAGGGTCCCCTTTTCTCCACAACCTCTCCAACACTTGTTGTTTGTTGCTTTGTTTATGATGGCCATTCTGTCTGGTGTGAAGTGGTATCTCATTGTGGTTTTAATTTGCATCTCTCTGATAGCTAGAGATATTGAACATCGTTTCATGTGTCTTTGGATTTTCTGTATGTCCTCCATGGAGAAGTGTCTGTTCAAGTCCTTTGCCCACTTTTTAATTGGATTCCTTGTCTTCATAGAGTGCAGTCTTGTAAGTTCTTTATATATTTTGGAGATTAAACCCTTGTCTGAGGTATCATTGGCAAATATGTTTTCCCATACAGTTGGTTCTCTTTTAATTTTGATACTGTTTTCTTTAGCTGTGCAGAAGCTTTTAATTTTGATGAGGTCCCATTTGTTTATTCTTCCCTTTATGTCCCTTGCTCTAGGGGACACGTCAGTAAAAAAGTTTCTTTGTGAAATATCTGAGATTTTCCTACCTATGTTCTCCTCTAGGACTTTAGTGGTGTCACATTTTATATTTAAGTCTTTTATCCACCTTGAATTTATTTTTGTATATGGTGTAAGTTGGTGCTCAAGTTTCATTTTTTTGCACGTGGCTGTCCAGTTCTCCCAACACCATTTGTTGAAGAGGCTATTTTTATTCCATTTTATGTTGCTGCCTCCTTTATCAAATATTAATTGACCATAGAGACTTGGGCTTATATCTGGGCTCTCTGTTCTGTTCCATTGGTCTATGTGCCTGTTTTTATGCCAGTACCAGGCTGTTTTGATTACAGTGGCCTTGTAGTACAGTTTAGTGTCGGGTATTGTGATCCCTCCTACTTTACTCTTCTTTTTCAAAATTGCAGCAGCTATTCGGGGTTGTTTATGATTCCATATAAATTTCTGAAGTGTTTGTTCTATGTCTGTGAAATAAGCCATTGGTACTTTAATAGGTATTTCATTGAATGTGTAAATTGCTTTGGGTAGTATGGACATTTTGATGATATTAATTCTTCCAATCCATGAACACGGTATATGTTTCCATTTGTTTGTGTCTTCCTTGATTTCTTTCTTCAGTGTTGTGTAGTTTTCTGAATACAGGTCTTTTACCTCTTTGGTTAGGTTTATTCCTAGATATTTTATTTTTCTTTTGCTATTTCAAATGGGATTTTTTCCTTGATCTCTGTTTCTGCTGTTTCATTGTTGGTGTACAGAAATGCCTTTGATTTCTGGATATTGACTTTATATCCCACTGTTTTGCCAAATTAATTTATTAGGTCAAGTAGTTTTTTGGTAGAGTCTATAGGATTTTCTAGGTATACTATTATGTCATCTGCAAACAGTGACAGTTTTGTTTCCTCCTTTCCGATTTGAATGCCTTTTATTTCTTTTTCTTGTCTGATTGCTGTGGCTAAAACTTCCAGTACTATATTGAATAGAAGTGGTGAAAGTGGACAGCTTTGTCTTGTTCCTGATCTTAGTGGAAAAGATTTTAATTTTTGGCCATTGAGTATGATGTTGGCTGAAGGTCTCTCATATATGGCCTTTATTATGTTGAGGAATGCCCTCTATTCCCACTTTGCCAAGTGTTTTTATCATGAATGGGTGCTGTACCTTATCAAATGCTTTTTCTGCATCAATTGATATGATCATGTGGTTTTTGTGTTTGCTTTTGTTTATATGATGTAATACATTTACTGATTTGCGGATATTGTACCATCCTTGCATCCCTGGAATGAATCCCACTTGGTCATGGTGTATGATCTTTTTAACGTATTGTTGGATGTGGTTTGCCAGTATTTTATTGAGGATTTTAGCGTCAATGTTCATCAATGATATCGGCCTGAAGTTTTCTTTCTTTGTTGTGTCTTTATTTGGTTTTGGAATTAGGGTGATGTTGGCCTCATAAAAAGAGTTTGGGAGACTCTCATCTTTTTGGATTTTTTGGAATAGTCTGTGAAGGATAGGGGTTAGCTCTTCCTTAAATGCTTTGTAGAATTCTCCTGTGAAACCATCTGGTCCAGGGCTTTTGTGTGTTGGGAGTTTTTTGATTACTGCTTCAATTTCTTTTGTTGTTATTGGTCTGTTCAGGCTTTCTGCTTCTTTTTCATTGAGTTTTGGAAGATTATATTTTTCTAGAAAGTTGTCCATTTCACCTAGGTTTTCAAATTTCTTGGCTAACAGCTCTTTGTAGTAATTTCTTACAGTCCTTTGTATTTCTGTGGTATCTGTTGTAATCTCTCCTCTTTCATTTCTGATTGTGTTTATTTGGGTCTTCTCTCTTTTTTTCTTGATGAGTCTGCTTAAAGGCTTGTCGATTTTGTTTATCTTTTCAAAGAACCAGCTCTTGGATTCATTGATCCTTAGAATTGTTCCTTTAGTCTCTATGCTGTTTAATTCTGCTCTGATCTTGGTTATTTCCTTCCTTCTGCTTGCTCTGGGCTGCCTTTGTTGTTGTTCCTCGAGTTCTTATAGACGTAGGGTTAGGTTGTTTGTTTGGAATGTTTCTAACCTTTTTAGGTGGGCCTGTATCGCTATGAACTTCCCTCTCAGGACTGCCTTGGCTGTGTCCCATAAGTTTTGGGTTGTTGTGAGTTCATTTTCATTTGTTTCCAGAAACCTTTTGATTTCTTCCCTAATATCATTTTTGACCCATTCATTGTTTAATAGCATACTATTTACTCTCCATGATTTTGAGCGTTTTTATTTTTGTTCCTTGGGGTTGGTTTCTACAGTCAGTCCCTTGTGGTCTGAGAAAATGCTTGGTATGATTTCAATTTTCTTGAAATTCTTGAGGCTTGTTTTGTGTCCTATCATGTGGTCTATCTTTGAGAATGTTTCATGTACATTTGAAAAGAATGTATATTTAGCTTCTTTTGGGTGGAGGTCTCTGTATATGTCAGTAAAGTCCATTTCATCAAGGGTATTATTCAATGTCACAATATCTTTGTTGATATTTTGTTTAGAAGATCTGTCCATTTTTGATAGTAGGGTGCTAAAATCTCCCACTATAATTGTGTTGCTGTTCATTTCTTTCTTGAAGTTCTCTAAGATTTTCTTTTATGTATTTTGGCGCTCCTATGTTGGGTGTATATATATTTACACTATTTATGTCTTCTTGATGGATTCTTCCCTTGAGTATTATGAAGTGACCTTCTGGGTCTCTCTTTATGGCCCTTTTTTGGAAGTCTATTTTGTCTATTTTGTCTGATATGAGTATTGCTACCCCGGCTTTTTTTCCTGTCCATTTGCTTGGAAGATTTGTTTCCAGCCCTTCACTTTCAGCCTGTGTAGGTCTTTTATCCTAAGGTGGGTCTCTTGTAGACAGCAGATATGTGGGTCATTTTTTCTTATCCAATCAGCTATTCTATGTCTTTTGATTGGAGCATTTAATCCATTTACGTTTAAGGTTATTATTGATAGGTACTTATTCATTGTCTTTTATGTACGTGTGTTTCTCTCTCTCTCTCTCTCTCTCTCTCTCTCTTTCTGTCTCTCTCTCTCTTTTCCCTCCCTTCCTTAAAGCAGTCCTTTTAGAATCTCTTGCAGAGCTGGTTTGGTCGAGGTGTATTCTTTTAGACTTCTTTTGTCTGGGAAGCTTCTTACTTGGCCTTCTATCTTGATCGAGAGCCTTGCTGGATATAGTAGCCTTGGTTGCAGCCCAAGTATTTCTTGCCATTCTCTTCTGGCTTGAAGCGTTTCCATTGAGAAGTCAGCTGTTAGCCTTATTGGGGCTCCCTTGTATGTTACTTCCTGTTTCTCCCTTGCTGCCTTTAAGATTCTCTCTTTGTCTTGAAATTTTGTCATTTTAATTATGATGTGCCTTGGGGTGGGCCTCTTTGGGTTCCTCTTGATTGGAACTCTCTGTGTTTCTCGGATTTGTGTGACTTTTTCTCTCATCAAATTAGGGAAGTTCTCCTTCATTACTTGTTCAACTAGGTTTTCGATCCCTTGCTTTTCTTCTTCTCCTTCTGGTATCCCTATTATACGGATATTATTACGTTTCATATTGTCTTGCATTTCTCTTAATCCCTCTTCATTCTTTCTGAGCTTCTTCCTTTTCTTGCTCTTTCTGGATGCTGTTTTCTACTTTGTCCTCCAGCTCGCTAATCCGATCTTCTGCTTCATCAATCCTACTTTTCATTCCTTCTACTGTGTTCTTCAGTTCAGAAATTGTATTCTTCATTTCCTCTTGACCTTTGTTGAGAGTTTCTATTTCCTTTTTCATGTTTATATAGTTTGCAGTGAGATTGATGTAGTTTCCCTGTAATTTCTGAAAGCTCATTGTGAGTTCATTGAACTTCCTGGTAATCATTGTTTTGAACTCACTATATGATAGTTGAGTTGCCTCTATTTCATTTAGCATTTTTCCTGAGGCTTCCTCGTTTCCCTTCAATTGGGGGTTGTTTCCTTGTTTTCTCATTGTTCGTGGGTTTCTTCTTTTTTCTTCTTGTTTGTTAATTTGATCTGTTCTAATTCCCTTTAATTATGGTGTGAACTGTGGTAGAATATTTGTGAAATTCAGTGGTGCAATCTCCTTCGTGTATCCTGGTGCTCACAGCTTCCCCTTATTCTTTTTTGTGATCAGTTGGAGGAGTAAGGCAAAATGGTTTAAAACAGCAAGACAGTATACTATGATGTTTACTTTAGCAGCCAGTAGAGAAGAGATGGGTTATCCTTTGGCTCCTTATAGTGTTAACCGTGATCCTCCACCCCACTATCCACGTTTTAGAAAGGATGGAAAGAAGGTAAGACTCTTACTGGGGACGAGGGGATTGTTAGTTGGATCTAGAAAGCTGTGAGGCTGTGAGAGGTCAGATTCTAAGGTAGGGTTGGACTAAAGATTAGTATATAGGAGTAGTGAGTAAAAGAATAGAGACAACCCCCACAATAGTATAATTCAGAAAATTGCAAAGTGGGCTGAGTTCAGGTAGGGGTATTGAGAAGCATTTACAATTGTATAGATTAGGTCTTACTAGCAGTAATAGTAAAGGGACAGTCTTGTGGCAGAATCGATGAGGTCTAGATAACAAGAATAAAGAGTATAGAACCTTGAGAGGTGTATTAATGGAACACAGATGAAGGATAGTGACTTATCAACACCTTGTGACTGAGATACCAGGGGGAACCTATCAAATGACAGTACAACCAGCCAAGCAAAGAAGATTATACAGAAAAAAAAAGAATACCAAAATATTATTAAAATAAAAAATGTCGGAAGAGTGAGAAAAAGATAATACAAATTTACAGTAACTTGCTGGATTAAAAAAAAAGGAAAGAAAAGCAGACGATGTAGTGCAGGAGAGATAAATTTGGAGTGGAAAGAATAATATTAGGATGAATGGGAGAGAAACACAAGGGATTGCGAGATAAAAATAATAAGAATTGAAAAATAAAATGTCCCATAAAACACAAGGTAAAATCAATCAACCAACAACAGCCAGAGAAACCAAACCAAACCAAACAAAAAAACAAAACAAACAAAAAAAACCCTCTTGTTGGTTTCTAACTGGCCAGACCAGTTTTTCTGATTTTGCTGGCTTCAGCTGGCTGAGGGACCTTTGAAATGCTTCTCTCTCTCTCCCAGCCAGACCTCAGCAGGTCTGTCAGGTAGCCTGGACGCTCCTGAACACACTGGCTCTTTGGATCTCACTTCCACATTCTTCCGGACTCTGGGGTCCTGCAGGTTTCCAACTCTATGATCTCAGGAGGCACCCTCGACATTTTGGGATTCACTGCACACTCCCTAGGGATTGCAAAAGGGCGCGCCCCTCCCTCAAACTTTTGAGATTGGGGTCAAGGATTGCCCTAAGCGCTTCGCCGTGACCCTTCTAGTATCAAAGCGCGCGAGAGTCAGTCATCCTGATGATGCGCGAGCCAAGCTGTTTCCAGCTCCGTGTTCCCCGCAGAACCGCACTCTGACCGGGTGTGGGTGCCTTTCCCTGCTCCCCCATCGAGCTGGCTGGAAATCTCTGAGCCACCACTGTAGGAACGCACCAAGTGCCACGTCCCTCCCGGGATTGCAGCGCAAGATTGAGGCCTCCCTATGGGGCGTGAGCCGAGTGCGGCTGGGTTCTGTACTCTCCACTGATCTGCACTTCCACCGGGCTAGGGGTGCAGGTGCCCTTCCAGGCTGCCCCTGCTCCTGTTGGCTAGAGTCCCTCACTCCTCCCAGGTCTCTGGGTGGGTGTTCACAGTCCCTGGGCGATTTTTCCCAGTCCAACTGGCCAATCTGTTCCTTTTAGCAACATGTTCTCCCCTGGAGTTGCTCACTCCCAGTATTCGGGGGGAGGGAGCAGCGAATTCCCTCTCCCGGGTGCCCTGGGGCAGACCCCGGAGCACTGGGCAGGCCTGGGGTCTGCACACCCCTAGACCCCGCACTGATCCCTGGGCCCCTTTTGTCCTGTAGCAGACTCCTTACCGTCTGGTTTACCAGTGAGTGCAATAATTTTTGATGTCCTGCTTTCAAAAGTGATTCCGTAACCTAGCCCACTTGCTCTGTTTCTCCACTGATCCACAAGTTTCCCCCCTCTTCACAGAAGCCGAGAAAAACGCTGCCTAGAATAAAGCCGCCATCCTGGGTGATTTTAGTTAAAAATCCAGATCTCTAGCCTGTTTTGAAAAATCAGAAAATTCTGACACTACTGGTCCCCACAGCCATTCATGTAACAATTTTCAGGAGCTGCCCCGGCCCTTTAGTTTACCTATAACTTTCTTTGAGTTGCCTTCCCAGGACTTGGACACAGCTGCCAAGCACAGCAGCGCAGACTGTGCACTGTACAAGTTCAGAGTCATTCTGTCAGCTAGTCCCTGGAAGTATGAAATGTGGTGGCCCTGACCCTGTTTTTACTTGTATTTTGGATCTCTGAATTAGGAATTTTAACATATAATGTGCAGTTTGTTCCCAAGTTATATTTTAAAAAGTCAAGACTCCCTTGTATCTCCATATATTAATACTGTTCATTTCTGGCTGGTGGCATTATAATTATATTTTATTCTTTTTGTGATTTTTTTCACATTGTCTTATTTTTCTGCAATGAACACATATTCCTTCTTTAGCCAGAGAAGGGAGAAAATGACAATAAATGTTACATCAAGAAAACAGTAAATGAGATGTCTTGATATTTGACAGGTAGGAGAGAGAGGCCAGCATTTCTTGCAGGCAGGAGGCTGGAAACAGGCAATTGGAGGATTTCTAATGAGGCCAGGAGTCCAGGGAATGTGCCACAGTGGGGTTGTGATTACCTTCTGAATCTAACAGCCTCCTTTAGCAATAACTAAGCACACAGTGTCCTGGGGACACAGGTAAATGGGAAGCTAGCTGGAGAGCACAGTACACTGCACCAGCAATGAGAGTTGAGGCTTGCTTGCTTTTTCTCTCTCTGTGAGAGGGAGTGAAGATTGGCTTGAAGCCTGGGAGAAGCTTGATTAATTGTCAAGCTGGGGCTAGTGAGTACAAGTTCAATTAGAATTGCACTAATGAAATCCAAGTGTGAAAGCCAGAAACAGCCCTGTGTTCTGAAACCACAAACCAGGAAGTTGGAAAGGGTGGGTTGGGGTACTGGAGGGAGTGGTTAGGTGCTCCCTAGTGTTTGGAAGTGCTGTGGGCCAGAGGGGTTTCACTACAGCCTTGGCAGCAGTAGATTGTAGTCAAGTGTGTACACTATAAATCTTTTCCTATTCCACTCTCCTATTCTGTAAAGTGAGGGTAATAATACCATTTTCACAGGGTTATCATAGGGATGCAATAGTTTGACTTTAAAGGAAGTTAGTTTCCCCTTTAAAAAAAAAGTCAGTATGTTAAGTCCTTATAGAGATCAGCAGAAGGCAGGCCACTGTGGTAGACAGGGGGTTATATACAGTACCATATTCTGTATTTGGTGCTGTATTTTAACATCACCTTGACCCCAGGAAATAAATAATTTATAACTTCATCTTTTAACTTTTCATTTTGAAATAATTTTAGACTCACAAAAAAGTTGCAAAAACAGTATGGAAAGTTCCTATGCACCATTCACTCAGCTTGTCCTGCTGTTACCATCTTACATAACTATAGTCCCATTTTAACACCAGATTGTTAACACTGGGGCAGGTGTGCTAAGTGAACCACAGACTTTATGTTGATTCCAGCAGTGTTGCCTGTAATGCCCTTTTTCTGTTCCAGGGCCCTGCATTGTATTTAATTGTTGGGTCTTTAGTTTCTTCCAGTCTCTGACAGCTTCTTGTCTTTCATAATTTTAATAGTTCTGATGAGCACTTGTCAGTAATTCTGCAGAATGTCTCTCAATCTGATTTTCTCTGATGTTTTCTCATGATTAAGTTAAAATATTCTATTATGCATTTTGGGCAAGAATATCACAGAAGTGATACATTCTTTTCAGTGCACCCTACCAGTGTGATCATGATGACATGTTCTTCTAATAACTTTTTAAAAACCGGTAAGTCCAAGTATGGAGATTCAATAACTTACCTGAGGCCCACAGTTTTGAACCAAACAGAATCCCAGGCTACCTAAAAATGGTCTTGGGAGCAGGAAGGGTTTACAAATGTTAGATGTAGGTAAGAGAGTGGGGCTGCAATGGGACCTAAGTTGTCATTTCCCTGTAGGTGTGAACTAAACTCTGACCCCCTCCCAGGAGAAAACATGGAGGTCCTGGATCAACAACTGATTGATCAGAAGTCAGTAACGATAAGAGGGCAGGTGGACACAGTTGGAGCTGGTGAATCATCTCCAGGGGTGGCTCTGCTCAGTAGAGCTGGCTGTGGCCACAAAGGAATGCAGGCCCAGTGCAGCCAGGTCTTCCAGTTTTTAAAAAGCATCCAGCAGTCTGTTTCCCACACAAAATAGCCCAATTTTCTAATATTTCCCCAAGTTTTATTGAGATATAATTCACATATAAAATTGTGTGAGTTTAAGGTATACAATGTGATGATTTGATATATATATCTATTGCAAAATGATTACCATATAAGGCTAGTTAACACCATTCATCACCTCATATAATTATAATTTGTTGGTGTGTGGTGAGAACATTAGAGATCTCCTCTCTTAGCAATTTTCAAGAATATCATACAGTCTTGTTAACTATAGTTACCATGCTGCATATTAGGTCTCCAGGACTTATTTGTAGAGTTGGAAATTTGTATCCATTAATCAACATCTTCCCATTTACCCCAGCCTCAACCCTGGCAACCATCATTTTACTCTCTGTTTCTATAGGTTTGGCTTTTGTTTTAGATTCCACATATAAGTGAGATCACATAGTATTTGTCTTTTACTGACTTATTTCACTTGGCATAATGCCTTTAAGATCCATCCATATTGTTGCAAATGGCAGTATTTTCTCTTTTTTATGGCTGAATAATATTCTATTATGCATATATAGCACATTTTAAAATTCTATTCATTGGTTGACAGACATTTAGGTTATTTCCATGTCTTGGTTATTGTGAATAGTGCTGCAGTGAACATGAAGGTGCAAATATCTCCTCCAGATAGTGATTTATTTCCTTTGGATATACCTAGAAGTGGAATTGCTGGGTCATATGATATTTCTATTTTAAATTTATGAGGCCTCTGTAGTATTTTCCATAGTGGCTGCACCAATTTACATTTCTACCATCAACACATGAGGGTTCCCTTTTCTCCATATGCTCATCAGCACTTACTATCTCTTCTCTTTTCAATGATATCCACTCTAACAGGTGTGAAGTGGTATCTCATTGTGGCTCTGATTTGCATTTCTCTGATGATTAGTGATGTTGAACATCTTTGCATGTATCTATTGGCTATTTGTATGTCCTCTTTGGAAAAATGTTTATTTGAGTCCTCTGCCAATTCTTAATTATTTGCTATTGAGTTGTATAAGTTCTTTATATATTTTGAATATTAACTCCTTATCTGATATGAGGTTTGCAAATATTTCCTCTCACTCTGTAGGTTGCCTCTTTGTTCTGTTGATTGTTGCTTTTGTTGTGCAAAGACTTTTGAGTGTGATGTAAATGTATTAATTTAAAAACCATAAGAGCAACCTTATAAGAACCAAACAAATCACATCTTTTTGCTGGGCATGGTTCACATATCACCTCTGGGCAAGGAAAGCAGAAAGCTTAGAGATGATGTTTGAGGTGAAGGAGGGGGAAAGAAGCAGCCTCCAAGACCTAGAAGTCTTGGTCTGATGGCCTATGCAGCAGGTGAGGGCAGCGCCCCAAAGAGCAATTAAGGGGGGTTAGGAGGAGGTAGGGATACCAACACTAAGGAATGCTGCACAAAGGCAAAGAACAGTGTGGCAGAGACTGCCAGAGGCCCATTCCTTCTGAATAACAAAATACTGATATAATTGGGGCTCATTGCCACTTAGAATAAAAGGTTATCTTCCATTCTCTCTTAAGTAAGTATGGCCATTGAAATATAAGAGAAAGTGTGTAGGGTTTCCAGGAAATCTCCTTAAGAGAGAAGGAGCCCACCCTTTTTTCTTCCTTTCTTTCTTCTGGTTCCTTGAAATATGGAGACAATGGCTATGCACAAGCAACCATCTTGGACCATGAGGTGTTAGTGGAACATCAGGACAGACGGAGTCTGGGTCCCTGGTAACCATGGAATTATTTGAGCAGTCCTGGACTCTCTATCTCAAGCCTTATTATTGCAAGAGAAAAATTAATTTCTCTATTATTTAAGTTACTGATATGTTGAGGAGCTGGGTTGCATGCACCTTGAGCAAGAAATGAGGAAAGGTCATTTAGTGTGAAAAGGATCCAGATAGAAAGTCCCATCTGAGATTAAATCAGTATTTCTCAAAATGTTCCTTCTTCCAACCAGACATGAAGGTTGCCCTGTGGTGACCATGTAGATAGGGAACCAGCCACCCCAAATCTTCTAAATCAGCCTCTATGGAGGTAGATCTTAGAAGCTGCATTATAACTTGTTCTACGGTGGTTTTATGCACATTAAAGCTTGTGATCTAAAGTAAAGAAAGAATGTATAAGGTGGAGAGAAAGAAAGTAGACTATTGACCATTTATCTAAATCTTATTTGGCTGAAGAGGAGGGTTGTTATGTGGTGCCCTCCTTGAAGGAGAGTTAGACATCTTTGTCTTGAGGAACTGAGGCAAAGCTATGAGATTTGCTTTAGTTGATCAAGTGTGAGCAGAAGTGACACGTGTCTCTTCTAAGCAGAACCTCTTAATACTAGCATGTTTTACTATGGCTCAGTAATATTACAAGTAGAAATTATCCTATCAGCATGGGTCCTGATATGAGATAACATGGAAAGAACCTCACTCCACCTGTGCTGCATATAACTTTTCATGTTAAGCCACTGAGATTTGAAGGTTGTTATTGCAGTAGAACCTAACCCATTCTGACTGACAGCAGCTAAGTTATCTAACGCTAGTTCACCTAGTTGCCTATGCACTTAACTATGAATATTATTTTCTTTAATATACATAAGGGAATTTTTAAATTTAATTTATTTGAAACATTTTCTAAATGTGTACTATTTTTATTCTTGTAGATGTCTTTTTTTATCTTCTGTCTGCTGAATAACCTTTCTTTAATGTGTATATTTATCCTAATAAATATTTTGAGATCTGCAGCATTTTGTACAGAATCTACCAAATTCATCACTTTTGATTATTTTTGTCTCTTTCTTGCTTTTTTGTTTTGTACGGTGAATGCCTGAGTGTTCTTCATGAACTCAATCAAATTAATATGTAATTCTCTCCTGTTAAAGAAGGCATTGGCAGTTTGACAGGAAGGAGGAGATTCAAAATTGTATTGAATTTGACTCTATTTTATTTTTCAAGATACTTAACTCATAAAGGCATTCTTGAATTGTGAGACACAATGATACATATACCATTACTACCAAGTACATTTATTATTAAATTATAAAAATTTGAAGAAAAGATCTTTAGATAAGCTGGCAAAAAGTCATTAAAGTATTTGAACATTCATTCATTCAAAAATATTTATCTAATGCCTCTGGTCTACCAGGGAACAGCAGGAAATGGCAGGCAGCTGCCCTTGTAGAGGGTTCATTAAGACTAGATGGTTAGAAAGAAGGAATTCCTACCCTTTGTGATAGCATGGATGGAACTGGAGACTATTATGCTAAGTGAAATAAGCCAGTTGGTGAAAGACAAATACCATACGATCTCATGGTGTTTGAGAAGACTCTAATGAACAAAATAAACTAACAAGCAAAATAGAACCAGAGACATGGAAACAGGGAACAGACTGACAGCTGCCATAGGAAGGGGGTGGGGGGAATGGTAGAAAGAAAAGGAAGGGATTAGCCAAAGAACATGTATGAATGACCCATAGATGTGGGCAATGGTGTGAGGATGGACTATGGGAACAAGGAGTGGGATGAGATGAAGCAAGGCAAAGGGGGAAAATGGGATAACTGTAATACAATAAACAATAATTTTTTAAAAGACTAGATGGTTAGAGGAGGATTAGGGCCATCACTTCACTACCTACCCCTCCCTAGAGCCTCAGTTTTTCCATCTCTAAAATGCAGATGGTTGTAATTCACATGGTTATATGAGAAATGAATAAGTTCATGTATATAAAGTGACATAAAGCTAGCCAAAAGCAAATGTTCATGGAGTGGTAGTCTTGCTGACCTTAGACATATATGCTAGAGTGGGGATGCAAGGTTTATCAACAGAGGTTGCTTTTTTGGAGAAAAGTGTAGCAGTGGAGAAAGAAAGATGGTGGCAGAGCTGAGAGAAAAGGTCATTGTTTAGCTCAAGACACCTAAGTGTGCTTATTGGCAGAGGGAGAGTGAAAAAATATAGATGACTCCAGAGGTGGGACAATAGGTGGAACTAAACCTTGGAAAACCTAGATTGGTGTGGAATCTGAGGCAGAGAAATTAGACTCAACCCAGAGAGGTGAAACCACTTCTTCTGAGGCAGCAACAAAGCTTAGAATGAGAGCGCGGAGATGCCCAAGACTCCTGAGGGAGGAGGCAGGGTGGAGAGTTCTCAGCTAGGGGTCTCTGCAATGAGGAGGTCACTGATGAGGCAGCTGGAAGTAGCTGGGAAAGGCTGGCAAATAAGGGCAGTTCTGACCTGATCCTTCTGGCTGGTCCTGCCCCAGGGCTCAGCAAGTGCTTGGAGACCAATGGGATGACACTGGGCAGAAACATCCTCTTCTTCCTTGGCTTTTAAAAAGCGACTTCCTTCATTTGTTTAAAAACTATTTAAAAGAACCCATAAGATTTCTAATCAGAAAAGCATGCTTTTTTTTTCTTTTTCCTTTTTTTTTTTTTTTTTTTGGCTTCAGACTTTTTAGGAATGTAAAAGCAGCCAGGCTGTCACTCTGTCCTCAGAGACAGTGTGGGAAGGAGAAACTGGTCACATCACTGAATCCTTCAATGACTAGTCATTTTCCTTTTGCCTAACAAGGGCCAAACAAGTTAACCTGTTTACAAGGCCCTTTATGACCTGGCCCTGCTCCTCTTTCCCACCACACCTCACTACCCATCCTCTCCCCAAAAGTGCCACATGTGTTCTTGTGTAGAAGGCCGCAAAAGCTTTTATAGTAACATAAAAACTTATAACACTTTGCCTAAGATGCTACCACCTCCATTGAGACATGACCATCTCAAAGACTAGAGGTGGTGGGACTACAGAAAATACAGAAGCTGTGTTGTGGTGACTGATGGTGGAGATCCTGTGCTGTGCCTGTGCTTGCCCCTGGGTCTTCATTCATGCTCTTCCCTCTGCCTGCAACATAATTATAATTTCTACTCATCCACTTGCATGTGGGGAGTGGGAAGAGCATTTAGGAGCCAACAGAGGTGGGGGAAAGAAACAGTGGGTAAGTGGGGGCCCGGGCTGGTAATAATTCCTTACTTAGGTTAGGGCTGAAAGTCCTTTCACCTCTGTTGCTGCAAAACCATGTTGTACTTATGCAGCTGGCTTTTGAGGCTGAAGTGATGGCCTCACCTTTATTAAAAGGTGGGTACTGCAGAGTCATCTCATGATTGAGGCTGTTGGCTTTGGAATTGGAGTATCCTGAGTTTCAGTCCTGCTTTACTACTTACCAGCTGTGAAATTCATTTGAGCAAGTTGCTTAGCTTCCTCTGAGCATCTGAGAAATGGGCATGATGATAATAGCCACCCTCTCCAAGAGGTGCTGCAAAGGTGGGAGGGGGAACAGGGCACTCAGGGCTGCCTGGCACAGGGCAGAGCACAGGCTGTCAGCAGGTGATCAGTATGAGAGCTGGGGGTGGGCTTTGCAAACTGACTTCCAGGGAATTCGGGGGCATCTTGCTCCCCTCCAGTGCTCCCAGGCAGCATGATGGTGCTCGACTGGCCTGGACCACCGCACACAGCTCCCACAACCTCTCCCAAAGGTCAGGAGGGGCAGTAGAGGTTCTGGGGTTTTCAGCCTGATTGGGGGCTGGAAAGGAGGCTCCAGATCTTGTGGTCCCTTGACTTCTGCTGCTTCTCTCTCCCTCTGGTGAAAGCAGCTCTGCAACTCACAAAGTAACCCTTTCAAAAATGATTTTTGTGGCAGCTAAAAGTGCCCCCATCAAAAGCAGGGTCCCTCCCGTGATCTCAGAGTGGTGGTAGATTGCACCTCTTGGCAGAGGTGGCTGCAGAGAGTGCCTGGATCAATAGAAGAGCCTTCCCTGGAGTCACTCTGCTCTACTTCGGCCTGCTTGCCCACCCTGCTGTGGGGTGGGTGGTCCAGGGAGTGGGTCAAGGCCAAGACGAGCTCTGGACTGCTATACTGGGCAGGCAGGACCCAACCAGACAACCACCAGGCATTGTCCAGTAGGATCCTTTGCATCCTAGGAATCCTGGATGTTGGTGAGAGTATGTAGGGAGTGGGACTGGCAGTGATGGAATTAGACCCAGGATCTGAAGTGAAGCTGTAGCCCAATAGCCCCCATTACCCTCTTTCTGTCTGGTATCCTATTTGGTGGCCATCATAATAAGATAGTGATTGCCAGCATCAGCCCTGAGCTCAACAAACTTAGGTGTGTGATTCAAGCTTTGCCTCTTGCTAACTATGGCTTTGGGGAAATAACTTATTTGGACCTCCGTTCCTTCATCTGCAAAATGGAATTGTTAAAGTAGCTTCCTCAAGTTGATGTGCTCTTATAGGTATGGTATATTTGGTTCACTCTCAACCTGTGTGGTCTGAATGATTGTGCCCTCCCCCTCCCTGCCCCGCAGTATCCATATGTTGATACCTAATGCCCAATGTGATGACCTTAGGAGGTGAGGCCTTTGGAAGGTGCTTCACTGATGAGGATGGGGCCCTGATGAATGGGACTAGTGCTCTTTTAGGGAACCCAGAGAGTTCTCTCACCCCTTCTGTTCTGTGGGATCACAGGTAGGTGAGGTCTGTCCATGAGACTTGAAGCAAACCCTCATTAACATCTTTGCCAGACACCAAATCTGCTGGTGCTTGGACCTTGGACTTCCCTGCTTCCAGAACTGTGAGAAATAAATTTCTGTTGTTTATAAACCACTCCATTCATGATTTTTGTTATAGCAGCTGAAGGCCTAGAACACACTACAGCCCTGCAGACATGATTAATCAATGGCAGTATCTTTCCTGCTGAGCCCAGAGAGCCTCAGCTATTGTCCCCAATTCCTGTTAATCAATGAAGGCTGATGTTCAGGATGAAATCTACAGGCCATCAAGCACTTGGGGCCTTGCCAGACCAAGAGTTTTAAGCTACATCACAATGGCATCCTTTTCACCTCACTTAAAACTGAATAACCTGCAATTATTTCAGGTAAGCACATTCTAGCTTTCATTGCACTGGAGAAGTTTGCATCAGGCAATATACTTACAAATCAATGTGCATACCCTCCCAGTCATTTAGAGGAAGACAATGTATCTGGGAACAAACTTTGGTGTATCATTTGCCTTTTTGGACCTGTTATGATGATGTGAGAGCTCATCAGGTTTTGACAACTAGGTGAAATAATGTACGTAAAGTACTTAGCACAGTACCTAGAACATGGCATTGCTTGGTAAGAGTTAGTTATCACTAATAGCAAGATATCGGTGACTGCAGCCCACAGGGTGTGAACATACATCATTGTTTAGTTAGGATTAAGTTTTGCTGCATAAACAGAAATTACTCTGGTTGATGTTATGCCCAAGATTTACCCTCTGTTCCAGTCCTACTTTCCTGGGAGCATGTTTAATAAATGATTTTCACAAGAATCCTTGTTTTACTTCCAGCAAGATGCAGGCATAGGTGGATGCACCATACCTCCACATACAACCAAGATTAGAACAACAACAATTTAGAGGCAGAATAACACCCAGAACTGACAGGGAATTTATCTGAATGGAAGTCGGACAGCCAAGAAGTTGAAGTAGACCCGTTCATCCAGACTGGTAGGAGGGGCAGAGAGGAGCAACCCGGTGCAGGTCTTGGCGTGTGGAGAACAGGGAGAACTGGACACATAAGGCAACTGGGAGGGAGCACATAAAGCATCTGGGGCACACAAGTTTGCAGCGGGTGGACCCTGAGTACACAAGGGGCAGCTGGAGGACCCAGTGAGGTGGTGATTGTGGACCAGGGCAGAGTGCGCAACCCAGGATCCCAGAGAAGGGACTGAGGTCCCAGGAGAATGAAGCTACTGCCATTGTTCCCTCCTGCCCCCACCCCCACCCTCACCCCCACCCCCGCCCCCACATACAACATCACAATCTAGCAACTGGGGTGCCCAGCCCCGGTGAACACCTAAGGCTCTGCCCCTCACTGTAACAGGAGCAACCAGACCAAAGAGAGAGAGAGAGACAGACAGACAGACAGACAGACATGTCTCAAACAGAAGAACAGATCAATGCCCCAGGACTCATCCTTTTGAATGACCAAGAAATAGCCAGTCTATCAGATGCACAGTTCAAAACACTGGTGATCAGGAAGCTCACAGAATTGGTTGATTTTGGGCGCAAATTACATGAAAAAATGCAGGTTACCATAAAAGAGATGAAGGAAGATGCACGGAGAACCAATAGTGATGGGAAGGAAATTGGGATTCAAAACAATAGAGTGGACCAGAAGGAAGAAAAAAAACAACCAAACAGGAAAGAATGGAGAAATAAGAATTCAAAAAAACGAAGAGAAGTTTAGGAACCTCCAGGACATCTTTAAAGGTTCCAACATCTGAATTATAGGGGTACCAGAAGGGGAAGAGGAAAAACAACAGATTGAACATGTATTTGAACAAATAATAAAGGAGAACTTCCCCATTCTGGCAAAGGAAATAGACTTCCAGGAAATCCAGGAAGCTCAGAGAGCCCCAAAGAAGTTGGACCCAAGGAGGAACACATCAAGGCACATCCTCATTACATTAGCCAAGATTAAAATGAAGGAGAGAATCCTAGAAGCAGCAAGAGATAAGGGGACAGTTACCTACAAAGGAATTCCTTCCCATCAGACTGTCAGCTGATTTCTCAAAAGAGGCCTTACAGGCAAGAAGAGGCTGGAAAGAAGTATTCCAAGTCATGAAAGACAAGGACCTATATCCCAGGTTACTCTATCCAGCAAAGCTTTCATTTAGAATGGAAGGGCAGATAAAGTGCTTCTCAGATAAGGTCAAGTTAAAGGAGTTCATCATCACCAAGCCCTTATTTTATGAAATGTTGAAGGGTCTTATCTGAGAAAAGAAGATAAAGAAAAAACATGTATAGTAAAAGGACAGCAAACTCACAATTATTAACAACCACACCTAAAGCAAAAACAAAGGAAACTAAGCAAACAACTAGAACAGGAACAGAACCATAGAAATGGAGATCACATGGAGGGTTAGCAACAGGGGAGTGGGAGGAGGAGAGGAGGGGAAAAGGTGCAGAGAATAAGTAGCATAGATTGTAGGTTGAAAATAGATAGGGGGAGGGTAAGAATAGTATGAGAAATGTACAAGCTAAAGAACTTATAAGTATGACACATGGACATGACTAAAGGAGGGGGATATGGGTGGGAGGGTATACAGGGTGTAGGGGAATGAAGGAGGGAAAATGGGACAACTGTAATAGCATAATCAATAAAATATATATTAAAAAAAAGAAACCATTCCATTCGGTGAAAATGAGAGAGGAAAAAAGAAAGAATTCTTGTTTTGAGGCCTGCTTCTGGGGAACCTAGTGTGGGACAGCTGCCATCACTGATATTGGAACCAGTTTGATGCCAAGCCAGTTCAACCAATCAGAACTCAGCAGCCCCCTCATCCTTCCTGGCCTTCTCACATCACTAGTAGCTAACACATGTTCTGGGCATAGATTAATTGATTGAATCCTCACAGTAACTCTATGAAGTTGATACTCCTATCATCTGCATTTCTAGATAAGGAAACTGAGAACCAAAGAGGTCAATGACTTGCCCAAAGTCTCACAGCTAGTCAGTGGCAGAGTCGGAATTCAAACCTAGGCAGTTTGGCTCTTAGCATCTGGGTCTTAATGGAACACTGTATAGCCCATCACTACCAGACACCCAAGAAGACTCAGTAACTGAATGGCAGGAATTGTTTGTGTAAGCAAAAGATCAGTTGGGAAGTGAATTATCTGATGCTAATAAAATAATTTGGTTGGAAAAGCAGCCAAAATATCTATGAGAAGAAATTTTTGATAAGGCCAGGAAAAATAAATTTTTAAAAGTGAGTGATTTTTTTTAAAAAAATACAAGTTTGTGTGTAATGTTTTCCTGGGGCCTTGCTGGTCCTTGATTGGGGTCACCTCCACTTCTGGACATCCTAGCTCTAGGGTCTTATAATCCAAATCAGAAATAGTTGCTGTAGAGACTCCTGCCTGAAGACCTGGGTGTCAGGTGAGTACACATGTAATGCTCCCTCCCCTCACACACACACCTAAAGGCTGGAGGTGCCATCTTAAGAAAACTAAAAAGGCCCAAGCTGCTCCCATGAGGCCCCTGCTGTCTGATTCCTCCTCACAGAAGCTGAGGTCATCTCAATGAGGTGATGGCTTAAAGCAATGGTGTTGGGGGTGTCACTGGAGGCTGGAGCTAAGGTAAGGGAGGCACAGAATGTAAGGCAGGGGACGGGAACGTTCAAGATGGCATCTTCATTCTCATGATGACTGGCTGACAGAGGGGGAATCTGGCCAGCACCTCTCTCTTTCTCTGTCTCTGTCTCTCTGTCTGTTTCTTTTTCATTTAATATGACCTCTTTTCATGGCTAGCTTGGCCTTCCTCACAGCATGGAGGATTCATGGTAGTCTGACTTCTGATATGATGGCAGGCTTCCACCCAAGAGTGCAAGCATAGGCTGTGTACCTCCTAAAGGCCAAGCTTAGATCTGGCACAGCATCAGTACTACTAAACTCCATGAGTCAAGCCAGTCATAGGGGTTAACCCAGCTTTGAGGGGAGGGGAAAAAGGACCATGGAGTTTTAGGGGAGGATTGGCCAAGATTTACTTTTCCATGGACTATATGATATAAAGAAAATATAAAGTTTTACAGTTAAGCTACTAGGATGTTGGGGTTGTTTGTTATAGCAGCTGGTCTGTGCTAACTAATACACCCTGCCATAACTCATGTGGACGGCTTATTGCACCTTACCTCAAAAGAAGTCTCTTCCACAAGGAGCATCTAGTAAATGAAGCAAGAGTGAGAGACAGTGAGTGAGAGACACTATAGTGAGAGACACTATACAGAGAATAATCTTTGGTTCTTGTAGAGACCTCAGTCTTCTGATTTTCCAACTTTTTTGCATTAATGGAGAATAAGTTCAAGCAAGAGATATATGGACTCATATTTGGTTCAAAGAACAGGTGTTATTAGGGAAATCAAGCTGATAGTAAAAATGATTTCTAGCCAAAATGGACTGTTTTGGAAGTAATGAGCTTTCCACCACTGGGGAGCACTGCCTAGTGTCACTGGGATGTTGTACGGGGATTCCAGTCATCATTACTTCCATTTCCCAGACTAGTTTTTCCTCAAACCCAGGGGGATTGTAGTTTGATGGGAAAATTTCCTATTCCAGGAGACCACCTGGTTAGAAATCTAAGCTCTGGATCATACCAAGCAGACAACGAGGGAACGTGAATAGTCATCTTTCCATTCTGTACATTTGAGCCTGAGAGACCAGTTTGACATGAATCATATACCCTCTTGATTCAAACTCTCCAACAATTCCTTGTGGCACTTGGAAGAGAGTTAGAATTCCTGCTGTGACTAGTAGCTCCACAGGCTCTGACCCTTTCATGTCTCATTGACTTCATCTCTTACTGTCGTCCTCAGAACTTATCCTCAGCCACACTGGCACACACTTTGCACAATCCCACTGCTTCCCACTCTGATGGCATGCTATTCTCCCCATCAAATTGCCATCTTTATTTCCACTCAGGGTCACCTTATCAGGGGACCTTCCCTGATCAGCCTAAGTAAAATAGAGACCCTCATCATTCTCCATCCCCCTGCTATATTTCATTTTCTGTCATCAATTTATTTGCTTACTTGTTTATTTTTTTCTCTTCCCTCATAAAGTATTATTTCCATGAGACACCTTGGCTAGCTCACACCCACTGTTGAATCACTAGAGCCCTAGTGCCTGGAACAGAGCAAGCATTAGAGAAATCAGTGAAACACACGGGGAAGTGAAAGGATATTTGGAGCTCTCCCTGCCTCTGGCACAGAATGGGCAACCATTGACTTTGTGGATGGCTGAATGGATGGGAAGATTGGCTATGGCTTCACACTGTCACTTAAATTGTGGATACATGCAGCACGATGATTTTATTCTTCAGAAGGGCTTCTGAAATCCAAGAGAGAATGATGTGGGAAACTGCAGGATGGGGTCAGTCCATGAGGGCTCCTGTTTAGCTGTCTTGCACTTCCTAAAACTCTTCCACCTACCTCCTCCATGGACCACTGCACACCCTCCAGCATAGATGTCTGATCCAGCAAGGAGTGGGTAAGTAAGTGAGTGTCTTCAAGGTCTGATTCAACAGTCCATCAATACTCTGGGTATATGGGTGAGCTGCTAAGAGGACAGACTATCTGGGTGGATGTAACATGTAGTCAGACTTGTTTAAAGGCTAGAGTTTGGATAGTGTTGTGAAAGGACTTTCTCCCTTTCCCTTTCTCCCATGCAGGCATTTGGCAGGCCTGGTGTTGGATGGCCTTGGGGAGGAATGTGTCAGGGCTCAGGGCAAAAGTATCCTCTGAGATTTCTGTTGTTGCTGCTGAAAACCTAAACATATTGAGGGTAGGTTTGTGGGAGGAGCAGAGTGTCTTGGAAGGCGCAGGAAGGCAAGAGAGGTGCTTCTCTCAGACTAAAGAAAAGAGATATTCGCTGGCTGGGGAAGATGCCAGAGGCCAGTGGGTCACAGAACAGTGGGAAGGCAGAACAATTCTAGGGAGAAATTGGCACCTGGTGTGTGTCCATGAACAGAGACTGGAGGAACCTGGGTTCCCAATCTCGCTACATGGCCCTGATCCTGGTGTCCCACAGGGGTGGAAGCAGCAAAGAGAACCCAGAGCTGAAGCCACCACACAGATGGAATGATGGAACTCTCAGGGAAGCTGGTGACTAAAGACCCTCTGCCCCATGCTTTGGCTGCATAAGATCCCTTGACACTACAGCCTGGGTTGAGTGGAAGGAGCCCCTAAGACACCAAGGTGGAGGTTCCTGCTAGCACCATGAAGTTCAGAATGGGAAACTAGGACACTTATGGATAGTAGAGAGAAGTGACCATCCTTGACTTTTTGAGACAGGGATTCATATCCACTCTGATTATTTTTGGTGGGCTAAGCACTGAGTGGGGGAGAAGATTGCCAGGAGGATGGCAATGTTTCTGGTTGATTAAGGGGATGGCAGAATCTGCACTTTGTTTCTAGGGTGTCCTCGAGGAGTTCCAGGGAAGTGGCTTCCCCTGTGCTCTTGTATTTATAGTAAGGAGGTGATCCATGTCCAGTGGTGCCAGAAGTACCATTACACCTTCCTTTGTGTAAATAATGTCTGATGGAAATGAGGTATGAGCAGCTGTTACAAAGAACACTTCACTGTGAAATGCTCTCCTCTGAACACCATTGACTTTCCTTATTTAGAGCTATTCCAGCAGAGAGTCTGTAACTTCCTTGGTTCCTGCCAGCTGCTGGTCTCCTTGTCTAAATCCAGAACAGAAAGCCTCAGGTGCCTCTCCAGGACCAGCCACTCCCCATGGCACCAGTGACTTCCACCTGGTCAGGAGACAATGTGAAAAATGATTGTCTCCTCATCCCTGGTCTGGCCCCAAAGCTCCTTTGCCAAGTGAGACAGTAACAGTTCCCTGACCTGGGTTTACCTGCTGGTGTAGAAGCCTGTGAAGTGAGGGGTAACCGAAGAAGACAGTACTAGAGAACCTGTGGTTCTTGCCTTGAAAAGAGGAAGTAGGGTGTGGAAATAACTATGGAAATAACAGAGACTGCAGTGACTCTAAGGGGCTGGTGACAGATCAATGCTGACACTAACATTAATACTAACAGTAAGACTGGCTGTTAATCTTTATTGAGTTGTTTGCAGTGTACTGAGCACCATACTAAGAACTGAAATGCATCATCCATTTAACCTCATCCCAGCCCCATGAGGTGGGTCCTGAGTAGGCAGTACTGATCTGCAGAGAATTCATTTAGAAGAGAAGACAAGATACTGTGGCTGCTGAGTAGAAGTAAAATGAATTATGGAAGTACTTTCAGGAGAAACCATGAGGTCAGCTAAGCCTTTCCTGGAGAAAGACAAAGTGAGGAACTAAGACATGTGGAAGTGCAGGATGTTTTCTGTCCTTTGACCCCAAGAGTGAATTTTAATCAAGTGGAATTTAAGTGTCAGTAGAGACTGAACCTTCACAGACACCATTCCTGGTGCCTGAGTAATAGGACTCTCACTTTAGGATAATAACATTATAATGAGAAAATGCAAATGAAATAAGTGGTAACTAGAGAAAGAGCCAAGTGTGTCTCAGTTAACATTACCTTAGGGGAAGACAGGCAACAGAGGACAGGTAGGAAAATGGTTGTGTCATGTGCAAGAATTTCCCTGAGTGAACTTGGCATGCTTCTGCAGGGCAGGTAAGCTCAGGGCCACCAGCAGTGATTCTGGCAATCTGCTGCTTAGATTTTTCTTCCTGTTCTTACCACCAGGTGGTTGGGCATGTCTCAAAGGCATCATGGGACTAGGCCAGTGCATCAGAAGTCCTTGCTATTGACATCACTGGCTAATTGAGGAAATTGAAGTCCAGAAAGGCCATGTCATACTAGAGCTGATGTTAGAACCCAAATGTTTCTGAATCTAGTTTAAGCATATCATTCATTCTAGCCTCTTATGTACCTTCTAAAAACCAAAGAGACTGAAGGAAGATGAAGAAAGTTATGATGAACTGAGTACAGAAAATGGTCACAATCCTTCCCTTCTCTGAATCCTTTTCTTTTGTAAGGTGATTCTGAAGTTTTTCCCATCAAGAGACACTTTGCTCTGGAACCTGAGCTGGCCTCATTATGCCCTCTGTTGGTGTGTCAGGTCTGGGCCAACACCTCATGGGCTCTTGCAGGTTTCCATGCATCTCTTAGAACCCTGTCACTGCCATGGGAGGGCTGGAGGGTCAAGAACCCTGTGGAGCAAGCTGAGGTCCCCAGCTGGCTGTGGATGCACTAGATCAACCTCGATGATGACTCAGATCAGCAGAACAGCTGAGCCAATCAATGTTTATTGTCATACACCCTTGAAGTCCTATGATTGTTCATCACACAACCGTATTGTGGCAATAGATAACTAACACAGAAAGCTGTGGAAAGATGCACTATAGAATATAGGGCAGCAGGCTAGTCTCAAGGACTCCAGGAATTTGAAACCCTCTGAGGATTTTGAACTCAGAGATAGATAGAAAAAATAGATATTATCTATTACCATCCTTAGAGATGTAGCCCTTGGAGGAAGAAAAAGGAAACCAACATTCTGCACCAGGTCATTGAGACTCACTGTTCCCTTTTCCCCTCACAGCTACCCTGTGGATACTGTTTTGCAGCTGAGGGAGGGAAGGGATGTGCTCAAGGTCACACAGCTAAGAAGTGACAGAGTATGTATTCTCTACCAGGTCTGATGGACTCCAAAGACTACTTTCTCCTTAATCAGCTCTGAGTTTTCCATCTAGTTATGGAGTGAGCTTTTGTTATGCTGAGCCCTGTGCCAGTCTTGGGATTTCCTAGTTGAATGCAAGATAGTCTCTTTCCCCAGAGAATGGGAAGTCCATGAGAAATAAGGTGTTTGGGGGTGTTATGAGACAAGTCTATTTAGAGTTCAGCTTCCTTCCAGTAAAGAAATACTGGGTCTGAGGGTTCTGGATTGAAGTGATGAATAATTTTACATGATGGTTTCCAATAACTTGGATGACTTTGACTCCTCCTTATTCCTTATCCTGACATGGGCTTGGGACTCGAGCCCTGGTTATGGATCTTAGGCAAGACTTGATTCAGGGCTATTATTCCACTGAGTTCTGGGTTTAGCCACATTTTAGAATGGGTTATGGAGAGGGCTCTAGGGTTATACTTAGATTAAACTTTGGCTTGTGTCTGAATTTCCTGGAAATTGCTGGTTTGTTGCCTAGCTAAGTTTTTTGTTTGTTTAGGTTCTATATTTGGCTTTCGACACTAGGGTCTTGGCTGAGCTGGTATCTGAGATGGATAAAGCACGTGAGCTCAGGACAACCACCAGATAGTGATATCCCCTCTTTGATTGTCCTTTCCTTCTCTTCCTCAGCCAGCCCCTAACATCTTATCTCCTAGGAGGTCTTCCTCACTTTCATTAGCAGAAGGAAATACTTTCCCTTTCACCCTGGAATGGACATATAAAAGCATGCTTTGCATGGTGCCTCAATCTATTTGCCACTTCCCCAAACAACATTATATCACTTTCCTGATACTTGCTATTGGTGAATCCTGTATCAATCTATGTCCTAGAATCTAGAGCAGGAGAACTCTAAGGACAGGTTCTGGCTGCAAACTGCTAAGGCAGTCCTTTCCAAGAGCCTATAGCCTCTGGGTCAAAGGCCACCTGAATGGGCTGTGGTTGTCAGGCCAAATGCTATGGAGTTCCATTTGTGCCAAATGAGCTGAGCAAACCTGGAGACCTGGGATACTTTCTTCACTGTATCTATTTTTTTTTTGGTGGGGGAAGGGTTTCCCAAACAGAAGAGTTGGTAGCTGTCCTATTTCTGTAGGGTCTAGGCCAGTGGGTGGCTGTCTATCTATGCTGAGTAAAAAGCCATAGGACCAGTAACAGGTTTACAGAATTAAATGCCTAGATTCTGGGCTGGATAAGATAGTATTGACAGATATGAGGCCTCAGCTAGAAACTACAGCGAGAGAAGATAGAGGGCAAGGAGAGGGGAAACTTAATAATCACATTAAAAAATCAAATGCCAGGCTTCAATGGTTGTTGCTTTCCATCCACTGAGATTCACAACACTTGACATCCAATTATAATTGTGGGTTCCTATAAAACAGCCCATTAACTGCAAGTATAAATCACTATTGCTTATGTGGAGTAGGCTGCTGGCTTAGTAGCTGATACTGAGGATTACAGAAATTATTAACAAGCAATAGTGTCTCTCTGAGTCCTCTTACTCTGGGGGAGATATATAGACCCTGGAGGAAGGAGTACAGCTGCCAAAGAGTCTGGAACTACATGTTCTGCCACATGTACAGCTGACTTTGTATTTGATGGAGGGAGGGCTTCTTTTTCCAGTACTCCTCAAATGTCCATCTGGTTACCTTCCATAGACAGGAGCTACATGACTGTGTCTAAGGACTGGGAACACACACACACACACACACACACACACACACACACACACTGTAACTTCTGCTCCTACTTTCTGAAGGAAAAACCAACACACACCATTGAATCCAAGGAAACATTTTTTAAAATTCTAGAAGTGTTTATTTCATCCTTTATCTGTTCCAGGGCCAGCAGCTTCCTCTCTCTCTCTATTCCTCTCTCAGACAGCTTTGTACAGCTCTGCTTTCTGGGAGGGGAGGGCCAGTGGCTAAGGCTTCTGGCAACACCCCCAACCATGCCACCCCATTGCCCTGCTCCCCTGCAGAGCACAATGCTCAGCCTGAAGGAGTCTTCTGTTAGGCCATCTGCATCTATTTCACATCTCCCAGGAATTCTCCAGAGTCTCACATCTATTGGTCACAGCTTTCTCTCTCTTCCAGAATTACAAAGATTTTTGCTTGCCATCTCATTGATATTTGGAAAGAGAATAGGGCTGAACATATAGGCTAAATTCACCTCTAGAGAACAGAAGCTGTGTATTGCATTTTAAAATTTGGTAAGTTTTTAAGATGGAGGCATAAATAGACACACTGTGCCTCCCCACACAATCAAAATAAGGACAATAATTTAGAAACAAAAAAACAAGTACCAACAGAAAGTTGAATTGTATGGAAGTCCACAACCAAGGAATTAAAGTAGATACATTCATCCAGACTGGTAGGAGGGGTGGAGTCGGGTGGCTGGGTGGAGAGGGGTCGAGGGAAAGTGGTGGCTGGCAGACTCCAGACATGCAAGGCAACAGCTGACAGACCCTGGGTGCATAGGCAGCAGCTGGTAGACCCAGAGAGTCAGCAGATTGTGGAGGGAAGTGGCCCACAAGGTGGCTGGAGGAGCGGGTGGTCCCACATTGACACACAGATAAACCAAGCAAAACTGGGGAGCAACACAGACTGTGCAACCCAGGGTCCCAGCATGGGAAAATAAAGCCTCAAAAGACCAACTGAAAACACCTATGGGGGTTGAAGTGCAGGGAGAAACTCCCAGCCTCACAAGACACTTTGTTGGAGGATCCTAGTACATACACAAACCCACCCACACAAAAATCAGCACCAGAAGGGCCCAATTTGCTTGGGGGAAGTGGGGGAAGTGACTGAAAGCTGGCAGAGTGGAGCAAGTGCTATTGTTCCCTCTTGGACCCCTCCCCTACATACAGTGTCACAACCCAGTGATGTGGGTTGCCCTGACCTGATGAACACCTAAGGCTCTGCCCCTCACTATGTAATAGGCACATCAAGACAAAAAAAAAAATGGCCCAGATGAAAGAACAGATCAAAGCCCAGAAAAAATGCAAGTAAGCGGTGAAGAGATAGCCAACCTATTAGATGCATAGTTCAAAACACTGGTAATCAAGATGCTCACAGAATTGGTTGAATTTGGTTGCAAATTAGATGAAAAAATGAAGGCAACACTAAGTGAAATAAAGGAAAATGTACAGGGAACCAATAGTGATGGGAAGCAAACTGGGACTCAAATCAATGTAGTGGACCAGAAGGAAGAAAGAAACATCCAACCAGGAAATAATGAGGAAACAAGAATTCAAAAAAGTGAGGAGAGGCTTAGGAACCTCTAGGACATCTTTAAACATTCCAACATCTGAATTATAGGGGTACCAGAAAGAGAAGAGGAAGAGAAACAAGTGGAAAAGTTATTTGAACAAATAACAAAGGAGAACTTCCCCATTCTGGCAAAGGAAATGGACTTCCAGGAAGTCCAGGAAGCTCAGAGAGTCCCAAAGAAGTTGGACCCAAGGAGGAACACATCAAGGCACATCATCATTACATTAGCCAAGATTAAAATGAAGGAGAGAATCCTAGAAGCATCAAGAGATAAGGAGACAGTAACCTACAAAGGAGTTCCCATCAGTCTGTCAGCTGATTTCTCAAAAGAGACCTTACAGTCAAGAAGGGGCTGAAAAGAAGTATTCCAAGACATGAAAGGCAAGGACCTACATCCAAGATTGCTCCATCCAGCAAAGCTTTCATTTAGAATGGAAGGGCAGATAAAGTGCTTCTCAGATAAGGTCAAGTTAAAGGAGTTCATCATCACAGAGCCCTTATTACATGAAATGTTAATGGGACTTATCTAAGAAAAAGACGATAAAAAGCATGTATAGTAAAAGGACAGCAAACTCACAAGTATTAACAATCACACCTAAAACAAAAACAAAAACAAATTAAGCAAGCAATTAGAAAAGGAACAGAACCACAGAAATGGAGATCACATGGAGGGTTAGCAACAGGGGAGTGGGAGGAGGAGAGAGGGGGAAAAGGTACAGAAAATAAGTAGCATAGATGATAGGTAGAAAATAGACTGGGGGAGGGTAAGAATAGTGTGGGAAATGTAGAAGCTAAAGAACTTATAAATATGACACATGGACATGAACTAAAGGGGAGGAATGTGGGTAGAAGGGGGTGTGCAGGGTGGAGGGGAGTGAAGGGGGTAAATGGGACAACTGTAATGGCATAATCAATAAAATATATTAAAAAATAAAATTAAATAAGTAAAGAGAAAAAAGTTTGTTTTTTTTCTTCTCTTAAACAAGCAAAAAGAGTACAAGTATGTAATGTTAGTGACTGCTTTGCCAAACATTTAACAAATACCAACACAGCCATTTCCTAGAGAATATTGTGAGATAAGAATTATCATTATTAGCCCATATAGCCCTCAATAAACTAAGGCACAAGTAGGTCAAGCTCACACAACTCATAAATGGCAAAGTCAAGATTTGAACTGGGTTGTCTAAATCCAAAGCCTATCTTTTTAACCTACCCTATAGCTTTCTTTTGGCTAAAAACAGTATTTCTTAATTCCATCTTTTAATAAAATGTAATGTGTCTTTGAATATCAAGAAAATGTGAAATAGGAATGGTTATCAAATGCTTTTCCACTTTTCTTTGCTTAAGTCTAAGAAGAGCCTTCTTGCACAATCTTTCTTTAAATTTCTGAATCTTCTTAGTTCCTCGCCCCCTCCTCCTGTAATTTTTCTCTCCTTGGGCATCTTTACAGAGGAGGATCTTCTTGTCTATTTTTGGGTTAAAAAAAAATAAGTCAGTGATCCTGCGGGTCCTGGGTCAACCTTTTTGTTTTAGGCAAAGGAGAAATGGGAAAACAAATTTTTGCAGCTTTTTTTTTCTAGATTGAGGCTTTGATTACCTGTGATGAGTGGGAAGCAAGTTTCCAGAGGAGTGAGCATTGCAGGAGAGGTGTTCATGATGGGCAAAGCGTTTCGTTTCTGAGTTTATTTTGGCAGCCGAGCTAGTAGGGTACTACCCTCTCCACTAAGGAGCTCGCTGAGGAAGGGCCTCTGCCTGGCTTGGCATATGTCTGGGGATGCGCCAGGGCCAGCAACTCCAGGTGTCCTGCCTTGTCTCCATGATGCAGAGCTTGGGCTTCTTTGTGGAAATCCTGCATTAAGCTTGTTGCTTGGCAAGCTTCCTTGTTTGTCAATGCTGATGAAGGTATCCTCCCACCTAGCCATTTCTATTTATTTTCCTGTGACTATTTTCTATTGGAATTTATGAAGAAGAGAAATTAAAAGTATGTACTTCAATAATTATAATACAAATGCAAATTTTATATTTCCTTTTTTGAGTACTAAGGGTTATTTTACTTCTTCCTCTGTGTAAAATCCTTATTTTTCAATACCAAGTAATTATTTCTTTTATCTATTAGACGGATAACTGCTAATCGGTACTTCAGACAAACATAGGACGATGGTGTTACCATACTGAGATAATATAATTTCAGTCAGAAGTAAAGAAGTGTTTAACAAGAAAAGAGACTGAAAGGATAAACACCCAAAGGTATATCTATCTGGGTGGCAAAATTATAGATCATTTTTATCTTTTTCTTTATAGTTTTCTCATTTTAGTTGGGCACCTACTATTTTTACTTAATAGATTTTTTAAAAATCACCCTGGCTGGTGTGGCTCAGTTGGTTGGAGAGCTGTCCTGTAACTGAAGGGTTGTGGGTTTGATTCTTGGTCAAGGCACATACCTAGGCTGTGGGTTCAATCCCCAGTCCAGGAGCATATGATCCCTGGCATGTATGGAAGGCATCCAATCAATGCTTCTCTTTCATACCAATCTTTGTCTTTCTCCTTTCCTCTCTCAATAAAAAGCAATGAAAAAAAAATGTCCTTGGATGAGGATAACATTTAAAAAATAGGTTTTTTATCTTTTAATTTCAAATTTTGGGACATATAGGAAATAATATGACAGACATCCACATACCCACCACAGAAAGTTTAACTAGTGCTGAACCTTTTTAAAAGCATCAATTCCTTTTATAATGAAAGGCTTCAATACTTAGAGAACTCAGGGACTTGCTAAAGTCCTTCTGGAAAGACTCATTTCCTGACAGTGGAACAGGAAACAGACACTGTCAATGGGAGGCCCGGTATCTAGCTGCTCAGAGACACAAATCAGATTTGGGACACTGCTCCTGTTGTTACATCCCTTGTGGGGGAGGGAAGTTGGAGGTGTATGCCCAGCTCTGATGCCTGGAAGCTGTCTCTCAATCCCAGAGTCTAGTGATATCCATGTCCTTGCTACTCAAAGTAGGGTTTGTAGTATCCACTGACAGATTTTTTGGGGTGAAGAATCTTTGAATATGGCTGTTATTTTACAGCTTTATTGAAGTATAATCATATACAAAAACCCTGCACATGTTTAATGTACAGTTTGATGTGTTTTAGACTGTGCATATACCCATGACACCATCACCACCATCAAAGTAATAAATATATCTATCACCTACAAAAGTTCTCCTTTATCCTTTTGTGACTTTTAAAAATATTATTATTGTGGGCTTTTTCAAAGATGTAGAGTAGGTGAAAGCTGCACTCACCTCCTCCCATGACCCCATCAAAATTACAACTAAATTATAGAACAATCAACTGGAATAACCAACTGAAGACTAGCTGAACAGTCTTATAACTAAGAATATTCAGAAGTGTTCACTTGGACAGCACATATACTAAGGATATGCAGAAGAAGCTATGTTGAGACAGGTAGGAGGGGTGGAGACAATAAAAGGGCTGGTCTTGCACTTATGTGTGGTGGTTGAGAATCTGGATGGGTATCTCAGCTGTAAATGTTCCCCTTTGAGGAGCAAGGGGTTTCAACTCCAAGCTGGGCTCCCCAGTCTGGAGTAACAGTGCTGGGAAGAGGAGCCCACCTAACATCTTGCTGTAAAAATCAGTCTACCTGCCTAGGAGAGATGGAAGGCTCCTGGAAACCCAGGAGTCTTCTTAAAGGCATGCCACACAAAATCTTGGTCACAGAAACTCACCCTGGGCTCCAGTGGAGGGACAATGGCTCAAAGTGGATTAGAGTCATACAGGGAGAGACTGAGTTATGTGGTTTTGGGGAGAAGGCTGGAAGGACAGTCACCAATGTCCATGTTTTTAGTTAGTTCCTCTCTTGTACCATCCACTGATGCCATCTTTCCTGGGTTAAGCACTCTTCCCATACAACACTAGCCTGAGAGTACACTAACCCCAACCTGATGAATCCCAGGGCCTCGCCCTACCCAACTTGCACACATGGTTTTTTAAGCTCTGTCTGAAGTTACTAGCTTGGTCCTGTATTGTGATCTTTCTTGAAAAACACTTGAATGATTCTAGGTGAACTTGGGACAGGACAGGGGGAGCCAAAGACACACAGGGAGAGACCAAGTTATGTTTCTTTAGGGTGAGGACCATCTTACCATGTTCCTGACCAATACCATCATTCCTGCACTGGACTCTCCCTCCACACAGCAAAATTTTAATTGTCTTTATTCTAACGATGTCTATTGGTTCTACCCTAAGGACTCCCTGAGACATCACCTCAATCAAAGGTCCATGGGCCCTAGGAAGGTGGTGGCTGGCCTTGGTGTACCCTGAGACTTTTGCTGAGTGGCCTCAAACCCAGCACTGACACTAAGTTTGAATCTCTATTAACATGGTGAATGCCACTTGCCCTTACCTGATGACTCCTTGTGAACTTGCCTTTTGCAGCCCATGTACTGCCTGAAGCTCTTTCAGTGGTTGAACCAAATGGGAAGCTGGAAGACAGCAGCAGTTCTCGGGGTGTACTGGGACTCATGCTGACCTGCTCCAGGCCTGGTACTAGTGGCAGCTAGGATTGGTATGCAGCTTGGCTCCCTCCACGTGCATCCAGGCCCAGCACAAGCAGCTACCAAACTGGATTGCTTTGTACCTATTAACAAGTAACCCAGGGCAAGTCACAGATAGTGTCTGACATTGATCTGCACCAGAGTCCCTCCCAAGAGGCCCCAGACCCAACACACCTAGTGGTTGGCTTCAGACCAAACACGATTAGCTCTGCAAGTGGCACATACAGAGAGAAGTCTCAGCAGGCACCAAAACCTGCTGGGGCAAATTCCACTTCATGGGATTAGGTCATGAACAGAAGCTCATACACTGTGGTCATGGCCAATCCTTACAGCCAGCCAGCCTGAGGGTCAACCCTACCCACAGACAGGCCAACAGAAATCAAGGCTCAACCAGAACAGAAAGGCACACAGATGATCAGCCCAGATGATCAAGGAGACTGTGCCACTGGGCCCCATGAGACACCTACTACATAAGGCCACCATGCAAGATTAAGAGGCATAGCAGATCTACCTAATACACAGAAACAAACACAAAGAGACAGCCAAAATGAGGAGACAAACATGTCCAAAATGGAAAAACAGAACAAAACTCTAAAAAAAAGAACTAAATGAAGGTGTGCAATCTACCAGATATAGAATTCAAAACAATGGTTATAAGGATGCTCTAGAACTTAGTGAAGACTTCAATAGCATTAAAAAGGGCATAGGAACCATAAAAAGAACAAGTCAGAAATGACAAATACAGTATCTGAAATAGAGAATACACTAGAAGGACTCAAGAATAGATTAGATGAAGTAGAGGACTGAATCAGTGATTTGGAAGACAAGGTAGCAGAAAACACCCAATCAGATCAGAATAAAGAAAAAAGACTTTTAAAAAATGAGAATAATTTAAGGGTCTTCTGGGACAACACCAAGCATAACACCACCTGCATCACTGAGTTACCAGAAAGAGAAGAGAAATTGAGAGGGATTGAGAACCTATCTAAAGAAATAATGGCTGAAAACTTCTTTAACCTGGTGAAGAAAAAAGACACACAAGTCCAGGAAATCCAGAGTCCCAAATAAATGAATCCAAAGAAGCCCACACCAATACACATCATAATTAAAATGGCAAAGGTTAGCCCTGGCTGGTGTGGCTCAGTGGACTGAGAGCCACCCTGTGAACCCAAAGGTCCCCAGTTCAATTCCTAGTAAGGGCACTTGCCTGGGTTGTAGGCTAGGTCCCCAGTAAGGGGAGTGTGAGAAGCAACCACACATTGATGTTTCTCTCCCTTTCTCCTTCCCCACCTCCCCCCAAAAATAAATAAATAAAATCTTAAAAAAATAAAATGGCAAAGGTTAAAGACAAGACAATCTTCATAGCATCAAAAGAAAAACAGTTAGTTACCTACAAGAGTGCTCCCATAAAACTGTCAGCCAATTTCTAACAGAAACTTTACAGGCCAGAAGGGATTGGAACAAAATATTCAAAGTGATAAATAGAAAGGACCTATACGCATGACTACTCTACCCAGCATGGATGTCACTTAAAATAGATGCCCTGGCTAGTGTGGTTCTGTGGATTAAGTGCTGGTCTGTGAACCAAAGGGTCACCGGTTTGATTCCCAGTCAGGGCACACACCTGGATAGTGGTCTGGGTCCCTGGGGGAATGAGAGGGACAACCACACATTGATGTTTCTTTCTCTCTCTTTCTCTCTCTCTAGAAATAAATAAATAAAATCTTTTAAAAAATAAAAAATAAGTAAAATAGAAGGAAAATAAAGAACTTCCCAGGCATGAAAAAACTAAAGGAATTCATCATTCATCATCACCAAACCAGCATTATAAGAAATGTTAAAGGGACTTTTTTAAGAAGAAAGAAAAATAAAAAAGGATGAAAATATGACTAATAAAGTGGTAATAACTACATACCTATCAATAATAAATTTAAATGTAAATGGATTAAATGTTCCATTTAATCAAATGACAATAGATAAATAAATCAAAAGACATAGGTTAGCTGAATAGATAAGAAAATAAGACCCATATATATGCAGAAAACAAGAGACTCAGTGCAGATGAAAGACACACACAGACTGAAAGTAAAGGTATGGAAAAACATGTTTCATGAAAATAAAAATGAAAAAAATGGCTTAGTAATACTTATATCAGACAAAATAGACTTTAAAGCAAAGGCTATAATAAGAAACAAAGAAGGACACTACATAATGATAAAGGGAGTAACCCAACTGAGGATATAACCATTGTAAACATTTATGTAACCAACATAGGAACACCTACATGCATAAATCAAATATTGATGCATGTAAAGGCAGAGATCTCCAGTAATACAATTTTAGTAGGGGACATTAACAATCCAATGGCATCAATAGATAGTTCTTCCAGACACAAAATCTATAAGGAAACAGCAGCTTTAAAAGACGCATTATAACAAGTACATTTAATTGATATTTTTAGAGCATTTCTCGAATAAGCAGCAGAACATACATTTTTTTCAAGTGTACATGGAACATTCTCCAGGATAGATGGCCTTTTAGGCCACAAAACAAGCCTGAATAAATTTAATAAGATTAAAATTATATCAAGTGTCTTCTCTGACCACAATCATATGAAACCAGAAATCAATCACAAAAACTGAAAATCACACAAGCACATGGAGGCTAAATAACATGTGTCTAAACAATGAGTGGGTTATCAATAAGATCAAAAAGGCAAAATAAAAAACTATCTTGAGACAAATGAAAATGAAAACACAGCAACCCAAAAATCTATGGGACACAGCAAAGCAAGCAAGCAAAATATAACCAGAGACATTGAAATAAAGAACAAACTGATAGTAACCAGGAGTAGGCAGGAGGAAATAATGGGGGTGCAAATGAGAAGGGTCATCAAGAAACATGTATAAAGGACACAAGGACAAAGCCAAAGTGGGGTAGGATCAAGGGTGGGAGATGGGGAATGGCTGGAGGGGTTGGGAGTGATGGGGAGACAATGGAGACAATTGTACTTGAACAACCATAAAAAAGAGAGAAAAATAAAATAAAATAGGCTAACATTAAACATAAAAAAGTAAAAACTCATTATTTACAGGTGACATAATACTGTATATAGAGAACCCTAAAAGATTCCACCAAAAAACTACTATAACTGCTAAAGAAATTCAGTAAAATAGCAGGATATAAAATAAGTATTCAAAAATCAGTTGAATTTTTATACACCAATAATGAACTATCAGAAAGAGAAACTAAGAAAATAATGCCATTTACAATTACATTAAAAAGAAAACTATAAAAAATTAACAAAGGAGGTAAGAAAACTTTATTTGAAAAAATATGAGATACTAAAGAAAGAAATTGAAGAATATGCAAATAAACGGAAGCATATGCCATGCTTAGGGACAGAAATAGTTAACATCATTAAAAGTCTATACTACCCAAAGCAATCTATGGATTCAACACAATCTCTATTAAAATACAAATGGTATTTTACACAGACCTAGAACAAATAATCTGAAGTTTTATGGAACCACAAAGACCCTAAATAGCCATAGCAATCTTGAGAAAGAAAAACAAAGTTAGAGGAATCACTCTACCTGATATCAAACTATACTACAAGGCCACAGTAATCAAAAGAGCATAATACTGGTATACAAACAGACATATGGATCAATGGAACAGAATAGAAAGCCCAGAAATGAACCCACACCTATGTGGTCAATTAATATTTGGCAAAGAAGACAAGAGCATACAATGGAGTAAAGACAATCTATTTCATAAATGGTGCTGGGAAAATTGGACTGATATATTTTAAAAAACTTGACTATCCTCATATCATAAACAATAATAAACAAAATAGTTTAAAGACTTAAATATATATTTGAATCCATAAAACCTCAAAAAAAAAACATGGGCAGTAAAATATCAGACATTTCTCTTAGTAATATTTTTTCTGTTACAGCTCCCCAAACAAGGGAAACAACAGCAAAAATAAACCAACAGGACTATATCAAACTAAAAATACTTTGCACAGCAAAGGTAACCATAACAAAATGAAAAGATAACATATTGGATGGGAGGAGGTATTCACCAATAATACATCTGACAAGGGGTTAATATCCAAAATGTATAAAGCATTCATACATCTCAACATGAGAAAAACAAACAATTCAATTAAAAAGGGGACAAAGAAGCTGAATAAACACTTTTCTAAAGAGGACAAACAGATGGTCAATAGACATAAGAAAAGATGCTCATCACTAATCATCAGAGAGATGCAAATTAAAACAGTAATGAGATATCACCTCACACCTTCCAGAATGGCTATCACCAAGAAATCAACAAACTGAGTTGTGAGATGAGAGGGACATGGGGGTCTCTGAAAAAAGGTGAAGGGACTGAGAAGTACAAATTGGTAGTTACAAAATAGTCATGGCAATGTAAAATACAGCATAGAAAGTATAGTCAATAATATTCTAATAACTATGTCTCATGGTGCCAAGGCAGGCCATTGGGAGTCAGGAGGGTGAAGCTAGTGGATCTCTTGTTGGGGGGTGGGTATTGCTGGTGCCTCTCTGGTGTGCAGTGCCCACTCTGGTCTTCATGGTGCAAATGTGGGAGAAGTGGCCCTCACCCCGGAGTCACACAACTCAATCTCTGACATCTCTTGAGTTTGCCCTCAAGAGCCCTCCAAGACAGTCTACACCATGGCCCAGGCAGCTGATTCCTCTACAGGACTTAAGCTAGACAGGGCAGGCGACAGGGAGGTGGGAGGGTGAGGTTATTACATTCCCCCAGGCTGATGCAGTTTGAAGGGGAGTGCTCCACCCAAGAAAGATGGTATCTGAGGGCAGTGTGGGAGAGGGACTCAGCATAGGAACACTGCTGGCTATCCCTTCAGCTCTTTCCCAGAGCTACACAACCCAGTGTGTCCTTGCACAATTCCAGTCAATCCAATCTGCCTTCCCTTATTCATATTTGTTAGGATTTGAGGGAGGCCAGGGTGAGTGGCTGTAAATGACATTTTGAACTTTGGTCTTTTAAGAGAGTGCCAAGTTTTTTAGCAGACTCCCACCTCTCTATGGTGGGCAGATTTTTACAGGCAGATGTTATGTGCATGCTTTTTCTCAGCTCTGGTGCTCCAGGCTGGGGAGCCCAACAGGGCGTTGAGAGGCCCTGTTTCTCAGGGGGGACATTTGCAGCTGAGATATCCCTCAGGAATCTCAACCACCACACGTGGGTGTGGGGCCAACCCTTTTCGCCTCTCGGCCCTTCATACCAATCTCCAAGTGACTTCTGAAATCCTTGGTTATAAAACTTCTGTTCAGCTGTTCTTCAGTTGGTTATTCAGGCTGATTATTCTATATTTTATTTGAAATAACAGTTTGAATCCGAGAGGAGGTAAGTGTAGCTCCCCACTTATTCACTGCCATCTTGGATCCCCTGTTGTATTGGTTTTGAAATCTGGATATTACCCTGCTCCTGGAGAAAACATTTGGCCCCCAGAATGCTTTAGATTTAGGTTTCAGTTTTTATTGCTCCAATTATTACAAATTATTGTCATTAGTCTTTGGATGAAGTCCATCAGGTTAAACTTAAAATATAATTTAGTCTAGCTAGAAAAAACATATAAAGTGCTACAACTTCCCAAATCATTGTCTAATATTTCAAAATGGGAGGAATATCTTATTGTTGGTACATGAGATGATTTTGGGTAGCATATTGATGAGTTTTATATTTTTCTTCCCATTTCTTAGGATTTGAGGGACCCGGTAAAGTACTATTATTATTTTCCTCTGAATTCTGAACCAACTGAGAAAAACAACAAAGCACAGGGAAATAGGAGATTGCAATATCCTTCTTACCATGATAAAGGCTAAAATGAGACCTGGTTTTGTTAGAGCGAGGGCCCTATTGATACCTTCCCCATCTTGCCCCACCTGACCACCTGAGGAGGATGTGTGAATCTGAGGATCAGACCCTTTACCTAGATCACTGCCTGACTCCAATCTGGATGGAGAGGGAAGGAGAGAGAGACAAAACCAAGGATTTTTGATAAATTAGCTCCTGCTAATTGGAAAATGTAGACCAGTGACTGCCCCTGAAGCAGGAGACAGCATAGGAAGAACTCTGAGACTGCAATACTGTCACTGGCCAGCATTCATTACCCTGGTTGCCAGGAAACAACTTTTACCAATTAGGTAGAATAAATAGTAAACCGAGGCAGGGAGGAGGGAGAAGACAAGTCTCACATGCTAACTCAGCAATCCTAAGCCTGTTCTGATAATATTGCCAGGTGTTTCAGTATCACAAGAAACACTATATTAGCAAGAAAGAGCCCATAGATCGAGTTTGGTTAATTGCCTTCCTCTGGTCACTATCTGTCTTACAAGGGAGTCCCTGATGCTTACAGAAAGAGCCCATAAATAACTTTGTAAAGTGCCCCCAAATTTAATTAACTGCCTCCTGTCATGTATTTGTTTTACAACAGGATGACCAAATGGAGTCTGGAGCAAGGTAAGAATTCAGGCGGACAGACCCCTACACATCCCTAAGTTTGAGTAGTCACATTCCCCCAGGAAAGCTGGCACCACATTTACCCATTAATCAATATGTAACTTTTTTTCCCTCCTATCCCACCAACTATATAAGTCCTGAGAACAAAGGTCTCTCTCTCTCTCTCTCTTTCTCTCTCTCTCCTCTCAGGGGCTCAGGGGGCTCTTTGTTCTCAGGCCACAGGGCCTCTGGCCACCCAGCCTTAGACTGCTCATGGGCCTGCCACCTTGGTCTTCAGCCGCTCTTGCTTTTCTCACCTTGCTTTGCTCTGAAACTTTCCCTTTCACCCGCTACTCTACCCGGTCCTGTTCTCTTCCATGGAAGCGGACCACTAATAAACTGATTATATACTACTAGATTTGCTGATATGTAATTCTTTACATGCGTCAGCAAGAAGAACCAGGTCTCTCCTGTCAACACCCCCACCAACCAGGTAAATTCTCACCACCTCTGGGAAAAGGAGAGAGAATAGACAAGAATCTTGGAATGTTTGTGAAAATCCCTTCTTTTCAAAACCAAAGTGATGGGGGTGGGCAAAGACACCCCCTCATAATAACAGTTAGGCTTTTGTGTTTCAATGAATCAGGGTTAGTGAGGCTGATTTTCCATATATGATAGAAATATAAGGTTTCATTTCTAAATAAATGTAACTAAATAAGAAGGAGTTGATGAAAAGGAGAAGATTAAGGTAATAACAGCACAGGTAGTATGTGGATATGACCAAAATTGTAAGGATGATGCTCAAATGATCCTGTTCACAAACATTAGGGTCTTTCATCCTAATGATCTCTGGGAGGACAGCAGCTTTAGTTCACTTATCTGACCAGTGATCATGGCTTGATTGTTTCACTCAATAGAAAGTGGTTAGAGCAAATAACCTAATACATTATTGGCTTTCATTTCATATATATAAATCACTTATGGGTCCAGGTATATGGTCTAAATCCTATTATTGATGCAAGGGTTTTAATTCCCTCTCTTTTTTTCTCTCTCTTATTTTTCCAAATTCAGCAAGAATCAGAGTGGGTAGGATAGTGAATTTAATTTTTTTTTAAATGGCATAAAATGAGGCTGCCCTTCAACAATTTGATGTCACTTCTAGGTGAATTAGAAACATGTTCTATTGTTACGTCAAATGGGTAAACTAGTATTGTTTATCCACTGGATTTCAAGGTTATCATCACATGTTCCAGGGGACAACATGAAACAGCCAAACCTGTTGGCTAAATGGTGCCAGGTAGAATGAGCTAAATGTGCATTATGCTAAAAAGAAAACCTACATTTGGAAAAAAAATCCTTGGACTCTGAATGGGAAGGCCAAGATTTTCCTTAATGACATTAAGTTGTCCTATTCAGATGTTACATTCACTCAGTTACCTAAGGGTCATTTTGCTGACAGATTTTCCCAAAAGGTTAATGGCTGTGTACTTGGCTCAAAATTGAAAACTTATCTCTGAAAATGTATGGAGTGACAACTCCCCCATGAAAAAGTCCCTCATAAAAAATAGAGTCATCTTATGGTTGAATCCTTATAAAGTCTCTGTATAAAAGGACAGTGTTTACATTACTTTACATTACTTTACTTTGAACCATGAAGGACTGTTGGGAGGAAACTCAGTGCTAATTTGGGTTGTTGATATAGGTCACTGGTTGGATTGGGGCATGTGTTGAATTTTTTAATTGAGGACCATTTGGGAGACACAGTCCTGACTATGACAGTAGTTAACTCTAGAAATCCTCTTTTTACAATAATCAAGCTTTTCATTGTTTTTATTATAAACTATAAGTTCTGTTCAAAATTTGCTCAATTTCTTTGTTAGAAAGACTTATTTCACATGAAGTCATAGAATAATTGTCTTTTAGTTGCTCACTGGTGACATCCTTAGTGGGGAGCCATTAGCTTATAGGTAATGCCAGAATCAGATGGCTGATGTTCTAGGAAGGATAAGATAATTATTCCCTCTCAGAATTTCCAGGCTTTATTCCTCTGTCGATTCATACCAGCCATCATTTGTAATTCTGCACAATGTCACCTGGATCTCCTACAGAATGCCCTTCCTGGCCCCATTATTCCATACTTTTACTGCTTCATGTTTGTCACTATTTTATGTAAGAAAGACTAGCATGTGGATTATCCCAGGATTTCCTCTGAAAATAATTATCAAGGATACATTATGTTGACTAGCAGCTCTTATGTGAAGAGCCTCCTCAGAAATTGGTCCTTTCTCTTCTGAGCTTATATCATTGGATTATATGAGGCACACTACTCACTGATTTTCCTCTTTCCTCAGAGCTATGTTTGAACTTAATGACCTTGTATCATGTGTCACAAACATTTCTTGACATGGTCCTATCTCTCTCTTGATGATTTAACTTTGATCTGGAATTTTACATTGATCTGTGCAGCAATTCTGCTTTCCAAATGTCAGTTTAATTTCTGATACATGTTTGGGTCAAATCCTTACCCCCCTCTGCTTCCATTTTGCCACAAACTAAACCACTAGGATTTTATGCCCAATTTCTTATTATTATCTCCATTTCTCAGATATTAATATACAGGACTAAAAGACAATGCATATATGTTCTTCATTCCTAGATCTAACAACCTTTGCTGATGTCAAATTCTCCCCAGAAGACAACTTAAATTTTAGTTTCTTCTTCACGAATACAAGAAATTTGGAGTTAGAAGTACAGATTTGAGTCCTGACATTGTTAATTTAGACAAGCAGATTTTTAAAAATATTTTTTTTAATTTATTTTTTAGAGAGGGGACAGGAAGGAGAAAGAGAGGGAGAGAAATATCAGTGTGTGGTTGCCCCTTCCACACCCCCAACTAGGGACCTGGCCTGCAACACAGAAATGTGCCCTGACTGGGAATCGAACTGGTGACCCTTTGGTTTGCAGGCCTGTGCTCAATCCACTGAGCTATATCAGCCAGGGCTGACAAATGGATTTTAAAAAATCTCTGGGTTTCAATTCCTTCCCTCTGCAAAATGAGAACAAAAATCTTAGTTATTACCAAGAGAAAATGATGTGAAGTATATGAAAACTTTTATCCTCTTAAACCAGTTTACAAGTCATGTAATTATTATTAAAAGTCAGGAGAAATATCAGAGTCTCATATAAATAACTTTGTTTCCTGAATACTTTGCCTGTGCCAGTTTATCATTGAGTCTCTGTGTTACGTATAGTCTTCTTACTCTGCCTCTGCCCACAGGCTCTGAATGGATACAGCCTCTGGAGAGAAGGTTCTGGACTCTGAAGGTGGCATGAGATGCCTTTAAAGCCACTTTGAGGAACCTGGAACTGGACCCAATGAAAACTATGTTTGTCTGGGTAGAGATTGAACAGCAGGGCATATGCTGGGCTCCAATGCAGCCAAATGCCCAGCATGGCAGGAAGGTCAGGCCAGGGGCTGAGAGGCAGCTGCAACCAAGCTATCAAGGCACTCTTTGCTCTGGGCCTAGAGAGGAACAGAGGCCATTCCCAGAAGCCTGAGAGCAGGACTGCAGACCCATCAGTAGGTGTTAAGATGTCAGACCCACTGCAAAACTGGGCATGTGTCAATCAGACTGATAATCCTCAGACAAGCTCCAGGCCAAGGTGTTTGGGTTGGCCAGGCCCACAAAACAAGAGTTAGGTGGCTGTGATTCAATTAGTTACATGTCCATCATGTTCTGGCCAGATGAGGCTCAGCAAACACATGTCAGTTGCAGAGGCTCCTCTCCAGTCGTTTGAGGCACATACATGCATTTCCATGGAAAACTCTGCTGGGTGAGGGAGGGGTGTCAGCCACGTGCCCACAGAAGCAAGGAGGAGGAAGGTTGATAAAGGAATTAAGAAGCCACTAAAAGATCTTCCATTCACCCTTGCTTTTCTCTTGCTGCTTTTCATTTGTGGTTGTCACTTCTGCATTCTGAGTGTGTGTGTCTACAAGGGATGCAGATGCTATGTGATGGAGGCAAATAAAGTGGACTTGCCTCTCACTCAAAGATTGGGTTATGGAGTCAGTGGGCCACCTGACAAAGGCAAAACCACCTTGAGAAATCCCCTTGATTCAACATTACCTTTAACTGCCATTGCTACAGATTTGTTTATTTACCCCATTGGGCATGTGAGGAAGGAACTAAGTTGCACTTAGGGTCTGTGGAGTATATAAAATAAGTGATAATCAACAATAAAACCACAATCAGTGAAGCAAAATCGTCACATGGTGATGGGCAGCAGGGATGGAGGAGCAAAAGGTCCATGACGCCTTGTCATGGTCACGGGGTAATACTTTCATGGGCAAAATGTCAGCTAAAACTACTCACATGATTTCAATCACCCCTCTCTGCTCTCTAACAGAATATAATTGAATTTAGGTGAACTACATGCTTAGTGATGTCACTGACCCCTTCATACCCTCAGGTGAAACACAATCTGACTGGTTGCAGAGTTGTGAACATCTCTTGGTCCCACATCCAGGTTACAGGGTCAATCCCAGCACCAGGCACAAGTGCATCAGGAGCTCCAGTGCCTCTGACTCTCTCTCAGGTGTTGCTCATGCTGGTGAGCTGGGAGGAGGAGATGATGCAGGGTGTGTGCCAGAGCCAGCTCCTGTTCACTCCTGAGAGCTGACTTTGCCATCAGGGACATCACACTGGGATAGCTTGACTTGGTCCACATTCAAGTGCTGGCAGGTAGAACTTGATGCTGGGAGCATTTGCCTTGAGAAGTGGAAGGCATAGGGAGACAAGCTGGAGATCTCTAATTTGGGAGGTGCTGGTGCCATTTTGAAGATTGATTGGGAAATATTGTTAATTCAGCAATAGCTTCATTATAGCAGAGACTGTTAATTGCCTTCTCAATAACCACTCATTCCTTTCTCCTTAACATCAAAATCCTGGCTGTCAGGCAGAAATGTGTACAGCTAAGAGATTATATTTTCTGGTCTCCCTTTCAGCAAGAGGTGGTCAATATGATGGAAGTATAAATTACTGGATAAACTTCCTGGGAAATCTCCTCAGATGGGTTTGACTTTGTCATGAGGAATATTTTCCTAACTTATTTCTTTCCCTCTTTTATTTCTCACTGAAATATGGATGTGGTGGCTGGAGCACTAGCATTTGTCTTGGACCAAGAGGATGAAAGTCAAGGACTAAGGATGATATGTCAGAAAGACAAAGGAGCCTGAGTCACTGATAATATAACATGATGGAGCTATTGTACCAGACCTGCACTGTCCAGTTCAGGATTTCAATTGACCTCCTTCATTTGAGAGAATAAACCCTTAATTTGTTCAAGATACTTTATTGTCAGTAAAAAGCAGTGAGGAGTACAGTTCCTAAATAGCACATTCATATTTTGTTTCTCACTAGAAAAATGGAATAAAATTTGTTCTAAGTTTGTTTTGGGGGTTGAGGTATATATGCTCCCCCCTTTTAATGATAAAAGCAATGTGTTCTTACTTAATGGGAAGCAAAGTTTATCAAGAGCCAGGTTCATTGTCACAGTATGAGGCACCTCACGGGGACACCTGTTTAGCCATCTGAATTGGTTCTTCAGCTATCTGGTGCTGAGCGCTGTGAGATGGAGTGAGAGAATGAGAAGATTACATATGTCTCAATGAGGCTAAGTTGAGTAGTGGCCCATCTTATCCTGGAAGAAGAGTGGGTCTGCATTTCTGCCCTTAGTACCAGGTAGGCAGGTATGAGGTACATTCTGAATTTGGGGAAAACTGACAGTCTCTTCTGAACTGGGTGTGGTGTAGATGGGCCCAGGGTCTGACCCAGTGACCAGAATTTAGCCCAGTGCCCTTAATCCTTGGTCCCAGTTGGCCCCATCTAGAAAAATCATGTTCCTGGGCATTTTAGATTCTTCTCCAACACAGGAGTTCCTAGTCATCCTTTAAGACATGGCTCCCTTCTCACTTCCTCTGGGAAAGTTCCTGCTCTCTTCCCTGTGCCCCTCATCACATGATTTCAGTTTGTTACATTGGCGAGTAATTATTTGTTGATATGGCTCTCATCCTCACTAGTCTGGGAGCAGGAACAAAGTCTAACCCAATCATGCATCCAGCTTCCCTTGCAACTAATGAGACCAAGTAACTGAGTTCTACCCAAGGGGAACATGAGCAGAAGTCATCCCATACCTTTGCACAAACCTAGGAGGTACCATTCACACATAATGAAGAAGCTGTGAATAGAAAGGATGTTGCAAGCTCAAATGGAAGAGGCTTGTTCTGCCCAAGGTGCCACTTGCTCTCAAGAAGCTGAATGGACAACAGCAAGACCACATATGACAACAGAACTCTGACCCGCAATCTCTGCAGTGACTAGCCCACAATGGTCAGGACTCAGTCAAAGATGCCAGCTTTCCTATTATTTTGTGTCTCTGCTTCCAACTCAGAAGCAACCAGAGAAACTCATAGATGCTCTCGAACCAATCACATAGGATTCCTGCTTCTAGTTAGTCTGCTTCTAACTTGCCTCTGCCAATAACCTCCCATCAGGGCACAACTGGAGCCTTCTCAATGCAGACTCCTTGCTGTAGCAAGCTCTGAGTCCATAGGCTCCGCTTGTTCTCTTTTGGTCAGTCTTCATCCATTTCTGCACTCCCTGCTGCATGCAAGGCAGAATGGGCTGAGCACTAGGATGGAAGGAGCCAGAATCCCTGGTATTGTGGAATCGCCATACACCCTGTACTGGTAGTGAGAAACACACATGCACACACACTAGCAAATGCACACACAAATATCTGGAACTTGTGCAAGTTTGCCCTGGGGCAGCCTGGGCAAAGGGTACATTTGTACGGGGTTAAGAATCAGTTTGCTGACCAGGTTCATGTAAACTAGTTATTACTTAGTTAAACCAGGATTTTTAAGGTAGCTGAGCATCTTTAATTTGCATACAATGATCCCTGTGCTAATTATCCTAGACCCTGACCTAGTATTCATTAATACTAGGAGGCTGCTTAGTCTGTGGTCTGAGAATGCTTAGTGCAAAGGAATGAAGCTGCCTTCATGTACACAAAATTCAGAATTCCCATCTATTCTGAATGGATTCTCCTCAATCAGGATAAACAACCTAATTTCACCAACTCTTTCTTGGGGGGTTTCCTTTGTGTCCAATATCATTCTGTCTTCCTTTGGATACGGCTTTGGCTACCAGATGGTCCAGGATCACCGGATACCAAATACTTTCAGATAAAGAATGTAAGGGCTATTCATTAATGTCCACATTCAACCCATCCTTCTTCTGGTCATCATAGGTTCAGGACCCCCGCTTTTGGGAGGTGGTGGCTCTCACAGCTTTGGTGTCCTTTTGCCCACAGGGGATGCACAGAGGGGACAAACTCCCAGAACTGGCTTCTGGCACCATCATTTGATCTCCTGTGAAATGTTTGGGGCAAGAAGATAGGCTGAGACACAGAACTAATGTCTTAGGGTTTTGTGTCCTCCAGTCTTATAAGCCAGAGTCTCGTTTCCAGGGAACTTTCATGATGCCTGGTGGAGCAGACAAAGGCAAAGTGGCCCTGGAGGTTAAGCAATCTTTCCTAGCCACTTGTGGGTACTATCTGGGAAGTATCTCAAAGTACAGTTCCTTGAGACGTTCCTGTTCATGCTCCCCAGCCTCTAACATCCCTACAACCATTTACATGTTCATCTGGCAAACATTTCCTGTGTGTCTATTTCATGTTAGCAAGCTACAAGCTTGACTCTCAAGAAGTTCACATTCTACAATAAAACAGACATTTGAACAAATAATGATTATCTAGTATAATAAGAGATATAACAGGTGTGTACACACTACCAAGTAAACACAAAAGAGTGAGCAGTTCACTCAGCTTGGTTGTGGAAGGCTTCAAAAATATCCAGCAAGGGACACTTGACTAAAGTCTTATGGGGGCATGGGGTTTCCATTAGCTGGGGATGCAGGGTGGGGGTAACTGTCCAGGCAAATGCATGAAAGAGTCAAGAAAAGGTCTGTAGTTCTTTGCAGTTGGAGCAGAAGGTGAGGGGGGAGAAGCAGGAGAGGATCCATAGGCTGTCAATTGGGGTCGTTCAGGCACCATTTAAACTTTATTCTGAGGTTATAGTATACATCCAAAGTGGAGCTGTGTACTCAAATGCCTGCAGGGGACAGGCAGATTTAATCATCTGCCTGTCCCCTGCAGGCAGAGGTGCCAGGTGGGGAATGGAAGACAGGGGAGTGCAGGCCTATCCAAAGGTGGAGCCCATTGTTGCCATGGTGGAGTGCAGGCAAGTTTCCATTAAAAAAAAAATCTGGGCGTCACATTTTTACATGAACCTTCCAAAGTTGTTTTTTTTTTCAATTTAACACTTTAAAATTTTTTTTAAAGATTTTATTTATTTATTTTAGAGAGGGAAGGGAGGGAGAAAGAGAGAGAGAAACATCAATGTGTGGTTGCTGGGGGCTGTGGCCTGCAACCCAGGCATGTGCCCTGACTGGGAATCGAACCTGTGATGCTTTGGTTCGCAGACCGCACTCAATCCACTGAGCTACGCCAGCCAGGGCTTGAACCTTCCCAAGTTTTAAATGTTGGAAATTGTTTCAAAACATCATGATGGCCTAGCAAAAAATATCTGACATCCTCTTAGACCCTGGGCCTCTAGTTTGGCACTTGAGATGCAAAGCTTAAGCAGGGAGCTGACATATCCAGACGTATTTCAGAAAGAAGATGTCCCTACAGATCTTTCCATGCATGATGTTTATGTCCCAGCCTCTGCCAGCAAGAACTTCTTTTCCCCACCTATTCCACACCCTTGCTACATCCACACATCTTTGCACCCTCAGTGCTTTCCCTGACCATCCCCGGCACCAGCTCCACCTTTCATGGAGGCCCTGAATGAATGAGTCATGCTCCAACCCCATTTACAGAGGAAAGTCCACATTCAGGACACAAGAGAGCCACATTTATTTCACATGGACAAGCATGATTCTGTCACATGCTGAACATGAAAGCTCATATGAGGCAAGTACCCGTAACAGAAGAATTATGTGCTTTTGTCCACAGGGAGCAGGGAGAGTCACAAAGTGGTTTTCAGAGACAGTCACCCTTCAAACCAAGCTGAGACCATTGCCTTAGAAAGCTCTGGTTTGTGCCATCATCAAAGGGTCTGTCTCCTGGAGGTGGCTGGGAGTGCTTCTGTTCTGCATCTCTGGATGTGCTGCTGAGGGCAGGAGGGTGAGGATGGTCTTCCATGCCACTACTCAGGTGGCTCAGGAGAGCTCAGCACAGGGGGAAGTACATGACACTTGGAATTAACAAGCTCACGCTGGGTGGACAGTGACAGGGACAGACTGCTGTGTTCATAGCAACAGAACCACCACCATTTACAATAGCTATCATAATGGGAAGATCCACTCTTCTTAAAGCAAGTTCCCAAGGCAGCTTATGGGCTGAAGGGAAAGCATTTGGAATTGACTGGACATTCCAGAGGCAGATCTACTTTGTCTGGACAGACTGGGGAGAGCTAGTGGCAGGGACTCCCAGTCTCTTGGCCTTGGTTGGGCTTCCTGGTTCCAGGATGATGGAATCCAAGATGGGGAGGGGGTTGGTGCCTGGGATGAGAGGATGATAAGCTCTAAGAACAAACCTCATGGAAGAGAACAGCAGAAGAGCCCTTGCATGTCAGAGGTTTATTCCCACCTGAAGTCCTGCCCAACAGTTTCATAAAACTTAATGTTATAAGGTCTATAAAATTCCCGGAGCTGGTCTATCACCTCAGGATCAATCTGTACATGAGTTCTGCCCTTTGATTTGCCCAGACATCGAGGCAGGAGGCTTGATTCTGTCTTTTTCAAGCAAGGGAACCCTTTGGTCTTGTTGAAATAGAAGTGCTTGTCTGTGATGAACCTCTTAATGCCCAGGAAGTCCTGGACCCTCCCCATCTCACCAGCAGGGTCAGTGATGAGCCGCTCTCCACTGACAAAGTGGATCTGAGCCAGGGGGAAATACTGCAGCCAGCTCTCCAGGTGCAGCACGTACAGGCCGATGCGGATGGCATTCCATGACACGTCCACCAGGCCTAGTGTGCGGTTCCGGAAGGACAGGCCCTCAAAGGTGGGGATGTCTGGCTTCTTAGACAGTGTTTGAGTGTAATCAGAGATGGCGCGGGTCACGGGGTTCCGCACCACCACGATCAGCTTGGTGTCTCGGGACATGTTGAAGATCCGGCGAGGGGCCTCTTGAGTGACGAAATAGCTGGGGGTCTTCTCCAGTGTGATCTGGCTCGCCAGGGTTCTGGGCATCAGGTTCCTGTGGGAAGAAGCAGCACATCATCACACAGGGCTTCCCCGGGAGCCCTGGGATCATTTCCTTGCACCCAGCTCCCTGGTTGTTCCCCTCCTCTCCTCTGTGACACCTGAAGCTCACCTACTCTCACCTGGTGAGAAACCCATGTTATCTCTTGTTGATTTTATTTTTTAGTTTTTAACAGGTTTGCTTTAAGACAGGAAATGTCCATCAGTATGGGTTAAATAATGATGGAATAGCCACTTAGTAGAGTTAGGTAGATCTGAGTGTACTAATGTGGAATGATTTCCAAGATAAAGTATTAAATGAAAAAAGGCAAGGCACAGCACCTTCATCTTGGGCAGGGTACCAAGAGATTGATAAAGTCGATTCTGGGGAGGGGGTGGGAGTAGAGTGAGGAGGTAAGGGATGGATGAGAATGACTTTTTATTGTATAACCATTTAAGCTGCTTGAAATTGTTAATGCAGTTATTACATATTTAAAAGATATGAAGGAAGGCACTGAATGTAGTTCTGGCAAAAGGGACTTATCCAAGTATATTAGAAAATCCTTTGAGGGGGGAGGGGTTTGTTTTATAGGAATAGCAAGTATTTTAGAAATGAGTTCTAACCACTATGCTATACACCTGAAACTAATGCAAAATAATGCTGAATGCCAACTGTCATTGAAAAAAATAAATAAAAAAGAAGAATCCCTTATCACTGAATTAACTGAGAACAAAACAGAAATTCTCAGCACTTTCACCCCACAAGAAAAAGAAAAAAAGGAAAAAAAGAGTCCTGGTGTCTTTTCCTGCTGAGATGCATCCTTGGGAAAGCACGGAAGGACAACCCAGTGGGACCTCAGACAGAAGCTAGGTACTGCAACCTCTCACTCCCTCACTCTTTAATTTCCTGTCTCTGCTTGAGATTCTGGGGGATGATGGTGGAAACTCCTTCGCAGATGTGTCTCTTTCAAACCCTGATAGAGGGAAATATCCCTGGCTCTGAGTCATTAGTTCTTTCTGGAGGTCATATTTTACCTTCAACTAGTTTTTCTAATTCTGGCTACATAAGAGACCATCCAAGGAATTCTATAAATACAGATGTCTGGGCCCCATCCAGAACCAGCTGATTAAAGCTATTTGGGGTTGGGTACTTTTTTAAAGCTCCTCAGATCATTTCAATTGAAGGCAGAGTTGAGAACCACCAATAGAGGGGCATCACTCCTAACACTATGATTGACCAATCCCCAAAGCATCTATCTTCATCCTCTGGATTATAGACTCCTGGTTCCTAGTTTTCTTCATCCCAAGTCCTAGTATCATTCCTATTCAATAACCTGGCATCATAGTTCTTTGACCAAATATCTCAACTTTCTCTTCTCATTTAACAACTCTTACTCCTGCACACCTTGGGTATTGTCATTGGAATTGTCCTAATTCTGAAATGGTTCACTCTGAAATTCTACTCTAGGATTATGTATTGGGTTGAAGGTAACCCTCCAAAGACGCATCTGCCCAGAACCTATGAATGTGGTGTTATATGGAAAGACTCTTTGCAGATATAAGTTAAGGATCTTGAGATGATATCCTGGATTAGGGTGGGCCCAAAGTCCAGATGAGGAATATGCTTACAAGACAACAAAAGGGGAGAAGAGACACATGTAAAAGAAGGCGATGTGAAGACAAAGGCAGTATGTGGAATGATATATGTACAAGCCAAAAAATGACAAGGAAATGAATACAGACTGCAACCTTATTTCTTTATACATTTGCCACAGTCTCAAACTCATTATACTTGATCTTCAAATTCATCTATGATCCTCTTGATTTCACTTTCTTGCATACCTTCTCTAGATCAAATGAACAATCATTTCAGTTTCTTCTTCCTGTTCCTGTTCTTCCTCTTCATCATCATCATTGTTGTCACCATCATCACCATCATTATCAATTTCCTTCTACTACTTTCTCTTCCAGTCCCTGACAATATATCTACCCAATCTTCATCATTTCTAATTCTGTCTCTGCACTGCCAAACAGAAGAGGAAATTGCTGACCCTGGCAACTGGATCCTTCCTGTATTTATTAATTCTATCCTCCACTGAGCCTCAACACTGCTCTGTAATTGGGTATATTTGTTTTTACAGCCCCCTCTTAAGATTCTTCATAGTATGTGTTCCAAATTCTCACCATAAGCTCCCAACCCTATTCCTGATACCCACTCTTAACACACAATTAGTCTCCCACTACACTAGAAAGACAAAAGGTGTCACACCTTCAACTTCTCTCTTCTTCATCCTGAAACTGGCTATGATCTGTACCCATGCTGTGCCCCTCTCACTAGTCTCAGAGGAAAAGGTGGGCAGGGGCTCACCTGTGCTCTCAGATCTCTTTTTCTACTGCCTTCCCTGCATACCTGCCCAGACCACCTTGAACTTTCAAATTCACTGTGAAACTGATTAGCTGATACAACAGATATTTTGCTTCCAAGCTAAATGTTTATAATGATCCCTTGTGATTGGAATAGGCCATTTTTAAAAATTGGATGCCATTATTAGCAAACAATCACAGTGCACTAGCATAGAATTCTTTGGCTAGCTTTTCTTAGAAACCTGACTATATTAGATGATTACCTTGGCATACATTGTAATTAGATGTTGGTCATTATGACAAAAGTAGACAGAATCATATAAATATAACAGGACTTTTAAACTTAAGAACTTTTCAAACTCTGTAGGGGTTATTGTGTTGGTTTCTCCCAACACAAAGAAGTTGACTGGGCAAGCCATGAAGCAGATTTTTCTGCAACATCCTTTCATACACTAAAGAATATCTATGAGAGGAAGTGAGAATGCAGCATTTTCCAAGCTTATTTGACTAGAGTTATGAACTCTTGCCAGGGGCACCAATGAACATCTCTCTGTTACCAGTTTGGAAAATTCTGACTAGTTCCAGTGATCTTCAGAGCATCACACATGCCCTGGCTGTAGTGAAGCTCCACTCTTCTAATTCCTAACTGGCATGTCAGATGCAAAACCAAATTATAAATACTAAGGATGATACAGACACCAGACTAAACAACATCACATACATAATTGTGCCATGGATCAAATGGCTCTTGTGCACTTCAAATTTTACCTGTCCCACCAAAGGGCACCCTTACATATTTAGGCCTCCTTAGGTCACCGGAATAGAGTGCTGAAGCCTAATGATGATAATGTGCAAGGAACTGACTATGCATCTCCCTGCTCTGTGCCCATGGGAGAGGCAGGGATTCAACTTCTCCTTAAGGTTCATTTTGCCTCGTCAAGTCATTGTTTAAATTTTTCTTGTTTCCAGTTGCTAACACACAGTTAAAATTTTCTTTCACCCTGTAACCCTCTTAAGCTTCAGCCTCCTTTATTTTCTATGTATCTTTGCAAAAATTACTGAAATAGGCTGACACCATTTGGGCTTACCTCCCATCTGTTATTTTAACCTGCTCAGCAACAGTTGCTCTACATCTGATAAGAGCCCCACATTTTTCTTTGAGGAACTACCACTCCTACTTTGAATAAAATCTTGATGGGCGAAGGGGTGGGTGCATGACTGAAGTCAGGCCAGTCAGTGCCAGCTGTGTCATAAACTCTAACAATCTATCATCAAGACTGAAAATGGTTGGACTGAACTTTCCCACCAGGTATAAGGGTCTGAAAAATCCTCCTCATCAGCTTCTCTTACCAAATCCCTTCAGCTCTCTTGATTCTTGCCCTGATACCTGGTTCTTCCACTTTTGTGACAGGACATAGCTGAGCAGTAGCTATTCTTAGGTAGGGGCTGATCAGCAGCCATTCCCAGACAGCAGCCATTCCCAGATAAGCAGTTATCTCAAGGTCGTACACTAACCCCCATTTTAGCACTTGCACTCCTTCCCCTCCTCCTTCTGCCTGTGTAACAAACATATAAAGAAGCCTCCAGCTTAAGCTCATTGCCCAGAATTTGGATTTTATCTCCTCTGGGTCCGTGTGCATGAATAAACCCCACTTCATAAACTTGCAGGCCGTCTGAGTTGTCTTTTCCATAACATTTTGGTTCCCTGACTGGGAAGCAACTCATACAAGCAGGCTGTTGCCTCTGATGAAGGCGGCCTTGGGGCGGCTGGTGGGGCCCCGCAGTGATAAGGAGGCTCGCCCTAGTGATTTTGGGTCCTGAACATCTCGGGCTCCGCAGGCTCGGCCCCTGGACCGCTCTTTGACCCAGGCTGGCGGGGTGTGAACTGGTGGTATCTGGGAAGGCGCCAATCTGGAATCTGGTAAGTGCCCCAAGGGGACCAGGAGCCCGAAAACCAGGCCCACCCTTGTGGTGGAAGGAGGGACTGATCACCCCTCAGGCCGGAAGGCCCAGGCAGGGCTCCTACAGTTCGGGAGGCCAAGACTGGGTTCCCATAGTTCGGGCGGGTGGGAACGTAATAAACTTGGTGTGTTTGTGTGAATGACTGTGTTTGTTGCTCCACAGGTGGAAGCCTACGGAGCGTGAGTGAGCCCTAACCTGCAGTTCCTCGGTCTGTCATACGGCATAACGGCTGGGAGTTTAACCCGAATTCTACACAGGCAGCCTTAGCTAAGGTGGAACCTAAGTGCCCCGAGATGGGAGAGGCCAGGCAGGCGATCTGAGAGTCCCTTCACTTGTCTGTCCGCACCAATCGGGAGAATTCATCATGGTGGGGTGGGGTTCTGCCACAGTACTATATTGCATGTATGTTGGAAATCGGACAGCAAGCCATGTGGGTATACCGCCATTTTGGGTAAAATGGAGGATGAGCCATGTGAGTGCCCCACCGTGGAGGGTGGAGTGTGCATGGTTGTCTTCATCTTGGATGATGGATCATGTGAGAGCCCCTACATCTTGGAACTGGGCAAGGTGCTAGGCTCAGGGCATTCTTCAGATTATAGGCTGTATGCTGCTGCTGTGTGGGTACCACATCAGTCTGGTTCTCTGTGTAACTGGTTCTGATAAGAATGGCTCTGGTTCTGAAGGACATGAACTGAGGTCCAAGGGTGAGCATCTGGCCTGTATGGTGTTTGCAGGGTCTGACCTTCAGAAAACTGCAGGATGTCCCTGCAAATCTAGGGAATTTTAGTGGAAGGTACCTGCAGTGCCAGGGACTTTCGGCTGCCACATGCTGAGTTTAAGTATAGTCCTCAGTGTGGTAAAGGAACCAAGATTAAAAGAGAATTGATGGTTAAATCTGAAATGAGTAAAATTATGTATGAAGAATGTAAAGTTTTAAACCTGGAGTAAAGGAAACCTCAACTATTTGTTTTCTGGTTTTGTGGGAAAAGAGTAAATTTCTGACATTGGTGTTGTTTCTGATCAGAAACCCTCTGTACTTGAAGACCTGTTTAAGGTCACCTGTAAGACCTAAGAAAGGTCACCTGTAACCAGTTGGGGAGAATGCCTTTGCCACTTGGGACCCAGGAAGGGTCATTTGGGGCTGATGAGTGCTTCAGTCAGAGGCAAAGCAGCATGTTTCTGCCAAAAGACCGGGCCTGAAGGAGCATGTCTCTGCGAGGCACCAATGGATGCATTGGTGCAAGAGAATGCTCCTACCTGTGTATTGTCCTGGAACTCTGTGTTTTGGATTTTGCTCTGTATCTGCTCTAAAAAGGAAATTGAGGATTCCAGGGAAGGTTGAAACTTCACACTCTGTAGGAAAGTAAATTAAAAATATAATATATATATATATAAATGAGGAAGGTCTGTGGGAAACTGCAAAAATAAATGGAAAAGTAAAAGTTTTAGGAAGGACTTACATGGTGTTAGTTAATAACAGAAGGTATAAGGCATGGAATCTTGGTGGATATCAGAAGCTGTATGAAAGAAAGAATAGAGGGTTGTGAATGTTGCAGAATGTCTGGAAGTGAAGGTTTTGAGAAGCTCAGTGGATATCAGAAGGGAAAAGATTTTCCTTCAGGCTTTGTATTTTTCTCCCTACCTGATCCCTCCAGAATTTGGCATTGTGAAGGAGTGAATGAAGACATAAGGTTTCTTTGCATAAAACCAATAAGATCAGTCACTATTAGTGGTTTTGTTAACCAAGACTGTGACTGGAATGTCACATCTGAAGGAGGCATGTATGGGTTCTGGTTGTCACCAGAAAGCCCTGAGGAACTGGGATTGACTTGCGAAGCTAGTGTAAGCCCACGAGAAAAGCCTGGTACTTTGGTTGCTTGTGCAGTTCATGACATCCTTTCCAGGGAAGGAACGAAGGTTGCTTTCATGAAAGATGTCCAAAAAGGAACCTGTGGGCACAATGGAAGCCTCAAGGATCTGAGTGAAACAACTGGTACAGGCAAAGCCAGATGGCAGATGTGTGGCTCTGCTTCTGTGCCCCGAGGGACGGACTAAGAAGTCTATCTAAAGGTTCCCTGTGTGAGTTCCAGCAAAGCAGAATTAAAGATCATAAGTAATAGCCCTGGCTGGCATAGCTCAGTGGATTGAGCGCGGGCTGGGAACCAAAGTGTCCCAGGTTCGATTCCCAGCCAGGGTACATTCCTGGGTTGCAGGCCATAACCCCCAGCAACCGCACATTGATGTTTCTCTCTCTCTCTCTATCTCCCTCCCTCCCCTCTCTAAAAATAAATAAATAAAATCTTTAAAAATAAATAAATAAAAAAAGATCATAAGTAATCCAGGCTGCTCTTGGTGTGTTTATGCAAACGAACAGTCAAAATGAAAAGTGGAACTCAAAGTAGTCCCTTTAATAACAGTGGGGGTGATCTTAAAAAGAAAAATTGTGGTTCAAGGAAAATCACAATGCTCAGTATTGGACACCAGAATGACGCAGCTAACTGTCTTGAAAGCGTCTTTTTGTTTGAAAGTTAAAACTGGTTTTGTAATATCATCAAAGATATAGAATTTACAGGTATGGAGAACCTGTCAAATTGCCATTGCTGAATGTCATTGCAGGAAAGATCTTGCAACTGAATGTCTTCCCAAAAGACAGTCTCACAGGCACAGAGACTGGTTTGGGGACTATTGTGTGAATTAACCTGTGTGTTCTTCTGTTTTCATAGGACGTATGCCTATGACTTCATTACCTGAGTGATTGGTTGCAATATAGGCCTCACTTAAGGAGCCCATTCTTCATCATCAACCCCTGAAACTCAACAGTTTGGCTGAACTGAGTGGTTTGGTTGGTGAGTGGTTCGGGCGATCTGTGGGCTTCACTTTACAACTGATTTTCCCTTTTCTGTCTTGATGGCTTGGAGAGGAAGGATTCAGATATCTGAAAGGAGGGAAATCCTAATATATTCCCTCAGCCCGAGTGAAATATAATGGGCCACAAGAGTTTTGGATAGGTGTGGCATGCCTTGTACACCTTCCTCCAGATAAGCCATTCTTTACTTAAGTTTCTGCCTTTGTCATCTAGTGGTTATGATTTAATTGTGCCTTCCAACTCTCCAAATCTGTAATCTCCAGAATATGACCAGGATACCAACAGTCCAGTAATGCCAGTCTTTGGACAGCAAGCCTGTGACTTTCTGGTGACAGCCAACTGACAGGATTCTGTAAGGTCCTTCCCCTTACAGGAAGGACTCCCTCCGTGCTGCACCCCCTCCCTTCAGGGCACCCCTGACCCATGGGTAGGTAGGATGATGTCCATTTCTAGCCGGAAGTAGTTACAAGAAGACCTTCGTCCATTGTCCTTTAAAGGAATTTAAAGTGGGTATATATCTGAAATGAGAGATTATTACAGGGTGCAGCCAAGAGAGGGGACCCCAAATGGGCATTTAAAATTGGGTCCAGAACTCAAGGCATCCAGGAGATTTTAAGATATCTTCACCCCTTCCCCCAAAGGTGTGAGTTGGGAAAGGGACACAGAGCAAGAACCTGCAGGGCTGTTTTGTACAGCAACAGCTTTATAGCTAATCCATGGCATAGTAATTTGACATACCTGTAGCCTTTGGCTGGTCACTTAAATATGCTGAATAGCTATGGCCATGCTCTGGGCCAGGGAGATAAAGAAAGACTCCCCCCACCCAAGATGTGACTGGGAGGCACATCCCCCCAGTTACAGCACCTGTGTGGGAGCTCAGAGAAGACTGGCTCCATAACATGGGGCCACACCCATGATGGCAGCCAGATGGGAGCAGGTACCGGCCAGTCCAGGATCTGCAGGCCATCAATGAAGAAGCCGTCACCCTCCACCCGGTCGTCCTGAACCCGTACATCCTCCTGAGCTAGCTTCCCCCAACAGCAAGGTGGTTTACTGCCTTGATCTGAAGGATGCCTTCTCCTGCATTCCTGTGGCACCTTCCAGTCAACCCATTTTTGCCTTTGAATGGAAACATCCGCACATAGTGGTCAAGACTCAGTTGACCTGGACTAAACTGCCCCAGGGGTTTAAGAACTCCCCAACCTTATTTGGGGAAGCCCTAGCAGGAGACCTGAAGCCCCTTTCAAAGAGGGGCCGGACCTGACAATTCTGCAGTACAGGACGACCTCCTCCTGGCGGCCCATTCCAGGAACGGTGCTGGGAGGGAACGCACACACTGCTGAAGCACCTGGCTGAATTAAGGAAATGACACCAGAAGCACATCCTGAACATACTCTTACTCTTCTGTCGAGTTGCAGAGGGCATGCCCTGTGTATCTGAAGTGCCCCCACAGCCGTCTGCACAGTCCTCTGTCATGGCCCTTCACAGTGCTCCTTTGGGTTCACCTGCCCCTGCAGCCTACGAGCTCCCTCAGGGTTCCAGTGCGTCACCCAATGCAGTGCTCAGCAACCAGGCTTGTCAGAAGTACTCACGGTATGATCAAGGGCACAGACAGAAAATGGAACCTTAGCTAAATTCTACCAGGAAACTGGACTGCCCTGAACAGACTTGCTGCCGCTAGCATTGCCTAGGTTGCAGGAGTCACCCCTTGGATCCACTATAGCCGGGCCAAAACAGCAGCAGATCCCGAGGACCTGAGGACTAGGCCTGCACCTAGAATGCCCATGCTGAGGCACCGGAGGATGCCAGCCAGTAAAGAAGACACTAAGAAATGGACCATTGTTTTGCAGGGTACCTGACTTTAATTGGTACCTTTGCAGGAGCATTGGGAATTGGACTGGTGACTGTGACCCCTGCAGAATGGAATCCTGCGGAGCAGATCACCCTAGGAATAGTTTATCTCTGTTTGATCTCTGCATTTGGGCTTATTGTATGCTTCGCTTAACAAATGCAGCCCCTGTCTCAGCCCCAGCCTGCAAATGTAATACCCCCGGGCATAGGATTATGCTCAGCAGTAGAGTGGTCTCTTACTATCTCCCAGGGTCAGCTTTCAGCTCCTCCACTGACATGCCATTGGGTTGCGTTCAGCCACAGCAATCCCTCTGCACTTGGGGAGGGAAGGTATATCGGACTGGAGTGATATCCAGGACCATAGGATATCAGACCCGGAGGTGTCAGGCATATGGGACGCTGCATCCTCCGGACCTTGGTCCAGCACCTGGGGCCACAGTGACTCGTAGGGCAGCCGCCAAAGTGGTAGCCCTCCAGTGGTACCAACACCAGAATCAGCAGTTGCAACCCTCCCAAGGACTTCAGCCATATAGCCAGGTATATAGTGATGCTAAAGGGATAGAAACACCTTATAGCATCAAAGGGGGGATTGTGACAGGACATAGCTGAGCAGTAGCTATTCTTAGGTAGGAGCTGACCAGCAGCCATTCCCAGATAAGCAGTTATCTCAAGGTCGTACACTAACCCCCGTTTTAGCAGTTGCACTCCTTCCCCTCCTCCTTCTGCATGTGTAACAAACATATAAAGAAGCCTCCAGCTTGAGCTCATTGCCCAGAATTTGGATTTTATCTCCTCTGGGTCCATATGCATGAATAAACCCCACTTCGTAAACTTGCAGGCCGTCTAAGTCGTCTTTTTCGTAACCCTTTGGTCTGTATTCTGTGAGTTACTACACATCCTTCCAATAAATTATTACTACTTTGAGTTAGTTATAGTTGGTTGGTATTGCTTCCAACCCAAGAACCCTACAACTTCTACAACCTGGCTTCCTCTGTGTGGAAGCTCTGCTCACCCCACTCGGACCTAAACTCCATGAGGGCAGCGTGCACCATACCTGTATCTGTATCTTCTGAGTTCTCCACAAGCCATGGCATAAGTAAGGTCTCCATCAATATTGTTGAGGTTGCAATGAAACCAATGACCTTTCTAATCCAGTTATGTATTGAAGCCCTCAGTCCCTTTTCAAATGCTCCACACTCTTCAGACCATTCTGGATCTGCCCATTGGTGTGTCCCCCACTTCTCTCCTTGTGATGCCAAAAACGGGACCCTGCCTTGAATCCCACCCTTTGCTTTCTCCCATTAATGTAAGTGGTGCTGTGACTGGGTTCCTGACTAGGATCTCACCCTTTCTCTCCACCAATTTGGAATGCAGTGAGTATGGTCTTACCAGCAAGGTTTTCTTGTCTTTCTCACCGTTTTGGATAAAGGAGATGCTGAGCTGGGGGTGGAGGAGGCATAGGGCTAGGCCTTTGTTTGGAGGTAGAAGCAATGAGATTTGAAATGAGTGCTCAGATTTTGCTCCAGCTCTGAAGACTAAAGAGGCACTTCCTCCCCCTTGCCAGAGTTCTGAGGTGCCTGGGGTCAATCCCAAGACTCGTAGGGGCCTCATAAGGAACTCCCATCATTATGTAACTTTGGCTCATCTGGGGACCCACAAATTAAGGGCTGGTCACCCAGCACTATGAGCCTCCCTGGGTGAGAGTGAGGGATGACCAAAGGGGTAATGGCCTTTGGGAGCCCTACTCAGAAATGGAACATTTTGACCCATAAGATTCCTTAGCCTTTTCTTCCTCTAAACCAAGAGAAAAGTGAGTTTAAGCTTGCAGCATCTCTCTCCCCTAGGTGGCTTTTAGCAACTCAATTTGCATCTGAATACCCCTTGCAGGAACTTCAAGGAGGGGCAATGTTACTTTTGCCTGGTGAATGTCTTGCTCTCTCCCTCTGGAGAAATTGCCACATCCCAGGGTTCCAGTCAAGCAGTTAAAAGCTACAAGGACACTTGCTGCTACAAAGACACCTGTGAGAGGAAAATTGGGATGTGGACCGGGACGGAACACTAGGTTTCTCACCAGCTGCAAGCAGAAATCCACACAACAAGAGGAACACTGTAAATGCAATCACACTCCCACCCCTGAGACGCACTATGCACTTAGTTTTAGTTCTCAAGAGGAGAAAGCAAGATTTTAGCCTGTAGTGGAAGGCCCTGGCCTTTCCAGGTCCTGTTCTCCTAACTGGGACTTTTTGTTTAAATTTGCCTCATTCATAAGTCTTTTTCCCCTTTCTCTGACTCCTCTCTTTACATCACTACCACTCCCTTGTCTATCTGTTTTACAAAGTAATTGCTGTTTTGTCACAGGTGGGCACAGGTAACCAGGTTCTTAGTGATCAGGACAAAGAATTGAATGGAACACCCAGAATTCATAGAAGAGAACATGGGAGCAGGCCATCTCCAAGCAGAGATTGACCTCATGGGCTGGAGGGACTCGACTCTTATAGGGAGGATCCTTTCTGGCTAGTTTTGGTGGGCTTTTACTGAGTATATACAAGTAGTTGCATTACTTTAAAGCTATTGTACATGTGGTTTCCCATGATTCTCCCCGACTGGCCACCAGGGAAGACGGTCCCACAATGCTAGGGAATTAATCCCCATTTCTCCTGGGGTCCCCCCTGTACTAGGTTCACCTTTCCCTAAGCCAGAGAATTATAGCTCTCCATGCTAGAGATTGGTGAAAAAGAAAGGAGTTATTTATTCAAGTTATACAGACTAAAAGTAATGACTTAATGTCTTCATCAAAATCCCAAAGTCCCTTAAAATACCCACAAACACACACAGTCCTTCCTCCCCCCCTTTGCCCAGTCTGGGGTACTGTATCTCAGGAAAAGAAATAGAAGTCCGTGACTTAGGCAGCTCTCGGTTTCTCCTAGTAATCTGTGCTCAGCTGGCAGGCCTTCCTTAGTTCCCAGCACCATTGGTTGTGTTGCCAGGATCTCCAGCTAAAGCCGCGTGGTGATTCTTCCCATGGCTGCGGGGGTGATCCCCCTTTCTGGGAGAGCGACAGCAGCAGCAGCAGCACCAGCACCGACAGGGCTAGTGCGGAGCTCATTGTGTCCTGGCCAGAGCAGGTGGCTGCAAGGTTGGCTGAGCCCAAGCAGTGAGAGCGCGGGCGCAGCGTGCGGAGGCCTGGCGGTGGCTGCGGCAGCCGGGCAGTGACCTGGTGCTCCCAAGTCACTTACTGGTGGCTCCTTCTTGCGGCCGCAGCTGCAGAGCCACCTGGGGCTTGAAGCCAGGTGGTAGAGGAGCCGTGGACGGTGTCTGCACGGCTGCTGGAGTTCTCACTCTGCTAAAGCTGCATGGTTCTTTCTTCAGTGGCTGCGGTCCTCCCTGCACTGCCACGGCTGCATGGTTCTCTCCAATGGCTTCTGCGCCTGAGTTTAAATCCCCGAGCCAATCTTCCTCTGTAGCCCCATTTCCGACTCCTCCCACACTCGGCCTCACATGCCAGAACTCATATCCTTCCAGCTTTACGGGGCTGCCATCATGAGTCTGGGCAGGCATAGCCCCATGTCATGGAGCCAATCTTCTCTGAGCTCCCACGTAGGCGCTGCTGTAACTCGGGGGACCTGCCCCCCAGTTACATCTTGGTGGGGAAGCTACTTCCATTCCCCTGGCTCAGAGCTGGTCACAGCTATTTCACATATCTATGCAACCAGTTAAAAGTTATAGATATGCTAAATGACCATGCCAGAGGGTAGCTGCAAGGCTGTTGCTATGCGAAACAGCTCTCAATGGCCCTGCTCCATTTGTCCCTTCCCCTGTGGTGGAGGGTGAGGACATTCTATATATTTTTCTAATATTTCCTGGACACCTTGAGTTCTGAACTCCATTACAAATTCTTCTTTTGGGGACCCTTTGGCTGCACCCTCCTACAGTTTGTTTTCCAGTTGAGTGAGATTCCAGCCCCTAAGGACTAATCCTTACCTGCCTAACCCAAGCTCTACATTCAACTCCAACTTCAAATTAGGCTTGGCCCACTGTACCACCTTGACTGGGAAAAAGAATACAAAGAGGGAAAAATCTCCCCTCCTCCCAGACTGCAGAACTCAGAAAGAAAAATAAGGAGGTAAGTCTTTGAAACACTAAATTCTAGACCTAGAAGCCAGTATTTCCTGGGAATGACAGGGTAATTAACGCCCTACTCAAACTTAATACTGGTTGTGGAAGCAGCAGGGGACCTGCTTTCCTCAATGCAGAAAGAAAAGTAACACTTTTAGGCTGCAGCCACTTTTCCACTACCCCTGAGGTCTGAGCATGTGCTATCTCAGCTGCTTTTTCTCCAGCCTCTGCCCTGAGCTGGGGGGAGGGGGAGCTGGGGGAGCATTCTAACAACAGAAGAGCCTGCTTCCTAGCTCACTCCCCACCCCCCACCCAGTATTTTACAGAGATAGGCTTGCCTCTCCTCCTTAGATACCTCCTGTGTTTTAATCCAATAGACCCCTGAGACCTGAGCAACCCAGGGACCCATAGGTGGCAAGTATTTCACCATAGTAGGGACCTCTCTTACTGGGTTGCACAATATTATACTGGCCTCCAGTTTGTGAAGGAAATATACCAAATGACTAGTGCTATCTTCTCTCTCTTCAATGCCTCATGGGCAAGGAGCCAAACTTATACAAGCCTTGAGATCTACAGAAAGGGTACAGTTTAATCGAAGCCATTAACTTCGTCAGTAGCAAAGGGGATATTGGGTCTCTAAGGAAAAGGTCCAAATTTCCAAACAGATTGTAAACTATTTAGGATACATCCTAACTCCAGGACCTAGGCAGCTGTCACCAGAGGGAATAAAGGCCATTGCCTAGCTAACACCACCTGCTACCAAACAGCAGCTCCGCTCTTTCCTGGGAATGGCTGGGTTCTGCAGGATTTGGATCCCAAGCTTCGGGCTAATTGCAAAGCCTTTATACGAGGCTACTAAGGGGCTAGACATTGAACCCATTATATGGGGGAAAGGGACACGATCAGGCTTTTAATAAAATCAGGTAGGCTCTAGTTGTAGGAGGGTGCAGGCAGAGGGTCCCCAAAAGAAGGATTTGTAATGGGGTTCAGAACTCAAGGTGTCCAGGAAATATTAGAAAGATATATAGGATGTCCTCACCCTCCACCACAGGTGTGAGTTGGGGGAAGGGACACATGGAACAGGGCCATTGAGAGTGTTTTGCATAGCAACTAACCTTTGCAGCTAACCTCTGGCATGGTCATTTAACACATCTATAACCTTTAACTGGTTGCATGGATATGTTAAATAGCTGTGGCCATGCTCTGAGCCAGGGGGATGGAAGGAACTTCCCCCCAGGATGTTACTGGGAGGCAACTCCCCCTAGTTACAGCACCTGCGTGACAGCTTGGAGATGACTGGCTCCATGACTTGGGGCCACCCCTGTGCAGACTCATGATGGAGTCCAGTAAAGCTGGAAGGATATTTAAACCCAGACTCAGCAGCCATTGAAGAGAAGCACGCGGCTGCAGCCATGTAAGGAGAACCCCTCCACCCCCAACCCCCACGCAGCCATGAGAAGAATCACCACACGGCTTCAGCAGAGAACCACCACGCGGCTTTAGCTGGAGATCCTGGCAACACAGCTAATTGTGCTGGGAACTGAGGGAGGCCTACCAGCCAAGCATGGATTACCGGGAAGAACCAGAGCTGCCTGAGCCATGGACTTCCATTTCTTTCCCTGAGATACGGTACCCCAGACTGGGCAAGGCGGGGAAGGAAGGACTGCGTGTGTTTGTGGGTATTTTAAGGGACTTTGGGATTTTGATGAAGACATTAAAGTCTTTACTTTTAGTCTGTATAACTTGAATAAATAACTCCTTTCTTTTTCACCAATCCCTAATATGGAGAGCTATAATTCTCTGGCTTAGGGAAAGGTGAACCTAGTACAGGGGGACTCCAGGAGAAACGGGGGTCAATTTGGTAGCACTGTGGGACCCTCTTCCCTGGTGGCCAATCAGGGAAAATCATGGGACACCACATATGCAGTAGCTTTAAAGTAATACAACTACTTGTACATGCGCAGTAAAAGCCCACCAAAACTAGCCAGGAAGGATCCACCCTATAAGAATAGAGTCCTTCCAGCCCATGAGGTCAATCTCTGCTTGGAGATGGCCTGCTCCCATGTTCTCTTCTATGAATTCTGGGTGTTCCATTCAATTCTTTGTCCTGATCACTAAGAACCTGGTTACCTGTGCCCACCTGTGACATAGTCAAGGCCTCAGCCCTACACATCCCTGACTTAAGTAAACCCTTTTCTTTATACACCGCAGAGCATTAGGGGTCTTAGTCCAGTGACTAGGAAATGACCTTCGCCTGGGGGTTGCATATTTCTTTAGAAAGCTGGACAATGTAGCAACCAGATGGCCTCCATCCTCAGAGCAATAGCAGCCACAGCCACATTAACGGAGGAGGCTACTATGCAAACTCTTGGCCAAGAGTTAAAGGTTCTAACTCCACATCAAGTCCAAGGTGTATTAGAAATGAAAGGGTACCTGTGATTAACAGGAAATAGATTAACTAGATATTGGGCCCTTCTCCTGGACAATCCTGAAATAACTACAAAAACCTGCAATACCTTAAATCCAGCCTCCTTAATGGATCATTTTAGTTCATTACTGCTCAGAGATTATTAATTTCACCTATTCCAGCAGGGTTGATTTGTTAGACCAGCCCTTGGATAACCCTGATGAAGAGTGGCTCACTGATGGGAGAAGTTTTGTACAGAATGGGCAGTGAAAGGCAGGATATGCAGTGGTTAGTTTATATGACACTATTGAAGCATAATCTCCTCCACCCTTGACCTTGGCCCAGAAGGCAGAGATTATAGCCCTTACCGGAGCTCTCATTCTAGTACAAGGAAAAAAGATTAATGTTTATATAGATTCCAAATATGCCTTTCTTGTTCTACATGCTTGTGCTGCCATCTGGAAAGAATGGGGACTCCTTACTGCAAGTAATTCCCCCATTAAGCACAGGCAGGAAATTTTTAATCTGTTAGAAGCAGTTAGATTCCCTAAACAGGTAGCACTAATGCATTGTAGGAGTCACCAGAAGCATACATCCCCTATTACCAAAGGGAACATCAAGGCAGACCAAGGCAACCCAGAGGCCAATCGTAGAATTGGCACTGTTCCCTTCTATAGACAATGCTAGCCCAAAGCCTGATTACTTGTCTGAGGAGAAATCCTGGGATGTAGAGGGTGGGGGCACTCAGGAAGCGCCCTGGATTTACATTGGCCAGAAACCTCCTTCCCCGGGCCTCTCAACAGAAGTTTTTAAAGGCCCTGTATGACTCCTTCCACATAGGAAGAGATGCTATCACAGCAGTAGTTAATATTTACAGACAAAGGATTAACAACTACTATAAAGAACATTTGCCAAGCCTGCGCTCTTTGTACTTAGAATAACCCTGGTAAAAGCCATCCTTTCCCCCATTGCTAGAGTCTGTGCAGCAAAGAGAGACTTATCCAGGAGAAGACTGGCAGATTGATTTCACCAAGATGCCTCCCTGTAAAGGATACGAATGTCTACTAGTTTTGATAGATACCTTCACTGGGTGGATTAAAGCCTTTCTGATAAGAACAGAGAAGGCCACAGAAGTAGCAAAGGCATTCCTAAAAGAAATAATACAAGTCTTGTCTCACATGCTCCCTGCAAAGTGATAACAGGCCTTCCTTTACATCTAAGATCAGTCAATCAGTCTCTGAGGCCCTAGGCATAAAATGTTACCTCCACTCTGCTTGGAGACCCCAGTCCTCTGGGAAGGTAGAACAGGGGCATCAGACTTTAAAAAGAACATTAGCAAAGCTCTGTCAGGACACTTCTGAGAACTGGGTTAAATTACTGCAGATAGTCCTCATGGGAATCAGGGGCTCCCCTAAGGCTAATACTAGGCTCAGCCCTTTTGAAATGCTATATGGCAGGCCACTCCTAACTCTGCATTTAATATTTGATGTCTAGACCCATGGAGCCATGAAGTGTATAATAAACTTGGGGCAGGCACAGAAGCATTGCAAGAGTATGGGAATAAAGTCTTGGCTTCTCCCAGAGGAGAACTCCAGGCCACTATCTCTCCAGGAGACTGGGTACTTCTCGAAACTTGGAGAGAAGGATCCCCTGCAGATCAACTTAGCCCTAAATGGAAGGGACCTTACCAGGCTGTTCTGAGTACTGCCTTGGCTGCAAAACTATTAGGGGTCGATAGTTGGATTCATATTTCTAGGGTGAAGGCAGCTCCTGTTGATCCAGATCACTTCCCAGACCAGCAAAGGAATCTGGACTCCACCTCCACCTTTGAATCCCTTGGAGGCCCTCAAGTTCCTATTCAAAAAGAAGATGACTCAGACAGCAGGATGACACTGCATATTCCTGTGAGCCAGCAGAGGAGGTCAAGTTTCTTTTCCACAGGACTGTTCCTGAGTCTGATAAATGCCTTCCTACTTCCCCCTCAACCCCTTTCCCTTATGCTGAATCTCCACCTAAAACTGCCTATGAATTAGACAATCATATGGCCCAATCTTTAAAATTAAATTCTTCATGCTGGCTTTGACTTTTCACCCATAGCTGGGCCTATGCCCAGCCATTGGCACAGGAACAATGGGAAAACATCTCCGTTACCCTGGATGAAAAGACTACATTCCAGTCCATGGGGCATCATAGCTACTCAAAACCTTGCTAAACTATTGCCCAGGACTCTCTCCACTAGCACTCAATGCTCCCCTAGAGGGCTTCTATTTTCTCACTTAACAAACCATCCACAGGTCAGCTACCCCTTCTGCATTGTCAGTAATGCTCCAGGGGGCATGCCTGTGGGAAGGCTTGCTGACAGCCAATACTAACAAGATTTTCTAATCCCAGACCCCCCTCTCACAAACACTAGTCATGGAATTTTCCTCACTGTAATACCCTATATCTCTGGAGGAGTTCCTAAGCCAGGGAATAAAACAAATTTGTAACATACCTGCTTACCAAAGAAGGCTGCTCCTAGCCTGCCTTTATACAAAAAAACTTCCAAAAACAGCTTACTGCCAAGGCAGGCAATCCTATCAAGTTAATGAATTCCTCCCACAAGAAAGAGGACTGTATCATTCTGTACTGCAGCTCTTGAGTTGTCATACATTTTGGACTGGCAAGGGACTCTTTCTCTACTGAATTTATAAATAGCACAAGTTTTCACAACCCCGTAATAGACCCCCTGGTCACAGCCTCACTGGCAGCACAAGGATTACAATAGTGGGGCACTAAATACCCAAGAACCAAACCACTAGTTAATGGCAGATACGTCTCTGTAGAAACACAGCCAGTTAAACTGGCAGAAATTGCTTTGATGGCAGAAATACTCCCTTTGACAGGAGTCTGTTTGATTTGTGGGTCCCAGGCATACTGGGCCCTCCCTCCACAGCAGAGGGGAATCTGCTTCCTTGGGTATATGCTTCCTGATGTTTCCATAGTGTGGGAAAACACCTCCCTCCTGTTCCTGTTATGAAGACAAGGACACCTTTTCAAAAGGGCTGGTGCCCTTTTCTCTAATATCACTTATTCGGATTCTCTCTGCCATTGGAGCATTGGTAGGGGGAGCTTCATTAGGAATCCACCACTGCCTATCACAGGAAACAGCTGAGTCATTAACTAAAACAAGGGAATTGCTTGCAGCACTCCAAGAACAACTGGACTCATTAGTTGGAGTTGCCCTCCAAAATTGAAGGGCATTAGACTCCTCACAGCCTCAGCAGGAGGAACACATTTATACCTCAAGGAAGAGTGTTGCTTCTATGTTAACAGATAAGAACAGGTCCAGCAAAACATCCAAAGCATCTTTGAATCCACATCAAGGATTACAACTTCAACCTCTTTTTGGGACTCAAATTCTTGGCTTATCTTTTTACTTCTTCCCTTTCCAGCACCATTATTAATTATACTAGTAATATTACTATTTGGACCCATGATAATCAACTTACTAACTAAATTTATCTCTTCTAGAATAGAGGATAAAAAGCTACAAATGATTTTCATAAGCAACTATTGAACTCTGGGACCAGATGCTCCCAACATCTATCATGGGCCAATGGAAGGACCCTTCTCTTCACTTCCTCTGACCAACATGCAGTGCCCCTGACAGTCTCAGGAATTCTTCACCAACTTCCAGATAGAATAGGGCAAGAGTTTCATGGTTCACAATGGGCAGTGTCTACTGTGCCATTCAAACCTGAAGTAGCTACAGAAGACAGACGGTCAGCCCTCAGCAATCCAAAAAGGAATTTTTGAGAGCCATGTCTCTCAAGGGGGAGTTGAGGCAGGAGATAGTATAGGAAGAACTATACTAGATTGCACTACTGTTGCTGACCAGTGTCTAGTGTCCTGCTTGCCAGGAAACACCTTTTAGCACTTGGCAGGATTGACTGCAAACCAAGGCAGGGAGGAGGAGGGAGACATGTCTCACCCACTAACTCAGCAGTTCTGAGCCTGGTATGATAATTTTGCCAGGTGTTCCAAAATCACAAGCTATACTATGTTAGCATGGGAGGAGGGAAGTCCTTGAAATTCTATGTATCATTTTCACCACTGGGAAAGAAAGTCTTGAAATTGTGTATTCATCCCAAGGCCTACAAAGAGGAAGAAGAGGGGATCCACAGTGCCCAAAGAAGAAGCCCATTAAACAACTCTGGTTAACTGCCTACTTCTAGACACTATATCCTTTATGAGAGAGTACCTAATGCTTACAGAAAGAGCCCACAGATAACTTTGGGTAACTGCCCCAACTTTAATTAACTGCCTCCTGTCATGTACTTGTTTTACAATAAGATGAAAAAATGGGGTCTGGAGCAAGATAAGAATTCAGGCTAACAGACCCCCACACATACCTAGGTTTGTGTGCTCACATTACCCCTGGGAAAGCTGGCACCATCTTTACCTGCCAATCAATATGTAATTTCTTCACCCCCATCCTTCCAACTATGTAAATCCTCAGAACAAAGGACCTGATGTTCATGCCACCCCTGCACTTGCCACCTTGTCTCTTGCCTTTCTCCCCCACCTCAGCAAGACCTGTTCTCTTTCATGAGAATGTATCACCAATAAACCCTGATTGCACGCTAATAGACTTGCTAATGTGATCTGTTGTTCTTTATTGCATCAACAAGAACCAAGTTTCTCCTGTAACACTTGCATGTGATCTTCCTGGATGACCTCATTCCTTCCCCAGTCTTTAACCACCACCTGGGAGCTGCTGACTCATGCCTGTAACTGCACCTCCAACTTTCCCATGCTCTAGACTGGAATGCCCAGCTGTCTGTGGACTAGACACCTTGCCTCCACAACTGAACTTGCCATTTTCCTCCTGAAACTTCTTTCCTTTGCCTGCTTTTACAGATGATATCACCACACATCCACTCACAGAGCAGAAAAACAGTCATTCTTGACTTCTTCTCACATCTGTCTTTCATTCTCGTAAGCTTTACCTCCCCAACCTTCTCAAGTATCCCCCTTGGGCTCTTGTCATTTTTCCTTGGAAAACAGAGTCCTCTCTGACCTCTAGTCTTTCATTTTGTTCACCCTTTTAATCCATTCACATCCTATGTCCATCATAGAAATCTTTCTAAAGCAAATACAATCATGTCATCCATCAAGTATTCTTTCGGATAAAGTCTATATTCCTTGAGTTGGTACTCAAGGCCACTGATTACCTTTCTAGAACTAATCTCATGCTCTTTTCTGGAAACCCAAATCCCATGCCATGCTGGACAAAAAATTGTGCTCTTTCATGTGGTTTGTGCACTTGCTGTTTTTTGTTTTTATCTGTTAAGACTCAGGATCATCTTTTTTGTCTCCCTCATTATGGTGAACCTTTACTCACCTTTCCAAGTCTAACTCAAAAGTCACATCCTCTGTGAACCCTTTCTTGTAGTTTCATGGCACTCTGTGCTTCCAATGACTAGGACCCCCATCTCATGTGTGGAACTTACTAGATACACATCCATTTATATCAACAGGTTTTCAGTAACTTGGGCATGTTTCTTATTCATTTTTGCATTCCTAGCACAATACCTGGCACACCATAGGTACTCAATGAATTGATCAGAGATCTAGTGTCAAAGGTATTGAGAGGTTACCTTGAGTTCTCAGAAACAGCCAGAGCTAGTTTATGAAGCCTAGGTTTTTCTTGGCATTCTGACCTTGGGCAGAGGAAGGATTCAGCAGATAGTCCTGGGGTGGGGGAATCACTGTGCCATTGTTAAGATTTCATCATGGTCATAGGCACTTAGGCTTACAGACTAAGGGGAGTCTAAGCTCCAAATATAAGAAGTCAAATGAGATGAAAAGAAACACATCTGGTGCCATTTTTGCTTGGCTCTCTGCACACTCCTTCGTCCAAGTTTCCCCTTGGTGTTCAGGGAGGACAGAGATGTGGTTGCTCTGCAGTGTGTCTGGGAGGTGAGGAGGTGGGCAAGTGGAGCTGCACACTGGGACCACGTGGAGGACCTTTGGAGATATGTAAATCCTTTAATCAGAAACTCCAGGTGTATTTGAGAACCAGGCACTGTAATTTTAAAGCTCCCCAGGTGATCCCAATGGGCGACCAGGGCTAAGAACCTCTGTGGCAGACTGAGTGTTCCTTTAGCCACTCAGCTTTTAAAACAGTTGTTCAAGTATCAACCCGAGATGTGCCTTGGAGAGAAAGAGTCCCAAGACCATTCCCTGTACATTCTCATTCAATGGCTTTGGGGTACAGTCCAGGAACCTCTATTTTTAACACCCCCGCCCCCGCCATGATTCTTACAATTAGAGAAGCTTGGGAAGTACAGCCTAAATAAATGCACTCTCACTAGTAACATGATGATGCACGTCACTATCTACTAGATAAGTGTATTTGTATGTTTCTGTCTGTCCATCCCAACCCCAGCTGTAGGCTACAAGCTCCAGGAGAACAAGTTTGATGTCTGTCTTGGACACAGCTGTATTCTCAGCACCAAGGTGGTGATGCAGACTTCAGGGATGTAGTAAATATTTGTTGAAGGGAAGACACAAAGGCAAGGCTTTAATTTGAACACAATGAAGGAGAAGCATATTGGTGTGAGCCAGAGACTGCGCCTTATCCCCAGATCACAGAAGTCCACAAAACCAGATCACAGAAGTCCACAAAATCACAGACTTTTTGTGGACCCTAAAAAAAAAAAAAAAACAAAAAAAACAACCCCAGTGCTTTCTTGTTGGCTAGGAAATGATAATTTTGACTCATCCAGTGGTGAAGAAAGTGTTCCCATGGACACCCTGCTCCATACAAGGGACATCCTGCATGTGTCAGCATGCGGGAGCCCTTGTGAGTGGGGCCTCCGGGGAGCCTGCAGAATGAACACACCTTTGATTATTGCCAGGAGGATTCTTTGGAAGATCTTAGTTTCTGCTAAATCTGTGTACCCATGTACATGTTTGGAAGACCTGGCTGCCTTGGGTCTTTGGTGACTTATTAGTTCTTAACTGGGCAACTAGGCTCATTAAAAACCATCAATTTCCAGAGGGATAATTAGGAGCCAAAGGGGAGGGGAAAGGCTTTATTGCAAGAAACTGGTTGTGAAAACAAATCCCACTAACCCTCCATGTATGGAGCCAAGTGCAGGCACAGCAGTGCAGCTGTCTATTCCCCTCAGGTCAAGAGTTCACAGTCCCCAAACCCTTGGACTTACATGACCCAGGAGGAAAACACTAGGTCCTTGCTTGAACTATTACATCCGTTATTCATCACTGCTCACAGGATAAAGGCCTTAACAGGATTTATATGGCTTTTCTTAATCTGGCCCATGGTCACCCCAGGCTTTGGCCATAGTGGACTATTCAGAGTTCCCAAATTCTGCATTTTCAAGCTAAGAGACCTTTGACATGTCGTGCTTTTAGGATGAAGTGCTCTGTAGCCTGTTAGGCAAAACTTCTCTTAGCTCTTAGCTCATTATCGCCTCTTCCAGGGAGCCTTTCCTTACCTCATCTTAATTATTTTCCCCTTCCCAGGAGAGCTAGGCATTTGTTAACCCAGTGATCCCATGGTATGCACTACAGACATCTCCCATTTTTGACACATTACCTGCATCTATCATCACCCTGGAGTGCTAGGTCACAGAAGGCAAGGACCATGACTGTCACACCTCTGTATTGACAATGCCTATCTTGGGCCTAGTATGCATTCAATGAAAACCTCCTGTGTGCCATAGATAAGAAGGTAAGCAAGGTGTGGTCTCTGTTCTCAAGGATTTAATGACCTCTAAATAACAGGGGTGAGTGGGTTCTCTTTTCCCAGTGTGAGGGACAGCACCTCAACTCAGCTTCTCACAAGGGCTGGGGGCTTCCATCCTCTTGAAGTAGGAACTATGCCTGAACCATTTCTGAGAGGTTTCCAGGGTCCCCAGGTGCTGGGAAGCCGGCTTTTCCAGAGAAGTCCTGGAAACAGCTGGCACCTAAGCCCAGCCTGCCTGATGTTCCAGTTGTTTGATTATTCCCACCTGGTAAGGCTACTCTCAGCTCTGTTGTGTAAGAGGGAAGTTGATGGAGGTGTGAGGGCAGAGTCCCTTTCCTGGAGTATCAGCCCAGTTTGTCCAGGCCTATGCAAGTCCCTCAGGGTGATGGTGAGAAGACAGAGTAACCCATGCCTGCCTCTTCTGTTGAGGCCCTTGGCTTGCAAGTTCCCACCAGGAATGCCTATTTCTTCTTCCCATACCTTGTGCATTATGGGATTGGTCCTGAGTCCTGTCTTGTGACAGGTGGAAACTAGAAAGGGATCCTCCTTGCATGACAGAGCCACACAGAGATGGTCAGGGTAGTGGGCTACTTCAGCGGATAGTGGTAAGTAAGGGATTTAGAATCAAAGAGACCTGAGTCTGAGTTTTGTCACTTGCTAACTGTAAGAAATGGGCACACAGCATATATCAGTCATCCACACAGTCTGCTATGGACCAAATGTTTATAATCCTCCAGGAATTCACACATCGATGTGATGGTATTAGAAGCAGTCATGAGGACGGAGCCCTCAGGAATGGGCTTAGTGCCCTGTTAAAAAGAGATACCAGAGATACAACCTCTCCCTCTCTGCCATGTGAGGACACAGCAAGAAGACAGCTGTCTGCAAACCAAGAAGAGAGCTCTCACCAGGAACCATGTTGGCTGGCATTTTGATCTTGGACTTTGAGCCTCCAGACTGTGAGAAATAAGTTTTTCTTGTTTAAACCACTCAGTCTATGGCATTTAACAGCAGCTCAAGCTGACATGGCATTAATGTCCTGGACAAGCTACCAGCTAACAGTGGCTGGGCCAGAACCACCTTGCTGTCTTCACACCAATTCAGTGAAGCAGGCACTGTCACCAGTCCCGTGCGTGGACACAGAAAACTGGGACATGTAGAACAAAAGCCAGTCACCAAAGCAACACAGCAAGTTGCAGAATCTGGATTCAAGTATGACTCTTGCACTAGAAGGTAATGTGAAAATGTAAAATGAGTCTTGGCACAAGGGCAGCCTTTCTAAGCTTAGGACAAAAATCATGGAGAAAAGACCAAAAAGTTAGACCACATAACAGACAGACATAAATCCCTGGGATGGAAGAATATGGTAAACCAAATAAAAGGAAAATGACTAGCTGGAAAAGTATTTGCAGAATATATGATAGAGAAACAAAGGATAATTTTACATTCATGCACACACGTATTTAAATATATTTTGCAAAGTTCTTGCAAATCAATAAGAAAAAGAGAACCAGATGGCAGAATAGGAATACAGGCTATGAGAAGAGTTAATAGAAAAAGAACTATGAGTGGAATATAAATATATGAAAAGCTACTCCCTCTCTCTTAAAACTAAAGAAATGCAAATTAAAACCTATCATGAATAATATGATTCACCTGTAATAGCAGTTGTTGCTGGCAAGTGTGTGTAGAACTTACACTTTAATATTGGTAGCAGCATATATCAATGCAGTTTTTAAGGAAGGTAATTAGATAGTATCTACCCACATGTAAAATGCATGTACCCTTCAACCCCACAATTTCATTTCTGGAAACTTATTTGTAAAGGCACATAAAGATTGTGTGTGAGGATGTTTGTTGCAGCATTTGTGGCAGAGATGGGGAGACATCCACCAAAGACTCCTGCTCCTCCCTGCTGGGTATAGCTGTTTCTAGAAGGCAGCTGCCCAGCCAAAGACTGCATTTCCCAGCAACCCCTGAATCTGTGTGGGGTTCTGTGACTGGTTGGGACCAAGGACAATGAGTAGTACAATGTGTTACCTCTAGACCAAGGTGCTCACCGAGTAGGAGTGCCCACTTCACTGTCTTTTCTGTCCACTAGCTCAGCGATTTTCAACCGTTTTCATCTCATGACACAAACTAATCACTAAAATTGTGCAGCACACCAAAAAATATATTTTTTGCCAATTTTACAAAAAAGTATAATTTTGATTCATTCACACTGGACAGCTATTGTGTTGGCTGTTGTCAGTTTTTAAAAATTTGACAATGTAAGGGAAAGGAGGTCAGCACTGCTGAATAAACAGTCAAGTGCATGTTTTGAAATTCTTGTGGCACATCTCTTGAAAATCGCTGCACAAGCTGAATGCAGAGGCCTTTGTGGTTCTAGAAGAGAGGGGGTCCAAAAAGTAGAAGGGACATGAAGACCACTTACAAGGAAGAAAACACCCCTTGGACTATGATGAGAAAGAAATACATATTTTTCTTTTCTAATTTAGGGCTTTTTTTTGAAAATTAAAAAAAAATTAATTGTTGTTCAAGTACAGTTTTCTGCCCTTTACCCCCATCCCAACCCACCCCCCAGCCCTCGCCTCCTCCTTCCCATCTCCACCCCACCCCCTTGTTATTGTCCCTGTGTCCTTTATACTAGTTCCTTCAAAATGTCCCCCCCTTCCACTGAAATTCCCTCCCCTGTCCCCTCTGGTCACTGTCAGCCTGTTCTCAACTTCAGTGTCTTTGGTTATATTTTGCTTGTTTGTTTTGTTGATTAGATTCCTGTTAAAGGTGAGATCATATGGTATTTGTTTTTCACTGGCTGGCTTATTTTGCTTAGCATAATGCTTTCCAGTTCCATCCATGCTGTTGCAAAGGGTAGGAGCTCCTTCTTTCTTTCTGCTGCATAGAATTCCATTGTATAAATGTACCATAGTTTTTTTTTTGATCCACTCATTTACTGATGGGCATCTAGGTTGCTTCCGGCACTTGGCTACTGTAAATTGTGCTGCTATGAACATTGGGGAGCATAGGTTCTTTTGGACTGGTGTTTCAGGGTTCTTAGGATATAATCCTAGCAGTGGAATTCCTGGGTCAAGAGGCAGTTCCATTTTAGTTTTCTGAGGAAATTCCATGCTGTTTTCCATAGTGGTTGTACCAGTCTGCAGTCCCACCAACAGTGCACTAGGGTCCCCTTTTCTCCACAACCTCTTCAACACTTGTTATTTGTTGCTTATCAGTATGAAGTGGTATCTCATTGTGGTTTTAATTTGAATCTCTCTGATAGCTAGTGATATTGAGCATCTTTTCATGTGTCTTTGGATCTTCTGTATGTCCTCCTTGGAGAGGTGTCTGTTCACATCCTTTGCCCATTTTTTAATTGGGTTGCTTGTCTTCTTAGAGTGGAGTCCTGTAAGTTCTTTATATATTTTGGAGATTAAACCCTTGTTTGAGGTATCATTGGCAAATATGTTTTCCCATATAGTTTGTTCTCTTTTTATTTTAATACTGTTTTCTTTAGCTGTGCAGAAGGTTTTTATTTTGATGAGATCCCATTTGTTTATTCTTTCCTTTATGTCCCTTGCTCTAGGAGACATATCAGTGAAAATATTCCCACATGAAATATCTGAAATTTTCCTGCCTATGTTCTCCTCTAGGACTTTAATGGTGTCATGACTTATATTTAAATCTTTTATCCACCTTGATTTTATTTTTGTGTATGGTGTAAGTTGGTGCTCAAGTTTCATTTTTTTGAACGAAGCTGTCCAGTTCTACCAACACCATTTGTTGAAAAGGCTATTTTTACTTCATTTTATGTTGCTGCCCCCTTTGTCAAATATTAATTGACCGTAGAGACTTGGGTTTATTTCTGGGCTCTCTGTTCTGTTCCACTGGTCCATGTGCCTGTTTTTATGCAAGTATCAGGCTGTTTTGATTACAGTGGCCTTGTATTACAGTTTGGTATCAGGTATTGTGATCCCTCCTACTTTGCTCATCTTTCTCAAAATTGCAGCAGGTATTCTGGGTGGTTTATGGTTCCATATTAATTTTTTGAAGTGTTTGTTCTATGTCTGTGAAATATGCCATTGGTACTTTAATAGGTATTGCATTGAATCTGTAAATTGCTTTGGGTAGTATGGACATTTTGATGATGTTAATTCTCCTGATCCATGAACACGGTATATGTTTCCATTTGTTTGTGTCTTCCTTGATTTCTTTCTTCAGTGTTGTGTAGTTTTCTAAATACAGGTCTTTTACCTCTTTGGTTAGGTTTATTCCTAGGTATTTTATTTTTCTTTTTGCTATATCAAATGGTATTTTTTTCTTGATTTCTGCTTCTTCTGTTTCATTGTTGGTATACAAAAATGCCTTTGATTTCTGGATATTGACTTTGTATCCCACTGTTTTGCCAAATTCATTTATTAGGTCGAGCAGTTTTTTGGTGGAGTCTATAGAATTTTCTGTGTACACTATCGTGTCATCTGCAAATAGTGACAGTTTTGTTTCCTCCTTTCTGATTTGGATGCCTTTTATTTCCTTTTCTTGTCTGACTGCTGTGGCTAAAACTGCCAATACTATGTTGAATAGAAGTGGTGAAAGTGGACAACCTTATCTTGTTCTTGATCTTAGTGGAAAAGATTTTAGTTTTTGCCCATTCAGTATGATATTGACTGTAGGTCTCTCATATATGGCCTCTATTATGTTGAGGAATGCTCCCTCTATTCCCACTTTGCTGAGTGTTTTCATGATAAATGTGTGTTGTACCTTATCAAGTGCTTTTCTGCATCTATTGATATGATCATGTGATTTTGTCTTTGCTTTTGTTTATGCAATGTATTACATTTACTGATTTGTGAATATTGTACCATCCCTGCATCCCTGGGATGAATCCCACCTGGTGATCGTGCATGATCTTTTTAATGTATTGTTGGATGTGGTTTGCCAATATTTTGTTGAGGATTTTAGCATCTATGTTCATCAGTGATATTGGCCTGAAGTTTTCTTTCTTTGTTGTGTCTTTATCTGGTTTTGGGATTAGGATGATGCTGGCTTCATTAAAAGCATTTGGGAGTCTTCCATCACTTTGGATTTTTTGGAATAGTCTGTGAAGGATAGGGGTTAGCTCTTCCTTAAATGCTTTGTAGAATTCCCCTGTGAAACCATCTGGTCCAGGGCTTTTGTGTGTTGGGAGTTTTTTGTTTACTGCTTCAATTTCATCTGCTGTTACTGGTCTATTCAGGCTTTCTACTTTTTCATTCAGTTTTGGAAGATAATATTTTTCTAGAAATTTGTCCATTTTACCTAGGTTTTCAAATTTCTTGGCATACAGTTCTTCATAAGAATTTCTTACAATTCTTTGTATTTCTGTGGTATCAGTAGTAATCTCTCCTCTTTCATTTCTGATTGTGTTTATTTTGGTCCTCTCTCTTTTTTTCTTGATGAACCTGCTCAAAGGCTTGTCAATTTTGTTTATCTTTTCAAAGAATCAGCTCCTGGATTCATTGATCCTTAGAATTGTTCCTTTAGTCTCTATGCTGTTTAATTCTGGTCTGATCTTGGTTATTTCCTTCCTTCTACTTGCTCTGGGCTGTCTTTGTTGTTGTTTTTCGAGTTCTTGTAGGTGTAGGGATAGGTTGTTTGTTTCTATCTTTTTTAGGTAGGCCTGTATCACTTTGAATTTCCATCTCAGGACTGCATTTGCTGAGTCCCATAAGTTTTGGGTTGTTGTAAGTTCCTTTTCCTTTGTTTCCAGAAACTTTTTGATTTCTTCCCTAATTTCATTCTTGACCCATTCATTGTTTAATAGCATGCTATTCAATCTCCATGGTTTTGCATATTTTGAATTTTTTTCCTTGGGGTTGGTTTGTAGTTTCAGTTCCTTGTGGTTGGAGAAAATGCTTGGTACTATTTCAATTTTCTTGAATTTGTCAAGGCTTGCTTTGTGTCCTACCATGTGGTTGATCTTCGAAAATGTTCCATGTGCATTTGAAGAGAATGTGTATTTAGCTTCTTTGGGATGAAGGGCTTCATATATATCAGTTAAATCCATTTCATCTAGGGCATTGTTCAATGTCACAATGTCTCTGTTGATATTTTGTTTGGAAAATCTGTCCATTTTTGACAGTGGGGTGTTAAAATAACCTATTATAATAGTATTGCTGGCAATATCTTCCCTGAAATCCTCCAAGATTTTCTTCATGTATTTAGGTGCCCCTATGTTGGGTGCATATATTTTTACAATGTTTATGTCTTCTTGGTGGATTCTTCCCTTGAATATTACAAAGTGACCTTCTGGGTCTCTCTTTATGGCCCATTTTTGAAGTCTATTTTGTCTGATATGAGTATTGTTACCCCAGCTTTTTTTCCCTGTCCGTTTGCTTGGAAAATTTCTTTCCAGCCTTTCACTTTCAGTCTGTGTAGGTCTTTTGTCCTGAGGTGTGTCTCTTGTCGCAGCATATGTGTGGATCATGCTTTCTTATCCATTTAGCTATTATATGTCTTTTGATTGGAGCATTTAATCCATTTAAGTTTAAGGTTATTATTTAAAGGTACTTATTCATTGCCATTTTTATACCTGTGTTCCTCTCTTTCTCACTCTTTATTTTTTTCTTTTCTTAAAGCAGTTCATTTAGCATCTCTTGTAGAGCTGGTTTGGAGGAGGTGTATTCTTTGAGGCTTCTTTTGTCTGGGAAATTCCTTATTTGGCCTTCCATTTTAACTGAGAATCTTGCTGGATAGAGTAATCTTGGTTGAAGGCCTCTGGTTTTCATTACTTGGAATACTTCTTGCCATCCCTTTCTGGCTTGGAGTGTTTCCATTGTGAAGTCAGCTGCTAGTCTCATTGGGGCTCCCTTGTATGTTACTTCCTATTTGTCACTTGCTGCCTTTAAGATTCTCTCTTTGTCTTGGAATTTTGCTATTTTAATTATGATGTGTCTTGAAGTGAGCCTCTTTTGATTCCTTTTGATTGGGACTGTCTGGGTTTCCTGGATTTGTGTGACTTTTTCTCTCATCAAATTAGGGAAGTTTTCTATCATTACTTTTTCAAACAGGTTTTCTATCCCTTGCTCTTTTTCTCCTTCTGGTATTCCTATTACATGGATATTGTGTTTCATATTGTCCTGCATTTTCCTTAATCCCTCTTCATTCTTTCTGAGCCTCTTTTCCTTTTCTTGCTCTTTCTGGGTATTTTTTTTCTACTTTGTCCTCCAGGTCACTGATCTGATCTTCTGCTTCACTGATCCTGCTTTTGATTCCATCTACTGTGTTCTTCAGTTCAGAAATTGTATTCTTCATTTCCTCTTGGCCCTTGTTGATAGTTTCTATTTCCTTTTTAATGTTGATATATTTTGCAGTGAGTTCATTGTAGTTCCTGTTGAACTCTATGAGTTCATGGAACTTCCTGATAACCACTGCTTTGAACTCAATATCTGATAGTTGAGTTGCCTCTACTTCATTTCATATTTTTCTGAGGCTTCCTCTTTTCCTTTCATTTGGGGATTGTTCCTTTGTCTTCCCATTGTTTGTGAGACTCTTCTTGTTAGATTCAGCTTCTTAAATTTATCTGTTCTGACTCTCCGGGTTTATGATATGAACTTCTATGGTAGAAGAACCGTGAGATTCAGTGGTACCATCTCCTTGATTTCCTGAGCTCACTGGTCTTGGGCTGTCATTTATGTTTGCTCTATGTTTGTCTTTGGGGTTTGATTGTTGTTGGGTCTTTCTTTGGTGGGTCCTTCCCACCAGCTGGTTAACTGAGGGTCATTCTGTCCACCACCTCTTGTATTTTGTTGTGCTGGTGTGGGCAGATTGTGTTGAAGCTGGTTCTTCAATGTGTACAAGGTTTTGAGGATTCTTTCTTGTTCTTGTTCAGTTATTTGTCCTGGGAAAATTTCTGCTATTTACTTGTATTCCCAGATAGGTCCTGGATTGAGGTTAGTGTGGCTTCCACTCCCTCTTTCACCTTCTTCTGTTGTTATCTGTTGGTGGTTCCTTTGTTGTTGGATTTCCTCTTCAAGCAGATACCCTGGTGTTCACAGCTTCCACCTACTCTTTTTTGTGATCAGTTGGAGGGGGAAGGCAAAGTGGTTTAAGACAACAAGAGTATATTCTATGATATTTACAGTAGTAGCCAGTAGAGAAGAGATAGGAGATCCTTTGGCTATGTATTGTGTTAACCCTGATATTCCACCCAACTAGCCACTTTTTAGAAAGGGTGGAGAGAAGATAAGACTCTTATTGGGGAGGGAAGGATTGTGAGTTTGATCTAGAAAGCAGTGAGCTTGTGGGAGGTCAGATTCTGAGGTAAGGTGAGAATAAAGGATAGTAAATAGGTATAGTGTGTGAGAGAACAGAGTTAGCCACTATAGTAACAGGAAACCGTGAAGTGGGCTAAGATCTGGGAGTGGTATTGTATAGTATTTACAATTGTATGAAAGAGCTATTATTTACAATAATAATGGAGCAACAATCATATGTCAGAATCTATGTGATCTGGATAACAAGAATAGGAAGTATAGGACCTTGAGTAGTGTGCTAATAGAACACAAGTGAAGTGAAGTGAAGGATAGTAAATTAACAATACACTATGAGAGAGAGAACAGGGGAAACATGTCAAAGAATACAATTTAACCAGCCAAGCCAAGAAGACTAAACAGAAAAAAAGAAATACAAAAATACTAATAAAATAAAAGATGTCAAAATAATGAAAAAATAATAAAACAAATATGCAATAACTTGCAGGTTCTCTGTAGTAGCAAAGTGTAATTTGTTTCACTGTCTCAGCTGTTGGGATGCCCCCTCTTTGGGTCCAACTCTGGTCTTTTCACAGAACCAGTTTTTTTTTTGTCTCACTTGTGGGAATTAAAAAAAAAAGAATAAAGGAAGAAGAGATAAAATGGGAAAGAAAGGAAGAAGGAATAACACAAGAAAGAAGGAAAGAGAGGAAAAAAGAGTTGAAATAGAAAAAAGAATGAAATAAAGGAAGAATTATTTAAAAAAAAAGTCTTTTACTGGCTTCAATCTGGTCAAACCTGTTTTGTTGGACTTCCTGGCTGCAGCAGGCTGAGGGGCGACTGGTTTTGATTTTCTCCCTTCCTGATCCTCCAGCCTCCAGCAGCCTCTGGTCCCTCAGGTTCCACAGTTCAGGCACTCTCCCCAGGGCTAGCTGGGTGCCTTTTCCCAGGGCTTTGGGTGTGGGGTCCAGACCTTCCTCAGAGTACACTCTCCCAGAGTTAGGGGTGTGGTCTTGGGGCCTTCCGCAGAGTGCACTCTTTCTGGGTGGGGCACACACCCTTCCCAGGGTTATGGGAGTGCGCAGGGCCTTCCTCGCCTCTTCGGGAGTGCTGCCTGGCTGGGTGGGGACGAGGCCAGAGTGGCTGCTGCAGGAGAATTCCCCAAACAGTATCTCTTTTTTCACCTTTTCTTTTTGAGAAATTCCTCCCACTCAGCCTGCCTCTTCGTACAGAGGCCTGGCCTCTTGCACAGCCCAATTCTCCAACCAGACTCAGACTGTTGGGGTCAGGGCCCATCCCTGCCCAACTCTCAGCTCTCCCCAGCCAGCATCCACAGACTCTGCGGGTGTTCACAACCCCTGTGTGTTTGCCATTTAGTTCTTATTCCCCTCTCTGTGACTTCAAGCAACAAGGTCTCTCCCGGTGCTGCTCAAACCTTGTTTGGCAGGGGAGGGAGCCATTGACCAGGCTGTCTCCCAAGGACCCTGTGGTAGACCCAGGAGGCACCAGGCCTGGGGCTACCACTGCCCTGGTCCCCGCACTGGTCCCAGGGACTTTATTGTCCTGAAGAACTCTCCTTACCGTCTGGTTTTTCAATGTCCTCTACAATTTTTGGTCTTCTATCTTCATATATGCTGGGGTACTGTTGGCTGTTTGCTCTGTTTCTCTGTAGATCAGTTAGGTTTTTCTCCCGTGTATAGGGAGAAGTGGAATCTGCTCCCTCCTACTTCCCCACCATCTTCTCTTCCTTCTTGAGAAATACACTTTTTATCTCCATGTTTGTTACAGCAGCTGGCATTGACCTAACTACTGAAACAATGTTTGTATTAGAAAGAGACCAGAAACAAGCTACATGTTGGTTAGCAGGAGGTTTGTTGAATAAATTTATAGTGAGGCCAGATGAAAGATGATTACATGGATGTGAAAAAATGAAGTGGATCTACAGATATTTATTTTTACAGAAAGGAACGCTAAATGTATTATTTAGTGTAAAAAGAACGCTGCATAACAGAGAGTTCCACATGTATCATTTACATACACAATATGCATATGTGTACTAGTATAGATATGCATAAACCATCTCTAAGTGGATACACAATCTCTAAATGGATACACAGTAAACTGTTACCAGTGATTACCTCTGGAGAATCATCTTGGGGGACCTGGGTTAGACTATACAGTGGAGTGGAACTTAATTTCTATCTTTACATTCCTGCACTCATTAGACTGTTGTTATTTTTTAAATTTTTTTTATTTTTGCTATGAGCATGTTTTCTTTGTAGGTATAAAAAATGAGCTAATGAGCCTTGGCTGGTGTCATTCAGTGGACTGAGCATGGGCTTAAGAACCAAGAGGTCGCTGGTTCAATTTCCAATCAGGGCACATGCCTGGGTTGTGGGCCAGGTCCCCTGTTGGGGCATGTGAGAGGCAACCACACATTGATTTTTCTCTCCTCTCTCTCTCCCTCCCCCTCCCTCTCTCCCCCTCTCTCTCTCTCTCTCTCTCTCTCTCTCTCTCTCTCTCTCTCTCTCTCTCCCTCTTTAAATGAGCTAATGAAAAACTGTTTAAAAGTCCATATTGGTACTGGTCTAGAGGGGCTTTGGTGCAGGTGGGAAGCAAGGATGTGGGAGATGGAAAATATGGCTCCTTTCTCAGAAAGCTGGGTTTGGAAAGGAGGGAGGAGGCAGGAGAAGTAGCCATGGGTGTTGAGTGAATGATTTTTGCTGCTGCACAAACAGCTCTGATATGTTTCCAGGCAATGGACCTCAGTTTCTCAAGTGTCATGTGTAGCTAGCCTAGACTGACATGGGGACACTATCAGGGCATTCTCTGGGGGTAAATGCATTACTTGCCTTCTTTCTCAGTCTGGGCTGAGCTCCTTCCCCACATATAAGCCAATCTTCCCCCTCTCTGGAGTGGGTCCCCTAAGTCAAAGCATCTAACACTTTAGCATGCATTTAAATGCCTGGGTCTTTTTGAAATGCAGATTATGGATTCATTGGGAGAAGGCCTGAGGTTCTGCATTTCTAACAGGCTCACTGTGGCTGACCTGCTGGTCCATGGACCACACTTGGAGTCATGAGGTTTTCCTAGGGCATCCTGGCAACACTGGCACAGATGGTCTTGTCCGTGGGTGTTTATTGCATTAAATGGAATTGGTTAATTGATGTTGGGTGGGGAACTGTGGATGGTCTGAATTCAGAAAACCCAGATTTTCCAGTTCTTGGCCTTGCAACTTTCATAGTAGTTTCTTCATTGCACCAAGTGGATGATGATGATGCAGACTATACCTGGCTGTTGTGAGTTTTGGGCCAGCTAACCATGGGCGAGTCCTATGTAAACCAGGAAGCACCTGTACCCAGCCATTCATGGGTTCCTCTTTCTCTACCTAATTTAGTTCTTCTTTTTCTTTTTGGTTTATTTACTTATTTATTAAATATTATTGACATATGAAGTGTACAAGTAGCATGATTTGATATTTGAATATATTGCAAAATAATCACAATAAGTCTAGTTAACATCCATCAGTACACAGTTAAAATTTCTTTTCCTTGTAATCAAAACTTTTAAGATTTCTTCTCCTAGAAACTTTCAAATACATAATATAGATTATTGTCTATAGTCACCATGCTGTACAGTTTCTTTTTGATTTTCAAAAAGCCACTCATCTAACCCTTCACCTTCCCCTGCTACAGCCCTATATGTCTCATTTTCTTCCCAAAGTTCTCAAAGGCTCCGCTTCTTCTCCTTACATTGATTCTCAACTTGTCACATAGGCCTCCCACTCCCTCGTCCTCAGAATCAGCTCTCTGAGTACATCTCCAAATACCTTACCTTTTTGTGGCAGCTGAGGTATTAGCCCAATTACAATTCATCTCATGTGTCAGTGAATGGCCTCGCCACCCACCAGTTACCCAGAAACACCCACATCTTGTCTGTAACCAAATCTAACTGGTATCCTCTTACCCAGTCTAACCTGACATCCATCCCAGTCCACTCAGGACCCACCGAGGTCCCTTACTCATGGTCAGCTGTAGGGAGCAGCTCAGTGCTTTTCTCTCACTAGGCTCTATTTCTGGAATCCATTCTAAGCCCTTCAGGCTCTTGTGTGACACTCCCCAATGACACCAATATCAAGGAAGCAAGATGGTACCTGGGGACTACCAGGGGGTGCCAAGGCTACTGGTGATGGTACCAAGTGGAGCCTTAGGGGATCTGGTGCTGCTGGAGACCATCTGAAAGTAGCAGGTTGTCCTCTACCAATACCTGATCACCAATACCAGGGGCCTCAGCATAGCTAGCAATTCTGCCATGTTCCTCCTGCCAACTCCCGCTTCTACTGTGCACTATTTCAGACCTTCTCTACTCTCTGCAAATGATCAAAGCCTGCCCTTTCCTCTCCCTCTGGACAGATGAGCTCACATCATACTTCATAGAGAACGTAAAACCATTCTATATCATGCTATAAACACCTTGAGTTTTACACATAGACCAGCCCCAGGCAGAGGATGGAGCTGGCCAATCCAGCGGCTTTCTGAGGCCATTCTCCCAGCCTGTGGACCTCCCCCACCTTCAGGGCTCCCTGCCCACAGTGCCCACCCACAGCAGATTCTACCTACTCTAAGGACCTGTCAGTCCCCCACCCCAGTTCTGAATGCTTCCCAGGCATCAGCAAACTTCCCTTTTTTAAAGATTTTATTTATTTATTTATTTACTTACTTATTTATTTATTTTTAGAGAAAGGTAGGGAGAAAGAAAGGGAGAGAAACATCAGTGTGTGGTTGCCTCTCATGTGCCCCCAGCTGGGGACCTGGATTACAATCCAGGCATATGCCCTGACTGGGAATCGAACGGGTGACTTTGGTTTGCAGTCCGATGCTCAGTCCACTGAATCACACCAGCCAGGGCTGGATGAGTTTGTTTTTAATTATAAGCTTTTCAGCCTCACATTCTGGAGTCCCCAGTGCTGAGAGGCTGTGCAGGAAAGCGGTCTGCAAATCTGTCCCACTTCCTGCAGCATAACAGTGCCTTCTAGTGGGAGGTGATCCATCTGCAGCTGTGGGAGTGAACACCTGCTTACCCCTCTGCCATTCCCTGTTGCCTACCTGGGGGAAATCAGCCACTGACTGGAGTCTTTCCCATTGTGTCTCCTGCAGATGCAGGTGTAGCAGAATACATTAAGCTCCATGGTTGCAAAGAGTTAGCAGGAGTTGGCTTGCTGATCATGCAGGGAGCAAGAAGAGCAGTGGGCTGTGCAAAGCACTGGGAGTCAGGTGCTTACATACCATCCAGGCCTCTGCTGTGCCAAACCTATGTGTATGCTTGTTGAGTCAACGATACTTCTTTAGGGTCCAAGGCCCATTTAAACTGTACAAATATGAACTAGTGTCCAGGCACTCTGCATTTCCATTCTGGAAGGCATTCAGGACACCTGGCAAGATGAGTGGACCCTCTTGAATCTCCCAGCCCTACCCTTTCTGTATACACGCCTTTGCTGTGCTCTCTCTCTCTCTCTGAAAACTTCCTTCTGGCTTTCTCCACAGCCCAGTCTTTCTCATCCTCGGCTCTCTTTAAATGTCACCACTCTTAAATATAACTCTAACCCCATGGTTTATTCCCCTCATTGCTCAAAGCATAGTCTGTAATTATCTTGCACATCTATTTATTTAATCCATTGGCTTCCACACAGTAGTCTGCAAACTCATCAGGAAGGAATGGTGTCTTCCTTGCTGACTATGGTATCTGAAGTCCTTGTCACTGTGCCATCCCATCACAGGGAGCCCCAGGGAATGATTCATGCTGATCAAATGAATAACATGGGAAAGAACCAAAGCCTAAAACTGGAAGACCTGGGCTCCTTCAGGAAATGCAGCAGCCTGACCTTCAGAAAGGGTTTCCCCTTTCTGAAGAAAGTGTGGTCACACAGCATCTGGGATGCAAGTGCTGCCATGGATCATACTTACATATTTTTACAGTTATGTCTCCATTTGAGTGCATTTTAGAAAATTGGAAGTAGGACATTGCTTTTATTTCCAGTTTTTGTTGCTTAGGATGAGGCTTAGCGATGTAGTGAATGTAGAAATTGAGAAGTGATCTAAAGACAAATATTAAGTAAATGACGGTAAAATGGTACATGAATGTGGTAAAAAGGTGACCCTTCAATGATGAAAGTTTGAGAAACTCTGGCTCAAAAAAGTGTGGGTACATCCAAGGGGAATCCAAACCAGAGTATTGTGAACATGTACTCATTCAACAAATAATTATAAGGTACCTACTGTTTTCCAGCCATTGTGCTAGGCACTGAAGTTGTGGCTCTAAATAAAACAGATGAAGCACTTGTCCTCATGAAGCCTCTCATCTGGTAAAGGATGTAATAGACAAATGCATAAATGTACAATTACAACTTGTGCGAAAGAAAAGGAAAGCAAGTGTCACGAGGGAGCCACATGCTCAGAGGAACCCCAGGGGGGACATTTGAGCAGCAGGTCAAGAGGTGAGCATAAGCTTGCATGAAAAGACAACAGGATGAGACATAACCTGGTTTGGACAAGGTAAGATGCTACGGCAGAGAATCTAAAGATGCATTAGTGCCTTGGTGCAGGGTCTATGCGGCATGGTGCACCATGGGGTATCCATGGTGGACCTGCAGCAGCTTTGGGTGCAGGAGGCAGTGGGCTCCTTGGTGAAAAGTCTGAAGAGAGAGAATATGCAGAAGATGCAGGGTCTCATGTTCTGGTGCAGTGCTGGCTGTTGTGAGGCCTCCATGCAGCAGGTGGGTTGTGAGGTGATTATGCAGCATGTGCACCAGTGCACTGAGCCCTGCCATGTACCCCTGGTTCAAGCCTAGGCCATGATTACCAGTGAGCTGGAGAAGTTCCAGGACTGCCTGGCCCAGTGCACCATGCATTGCAATGACAAAGCCAAATATTCAATAGATACAGGGAGTAAAGAGTTTCATGTGAAATGGCAGCTGGAGAATAGTGTGACCAAGTATGTGGATACTCATTGTGGATACCATGTGAACCTCATTCCAACCATGACCAAGAAGATGAAGGAGTCTCTCTCACCCATTCAGAAATAGAAGCCTTTGCCATTGACCATTGAGGCTGAGGGCAGGAATTGATTTAAAATGAAGAATGAGAGTTTTGGTATTTTAAGTGAAGTTTATAAAGGAAGAAATTAAGGATGGCAGCAAGGTTAAGGCATGTGTCACTTGCCTCTGGATACTTTTATGTTTTAATCCTAGAAAGTGAAATGGAAAAAAACTGGTGCTAAAATTTGGGTCAGAGAATTTTGAGAGCCTAAATTTTATGTGGCAAATACTTATCCTGGCAGCAGGTATTTCCCTCAAATCAAGCTAGGGCCCTCTGAGCCTGTCAACAGGCTCACAGGTTCCTCTAACATGCCAGGGATCTGGTGGAATGTGAGGAGAGGTGTTTCTGTCTGTTGTCAACCTCCTGTTTACCAGAAGCATCATCACACCATTTTTCATCAGCTGTAAAACAAAATCCATGAGGTCACTAATTTAGAAAGGGAAAAATGGTTTCTGGGTATTTGTTTTCCTTAGTTTTGTTTTACATACAAGGGCAAGAAGCTGATTGAAGATATGGAATTGGAAGAGGTAGTTTGGATAAGAACTTTGAATGGTTCCTTTGGACATCTGTTTTTGTCCATCAAGATGTAGATGCACACTTCTTAAACTCTCACACATTACATCTTTCAGTTTGGAGATCCTCCAAAAACATGAGAGGCAATGTCACACTGGGTATGGGAAGCAGACCTTCCCTCACTGGCTGACAGGGTGGGCCCTGAGGCTTTCTGCAGCAGAGTGACAGGACAATCTTGCCATGGTACTCTCCCTTGAAGGGAAAGGGAGTTTTGATTGTACTATATATCAATACCCAGGAATGAATGATGAAAGAGGAACTGTATAATTAAGAGAGTTATGAAGTACTGGGTTAGGAGAAAACCTGGTTTTCAGGAATGAAGCCTAAACCCAGTATTGCTTACTTAGCTCCCTGAAATAACAGAGCCCTACTGAGAAAATCATTTTGCAATGGGAAGGTCAAGGTAGAACAAGTAAGCAACTCAGGGACCTGTGGCTCTTTTAGAGTAACAGAGGAGCTGCCTCCTGCTTGCTGCCATTACCAAATAATCACTTTTGCCTGGGGGTTTTGCAACATGCAGTGTTCCAACCCCAGCTCTGGCACCTTACCATTTTGATAAGGACCTTGTTTTATTTTTTTACCAACTTACTATGTATTTTTCCGTGTATAATGTGCACTTTTTGTCCAAATTTTTGAGGGAAAAGTAAGGATGCGTATTATACATGGGTAGTACTCGTTCTGTATCTATGTAAATTTTTTGATTCTTTTATTATGCTTACGCATTAAAATGTAACTCTAGAAAGCAATAATGATATCCACATGCAAATAATGTCCTGGAATATGATAATTGGTTTTGTTTCTAAATATGAATAAATAAATAATTGAATTAAAAATTAAAACAAAAGATTTTTTTCCTGAAAATTTGGGGCAAAAACATGGGTGCACATTATACATGGCAAAATATGGTACTTGAAATGGTAATATGGCCTTTCTGTCTGCTGTTTCAGGACTATAAGACACTTTCCTAGTGGTCTGGTTTTAAAAAATAAAGTTTAAATTTTCCTTCAAAAAGTAATAAAAATGCATAGTAAACTACACAGAGAGCAGTAAAAAGTAAAATCAGTGATGTGGAAAGTACTAGCCAGAAGAAACTTGAGCCTGATCTTGTGCTTCTCAAGTAAAAGTGTATAAGATGGAACCGATGGGACAGAAGGAGACATGGAAGAGTAGTCACAGGCAATGGGCAGTGTGCAGTGTTATTGAAGAAAAAACCTGAAACTAATTGGACAGATGTACAGGCAAAGATTTCATTAAAGAGACATTTCCAGAGACAGAAGATAGCCATTGGGTAGACCAAAAAGCCAGCTTAGGCAGAACAAAATAAAACCCACATCCATGAGGATCCATTCATCCATCCACTCATCATCTATCTATACAAACATGCATAAGGGCAAACATTTTATAATATACATAAAATACAAAAGTTCTATAAGTATTATATCCTTTATCCAGAATGGATAAAGCAAACAAAAAAACTTTTCTACAAATACAACCCAGATGAGGACTTTGTAATAGAATTAGATGCTAGAAAAAACATAGATTATCCATAGAGTTTTGGAGAAAAAAGTTGTGACTCCCAGTATCTAGTACTTAGCCAATTTGCTTGTGAAGGCAAAGCAAAGAATTACAAGACATGCAACAGCTTGAAAAGCATTCCACTTTCTTCTCCAAAAAGTTCCTTAGAAATAAAAGGCAATGACCTAAGAGATGGTGGAAGAACTCAAGAATGAGCAAGTTGTGCATTAAAGGGTAGTGATTGGGATCAAAGAAAGTTCTGAATCTGGACAACAAATAATTTAACTTCTAATATCAGGATTTCCTTTAAAATAACATATAAAAATTAATAATTTATACCTCAATAAAGTTGAAAAATATCAATAAGTTGATAGATCAAATCTGAAATCCCAGCTTGAATTGACAAAAACTGACAGGTGGGCAATAGGGAAACAAGGGGAGGGAAAGGTATACGAGATTATTTACCAAAAGGTACTCATTTTCTCTGCCATAGAAATGTAAAATGAGGAATTAAAAACTGGACACATACTTTCCAAAACACTAGAAAATAAAAAAAAGCTAAGAAAATATAGCTCATGCAATAAAAGAGACAGGGAAAGGAAAGCAAGAAAAAAATAGCAAAAATTGTAGAAGTAGTATAGAAGTGGAACTGATTGTATTAATATTAAAAATGACTGGAAATAGGCTAAACACCATAACTTTTAACTGGTGACAAATAAATGAAACCTGGTCATATTTGTGTTTATGAGGCCACTCATGGGGACAGAAACATGCTATATGCAAACGGAGAGGTTCAGATACATCAGGAAAATGCCAGTCTAAAGAAAGCTAGAATCATGACATCAACAACAAAAGAAGTAGAATTTAAGGGAAAAAACATTAAATGGAACAAAGTGGATCATTAATATCGATAAAGGGCCCAATTCATAGCAGTACTTCCATACAACGTGGTCAATCAGTGTTAATCTCTACTCCCGCTGGGGTCGGCACTCAATTGATCGATAAAAGGTATATCCTGTAAAGTCAACATATTGAGAGAAAGTGTGAAGAGTGGGTGGTGGCCAACAAATAGAGTCATATTTTGGGGAGAAGGTGGGCTGACATATGAAGGGTATTGGACTTAGAATACTGAAACTTAAGTGGCTGTGGGGGAAAGGGAGTATCACTAATTAGAAGAAAGTGGATTCTTGCCACAGAGTCTCCCAGTAGCTCTGGAATTGGAGGCACCCCACCAGGGTGCCACCTGGTGGAGTGAGAGGTGCCACCTGGTGGAGTGATAGGCACCACCTGCTGGGGTGAGAGGTGCAAGCAGAAGCACAGTTGATGTTAGAGGTCTCTAGAAAGGGCAGCTGGATCAACAGAGCTTCCCCCAACCCTACAGCCAGGTCACTGCCTGCAGAGGAGAGGTGACGTCTCAGCGCTACTGAGCTGGAGGGCAACAGGCCTGCAGAGTGCTGCAGGCAGCTTACCTACCACAAACTGGCATGTGCATGATTTTTCTCTGGAGAAACTGACCAGTCAAGATTTTAAGTAATGGCCACCAAAGCACTATTTATTAAAAGAAAAGCTGCCACGTCCCATTGAAATCTATATCATTACATCTAATACAGAATCATAACTTAGCACAGAAATGGGTCAAAGGAAAAAAAAATGGTCATTCTCAACAGATTCTGAAAAGGCGCTCAGTAAATTCTACACTCATTGCTAGTTAGAAAAATAACCTTAAGAGCTCATTTAAACCTTGTGACAGTAGCCAGCATCAGGTAGGTATTGTATTATTAGTCTTATTATTCACATAAGGAATTTAAGCACAGAGAAGTAACCTGCCCAAAATCCCAAAGAACTGATGGGGAAGCCAGGATAGAAACCCAGTTATTTTGGTTCTAGCACCTGTGCAGGTAACTTCCAGGCTATGAGTCCCATTAAAGCTCAGCAAGACAAAAATGCCTGCTAACACAATTAATATTTATTATTGTTCCATAATTTATAGACACTTCAATTAAAATATTAATAAATGGAATGAGAAGTATCACAATACAGTATTAGAAAGACATCTGTTCTCAAATTAATCTATAAATAATGTAATTCCAATCCAATCCCAAGAGGTTTTAAAAAATTCAATTGGACATTGTAATGATAAAGTTTCTTTTGAATACACAAATTAAAGATAAGATTGTGTTGGAAGGAAGAATCATGGGAAGGAAACTGATGTCACAATACATATTAAAAAGCTGTAGTCATTTGAACAGTGTGGCTCAGGAATAGGTGAATAGATTAATAGAAAAGAATACAAAACCAGAAATAAGCATGACTATCAACAAAACACATGATAAAGATGGCATTTCAATCAGTTGGGAAATTATGGATTATTGGGACAATCAGCAAATCAGCTGAGAAAAAATGGAATCCAGTGTCCTCATTCATGCCTCCAAAAATATAAATTCAAGATGAAAGAATTTCTTTCAATGTTAAGAACACAATGGAATACAAGATTAAAGTGTGAGTAAATATGTGTATTTTCTTGAGAATTGGGAAGGTTTTATAACCATGATGCCAAAGAAAGAAAGCAAAGACTTTACATGTGACGATATAAGTAGTTGAAAGTCTGGGAAGATAAAAAATCACAAGGGGAAATAAAATGCAAACAAACAAAAAACCCAAACCCAAAACCTGTGTTCCATTCATATATAATAGGCAACTATTTAATATCTTTAATAAGTAGAGTTTCTACAAATCAATAGGAAAAGCACTGCAATAGAAAACTGAAGAAGGGACATAATCAATTCCTGAAAGAAGATATAAAATTGGCAACATATCCACATTCACTAGATTTCAAAGAAACACAAATTAAATCCAAATAAGATAGCATTTTGACCTATCACAAAGTTGAGTTATTTTGTTTTCTCCATCACACAGAATAGGCACTCTCATACAAATAAGTTTATGTTTTCTGGAAGGTACCCTTTAGAATTTATTTTGTTGAAATGTTGATATTTGCAGAAAGATATATATTATAAAAAGATGATCAACACAGTATTATTTATTTAGAGTAGTGAACTCACAGAAACAACCTAAATGTATACAATACTACATAGATTACATGGCAGTTGATGCATTTAGTGAAATTCTAATGCTATGCCCTGACTGGTGTGGCTCAGTGGATTGAGTGCCAGCCTGTGAACAAAAGGGTTGCCCATTCGGTTCCCAGTCAGGGCACATGCCTAGGGTTGTGGGCCAGGTCCCCAGTAGGGGGTGTGTGAGAGGCAACCACACACTGATGTTTCTCTCCCTCTCTTTCTCCCCATCCTTCTCCTATGTCTAAAAATAAATAAATAAAATATTTTTTAAAAGATTCTAATGTGATAATAAAAAACATTTTAGAGAATACTTAAGGCCTGGGGAAAATGCTGGTATTAAATTGTCAGCAGAAAATACTATGTACACATAGTATTTTGTGTAAACCAACAAAACAAGTATATTCTTGTTTTATTATTTATTTATTGTATTACTTTCCATACAGTAATTTTGTCCATTTTGTCCATACAAATTGTAAGCCTACTTTGCTCACCCTGTACAAGTATATAAAATATGTGACCTGCTATGCATGGTGACTTCTCCTGAAAAGTGTGTAGAACAGCCTGGGCTTATTGGTAATCCTACAACAAATTCTTCCCCACTTAGCTTCCAAATATTTATAAATTTTAAATAGGAAACCTCAGTAGAGAGCCACACAGTCCATTTCAGCCAAACAGCTAGTAACAACCACTTCAAAGAAGAAATAAGCGAGAGACACACACAACCTGGGCCTGGGGAAGGGAAACCGTGGGGAGGGCTGGAAGGAAATTCATTTTCCATTGCATGGCCTTTTTGTATCCTTGGACTTCTTTTGTCAAGTGCATTTTTTTTTTCATGAGAGTGCAAAGGAGAGGAAAAAAATAAAGGCTTTGGAGCCAGTCATGTCTATGTTTGAATCCCTGTTTTGTCACTCAGGGTAGAAAGTCACTACCCTCTCTCTGAGCCCCAGTTTCCACATTCAAGTGGATAAAATGAAACTTACTTTGCAGGGTTGTGGGAAGCACTGGAGATGATGTGTGGAAATTTCCCAGTATATTGGCTGTTGCACAGCAGGCAAGTGTAAGCTGTAGCTATGATCACTGAGCTTGTACTTGCCTGAGACTGTAGGGAGGACCAGGGCAGAATGAAATGACCTATGCTTGGACAAAGCCAGGGTACCCGAGTCTCACAACACATGCTGTTGAATGTTCAGTCAAGATATGTTAAGTACACGCAGCTGCAGAATACACTCAGGGCTTGCCCCCAGGGCTTGGGAGGTAAAACGCACTTTACCACAGCACATCTGTGTTTTTTAAAATTCCCAAACCAATTAACCAGAATCCTCATCAGTAATCTCCATGTGGATTAACTAAACATGTCAGCAAACTCTGGCCCTTTTCTGTTAAACACAGGTGATTTCTTCTACCCACTGGTCCCTCCAGCAAGAAGCTGGGTGCATGGGGAGTGGAACAGCAAAGTCTCACTTTCACTTAACCTGCTGGAAGGCTTTTCTCAGACAGTAGGTCAGTTGGAGAGATTCTTAAAATTAGGAAGGCACACTAATTTATTGTTTCAACCCACAAACTCCAGATTCAACCTGGCCTGGCTTCTCACTAATTGATCCCCTGTTAACTGAGAAGTAGCAGGTAAGTTATCTAACCTTCTGAAGCCCAGTTTTCTCTTCTGTTAAATGGAACCAATTATGATGTCTACTTCACAGGATTACTGCAATAATTAGGGTTGAGGGTGAGGATGAGAATGAAATGTACTTTGCACAGTGTCTGGTGCTCTGCAAGGCCTCAAAAACTGATAACAAAACAAAAACAGATGTGCTTTTTTATTAGAAGATCCAAAGGGAGGTGGATACTACCTTCATGAAGGTAGTGGAGGGGTCACACTTATTGCAGAACTACATATGTGGCTGAACCCTGTAATGATCAGAGAAAAAGAGTTGCAAAAAACATTCACATTGTCCACTGTGTTAGGCTTATAATTAAATATCCTCAAAATAAAAATGTATGGAAAACTGTTCAAAGTATGATTCCATTATGGTCGAAACATTTCAATGGTTTAAAAAAAATACAGCAATGCTCCTTCAATAAAACTCCTTTAGAAAAACCCAAGTTGGAACTTCTAGTCAAGACAGAGGTGTAGGTAGATACTCTCTGTCTCCTCACACAACCACAAAAAGAATTACAACTAAACCTCAAAACAAATAACATCCAGAACTTTCAGAAAAGTGAGCTGTATGGAAGTCCAACAACCAAGGATTTAAAGAAGCTACAGTCATCCAGAAGGGTGTCTTTTTTACAATAGGCCATGCTACTAAGACAGGGAGTAAAAGCAGCTCTAACTAATACACAGAAACAAACACAAGGAGGCCGCCAAATTGGGGAGACAGAGAAATATGTCCTAAATGAAAGAACAGAACAAAACTCCAGAAAAAGAAAAAAGAAATGGAGATAGCCTAACCTATCAGATGCATAGTTCAAAACAATGATGATTGGGATACTCAAAGAACTCAATGAGTACAGCAACAACATAAAGGAAAAAATGAAGATTACACTAACTGAAATAAAGAAAAATCTACAGGGAACCAACAGTCAAGGGAAGGAAGCCAGGATTCAAATCAATGATTTGGAACATAAGGAAGAAATAAGCATTCAACTAGAACAGAATGAAGAAACAAGAATTCAAAACAAAATAAAACCAAACACATACAAAAAAACGAGGAGTACAAGAAGACTCAGGGACATCTCCAAATATTCCAACATTTGAATCATAGGGATGCCAGAAGGAGAAGAGAAGAGTAAGAAGTTGAAAACTTATTTGAAAAAATAATGAAAGAAAAACTTCCTTAATTTGGCATAGGAAATAGTCATACAAGTACAGAAAGCACAGAGAGTCCCAAACAAGTTGGACCCAAAGAGCATTACACCAAGACACATCATAATTAAAATTTCAAAGGTAAAAGATAAGGAGAGAATCTTAAAGGCAGCAAGAGTAAAGCAGTTGTCTATAAGGGAGCTCCCATAAGTATATCAGGTGATTTCTCAAAAGAAACTTTGCAGGCAAGAAGGGACTGGCAAGAAGTGTTCAAAGTGATGAAAAGCAAGGACCTACAACCTAGAGTACTCTATCCGGCAAAGCTATCATTTAGAATGGAAAGACAGATAATGTGCTTCACAGACAAGATAATGCTCATCATCACCAAACCATTAGTACATGAAATGTTAAAGGGACTTACTTAAGAAAAAGAAGATCAAAACTATGAACATTAAAAAGGCAAATTCACAATGTCAACAACTGAACCTAAAAACAAACAAACAAACAAACAAACAAACTGAACCACCAGAAAAGGAACAGAATCATAGGGATGGAGATCATTTGGAGAGTTACCAGCTGGGAGGGGGAAGGAGGAAAATGGGAGAAAAGATTCAGAGATTAAAAAGCATAATTGGTAGGTAGAAAATAGACAGGGGGATGTTAAGAATAGTACAGGAAATGGAGAAGCCAAAGACCTTGTATGCACAACCCATGAACATGAACTAAGAGGGGAGCATTGCTGGAGGAAAAGGGGGTACTGAGGGGAAGGGGGCAAAGGGAGAAAAATGGGAGTATAATAACATAATCAATATATCATACTTAAAAAAAGAGAAAACCCACAAGTCAGGTTATTAAGTGATTGTACAATGGGATCTCTCATGTCAACATTTTATCAAGGGGTGGGCTGTCATATAAACACAATTATTTTTAAAATATATTTTATTGATTATGCTATTACAGTTGTCCCATTTTTTTCTCCCCTTTATTCCCCTCTGCCCTGTACCCCCCTTCCCACCAGCATTCCCCCACCTTATCCATGGGTCATACATATAAGCTCTTTGGCTTCTCCGTTTCCTATACTATTCTTAACCTCCCCCTGTCTATTTTGTACTTACCATTTATGCTTCTTATTTTCTGTACCTTTTCCCCCATTCTCCTCCAACCCCCACAACTGATAACCCTCCTTGTGATCTCCATTTATGTGAATCTGTTCCTGTTCTAATTGTTTGTTTAGTTTGTTTTTATTTCTGTTTTTTTAAGGTTCAGTTGTTGATAGTTGTGAGTTTGTTGTCATTTTACTGTTCATAGTTTTGATATTCTTTTCCTTAGATAAGTCCCTTTAACACTTCATATAAGGGCTTGGTGATGATCAGCTCCTTTAACTTGACCTTATCTGGGAAGTACTTTATCTGCCCTTCCATTCTAAGTGAAGCTTTACTGGAAAGAGCAATCTTGGATATAGGTTCTTGCTTTTCATGACTTGGAATACTTCTTTCCAGCCCCTTCTTGCCTGCAAGGTCTCTTTTGAGAAATCAGCTGACAGTCTGATGGGAACTCCTTTGTAAGTAACTGTCTCTTTATCTCTTGCTGCTTCTAGGATTCTCTCCTTGTCTTTAATCTTGGGTAATGTGATTGTGATTTGTCTTGGTGTGTTCCTCTTTGGGTCCAACTTCTTTGGGACCCTCTGAGCTTCCTGGACTTCCTGGAAATCATTTTTTTTTTTTTTTTTGCCAGATCATGGAAGTTCTCCTTCTTTATGTTTTCAAACAAGTGTTCAATTTCTTGCTCTTTCTCTTCTCCTTCTTGCACTCCTACGATTCAGATATTGGAATGTTTAAAGTTGCCCCAGAGGTTCCTAAGCCTCTCCTCATTTTTCTGAATTCTTGTTTCTTCATTCTGTTCTTGTTGAAAGTTTATTTCTTCCTTCTGGTACAAACCATTGATCTGAGTCCTGATTTGCTTCCTTTCACTGTTGGCTCCCTGTACATTTTCCTTTATTTCACTTTGCAGAGCCTTCACTTCTTCCTCTATTTTGCAACCATACTCAACTATTTCTGTAAGCATCCTGATTACCAGTGTTTTGAACTATGCATCTGATAGGCTGTCTATGTCTTCCTCACTTAGTTGTATTTTTTCTGGAGCTTTGATCTGTTCTTTCATTTGGGCAATTTTTTTGGCATTGGTGCACCTGTTATACAGTAAGAGGCAGAGCCTTATGTATTTGCCAGGGTGGGGCAACCCACATTGCTGGGTTGTGGCTCTGTATGTGGGGGAGGGGCCAGAGAGGGTACAATGCCACTTGCTTGGCTCTTGGCCGGTTTTTGGTCACTTCCTCTGCTACCTAAAAGCAAATTGGGTCCTTCTGGTGCTGATTTCCAGGTGGGTGGGTTTTTGTACATTCTAGGATCCCATGGGTCTCTCCAATGAACTCTCCTGTGAGTCTGGGAGTTTCTCCTGCCACTGCAACCCCCACAGAATTTTTCAGTCAGAGATTTTGAGGCTTTATTTCCCCATGCTGGAACCCTGGGTTGTGTAGTCTGTCTTGCTCCCTAGTTGTTCATCTCGGTTTATTCACAAGCAAATGTGGGACCATCCAGTCCTCTAGCCACTGCCTTGCTGTGAGTCCTCACTGACCTGGCTGCCTGTCTCCACACCTCCTATCAGTCCGAATGAATGTTTCTTCTTTAATTCCTTCATTGTTGGACTTCCATACAGTTCAGTTTTCTAGCAGTTCTGGTTATTTTTTGTTTTTAAATTTGTTGTCCTTCCTTCAGTTGTGCGAGGAGTCAAAGTGTGTCTACTTACGCTTCCATCTTGGTCAGAAGTCTCAAATGTAATTAATTAGTATTTAACTCTATGCACTTGTTAGAAAAGTAATCTTATGATTATCAAGGAGGCCAAAAATAGATGTCAGAGCTTTTTATCTTTCTAATTATGCAGGATTGTAATGGAGGGTATGTGGGTGTTTCCTTATTATACCAAGAATTGTGGCATGGAAGAAGGTAGACACTATTTAACTGCTCTATCTTGAAATCAAATCTAAGAATAGTCATTGCTCCAAAGGCAGCTCTTTAGTCTGTTTTATTTTTATTTTTAAAAGAAATATTCTTGTACCACATCTTCTTTATCCAATCATTTACTAAAGGACACTTCAGTTTTTTTTTCCATATCTTGATTTCTGCAAATAATGCTGCAGTGAACAAAAGGGTACATATTCCTTTCTGAATAAATGTTTTCAAATTTTTCTGATAGATACATATAGAATATTACTCTGTTGTAAAAAAGATGAAATACTGCCATTTGCAACAAAATGGATGGATCTTGAGCATATCATGCCAAGTAAAATGAGTCAAACAGAAAGAGTCAAGAACCATATGATTTCACTCACATGTGGGATATAAAACTGAAGGCAACAAAAGATCAAACAAGGCAAATGAACAAACAAAAACTCATAGACACAGGCAACAGTATGGTGGTTACCAGAGGGAAGGGAGGTGATGGGGGTGATGGGGGATAAAAGGGGCCAAATTTGTGGTGATGGAAGAAGACTTGACTTTGGGTGGTGAACACACAATAAGATATACAGATGACATATTTATTGTATTATAGAATTGTATACTTGAAACCTATATTGTTTTATGACTAATGTTTCCTCAAAAAATGTTATAAAAATATTTTTTAAAAAGAAATATTTCTGTCCAAAGTTCATTATTTCCCAAAAACAAATGGGTTATAAGCAATTCCCAGAATCTCAGATCTTAGCCCATGTCCTAGTTGTGGTAAAAGCCTGTTGTGTTTGTAAAGCACAACCCACAAAGGACTGTTGCAGGGCAGTGAAACACTTAGGTCTGAGTGGGAATCCAATGGGACACACTGAGCAGGTCACTTCTACTCAGTTTCCACATGTATACAATGGAGAAAGTAATATATTTCTGCAATGAATAATTTTATGGGTTAACTTGACTGGGCAAAGGGATGCCCAGGTAGCTGGTAAAACATTGCTTCTGGATGTGTCTGTGAAGGTTGATTTTGTGGACTGAGTAAAGAAAATCCCCTCACCATCTTAAGTGGGTATCCCCCACTCCACTGAGAGCCCCAATGGACAAAAAGGCAAAGGAAGGGAAAATTTGCTCTCTCTTCTTGAGCTGGAACATCACCTTTTCCTGCCACTGGACATCAAGGCCCCTGGAACTTGTACCATTGGCTCCTCTGGTTCTCAGGCCCAGCCATAAACTGAATTCTACCAGGTTACAGACAGCAGACTGAGTGACTTCTCAGCCTCTGTAACCACACAAGCCAATTCCTATAGGAAATCTCCTTTTTTTATGCATCTCTCATGTATCCTACTGGTTCTGTTTCTCCAGAGAACCCTGACTAATACAATTTCTTACAGGGTTTATGTGGGGATTAAATAAAATGTATGTACAGTGTGAGTCCAGCACGCTGCATGTAAGCTATAGAAGGTATTGAGGGAGCAAGGTCAGCCACTGAAAGACAGAAGTGTCAGGCAGAAGATCTGGAGAGGGACAAAAGGTTTCAGATGACCACAGGACTGGAAAGGGAGGTCACAAGGCAGGCACAAGAAATCTGCTCAGAAATGCTAGGGACTCAGATGAAGTTTGTGGCTCATAATTCAAAAGTGGAATCAACTTTTATATGAGCTATAAACCAGAAAAGAGTGAAGCAAATATCTCCTCAGGTTCTTGAGTTTGTTTTTTCTTTTGAAATCTGTAAAACAGAGGTCACTTTTTGGGCCCATTATTGAAAGGTTGTGTAAGCCACTTCCTGCCAAGGATGCCCAAAGGGAGATATGGGGTGAAATCCTATCTCTTCCTGGTTCACCAAGCCATCTCCCATACAGCTGCGGTTACTAGAAGTGGCACACCTGTCTCTTTCACACAAAGCTGGAGGTGGTCCTGAGCCTCCTATGAGGAATCCCTTCACCAGAGTTTGGGCCAAACATGGAACTCCAAAGGTGAGTCATCCAACCTCTGTGTCCAATGGAGTGATGCAGACACACCCTCACTTTTCAGCACCCCTTCCCCAAGTTGTACTTCCCAAGAAAGGTTTTCTGCCCATTGGTATCAGAGAGAGAAAAGAAAAGCTATATTTCAGTTTGTTTATTGCTCTAAAGCATCTGTTACTTGGCTATGTTTTGCTGGGAGACTTGGCATTTCATATCCATAAACAGGCTGCTTTGGGTTTAATTGTGCAGCTAATTCAAGCTATAAAGTGGAATCCACGGCAGCCTGGAAAGGTTTTTGAGGGAGAAGTGAAGGAGCCTCCAGGGTTCTTTTGTTTTAGAAGATAATCTGTGTGTTAACTGCTCCCCTATAAGTGATGCACTCTTGGCTCTCAGCCTTGGGGTGTGAGGGAGCCTGGGCTCCCTCACAAGCCACAAGAGTAAGGCTGCTTTCTGATTACTTGACCCTTGGAGATGGTGGCCTGGGCCAGAGATGGTCCATTGAAACCTCTGACACTCAGCCTTTGGTAACAAAGGGCCCGGCCACCATGTGCCAGACATTCCACTGGGTGTTATGCCCAAGTCCTCATTTACCTCACACACAAAGGTGAGGTAAAATGAACCAAATGGAGCTGTTCCTCTAGGGAAGGGTCTACACTTATCCTCAGTAGAGGAGCATCTCTGGATTGAGTTGGCATCTGGGGGACTGTCCTGAATTGGAGACTTAGGAGAATAAGGGCCAGGTAGGCTTTCCTCTTCCAAGCCAGCTCTCATGGAAACTTAAGTTAAAGAGACAAAAATGAGTGGTGGTGGTATGCCATATAAGAGTGAAGAACACAATGGTTTAGGGCTGATGATGTATCTGGCAAAAAAGAATCAAGGGAGATGTCTAGATGGGATCAGACTTTTTGCTGACTTTTCATAAGGGAGAAACTGACAGTAGATAGTTTCCTTCCACTTTACAGATGGAAAAACTGAGCTTAAGGAAGTTACCCAATGTCCTCCAGTTGGCAGAGGTTTGAAGTGGCTCTGTCTGACCCAGAGCCTACCCTGGGGGTGACACCATGCACCCTGTCCCTAGGGTCCAGGGAGAAGGTAGGATGTGAATCTCCTATTATGAAGTTCTGTGCCAAAGGCCCACAGACTTCTGCCTGAACTTGCATCCTCTTGTTAAAGTATAAATGAAGCTTCTGCTGTTCCTAGTATCTTGGCAGGAGCTTCAGTTTGGAGTCAGATGAATCTGGGTTTAAAGCACAGCTCAACCTCTCATTGGTGTGTTCCTAGGCAAGCTACTTCTTTGTCTCTTGAGGTTCTTATCTATGAAATGGTGACAATACTAGTAATACTTCATAGGGTTGGTACAAGGATTAAATACGATAATATAGTGAGATGAATCAGATCACAAGAAGCCTTTAGAACAGCCTCTGAGACATAAGCACTCTGCTAAATGTCAGAATTGACATTTATATGGTGACATTTGTGTCAACTATGGCTCGCTTCTTTCTCAACCCTGTATTTCTCCCTCTTCCATCTCTCATTACCTAGAAATGGTGCCCAAATGCACTGGGGGTAGCATCTGTTGTGATTTCTAGAGTCAGGCTTGAAAACCACTCCTCTGGCTTTTTTCCATTAGATCCAAACGAGGCTGAAGCAAGCCTAGATCCTTTCTGTGGCTGGTGTGGCAGGCACTCCAACTTTTCCTGAAGGCTGGCCCCAAAGTCAGGTGTGAGAGATAGTGGCCAGTTGTAGAATGACTAATCTTGGCCTTGATCAGGAATACAAGTAGAAAGTATATTTTCATTTCCAGCCACATCCATTCTTTTTATTTTTATTTTCTGAACTAGGAAGTGAGGAGGGGTGTGATTAATTGCTAACTTCAAACTGCAACAGAAGGAAGTATACAGCTCAACTATCATCTAATATTTTATCATCAAGCCACAAAACAAAACAAAAATAGAACCATTTCCCTCCCCCTCAAAAGTTAAGTGGTTATTCCAGCCACTCTAATGACTTCCCAAGACAGCTCACTTCAGTTTTTTTTTTTATAGTGCTGATTGTGATGCCTTGAACTTCCCATCCATCTTCTATAGCATGGGTGGGCCCTCTATGAACAGGTCTCCAAGGAACAGCTTTTCAAATACTTCTGTTTTAGAACTCTATTGTCCTAGCAAAATAGTTTCTATTCCTTCAATTCCCGCTCATTGGATCAGTTTTTTGTTTCTTTGTTTTCTCTGGCCTTTCCAATTTTCTGACTTGCTCTTAAAGGATGTAGAAGTCTCAGGATTGCTGAGCTCCTGCCCTGGACAGCACCTGCCTGACACACTGCACGGGAAATGTGCCCCAAGCTTTACAATCTCTTCCTTTTATCCATGACTTTCAGAGTGGAAAGCCCAAATGGTCATCCTGCTCAGGAACTGGCATCTGTTTGCAGATTATAACATTCTGCAAGTACTATAAAGTGTTCTGAATAAGTCCCAAATGGAGCATATGGTTAGCAGGAATGTTACTATGGTCTGAGAATCTGAACACAGCAAGGTCTGCCTCCCTCGCTGATCCCAAGATACCCTTTGCAAATCTCACATATGCTATTATTTTTTAAGTTAAGTCAGAAATAAAGATTTTCATGGGAAATTTCTCAATTATAAAATTTTGGCAAGTGGTTTTATATAAAATCAACAGTAACAAAAAACATGATAAGAACCAACTCAAACATGTTCCTTGAAGCCACAACCTGCTGGCTTCACATCCTGTGTGCCTCTGCTTTTTTCCTCCTTCTACCAGATGTTTATTAAGCACCCATTAAATGCCAAAAACTTGAGGATCTTGCAAACTTTTAAATTAGGCAAAGACCTTTGGCACCAGTTTCTGAGATGCTATGAAGTGTCCTCTCCAGTTTTCCAAGTTCACAGGAAATTTTTCTATTCTCATTTTGGTGAAAAGTTAGAATTCTTCCATGGAAGTCACACTGTTTCCATGTAAACCTCCGTTTCCCCTCCCATCAACTTGCTGCATGTTCTACTTTCTCTCGACATGATTTCCTTTGATCTTACCATTCTGTCACAGCTAGACTGCATTCTGGTGCCCTCCTTAGGGCACTCAGGGGCTGGTGACTGAGAACAGATGGGGAAACAGAGGAAGGGGGAGAGGCAGGGCCTGACAGCACCTCTCAGAGCTTCACTTTGCAGACCACTCTCTGGATGTACCTGGTAAAGCACAGATTGAGATCCTATAGGAAAAGGAACTTATTTCTATCAGGGTCCATGTGTAATATCTTAGGAAAATTTTGATTGGCTTATTCTGAGTCATATGCCATCCCTGAACAAATCACAATGACCAAGGGAGGGATTTCCCTGATTGACCATCTTAGGTCATGTGTCTACCTTAGTGGATAGGGTGTTGTCTTATAACCCCTCAACCAGGACCACATGGCACAATGTGGGGTTCCCCAAAGGAAAATCAAGATCTATTACCAGCTAGAGAGGGGAATGGATGCTGGGTAGGAAAAATTAACAGAAAGGTCTACTCTTTCTGACATCAAAACTTTTTTCCATACCTTTATTGGACAGAAGACAAATCAAGACAGGAGACAGCCTTCCCTCAGTTCTTTGATTACTTTCTAATACCTACCATACTTTGGCAGGATGTCCCTAGATAGTCCCAGAGGCTGGACCCTGGGCTGAATGGAGCTCTGTGGGGCTGGGAGGTTCCTGGTTCTCTCTCACCCAGATCCACCCAGTACGTGGCTAGTAGTCATGGTCTCTCTCCAAGCCAGTGACCCCTAAGCCCTGTCTCGGGTACTTGGCCATGGAAAATCCCAGGACTTGGTGGCATAAAAGTGAATGCCTCACCCACTGTGAGAGCCAAGGGAAAGATTTCAAACTCGTGCATAGTTGGAGAATTCAGCAGTGGAGTTGCCCCCCTCCGGATTAATTTACACTTCAGCTGGCACACTGATGGGTGGCAATGCCTGCTGGGTGTGCAGCACCATTAATGCTGCCACAAACTCAGCTCATTAGCTCTGAGTGCCTCTCCTTCCCTCGCCATACTCTTAGACACAGTTAATCTCATGTAAAATGGGGCCAGCTCACTAGTGCCATGTGCACTCATGGCACATCCCTAGGGCAGATTCCTAACTGGCCTACCAATACAGCAGAGGGTGCTCAACCCCTACTCCATCCACTGTCTGCCATCATCCTCCCAAGAGCATGGTGCAGGACATGCAGACACCTGACAAGAATATACTCCATAGAGGAGCTCAATTCCCTTCTCCCTGGTAACTCAGTAACAGTTCAGAGGACAGTACAGCTCCTGACTCCACAGTCCCATTCTGTAGGACTTTAGGCATTGGGCTTCCTATGGTGGTCTATAAGATGCTGAAACTCTTGGTGGCTTCTGTTGGAATCCCCCAAAACAAACAGTCAATCTGGTTACTTGCTCAGAAAGCAGAGAATGAGTTTGGAGCTGTCTAGATAGACACAGACACCAGGCTGGTGATGACATTGCATTAATGTTGAGTGTGTAGTCAGAGCCCAGACATCTGTTTTGGTGATCCTGGGACTGGTTGGCGAAGGCTGGTGCTCATCTTGTGAAAATGAAGTGCAAAATAGTTGACTAAATTTTCATTTTCTCCCCTAAAATTGTTACAGGAATATGTAGATAGGGCTTTGGACAAATGTCAACAGACTATTTGTACCCTCCTTACTTCTGACTTCATCTCCAACCATTTCCCACCTCCCATGCTCTGCTCCGGCCTGCCTATTTTGCAGTTGAACACGCCAGGCACAATCCTACAGTAGGACCTTTGCACTTGCTGTTCTCATTGGGTGGAAAGCTCTTCCTTCAGATCTCCATGCCTCCCTCTCCTTCTTTAAGACTGTACTCAAACATACCTTTTCAAGAAAAACACCCCTGACCAACATATTTAAAATTGCAATGCCCTCCCCCAGCACTCCTTATTCTCATTTTTTGTTTTATTCCTCTGCATCACTTACCAATTTTTAATATACTTCATGATTAATTTCTTTTGTTCATATCAGGTGATGCTTAATGTTCTACAGTGGTTCACCATGGCTTATGGGTCTCCCACAGGGTGGGATGATTTGGGTAGTCCTTGGGCTCAGCATTAACACTGATTGACAGACCAGAATGGTTCATTCATTTCCAATTGCTCCTGTTTACTTAAGGACAAAGTCTCAGTTTGGTGTTAGTGTGTCTCTAACACATTATTTTCTATTTTTTAACAAAGATAGAGCAAGTCTTAGGCTCTGAGCCATGAATAGGCAACTATGCCCAATCAGAATTGAATAGCTTCATTTTGTTTTTGTTGTATTTATTTCTTTGACAAAAATACCAGTTTTACACTCACCACAGTGATAAAATTTCAATTACTAATTAAAGTAAAAAAAATCATGAAGGGACTATAAGAATGAAGAAGTTAAGAAATCATAACTTATACAACAAATTCTAAATAACCTTCAAGAATGCACTTGACCTTTCATGAATGGTACTTCTGGCCTCTTACTTTTGTTCATGAACCCTTAACTACAAAAATGCAAGAGTATTAAGGTTCCCCAGCACTTTGTGCAGTTTTCTGCAGCTCTACCCAGAGTGGGTGCTCCAGCATCATCTTCTGGGTGAACTTCAGAAGCCAGCAGCAGCATCACCTCCTCTGAGAAGCCCTCACTATTTTTCTATGGAAGACAACATTCAGCCTTTGCTTCTCTCTGGGCCTATCTTGTTTATAGCTTTCGTATTGCACTAACTCCAAGACCCTGTCTTCCTTGTTTAGGCAGCAGTTCCTTGAGGGCAGACACTGCCCTATTCCTCTTCATATCTACCATGCCTAGCCCTGCACCTGGCACATATAAGATGCTAAGGAATGTTGAGTGAGCCATTACCTCATGGACACTCTCTAGGATAATCTGATTGCCTGGTACTTTGGGGTTTGGAATGGGTGCGGGATGAAATCCACCCTGAAGCTGGCCTGAACCCTCTGCAGGGTATGTCATGACCCTAGGACTCTATGAGATTTTCAGATCCTCTCCTCTATCCAAGTGAGAAAATCCCTACCTGCCACAAAGGGATATGCCTTCTCCCCTGTACACTGAGTCACCTGGCCAACCATAGATGTTAGATGGGACCTCCATTTCCATGCCTGCTTATAACAATGTGCAAAGGCTTCACTTAGACCAACACTCCTGGTCTCTCTGCCTCCTACCCCCTCCATCATTCCTCATGTAGACTTAACTACCTGGCAAGTTTGGGAGAAGTCACTAACCATGCTATGATCTGCTACCCTCCCTGAGCCCTTCCAAAACAAGCTATTCTCAAGCAAAGGTAGCCTTCATTCCTTTGGACCATCAATGCCATGCTTAGGGGCAGACTGTGGGGGAAGCCCACAGTCACCCAGCTATGCTGGTGACCAGGTGGGTAAATCTAGCTCAGTAGGATAGTTAGCATGCTCTTCTGACTATATTTGGAAGCCACCTTTATCAGTCACAGAGCTGACATTCTGGTCACCATCTGTCTGACTCAACTTGATCAGTTTTGAACTTGAGAAGGGAAGAGAGAATGCAGTCCTATGTATTACCCTCCTCCCCACCCCAACTTTCAATAGAGTATAAAATCTTGTAAGTCTGCAGAGGCCAGAAGTCATGCTCAGGGAGAAGATGTGAGTTGCTTCCAAAGGGATCCTGTACTCAGGACCCAACTGGGGTGCTGTTGAAAGACTGTCCCAGGTCAAAGATCCAGAGTCACAGACCATTTAAAGGGATCTGATTTGTGTGACAATCCCACCATAGCGAGAGTTTGCCATTTTTGGATTACCTCATCTCCCTTTCCCACTTTTGTCCTTCCTGCTCCAACTCCAACTTCATGATCTCATTCTTCCAACTCTGGCAGCAGCAGGTGCAGTGATTAAGAGTCCCAGAGTCAGACAGACAGACTAAGGCAGAAGTTCATCAACATTTTTGGCACCAGGGACTGGTTTCGTGGAAGACAATTTTTCCACAGACCAGGGTGTGGGCCAGGAGATAGGAGGCGAAGCTCAGGCTGTAATGCCAGTGGTGTCCACAGAGGGGAGGAGGGAGTTGGGGACCCCTGAACTAGGGCATGATCCTTGTTCCCCTCCACTGACACCTGGCTGAGCCAGCACAGGGACTGCATCTCTGGTGTCTCAGTTTCCCCTTCTTTAAAATAGCAACACCAACAATACCAACCTTGCAGGGTACACGCTCATCACAGTGCCTGGTACATGGTCAATGTTCTGTCAATGCTGGCTGCTGTTATGAGGGCCCCACTTGGGCATGCTTCTGCAGGCTTTTCTCTGACACCTTTTCTTGTCCTTGGTATTGACCCTCACACTCCAGCTATAGGTGAGAATCTTGCCCTGGGAGGAACAGATTGGAGGAATTTGCCCATGTTGCCTCCCCACTGGGTTTCTAGAAGGATCAGGCAGGCCTCAGATTGTCCAGATACTGGCAACATTCCTGGGGGTGTAAACCCTGGTGAATCTCTTCAGAGGATCTTGAGGACTCAGAACATTAGCTTTCTTTGGTGCCAGTGGCCTGGGGACATGGGATCCAGAGATCTGTGGAGAACTAGGAGATCTGTCATTGGTCCAGCTGGTTCAGCTCCCAGGGGCCTGCAGGTACACAGGTCCAGTAGTTGTCCTAACTATGACAGGTCCCAGCCCCAGCAGTTGCCTCTGTCACTTCTCAGCAACGATGTTTCCTGTGAATAATGTCTTTTCCCAGGCAGCATATGGCCTTGGCAGAGTTTGGCATTTAAGTTTGGCACAGACTCAGCCATATGGGCCCACTACCTAAGCAACTCTGGCTAAGTTCAGCCACTCAGGAAAGCAAGGCCTGGAGGGCTGAAAGGCTGGAATGGGTATCGCTGTGGAACAGGTTTGAGGAGAGCAGAGTATGGGCCCCAATGGAAGGCTGGTTGTACAGTCACCAAGGAACAAATTCCCAATAAGTCCAAGAATCTGGAGATGGGATGTCGGGAAGAACACTCACCTTCAGGGTTTTCTACTCAATACAAGTTGAGGGAACAGTTTTGCAGCTTGGGCTATCAGTCATGGTGGGGTTGATTATTGCAAAACTGGCTATAGTAACTCCCTTTACTGTGTTAACCCACTTTGGCAGAACCCTCCCACATGACTCTAAACTTGGTCACACGACTTGCTTTGGCCAGTAGGAGTAGCAAATGTGACATATGCAGACACTTGAAAAGTTCTTGTGTATCAAAGCTTGCTCTCCTGCTGCTCCTGAACCCCATGGCCACCACTTAGTGTGCCCAGGCTAACCTACTGGAAGATGGGAAACCATATGGATATGGGCCTTCATCATCTCAGGCATGGAGGAACTTCCCAGGTGAGCTGAGGCCAAACTATCAACCTGAATAGTAGTTGGGTTTAATAAATGCTGTTCTTTTAAGCCACAAAGTCTTGGCATGGTAGATCACACAACAAAAAATAAATTAAAAACACATAGATTTTGTGTTGTCAGAGACTGCCAGAGTATACAAGGTTTAATCCAGCTAGACTCTGGCACACCCATCCAGGACACTCCAGAATGGTCATCTATAAAACTTAAAGAGCAAAGGGAGTGGTTATGTATTCAAAATTACCTGTACCAGGAACAAAAACCATTTTCCATTTCACCTTGTTTTCTAGTTTAGGTTATCTGTTACCCAAAAGTTTTAGTCAAATAACCATATAAGTAGAAGTCAAGGGAAAAATGGTCCAAAAAACTTGTCATTAAAGTGAGATGAGATTTAATGGAACTTTAAATATCCACTATGCGCCAGGCTTTGAACTTGGTGGTTTGAACCTACTAGGTTTCATTTGCATTCAGCAGCCTCATTTAGTAACCTATGACATAGATTCTGTGTCCACAGGTTCTAAAGCCCAGGTTCAGAGAAGTGGTGTTCTCCCTAGGAGCGGAGGAGCCAGGCTTTGAAGTCTGCTCTGAAAACTCAAAGTTCAAGTGTTTTTTATGACAACACAGGATCCTTCTTCTGGCAATCACTTGTCAACCATCACTTATGTGCCCGGCAGTGCTTTCTTTGAATACTTTAATCCTGAACTCTAACCCACTGATGTAGGAACTACTGTTATCACCTTTTTACAGATGAGGAAACTGAGGCATGGAGAGGTGAAGAAGTATGTGCACAGTCACATGTGTGATGAGTGGTTGAGCCAGGCCTTCTTCCTTGAGAGCCCATGTTTGCCAGATTGTTCAATGTACGTGGGTAAATGTCTGGAAATCATATGAATAGCTCCTTCTCATTTTGTCTCTTATAAACCAATGCGAGGGCCCTAGACAGGGATGCAGGTTGCCTAATAGGTTCATATTTTAGATTCTTTGGGATAAATTTTGGGAGAACCTTCTATTCTGAGGTTCAGAGCTGCCCCCTCCTCTATCCTTACCAAAGCAACCCACCACCCAAGGAGGATGCTAGAATTGCTAGTTCAGACACTTCTATGGGCCAGGCAGGTAACAGTGGAGAGAGCTGGGTAGGCCTGGTGGGGGAATGCTAGGCTGCACAGGAACCCCAGGCTGCGTACCTTATCTAACAAGGAAACCCCTTCTTTCCAGCTGATTGTTAGCAAGCAGGAATATGGGTCCACTGCTGTCCCATTTCCCCATTTTTTTAAGACAAGCCAGAAATTCAATTTTGTAGTATGTTTTCATTTTTAGGTTGGCACCCAATACATTTTTCTCCCTCAAATACCACGTGAGCAAAACAAAACTTCTCTGGGCCAAATATTGCCCAAGAGCAACATTTGCTGTATTTGGTACAGGACATAAAACAGGGTAAATGACAATAAAAATCAGGATGAGTTCAAAGGGGGACTTATCTTTTGGAAAGTAAGTGGAATAATCATCTTTAAGATCAATATGAGAAATGAGGGGTGGATTATTAAACAGTCTCTCACTTGGGTTTATCTCCAGGGCCACCGCTTGACACTCTAATGCTCAGTTGACAAATTGGAAAACTGTCCCACTTTCATGTAGAGAGCAGGTTTACAAGCCAAATTCTGAAATTTCCATCTGAATGTCTGTGTGCTGGTGACCCTTTGGGCATCTGCAATACACAGCCCTCATTTCTATCAAAAACAGCAGACTGCCTGGAGAGGCACAGCCACCATTTGCAGTCATCCCACTGGCACCAGTGAATGCCTGCCCCTACCAGGTCAGCCACTCTGACCTTGCCAACATTGGAATATGAGGCACATGAATCTCCAGCCCAGGAAATTTTACTCATTGTGACTGCTTCCAGTGTGGGAACCTTGCTAGCTTTCCTGGGACTTTGCATCCAAATATCAGGCCCCTGTGGGAGAAGGATATTTATTGGACTGGGTTCATTCATCAAATATTTACTGATCTTATACTATGTGCTAAGCACTGTTCCAGAGTCCAGAGGTGGACTGAACAAGAGACAAAGATCCTTGTCTTCATGGAGATCTTGTTGCTGTTAGGAGATGGACAATAAACAGGACAAATAAACAAAATATACAGCACACTAGACAGATGCTAAGGAAAAATGAAGCAAGGACGGGGAGGATGGAGAGTGAGGGAGGTTGACATTTTACAAAGGTCATCCAGGGGAGGCTTTACCCAGAGGAGTGTTTGAGCAGGGACTTAAAAGAAGTGAGAGAGCTGCACATGAGACTTTCAGAGGAGCAAGCATTCCAGGTGGGGCAAATAGAGGTGCACAGTACCCAAGGTGGGACTGTACCTGCTGTACGCTAGAGTCAGTGAGGAAGCCAGTGTTGCTAGAATGGGCTGGGCATGGGGATAGTGAGAGGGGTCAGAGAGACAGTGGAAGAGGCAGGGGTGTGGGATGTGGGAAGTCACAGAAAGACTTCTGAGTTCCTTCTGAATGAAACAAGAGGCAGAGGAGTGACCTGATCTAACTTGTTTCAGCAAATCTCCTGGGTTGCAGTGCTGAGGATAGACAGGAGAGGAGAGGACAGAAGCAAGAATCAGTTAGGAGACTGTTGAGAGCCAGCCACAAAAGAAATGACGGTGGCTTGGCGTAGAGTGAATAAAAGTGGTCAGTCAGATTGTGGATGCATCCAAATCCCTAAATCCTCAATGTTACTGCCACCACAGCTTATTGAATATTCCTGGCGGGCTTCAGCAGTGGTCCATGGATCCCCTGGATTGTCTGAAAAATGCTGTTTTGTGTGTGGTAAATATATGGGAGGGTCAGCATAGGACAGTACATCCTAGAGGTTGTAAATTATGCTCTGCAGTCAAATGGCCTGAATTCAAATTCCATGTGAGCCACTTCCTCTCTATATAACCCTAGGCAAGCTTTTAAACCTCTCTATAAGTCTCAGTATCCTCACCTGTAAGCTCAAGGATATCAATAAATCTAACTTATAGGCTTAATGTGAAAATTTTTAAAACATTTCATTGTAAGTGTTCAATATACATTAGCTACTTTTATCAAATTTTCTCAAAGGATCAATGGCCCAAATAAGGCTGAGACTCTAGCAGGGGTGTCCAACCCATGGCCTATGGGCCACGTATGTCCCAGGATGGCTATGAATGCGGTCTCCCCCCAAATCATAAATTTACCTAAAATTCTTTTTTTGTTCATCAGTTTTTGTTAGTATTTGTGTATTTAATGTGAAGCCCAAGACAACTCTTCTTCCAGTGTGGCCTAGAGATGCCAAAAGATTGGACACCCCAAGCCTTCAACCTAAGTTGGATCATAGATGATAAAAAAAAAAAGGGATCCTTTTGTTCCCCTGGCCTAAATGAAAAGGAGTTTGAAGATCTAGGGTTTTAGCTTAGACCCATTCTATAATCTTGAACCAGAAACTGAGTCTTGGATGGGCCAAATAATTTGCAATAACCTTCCCATGCTTACAGAGCTAGAAAGTGGCAGAGCTGGCTTTGAACCCACAGCTGGCTGACACTGAGGCCACACCTTTATAATACCACATTGTCCCTCAATGTAAGGGCAGACCTCTTGCTCAAAGGCTTATCCAGTGGGGCCAAGGCAGGAGACCTCCATCAGATGGCATAGTCAGGCCTGCCTTGGAGGGCTAGTCTTACAGACCCTCAACTCTGCCTTCTCTGGTTCTCCTTCTGTTCCAACAATGTAAGTCCCAGTGGTAGTTCTCACTGTTTAATACGTGCCAGGAAAAGGGTGTGCTGCTGCTGTTTGATGATAAATAGGTCCATCGAAATCCTCACGGGGCAGCATTTGTAAGTGAGTCCCCCCATGGACTCTACCCACAGAGCCTCCTAAAAAGGCTGTTTCATTAATGGGCCATCTTCATATTTGCTAATGTCTAATTACTAATACTAATGAGCCCATGTATTTTAAAAATGAAATCATGGGTTTTATTCAATTAGGAAAAGCACTAAACTGCTGAATAAATCTGGCAAGGGACACAAAGGACTGGTATTTAGATAGGCATCCCTGTTCAGGAGATGCCAGGATGTTATGGAACTGTAAGATGGGGTCCAGTGGTGGGTGGATTCATCTTCAGATTAACATCAGCCCTGGGCAGGGCCTGGGCTCAGAAGCAGATCTGAAACTTAACTCCCACTGACCTGAAAATACTTCCTGACTTTGCATTCTCTGCTGGTTTACATGGAAATAGCACACCAGATAAGTAAAAAGGAAAACAAAAAAAATCCTGTATAATCCCACCATGCAGAGATGAACACTATTAAGTATGTTTTATATTCTCCCAAACTTTTTATGGTTCCATTTGTAGGACTTTGTGTGCATATAGCATTTTTCAAAAAGTAAATAGAATTTCATGAACAGAACGTTTTTAATAAATATTTCATTTATTTATTTTTAGAGAGAGGGGAAGGGAGGGAGAAAGAGAGGGTGAGAAACATCAATGTGAGAGAGAAACATCCATCAGTTTTCTCTGGTACATGCCCCAACTGAGGACTAAACCCTCAACCCAGGCATGAGCCCTGACCAGGAATCAAACAGGCAAACTTTCACTTTGTGGGACAATGCCCAACCAACTGAGCCACACCAGTCAGGGTGCACTAAAAGAAGTTTTTATGATGTGATAATATACAATGGCTGATATTCCATGTCAATAGTTTACATCCAAGTACTTCTCTTTAAAACAGTTGTACAGTATTCCACGCCAATCTCCTGCACTGGAAATTGTTTGCCTTTTTAAATATTCAAACAAAACTTATTAAACATCCTTGAGATGAAACACCCACCTACTCTTTATCTCCTTGAAATTGTTTTCTAAAAGCAGGATTTCTGGGTTTGACTGAGTGAGTCCAAGGCTTTCCCCTTCCAGAACCGTTGTACCAGTCGACATTCACAATAGTGCAACAAGAGAAAATTTTCACATTTCCCCACCTCACATGTGAGAAAAAGCTGTCATTATTTTATGTCATTTTTTTGTGACTACAAAATTGAGCATTTTTCCTTCATTTGTAGATTGTTTATTTGAATTTCTGCTCTTACACATTGCTTATTCATGTTCATTGCCCAATTTGCTATTAGAATATCTGTCTCTTACTTGTATGTTATCAACCTGTACAACTTAAGGATATTTAATTCTTGACCATGTGTTACATATAGCACTACCTGTTCTGCTTTACCTTTGTAATTTTTTTAGTGTAAAAATGTTTTTACCTATCTGTGGAGTCAAATTTCTTAGTCTTTTCTTTCATGCTTTGTCGTGGGTGTCATTCTTAGAATTTTTTTTACTATTCCACAATGATAAAGTGGTTTCCTTATCCATGCTTGCTTTCCATGGTTTCAGTTACCCTGGTCAACCACATGTGAAAACATTGAACAGAAAATCCAGAAATAAGCAATTCATAAGTTTTAAAATGTACCTCATTCTGAGTAGCATGATGAAATCTCATGTAGTCCTACTCTTTTCTGGTTGGGACATGAATCACCCTTTGTCCAGCATGCCCACGCTGTAGATGTTGCCTGCCTGTTAGTCATTTAGTAGCTGCTTTAGTTATCAGACCCATTGTCCAGTATCCCAGTGCTTATGTCCAAGTTGCCCTAGTTTTACTTAATGATGGTCCCAAATCTAACTATGTAACTTTTACTGCAGTGTATTATTATAATTATCCTGTTTTATTAGTAGTTATTGTTGTTACTCTCTTACTGAGTCTGATTTATAAATTAAACTTTATCATAGGTGCACATATATAGGGAAAAATAGCACATATAGGGTTTGGTACTATCTGTGGTTGCAGGCATCCACTGCAGGCCTTAGAATGTATCACCTATGGATAAGGGGGCACTACTGCTTTTTTTTCCAGCAAAAAAGGATTTATTTGGTGAAAAAGCATTGCAATCTGGTATGTGCAACCATGGTGAGCCACGTGTACGTCTCCAGGAAAACAAAGGAGAGGCAGTTTTCACACAGAAGGGAAGAGGAAGTGGAGGGGGCTGATATAACCATAAAGTTCTTCCTACAGGGCTTTTGCAACTGACAGAGGCCATGAGAGCTCCTCTCACAGGTTCTCCTGATTCATGTCTCAGTTAAGGTCTTTATCATTGATTTGAACATTTTCCTCTTTCACTTGAGGTTTTTCTCTGAAAGCATCACTGGTTAGCAGTCAGGTCTTCTGATTTCAGTGGCGTTTTGTCTCTCAAAGCCAGGAAGGACCTTTTCCAGGTGTCTGTTCCATGTCAAAGGAAAGACACATGGCCCCAAAATCACTCCCCTCTAGGGTCGACAAGCAACAGGGACAGTGTTGATAGGGGGCCTTGCAACCAGGCTGGAGGGAGTCCTTTTGGAGGTGTCTTTTCTAGTAAAAAATATCTCCAGGTTGAAGAGTGTGGTGTTTGGGGCTCTCATCTCTTCAGAGCACACATGTTCACACTTTAAATCTGAACCATCTATAAACCATGAGAAGTCAGCATTACCCAGAGGAATTTCCTGCAGATCTTTATGAGGGGTCAAGAGACTGTTGGTATTCAGCAATTATGAGGAACTGGGTTTTGGAAAACTGCAACTTTTCCTTAGAGAATTTATGTCCCTTTAAGGCCAAAAGTTTTAACAGCTGTCTTCCTGTGAGGACACCTTCAAGCTTCTGAGTTTGGATGAAAACCAGGAAGCTCAGATAGCTCTGTAGGCATCACACCTGTTTGTTCACCAGCCCCAGAGCTATTGGGGGGTCTTCTCTGGAGCCTCTAAATATGATAATGGTAAACAAAAATGTCACCCAGGTATTCCTCAGCAAAAAGATTTATCATTAAAAAAATTATTTCAATCTGGTACCTGCAACCATGGCAAGCCACATGCAAATGCCTGGCACTGCTCTATGTTTAACATTTAAACATATAACCACACTGAGACATGTCAATAAGTGCCAAATGCCTAGCCAGTTATCCCAACACCATTTCCAACACCTTTTGTTGAATAAGTCTTTCCCACTGATTCAAATGTCCCCTTATCATATATTAAAAAATTTAAATGGACTGGTGGGGCTCAGTGGATTGAGTGATGGACTATTAACCAAAAGGTCACTCATGTGATTCCCAGTCAGGGCACACATCTGGGTTGTGGGCCAGATCCCCAGTGGGGTATGTGCAAGAGGCAACCACACATTGATGTTTCTCTCCCTCTCTTTCTCCCTCCCTTCCCCTCTCTCTAAAAATAAATAAATAAAATCTTTTAAAAAATTTTAAGTGAATTTTCTATTCTACTCCACTGATCTTTCTTATATCATAGTACTATACTTTTAGTTATTATAAACTTATATTTTAATATAATAATCTTATTCTCCACATTCAAAATTTTGTCCAGGTTTCTCACTGATATCCAGGAATATTTCATGAAACTTAAAAAGTCAAGGTTTTCCTTTTAATTGAATAAAAGGAATAAATTAATTTGAGAAGAACTGACCTCCAGGTACATGCCACACCCTCCACTTATTCAGATCTTTTGTGTACACAGATCTTTTGTGAAAGTACAGTTTTGTTGTTTTCTTCATATAGATATTTCCTGTGCATTTATTTATTTAACATTTTTATTTTCATTGTAAACAACACTGCTTCCCTAACATGCACAATATTGTCGAACTGGTTTTTGTGATTTTGTGTGTATTTTCCCCTCTGCCAAACTCTTATTAGTTCTAATAGACTGTGGGTTGATTGTTTTTGGTTTTGTGGGCAGACTATACCATCATCTGTTAATGATGAAAAAGAAAAATGCCTTCAGGATTTATGACTATTTTCTCTTTTTTCTTGTCTTATTACATTGGCCATACCATACCTTCCAGAACAATACTAAATAGTTGCAGTCATTATGGTGTGGTTCTGGGCTTTAAATGTAAATGTTGCTTAAACATAATGTAGGGTCCTAGCCAGATAAATAAAACAGATATCCTCTAGTCCTAATTTAGTTTTGTCTTCATAAATGACCACTGACTTCCATCAATGCCTAATTAAAAAAGCCACCCAATTGACTGTACATTATTTCTTTCTTTTGAGCCACTATAGTGCTTTACTTGTGCCATTGAGCACCCTAAAAACAAGTCATTCTTAGCATTCTTGGAAGAAATCCTATGTGGATACAATATACCCCCTCCAAATTCCCCAGATACATACTTCCTTTTGTTAATTTCACTGAACACTATTTGCTCTTACGTCATTTAGGTTTTATGCATCTGTATTCAAAGTTTGGTATCTCAGCAATCTCATTACTTGCTAGTAAAATAAACAGGAGCACATTTTTATGTGTTTCAACAGGGTAACTACCTTAGTTCCTTGAATATTTGATTGAACTCATACATGGAATCTTTTTAGTCTTGCTGCTTTTTTTGGACATTATTTTCAAATACATGCAAGGTTGTTAGCATACTTTCTTTTTCTATATCTTCTTGAGTCAATTTTTCCCCTAGAAAACCATTTACTTAAATGACATTTTACCTTTTAATAAATGAAATATATATAGTAAAAATGTGCTATTTTAAGTTATTTTATTCCACTGTAACAGTTGTCCAATTTTTTTCTCCCCTTTATCTACTTCTGCCCTGCACCCACCCTTCCTCCAGCATTCCCCCCACCCTCTTAGTTCATGTCCATGGGTTGTACATATAAGTTCTTTGGCTTCTCCATTTCCTATATTATTCTTAACCACCTCCTGTCTATTTTGTATCTACCAATTATGCTTCTTATTGCCTGTGCCTTTTTTCCCCATTCTCCTCCTCCTCCTCCCTACTGCTAACCCTCCTTGTGATCTCCATTTCTGTGGTTCTGTTCCTGTTCTAGTTGTTTGCTTAGTTTCTGTTTTTGTTTTTTTAGGTTCAGTTGTTGATAGTTGTGAGGCTGTTATTATTTCACTGTTCATAGTTTATTATTTTCTCTTTCTCAGGTAAGTCCCTTTAACACTTCATATAATAAGGGCTTGGTGATGATGAACTCCTTTAACTTGACCTTATCTAGGAAGCGCTTTATCTGCTCTTCCATTCTAAGTGATAGCTTTGCTGGATAGAGCAATCTTGGATGTAGGTCTTTGCCTTTCATGACTTGGAATACTTATTTCCAGCCCCTTCTTGCCTGTAAGGTTTCTTTTGAGAAATCAGCTGATGATCTTATGGGAACTCCTTTGTAGGTAACTGTCTCCTTTTCTCTTGATGTTTTTAAGATTCTCTCATTATCTTTTATCTTGGATAATTTAATTATGATGTGTCTTGGTGTGTTTCTTCTTGGATCCAACTCCCTTTGGGACTCTCTGAATGTCCTGGACTTGCATGTCTATTTCCTTCACCAGATTGGGGGAGTTTTCCTTCATTATTTGTTCAAATAAGTTTTCAATTCCTTGCTTTTTTTCTTCTCCTTCTGGCACTCATATGATTTGCATGTTGGAACATTTAAAGTTCTCCCAGAGGTTCCTTAGCCTCTTCTCATTTTTTGAATTCTTGTTTCTTCATTCTGTTCTGGTCTGATGTTTATTTCTTCCTTCTGCTCCCAATCATCGATCTGAGTCCCAGTTTCCTTCCTGTCACTATTGGTTTCCTGTACATTTTCCTTTATTTCACTTTGTATAGATCTCATTTCTTCCTTTATTTTGTGGCCATACTCAATCATTTCTGTGGGCATCCTGATTACCAGTGTTTTGAACTCTGGATCTGATGGGTTGGCTATCTCCCTGTTGCTGAGTTCTTTTTCTGGTGTTGTGACCTGTTCTTTCATTTGAGCCATTTTTCTTTGTCTCAGTGCACTTGTTACATTATAAGTGGTGGAACCTCAGATATTCACCAGGGTGTGGCAACCCACTTTGCTGTGTTGTGGTGCTATATATGGGGGAGGGGTCAGAGAGTGAACAATGCAACTTGCTAGCTTGCTCAACTCCCCACTTTCTGTCACTTCCCTCATTTCCCACAAATGGATTGTGCCCTTTCACGTGCTGATTCCTGGGTGTGTGGGCTTGTATACATTCTAGGATCCCATGGGCCTCTCCAACAGACTCTCCTGTGAGGCTTGGAGTTTCTCCTGCCACCAAAACCCCCACAGGTTTTTACAGCCAGAGGTCTCGTGGCTTTATTTCCCCACACTGGAACCCTGGGTTGCATGGTTTGTCTCACTCCCCAGTTGTTCCTTCTATCTTATTCACACGTGAATATGGGACCACCCAGTCTGCCAGCTTCCACCTTGCCACAAGTCCTCTCCACCCCGGCTTCCCATCTCTGCCCCTCCTACCAGTCTGAATGCATGTTTCTTCTTTAACTCCTTGATTTTCAGACTTCCATACAGTTTGGCTATCTCACTGTTCTGGTTGTCTTTGTCTTTAAGTTGATTGTTTTCCTTCTTTTTGGTTGTGCGAGGAAGCAAAGCATATCTCTCTGTGCCTCCATCTTGGTTGGAACTCTACTTTGTTTTTCTAATGTTTTATATTTGAGCTCCCATTTCCCTTGATTTACTTACACAGACATCTATTTGCCTTTTGAAAAAAGCAGCATTTGGGTTTATTTATTAACTACAGTGTGTTGAGGGCCACATTCCCAGAAGTAGTAAATATGTGATATGTATTCAATCACCAAATAGATATATTGTGGACTTCCACATCTACCTCTTCCTCTCTGCACAGAGCCCCTTCACCTGTAGGAGTGGCCCCTGCAGCCATATTTGTGCCGAACTGAACTGGACCAGCTGTAGTCTTGGTTCAAATTACAGCAGTCAAACAATCTCTCCTGGGAGCTTAGAACTAAGAACCAGAAATGCTGGTTAAACTTTGTCATTTGCTCAAACAGATAATGACTGCCTTGGTTCCTGGCTACAGTGCTTCAGAGGTTCTATCACATTTCCCATACTGGGTTCCATGTTCATATTCCTGTAACTTTATAATAAATCCCCTCTTTCTGATTTACCTAATTTGAATATGTTTCTGCTATTTGTAAACAGATGATACTTAACTAAGACAGGCACCAAGGGTCAGAAATCCATCAAATCACCACCTCCAAATGTAGAGAAATTATGTGCTGTCCATGATGATGTGCCCTCGGCTAAAGGAACAGTGTGGATTGGATGACTCTGACAGCTCCTCTATGTTTTCAATTTTTAAGTTGATAGTTCTTAAGTTGATCACCTAAGACTTCAATTTTCACCCTGCTTACTAAGAGAACACATATCCTATACATTTGAGGTTACCCTGGTGTTGGGCATTTAGCTCAGCCACTCCATGCTATTGCTGCCTCGACATCCATTTGTTTGGCCAAATGGCCCAAAGGGGAACTTAAACCAACATTAGCACCATCAGGCAAGTGTACACCTAGATAATAGGTGGCAGAGTCACAGTAAATGTAAGTTCCTGATATGACTTCTTCCTCAGCCTTTCTGATCAAATCTCCCTACCTCTCAGGGCCTTCCTTTTGATAAGACCCCACAGAGCTTATGCAAATCCTACTCTTTTGGGTTTGAATTGACCAATCCAGCCTTAGCCCAGAGCCCCAAAGCACTCCCCATGCAGACCCTAAAAATGCATGGACCTCAGGTGCTCCCTCTCCCTCTCCCTCCACCTGCCCTGACCTACCGTGTGGCCCCTTGAGATGTGCCATGTACTTCCTCCAGGACCTGTGAATAATTAACATCTCTATTTTCATTTCTCTCATGCTGTTTTGTTGAACCTCCTCACCATCTGGCACTCTGTACTCCACCTAACAAATATGAATTAACGAAGTCATAACATCTGGTCACATGAGCTCTGTGACAGGGGCTTCATGTGGAATGAGGAGGAAACTTAACATAGGAGGGAGTAGTGGGGCCCTATCGTGAGTGCGGAGAGCTGAAGAGGATGAGAGGAGAAGGAGTGGGTTAGCCCTCTGAGCTTCTTGCCCAGAGAACTATGGATTTACTATAGTACAAGGGCCAGGATGGCTGTCTCATTGATGGAACTTCCAGGCACTTCCTTGTGTGTGAGTCTTGCTGTGAGCAAAAGCTGATTTCTGGGTGAGGTGCTATGGCAGAGATGATGATTTTAAGGGTGTTCCATAGACAGGTCCTTCAGAAGGGTCTGAGCCTGGGAGATCAGAGATTTCTGACACTTCTCAGAGTCAGGGGACACAAGTGTGGAAAGACAACAGTGAGTGTCATGGCCATTTTCATGATCACATCTGCAAGAAGAACACTGTTATGGCCCCAAGGTGGGCACAAATCAGTGGTAACATGTCCTTGTGGGATATTGCAAAAGGTAGGATTCAGGAGGCATTTTATTCTCAAACAAGTGCCATGAATCCTATTCTTTTGGAGGCACTAGTGGGGCTACCAGGAACCCCAGAAGATTTTATAGAAGGCCCTTGGAAACTTCTCATGTCCCACAACTAGGAAGTTTGTGTGTAGTTGGTGGAGTAGTGGCACCAAAGACATCAAGGCCTAACCCCAGGAACCAGTAAACATTACTGCATTTAGAAAAGCAGTCTTTGCAGATGTGATGAGGTTAAGGATATAAGCTGGGAAGATATGAGGTCTGTCTGGAAAAAGTCCAATCATTGTTAATATAATGAGAATGGTTTTTGCAACATTGATGTAACCTGGCAGCCAAGGAGAGTGGACTGGAATGCACATGTATGAACAATGACGACTTCACTGCATGAGTTGGTGGGGGCAGTAGAAGCCACTGAGTGAGAATGTGTACTGTGTAGCCATTGCATTCAAAATGACTGAGCAAGTACAGCAACAAATCTGCATCAAATTTTGTGTTCAGCTTGAATGTTTCTCTGTGGAAACTATTCAGATGATTCAGAAGGTGGCAGCTGCACGCAACTGGTGGTGGGCAGCTTCATCATGACAACACGTCTGCTCATGCATCACGTCTTGTGCAGAGTTTTTTGGTGAAACATCAAATCACCCAGGTGATTCAGTCCCCCTACAACCCAGATTTGGCACCCTGTGACTTGTGACTTTCCCCAAAACCGAAATCACCTTTAAAAGGGAAGAGATTTCAGACTATCAATGAGATTCAGGAAAATGAGACAGGGCAGCTGATGGCGATCAGGAGAACTGTGTGAGGTCCCAAAGTGCATGCTTTGAAGGGGACTGAGGTACCTTATGTACAATGTTTCTTGCATCTGGTATCCTCTTGCATCTGGTCTCTATTTTCCATATTATATGGATGGATAATTTCTGGATAGACCTCATATTCCTGTGCTATCAGGGTGGGCTCTAAATGCAGTCCCGTGTATTATAAGAGGGAAGTAGAGAGATCTGATACACAGAGGAGAAGACCAAGCTGTGCTGGGTGCTGAGAATATTAGCACTAGACAAAACAGACCTGGCTGCTGCTCTCACTGGGTCTCCTGTATCCCCACAGGAGACATCCCAAATCTTTACTCTTCACCCATTTTTCTTTCTTCTTGGTTGTCAACCTTGTTCAACATGTCCATAAAGATGAAAAACATCAGCATACCTTGCTAACCCCTGAACCTGGGACCATCACAGATATGAGAGAAGACTGGTTCCTGGGCCAGATTCCTGAGAACACACTCTAATCCATGGGGACAACAGTAGAAGCCACAGGTGTCTGAGTGTTCTGAGTCCAAATGATGCAACATTCCAGGGAAGGTAGCCCAAATGCTGCAGGAGCCAGGCAGGTAACAGAAAAGTGTGAGATGGGAAGAGTTTAAGGTGACTGATGCTAACCAGCTGGCATTGCAAAAATAAAAGGGTCTTGGTTAGTTTGCCTTTAAAACACTCTGGGAGGCCAATCCAACCATTTCAACAAACCCAAAGGTTCTGTCTTACTTCACAGTCTACCAGCTAGCAACCTCTGCTGCCAACTCTGCCTTGTGTATGAGACACACACCACACCAGTTGCCTTTACATCCCAACACGAGTATGCCTAATTGCTTGTTGGTGCATCCATTCATTTACTTGTTCTACAAATGTTTATTGAGTACCTATGACATGAAGGGTGCTATGTTAGGTGTTAAGGCCACAGTAGTAAATGGAACCCCACTCTCACAGAGCTCACATTCCCAAGGAGGGGGCAGGGAGACAGGTTGGGGGGCAGGAAGACAAGCAGTGAAAATTAAACAAGTAAGCAAGACATGTTACAAATAAATTAAACAGGATGGGAGAGTACTTTAAACAGGGAAAGTCTCCCCAGTGGGATATGCTGGGCTCAGGTCTAAACAAAGAAAGGGTGCCAGAACTGGAAAGCAGAGCACCTAGGAAGCAAGTGCAAAGGCCTTGAGGCAGGAAGATAGCTCTCAGGTTTAAGACACAGAATGGTCCCCATGGTGGAAGTGTGGTGAGCAAGGAGGGAGGAAGAGACCAGGTGCAGAGGTTAGCAGTGGCCCAGATCTTAGAGGTCATGCTAAGAGGTTTGTATTTTATTATTTTAAGTTCCATTGACCCATGGCTCCTGGAAGGAGGCTCTCACCCAACTTTGGATTAAAAATTGTTAGTATTCAAATGAATGTGCAGACGTCTGCCTACAAGAGACAATGAAGGCTGGTCCTGGGGACTGCAGCTCCTCCAGCTCCTCCAGCTCCCCTGCCACCCAGCCTCCCCACAGATCTTATAGGCCTGTCTCGAACAGAAGCCACCCCTCCAGCAAGCACATGGTATCAGCACCTATTTGCAACAGCACCCAGCTGGGTCCAGTTCTGCTTGAGCATGTAGCTGGGGTGGCCACCCCAGGCCATAATCAGAGACAAGGGTGAGAAGCTGGTGCCCACAAGCCTAGAGTCCCTGAGGGATCCAGAAAGGGCTGGGACTCTGGAGGCCAGGAAAACAATTTACAGAACCAAAACCTGTGACTGGACTGTGGATGCTTCATTTGTTCCTCCCAGAGATGTTTACAGGGAACGTACAATGTGACAGAATGGTTTTAGGTGCAGAGCACTGCTGAAAGTCCTGCCTAGAGGGGGAGAGAGACCTCTCCCCAAAAGTCAATTATACAGTATTAAGTAAGAGCTGCTATGAAAAAAAAATGAAGCAGAGTGAAATGGGAAGTCCTGATGTGCACTGGGGTGGTGGGGGAGAGGGAGGTTCCACTCACATTGAGGCAGAGGTTTGAGTAAAATAGGAGAACTAGCCAGGTGGCTGCCTGGGGGAAGAAAATTCCAGGGAGAAGAGCAGGTGTGGAGGCTTAGGGCAGGGTGTGCTGGACATGTGTGAGGACAAGCGATGTGGATGAACATCAGGTGGGGGATCAGGCGCAGTTAGGGTGCACATCAGAACTCTTCTGTTCCTGCTCACTCACTACCTGCCCAAATCCTGCCTCTACATCAATCTCAGGTCAGCCACCACCTCCTGCAAGAAACCCTCTGGGACCAGACCAGATAAAGGTGACTCTTCAAAAATACAGGCTTCAATTGCTGCCACCCCATCTGATAGTGCTCAACTTTTGCCAGAGATGAATGTTTCAGGTTTTATTCAGCTCTGGGTTACAGATCCCAGATTGCTGGAATTTTGCAGCAAGACTGGCAGTGGGAATTTGGAAGGCAGAAGCCAACTCTGGCAGGAGAGGACCACTCTGGCCCAACCAGGAGCTTTAAGGCAGGATGACCATGTAGATCCCTGAAGCCCAACCCAGAAAGGCTAGAAGGGGGTCTGGTAGCCATAGCATTGAGTGTGAGAATGAGCAGTAAATTACTGATTCAGTGACAGTGTCAGGAAATGATAACTGCACTCAATTCCATTATCTAGTCTTTTGCAAATTTTTAAGTTACGGATATCTTTCCCCAAATATCCTCTTTGTGCTAAGAATTATTAGAGACAGTTGCATTGTTAGCCAGTAAGAGCAATAACTTGTACTGTGAGTATTACAAACTACTTCATACTAGTCTCTGATGTGAAGGCTTGGGTCTCTTCAGAGCATGGGCAACATCTGACCAGAAGTGGGTGGGAGGACAGGATCAGAAAAAAAAGACAATGTGGTTTTCTCATATTTCTGACTGGCAAAACTGAGTTTTCTTTATTATACTGATGTAGCACTTTGTAATCCACACAGTGAACTATTGCAAACTATTGCAGAGAAGCCCAGCAAAGGAGGCATGCCCTTCCTATTAAATGCAGAAACAGGCTCCTAAAGGTTAGGGGACCTGTCTAATGTCACACAGTACTGAGTAGGTACTTGAAGTCGGGCTGTCTGACTGTGAGTTTATGGCTCCAACTACCCTAGTCTCACACCCTCTCAAAAAAAAAATTGGTTCCAAAAGGCCTTCCTAGAATGATCTTGGTAATAATATAGCATGTGATTATCCAATACCTTATAATATGAGAACATAAACCATCTTGGTTGTCTCAGCAGAATAATTTTCTAGTTTGACATATGTGTTTAAGTCTGTTCCTGGAGAGTCCAGAGCTGCCTGCGAGGGCCAACACAAGAGCTCTCCTGTTGTCATGGTGTCCAGCATGGTGCCCCACATGCTGCAGACATCAGGAAACGTTTGTAGAGTGACTGAATGAACAACAGAAGAAGCTATCCTGCTAAAGAATCCCTCCCATCTCTCCTTCCTTTCCCCTCCAAAGCACTGAGTAGTTTATTAATTATGGATGGAAGTGAAAGCTCTAAAATAGAATCTGATGTGGGTATAATCACACCCTCCCTGTGTTTGGGTGATCATAAGTAGATTATTAAAAATAGATAAGGTGGCCATAATTGGGCTCCAGCCTACCAGAAATCTTAGAGGAAGTAGATGGAGCATTTGAACATTTTTTGTGCTTTAATCTAACCTGCCCCCCCCCCAAAAAAATTGATTAGAAGCTTGTCTCTCACATTCCATTATTGATGCCCTGGCTCTCATTAGTAGATGGGCCACTGAGGTTTTCTTTCCCTGGCACATAATCAGAGACATGGAATTTTAAAAACTTATTATTTTTTTAAATTTTATTTTAATCATTGTTCAAGTACAGTTTTCTCCCCCCTACTCCCATTCCAGCTAACCCACCCAACCCTCCCCCTTCCCCCCATTACCCCCCACCCCTAGTTTTTGTCCATGTGTCCTCCAAATTTGTTCCTGTAAACCCTACCCATTCCCCGCTGAAATTCCCTCTTCTCTCCTCTCTGGTCACTGTCAGACTATCCCCTATTTCAGTGTCTTTGGTTATATTTTGCTAGTTTTTTTGTTTTGTTGTTTAGATTCCTGTTAAAGGTGATATCATGTGGTATTTGTCTTCCACTGCCTGGCTTGTTTCGCTTAGCATAATGCTTTCCAGCTCCATCCATGCTGTTGCAAAGGGTAGGAGCTCCTTCCTTCTTTCTGCTGCATAGAATTCCATTGTGTAAATGTACCATAGTTTTTTGATCCATTCATTTACTGATGGGCATTTAGGTTGCTTCCAGCACCTAGCTATTGTAAATTAATCAAAATGTCCATACTACCAAAAGCAATTTACACATTCAATGCAATACCTATTAAAGTACCAATGGCATATTTCACAGACATAGAACAAACACTTCAACAATTTATATGGAACCATAAACGACCTGGAATAGCTGCTGCAATTTTGAGAAAGAAGAGTAAAGTAGGAGGGATCACAATACCTGACACTAAACTATACTACAAGGCCACTGTAATCAAAACTGCCTGGTACTGGCATAAAAACAGGCACATGGACCAATGGAACAGAACAGAGAGCCCAGAAATAAACCCAAGCCTCTACGGTCAATTAATATTTGACAAAGGAAGCAGCAACATAAAATGGAATAAAATAGCCTCTTCAACAAATGGTGTTGGGAGAACTGGACAGCTACGTGCAAAAAAATGAAACTCGAGCACCAACTTACACCTTATACAAAAATAGATTCAAGGTGGATAAAAGACTTAAATATAAAACGTGACACCATTAAAATCCTAGAAGAGAACATAGGCAGGAAAATCTCATATATTTCACGCAGAAACTTTTTTACTGACTTGTCTCCTAGAGCAAGGGACATAAAGGAAAGAATAAACAAATGGGACCTCATCAAAATTAAAAGCTTTTGCACAGCTAAGGAAAACAGTATCAAAATAAAAAGAGAACCAACTGTATGGGAAAACATATTTGCCAATGATACCTCAAACAAGGGTTTAATCTCCAAAATATATAAAGAGCTTACATGGCTCCACTCTAAGAAGACAAGCAACCCAATTAAAAAATGGGCAAAGGACTTGAACAGACACTTCTCCAAGGAGGACATACAGAAAATCCAAAGACACATGAAACGATGCTCAATATCGCTAGCCATCAGAGAGATGCAGATTAAAACCACAATGAGATACCACTTCACACCATTCAGAATGGCCATTATAAACAAAGCAACAAACAACAAGTGTTGGAGAGGCTGTGGAGAAAGGGGGTCCCTAGTGCACTGTTGGTGGGACTGCAGACTGGTACAACCACTATGGAAAACAGTATGGAACTTCCTCAGAAAACTAAAAATGGATCTGCCTTTTGACCCGGCAAATTCCACTGCTGGGACTATATCCTAAGAACACTGAAACACCAATACAAAAGAACCTTTGCACCCCGATGTTCATAGCAGCACAAAAACTTATTTTTAATTGATTAATTTTAGAGAGAGAAACATTGATTCATTGTATGTGCCTTGACCAGGGGTTGAACCTTCAACCCTGGAGTGTCAGGATGATGCTCTAACCAACTGAGCTATGCAGCCAGGGACAGAGACAGGAACATGGGGTTTTATTTAGAGAGTTAAACTTTGTTCTCTTTATTTATTTATTTTTTTGAGAGTTTGGGTATTTGCAAAGTTGTAAGTGAATTTTTCCTCAAGCACATTTCCCTTTCATTTTAACATGGGCTGGAAAGGAAATGATATTAACACACCTAGTGTTTGTGCTTTAAAATTATCTCAAATACCTGTCAAGAAGCTACATTAGAAATACAAAGGAGGGGCTTTCTTAAAGGCAACAAGTAAAGTTTGTAGGAAAAACACTGGTCCTTAGATAACGTAAATGTGGAAAGATACAAGTGTCTTGTGAAAAAGAGTCCATATTTTCTCATGTAAAAATACAGTGCTTGTGGAAAGCCAAGGTTAACAAGTAAATAAATGCAACAAATCAAGGAGGAACATTTGCTGAGCACTTATACCATTGCCACGTGGTCATAGTCACTCGTTTCATCCTCCTGACCATCTGTCTTATAAGGCAAGTATTATTACCCACTTTACAGAAGAGCATATAAAGGCACAAGATCAAAAAGGTATTAAGCATCCAAGGCCAAATCTTAACTCAGCCCTGTCTGAACCTATATCACTTTCTCACCCACATTTGCCACATAAATATGTGTCATTAAAATTAATATTATTTTTGTCACCATACTTAGCATCAGGAAATTTCATATGTAGTTATGGGTTTGAGACCTCACTGAATATATACATTTTTATTTATTTATTTTTTAAAATATATTTTATTGATTATGCTATTACAGTTGCCCCATTTTCCCCCATTGACTCCCCTCCACCCTGTACACTCTTTCCCAACCACATTCCCCCCCTTTAGTTCATGTCCGTGTGTCATAAGTTCTTTAGCTTCTACATTTCCCATACTATTCTTACCCTCCCCTTGTCTATTTTCTACCTACCATCTATGCTACTTACTCTCTGTACCTTTTCCCCCTCTCTCCTCCTCCCACTCCCCTGTTGATAACTCTCCATGTGATCTCCATTTCTGTGGTTTGTTCCTGTTCTAATTGTTTGCTTAGTTTGTTTTTGTTTTTGTTTTTGTTTTTGTTTTAGGTGTGGTTGTTAATAATCATGAGTTTGCTGTCATTTTACTGTACATGTTTTTTGTCTTCTTTTTCTTAGATAAGTCCCTTTAACATTTCATAAAATGAGGGCTTGGTGATGATGAACTCCTTTAACTTAACCTTACTGAGAAGCACTTTATCTGCCCTTTCATTCTAAATGAAAGCTTTGCTGGATAGAGCAGTCTGGGATGTAGGTCCTTGCCTCTCATGACTTGGAATACTTCTTTTCGGCCCCTTCTTGCCTGCAAGGTCTCTTTGGAGAAATCAGCTGACAGTCTGGTGGGAACTCCTTTGTAAGTTACTGTCTCTTTATCTCTTGCTGCTTCTAGGATTCTCTCCTTCATTTTAATCTTGGCTAATGTAATGATGATGTGCCTTGATGTGTTCCTCCTTGGGTCCAACTTCTTTGGGACTCTCTGAGCTTCCTGGACTTTCTGGAAGTCTATTTCTTTTGCCAGAATGGGGAAGTTCTCCTTCATTATTTGTTCAAATAACTTTTCCACTTGTTGCTCTTCCTCTTCTCCTTCTGGCACTCCTATAATTTCAGATGTTGGAATGTTTCAAAATGTCCTGGAGGTTCCTAGGCCTCTCCTCATTTTTCTGAATTCTTATTTGTTCATTCTTTTCTGGTTGGTTGTTTCTTTCTTCCTTCTGGTCCACTCCTTTGATTTGAGTCCCAGTTTCCTTTCCATCACTGTTGGCTCCCTGAACATTTTCCTTCATTTCACTTAGTGTAGCCTTCATTTTTTCATCTAATTTGTGACCAAAATTCAACCAATTCTGTGAGCATCCTGATTACCAGTGCTTTGAACTGTGCATCTGATAGGTTGGCTATCTCTTGGTTGCTTGGTTGTATTATTTCTGGGCTTTGATCTGTTCTTTCATTTGGGCCATCTTTTTTTGTCTTGATGTGCCTCTTATGTAGTGGGGGCAGAGCCTTAGGTGTTCAGCAGGGTAGGGCAACCCAGCTGCTGCATTGTGATGCTGTTTGTGGGGGAGGGGTCCAAGAGGGAACAACAGTGCCTGCTCCACTCTCTGCCAGATTTCAGTCACTTCTGCTGCTTCCCCCAAGCAAACTGGGCCCTTCTGGTGCTGATTCCCGTGTGGGTGGGTTTGTGTACGTTCTAGGACCCTGTGGGTCTCTCTAACAAATTCTCCTGTGAGGCTGGGAATTTCCCCCGGAACCTCAACCTCCATAGGTGTTTTCAGTTGGTGTTTTGAGGCTTTATTTCCCCAAGCTGGGACCTTGGGTTGTGTGGTCTGTCTCACTCTCCAGTTTCACTTGGTTTATATGCACATGAATGTGGGACCAGCTGGTCTGCCAGCTGCCTTGTGCACATACCCCTCCACAATCTGCTTCCTCGTTGGGTCTGCCCGCTGCTGCCTGTATGCCCAGGTCCACCAGCATCTGCTTTTTTTGCCGCAACCCCTCTCTGCCCGGGCCCTCGACTCCAGCCCTCCTACCGGTCTGGATGAATGTGTCTACTTTAACTCCTTGGTTGTCGGACTTCCATACAGTTCAATTTTCTGTCAGTACTGGTTGTTTTTTTGTTTCTAAATTTTTGTTGTCCTTCTTTTGGTTGTGCAAGGAGGCACAGTGTGTCTACCTATGCCTCCATCTTGCCTGGAAATTGAATTTGAATATATATATTTTTAACAAACAAGTTTAACAAACAAGTCATTTAGCTGCTCTGAGCCTCACTTTGTTTACCTTGGGGGAGTGATGGTAATAAATATCTGTGGGATTGTTGTAAGGATTAATGACATAGTGTGTATAAAAAACCTAGGGCATGTGTTGTATTAGATATTACCATCTAATGGAAAAAGAGGGTTGTTATCAAGATTACATACCATCTCTGCATACATTTTTATTCTCTTCCAGAGCCTAATCCACCTATCCTAGAATGGACTTCCCACTACTCCTCACCATCATTAAGGCTCCACACCTAGGCAGTAAGGGATGGGAAAGCCTGCTTTCTTAGGGAAGGTATATGTTTTAGGAACAGGAATAGGGCTAGGGGAAAGAATAATCCTATCACAGCAGTGAAAGTTCTATTTCTGGGAAATGACACAAGATTGAGGATTTACATACTTAAACATGCAAAAAAAAAGACAAAGAAGCTGTGTCAGGGTAGGCAGCTCAGGGAATGAGCAGCAGCCTGTGACGGTAATGACTGAGCAATGACACCACAAGAGCCCTGTCACTTTGTACGGTCTATAAGGCACCTCTATGCATTTAGCAAAGATATCCTATGTGACACTTCCATCTGCTATAAAAGTGCTAAAAATGTATGATCCATGATGTGACCTGGGTTCCCTTAGATGTGGCATGACTGTGTAGTACATGACCTTCCCAGCTGTGCACTGCAGCCCTACTGGGCCTACTCACAACTTACCACTCTGAGAAAGTGGAGTGATTTTACAGAATTAAGTAAGAAAGCTTCTATAATGGACATCTATTGTTTGCGCCACTGCCAGCCAGTCATCTTACAGAAACAGTACCCCAATAGTTCTTTTCAGGTTTGCATGGGGTAGATTCTAATCCCAGCTTGAGAAGTGGGCATATGACCCATGTCTAAACCAAGTAGAATACCCCAACTCCAGGATGTGGTAAGAGGCTCAAAGGTGAGCATGTTATCTAATCAGAACTAACTCTAAACTCTTCCTGAGATGCTGGGAGGGAAGAAAACATTCCTTCTGTTGAACTTGGAGTTGTGAAACTCTGAGGATTGAAGCTGTAACAGGCATCATGCCATGAAGAGCCTGAGAATGAGGCCAGCAAATGGAGTGGAGGGGAAGGGAGGGAGGGGAGGGCAGAGGGGAGAGAGGGAGAGAGAGAGAGAGAGAGAGAAAGAGAGACTTGCATTATTTTTGATGCCCCCAAAAGCCAGAATGACCCTTGAACTTTTTCAATTAAGCAAGATAATAACTTCTCTTTTAATTAAGCCAGATGTTTAATGTCACTGTACACAAAAGTGTCCTGAGCTTCACAAAAAGCCCTGATTTTGAGGGGTCTGGACACCTGGGGTGTTTGAGACCTGCCATGGTGGCCTTGTCAAACCTGGAGAACTCACAGTCCAGTGCTGGGATCATCTGTGGCCTCCCTTCCTTCTCTGCCCCCCACATGCTCAGTCCCTGAACCTACACAATCTTTCAGCTTGGGATCCACATGGAGGAGAACTGCCAGAAGAACCCAATGCCCTCTACTTGGGAGGACATGCTAAGCTGGGATACAGCTCTCATCAATTAAAGATAATTAAAAAATGTGAAGCCTATGGAAACTCCCTATGTCATTAAATGGGTAGAGGACAAATGGATGCTTTTGAAAATTATTTTCTTCAGGCAATAGAAATTCCAATAGTATTTGCTTTGTATTTCAATAAAATCAAACAAAATGCAGACTTCATGGAACAAAAACATAGATGAGATGAAGGGAAAAGGTCGAAATGATTATGGTGTACAGTCAGAAATAAATTAAGCACTCACAAGTGCATTTGATACTGTAGAATGGCTAAATGAACAATACAGAAAAGCAACTAAGTGATGATGAGGACAAGCTTGGGAAGTTGCCCAGGATTCAGAGAAGGATGGAGGGGAAATGGTGAGAAATAGCAGGTACTAAAGACAGGAAATGGGATGTAGGACATAGAAAATGTACATGCATGAACAAGATGCCAAAACCAATGTTTGACATGAGATAAAAAGTTTCCTAAGTTATTGACAAACCAAATCTGTGTTTCAAAAGAGTAAAAATTGTATCAGAAAAAAAGATAAAAAGACACTAAAACCTAGGCATGTCTCTTGGTAAAGTTGTAACTGTAAATAAAAGAACTGTACAAATATTTGGGGAAGAAGCTTACCTATAAAGGGAAAAATTCAGCCTGGCCTCAGACCTTACCTCTGCAGCATCAGATAGAAGAGAATGTCTAGTTTTGAAGATTTGGGAAGCCAGCAAGTACAGCACTTGACACACACATTCAAGCTGCCATCTTTGTATGCAGCAACAGAAAGGTACTCTCAGCTGTTCAAGGCTTGGAAAGTTCAAGATCCACATTCCACACTGTTGAAGTAATTATCCAGCCAATCATCAGCTGATTCAAAATACAGTTGTGAGATCATGTGTGTCTATGATTATAAACTGAAAAATTGAATGAAATGGGTGTTTTTCTAGGGATGATAGATCATCAAAATTGACTTCAGAAGAGGCAACTTGCTTAAGCCAATAAGTGCACTAGGCTTCTTGCTTAGCCAGATGACCAGCTTCAGAGGATGCCAGGTCTCCATAGATCTGTATTTGCTTTGGCTGCCAGTGCTGGGGAAGTGCCTTCCATAGAGCTTTTCTGTTCATGGCAGCCTTCCAGGCTTGGAGGAGGCCCAGCCACCATGCTGGCTTCTTCACTGGGGGTCTCTGCCTACCCATGGCACTCATCCCTGGGGAAGTGGGGGGGAGGTGGAAGAAGTGAGACTGCCTTTCATGGCACCTGTAGACCAGCTTCATCTGTAGCGGTCTAGCAGAAAATTCCTTGCAGTTTCTGCCAAACAGGCAAAGCTATTCCTACTATCTAAAACCAGTGCAGATTTTCCTCCTGTTGTATCAATCAATGTCATAGGCGTGGGTGGGAGGAGGGAAAAAGACTTAGATGCCTATCTTGTCTAGAAGGCCTTAATTCTCTTTTACCCATTCATGGACCCCTGAAAGAGCAGTCAGTGGTAGAAATTTTACTAAATCCTTCCTCTTCCCTATGGAAGATGCCATTTAGAATCCTCCAAATGATACAGCAGCCAAGATATGGAAGCAACCTAAGCATCTATTGATAGACAAGTGGATAAAGAATATGTGGTGCGTATACACAATGGAATATTACTAGGCCATAAAATAATGAAATCTTACCATTTGCAACAGCATGGAAACACATTGAGGTCATTATGCTAAATGAAATAAGTCAGTCAGAGAAAGACAAACATCATCTGATTTCACTTATGTGGGGAATCTGAAAAACAAAGTAAATGAACAAAAAAAACCAACAGAAACAAACTCATAAACACACAGAACAAACTGATGGTTGCCAAATGGGAATGGGTTGGAGAAATGGGTGAAAAAGTGAAGGGATTGAGAAATACAAATTGGTAGTTACAGAATAGTCATGGGGATGTGAAGTACAGTATAGGAAATATAGTTAATAATATTCTTATAACTATGTCTCATGGTGTCAAGTAGGTACTAGACTTATTGGGGATCACTCACTACCTAAGTTCTATAAGTGTCTAATCACTATGCTATATACCCCAGACTAATATAATATTAAACAATAGTAAGTAAAAAATTAAAAATAATTTTTAAAAAGAACTCTCCGAATGATACACACCAAACAATGTAGATGAGTTTGAAAAACATTATGTAGACAGAAAGAAGACAGACAAAAATGAACAACTACTGTATGACACACTGTCTGATTCGACCTATGTGAAGTTCCAGAACAGGCAGAAGGAAACTTTGGTGACAGAAGAAAGAATGAAGATGACTTCTGTGGGGGTAGTGAGTGCCTGGAAAGGGGTACAAGGAGACTTGCTGAGGTGAGGTAATGTTCTAGATCTAGACCTGGGTGGTGGTTACACAGGTATACACAGATGTGAAAATAAATCAGTTCTTCCCTTCAGACTTGTCTGTTTTGCAGTATGCATATTATACCTCAATTTTCTTTTTTAACATATTTTATTTTATTTTATTTTAATCATTGTTCAAATACAGTTTTCTCCTTTTCACTTCCAATCCAGTCATTTTCTAAAAGTCCTTCAAAGTGAGTGGAAAAGCTGAGTGAATATGAAATAGGATCAAGTGCTCAGTCGGTGAAAACCGTTTCTGTAATTTCTTTTGTGCAGATTAGTCAGAACCTAATCCTTTTCTCAGTTTGGAAACCAAGACTATGTAAAAAATATCTTAAGGGGTTTTATAAAGGACCAAAAGGAACACTTTCTGTCTTTTCTTAATGAGCACAGAATGAATTAATTTCCTTGGGGACATGAATCACCATCAAGGGCATGTAGGCATCAGGGCTGGAATGACTGGCCTGGAATGAGAAAAGAAAAGGCTGAGCTTTTCTACAGGAAAAAAAGCCAAAACAAAACAAAAGGAAAAAAAAAAACAAAAATGAGTGTTCATAACCAGCTGGAGAAATCATTTAGACAAATTGAATGTGACAGTGAAGGGAAGGGGCAGGCCTTGGGAGGCAGACAGTCATTAAGGGCTTCCAGAGGCAAGAAAGAGGATGACATGATGCTTGAAGGAAGACTTTTTGGGGCTGAAGTTGGTGCCCTCGTTCCCCTGGGGTGGGAGTGGGGTCAGGGTGGCAGCTGAAGAAATAGCCAGGATCTGAGCTGATCAGCAGGGCCACTCTTTGCCAGAGGACATGACTGGGACCCAGAGGCAGCAAGATGACAAAGTTTAGCTGGGAGAAACCACTTATGAGCCTGCTTCACAAAGCATGGTTCTCACATTTGCCATTACATCTGCCATTACCAATAACACTGCATTGCAAACCTACTCCAAACTCAGAGGTTTCAAATCATAGTCACTTATTGGTTCTCATGTCTACAGTCAGCGGGAAGTTCGTTAGTCTAGCTCAGAGTTTCTCAGCCTCAGCACTGCTGACATTTGGGGCCAGATAATTCTTTGTCACAGGGGTTGTTCTGTGCCTATATGATGCTTAGCAGCACCCCTGACCTTTACCTACTAGATGCCCATAGCACCCTCCTCCTAGTTGTGACAACCAAAAATGTCTCCAGACATTGCCAAATGTCCCCTGGTGGGAAATATCACTTTAGTTGCACACCACTGGTCCAGGCTGAGCTTGAGCTGGGCTCACTTGGGATTGGGTCTAGGCTTCAGCCCAGGGCTGCTCCATATGTGTTCCATCCTTCTAGGGCCAGCTCATTCCCTGGGGCATATTCTCATGGCAATTGCAGAGGAAGCCCATGGCATAGCACATTTCCAACCTTTGATCATGGTACACCAACAATACCTCTCTTGGACAAGCCATGTCATATAGTCAAGGCCTAGCATACCACAATAGAGGGGAGAGAGGAGTGAATATTCATGGACTAATGATCCAAATTATTCCATCCATTGCTGCCATAACTGGCTTAAAATTACCTTAGTCTAGGAAATTCTTCACCTTTTGTCAAAAATTATGCTAAAGGAGACCCAGGATATCCCAGGATATTAGCAGGGGATGGAAACTCCTATGTGGATAATATTGGACAGCATCCTCCTTCAGGAGGATGGAGTTTCACCTTTATCCTTAATCCACATGCAATGGCTCTTCCACTCTAAGAGAAGTGGAGCTGCAATGGAAGAAAAAATAACGTTGCCGTGGAACCAGAAGGCCTGAGTTCTAGCGCCTGCTTTGCCACTTCCTAGCTGTTTGATTTCAGGTGAGTCTCTTCACCACTAAGACTTTGGTTTTCTATTTGTAAAATGGGGCTACATCAGTTTCTACCCAACAGAGTGGACATGAGGGTAAATTACATAATACACATAAAATACATGTGATTGGTCATCTCCAAGACGACCCCATTCATTCCTTCCCTCCTGTACACACTTGCTTCTCCTCTCACGAGAGATGAAGTCTAATTCCCCTGCCCTTGAATACAGACTGGCCTCAATGACTTGCTTGATTATTAGAACACAGCAGAAGTAACATTCTGGGACTTCTGAGGCTAGGTCACACAAAGTCCTGAGGCTTCTGCTTGGACCTCCTGGGACACTTGCTCCTGCAATGCTTCTTCTCAGAATAAGCCCAAGCCATGTGGAGAGACAACATTGGTTGACAACCCCAGCTGAGCTGAGAGCCAACAGCCAGCATCAACCGCCAACCTTGTGAGTGAGCCATCTTGGACATTTGTTCCAGTACACAGTTCAGATGATTACAGCTCCAGCTGACATTTGACAGCAACTACATATCAGTGATGCTGTGTAAGAACTGCCCAGCAGAGTCCATCAACCCATGAAGCCATGAGAGGTAATGATAAGCTACTGGTTTAAGTGACTACATTTTGGGGTTGTTTGTTACATAGTTTCATGTCTTTGGAAGGTATTTTTTTAGGACCAGATCACACATATATACCTCAGTCAGATCGCACCCATTCAACCCAGCACAGTCATTATTGCAAACAACTGTGGTTTATGCCACTCAGTAGACATTGTCTCTTATTCTGATAACACAGCATCTGACTTTGCTTTGGAGGAACCATTCTGTCTTTGCATGTGGTTATGGAAAGGGCATCCATATGGAGTTTCTAGTTTTAGCAAATAAAAATACAGGATATCCAGTCAAATTTGAATTTCAGATAAACAAATAATATTTTTTTAGTATAAGTATGTCCTCTGCAATATTTGGGACTTACTTATACTAAAAGAAACTTGTTGTATATCTGACATTGAAATTTAACTGGGCATCCTGCACTTTATTTCATGGGAGTAATCTTACTTCCATACCGAGCCCCAGCAGTGGGTACAACATCTGTTAAGCTGATGGTAATTGCACTGCATCGCCCTTGCCATGGTTATCCAATGACTTCAAGATGGTTATAGTCCTAAACCCAGGGAAGAGAGAGGGATGCCCAGGATTTGTATGGAAACTATTTCAGGGGAGTCTATTTTGTTAAACTTGGTGCTGTGCTGACGGAAGGCCTGGAACTGTCAGAGCCTGAGCTGCAAAATAACCCAGAGGAGGCAGATCCAGAAAATGAAGTATAATGGCATTGCTTGTGCCTGAATCAAGCTTTTCTTGAAGCTGCTTCCAGGCAGAAACACTAAGTGCCAGCACACACTATCTATCACATTCCCTTCCTACTTCCGGGGTGACCTTGGAAGCCATGTTGAAATGAAGCTTCCATGAGTTGGGTCCCTGCAAGACCACACTGAGCAGAGGTCCCACACTTGAAGGACATGTAGCACAAGCAAGGAATAAACCTCTGCTGTGTGAGCCACTGATGTATGGGGGTTGTTTGTTACTGCAGCACAGCAAAGCCTTTTTAGTCTCTCTGAATTGAATCAGAGTGAGAATTAGACAATCATCTGGGTGCTATTCCCACACACAGAAGAGCTGGAACATTGCCATAATGCAAATGTTTGAGTAAAAGTCCCCCCACACCTTAATTTATACTCTTAGTCTCTGGGTGGCTGGATTATTTTAAAGAGGCAGAGAAGGGATTACCTTAGAGAAGTAACTGCATGTTGTGAGCTTGTGCTGGCTGTCACTGCTGAAGTGACATGGATTGAGAGTGATCACTTCCAGAAAACGGGACTAACTCTAGTTACATGTGCATGCGACACAGGGCACATGGCATGCTTCATGTCCTTTGGATATTTAAATATGCCATGGTTCCTGTTTCCTAGATGAGAAAAACAAGACACAGAGGGTAGAAACACTACCCAAATCACAGTGAGCCAGGGCATTTTCCAAAGCTGCCAGATTGAAAATGTTCAAAATGTGAAGGCTTTTAAAGACATCTCAGGTTGAATGCAAGACTTTGGAAAGCAGCTGGGTAATTTTATAGCATATGTAACCTGCTGCGAAGATGAATGCAATCAGTCTCGAGGCCTTGAGAAGTCACCACGGTCCACGACCAGTGTCAGGGTTTCTCCTCTTTGCAGCAAGCACAGGGCAATCACCCAGGTCACAGTAAGTTATGGTCTCTTTCACAGACAGCGAGAACAAAAGGAGAAAGCAACATGAATACACAGAGGGTCTCTCTCTGAGAGCAGCAGGGAGGAAGGGGAGTGAGAAGTCATAGAGTCCTGAAAGTAGACCAACAGGGCTAGGGAGTGGGATGGCAGAGGCAGGTGTGAACATAGAGAATTCTTCCCTAGAAAGTACTCAAAGGATAACATTTCACAAGTATACTCAGAAGCAATCCTGATGCTTTAAAAAATGCTTCCCAGAAGTCCTGTTTTAGCCAGACCTAAAGCCACTACCTTTTGGGGAAGGGGAACGTCACTTCATGTTTGTTAAAAATATCTGGATGGAACACCTACCATCCAAGGAAAGGATGCCAGCATTACTGAAGAGCTACTACAGGCACTGGACTGGGGATGACAGTCCATAAACATCTCAGTTAGTCCTTGTAACAGCCCTCAGAAGTCTTTTCACCCATTTTCCAAATGAGGAGACTGAGGTTCAGAGAGATGACACAGTCGGACGCTGGAACCCATCCTCTTTCAACTACACCTTGCTGCAGCCATGTAACAAGGAATAAGATACAATTCCTACAATTAAAGAGCTTGCCAGTGAGTTGGAAGGAAAGGACACATATCACAGCAAGAATTACAGGGTTCTACAAACCACATATGAGACTGGCTTGATCAGGCAAGATTTCAAAGAGGAAATGAGACTATCAAATGAACAAATTTAAAAAAATTATTTTTTTAAACATCATGTGTTGAGAGTTAATCACACTTTGCTCTATGGTTTATCATCATTGTTGGTCTGTGCATGGCTCCCTTCTTATGGGTTTATTAATTACTCTATCACTTTTCTTCTCATACCCCCCTCTCTCACAAGCAATCCATTCTCATATGTTTAATGTGTATTTTTTTCTTGAATCTGTTCTTACAAAATGTATATAATTTTGTATATGGGCTTTAAAAATTTTACATAAATGGTATTGTGCTGAGTAGCTCATTCCCTTTCTTGCATTTTTACTCAGTGCTGCTGTTTTAAGGTCTGTCCATGTTGCTGTGTGTTCATCTAATATCCAGATTCTACAATGCATGGTACACAGAACCCCATGCTGTGTGTCTTTTGCCCACCCACTTTCCCAGGGATGGACCTCAAGACTGAGTTCAACTCCTCACCAACATAGCTATGCTGCAATCACTCTCTTTGCACATGCTTTTCAATGGGGCTCTGTGAGAATGTCTTTGGGCTACCTGCCCAGGAGTGGAACTCTGCAGCATGATATGTTTAATTTGACAGCAATGTCAGATTTCTCTTCAGAATTACATCAGTCTGTCTTCCCACCAGTAGTGCACAAGAGTTCTTATATCCTTTCATCCACTCCAACATGTGGCATTTTTCTAAATTTTGCTAGTCTAATAGGTGTGAGATGTATCTCAAATTGTTTTAATTTTAATATATATAAATGAGTTCATAGAAAACATAGGGTTTTTTAAGATTTTATTTATTTATTTTTAGAGAGGGAAGGGAGGGAGAAAGAGGGAGAGAGAGAGAGAAACATCAATGTGCGGTTGCTGGGGGCCATGGCCTGCAACCCAGGTATGTGCCCTGACTGGGAATGGAACCTGTGATGCTTGGTTCGCAGCCCGCACTCAATCCACTGAGCTATGCCAGCCAGGGTGAAAACATAGTTTTTTTAACTACCTACTATGTGCTTGGTACCATGGGTGATATGAAATGAGAATGGGACATGGTCCAGGATCTCAGCACACTTACATAAGGGCACAAAATAAGACCAAGCATACAACAGGGAGGCACTGAAAGGGGGAAGACAGAAAGGATGTGCAATGAGATGTGCTGGGGAAATGACTGTCCAAAGCCAGTCATAATATATTAGTAAGTGTTGACTGGGTCTCTTGGTCCAATGCATTAACCAATCTGAAGGCCCAACTCATGTCTGTTCCTTGCTGAAACAACATCAGACAATAAGTCTGATTGACAAAATTCAATTTGAAAAGACTAGAACCCTGACTGGTGTGGCTAGGGGCTGGGCATCACCCTGTGGACCAAAGCCTGTCAGTTGCTGATTTGATTTCCAGTCAGGGCACATGCCTGGGTTGCCAGCCTGGTCCCCGGTTAGGGGAATGCAAGAGACAATGGATTGATATTTGTCTCACACATTGCTGTTTCTCTCCCTCTCTTTTTTTCCTCCCTTTCCCTTTCTCTAAAACTAAATAAATAAATACAATCTGAAAGAAAGAAAGAAAGAAAGAAAGAAAGAAAGAAAGAAAGAAAGAAAGAAGGAAAGAAAGAAAGAAAGAAAGAAAGAAAGAAAGAAAGAAAGAAAGAAAGAAAGAGAAAGAAAGAAAGAAAGAAAAAGAAAGGAAAGAAAGAAAGAAAGAAGAAAAGGAAAGAAAGGAGGGAAGGGGGAGGGAAAAGAAAAGAAGAGAAAAAAGAGATAGAAGAGATAGAAGACAAAGAAAGAAAGAAAAGACTGTAGCTTTACCAAAAGTTGAATTTGCTTTAACAGAAAGCCTTATCTTCAGTATCCTACTAAGTTGTTTATTGTATTGCTAAGCAAATATAGCCGTGATTAAAGAGCCATCATGAGGCCCTGAGCAAACTAACCTAAGCCAACATAAATTTTACTGTTAGTTAGAAATACTAGATGAAATATTATAATAGAGAATACACAGATGAGTTCACAAGAAAGAGAGTGAAATCCCCAATTGCCAGAAATGAAGAAAGCACTGATGTTGAAATGATGCCACAGTGACCCACAGATGTAACAGTTCATATACAAGTTTTAGTTAATAAAGTTGTTATGCCCCAGAAGGACTGAAGTCATGTGAGGTAGTTACCAGGAAGAGAGATCCATGCACAGAGCTGGGAATCTTATAAGGGTTCCCATCTTTGGGACAGAAAATGAAGAAACTCCTCCCAGTGGCCCAGGAGAATCGTAAGGACCTTTGTCTTTACTCAAGGTTCTGGGAGGAAAAACTAAGTCTTAACAAATCGAGACAGTGAGCCTCTGTCTAGCATGGGGCAGGAATCTCAAAGCAAGAAATTACACAAAAATTTGTCCCAGCACAGCATAAGCAAATGCAAAGCCACTCAGTAGAAACATTCCCACATGGTACTTATATGAGCTCAACATTTTTAAAAAGTCACAAAACATGCCAGGATATGCCCTGGCCGGTGGCTCAGTTGGTTGGAGCGTCGTCTCATACACCAAAAGGTTGCAGGTTCAATTCCCGGTCAGGGCACATACCTAGGTTGCAGGTTCAGTCCCCAGTCCAGGCACATGTGGGAGGCAACCAATCGATGCTTCTCTCTTGCATCATTGTTTCTCTCTCTCCCTTGCTCTCTCTCTAAAAAGCAATGAAAAAAATGTCTTTGAGTGAGGATTTTTAAAAAGTCACAAAACATGAACATGCTGGGATATGCCCTGGCCGGTAGCTTAGTTGATTTGAGCATTGTCCCATACACCAAACAGTTGTGGGTTCAATCCCCAACCAGGACACATACCTAGGTTGTGGGTTTGACCCTTGCTTAAGGCATGTACAGGAGGCAACTATTCAATAATTCTCTCTCAATTTATGTTTCTGTCTCCCCCACTCCTCTCTCTCTAAAACCAATAAAAAACATGTCTTTGGATAAGGATTTCAAAAATTAAAAAATAATGAGATAATAAAGAAACTTAAAAGAAAATATAAGATAAATGTTTAACGATTGCAGAGGGTATAAAAATAGTAACACTAATGAAAGGATAACACATTATGGGGGGAATGGGAAATACAAGTTTGGCAAAAGTTCTAGTCTTTCCAAATTGAGACTTTTTCTTGTTAAAAACACACTTACACAAATAAAAACACAAAGAAAATTTTATATAGTTTGGTTTTAACGTTTTTTAAATGGTTGTTCAAGTACACATGTCTCCATTTTTCCCCCATCACATCCCCCCAGCCCACCCTCAATCCTATCCCCTTTGGCTTTGTTCATATGCCCTTTATCTGTGTTCCTTGATAACCCTTCCCCTTCCCCACCATTATCCCTCTCCCCCTTCCCCTATGGTTACTCTCAGTGTTTGTTTTTTTTTTATTGTTGTTCAAGTACAGTTTTCTGTCTTTTACTCCCATTCCAGCCAACCCCCCAGCCTTTCCCACATCCCTCCCATTTTGACACCCCTAGTTTATGTGCATGTGTCCTTTATACTTGTTCCTATAAACCCTTCCCCTTTTCCTCTGAAATTCCCTCCCCTCTCCCCTCTGGTCAGCCTGTTCTCCATTTCAGTGTCTTTGGTTATATTTTGTTTGTTTGTTTGTTTTGTTGTTTAGGTTCCTGTTAAAGGTTAGATCATGTGGTATTTGTCTTTCACTTCTGGGCTTATTTTGTTTTGCATAATGCTTTCCAGTTCCATCCACACTGTTGCAAAGGGTAGGAGCTCCTTTCTTTCTGCTGCATAGAATTCCATTGTGTAAATGTACCATAGTTTTTTGAGCCATTCATTTATTGATGGGCACCTAGGTTGCTTCCAGCACTTGGCTATTGTAAATTGTGCTGCTATGAACATTGGGGTGCATAGGTTCTTTGGGATTGGTGTTTCAGAGTTCTTAGGATATAATCCTAGCAGTGGAATTGCTGGGTCAAAAGGCAGATCCATCTTTAGTTTTCTGAGGAAATTCCATACTGTTTTCCATAGTGGTTGTACCAGTCTGCAATCCTACCAACAGTACACTAGGGTTCCCTTTTCTCCACAACCTCTCCAACACTCGTTGTTTGTTGCTTTGTTTATAATGGCCATTCTGAACGGTGTGAAGTGATATCTCATTATGGTTTTAATTTGAATCTCTCTGATAGCTAGCAATATTGAGCATCTTTTCATATGTCTCTGGATCCTCTGTATGTCCCCCTTAGAGAGGTGTCTGTTCATGTCCTTTGCCCATTTTTTAATTGTGTTGCTTGTCTTCTTAGAGTGGAGTCATGTAAGTTCTTTATATATTTTGGAGATTAAACCCTTGATTGAGGTATCATTGGAAAATATGTTTTCCCATATGGCTGTTTTCTTTAGCTGTGCAGAAGCTTTTTATTTTGATGAGATCTGTTTGTTTATTCTTTCCTTTATGTCCCTTGCTCTAGGAGACATATCAGTGAAAATATTGCTACGTGAAATATCTGATATTTTCCTGCCTATGTTCTCCTCTAGGACTTTAATGGTTTCATGACTTATATTTAAATCTTTTATCCACCTTGAATTTATTTTTGTGTATGGTGTAAGTTGGTGCTCAAGTTTCATTTTTTTGAACGAAGCTGTCCAGTTCTACCAACACCATTTGTTGAAAAGGCTATTTTTACTTCATTTTATGTTGCTGCCCCCTTTGTCAAATATTAGTTGTCAAATATTAGTTGACTGTAGACACTTGGGTTTATTTCTGGGCTCTCTGTTCTGTTCCATTGGTCCATGTGCCTGTTTCTATGCAAGTATCAGGCTGTTTTGATTACAGTGGCCTTGTATTACAGTTTGGTATCAGGTATTGTGATCCCTCCTACTTTGCTCATCTTTCTCAAAATTGCAGCAGGTATTCTGGGTGGTTTATGGTTCCATATTAATTTTTGAAGTGTTTGTTCTATGTCTGTGAAATATGCCATTGGTACTTTAATAGGTCTGTAAATTGCTTTGGGTAGTATGGACATTTTGATGATGTTAATTCTCCTGATCCATGAACATAGTATATGTTTCCATTTGTTTGTGTCTTCCTTGATTTCTTTCTTCAGTGTTGTGTACTTTTCTAAATACAGGTCTTTTGCCTCCTTGGTTAGGTTTATTCCTAGGTATTTTATGTTTCTTTTTGCTATATCAAATGGGATTTTTTTTCTTGATTTCTGCTTCTTCTGTTTCATTGTTGGTATACAAAAATGCCTTTGATTTCTGGATGTTGACTTTGTATCCTGATGTATTCTGGATGTTGAATTTGTTTTGCCAAATTCATTTATTAGGTCGAGCAGTTTTTTAGTGGAGTCTATAGGATTTCCTATGTACAGTGTCATGGCATCTGCAAACAATGACAGTTTTGTTTCCTCCTTTCTGATTTGGATGCCTTTTATTTCCTTTTCTTGTCTGATCACCATGGCTAAAACTTCCAATACTATGTTGAATAAAAGTGGTGAAAGTGGACAACCTTGTCTTGTTCCTGATCTTAGTGGAAAAGATTTTAGTTTTTGTCCATTGAGTATGATGTTGGCTGTAGGTCTCTCATATATGGCCTCTATTATGTTGAGGAATGCTCCCTCTATTCCCATTTTGCTGAGTGTTTTCATGATAAATGGGTGCTGTACCTTATCAAATGTTTTTTCTGCATCTATTGATATGGTCATGTGATTTTTGTCTTTGCTTTTGTTTATGTGATGTATTACATTTACTGGTTTGTGAATATTGTACCATTCTTGCATCTCTGGGATGAATCCCACTTGGTGATGGTACATAATCTTTTTAATGTATTGTTGGATGTGGTTTGCCAATATTTTGTTGAGGATTTTAGCATCTATGTTCATCAGTGATATTGGCCTGAAGTTTTCTTTCTTTGTTGTCTTTATCTGGTTTTGAGATTAGGATGATGCTGGCTTCATAAAAAGAGTTTGGGAGTCTTCCCTCTTCCTGGAATTTTTGTAATAGTCTGAGGAGTATAGGGTAAGCTCTTCATTAAATGTTTTGTAAAATTCTTCTGTGAAACTGTCTGGTCTAGGGCTTTTGTGTGCCAGGAGTTTTTTTTTATTACAGCTTTGATTTCAACAGCTGTTACTGGTCTGTTCTGGCTTTCTGCTTCTTCTTCCCTCAGTTTTGGAAGGTTATATTTTTCTAGAAATGTGTCCATTTCACCCAGGTTTTTAAATTTCTTGGCATATAGTTTTCACAGTAATTTCTTACAATCCTTTGTTTCTGTGTGGTATCAGTTGTAATCTCTTTTTTTACATCTGTGATTTTATTTATTTGGGTCCTCTCTTTTTTTTCTTGATTAGTCTGCTTAAAGGCTTGTCAATTTTGTTTAACATTTTAAAGAATCAGCTCCTGGATTCATTGATCCTTTGCATTGTTCTTTTAGTCTCTGTGCTGTTTAATTCTGCTCTGATCTTGATTATTTCCTTCCTTCTGCTTGCTCTTAGCTTTGCTTGTTGTTGTTCCTCCAGTTCTTGTAGATGTAGGGTTAGATTGTTTATTTGAAATGTTTCTACCTGTTTTAGTTAGGCCTGTATCACTAGGAACTTACCTCTGAGGACTGCCTTTGCTGTGTCCCATAAGTTTTGGACTGTTGTGTGTTCATTTTCGTTTGTTTCCAGAAATTTTTTTATTTCTTCCTTGATCTCATTATTAACCCATTCATTGTTTAATAATATGTTATTCATTCTCCAGTGACTTGAGTGTTTTTTAGTTTTTTCCTTGAGATTGGTTTTAGTTTCAAGTCATTTCGGTCTAAGAAAATGCTAGATATGATTTCAATTTTCTTGATTTTGTTGAGGCTTGTTTTCTGCCCTATCATGTGGTCTACCTTTGAAAATATTCCATGTGCATTTGAAAGGAATGTGTATTTTGCTTCTTTGGGATGAAAGGCTATATATATATATCAGTTAAGTCCATTTGATCTAGGACATTGTTCAATGCTGAAATGCCTTTGTTGATACTTTGTTTGGAAGATCTATCCATTTTTGACAGTGGGGAGTTAAAAGATCCTAGTATAAGTGTGCTGCTGTTTAAATCTTTCATGAGGTCCTCCAAGATTTTCCTTATATATTTGGGTGCTCCTATGTTGGGTGCATAAATGTTCATAATTTTTATGTCTTCTTGATGGATTCTTCCCTTGAGTATTATGAAGTGTCCTTCTGTGTCTCTTTTTATGACCTTTGTTTTGAAGTTTATTTTGTCTGATATAAGTACTGCTACACCAGCTTTTTGGAAATTTTATATAGTTTAACACAGAGAAATTGAAGAAAAGAATAAGGGAGAAATGGGAGAAATGGGAGAAATGCATTAGAAGGTGCAACATACACCAAATAGGAGGTCCTGGAAGGAAGAATAGAAGAGAGGAACAGAAAATACACAAAGAAATAATAAGTGAGAATTTTCTAAAATTGATTAAAAAATTACTCCTCAGATTTGGGAAGCAAAATGTGTTCTGATCAAAATAAAAATAAAGCAAATCCATACTTTAGATTGATTGTAATAAAATTATAGAACACCAATCTATAGTCAAAAGCAGAGATTAAAGACAAATTTGTCTACAAAAGAATGAGAACTACATTCAGATTCCTCAACAACTATACAAAAGTTCAGAAGACACTGGAATTACATTTTCTAGGATCTTAGGGAGAGTAACTGTCAACAACCTATAATTCCATAATGAGATAATTAACACTCAAGAATGAAAGGAAAATAGAAACACTTTCAGAAAAAGATACAGAATGTACCAGTGAAGAAAGTACTAAAGGACATACTTTAGTGGATGGTAATGGGACTCAGAAGAAGAAAATGAGTGCCTAAAGCCACAGTAAGAAAAGGAATTCAGATACCACTGGATAAATCTACATAGACATTATTATCCTCTAAAAAGGAAGTAATAATGCCCTGGCCACGTGCTCAGTTGGTTGGAGCATCATCCCATACACCGAAAGGCTGAAGGTTCAATCTCTGGTTAGGGTGCCCACAGAAAGCAAGTGGTCGAAGTCTCTCTCACTTCAATATCTCTCTATCTTTCTGACTGTCTCTCTTTCTGTCTGTCTGTCTCTCTAAAATCAATTAATATATACCATCAGGTAAGGATTAAAACATAAATAAACAGGACTTCTGGCCAAGATGGAAGCATAGGTGGATGCATTGTGCCTCCTCGCACAACCAAGATAGGGACAACAACAATTTAGAAACAGAATAATAAGAACTGACAGAAAATTGATCTGAACAGAAGTCAGACTGCCAAGAAGTTGAAATAGACCCATTCATCCAGACCAGTAGGAGGGGCAGAGTCCGGGAGCCAGACACAGGTTCGAGGAGTGGAGAGCAGAGAACGTTGGGACTGGGTGCATAAGGCATCCAGGGATGCTAAGGCATCCGTGGCGTGCAAGACCACGGTGGGTGGACCCTGAGTGCACAAGCGGAAGCTGGCAGACCCTGGCCGAGGAGTGGCAACTGGCAGACCCAGTGAGGCAGCGATTGTAAAGCAAGGCAGTGATTGTAAAGCAAGGCAGTGTGCGCAACCCAGGATCCCAGTGCTGGGAAATAGAGCCTGGGGACACTGACTGAGGACACCTGTGGGAGTTCAGGCACATGGAGTGACACCCAGCCTCACCGGAGAGGTCCTTGGAGGGTCCCATGGCCTGCACAAGCCCACCCACATGGGGATGGGCACCAGAGGGGCCCAGTTTGCTTGGGGGGAGCAGTAGAAGGGACTGAGGTCCCTCGGAGAATGGAGCAAGCACCATTGTTCCCTCTCCACCCTGCCCCCATGTACAACGTCACAACCCAGCGACTGGGGTGCCCAGCCCTGGTGAACACCTAAGGCTCTGCTCCTCACCATAACAGTGTGACCACACCAAAAAGAGAGAGAGAGAGAGAGAGAGAAAGGGAGAGAGAGATGGCTCAAACAAAAGACCAAATGAAGGCCCAGAACCCACCCTTTTAAGTGACTGAGAGATAGCCAACCTATCAGATGCATAGTTCAAAACACTGGTGATCAGGAAGCTCACAGAATTCGTTGAATTTTGGTCGCAAATTAGATGAGAAAATGAAGGCTACGATAAGTGAAATGAAGAAAAATACACAGGGAACCAATAGTGATGGAAAGAAAGCTGGGTCTCACACCAATGGAGTGGACCAGAAGGAAAAAAGAAACAACCAAACAGAAAAGAATGAACAAATAAGAATTCAAAAAAATGAGGAGAGGCCCAGGTACCTCCGGGACATCTTTAAATGTTCCAACATCCGAATTATAGGCATACCAGAAGGCACACCAAAGAGGAAGAGCAACAAGTGGAAAAGTTATTTGAACAAATAATAAAAGACAACTTCTCCATTCTGGCAAAGGAAATGGACTTCCAGGAAGTCCAGGAAGCTCAGAGAGTCCCAAAGAAGTTGGACCCAAGAAGGAACACACCAAGGCACATCATAATTACATTAGCCAAGGTAAAAATGAAGGAGAGAATCCTAGAAGCAGCAAGAGATGAGGAGACAGTAACCTACAAAGGAGTTCCCATCAGACTGTCAGCTGATTTCTCAAAAGAGGCCTTGCAGGCAAGAAGGGGCTGGAAAGAAGTATTCCAAGTCATGAAAGGCAAGGACCTAAATCCCAGATTGCTCTATCCAGCAAAGCTATCACTTAGAATGGAAGGGCAGATAAAGTGCTTCTCAGATAAGGTCAAGTTAAAGGAGTTCATCATCACCAAGCCCTTATTTTATGAAATGTTAAAGGGGCTTATCTAAGAAAAAGAAGACAAAAAACATGTATAGTAAAATGATAGCAAACTCACAATTATTAACAACCACATGTAAAACAAAACCAAAAGAAACTAAGTAAACAACTAGAACAGGAACAGAACCACAGAAATGGAGGATTATAAACAGGGGAGTGGGAGGAGGAGAGAGGGGGAAAAGGTACAGAGAATAATAGCATAGATGCTAGGTAGAAAATAGACAGGGGGAAGGCAAGAATGGTATGGGAAATGTAGAAGCTAAAGAACTTATGACACATGGACATGGACTAAAGGGGGGAATGTGGGTGGCAGAGGGTGTGCAGGGTGGAGGGGAGTGAAGGGGGAAATGGGACAACTGTAATAGCATAATCAATAAAATATATTTTAAAAAATAAATAAAGAAAGATAAGATAATGATAATGGGATCGTGGTCAGTAAAAATAAGTTGTGAGTAAAATCCTAGACAAAAACATGGTAGGTGGAGGTTGTTGATAGGACTTAGTATGCTATGGTTCTTGTACCTTGCAGGAAGAAGGTGGCTAAATCCTAGACTGTTAAGACTGTAAGAATAACCCCTAAGAGAATACAAGTAGAACAGGTAACTTCCAAAGTGGCTGAAGGAGAGTGGGTGTGGCTTCTGAGGTGGCTTACACCTGGGAGCAGAGGAAGGAATGCCAGCAGCACCTCCAATGGGACACTGTCATCCTCTAAGCCACTGATGTTTGGCAGGTCACAGAGGAAGTGGGAACTAAATGAAACTGTGTCACCTCCTGGTGCAGACAGCAGCCCATATTTGCCTCACATGCATCCTGACACCATTGAACAGTTCCTGTTTTGTAAGCTCCAGGTACTTGCAAAAAGCAATTGACAGCTCTGAAATAAGCAAAGACTGGGCTGGACTGGGCTGGACTCCTTGACACATGTGTAAAGGAAATGAAGGGACATGAATTCAATGTGAGGGTAAAAACCCGTGCCCTGTGACAGGGGTCCACTTCAGTGGGCAGAGCTACCAGGGGATCCTCGGAAGTCAAAGACCACGTGTGCCTGAACCACCGCCTCTGCTTCTATGTGCCCACAGCATCACCATGGAAACTGATCTTTGAGTAAAGTTAAAGGCTAATTTTTATCTTATTTTTCACAACTTTGAGGGTGTTTCCCCCCAGAAAGTGACCGTTTCTTTTACATTAAAAAGCTAAGGTAAAAAGATGTAACTCTTTCCAAAGACCACATTTATACTGCTCATATCTTAAGGCAATCAATTTCCATCATAAGATGAGTTCTCTGAATAAATGCTGCATGTATGTATTTGTCAATTCAAGGTACTTAGAAACATAGCTTTCATTACATTCTCAGAGAAATTTATGAGCAAAGTAAAGTTAGAAGCATCTAACAACATTAATTCTAAATCACTGAAAGGACGCATATCAGAATCTTTGGGTTAAAGGGAGAAAAACCATGTGTCATCTTTACTTTTTTAAAGATTTTATTTACTTATTTACTTATTTATTTTTAGACAGAGGGGAAGGGAGGGAGGAAGAGAGGGAGAGAAACATCAATGTGTAGTAGCCTCTTTTGTGTCCCCTTCTGGGGACTGGCCTGAAACTCAGGCATGTGCCCTAGACTGGGAATCCAAGCATCGACCCTTTGGTTCACAGGGCAGCACTCAATCCACTGAGCCACACAAGCCAGGCTGTGTGTCATCTTTAAAAAGCATAAAATATGCTGTCTTGAGTTGAAGAAAATATGTGGAATGGCTTCTACCTTAGAAAGGAAATTTCATATAACTCAGAGAGGTGCCTTGTCCTGTAGCTTTTGTGCCAAGAAAAATACAGGGTTGAGAGATGCTACTCTAAAGTATGATTTAACTTATCAAATATGATTGACAAAGCATTCAGAATTGCAACTATTATAAAGCTATAGGTAAAAAGGAATATGGTCACACTCCTCCTTCATTACTTAGACTTTTGTTATTTTCAATAGCTCCTTCCAGGTTGCCTGAGAAGGTTTCCACTCCTTCCTATATTTGCAGCTGTGAGTCAAAAGTGCCCCATGTCTTCAGTGGGTGCCTGGAGCTGTGATGAGGCCTCTGCCCTTCCCATGCCATTCAGTTGTTTGCTCACTCAACAGTTTTCAGTGTCACTGGGGACCACTGAAGCACTTTCATAAGCACAGAGGAAGTAGCCAGAGACAGGTCTGTGCATCATTTCACAGGGATGTACAGGTGCTTAAGGATGTTCAGTGTCACGAGGAGAGCATTTACAGGGTGACTGAAGGCCCATAGGATGCACGGTGGTCATCACATTGCATGCAGCACACAGATGGGTGTTGGCTGGTGTGCAGTGAAGTGTGGGGCAGGGCATTTGTGCCTGGGCAGTGAAGAGTGACACTGGGCAGTAGAGAAACTGTGTGGTGCAAACACAAGGTCAGCATCACCATTCTCAAGTCTATGGTAATGAGACTAAGACAGGACTTCCTAGGAAGAAACAACATTCCCTGGACTCTTTTCCAGGTGGCAAACAGTACTGGGCACCTTGCAGACACCCGTCCCACCCACCCTACCAACTGACATTAGGACGGACCAACTTTTCAGGGGCCACCTGCCTCTGTTATCTAAACAAATGGCCTCTCTCAATCACATTCTTGCCCTTTTCTGTGCCCCCTGCCTTCTCATAAATGCAGCTCCAGGAGCTTCTGCTGCTGGGTATTGGCAGCAGTGGACACCTAATCAATAGCTTTCCTGATGATTTTCTCCCCAGCCAGGACTCTGGCCCAAGCTATTCAAACCACCTGGATTGAACAAAACAAGGATGTCAAAGCAGCTGAAGAGGCACTGGGTGCTCTATGATTTTTAAGAACTCATTCTGCGGCTACTGGAGAAGACAGAAGCCTCCACCAACTGTCAAAAATGACTCTGATTCCATGCTGCAAACCTTACATCAGAAAGGCAATGTTCAATGGTTCTGTTGGGAACATTCCAAAAGAATCCAAAACGGAAATTTGAAACCTGGGGCCATGGAACAGTGCACCCTGAGTCCTGGCAGTGCAACAGAGTTTTGCTCAGAGATTCTAGAGGTTGATAACAGATCTTGAAGTCCTTTTTCTCCAAATTCAATCACTCACATACAACCCCCACAATTTTGGCCATATTCTTGCACCATTACTTCATATTTTTCTTTAAAATCCACCCAGAATACACAAACCCAGCCTAACTCTGCTTCTACAAGTGGAAATAGTAAGAGTACACAAGTCACTCACCCAAGTCAGAGGCAAGTTCATGAACTTACTGGAACCAGAACATGGGTTTCTTGACCAAGAGCAAATTTGCTTTGGACTAAGATTTCCTTCCCTCATGGGCAGGGCCACTGAGCATCACTTACTTCCCCTTAGGAGAACCAGGCTCATGTCATTAGCCTATGAAGGCTCACCTCTCTCCTACCCATCTGAGATCACCACTGACTGGCCAGGGGGGTGGCAGAGCCCTGGAAATGGCTGGCTGTTCTGGCACTGTCCTTTGAGGTACCCATTCTGGGGGAGAAAGCCTGGTTTGAAGCAGTCAGAGCAAACAAAGGCCTGATAGGCACCTTTTAGCAGGAGACCAAGATAGGTCTGAGAATCTGATCTTCCATCCAGACCAAGCTCAACCTGAAAACTGGGGACTTAAAGGTCAATGTGAAGTTATCAATACTGAGCAGCAAATTAGATCCTTGGGAGGGGTATTTAGTTCCTGGACCTTGGGAGTCCTTCAACCCAGAGAGCTTGACTTCTTTTGGAGCTCGTGAATAAGACTGCTGATATACGATGTGTCAGCCCCATTTCTCTTCCTTTAGCTTACCTTGGACTTCAGCAGCAGCTGTGGTGGACAGTTCCTGTGAATCCTGACAGTGCCCCTGCTTAAGGACTTGTCCGGCCTTTTTGATACTTTGTCCCAGGACTTTACCCAAAGCTGTAAGTTCCTGCTTTTCTCTCATAGGGCAGACCAGGAACACAAGGAAGAAAACATTCTTTGGAAAAACTCTAAGCTAGTGAGTCATTTGGAGGGACAATTCTGAGGCATTTTCTAGAGCAGGGGTGTCGAACTCATTTTCACCAGGGGTCACATCAATCTCGCAGCTGCCTTCAAACAGCCAAATGTAATTTTAGGACTGTATAAATGTAACTACTCCTTGACTAGGGGCAAAGAGCTTGGAGCTGCTGCCAGGTAGAAACAAAGTGCTGGGCTGGATAAAATGAGGTGCAGGGCCGGATTCAGCCCATGGGACTTGTGTTTGCCACTTGTGTTCTAGAGGATCCCCTAGCATTCCTTAGATTCCCCAGCAGGGCTGGGTCCCAATCACCTCAGTGCAAGTTCCTTCTATCCCTCTACCCCTCTGTCCCTCTACCCCTCCATCATTCCTGCCTTCAGGGATCACCTCCCAAATAAACTATTTGCACTCACATTCCTGTATCCATCTCTGGTTTCAGGGAAATCCAAATGCAGATACATGGGAAGGTCAAGAGTATCAATGTCCCATGCAATCCTCATAGGGGGCCAGTGTGTGTCATGCTGGGGAAAGATGATGACCTTCCAGAACTCTGGGTAGATGAGACCACTCCTGCCCCACTTGATGAGGGTACTCTTTCTGGAGAAGAGAGGGCACTGAAAGCTCAATGATGTGACAGAAGAAAGAGATTTTAAATCCAGTCTCCAGTGAGAAACATTGCAAATAAATCCAGTAGTTCCAGGACATAAAGGATGATTATAATGCTGGTTTCAACGACCCCACCCCACTAACTGATCTTTATGTTAATGACAAAAAATAGGAGAAATTTGTGCTGGCACTGGGAACTGGGGACGTGTTTAACTCATGCCAGGAATTCCAAGACTTTTTACAAGATGTATAAATATAAGATCACAGTGGCCAAGACATGAAAACAACCAAAGTGCCCACTGACAATGAATGGGTAAAGAGGCTATGCTATGTATATACCATGAAATATTATTCAGCCATGAGAATAATGGCTGAAGTAATTTAAAAATCCTGCCATTTGGTAGGAGAAGATGGCAGCCAAGTAGGTAGGAGGTAAGCCCACTTGCTCATGTACTCAACTGGGACACTTAGCTGATCTTCCAAAAAACAAAGTGAACAGCCAACAGAATCTTAGCTGATATGAAGTTTGGAAGCCAAAGTATACAAACAATGCTTAAAACAAGTGGTAAGGGGGTTTTGTAGGTGGATGAGGAAAGTCCCCAGGCATGATACCAGACACTACAGCTGCTGTGGGGACAACAATGGAGGAGAGCTGGGTCAGTGATAGCAGCCTAGTGGCTCCCTCCCCTTCCAGGGTGAGGAAATTGCAGCCCCATGCCAGGAGAGACTTGAACACATAAAGTCACTGCGGGAAAAAGAGGCAGCACACATGCAAACAGCTGGCTGTGCACCCAAACTGGGCCAGCAATTGCTGGCCAGGACAGTGCAAGAGAATAGGGGGATCTTGGCGGCACCTGGAGCTGGAAGAAGAGGTGGGCCACATCTGGCTGTGACAGAGATAGACTCCAGACTAGCCAGGAAATTGGAATGTGTGGAAAGCTGGGCAGTGGCTTGGAGCAGCAGTGGTGCCCACAGAGATATTTTTCAAAAGGGGGACTGAGGCACATTGGGCAGGGACTTTGTGTACCCAGCTGCTGGCTAACAAGGAAGGAATACTGTGGGTGTGATTTTCTCCCACTCAGTGTACCTCATGGATTGAGCAAAGGGGTACAAAAGTGAGGTGGTTTATCAGCATCAGCCTGGTACAACTGCACAAAGAGGAGAGTGCATGTGGACAGTGCTCTGAGGGCAATCTGTGATTACTGTAGCCCAGACTGAGTCCCCATCCTTGTGGAACCACAGGAAAGTAAAAACGGAGCCCAGACCCCAAGAGTAAGATAGTAAGATCTGGAGCTGAGAGAAAACCAGACACAGATCCACAAAGAAGTCAGAAGGTGAACACCAACAGCTGAGACAAATTACACCTTGTTCTTCATCAGAACTTGCATGTTTTAAAAAATACCTTATTCTTTTCTTTTTTTGTTTTTGTTTGTTTGTTTGTTTTTTCTGTTTGTTTGGGGGGTTCTGCTCCCTTTCATATTGCATTTTAATTTTTCTCCTTTCACTTCACTCCTATTCCAAATAATCTGCTACTCTTGGCCTTTTACTTTTTATTCTTTTTATTTGGGTTATATATTTCTTAATATAGTATTTTTATTCCAAATGCCACACAGCACCTTTTCCTGTCCTTAATCCATTCCACCATCTTTCTGACCTTTATTACTGTTCTTGTAACTGCATTTTTTCTCACACTATGCCATGTTCCTATCCCTTGCTCTTTCACTATTTCTCCTCCATCTAAACTCGCATAAGGGCTCTCCTTTCTTAAGTAAGCTCACATTCTCTTTCCCCTCTTATAAGAGTCTTATTTCTTTTCCACCTTTTATAAACAGTGGCTAGTTGGGTGAAATATCACAGTTATTGCTGTACTTCTCCAATGGAACTTCTATTTGTTCACTTTTTGTTTGTACTTTAAATCCCACAGAATACTCTCCCTTGTCTTACTCCATTTCACCTTCCCTCTGCCTGTGATCAGCTGAGTGAGGAATTTTATTTCATTCCCCATCTCTCAACCTGGACTTTACTCCTTACTGTTAGTTTGCTTTCCCCATCCTCTGAAAATCATTTTTCTTTACTTCAGACACTCATATTCACTTTTGCTTTTCTACAATATTCTTATTCCCATTCCACCTTTATTAAACTCCATTTAGCTGTTGTTGCTATAGACCCTGCTGGGGTATTTCTGCAATTTTGTGCCTGTCAGTCCAGTACCTTTTTGATTTTACTTCAAACCTCATAGTATGCTCTTCCCTCTTCTTACCCCATTGTTCCCAATGTCCTTCTGTTTCCTTACCTTGTAAATTTTCTTCTCTCCCTTTCTTCACCTCAGTTCTATCCCAACTCTCGTGAATTCTCCTTCCTCTTACTACTCAACAACATTTTCCCCTCTTTCAGTCATCTCATATTCCCTTTGTCATATCTTATAATATTTGTACTCTCCCTTCACCTTTATTAATATTTGCTCAATTGCAGTTGAGACTGCTGATGAGGTTGGGGGTTCTTTTTGTTGGCATACATTTGGTTGTCTGGTAATTCTGCTTTGATAAATAACACCTGTACAACAGCATACAAGACAAGGTGGGAGTTGTGACTACCAGTAAGCCTGCTGGAGGGGAAAACCCACCAAGAAAGAGGCCACCAATGGGTAAAGCCCAAGTAAAACTAGTGAGCCCACACAAATGGAAGAAAGGACAAGCATAGAGCACCAAGACAAGGAGATCAAAGAGACTGAGTCCCATGGAACTCCTACCACAGAAGCCCACCCCACAAAGACAGGCAGACAGAGCAAAGCAGGCTGAGACACAAAAAACAAACAAAGAGTCACTAAATGTATAGACAAAGACAGAACCCCCAATCAAAAGGAATGGAGGACTCCCCAGTAAAAGAGCTAAATGAAATGGAGGCAAGAAATCTATCAGACACAGAGTTCAGAAAAATGGTTATAAGGGTGTTCAAGGAATTCAGTACAACTACAGAAAACTGAGTTGGAACTACAACAACAAGAAAAAAGAAATAGAAACTGTAAACAAGAACCAGGAAGAAATTAAGAATACAATATCGAAAATAAAAAATACACTAGAAGGAATTATAAGCAGGCTGGATGAGGCAGAGGACTGAATCAGTGGGCTCGAAGACAAGGTAGAAAGAGATACCAAGGTAGAGCAACAAAATGAAAAAAGACTAAAAAATGTGAGGAGAACTTATGGGAACTACAGGACAACATAAAATGTAACAATATTCACATCATAGGAATACCAGAAGGAGAAGAAAAGGAGCAAGGGACACAAAGCCTGTTTGAAAAAAATAATGACAGAAAACTTTCCTAACATGGAGAGGGGAAAATCCACACAAGTTCAGGAAGCACAGAGAGTCCCAATCAAGATGAACCCAAAGAGGCCTACTCCAAGACACATCATAATTAAAATGCCAAATTTTAAAGACAAAGAATCTTAAAGGCAGCAAGGGAGAAACAGGAAGTAACATACAAGGGAACTCTGATAAGGCTAGCAGTTGATTTCTCAACAGAAACACTACAAGCCAGAAGGGAATAGCAAGAAATATTCCAAGTAATGAAAACCAGAGGCCTTCAATAAAGATTACTCTACCAAGCAAGGCTCTCAATTAAAATGGAAGGTGAAATAAGGAGTTTTCTAGATGAAAGAAGCCTCAACGAATACACCTCCTCTAAACCAGCTCTGCAAGAGATGCTAACGGGACTGCTTTAAGAAGATGAAGGTATAAACTGAGAGAGAGAGGAATAGAGGAACAAAAAAAATGGCAGTGAATACATACCTATCAATAGTAACCTTAAATGTTAAGGGATTAAATACTCCAAACAAAACAGAGAGGGTAGCTGATGGAACAAAACAGAGAGGGTAGCTGATGGATAAGAAAACATGTCCAGCACATTTGCTGCCTACAAGAGACCCACCTCAGAACAAAAGACCTACACAGACTGAAAGTGGAGGATTAGGAAAAAGTATTCCAAGCAAATGGACAGGAAAAAAAGAGCCAGGGTAGCAATACTTATATCTGACAAAATAGATGTCAAAACAAAGCCTATAAAAAGAGTAAAAGAAGGTCATTTTATAATTTTAAAGGGAAGAATCCACCAGGAAGCTATAAACATTGTAAACATATATACACACAACATAGGAGCACCCAAATATATAAGGAAAATCTTGAGGACTTCAAGAAAGATAGAGACAACAACACACAAGGAGATTGTGGCATTGAACAACATGCTAGATCAAGTGGGCTTCACTGAAATATAGAGAACATTTTACCCCAAGGAACCAACATACACATTCTTTACAAGTAAACACATGGAACGTTTTCAAAGACAGACCACAAAACAAGCCCCAACAAATTCAAGAAAATTGAAATCATACCCAGCATTTTCTCAGACCGAAATGACTTGAAACTAAAACCAATCTCAAGGAAAAAACTAAAAAACACTCAAGTCACTGGAGAATGAATAACATATTATTAAACAATGAATGGGTTAATAATGAGATCAAGGAAGAAATAAAAAAATTTCTGGAAACAAATGAAAATGAACACACAACAGTCCAAAACTTATGTGACACAGAGAAGGCAGTCTTGAGAAGGAAGTTCATAGCAATACAAGCCTACCTAAAAAAGATACAAAATTTTCAACTACATGACCTAACCCTACATCTACAAAAACTAGAGGAACAACAATGAACAAAGCCCAGAAAAGTAGAAGGAAGGAAATAACCAAGATTGGAGCACAATTAAATGACATAGAAACTAAAAGAACAATCCAAAGGATCAATAAATCCAGGAGCTGATTCTTCAAAATGTTAAACAAAATTGACAAGCCTTTAAGCAGACTCATTAAGAAAAAAAGAGGGAGGATCCAAATAAATAAAAACAGAAATCACAGGGGCAAAATTACAACTGACACCACAGAAATACAAAGGATGGTAAGAAATTACTGTGAAAACTATATGCCAAGAAATTTGAAAACCTAGGTGAAATGGACACATTTCTAGAAAAATATAACCTTCCAAAACTGAGGGAAGAAGAAGCAGAAAGCCAGAACAGACCAGTAATAGCTGTTGAAATCAAAGCTGTAATAAAAAAAAACTCCTGGCACACAAAAGTCCTAGACCAGACAGTTTCACAGAAGAATTTTACAAAACATTTAAGGAAGAGCTTACCCTATACACCTCAGACTATCATAAAAATTCCAAGAAGAGGGAAGACTCCCAAACTCTTTTTATGAAGCCAGCATCATCCTAATCCCAAAACCAGATAAAGACAACAAAGAAAGAAAACTTCAGGCCAATATCACTGATGAACATAGACGCTAAAATCCTCAACAAAATATTGGCAAACCACAACCAGCAATACATTAAAAAGATCATGCACCCATCACCAAGTGTGATTCATCTCAGGGATGCAAGGATGGTACAATATTCACAAATCAGTAAATGTAATACATCGCATAAACAAAAGCAAAGATAAAAATCACATGATCATATCAATAGATGTGGGAAAAGCATTTGATAAGGTACAGCATCCATTTATGATAAAAACACTTAGCAAAGTGGGAATAGAGGAAGCACTTCTCAACATAATAATGGTAACATACGAGAGACCTACAACCAACATCATCAACCGGCAAAAAATAAAAGCTTTCCCTGTAAGATCAGATACAAGACAAGGATGCCCACTTTCACCACTTCTGTTTAACATAGTATTGGAAGTTCTAGCCATGGTGATCAGACAAGAAAAAGAAGTAAAGGGCATCCAAATTGGAAAGAAGGATGTAAAGCTATCACTATTTGCAGATGACATGACAGTGTACATAGAAAATCCTATAGATTCCACCAAAAAACTACTGGACCTAATAAGTGAATTTGTTAAAATAGCAGGATACAAAATCAACACTCAGAAATTGAAGGCATTTTTGTACACCAACAATGAAATATCAGAAATAGAAATGAGGAAAAAATCACATTTACTATAACAACAAGAAAAATAAAATACTTAGGAATAAACTTAACCAAGGAGGTAAAAGACCTTCATTCAGAAAACTACACTACAATGAAGAAAGAAATTAAGGAAGACAAAAATAAATGGAAGCATATACTGTGTTCATGGATTGGAAGAATTAACATCATCAAAATGTCCATACTACCCAAAGCAATTTATAAAGTCAGTGCAATACCTATTAAAATACCAATGACATATTTCACAGATATAGAACAAAAATTTCAAAAATTTATATGGAACCATCAACAACCCCAAATAGCCTCAGCAATTTTTAGAAAGAAGAACAAAGTTAAAGGGATCACAATACCTGATATCAAACTATATTACAAGGCCACTTGTAATCAAAACAGCCTGGTACTGGCTTAAGAACAGAAACATAGACTGATGGAACAGAATAGAGAGCCCAGAAATAAACCCATGTCAATACAGTCAGTTAATATTTTACAAAAGGGCAGTAACATAAAATGAAGTAAAAACAGTCTCTTCAACAGATGATGTTGGGAGAGCTGGACAGCTATATGCAAAAAAATGAAACTTGATCCAAGTTACACCAACTTACACTTGATCACCAACTTGATCACCAACTTACATCATACACAAAAATAAATTAAAGGTGGATAAGGAAAAGAGTTAAATATAAGTCGTGATACCATAAAAGCCCTAGAGGAGAACATAGGCAGGGAAAAACCTCAGATATTCCACACCACAATATTTTTACCAACATGTCCCCTAGAGCAAGAGACATAAAGGAAAGAATAAACTAATGGGAATTCATCAAAATAAAAAGCTTATGCATGGCTAGAGAAAACATCAGCAAAATGAAAAGGGAACCAACCTTATAGGAAAATATATTTACCAATGATACCTCAGACAAGAGTGTGATCTCCAAAATATATAAAGAACTTTACATGACTCTACTTCAGGAAATCAAACAACTCAACTAAAAAATGGGCCAAGGACCTGAACAGACACTTCTTCAAGGAGGACATACAGAGGGTCCAGAAACATATGAAAGGATGCTCAGCATCACTAGCCATCAGACAGATGCAACTTAAAACCACAATGAGACACTACTCCACACTGTTCAGAATGGCCATCATAATCAAGTCAACAAACAAGTGGTGGCAAGGTTGTGGAGAAAAGGGAACCCTAGTACATTGTGGGTGGGAATGTAGACTTGGGCAGCCGAGTATGGATTTTCCTTAAAAAACTAATGATGGAAGTGCCTTTTGACCCAGCAATTCCACTACTGGGACTATACCCTAAGAATTCTGAAACAGCAATTTAAAAGAACCTATGCACCCCACTGTTTATAGCAGTGTTTAAAGCACCTAGGCTGTTTTCAGCCAAGTTGTGGAAACAGCCTAGGTGCCCATTAGTAAATGAGTGGATCAAAAAAGCTGTGGTGCATTTATACAATGGAATATTACACAGCAGAAAGAAAGGAGCTCCTACCCTTCGTGACAACATGGATGGAACCGGAGAGCATTGTGCTAAGTGAAATAAGCCAGGTGGTGAAACACAAATACCACATGATCTCACCTAGAGGTGGAACCTAATCAACAAAACAAACAAGCAAGCATAACAGAACCAGAGACTTGGAAATAAAGAACAAACTGACAGTGATCAGAGGGTGGAGTGGGGAGCATGGTGAGAAGGAGGAAAGAAGGGGTAGTGGTAAGCAAAGCAGTATGAATAGAGGACTCATGGATATGGACAATTGGGGGGTACTGACTGTGGGAGTGTGGCAGGATGGGGTAGGGGTGAGCAATGGGGAAAAAGACAGGACAACTATAAGTGAACAACAATACATTTTAAAAAATCCTGCCACTTGTGATAACGTGGATGGATTTTGACAGTATTATGCAAGGTAAAATAAGTTTCAAAAGGACAAACACTGTATGATTTCACTTATATGTGGAACATTTTAAAAATCAAAAAAAAAAACAAGTAACTCATAAATGCTGACAACAGATTAGTGGATGGCAGAGAGCAAAGGGGTGAAATGAGTAAAGGGGTCAACTGTATGGTAACAATGGAGTGAGACTTTTGGCGGTGAGCATGATGTATTGTATACACATTTGAAATTATATTGCACACCTGAACCTTACATAATGTTATCAATCAATGTTACCTCAATGAAAAAAAGAAAAAAAGGAAAGAATGCTCCACTAATCCAATAACTGAGAGTCAGGGGAGGAGGGAATAAACAATGAAAATGAAGAAAAAAAATGACAGGAAAATGTCCAAATATGTTGAAAATCAGAACACATAAAAATGTAAACTCTTGACTTCCAGCTAAGATGGAGGCATACATAGATACACTGTGCATCTTCCCACAACCAAAAGAAGGATAACAACAAATTTAAAAACAAAAAACAACCAACCTGCCAGAAAATTGAACCATATGGAAGACTGACAACTGAGCAATTAAAGAAAAAACACTCATCCAGACCAGTGGGAGGGGCAGAGACGGGCAGCTGGGGTGAAGAAGACTCATGGCAAAGTGGCAGCTGGAGGACCTATGTATCCAAGGCAGTGGCGGGTGAACTGGGTGAGGCAGCGGCTGGTAGAGCAGGTGGTCCCACATTTGCATGCAGATAAACTGGGAGGAACAAGTGGGGAGTGAGATAGACTGCACAACTCAGGGTACCAGACTGGGGAAATAAAGCCTCAAAACCTCTGACTGAGAAAACCTGTGGGGGTTGCAGTGGTAGGAGAAACTCCCAGCCTCACAGGAGAGTACATTGGAGAGACCCACAGGGTCCTGGAACATACAAAAAACCACCCACCCAGGAATCAGCACCAGAAGGGCCCAATTTGTTTGTGGGTGGTGGCAAAAGTGACTGAAAGCCTGCAGACAGCTGAACAAGCGGAATTGTTCCCTCTTGGACCCCTCCCTCACAGACAGCTCCACAACACAGCCACATAAGTTGCTCAGCACTGGTGAATACCTAAGGCTCCACCCCTTAGTATGGAACAGCCCCACAGAGACAAAAAAAAATGGCCCAAATGAAAGAATACACCAAAACTTCAGAAAAAATACAACTAAGTGACGAAGAGATAGCTAGCCTATCAGATGCACTGTTCAAAACACTGGTAATCAGGAAGCTCACAGAATTGGTTGAGCGTGGCCACAAAATAGAGGGAAAAGTGAAGGCTATGAAAAGTGAAATAAAGGAAAATATACAGGGAACCAACAGTGACAGGAAGGAAACCAGGACTCAAATCAATGGTTTGGAACAGAAGGAAGAAATAAACATTCAAGCAGGATGGAATGAAGAAACGAGAATTCAGAAAAGCAAGGAAAGGCTTAGGAACCTCTGGGACAACTTTAAACGTTCCAACATCTGAATCATAGTGGTGACAGAAGGAGAAGAGGAAAAGCAAGGAATTGAAAACTTATTTGAACAAATAATGAAGGAGAACTTTCCTAATCTGGCAAAGGAAATAGACTTCCAGGGAGTCCAGGAAGCTCACAGAGTCCCAAAGAAGTCAGACCCAAGGAAGCACACACCAAGGCACATCATAATTACATTACCCAAGATTAAAGATAAGGAGAGAATCTTAAAAGCAGCAAGAAAAAAGGAGACAGTTACCTAAAAAGGAGTTTCCACAAGACCATCAGCTGATTTCTCAAAAGAAACTCTACAGGGAAGAAGGGGATGAAAAGAAGTATTCCAAGTCATGAAAGGCAAGGACCTACATCCAAGATTGCTCTATCCAGCAAAGCTATCACTTAGAATGGAAGGGCAGATAAAGTGCTTCCCAGATAAGGTCAAGTTAAAGGAGTTCAGCATCACAGAGCACTTATTATATGAAATGTTAAAGGGATTTATCTAAGAAAAAGAAGAAGATAAAAAATATGAACAGTAAAGTGACAACAAAATCACAACTGTCAACAACTGAACCTAAAACAAAAACAAAAACAAAAACTGACAGTAACAAGAAGGGAGGTGGGAGGGGATAATGGGGGGGGAGGGGAAGGGTTTTTAGGAACAAATATAAAGGACACATGGACAAAATCAAGGGAGGTGTGGATCAGGGGACGGAGGTGGGGATGGCTAGTGTGGGGAGTGGTAGGGAAAAATGCAGACAACTATACTTGAACAACAATAAAAAATAAAGAAAAAAGAAAAAACAAACTAAGCAAACAACTAGAACAGGAAAAGAATCACAGAAATGAAGATCACATGGAGGGTTATCAGTGGGGAGGGGGAGGGAGGAGAATGGAGGAAAAGGTACAGGGAATAAGAAGCATAAATGGTAGGTACAAAACAGACAAGGGGAGGTTAAGAATAGTTCAGGAAATGGAGAAGCTGAACAACTTTTTTGTACGACCCATGGACATAAACTAGGGGCAGGGTGGGGAATGCGGGTGCGAGGGGGTGTGCATGGCAGAGGGGACTAAATGGGGGGATGGGACAACTGTAATAGCATAATCAATAAAAATATTTTTAAAAATACCCCCCAAAATGGCAAAGAATCTGAACAACAAAAAGGAAAATTAAAATGTAAACTCTTTTTAAAAAATAATTTTATTTTAATTATTGTTCAGGTACAATTTTCTATCTTTTACTCCCATCCCAGCACACCCACCCAGCCCTCCCCACCTCCCTCCCATTTCCACCCACCCCTAGTTTTTGTCCATGTGTCCTTTATACTTGTTCCTGTAAACCCTTCCCCTTTTCCCCTGAAATTCCCCTGAAATTTCCTCCCTCTCCCCTCTGAACACTGTCAGCCTGTTCTCTATTTCTGTGTCTTTGGTTATATTTTGCTTGTTTGCTTGTTGTGTTGATTAGGTTCCTGTTAAAGGTGAGATCATATGGTATTTGTCTTTCACTTCTGGGCTTATTTCACTTAGCATAATGTTTTCCAGCTCCATCCATGCTGTTGCAAAGGGTAGGAGTTCTTTCTTTCTTTCTGCTGCATAGTATTCCATTGTGTAAATGTACCATAGTTTTTTGATCCACTCATTTGCTGATGGGCACTTAGGTTGCTTCCAGCGCTTGGCTATTGTAAATTGTGCTGCTATGAACATTGGGGTGCATAGGTTCTTTGGGACTGGTGTTTCAGGGTTCTTAGGATATAATCCTAGCAGTGGAATTGCTGGGTCAAAAGGCAGATCCATTTTTAGTTTTCTGAGAAAATTCCATGCTGTTTCCCACAGTGGTTGTACCAGTCTGCAGTCCCACCAACAGTGCACCAGGGTCCCCTTTTCTCCACAACCTCTCCAATACTTGTTGTTAAAAATGTAAACTCTTTTATTGGGAGATGATTATATCAGACTAGATGAAAATATAAAAGCCCAATGCTATTCGCCCACTAGAAACATTTCTGAAATGATATGATAGTAAAAGGCAACCCAGGTCAGCATCTTTAGTCATTAAACATTGTCTTTTAAAAGAAAAATCTCCAGCAGAAAAAACAAGTACAATTTCAGAAAAGAAATGCAAATGGGCAATAATGCTTTTAAATAGCTATCAAAAAATTTTCAAATGCAAAGGGTGTTTGCATTTTAATGTGTTAAACTGCACAGATCAAATAGATTGTTAATAGTGCTGACAAGATTGTGGAGTATAAATGCCTCAGCTATATTGTCACAAGTGTGGGGATCACTGGCAATTTGTGTCAAAAAATGTTTGTTTTTTAAGAGTGCTTAATTCTTCTTCAAGAGATTCATCCTAGGTGGGGAAATAGATAAAATGCCTTGCTGCTGTCATTTTTATTTTTAAATAATAAAATGTGGGGACAATCCTAATATCCATCAGTAGGAGATTTGGTTAAATAGACAATGGTATAGCTGTAGAACTAAATGCTATAAAAGCATTTAAAATGATTCTGTAGATCCATACTTACTGTCATGGAAAGATATCCATGTTATCTGGTTAAATGAATTGCAAATTATAAAATAGTATATAAAACATGGTAACACACACATGTAGGTATCTCTGTATAAAATGGTATATAGTTTACACATGATTTGTCTGTAGTCATAAAAGGCAAAATACTAACAGTGGTTACAACCAGAAGTAAAATTGTGGGTAACTTTTTAATTCTTTTACCAATTTCCTAATTTTCCCACAATGCACAATTTCTGTTTTAATTTTTCAATGAATATATTGACATGCCTAAAAAATGTATAATAGGTATATAATAAAGAGTTTCCCTCCTACTGTGTTCCTGTCCACCCAATTTCACCTCCAGAAAACTGTTGTTATTAGTTTCTTATATATCCTTTCAGAATTAACTTATGCATAAATTATAAAATTTGAATATATTTTATTCCTTTCCACCCTTCCCCACAAAAGATAACATACATTCTTCACCTTGTTATTTTTAACTAAACAATATGTTTTGAGAACTTTCTATATCAGCATATATCTGATATTTATGTATACATATATATTTCAGTATATATGTTTATCTACTATACTGTGTTGCACCATGTGCATATACCTTTATTTGCTTGTTTGCTTATTTATTTACTTAGAGATAAATTATACTCAGAAAAAATACAAGTATTTATACATTGGGGACAACAGTGACCATAACAGATGACAGACCTCTGGATATGCAGTATGATCATAATTTTTGAAATGGGTTACCATGAATATCCAAACAGACCAATCTACAGGAAAATAGCAATGCTAGGCAACACAGACCATGTTTCCCTCACAAGCTCACACAGAGTTAGAGATGTTGGAGGGTGGGCACCTCAAACATGTCTGTGCACATACCCTCTGCTTTGCTGTGGTTTAGGACTTGAATGGCTCCACCCTCGATCCCTCCCCATCACTGTGTCCCCATCACTGTGTCCCCATCACTATGTTAAATTATTTCCTGGTCGCACCCCACCTTGTGACCTTGCTCTCTAGCTGTATAGGCTCCTGACTTACTACAGCCACTTCCACAAATTAAATCATAACCCACAGACTGGTAACACTCACATTTTTGCCTTCAGCCCATGTGGCTTCAGCACAATCATGTAAGTAGTGTCTTAGTCACCGAAGGAAAATAAACCCATTCATACTAACCCAGCAAAATGCAGGGTTTGTGAAAGGTCAGAAGGGTGTCTTGTGGTATCAAGTGCAAGCACTATAGCCAGGCTTCAATGGCTCCCCCTGCCCACATGGCCTCTGTGTCCAATTTCAGATGCCACAGGAAGAGAGAACACAATTGGTGGCCTGTCTTTAGCAGCAGCTAGAGTGGAGTCTATGGCTGTGGCTATGCAAAGCATGGGTTCTTTACCAAGTACTGGGGAGGAGGACTCTGGACATCTCTGGTCCAGGGTGGCTATTTTTCCCCAGCTCTGGCTGGAGAGGGTACATTTCAGGAGCTCCTTGTCCCTGCTGAGTTGGCTCAGGGTGAAGGGTGGGGTCAGCAGGGGGGTGCTTCTAGCTCAGTCCCTAGGCTGGTTATAGCCAGAAGTGGTCAGGAGGACAGACATGCTGTCAGAAGGTTATAAATGGCCTGGCAGGACAGCTATGCTGGCCACAATGGCCCCAGACCACAATGCAATCTTCTCCACCTTTGCTTCAGACCATGACATCAGTTAGGAACATGATTGTGGGACAAAGAAGCTTTAAAGGCCACTCATATCCTTGATTTGGACTCGTAATAAGGATGGAAGTTGGGAAGGCTTGTGAACTTGAAAAATTTGGGAGCTAGGTCTCTCTGACAATCAGCAATCACTCTCTTTTGAGGGGGTAGGATGCCCTTCAGTAGCTGAGTTGTATAATCATGGATATTTATAAAATAAAGTTTTTCTTTCATTTTATATTTAAAAGTATCTTAAAGTAGGGCAGACTTTTTATTGGTGTTCAGCTCTATGAATTCTAACACATATAGATTCATGTGACTACCACAGTCAGGGTAAAGAATGATTCCACGGCCCCAACACTCCTTTATCTGTCTCTTGACAGTCACACCCTCCCCCTGACCCAACCCTGGGGAGCCATAGATTGTTCTCTGTAGTTTTAGTTTTGTTTGTGTGAGGGTATCATATAAATTGAATCATATAATACATAACCTTTCTTTCACTCAGCATAATATCTTTGAGATTCATTCAAGTCACCATTTTTTAAAGAAACAATAAAGGTTTTACCTGGGTCATTTAAGTTGGAATTGCAAGGAAACTTTTGGTTAGGCCTCAGGTAATATCTTAAGAAGCATGTATTGCAACTTATCAAACCCAGAGTCCAGATAAAATTATACAAAACTGATCCAGGGAGAAGATCTAAAAATACTGCATGGCTGGATCAGTTCCCCCAGTTCTTCCCGGAGGCATTCGCTTTCTCTGAGATGCCCCACCAATTTGCAATTTAAATTAGAATCACAGCTTGGTAAACCACCCAGACTTTGTAATGTCAGCCAGTCCCCCTCCCCAAGCTGTTGATGGACCAAGACATACAAGTATGATAAAAATAACACAGTGACATCAAAGTGAGAAGGACCTAGGTGGGCAGGTCAGTATTTCCTAAAGTAGGGGGTACAAACCACTTGTGGTTAATAGAAACATTTAGGTGTCACATGTGCATGACTTTAAATGCCACTTAATCACATCATTAGAAAATAATTATCTTTCCATTTTCATTCTAATCAAATCTTTTGATTACATCATGGAGAAAGTCTGAGGTGCTAAAATGTTGTTAACACCTCTCTAATAGTTTTGATTCTCTTTAACAGAAAAAAAAGAGGCAGAACATGGCACAGGCAACAGGATAAGGCTGGAATTTAATTGCACTGTTTGGTCTTTTTGGCTACTTTTTATTTCCAGCAAGTGATGGTTTTCCTTTAGGATAATGATAGAAAATTTCATGTTTAAGTAAATAAGTTAACTCAAAAGTTATGAATGGGCTTCAATACCATGTACAGTAAACAAAGATTTCAATATGTGTGGATACATCCAAAAATAAATCATGAAGATGGCACCCAGATGACTGAAGGTTGGGGAACCATGTATCAGATTTTAGGTAGAATTTGATGATGCTGTGATTGTGGAAGCCTAGAAAGACTGCCCCAGGGGCAAGACAAAGCTAGATGGTCACTCAGCTCTTCTACAATGATGCATGCTTCTAGGCTATCAGTACTGATCATGCAACCAATCCCAGTGGGCCTCCCTTCACCTCAAAGCTTGGCTTGGCTTCAAAAGGAATTCTGTCATCACTGACACAATTCGTTCTCCTGTAGGGTAGATGCCTTCTTTTCTCCATCATATTCTCCCTTTATACTCCTCTGCATCACTGTCCCAAGGTTCTTCTGTCATTCTGCAGGTGCCAACTTCTGATCAAGACTGAACAGAAATTCCTCCAGGCTGACCTTTATGGTCTAACTCTTAGCCTGTCCTTGTTAGTAAGACCCTTCTCTTCAGGTTGGACTTCTTTTGACACCAAACCACCAAATCAAAGAGGTGTTTGCCTTCTGTGCAAATTCATCTCTAAAATATGCATCTCTGAACACCTCTACCATATCCAATGACTGAAGCCAAAAGAAATGTGCAGAAGTATGGACAGCTCTGAGCTGTTCAGAATATGGCACTGGGAGCTGGGGCCAGTGACCCAGCTACATACGGCTTCTATCCTGTGGAGAACAGCTTGGAGCAGAGATGGCATCACAAACACAGCATCCTTAGGGACCTTAAGGGCGTGAACATGAATGATGATGAGGAGCTATAGAGATTGCTGACTTCCACTCTCGGGGTCAGTTCTACAACCAAATGTGTTCCTCCAACCATGGGTCATCCTGGCTCCAGCTTCTGCACCTCTCCATTGGCCCAAGAAGACCCCAGCTTTCCTCACCTTGGACAAAGGTCCAAGTTATGCCTCTTGTCTTCCAGGCATGTCCATCAGCTGAGTGATGGGCATACCTCCTCCAGCCACAACCCAGGAAGAGGGACCCAAACCGTAATAAGATTGAACATGTACTTATGACATTGAATCACTACAACGACTTAACTTAGGAGGTAGGAGTGCTTGATATCCTTGTCTATAAAGAAGAAACCAGCCCTAGAAAGGTGAATCGGCTTACCCTGCAGCAAATAAGTGCCAGAGGCAGAATGACAAAGTGGTAAAGCCTATTTCTAAGGCCTACCCTCTCAGAGGCATGGAAGGACATCTTACAGCTAAAATCTAGCCCACAAACATGTCCTGCCTGGTCCATAAGTATTCTATAACCATCATGAATCAGTAAAACACAATTATAAATTGACAGTTCATATTTTTTAAAATGCCATTTTCAAGTTTTTTTTTCTTAAAAAGCAGCAAAACTTAAAAGATCTGGCAATACAGGGATTGCAAAAGTCTGTTGGGATTGACTCATGGTCATCCCTTCTAAATGGGACAAGTTCCCTCCAACAGGACCAGCACCCTCTCTTAAATGGGACTTGTGTAAGTGGAACAATTCCCTCCCTCTCCTCATTGTCCCACAGCCAACTTCATTCATTCATGGCTGTGCCCTCAGAGTCCCTGAGGATGCTGAGTTTGTGATGTCATCACTGCCCCAAACTGCTTCTACACAGGATAGGAGCCCTCTGCAGCTGGGTCGCTGTCCTCAGCTCCCATTGTCATATTCAGAACAGCTCAGAGTGTCCATCCTCCTGCACACTTCCCTGGGCATCAGCTACTGGAGTGGTTAGAGGTGCTCAGAGGTTCATGAGGTACAGAAGACCTTGCTTGCACAGTTGTCACCTGAATCACATCCAGATTGGAGTACCCATAAAAGTGGCTTTGACATAAGCACCTCCCAGGGCCATTTATGCCTATTTCCTCCTCTTCATTCTTGTCAGGAAAGAACAATTGAATTATGTCAGGTTCTTTCCCTCTTGGAGAAATGACTGACAGGCAGAGATCTGGCCATGTTGCCCAGAGATTTAACAGAGATGTTAGTGCTAGAGAAAATATAAGAAAGGGGGCTTGAAGTTGAAATTTTGCCACCACAGAGCTTTGCAATGACTTAACTCATTTTTCACCGAATTAATAATTCAGATCGCATACTATTTCAGCTAGAAGTGGCCATAAACTTCAGAGAGTTTAACCAACCACTTCTGAAAATGGAGATTGATCTGGGAAATGGTACCTCCACTTTAAGCCATCTCGCTCCAGCAAAATGAAAGCTGAGAGATGATTTCATATCTTCATTAAAACCATCAAAGCAGAAACACAATGCATACAGGCTGCCAAAGCAGAGAACATTCCCCACACTCTGGCAGCTTTGGGGAAGTCGGGAGATTTGGGTCCTGATTAGCTTGCAGAAAGCCATTATGGTGTTCAATGCTGTTTGAAGGAAACCACACACATAAGCCCCCTAAATCTAGCATCACCATCGAGGCAGCCACGTTGCCATGAATGTTGCTGAGGCTGGAACAAGAATGAGAAACCTAACAAGAGCCAGAAGGGAGAGGGGAGGGGACAGGGGGAAGAAGGGATTTCAGGACCTACTATAAAGAACACATGGACAAAACCAAGGGGGATGGTGGAAGCAAGGGAGGGAGGTGAGTTTGGAGGGGGGAGGGAGCAGGGGTGGGGAGAATATACAGACAACTGTAATGGAACAACAATAAAATAATTTAAATTTTAAAAAAAGAATGAGAAACCAGAGGGCACACACACTGAGTGACACAGACTCACTTGAGTTAGGAGCAAAGTTAATTCAACCTTCCTAGGACCTCAGGAGGTTACCTAAGAACCCCGCCTTTAAAGAAGACCTCAAACACTGCTAGAAAGAGTGACTAGAACATCTGCCACCTATTTGGGGGCAGACCTGAAGCCTTTAAGTTACAGTAGAACACGACTCCATTTTTGGTTAGGTCAAGGACACCTGCAGATAGATATTTGGCCAGTCATGCCAGGGTCTGTACTGGGCAGTATGTTAGACTCAAACCCCATTCTGCGACCTGAAAAGGCCAGAAAGACAGCAAGCCCTTGACAGATATCTTCATCACCACCACCTTTGGCCCCATGAAACCATTACCATTGCAAAAGCCCGAGAGATCCTTTTAAAATGTAAGGTCTTGGCTGCAATATCACCTTCTCAGTGAGTCTTTCCCTACTTGCCTATTAAAATTGCACCCTCCCTGCCCACCCTGTTCCCTTTATTTTCCCCATAGCACTTGCTTTTCAACATCTGCCATAGATGTGATATACTTATTCATTTATTGACCATCTCCTCCCCACCCCACAGTAAGTGAGCACCACAGACAGAGATTTTTGTCTGTTTTTTCCCTTGCTCTCTCCCTGGTGACTGTAACAGCACCCAGCACAGAGTAGGTATTCAATAAATATGGTAACTGTGGAAGTGATGGCTGAGTCACCAGCATCTGTATCCTGCATTCTCTCACCTAGTTTCTCGAGACCCACATGTGGAAAGCCTAATAAAAAGCTGGAGCCAGTTTGTAGCCTTAGAACAGAATCACCAATTCCTAGTTATCCCTCACACTTGTATATACCCAACAACTATTGATTGAACACCTACTGTGTGCCAGGCACCATTCTGGGCTCTGGAGAAACAGGCATGAACAAGACAGAGAAGATCTCTGCTTTCAGGAACTATTCAGTACAGTAGGGTAGACAGTCAATGAAAAGAAAAATGAACAAGATAATTTCAGACTGCAATAAGAAGTATGAAATAAATAAAACAAGGTGGTGATGGCAAAGGTAAGCCAGCTCAGACTGGGCAGCTCAGGAAGTTGTCTTTAAGGAGGTAATATTTGAACTGGAACCTGCATGATGAGAAGCAGTCAGAGCTAGGCTACAGCAAATGCAAGAGTGCTAAAGCCTAGGCCTCAGCTTCCACACAGCCTCTCTGACCCACCCTGGGTGGTGGCCCCTGCAATGCTAGGAGTGTTCTCTCTCTCAGCAAGTCTTGCTGTTGGACTTGCCTGCCCCTTCAGCCCATTAACAAAGAGATCTTCTTTCTCATCTTCATTTCTAGGGCTTGGCACAGTGCCTGGCATAGAGTAGGTGGTCAATAAATGTGTGCAGAACTAAAGTAATCTGAACCAACTTTACTTTGTGATTTGACTGTAAGCAAAGGTGAAGTCATGGGGTGAATATATTTAGAAAAAAAGATCCTTATAAGACCACCTTTCCCTTGCAAAAGTTCTATATGTCCATTGAGACTGAAATAATATGCCACCTCCTCCAGGAAGCATTCCCAAATTCCCCTGACTGGATTTTGTCTACTCTTCATGCTACTATAGAGAAACTAATGGGTATCTCTGTTATACCTGTAACCATCTGACTTATGTAAAAATATCCAAGAACATCTAATGACCCCATCAAACAATGAAGTGGCAGGATCTGTAGCCCATTCAACTCTAGGTCCTTAGCACTTAGCTCAGTAAAAGCATGATGAAAAAAAAAAAAACAACCCAAAACAATAACTGATAATGACAGCTAATACTCATTGGACACCTTCCAGATTCCAGAAAGAATCTGAGCACATTCGCATGTTCTTAATCACTTCCTCCTTACAGCAGCCCTATGTGGTAGGCATTATGATCTGTCCCAGTGTGCAGGTGAAACTGAGGCAGAGAGAAGCCATTGGCTGGTGGACACTTACCTGGCAGATGGCGGAACTGAGATCCCAATTTGTTCATGCTGGTTCAAGAGCCTAAACTTCGAATCACTGTGCTAAAATGGCCTCCCCTGACAGTTTTGCTGTCCTTATCTGCATTTGAATCCATCTCATCCATGCCTTTGACTCTGGGCTGCTCTCCCTTCCTCCATAAGGGCACCCTGAGGAGCAAGGTGCCACCCAAGACTGTGCATCTCCCCACCATCCTCAGGGTGGGGCTGGGACTCCTGCACCCAGCAGTGAGCACTGAGGCCAGGGAACCCTGAGTGAGTACAAAGCCCCTTCCTCACCAGTGCTGATGACTAGCTGCCCCACAAAAGGCAAGCTTAGGAAGCTCCACTCTCATGGACACTAAGTTGCTTCTGTTGACAATATATGGGAAGTCCCAGGGACAATTTTCTCCAGTGGAGTTCCCATTTGTGCAACTAAAAGTGTATGCACAGAGAAACAACATTGTCTTCCCCTTGGACAGTCCTGACCTGAAACTGTCTGAGAAAGCAAAGTGACACCTTGCCCGGCCACTATGCTTAAGCCTCACATCACGCATTGTAGAGTGGAAGAAAAGGAACTTTGCATCCTAACACTTTAAAGACACCCTGTCCTACATGAGCCTCATAATTTTGCTGTTTTGTAACTTTAAATACTTGATTCAACAATTTTATCTTTCAGTTACAGTCGACATTCAGTGTTACTTGTACTCTGCATTAGTTTCACGTGTACAGCATAGCGATTGGACAATCATATACTTAGAAAGTGTTCCTCCAATATTTCCAGTACCACCTGACACCATACATAGTTATACTTGCCATGAGTCCTCTCCACCCAGCCGCCCATCTCTGCCCCTCCTACAGGGCTGGATGAATGTTTCTTCTTTAACTGCTTGGTTGTCGGACTTCCATACGGTTCAATTTTCTGGCAGTTATGGTTGTTTTTGTTTTTAAATTTGTTGTTGTCTTTCTTTTGGCTGTGTGAGGAGGGACACTGTATCTATCTATTCCTCCATCTTGGTCAGAAGTCTCAATTTGTACTTCGTAATCCTTTCCTCTTTTTCACCTAGTACCCCAACCCACCTTTCATCTGGCAACCATCAGTCTGTCCTCTGTATCTATGAGTCTGTTTCTGTTTTATTGATTTTGTTCTTTAGATTCCACATAGAAGTGAAATCATATGGTATTTGTCTTTCTCTGACTTATTTCACTGAACATAATACCCTCTAGGTCCGCTCATGTTATCACAAATGGTAATATTTCATTTTTTTATGAGCTTCATAATTGTTTTTAAATAATGGCATAGCCCCTCCCCCCTAAGTTGCTGTCTTACTTTTATAACACTGACGCCTGCAGGTATATAATGATCCAAGTAGATATAATCATGGGGACACTGCTGATTTTCTACCAGTGAGAGTAGTGAAGAAACCTGTTGGGTATCCTTCTTTAAATACCTGCAATACACTTTATTCAGGGAACCCTGCTGTTCTGAAGGCTAGACTATTTTGTAAATACTGCAAGTCAAAATGCTGTTCTTAATGCTCATATTTGTTCGGACTTTCCCTTTGGCTGATCTCTTCCTATCATTAACACGTCAAAGGAACTGAAAGTGAGAAACACGGCTAGATTTACTGAGACTGGATTTTCTGTAAACTCCAGCAGTGTTCCCCATGGTGTTGGTATGTACCCCATCTCAGTAACTTTAGCTATGACATAGACCTACTAAATATCACTGAATCTCATAGAGAGAAAATGCCTTATCTTTTCCCATTTCACTTTCAAGCCTTCTGATTACACCAGGGGAAAGGTCTCACATTGATATTAGTATTTCTTTAACTGCTTTACTAGTAGCAAGCCCAACTATCCTCTTTTAAACAAAGATGGGGAAGCCTTGGAACATTCTAGCCACCTTAGGGAACAAAACTCAACAGCACTGTTGTTGTCAATCAATTTAGTTTTACGATACTTTCTAATTATGGCAACTAATGCTGGTTTTCCATTTAGGGTGGTTTTCAAATAAAATTGGTTTTTACAAATATGTATTTTAACTATATCTGCATAATGTGTGTTAGGTTTACAAATGCACAGCGTGCCTCTAGAAGGGTACACAAAAACAGACATCCGTGATTGCTCTGGGAAGGAAAGTGTATGGCGGGGTCACAGGCTGGGGAAGAAGAGAATAATTTCATTAAATATTCTTTGTCAATTTGAAGTTTGCATTATGTGAACATATTATCTATTCTAAAATATACACTGAAGGGAATACAAATAAGCCCACTTATTTATGAAAAAATTATCATTTTTAAGTGTGTTAACCAAAAATAGCAAAAGAATAATAGCAGAGGACATGCTGGGTTTGGGCAAATATCAGGAAGGTACCACAAGAACATCCGAAGCCTGGAAAACACTACCCTCAGAGAATGGGGGCGTGATGCCAACCCCAGAAGATGGCAGGGAGAGGTCCTCAGGCCTGTACCCAGAACAGGCACCCCTAGTTTCCTTACACATGGAAGCTGGTAGCTGTGGGCACTGAGATAGAATCTCTGATTTCAAAGCTTAGGAGGAGACTCCCAATGAATGGACTTGTGCCCAGGAAATCCATGTGACACTGAAGCCCCATTTAACCCAACCAGTCCTCTGGTCCATGTTCCTTGGAAAAATATGCTGAGTAACTTTCCCTTGCCCCTCTCCCTATGCCATTATCCTGTGGAGAAAGTCCCTGGGACTGCTGCCCTAGACCAACAGACCAGCTGTGTCACTTGACAGGTAGCAATTACCTCTGAAATGCTAAGTTATTTCCACTCACTGGTGGCTTTTACCCACCTTGTCAAGCTGCCCATGGACTACAAAGCACTTGAGCCCAACAGCACAGCCCATTAGGAGAACAAAGAAACAGCGGAGCTGTCCCACAGCAGCTTGGTCCTGAGCCTGGCAATGGCAGGCATGTGACAAATAAATGGATTAATGTGTCCAGAGGCTAGCTCTGGAAGACAGTGAGGTGGTAGATTGACTATGTAACCTTTCAGACCCTCCAGCCGGACTCAGTCCAAGAGCTTACCTACCCACTGCCCCCATGGCTGAGCCCTCACTTGTCCACGCGGCCTCCCTCCAGGTCCTTCAGTGGACCCTGATGAACAGAGAGATGTGTACTTCCACCCCTCCCCACCCACTCTGTCATGCATCCATTCAGGAATGATTTGTGGGGTCTAACCAAAGGCAAGGAAGCTAATCTACAGTCCTGCATGCCTGTGCATGGAGCATCTACAAGCACGCAGGTAAACAGCGCCTGTTAGACACCGGCTCCACCCAGAACCTGTTAGAGACCTGGGATGTGCCTCCAGATAGCTGGGTGATCCAGCAGCCCATGAAGAACATGCCTACCATAGCATCTTATCTGCTGGTGGGTGTCAGCCCACATGTTTCCTCATTTCAGGACAGATGCTTTCAGAGAGATGGCATGGTGACAATCGAACACCGAAAATGGGTATAGTTCCTTGACTGGAAGAGATGCCGCTGGTTGCAGAGACAAGCAGGGTGTGGGGGCCCCTGCTGAGTCAGGCACTCACCACTGGTCCAGTGGGTCTCCAGCACAGAAGTCATCTCTGGAGAGAAGATTTCCATCCAATATGGAAGCATCATATCTCATTAAAGCTAAGACCCCATCCATCATCAGATACATCCTAATTTCTACAATGTGGGGGGACATATGCTCCTTAGAATCTGTGGTTAAATGATAGTTTCATATTTTTAACCTAAGTGAAAGCCCATTCTTTAAAAAAAAATTCACTGAAGCTCTTCCACTGTCCCTCTAAGCTCCAGAGGGAGCAAAGCCAGCTCTTCAAAAAGACAGTTCTGCTGGCTCATTCGGTGTTCTTCAGTGCCTGACAAGAACTGTACATGTGCAGGAACTAGTGTCTTTGCAGAGTGCTTGGGGTTGACAGAAAGGTGCAAGGCGAATAGGGATTTATGGACTCGATGGTTCCACTTAATCAGCGTGTGACATCCTCCTAGACTGAGGCAGAAAACTCCTTATGAAGATGAGTCTACATGGACAGGGACCTGTGTGCACTTGACAAGCACAGATCAGTGTGTGTCGCACACTGACCACTTTGTTAAAGATGATTCAAGCCTTCTGCATGAACTACTTCCCTCACCTCTGTCTTTGGTGTTACTTCTCCCAAAGTTTGTCCTTAAGGATTAATTTCTTGACTGAAGTGAGCTGGATACAGTGCTAGACACTATTCTGTGTTTTTTATTCGTTCTTATTTAGACGGTTGTCTCTGGGGCAAACACTATATCTTCTTTGTCTTACACCATCCCCAGAACACCATCCACACTGAGCAAATAAATAAGCAGTGGAGTGGAGCCTAAAATTTACAGAATGTGCTCATCTATCAAAATGCTGACACTAGAGCAGAGTCAATTATCACATATTAACTTGCTCTTGCTGGCATTTCAGTGCATTTAAAGAAGATTCACTTCCCTTCACAATGCTCCCATGCCCCCCACCCACCACTGAAAACTAGCAAAACAGAGAACACTTTACACAAGACTCAGCTTCCCCCAAGACTCTAAAAACTATCAGAAAAGGCACAGCTTGTATCTCTTTATAAAAGATGAAGACCCTGAATATTATCTCACTCCCAACCTTTTGTGGATGATAGCACCCTAAATATAATCTTATATCAGGGGAAGCATTCCCACATACACTGCCTTAATTGATTTTTACAAGATTGTAAAGCAGGTCAGGCATCATTCCCATTTTAAAGGTGAGCAAACTTACAGCCAGAGCTGTGAATGACTTTTTATCAGTGGGGAGAGAACAAAAGTGAAAATAAAATCGAAGCAGAGCTGAAAGGAGAATTTAAGGCCAGGACCCTCGTCTCATGGAACTACTTTTGTAGCAATTAATTAACTCCTCAGCCCCATCGGGTGACAGGAGTTGGGCCAGAAACTAATCGTTTTGATTCTAAGAGTACTGACAGTGATAACAGGCGTGTTGGTAGTGAAATGGTAGGGGTAACAGTGGCAACAGTAGTAACATTACTGCCTTATCTTTAGGCACCATGAAAGTTCCAGGCACTATCATATACAGTGTTGCATTCACTCTCCGAAACAACCTCCTGAGTTACTGCAGGTGCCCTCCTGTGCCGAGGAAACTGAGATTCAGGAAGATCACTCAACTTTGAATCACACAGCATCCATTTGACCATTTCCAGCCTCTGGCAGGTCCTATCCTAGTTCCCTTGTCAGCGTGGTCTCACTTTGCCTACCTGGCCAAGCAGCTAGTTTACCCCATCCTGCAAGCAAGCCCAGCTGCTACTGTGGGGAGGAAACTGGGAGAGGAGAATCAGGCAAGATGGGCAGATGAGGTAAGCTTTCGTAAAAGGATCTTTGAAAATACCTAAGGGGAGGGTCCCACCACAGAGGGCTGGGCTCTCCTTGGTGGCCAGACCTGGGCTGGTTCCCAAGAGGGACTTCAGTTGAGATCAAGGGAGGTGCAGGCTCTGTCTCTTGGTCTCTCCGGCCAATGGTGTCACTCTGGTTGTATCACCCTGCCTTCAGGCACTGTTTGTCAAATCCTGGGTCATCTCTGTCCACCTACAGAAAGAAGTATCTCCTTTGGGTTGAGGGTAAAGCTATTAATTTTCCATTTTCCATCGATCTGGGCCTCTGGGCCCAGGAAGTCATCCCTATGGGCTTAGCAGGGACAGGTCACGTGAGATGCGCCACCAGCAACTCTGCAACTCCACTTTTGGAAAACACAGTCCACCATGGTGGGTACAGATGCTCTTTGGCCAGGTCTACCCAGTGGGCACTGGCTTTCTGGTGGCAAGCTGTGCAGAGCAGGGTTGGAGCACTTGGCTGGAAATGCACACATGCGTGCACACACGTGTGCCAGGGACCTCTGGTCCTGGTTTTCATTAACTTGCCTTGTGACCCCATTTCACTCTCCTTTTGGGGCTCCAATGTTCACATCTGTTAAAGAGTGGGGGCAGCAGGCAGGGAGGGGCATCATATCACCTGCCACTCAACTTGTGGAACTCAGGAATAAAGTGAGAACATGGGTTTTAAAGGACCTTAGAAATTCTCAACACTTTTGCAATTAATGTATATTACTTGAGTGATAATCAAGGATAAAACACACAGAGAGAAATGTTCTGGAAATTATGGAAACAGAATTCAAATGGGGAAGTATTACTTTAGCATAGCTGGCAATTCACAACCAGACCCCTGAGCTAATTGTTCTCTTAGAAATATGAAGGGGGAAAGGGAAGGTAAGTCAGACCCTGAGAAGTAGAGCTGTCAGTATGCTTGATGTTATATAAAACCTACCAAGACTCAGCTGAGAATTTTAGCAGAATCCAAATGTGCTATAAAGAAAAAAAGGCACGGCTCCCATCTCTAAGGTTCACAGCTAAGCTGGCTTAGAATCACACATGCCAAGGTTAAAAATAAAAAGCAGCCATCCCTGAGTGACATGAGCTCTGGGCAGGAAGCCTGAGGTATGATGCTTATGGTGGAATGGGGAGAGGGGAGTGCAGAGACTACACAGGGTGCAGGTGTTTATTGGAGGGCACAATATCTAACAGCCAGATACTTTTGTTATTTTGCACTTAAAAAGCACTTTACATTGGCAAAGGGTTTCATAATAATCTCCAGACCTTCCCCCGAGGAAACCCTGCCATTCATTAGAGTATGACCATGGCTGATACACCCAAGACTCTGCTGTCCGATGATGCATTGGGCTCCCCCACCCTGGGGTCTGGGTCCCACTCTGTCCTTGCTCACTGCATATGCCCAGGTGGGATGCCAGCTTGGAAAGCACTAGACCTGCCATTCTGGGCCACCTTATTCCACTGAGCCAACATAATGCTGCCAGGGCCACCTGTAAGCCAGCTATCCCAGCTGGGCTCCACTGGAGACAGACTATGCCTGTCTACCTCCTGAGGGAGGTGCAGGTCCCACCCCTTGCCCCCACAACCATGACCAGTGAAGGCTAACTGGCAAAGGTGACAAGTCAGCCCTGTTGCCTCCATTCTTGCAAATCCAGGACCCCCTATTATGAGCCCAGTGGCGTCCTTCTAATGAAGTTGTCCTTTGCCCAATATACTTAGGACTTTTTATTTCCTAAAGGTTTACTTTTATAATTTCTTTTTAAAACTTATTTAAAAATTTAAATTAGCTTCACCTACTGTGCAGCTACCATGTTACCTACCCCTTCCCAGTTCCATTACTATGCAGACATAGCTATAAAGTCTTCACAGGGCCAGGGGAATGGTCAGGAGAATTCTGTGAACCATGTGTTATGGGAAGACCATACATTACACCAGCCCCCAGGATACCCTGATCAGCCCATACAGGAGTTGGGAGGTAAATGGATATTGAACAGCAGAGACTGTCACCTTCCAGAGGGAGGTGACATGCTCAGACTATGCCCAGACACCACAGCCTGGTGACTCTCATCCCCAGCAGTGCAAGGGAGGAGTGGGAGAAGTCTACATATGACTGGCTACCCCACGACTCTGGCCAATCTTCACTGAGTGCCCACCAGTATCCCCAACTCCCCATCCTGGTGGCTGGTCTAGAAGCATCACCCAGCATTGCACTTCTAAAGCACTTTAGGAAGGCCTACGGAGGCAGACAAGGCAGGGACTGCTTCCCTACCCAGTGTGATGAATGAAAAAAACGAGGCTCAAAGAGTTTTAGGAGTTTTAGGAATTTGCTGGAGCTAAGTGACAGAACCTCAAATGCAGGCTTCCTTTCACTATTTTAAGACCACTAACTCAGGGTCAGAGGGATAGGGCCTCAGTCCAGTTACCGCAGCAAACACCTACAGCTGGAAATGAGCCTGTAGAGAACTTTCTCATCCCAGCACCTCCGTGGATGCCCTCTCATTCGGCCTGAACTACGGCGACCTTGCCCAAGCACCAAGCCCTGTCGCAAGAGGGTCGTCCTGTTCTAACTTTGCATCCTTCTCAGGGTCCTTTAGATGCCAGAAAAGACATGAGGACAGTCAGGAAAGGGCTGTGTGTAGGTAGTGCGTGTTCTTCCTGACCCTTCCCTGAGCACCTTGCGCCACCAAAGGCTGGACCCGGAGTCAGCTCCCCCGGCTCACTCTGAGGCTGGGCTCCAGCCCTCCCTTCCCTCCAGGCGACTCCAGTGACAACGGCCCTTTGCCAGTCAAGAAAAAGCCTGTCCAGAGGGGAAAAACGTTAAATTCTGGGTAAATTCATCCTCTAATATCCTCCAACGTTCCAGTTTGAACCCACACAACAAGCCGGGTAAAGGGGGAGAGAAAACGGAAGGGTGGCTGTGAGAATGGAGCCGGTTGGGAACCGGGCGCTGCGAGGGACTCCCCTCCTTACCTGTACCAGTCCAGCCCGCGTCCGTAGTTCCTGTCGAAGAAGTGGGGCTCCGTGCCCAAGGCCCGCACGTCCGGGTGCACGCGGATAAACTCCAGCACGGCTCTCGTGCCTCCCTTCTTCACGCCCACAATGAGGGCCTGGGGCAGCCGCTTGGTGCCCAGCCTGGTGGAGCCGGAGAGATTGGAAGAAGCCGGGAGGCGCGGGCGGGGTACAGCGGCTGCAGGTGCGCTCGGAGTCGGCCCCAGGGGATCGCAGGGACGGGACTTCTGAAGTTTCTGGCCGTCCGCGCTGGGGCCGCGGAGGCAGCGGGGCGCGCCGAGGAGGCGGCTCCGACCGAGGTCGTCGCAGCAGCACAGGAGGTTGTAACAAAGGTAAGTGCAGGAGAGCGACAGTGTGAAGGCGAAAAGCAGCCTACGCGCCCTTCGCGGCTGAGGTGGCCCCGCGCGGCCCAGGACCCTATAGGCCATGGCTCCATGGGCCCGCGCCGGGGGGCATGGTTTCCGAGGGGGCGCCGGCGGCGGAGCTCCTGGGGCCCTGCGGCCGCCTAAAAGGCTGGAGCAGCTCTGCCCGGGCCACGTGAGTCGCACGTGGGGAGCTCCGTCTTTTCCAGGAACCGCCGGCCAGGACGCGCACCAAGCCCGGGGGGCCGGGGGGCGGCGGCTCCTCGGGGGACAGGCGGCAGCGCCTCCAACATCGCCCAGTCCTAGACCACAGGGCTCCAGGCGGCGGGGCGGCTCCCGGCGCTTCTCGCCTCTTGGACGCTCTGGATTCCTAGCGCACCCGGCGCCTGAAGCCCCATTTCCGAACCCCGGAGGTCGCCCGGCGGTGCGGGCTGGCGGCGGGCCGCAAGGTGGCGCTGGTGAGGGCCGCGGTAGGGCTCCTCGGGAAAGGCCGAGGCGAGCGCGCTGCGGGCTCTATTTAAGGAGTCGCCTGACGTCAGCCGCGCGGGTCCCCGGTGTCCGCGCCTTGACCGGGGACCTGGCCCGCCCCGCATCTTCTTATCCTTCCCAGGACGCACACCCCAGGCCCTCCTCAACAAGGCCGCACCCTAGGGAGCTCTGGCCAGCTTGTGGTGGGGTGGGGACAGGGTGTGGAGGCATTTACTTCTTCAGGAAGCTGGACACTCCCACTACGCAGGCCTCCGGACACCGAGGGGTGGGAGCCCATGTCGAAATTGTACCAATATTCGGACCCAGACTTGGACTGAGAACAGACGCAAGCACTCCACACCGATAAACGGTCCCAGCGCGCTGACACACGCAAGCACAAACACAGGTACAGACGTACCCTGACTGGGACACACCACCACACCCACATGGGGTGGGGAGGGAGAAATCTCCTAACCTGGGCAAAGAAACACGGACACGGACACTCCCCCCCCCCCCCCCCCCCCCCCCCCCCATCTCACCAAACAAACACAGAGCCTGGAATCGGACATCGTCCCTTGAGCACATACGTGCGCGGGACGGGGGACACCCGTGCGAGATGGGGACACGTTCTAGACCGGCTGCGTGGAAGAGCAGAGCATGAGTGAGATTCCGTGACTAGTGAGGGAGCTCCTTAGCCGTGTCCCCCGCCCCGCGCTGACTCACACCCAGGCGGCTTGATCCTTCTCACACCCATGACGCGTGCGCCCCCACCCTACTGTCACTCCATCTCTCACTGGACCTGGGGGAGAGCCAACCCCGAAGGAGCGGACTCAGCGCAAGTGGGTTCCCTCTTAGCAGCCGCTCCCTAGCGGCGGACTGCTCCCTGGGGAAGCTATTCGGGGTCCCATAGGATCCCTAAGTCCAAGACTTCTTCTCTCAGTGGCACAAGGAGGAGGAAAGGGAGGGCAGAGAGGACTTAGGAGCATTTCCACTTCGAATGATTCCTAAGTGACTGCCCACAGGGCAATTCTCAGTGACTATCATCAGAGCAAATTGAGTGACCAACCCAGTACTTCCCTAAGTGATCACACTAGTTAGTGGTCTTCGGAACAGGTCTAAACGACCATGGTCCAGAAAGCAGCTAAGTTGTAAGTCCATGACAGGGCCAAGCCACCATGCCCAGGTGGTCACCAAGTGAGTACCCCCATAGAATGTCTGAGTGACCACCATCACTCCGCAATCCTCCCTCTACATGCTCATACACACACAACTGAGCATCCTTCAAGGAATAACCAACCAGGTTCTGCGGACCTTAGCCCAAGTCAGGGTGTAGTTTGTGCCTAAACCAGGCCCATTTATGGAAGGAAATCTTAGGCCAGGGGTGTCAAATGTAATTTCAACTACTTAACAGTTAAGGAGTAGTTACTTTTATTACAGCCCTAAAATTATTTCGGCTCTTTGAAGGCAACAGAGAGGCTGACGTGGCCCCCCGTGAAAATGAGTTTAACACCCCTGCCTTAGGCTATTCCCTCTACTGCAGATAATAATGACTACCAACTTTGTTTCAAGCACTCAGCATGCATTAACTCATTTAATATTCACCACAACCTATTATGTTGTTCCCATTATCCTCAGATCACTTTGCTTCTTTAATCCTAATAGTAGCTAACCTTTGTGGAGTATTTGTTTTGTGCCAGTAGTGTGCAAATCACGTGACATGCGCTGCCTTGTTTATCTCCAAAGAGAGAGACGTACTGTTGTAATTCCTCATTTACAGACAGTGTGATTAAGGTTTAATGAACATATCCTCAGTAATTGACAGAGGTGGGATTAAACTCAGGCCATCCCACTACAAGATTCAAGCTCTTCATTACAGTGCTTTGCAGTTCCCTAACTTCCATTGACCATTCTTCATGTGATTCCATCCTAGAGCTGAACTAATTCATCTAGATTATTTCTAAAAGCTGATACTTGGGACTGAAGGAGGAATTACAGGTATAGATGGAAAGGTTACACAGGACTCAGATCTCTCTTCTGTAAACTATTCCTAGTGATGCCCCCTGTGACTGTGTTATCTTTTTTCTTATAGCCGCATCATACTGCTGACACCTCAAGCTTGCAGACAATTCATATCTCTAAATGCTTCATGAAATTACTGCTGATTAAAGCACATCAGCTCCACACTGTGCTTGTATAACGGGCTTTTGTGGACCGAATATATAGGTCCTTGCACATTTGACCTGAATGAATTGTATCTGGTTTCATCAGTTCACCACTTCTTCTTAAAAACAACAAAAAAGTCTATTTACATCTTGAATCATGATATAGCTCTTATGTATTCAAAAAGAGAAAGTAGAAAGATTAAATCCCAACAGCTTTACCCTTGATGTCAGGAGTACCTGGGAGAAGTGAATTGATATCCCTGATCCTCAGTTTTCTCACCTGTAAACTGGGGAGTTATGATTAACTTCAAAAACCTCTTTGGGTTCTGATGTTACATAATTCTATGGTTCTATTATTCAAGGTATGAACCCCTCTATTGGCATCATGTCATCTCCACATTTGATTACAATTTAATTAATTCCTTACTAAAATTGTTAATAAAATGTCAAAACAAATATGTTGAAAGGAGTTCTAATACATACTTTCACATTGTGAACCTGCTATTTCTGCCCTTCATTGTTAAAATTACAAGGTTAAGTGTAGATTAATCCACTCTGACAAGCACTTTATTATTGGTGGGACAAAACATGAATATAGTCTCTGCTTGGCTCCATTTAAAAATTTTTATCTTAAAATTTATAAATTCTGAAATTCTTGGGTATTCAGAAACATCAGAACTATGCAGATTTGTGTCTTCAAATTTCCATGCAGAGTTATGACCACGAGTTAGGTAGAATTTTTCAGGGAGTGAGACAGGAGACATGTCTGCTCATTTTCTCCTGCCCCTCTTTTTACAGTAGTACCATGATTTTCCTTTGGGGAATCAGGGATGATTATGTTGGGTTATATGGTTTGTCAAAGACACCCACTTAAACTAGATATATTCCTTTTTCTATCACCTGGAAGGAGATGAAAATGACTCAGGGCTGGTATGGCTCCACAGTGTTAGGGACCCAGCCTCCACCATGTGTCTCCTTCACTCCTAAATGGCTGTGTGGTCCAAGATGACTTACTTTGTGGACAAAGATAAGGAAGAAATGACAGAGACATGCCCTTTGATGACATTTCCTAGAAGTTGCCTTCATTACTGCCACTTATGTTCAGGTGGTGAGAATATTGTCTCAAGACTTTCTAGCTCCAAGAGAGCCTTTGAAATGTAGTCCACTTGGGTTGATAGATGCCTGGATAATATTTGTGTGTTTTTTACGCAGAAAGAACTGAAGAAAAGTTATGGAGGGCAACTAGTAATCTCTACTATCCTTGGAGAAAGGTATCCCCTCATTCTTTTCCTGTATGGCTTGTGTGGGCTGATTCTAGTTCAAGGACAGACATGTGACCAAGCCCTGACAATTATAATTTTCTAATCATACTTCACTGAAAGCAAGTTAAATCTTTCCAGTGAGGATCAACCACAAGACTTTTGAAATTATTGGAAAAGAGAAACTTTTTCTTCTAAGATGATGAGCTAGTACAAAATAAGCCTGAAGCTTTGAGTGGTCACCTCTGCCATCAGGAGGGGAAACCCAGGGGCTGAGCAAACACAAGGGAAAGCAGGACTGAAAGATAGAGACTCAGATAGTATCCTTTGAACCTCTGATTCTAACCATGCCTAGAATCCATGTGTCCTGACCGACACAAAAACACTTGCTACCTGTTACAAAGAATGGTGGGCCATTTTAATAAAAAATGGTGGAGGTGAGGTAGAAACTCATTTTGAAGGATATGCACAGACTAGGCCTGGAATCACTCAAAACCTGAAGCAGTTATAGGATCCAGCTGTTTTCTCTATCTTCTCTACTGTTCTTTATTCCTTACTTATTTTCTTCTCATTTATAACTGCCTTCCCCTCACCCACCCACCCACACTTTATTTATGAATTAGTAAGGGTTACTGAGTAGCAAGCAACAGAAATGAGCTTTGGTTAATATAAGCAAAAAGAAGAATTCAGAATAACTCAGAAAAAGAACTTCGAGAGAGCTCACAGAATTAACAAGAAGCTGGGGAACTGGGTGCATCACAAAATGGTAACCATGGAATGAATTTCTTCTCTTCCCTTTCTGAGTGTTTGTTGCCTCTTTTGCATCAGTATTACCATGAATCTCCCTTCTCACTGTGATACTCAGCATTTAAGACCTTGAATTTGAAAATAATAAAACAAGGATGTTTTCTTTCCCTAAAGTCTTTGGACCAATCAAGCCCAATTATTCAGTTTTAATTCAAGTTTCAAAAATTTGCCCAAGAGCTGAGTTTTGTAAAATGTGAGAAAATGTTCCAAAAAGTGTGGTTCTTATAAAGCAAAGGACTGTGAAATGGAGTCACATGGTCTGCAGGGATTGTATGAGGTGCAAAGTTCCCATCTGAGCCAAGGACAAATGTGAATGATATTCTACATTTAGGAGGGAGGTCAGGAGTGAGGATGAGATTTTACACACACTTGGTACCCTGAATAAAATCAGAGGGCAAAGGTTCAAAGAACCAGATCTACAAGAACAGAAACCATGGTTGAGTTTAAGTACATTTTAAAATTCTAAACCTTTTGTCATCTCTATGTTAGTTTACTTCTGCTATCGGCAATTATAATCAAAATAATGATAGGTTCTACTTATTGAGCATTTTCTCAGCCCTAAGTATGGGGCCAATTACTTAGATGTATTACCAAATTTAATCTTCTCAACAAAGCAGTAAGATAAGTATTATTATGATCTCTACTTTATAAACTAGGAAACTGTGTGAAATAGGTTGAGTTTTCCATGTTCTCACAGATGCTGCGGGCTGGAGAATAGAAACAGTATCTAGAAGCATGAACAGGAGATTGATGATCAGTTTTCCCATAATTCCCTTGGGCCAGCATTGTTTCCAGCCCCCATCTCCCGTCCTATATTATTTAACCCACAGTGTCTTGTACTCGCCCTGTCTTACCATCTTGCTTTCCTAATGAGATGGAAACTCCCTGGAGGCAGGGACCAAACAGCTACTTCAAAATCAGCCTGGTACTTGGAATTTGGGCTGCATATTCATGTTGAGACCCCATTGGTTCTTTTATCTCTTCTCTCCCTCTTGATGGATCACAAAATGTTACTTTGTGAGAGCTTCCCAGGAAGAACTAATATTCCATTTCAAAATAGACCCAGAGTGGATTATTTATCATGTTGGGGAAGATACTAAACCTGTTCATTTGTTCAATAATAGGTAGGAATGGCATGGGGTCCTCCCTCTTCTTGTCTTTAGCCAAATGGAAGCAGAAAGAATGCAACTACTGGTGTTGCCACCTGCCATTTATCCATTTCCTGAAATACAGATCTTAGCGGTATAGGGTGGGATGAGTGGAAAAGCACCTAGCTACAGAGAGATCCATTTGTTTGCTTCTGTTGCATTTTTGTTTACCTTCAAAAGTTTTATCATAGAAATAATATATTCTTTTTTTTATTTTAATCATTGTTCAAGTACAGTTTTCTCCCCCCTACTCCCATTCCAGCCCACCCACCCAACCCTCCCCCCTTCCCCCCATTACCCCCCACCCCTAGTTTTTGTCCATGTGTCCTCCAAATTTGTTCCTGTAATCCCTACCCATTCCCCCCTGAAATTCCCTCTTCTCTCCCCTCTGGCCACTGTCAGACTATCCCCTATTTCAGTGTCTTTGGTTATATTTTGCTAGTTTATTTTGTTTTGTTTTGTTGTTTAGATTCCTGTTAAAGGTGATTATCATGTGGTATTTGTCTTTCACTGCCTGGCTTGTTTCACTTAGCATAATGTTTTCCAGCTCCATCCATGCTGTTGCAAAGGGTAGGAGCTCCTTCTTTCTTTCTGCTGCATAGAATTCCATTGTGTAAATGTACCATAGTTTTTTGATCCATTCATTTACTGATGGGCATCTAGGTTGCTTCCAGCACCTAGCTATTGTAAATTGTGCTGCTATGAACATCGGGGTGCAAAGGTTCTTTTGTATTGGTGTTTTAGTGTTCTTAGGATAGAGTCCCAGCAATGGAATTGCTGGGTCAAAAGGAAGATCCATTTTTAGTTTTCTGTGGAAGTTCCAAACTGCTTTCCATAGTGGTTGTACCAGTCTGCAGTCCCACCAACAGTGCACTAAGGACCCCCTTTCTCCACAGCCTCTCCAACACTTGTTGTTTGTTGCTTTGTTTATGATGGCCATTCTGACTGGTGTGAAGTGGTATCTCATTGTGGTTTTAATCTGCATCTCTCTGATGGCTAGCGATATTGAGCATCACTTCATGTGTCTTTGGATTTTCTGTATGTCCTCCTTGGAGAAGTGTCTGTTCAAGTCCTTTGCCCATTTTTTAATTGGGTTGCTTGTCTTCTTAGAGTAGAGTCGTGTAAGTTCTTTATATATTTTGGAGATTAAACCCTTGTTTGAGGTATCATTGGCAAATATGTTTTCCCATACAGTTGGTTCTCTTTTTATTTTGATACTGTTTTCCTTAGCTGTGCAAAAGCTTTTAATTTTGATGAGGTCCCATTTGTTTATTCTTTCCTTTATGTCCCTTGCTCTAGGAGACAAGTCAGTGAAAAAGTTTCTGCATAAAATATCTGAGATTTTCCTACCTACGTTCTCTTCTAGGACTTTAATGGTGTCACGTTTTATATTTAAGTCTTTTATCCACCTTGAATCTATTTTTGTATAAGGTGTAAGTTGGTGCTCGAGTTTCATTTTTTTGCACGTAGCTGTCCAGTTCTCCCAACACCATTTGTTGAAGAGGCTATTTTTATTCCATTTTATGTTGCTGCTTCCTTTGTCAAATATTAATTGACCGTAGAGGCTTGGGTTTATTTCTGGGCTCTCTGTTCTATTCCATTGGTCTATGTGCCTGTTTTTATGCCAGTACCAGGCTGTTTTGATTACAGTGGTCTTGTAGTATAGTTTAGTGTCAGGTATTGTGATTCCTCCTACTTTACTCTTCTTTCTCAAAATTGCAGCAGCTATTCGGGGTCGTTTATGGTTCCATATAAATTGTTGAAGTGTTTGTTCTATGTCTGTGAAATATGCCATTGGTACTTTAATAGGTATTGCATTGAATGTGTAAATTGCTTTTGGTAGTATGGACATTTTAATGATATTAATTCTTCCAATCCATGAACACGGTATATGTTTCCATTTGTTTGTGTCTTCCTTGATTTCTCTCCTCAGTGTTATGTAGTTTTCTGAATACAGGTCTTTTACCTCTTTGGTTAGGTTTATTCCTAGGTATTTTATTTTTCTTTTTGCTATTTCAAATGGAATTTTTTTCTTGATTTCTGCTTCTGCTGTTTCATTGTTGGTGTACAGAAATGCCTTTGATTTCTGGATATTGACTTTGTATCCCGCTGTTTTACCAAATTCATTTATTAGGTCAAGTAGTTTTTTGGTGGAGTCTATAGGATTTTCTATGTAACCTATCATGTCATCTGTGAACAGTGACAGTTTTGTTTCCTCCTTTCCGGTTTGGATGCCTTTTATTTCTTTTTCTTGTCTGATTGCTGTGGCTAGAACTTCCAGTACTATATTGAATAGAAGTGGTGAAAGTGGACATCCTTGTCTTGTTCCTGTTCTTAGTGGAAAAGATTTTAATTTTTGCCCATTGAGTACAATGTTGGCTGTAGGTTTCTCATATATGGCCTTTATTATGTTGAGGAATGCTCCCTCTATTCCCACTGTACTGAGTGTTTTTATCATAAATGGGTGCTGTACCTTATCAAATGCTTTTTCTGCATCTATTGATATGATCATGTGGTTTTTGTCTTTGCTTTTGTTTATGTGATGTATTACATTCACTGATTTGCGAATATTGTACCATCCTTGCATACCTGGATTGAATCCCACTTGGTCATGGTGTATGATCTTCTTAATGTACTGTTGGATGCAGTTTGCCAGTATCTTGTTGAGGATTTTAGCGTCAATGTTCATCAGCGATATTGGCCTGTAGTTTTCTTTCTTTGTTGTGTCTTTATCTGATTTTGGAATTAAGATGATGTTGGCCTCATAAAAAGAGTTTGGGAGTCTTCCATCTTTTTGGATTTTTTGAAATAGTCTGTGAAGGATAGGTGTTAGTTCTTCCTTAAATGCTTTGTAGAATTCTCCTGTGAAACCATCTGGTCCAGGGCTTTTGTGTGTTGGGAGTTTTTGGATTACTGCTTCAATTTCTTTTGCTGTTATTGGTTTGTTCAGGCTTTCTGCTTCCATTTTGTTGAGTTTTGGGAGGTTATATTTTTCTAGAAATTTGTCCATTTCATCTAGGTTTTCAAATTTCTTGGCATACAGCTCTTTGTAGTAATTTGTTACAATCCTTTGTATTTCTGTGGTATCTGTTGTAATCTCTCCTCTTTCATTTCTGATTGTGTTTATTTGGGTTTTCTCTCTTTTTTTCTTGATGAGTCTGCTTAAAGGCTTGTCGATTTTGTTTATCTTTTCAAAGAACCAACTCTTGGATTCACTGATCTTTAGAATTGTGCTTTTAGTCTCTATGTCATTTAATTCTGCTCTGATCTTGGTTATTTCCTTCCTTCTGCTTGCTCTGGGCTGTCTTTGTTGTTGTTCCTCGAGTTCTTGTAGACGTAGGGTTAGGTTGTTTGTTTGAAATGTTTCTAACTTTTTTAGGTGGGCCTGTATCGCTATGATCTTCCCTCTCAGGACTGCCTTGGCTGTGTCCCATAAGTTTTGGGTTGTTGTGAGTTCGTTTTCATTTGTTTCCAAAAACCGTTTGATTTCTTCCCTAATATCATTCTTGACCCATTCATTGTTTAATAGCATGCTGTTTAATCTCCTTGAATTTGAGTGTTTTGGGTTTTTTTCCTTGGGGTTGGTTTCTAGTTTCAGTCCCTTGTGATCCGAGAAATTGCTTGGTATGATTTCAATTTTTTTGAAATTGTTGAGGCTTGGTTTGTGTCCTATCATGTGGTCAATCTTTGAAAATGTTCCATGTACATTTGAAAAAAATGTGTATTTAGCTTCTTTGGTATGGAGGGTTCTGTAAATATCGGTAAAGCCCAGTTCATCTACTGTATTGTTCAATGCCTCAATATCTTTGTTGATATTTTGTTTGGAAGATCTGTCCATTTTTGATAGAGGGGTGTTAAAATCCCCCACAATAATTGTGTTGCTGTCCATATCTTTCTTGAAGTCCTCTAAGATTTTCTTTGTGTATTTGGGTGCTCCTATGTTGGGTGCATATATATTTACAATATTTATGTCTTCTTGGTGAATTCTTCCCTTGAGTATTATGAAATGACCTTTTGGGTCTCTCTTTATGGGCCTTCTTTGGAAGTCTATTTTGTCAGATATGAGTATTGCTACCCCGGCTTTTTTTTCCTGTCCATTTGCTTGGAAAATTTGTTTCCAGCCCTTCACTTTCAACCTGTGCAGATCTTTTATCCTGAGGTGGGTCTCTTGTAGAAAGCATATGTGGGGGCCATGTTTTCTTATCCAATCAGCTATTCTATGTCTTTTGATTGGAGCGTTTAATCCATTTACGTTTAAGGTTATTATTGATAGGTACTTATTCATTGCCTTTTATGTACGTGTGATCCTCTCTCACTCTCTCTTTTCCTTTCTTTCCTTAAAGCAGTCCCTTCAGCATCTCTTGCAGAGCTGGTTTAGTGGAGGTGTATTCTTTTAGACTTCTTTTGTCTGAGAAGCTTCTTATTTGGCCTTCTATCTTAATTGAGAGCCTTGCTGGGTAAAGTAGTCATGGTTGCAGGCCTCTGGTTCTCATTACTTGGATTATTTCTTGCCATTCTCTTCTGGCTTGGAGTGTTTCCATTGAGAAGTCAGCTGTTAGCCTTATTGGGGCACCCTTGTATGTTACTTCCTTTTTCTCCCTTGCTGCCTTTAAGATTCTCTCTCTGTCTTGAAATTTTGCCATTTTAATTATGATGTGTCTTGAGGTGGGCCTCTTTGGGTTCCTCCTGATTGGGACTCTCTGTGTTTCCTGTATTTGTGTGACTTTTTGTCTCATCAAATTAGGGAAGTTTTCCATCATCACTTGTTCAACTAGGTTTTCTATCCCTTGTTCTTCTTCTTCTCCTTCTGGTATCCCTATTATGCGGATATTATTACGTTTCATATTGTCTTGCATTTCTCTTAATCCCTCTTCATTTTTTTCTGAGCCTCTTTTCCTTTTCTTGCTCTTTCTGGGTGTTTTCTTTTATTTTGTCCTCTATCTCGCTGATCCGATCTTCTGCTTCATCGATCCTGCTTTTCATTCCTTGTACTGTGTTCTTCAGTTCAGAAATTGTATTCTTCATTTCCTCTTGGCCCTTGTTGAGAGTTTCTATTTCCTTTTTTATGCTGATGTAGTTTTCGTTGAGTTCATTGTTGCTTCCCTGTAGACTCTCGTAGCTCATTGTGAGCTCATTGAGCTTCCTGACAATCACTGCTTTGAATTCAATATCTGATAGTTGAATTGCCTCTGTTTCATTTAGCATTCTTTTTGAGGCTTCCTCCTTTCCTTTCATTTGGGGATTATTTCTTTGTCTTCCCATTGTTTGTGAGACTCTTCTTGTTCGTCTCAGCTTCTTATATTGATCTCTTCTGGCTCCCTGGGTTTATGATGTGAACTTCTTTAGTAGAGTAGCAGTGAGTTTCTGTGGTGCTGTTTCCTTGACCCCCCAAGCTCGCTGGTCTTGGGCTGTCGTTTAAGTTGGCTTTGTGTTTGCCTTTGGGTTTTGATTGTTGTTGAGTCTTTCTTTGGTGGTTCCTTCCTGCCAGCTGGTTAAATGTGGGTCACTCTGTCCACCACTTTCTGTATTTTGCTGTGCTGGTGAGGGCAGGTTGTGTTGAAGCTGGTTCTTCTGTGTGTACAAGGTTTAAAGAAATCTTGTTCAGTTGTTTGTATTGGGTACTGTCTCTACTGTTTAGTTGTATTTCCAGATAAGTCCTGGATTGAGGTTTGTGTGGTTACTACTTCCTCCTTCACCTTCTGCTGTTATCTGTTAGTGGTTCCTTTGTTGTTGGGTTTCCTCTTCCAGTGGGTATCCTGGTGTTCACCTCCTCCACCTAATCTTTTTTGTCATCGGTTGGAGGGGGAAGGCAAAATGGTTTAAGACAGCAACAGAGAATTCTATGCTATTTACAATAGTAGCAAGTAGGGAAGATATAGGAGATCCTTTCACTATGTATAGTGTTAACCGTGGTCTTCCACCCAGCTAGCTGATTTTTAGAAAGGATGGAAAGAAGATAAGACTCTTGTTGGGGGAGGAAGGATTGTGAGTTAGATCTATAAAGCAGAGAGGTTGTGGGCGGTCAGATTCTGGGGTAAGGTGAGAGTAAAGGATAGTAAATAGGTGTAGTGTGTGAGAGAATAGAGTTAACCACTACAGTAATAGCGTTCAGGAAACTTTGAAATGGGCTAAGATCTGGGGGGAGGGTGTTGTGAAGTAATTACAATTGCATGGAACAGCAGTTATTTACAATAATATTATGGCAACATTCATATGGCAGAGTCTATGAGATCTAGGTAACATGGATAGGGAGTACAGAACATCAAGTAGTGTGCTGATGGGCCACAGGTGAGTTAATGGACAGTAGATTAGTAATACAGTATAGAAAGAGATATCAGGGGAAAGCTGTCAGGTCATACAATATATCCAGCCTAGCAAAGCAGGCTATACAAAAATAAGAGGGATATACAAATACTGTTAAAAAAAAGCTGTAGGAACACTGGAAAAATAATAATAATACAAATATGCAATAACTTGCAGGTTCTCTGTAATAGCAGAGTGACATTTATCTCACTGTCCCAGCTGTTGTGATGCCCCTTCTTTGGGTTCAACTTTAGTCTTTTCACCGATCCAGGATTTTGTCACACTTGTAGGTATTTAGGAAAAAATTTAAGAAAGTAAAAAATAGAAAAGACAGATGAAGGCAGGAAGAAGAGATAAAATTGGAGGACAGGAAGGAGGAAGGAATAAAGCAAGAAATCAGGTAAGAGAGGAAAAAGAAATCAAAAGAGAATAGAAACAATAAAACTTAAAAAATTAAAAATTGTTAAAAAAATAGAATCAAATTAAAAAGTCTCTTGATTTCAAAGTGGCCAAACTGGTTTTTCTGCTCTTGCTGGTTGAGGCAGACTGAAGGATGATTTGTTTGGCTTTTCTTCCTTGGCCCGTGGAGTTCGCACTGGCTCCTCAGCTTTGGGCCCTGGGTGTGGGAATCAGGTCTTTCCCCAGGGTTACTGCTGTGGGTTGCTGTGCGGGGATGCTCTGCTTGCAGGCACCTCCCCTATGCCAGTGCTCCCGCGTGCGGGCGCGGCCGTCCGCTGCCGGCTGGTGCGGCCGGTGCGACCGGTGCTCCCGAGAGCGGGTGCCCGCGCTCTCACAGCTGGGGAGCAGACAGGCTAGAGCCACTAATCACTTTAGGAGAATTCCCCAAACAGTGTCTGTGTCTATTCACTCCTTCCTCTTGAGAAATTCCTCCCAGTCGAGCCCACCGCTCCCCACAGTGGCCTGGCTTCTCTCACCGCCAAAGCTCCAGCCAGAACGGTGACCGCGGGAGTCCGGGTCCGCTGTGCGACTCGGCTCTGGTGTCCACCGCCTCCAGGGCACCGCCTCTGCTGCTCACCACCCCAGTGTGTTTGCCAGCACCTGGATTCCTCCCAGAGCCGCTCAGACCTTGCTCGGCTGGGGAGGGAGCAGTTGATCTGGCTCTCTCCCACTAACCCTATGGTAAACCCAGCAGTGGCCCCAGGCCCGGGGCTGCAGCCCCGAGACCACACGCTTGTCCTGGAACCCTGCCTTGTTGCAGCACTCCCCTTAGGATCCGTTCTTTGTTCTTTCGGTTCTGCCACAATCCTTGGTCCTCTGTTTTCAAAAATGCTGAAATATGTTGGTTGCTTGCCTTTCTACTCCATAGATTGGTCAGGATTTTCTCCCCTGAGCAGAGGAAAGCCAAATCTGCTCCTTCCTACTCCGACGCCATCTTAGATCCCTCCCAAAATAATATATTCTTAATGTAAAAAACAACTGGGAATACTGAGAAAAATAAAAACAGTCCCCCAAATCATAACACTCACAAATAACTATTGTTACTGTTTTACTTATATCCTTCCAAATATGTATGTATATATATGTGTGTGTCTGTGTGTATATATTTTTGTTGTTGTTGTTGTTTATGGATCAGTCCTTATCTATTGTTTTGTAAAGTGTGAATTCTTTTTACTTAACAATATTGTGAATCTATTTTATATCATTATAAACAGACTGATGAAGATCTAGCACTTTCAGAAGGGGAAAATAACTTTCTACCAGAAATGCTAGATATAAGGATCATGTGAGCCTGAGCCACCATGAATAGAATTGATTTGACATAGAAGTAAGTAGAGTATGAGTGAACCCCTGAATCCTGGGAATAATGTTTGAATCCCTGGATTCAGCTTTGCCTGAAACTATCTCTTCAAAAGACAGTAAAGCATTGTGGTTAGGAATACAGTGTCTGGAAGCAGACTGCATAAGTTCAAATCCTGGCTCTGACACTAGGATTATACAAGATAATAAATGTAATGAACTTAGAACAGAACCTGGCTAACAATAATCCCTGAATAAACATGAGCTGTTATTATACTACAAACTTTTCCATTACATCCATTGATAAATTTACTTTTGGACTTAAGCCATTTTGATTGATACAGATGTGTACTTTTCAACTAGATTTACATCCCCTTCAACTCACTTGAGAATTTTATTGACAATAAAATAAAATCATTATGTTCTCCATAATCACCTAAGACCCCTCCTGCTTTGGATGCAGTTTATCTCCCTAATATTTTCAATATTTCTAGGGAAGTAACCAAATGTCCTTTCTGAACATAGCTCACGACAAGTGTCAACAACTGCTTATTGGATAAATATGTAGGTAAGACCCTCAAACACCCCATTTACCTAGAGGACAGCAGTTTTAGTCATGAGGACATGGTACAACTTATCTTAAAGGACTGACTTCTCTGTTTATTATTGATCACCACCTTCATGTCCTCTGTTCCCTCTTTACTCAGTCTAAATTCCATTTAGAAATATGATTATCATTTTTTTTGCTTTTATCATTAACTCCCTTAACAGTCTCTTACTGTGCTTTATTTCCTTCTTAACATCAACTTTCTTCCCATTCAGTGCCCAACGCTTGCACCCACACAACTGAACACAGCAAATGCACAAGCATGATGACTAGTATCATTTAAAATTCATCATTTCTGATCTCAAGTGGACCCTTAACACTTCCTTGCAATCATCCTACAGCCCATTCATTCTCCCATTTTCCTATATAAGTATTTAGTTTCTCCTCTCCTCATCCCAAACCTCTAACACCTCCTCTCCTATCCTCATCAGCTTATGGCCTTGCTTCCTACTTCCCTGATAAATAGAAGCAAGTGGGAGAGAACTTATACCACCATCTCTACCTACCTAATATGTTCACATGCTTTATTTTCTCTTCTCTTAATATGACTTTATGGCCCGTGTTTTTAGAAAAGTCTAACTGTTCCGCTTGGGCACCAGATCCAGTCCACTCTAGTCTATTCAAGGACAGACTCCAGTAACCCTTCCCCTTTTCTCCTGCATCCAGCTTTACCCCTCTCCACTGGGTCCTTCCCATCAACATACAAATAAATTGGTATTTAATCTTAAAAAGAAAAGAGAGAAACTACCTGTGTTGACCTTGCCTCTCCCTCCCAGCAGAGCTTTATTTATATTCCTGTCTTTACAGCTCAACTCCTCAAGCATGATCTCTACTCACTGACTCCAAATTCTCTCCTCCACTCACTTTGGAGTCCATTCCAATCTGACTTATGTTCCCACCTCTCCTCTAAAACTATTCTTCTAAAGGTCACCAGTGATTTCCATAGTGCTAAATGCAAGTGAATTCTTAGTCCTCATTGAACTTGACCTATAAGCAGCATTTGACACAATTAACACTTTTCTTGAAAGGTTTTGTTCATTGGGGTTTCAAGATACCATGTTCTTCTAGTGTTCTTTGCTTCTCTTTTTAAACCTCCTTTGATGATTTCCTTTTTGCCTTCATGACCTCTAACTTGGAGTATTATGGGTAGTAGTTCTTGGACATCATCTCTTATTTATCTACTCTAGTGACATCAGAAGTCCCATGGCTTTATATTCCACTTATATATGACTATATCTTGAATTTGTATCTCTTTTCCCCTGAACTGTCCACTCAACATCTCCACCTCATGTCTCATAGGCATCTCAAACTACACATGTCCCCAACTGAACTTACTGCTTCCCTAAGACCTGCTTTTATCATAGTCTTCATCATTTAAGTATATAAGAGCTTTAATCTCTTCTTTGCTCAAGCCAAGAATAATCCAGAGTTAGCCTTGACTCCTCTCTTTCTATCATAGCCCATGTCTGATCTGTGAGCAAATCCTGTGGACTCTCACCTCAAAATATATACTGAATTTGACAGCCTCTCACTATCTCCATTTCTGTCATCCCAGTCTAAGCAGCCCTCCTTTCTCACCTAAATTTCTACAGTAGCCACTCTTAGTCTTTTTTTCCTTATTTATATTACCATTCTTCCATGTCCCCTTTGGATTGCAAGACACTGGGGAATGGAAAATGACATTCCCTATCATCCCTGGCCAGCTATTTTTCATTTTGTTTCTTTTCTAGCTAGCTGGTTTTTAATTGGGGTTTCCCAATGGAAGGCACTGCAGGACACTGGCAAACAGATGGAAAGGAGAAACCAGGTTCTGCTCCTAGAAGCAGCTTACATGGCATTAGCAGCAACAGCAGTATTGGTTAAGTGTGGGTTTCTAATTTCTTCTTCCTGTAGCATGGAGGTTGAAGTGGGTGTTCCTATAGCCTCAGCAGCCCAGAACTCATGGGTGTGACAGATCCTCCAACCTCTCAGACAGGATCCTGCAGTGTAAGTGAGAGTGTGACCTCTGGGCTTCCTGAAAGCTGGATGTGACTGTGGTTCCTAAGGCAGCAGTAACAGTAGCAGGTGCTTCAATAATCACAATGATATAACAGTCGTGTTCTGGCATCGTCATTTTACCTTTTGTGCCTACAACCTAAGGGCAGTTCCTACAGTTACTAATTGCTAAGTAACTATACCCTTCTCGTACCCTGTCATCACTTTTGGAACCAATCTCCTTATTAAGTTCTTTCTGTTTGAAATACCTAGAGTGGTTCTGTTTTCCTAAGTAGACCCTAATTGATACAGACCCCAACAAGTCTTCCTAAAGTCATGTCAACACTAAAAGGGATCCTTTTGTTTAAAGCCCTCTGTGGCTTCTAATCTCACCTAGTGAGAAGATCCACTCCTGGGGCTAAAGAACTGTCAACCTGTAAGAACTGCAAGGATTCTTTTGAGACAATAAACCCAAATAAAACTGTCAGCTGCCAAGATCTTCCCCTCCACCCTGAGCCCAAACTATCCTCAGGCAATTAGCAGCCTTGAAACTGGCCTCATTCAAACATGAGAAATAAAAAGAAGAATCTGGAATAGGACCCATGAATACATACTTATTATACAGGGTGGGGTAAAAGTAGGTTTACAGCTTTTTGTGCGGAAAATAATACAATAATTACTAAATAACAGTACAAGAATAAACTCTGTTTTGCAATTATGAACCTACTTTTGCCCCACCCAGAATTAGAGGATGATTTGAACCTAATTCTCCTTGGTTCACACCAACACTCCTTCCCTTCTCACTGCTCAGTTTTGGGCCTCCTTGTCTGGAGCATATCTTAGTCCATTTTAGTATAAAATGAGTGACTAGAGTGTGAAGCACAATTCCCTTGTGTGCATGGCAAGGAATACACACGGGTCCAGCCTTACACTTCTTCCCTCCTTTCCCACCTGATGCCTCTGAGTATTCAGCCATTCTAAGGTTCTCTGGAGCAGTATTTCCTAGTGCAGGTGCTCAGTGCTGCTGTCTAAGCCCTGAGGGCCACGTACTACTTCCAACATTTTATTGTCACCTCTCATCTGCTGCTGCATCCTCTCACTGTCTTTATCCTTGTAGATTAATACCATTATTTTCTTCCTTTAGACACAGTGGTGTCATAAAAAATATGATCTTTGTGACAGAGGGGTTTTGAAAGAACCTTGAACTTTTCTGACAAAAAGCATTCAGGTGGTGGCTCATGAGCTAATCTCTGTGAGCCAGGGAGGTTGTTCTTCCAGGTTTGTGTCTTCAACCTGACAGCTCTCAAATGCAGACCCTGCAGGCAGTGAGTGGTGAGCAAGTAGAGAGTTTAAGAAGGTGATCTGGTGGGTAGATGGGAAACCTAAATACTTTGTACCATACAAGTTGTACATGAATCATTCCTTTTATAAAAATATAGCATAGAGCTGCCAAAGACAAAGTGCCCTTTGGTCAGCACCCAGCAATTATTGTTCAATCCCTCAAAGTTACTAACATTATCACAGTTTAGTGACATGCTTTCAGTCTGTTTTTCTATGCTTTTGTGTATAGAAATGTACAGAAAATCAGCAAACTTTTATTGGGGGTTTGAAGAGGAGTGCACATATATAAATTTATGGTATTTTACAACTTGTTTTTTTCACTCAGCATGTTAATACCTACACACATAGTTTTTTTTCTTATTTTATTTTTTATTTTTTGATTATTTTTATTGATTATGCTATTACAATTTTCCCAATTTTTCACCCTTTATCCCCTCTCTGCCCCACACCCCCAACCCTCCAGCATTCCCACCCCTTAGTTCATTCCCATGGGTTGTACATATAAGTTCTTTGAGTTTTCTGTTTTCTTATACCATTTTTATCTCTCCCAATCTATTTTATGCCTACTAATTATGCCTCATCTTCGCTGTACTTCCCCCCCCATTCCTCCCTTCCTTCTCCCCACTGAAATCCCTCCATGTGATGTCCATTTATCTGATTCTGTTCCTGTTATAGTTGTTTGCTTAGCTTTTGTTTTCATTATTTTTCTTTTCTTTTAGGTTCATTTGTTGATAGTTGTGAGTTTGTTGTCATTTTATCATTCATATTTTTTATCTTCTTTTTCTTAGATAAGTCCCTTTAATATTTCATATAATAATGGCTTGGTAATGATGAACTCCTTTAACTTGACCTTATCTGGGAAGCACTTTATCTGCCCTTTCATTCTAAATGAGAGGTTTACTGGATAGAGTAATCTTGGATGTAGGTCCTTGCCTTTCATGACTTGGAATACATCTTTCCAGCCCCTTCTTGACTGCAAGGTTTCTTTTGAGAAATCAGCTGATGGTCTTATGGGAACTCCTTCAGAGGTAACTGTCTCCTTTTCTCTTGCTGCTTTTAAGATTCTCTCACTTTCATTTTAATCTTGGGTAACTTAACGATGATGTGCCTTGGTGTGTTCCTCTTTGGGGTCCAACGTCTTTGGGACTCTCTGGGCTTCCTGGACTTCCTGGAAGTCTATTTCCTTCACCAGATTAGGGAAGTTTTCCTTCATTATTTTTTCAAATAAGTTTTCCATTTCCTGCTGTTGTTCTCCTTCTGGCACCCCTATAATTCAGATATTGGAATGTTTCAGGTTGTCGCAGAGGTTCATAAGTCTCTCTTCATTTTTGTGAATTCTTGTCTCTTCATTCTGTTCTGGTTGGATGTTTATTTTTCCTTTTTTTTTTTTTTTTTTTTTTCAAATCATTGCTTTGAGTCCTGGTTTCCTTCCTGTCACTGTTGGTTCCCTGAATATCTTGCTTTATTTCATTTTGGGTATCTTTCATTTGTTTTGTTTTTTTTTCATTTTTTTACCAAGCTCAATCAGTTCTGTAAGCATTTTGATTACCACCAGGGCTTTAAATTCTCCATCAGATAGGTTGGCTATTTCCTCATCGCTTAGCTCTCTTTCTGAAGTTTTGCTCTGTACTTTCATCTGGGCCATATTTCTTTGTCTTGGCACACCTGTTAAGTTGTAAGGGGACAGGGCCTTAGGTATTCACCAGGGCAGAGCAACCCTCTTTGCTGTGGGGCAGCACTGCCTGGAGGGAGGAGCCAGAGAGGGAACAATGCAGCTCACCTGCTGGTCTCTAGCCCACTTTCCACGAACTCTCGAACTCTCGTGTGAGACTGGGAGTTTCTCTCAACACAGCAATCCCTGCTGTAGTCCACAGTCAACTCTGAGTCTCAGTTTTGCCTTCATCTGGCCCCGCCTGCATGGTCTACTGCGGGTTCTTACCTATCTGGTTGCTCTGGTTGATTTTTTCTTTAATTTCTTGGTTGGAGCTTCATGCAGTTTGATTTTCTGGTGCTTCTGGTTGCTATTGACTTTAGATTGGTTGTTATCCTCCTTTTGGTTGTGCAAGGAAGTGAAGGGTTTCTATCTATGCCTCCATCTTGGCTAGAACCTATCTTTTTCTTTTTCAATTACTATTGCCATTCAATATTATATTAGTTTCAGGCATACATCATAGTGGTTAGACATTTGTATAACTTATGAAATGATCCCACTGATGAGTGTAGCACCTACCTGGCACTATACATTGTCATTATAATATCATTAACTATATTTCCTATGCTGTACTTTACATCCCCATAATGGTTTGGTAACTGCCAATTACTTGTCATTACTTGTCTTTACTTGTCATTTCCTTCACCTTTTTCACCCAGGCCCCTAGCCCCATCCCCTCTAGCAATCATCAGTCTGTTCTCTGTATCTATGAGTCTATTTCTGTTTGGTTTGTTCATTTATTTTGTTCTTTAGATTTAACCTGTAAGTGAAATCATATGGTACTTGTCTTTCTTTGTCTAACTTATTCACTTAGCATAATACCCTCTGGGTCCATCAGTGTTGTCATAATGGTTAAATTTATTCTCTTTTTGGCTGAGTAGTGTGCAATCATCTACTGATGGTTAGGTTGCTTCCATACTTGTAATGCCTATATATTTAACTCAGTCTGCACAGTATTTCTTCATATATATAACACCTCAAATTGTTTCCAATTATTTATATATATAATGGTTGAATTAACCATTTCTCTGTCAATAGGCATTTAGTTTTGCATCCATTGTGATCAAACCTGGCTGCATCAAACAGAAACCCAAAGCAACAGCAGTTTTAATAGGATACCAATTCCTTTCTCATTTAAAGGAAGTCCAGAAGAAGCCCGTCTGGGTCTGTATGACACCTCCCAGAAGTTATCAGGCACCCAGCCTTCCAACTCTGGGGAAACTTGGATGTGTCCCACCTTCCTGTGGATGAAGATGGGTGCTGCCATTTCCACAATCACATCTTCAGTCTGAGAGACTGCTTGGAGGACCCTCTTCAGAAGATGTCCCAGAACTCCCATGCTAATAACTGCTCAGCTTTCATTGGTTAGCATTTAATCACACAGCCACACCTGGCTGCAAGAGAAGCTGGGACATGTACTTTTTTGATGGACAGTAATGTTGATAGGTTCTGTTCCTGTGAAAAAGAAATCTGATACTTTACAGGCAGTTAGCAGTCTCTGCCTCAAGTTGTTTCCAGTCTGTTGTTCTCACAACAATGCTTTGATGAATATCTTCTAACACAGGGATCACAGTCAAATATCTCTAACCAACTAGAACAGACCCTAGGCCCAGGACTGGAGCAGAAGGGGAGAAGAGGATTCCCAGAGTGATCTGTGCTAGTCATTGACTCACTAACCGTTTAAATGCTGGATCACAGGACAGTATAGGTTTAAGGGGGGAAAAGTTAAAGTGACCTTTGCAGGTGGGGAGAGGGACATTTGCAAGATTTGAGACTGGGGCTATGTCCCAACCGAAACAGGAGCAGATCAGTCTTTTAGTGATGGGTAAAGCCCTGCTTAGACTTGCCCATACTGTGTAAGAATTCTAGTGTTTCTCTGGGTGTATTCACAGGTCATAAGGTGTGGTGTTTTAAATTTTAATAAACCCTCCCCAGTTTCCTCTACATGACTTTGCTAATCTATATTTCCTAACACTTGCCCCCAACTTTGTCAACTCTACATATTAAAAAATTACATTTTATTATTTTTTAATTTTTAAAGTTTTTATTTGTTTATTTTTAGAGAGAGGGAAAGGGAGGGAGAATGAAAGGGACAAAAACATCAATGTGTGGTTGCCTCTCATACACCCCCTACTGGGGAAGCTGGCCCTCAACCCAGGCATGTGTCCTGACTGGGAATCAAACCAGCGACTCATTGGTTCACAGGCCAGCACTCAATCCATTGAGCCACACCAGCCTGGGCTAGACATTATATTTTAAAAATGATTTTTCCCATCATATGGCAGAAAAATGTTATGTAATTGTTTTTATTTGCATTTCCCTGATTATCACTGTGGGTAAGAATATTTTTATGTTTCTTGGCCATTTAGGATCCCTTCTCTATAAATTGACTATTCACAGACTTTGTTAAATTTCCTGCAATTTATTTTTGTATATAATCTGAGATAGCACCCTAATGTTTTCCAAGTGAATAAGAAATTGTCCATTGTCTAGTCCTCTCCTTTCTCACAGATATAAAATACTAAGCTTCTCATTTTTGCACTCTCTCTTTGGTTCCATAGTTCTCTTTGTCAGTATTTGCAAACAATATTGTCTTTACATGCATTAATTTTGTAATGATTTTCTACGACTCTTCCAAAATTTTCAAGTAAGATTCATAAATGCTTTTGAAAGTAAAAATAAGAATGATGTACTTTTGTGGGATCTTAAAAACAATAAAGTTATAGTAACTAAAACAGTGTGTCATTAGGTCAAGACAAAACAGACACATTGATCAATAGGGCAAAAGAGAAAGCTCACACAACCTTATGTTCAGTATGTGATAGAATTGGCATTTTGTATTGCAGTTGAGGTAATTTGTTTGATAAAACAAATTCCAGATGAATCAAAGCATTTAATATTAGAAATTAGGTGAAGGTAATTATAAGAACATTTTGAGATAGAAAGAACTTTTAAACAAGTTCTGGAATAAAAGCAGTGGAATTTACCATAAAGGATAAAGTGGGCAAGTTTGGCTACATAAACAGCTTACACTTATATATCTAAAACATCACAAAAAATAAAAGCAAATGACAGCAAGAAAAATATTGACAATGTATATGACACAATATTTGATACCCTTAACATATAAAGTCTTTAAAAGTCAGTGAGAAAAAATGAACTCCAATATGGAAAAATGGTGAAAACACTTGAATATCTATTTCAGAAATGAAGAAATACAAATAACTAAAATACAAGCAGAAAAATTGAGCATTAAAGAAGTGCAGAATTATTATTAAATAAGTCAACTGGAAAAATTGTTCTAAAAGACAATTTGGCAAAAGACAATAAAGTGTATTACAAACTTTATAGAGAAATTTATACCAAGAAAATAGATTATGGACACGTACAAAGTTTGGTACATAAGGTGATTGGATTGTTATAGCATTTTTAAATAAAATTGAAAACAATCTTAAAATTGCACCAATTGGTTTTTGCTTAAATACATTATAGCCTCTTACTTTCTCAATGGCAATCCGCACTCCAAAATCAGAGTGTGCTAACAGGAGGTTACAGGTTGGAGAAAGAGCAAGATTGGCATCCCACATATGTCCAAACTTGGGCCCTTAATGATCTATCCCAGTGGTTCCCAGCCCTGAGGTTCTTTTAAAAAACTTGCTATCTGAGGCCTCACCCATTGATCCTGAGTGAGGTCTAGGACTGGTATTATTTTTATAAAGCTCCCTGGGTGATTGTAGTGTGCAGTCAGGGTCAAGAACTGTTGCTCACCAGCACTCCCTTTAAGCTGATTAATTACATAGGTTATTGACCAAAGCTGCAACTAACAGCCTCCAGGAATCCCCAGGGAAACCAAACCATTGCTAAAGCCAAGCTGATTGAAAGTGGGCAGCGGCCAACCTCATGCCCCAGGAGACTGGCCTACCTGGTCTGGCTGCAGCCAACCCAGACAAGTGTCTGTTAGATTTAATGTTAGGGAGATCACAGATGACCTTGACAGTCATATTTACTGGTGAGGGATTCTTGACTGTTCTGTGACAAACTGCCATGACAAAGCTTCACACTAACTCGTGTTTCCATTTTTAGGCTTCTTGATTACCTCCATCTGCTGATGGAGATGTGGCAGCAGACACACAGAGGCGAGCTACAGTGTTCTCTGATCTTGTACAAATTAGGATGGCCAGACTTCCCCGCAGTCTCCTCCTTGCAGTGGGGGCTAATGTTCCCTAGTGGGCCCCTCCTCCTGTTCATGCATTGTATCTCCACCTCTCAACTTCTGCTCCTTTCTCCTCCACCCCAGTAATAAGTTTGCAGTTTGTACAACTCCTTCATATTTCCTCACTCATAACTTGGAAATGCTTCTTTTTTAAAAAGTACATTTTATTGATTATGCTATTATAGTTATCCCAGTATTTTCTCCCCTTTATCTCCCTTTGCCCTGCACCCACCCTCCCTCCAGCATTCTTCCCCCATTAGTCCATGTCCATGGGTTGTACTTATAAGTTCTTTGGCTTCTGCATTTCCTGTACCATTCTTAACCTTCCCCTGTCTATCTGGTACCTACCAATTATACTTCTTACTCACTGTATCTTTCCACCCCTTTTCCCCCCACTGATAACCCTCCATGTAATCTCCATTTCTGTGATTCTGTTCCTACTGTAGTTGTTTGCTTAGTTTGTTTTAGTTTTTGTTTTAGATTCAGTTGTTGATAGTTGTGAGTTTGTTGTCATTTTACTGTTCATAGTTTTGATCTTCTCCTTTTTCTTAAATAAGTCCCTTTAACATTTCATATAATAAGGGCTTGGTGACGATGAACCCCTTTAATTTGACCTTACCTGGGAAACACTTTATCTGCCCTTCCATTCTAAATGATAGCTTTGCTGGATAGAGTAATCTTGGGTGTAGGTCCCTGCCTTTCATGACTTCAAATTCTTCTTTCCAGCCCCTTCTTGCCTTCAAGATTTCTTTTGAGAAATCAGCTTACAGTCTTATGGGTACTCCTTTGTAAGTAACTGTCTCCTTTTCTCTTGCTGCTTTTCAGATTCTTTCCTTATCTTTAATCTTGGATAATTTAATTATGATGTGTCTTGGTGTGTTCCTCTTTAAGTCCAATTTCTTTGGGACTCTCTGAGCTTCCTGGACTTGCATGTCTATTTCCTTCACCAGATTAGGGAAGTTTTCCTTCATTATATTTTCAAGTAAGTTTTCAGTTTTTTGCTCTTCCTCTTTTCCTTTTGGCACCTCTATGATTTGGATGTTGGAACATTTAAAGTTGTCCCACAGGTTCCTAAGTCTGTCCTTATGTTTTTGGAATTTTTGTTTCTTCATTCTGTTCTAGTCAGATGTTCATTTCTTCCTTCTGCTCCAAATCATTGATCTGAGTCCTGTTTTCCTTCCTTCATTTTTGGTCCCTGTACATTTTTCTTTATTTCACTTTTCATAGCCTTCACTTCTTCCTTTATTTTGCAGCCATATTCAATCATTTCTGTGAGCATCCTGATTACCAGTGTTTTGAACTCTGCATCTGATAGGTTGGCTATCTTCTCGCTGCTTAAGTCTTTTTCTGGAGTTTTGATCTTTTCTTTCATTTGGGCCATATTTCTTTGTCTTGGTGTACCTGCTATGTTGTAAGGGATGGAACCTTAGGTATTCGCCAGGATGAGGCAACCCACTTTGCTGTGTTGTGGTGCTGTCTGTTGGGGAGGGGTCAGAGAGGGAACAATGCCACTTGCTTGGCTCTCAGCCAGCTTTCAGTCACTTCCCCCATAACCCACAAATGAGTTGCACCCTTCTAGTGCTTATTCCCAGGTGGGTGGGCTTGTGTACTTCTAGGACCCCATGGTTCCCTCCAACAGATTCTTCTGCAAGAATGGCAGGTAGGTTCTCTTGCCACCACAGCCCACACATGTTTTTACAGCCAGAAGTTTTAAAGCTTTCTTTCCCAGCACTGGAAACCCAGGTTGTGTGGTCTGTCTCAATCCCCATTTGTTCTTTCCAGTTTATCCTCATTCAAAAGTGGGACCACCCAGTCTGCCAGCAGCAACCTCGCCTGCCCCAACTGCCAGCCACAGCCTTCCCATGCATCCTCTCTGCCCCACCTGCCTGTTTCCATCCCTTCTATTAGTCTGGAAGAATGTTTGTTCTTTAATTCCTTGGTTGTCCACTTCCATACAGTTTAACTTTCTGGCAGTTCTGTTTTTTTTTTTTTTAATTTATTGTTATCCTTTCTTTTGTTGTGTGAGGAAGCGAAGCATATCTACCTATGCCTCCAACTTGGCTGGACCTGGAAATGCTTCTTTATTTTCATCAGCTATTTCTTTTTCCCTAATCCCTCCCACCACCCTGTCTCTGCCTCTCACCCACCTCAACCTCTGTCCAATGCAAGGACGACAGCTCATTTCAGGTCCATTATTAACATAGTGAAGGAAGTGATGTATGAATACCCCAAATCCCCCATGCTAAGAATAAGAAGAAAGAATAATGGGGAAGGGGAAACAATGGGGACAGTAGGAAGTGATGTATGAATACCCCAAATCCCCCATGCTAAGAACAAGAAGAAAGAATAACGGGGAAGGGGAAACAATGGGGACAGTACTTATTGGAATCCTTATTTTTCTGCACCCTTCCCACCATGTTCAGATTCCTAAGAAAAGAATATCCCAGCGTAGTGTTTCCCAGATTTCGTTATTTACATGGCATCTGCATGATTTCTGCCCACTCAGGTACCAACAATATGATTATTTCCTTTCTTTTTTCTTTTTTTTTTTTTAGATAAAGAGGGGAAAGAAGGGAGAAAAAAAGGGAGAGGTACATCAATGTGAGAGAGAAACATTGACAGTTATTTCTCATACACTCCCTGACTGGAGACCGAACCTGAAACCCAGGCATGTGCCCTGACCTGGAATCAGACCAGTGACCTTTCACCTTGTGGGGAGATGATCCAACCAATTGAGCCACATCAGTCAGGACAAGATGATTACCTCTGTAAGATATCTTTACATCATCTCACCTTTTATGCTTAAATGGATATTTTCAAAATTGATATTTTTAAGGTGATCCTGATAATTACTAAAAGTAAAAAAACCAGTATCATTTCCCAAAATTGAAGGTAACCTTAAAAACATACATAATAAAGAAAAAGCTGTTATTACATTCTTCAGTTATTGTTGCCTCCTGGGGGCTGAGTTTGAGTCTCTCTTGGTATAAAAGCTGAATAAGGACCAGAGGTATACAGGACATTTAGCACAGGTCTGAGAAGTCCTTTTGATGTAATCAGAAGGATTAGAAGATGCTTGTAAAAGAATAACTTTCTCTGTGAGTTGATGGGTGTGTGACACCTGAAATTATCTTGGTGCTATCACTACTAAACACCTCACATTGGAACAACACTGCTCTAATGCAGCGTTTACTTAAATTTCCAGTAAGACCCTCTATCTGCCTCCTTTACAAAAGCATGATTTGGGATTTTTTCTCCTTTGAACCAGGCCAACCATCTATTAACCAATAAATGCCTGAGAGACTCCATTTGATAGGACTGGGTTACAACTGAACACTTTAATTCTGAGATGTGCTCCAGATGACTAATGGCAAGACAAGTTTGGGAAATTCTTCCCAAGAGCTTTCCTGAAATAACAGATGCTCCTAATACTCCCAAAGCATCTAGAATATCTCATCCTTATTCCACCACTCAGCCCACAATCTAAATCTCTTCAGAACACTTCCACCAATCAGAGTCCTCTCATCCCTTACAAACACTCTGCAAAACTGAAAACCCTTTTTTCAAACATAGCCCCACAAATCACTCCACACCCAGCCTTACGCCTGGGGCAGGCACTGGTGAGAGGAGAGACAATAGGAAGTCTGCCTGCTCTCCACCACCAGGATGACATATACTTCACCTCCCATCTCTTCTCTTTTTCTTGTGGTATTCTTTAGTCCTGTCTCTAGAACTCTGACCTCTGGGAATCCTTGATTCTACAGAAGACTAGTCAGAAGAAATGGTGTCAGGGCAACAGTGTTAAAATGCACTTGAACTCTGCTTGAGAGCCTGCTGCAAGGGATACATCAAACAGTAAATTCATCCTAGTGGATATCTTCATTCAGAATCAAACATTTGTAGAAGGTATTATTTAGGTTTTCTATAATCAAGACAAATGCCTGCTAACACACATTTTAATTTTTAGGTTCAAAATAACTTCTGCCAGTTGGCTCTGTAGAGGATGCCAGGGTACTGGTAAAGCTTGTAAACTCTGGAGCCAGGAATCTTGAGTTTAAGTCCTATCTTTCCTACTTGCTGCTCAACGGACTGTGACCAAATTATCTTAGCATTTCAGTTTTCTTATCTCTGCTGGAGGTGACAGTAACAAAAAAGGCTACAACCTAGAGTTGTGAGGATTAAATAAGATAATGTAGATGAAGATATTTGCATAGTGCCTGACAGAAGTGAATACTCAGTAAATGTTAGCCTCTGTCATCACCACCATCATTATCACCATCATTAATTATCATCATCTTCTATGCATCTCTGAGTTTACAATGGATAGCATTTAGGAGCTAAAGTACCATGGTGGACAACTTTTCTTCTTTGAGGCTATCCAGCTCTGAGCACCTTTCCCATGTTTATGGCACTCCCCATACTATGAGTGTTGGTGGTAGGCAAAACCTATCCTCCACTAAGAAGCTGAAAATGTCAGATCTTACTTTCCTAGATTCTCTAGCAGCTAGGGAGACCCAGACTCTTGCTGTGTCCCTTCCTGCAGACTGAGGAGTCCACAGGACCAAGGATATGTGCCCACGTGTGACCGCCGTATCACATCACATTCCAGGTATCCTGGATCCTGGAATACTTGGCCAAACAGCCTCAAACCACTTCCAAGCCATTTCCAAGATCACATAGATCTTTTCCCCAGGTCCATCTTCCTGAGAGTGGACTGTACCACCAGTTGCATACCCTGAGGCCCAAAGGGTGGCATAGAAATGGCTCTTTGCAAGGGTGGGTGTTTGTTGAATCTTGGATGTTTACATGCTTGATTGTGAGGCAGCTTGAAGTGGAAGGTGAGCCAGCAGTGGAAAGAATAGAGGAGTGGACTGCAGTTCAGGGCTGGTTGTCCCCATATCATCACCTTCAAGTGAAGGATTCTGAAGAGTCTGATTCTAAATTTGAACTTGGCCTTGCAGGAGGCTCTGAAGGTATATGTCAGGATTGGATAATAGAACATATATTTTTAAATAATTTATAGGTCTGGGTTATAACTTCAATGTTTAAGCATATAGTATGTGGGCCTCCTTTTGTGCCTTTGCTCCAGGTCCTGATAATGATAGCATGTGCCTGTGGCTTTGAGTCGAGAGCATAGGACATGGAAAGTCTTTCTGTCCCTCCCTCTATCCCTCCCTCTCTCTCTCTAGTGACAATGATTGCAGCAACATCGAAGTTCTGGAAGCAAGTGGTAGCAGGGGGAGTGGGGACACCCAGAGTTCATTACTTGAGATGCTGATGGGCAGTTACGCTATCACAGCAGCTCAGGGCCACAGCAGTGGTACCCCAGCCATAGGGTACCTGGTCAGAGGCTGCTGCTGCTCAGCCGCTCCTGACTGTTTCCACCTTTCTCTTTCTCCAGACATCTTAGGAATTCTGTGAACTACCCAACAGCCTTGTATTCTCTCTTTTTTGAATTGTTTATTTTCACTCCACTAATCCATGTATTCAGTTAAAAATAAATAGAACACACACAGAAATAAAAGAAAGATAAAAATAAAGTTACCCATAGTACCTTCCATCACTTCAACATACATTCCAGTTGTTATGTCTATTAATATAAATACACAAACTTATCAAAATAAATTATATCTTTAATTTCCTAATTTTCTCGTGAAACCCTATGGTGTGGAGATCTTTACATGCCAGTGCATGTTTTCTTTAATTAAATGTTTAATTTTGAAATAATTGTGAGTTTAAATGCAGCTATAGGAACTAATAAGAGATCAAATACTCAGTTTCTCCCAATGGTAACATCTCATAAAACTATAGTACAACATCACAACAAGGATGTTGATGTTGATACAATCCACTGAACTTGTTCCGATTTCCCCAGTTGTACTGATGTATGTGGGTGGGTGTTTAGTTCTGCACAATATTATCACATGTTCATGTGTCCACTAGCACAGTCAATATGCAGAACAAATCTATCACTAGAGGGGTCTTTTGTGGTGCCCTTTGATAAGTGCACCCAGCCCCTAATCTCTTCACTTCTAAAACTGTGTCTTTTCACAAATGTTATACAAATAGAATCATAGAGTATGTAACCTTATAAGATTGACTTTGTCACTCAGCATAATTCCCTAGAGATCTATCCAAATTGTTGCTGTATCAAAAGTTCATCCCTTTTTACTTATATAAGTAGTGTTTCATAGAATGTATGTACCACAGTTTCTTTAACCATTTGTCCTTTGAAGGACATTTGGGTTGTTCCCATTTTTTGCCTATTACAAACATAGCTGCTGTGAAGATTCATGCACAGATTTTTATGTGGACATAATTTTCACTTCTCTGGAATAAATGGCCAAGAGCTGAATCACTGGATCAAATGAAATTGCATGTTTAGTTTGTAAGAAATTGAGAAACTCTTTTCCAGTGTTAGCTGTACCATGTTATAATATATGACTGATCCAGTTTCTCTGCATCCTCATCAGCATTTGGTATTGTCACTGTTTTTTTCTTTTAGCCATTCTGATAGGCGTGCATGTTTACCTTTTTGTGGTTTTAATATGTATTTCTCTAATAGTCAGTAATGTTTGGCCATCTTTTCCTGTGCTTATTTTCCATCTACATATTCTTTTGGGGGACAGTCTCTTTATGTTTTTTGCTTATTTCCTAATTTGAATTTATTTTTTACTGTTGAGCCTTGAGAGTTCTTTATATACTGTATTTTTCTGTGAATAATGTGCACTTTTTGTCCATCTTTTTGAAGGAAAAATAAGGATGCACATTATACATGGGTAGTACTAATTCCATATCTATATAAATATTTTTAATTCTTCTTAAAATTTCTTGTAACTTGTACCTGTTCTTGTGTTTTATAATTATTTTTACATAAAATTTCTTGTACCATGATGTGTTAAAAAATAAATGCTAAAATTCTTTTATAATAAAAAAACAAGTATCTAAATATAAATAAATAAATAATTGAATTAAAAAATTATAACAAAAGATTTTTTTTCTTGCAAGTTTGGGCCAAAAACGTGGGTGCACCTTATACATGGCAAAATACAGTATTCTATCTACTAGTTTCCCAAACTGCAGCTTGCCTTTTCATTCTTTTAACACTTCTTTCACAAAACAAACATTTTTAACTTGATGAAGTCAAATTTATTAGTCTTTCCTTTTACACGTTGTGCTTTTTGGTGGAAGTCCTTAAGAACTCCTTAGCCCTTGAAGCTGCAGGTATTCTCTTATGTCTTTTTCTAAAAGTTTTATAATTTTACATTTTATATTTAGCTTCATGATCCTTTTTAAGTTAATTTTATATATAACATGTGAGGTTCATATTTCCCCCTAGATTTTGTATATAAGTATTCATATAAATATATGCTGTTAAAAAGATAAATTGTATCATATCTTACATCCTGTTCTATAACCTAATTTTCTCACAAAGTTCTGTATTGTGAACATTTTTACATGCCAATACATTTTAACCTGCATGACTGCTTCTAATAACAAGTCATTGCATCAATGCATCATACTTTATTAAGCAGGTATACTTCACAACCTTCTCATACGGTCCCAGTGCTGGTCAAATGGAATTCTTTTTAGCTTAGAACAGTCAGTGTCAGTGTCTGTTGCTTGAAGCTAAGAACTCCCACACAAACATATAAGCTGCTTCCTGAGAAGTTATTTAACCAGACATCACATGTCAAGTATATCGGAGAAATTGCTAGAACTTAGAAAACAACTCTTTTCTTGAATCCTTTAGGCCTCTGTGTTCAGCTGAATCAGAGAATCTTGCACTATCAATTTAACCTCATCTTCCTATTTTAAAATACTCCCAACCCATGGTGGTCGTGTTATTTGTTTCAATACATGCTATTTCAGCATGTATTTTAATGTTTATACAGATGTTTTTTCAAGGACCTGAGTCATTGCTAAGGTTGAGGCTGGAAGACAGAGGTCATCCATCTGACTCAGTGGTTCTTCCCTGGGAATGCATCAGCATTGTCAGGGAGCTTTTCCAATTTTCACCTGTGCAGCCCTCACCTGACTTGTCCAGATTGTAATCATCCAGGGTGGGACCTGGACCTATGTGCTTGGCGTTACTCCTCAGGTGATTTTTATCCTTCCTTTCAAGTATTCCAAAGTAGAGATTTCTTCTTGAAAATCCTCTTGATTGGTTACCTTCAGAAATATGGAGCTCACTTCTGAAGCCACCTAATTGGTTATTCAAATTCTTTGACTACTAAAAGTTCTATCTACTGAGTATGATTTGTCTTAGAACTTCCTCACATGGGTTACTGGTCCTTCACAAAGCTGTGGTTCTTGTCCTTGATTGCACCTGGGAACCACTTTGAGGCACTGTAAGAAACACCGCTGCCTGGGTCCTGCCCCCTCGAGGTTCTGATGTACTGGTCTGGGGTGTAGCCTAGCACTAGGGCTTTTTGAAAGCTTCCCAGGTGATTCCAAAGCAGAGACAAAGTTGGGAACCCCTGAATTAAGAGCACATGGAATCACAAATTCAAATGCCTGTAGTGGCCAAACAGATAATGACACTAGGACTGTGATGAGCTCTAGTTTTATCCAAAATGTACATCAGCTACTCAACTCCAAGCAATTACTGCCATGCATGAAGGTAGGCCCAAGTATTGTCAAATGTAGAGATTTTTATTTTTTACTTTTATTGTTTTTAGAAAGAAAGGATGGAACTCCAGATCTGCACGTGAAATCTCTGGATTCATGAATGTTGGCAAAAAAAGAACAAAACCCTGAAGGCCAGATCCAGCCAGGGTGCTTGGGCCTCTGCACAAAACATTTTAGTATAGCAAGTTCCTCTAAAGCAGATTTCTCAAATTCAGCATGATTAACATTTGGGGCTGGATAATTCTTTGTTCTGGGACTGTCCAGTGCATTCGCTGTAGGATTTTTAGAAGCATCCCTGGTTTCACCCACTAGAGGCCCATGGCAGCCCTGGCCCCTCCCAATGGTGACAATTAATGAGGCCTCAATCTCCTGGGGGGCAAAATTGCTCTTAAGAATAATTTTTCCGAAACAGCTCTGATTAATTTACTCCAATGATGAGGAACTCACTCCAGAAGCCTTCCGTTCTATTGTTTGATAGGTCTAATGATAAGAAGGTTATCTATTTTTCTAAGTAGAATGTACCCTTCCCATAACTTCCATCCATGCCTGACCATTCCATTTTCTAATGTCACACAAAAGCAAGCCTTCCAAATTTCAAAGTCATCTCCTGTGTCCCCTGCAAAGCCTTCTCTTCAGCCTGCTAAGTTCCTTGATTTGTTTCCTTCTCCTCAAAAGACATGTTTTCCAGATTGTTTGTCCTTTGCCAAATGCCCTCCAGGTTTTCGATTCCCTCGTAAACTGCGGCACCAAGCTGAGCTCAGCATTCCAGGTGTGGCCTACACAGCAAGGCCCACAGAGGCTATTTCCTGCCTCACTCTGAGCATCGTGCTTCTATTAATGCATCTCTGGATCCCATTAGTTGCTTTTTGGCAGCCACATCCCAATGTTGACTCAGACTGAGCTTGTGGTCAATTAAAACCCACAACTCTTGGTCAAGTTGCTCTTAGACCCATCTTATTCCATCCTCTACTGCTGCAGGTGTGTGTGTGCACGCACATATGCACTTTAACATAATTTTAGCCTACTACATTTACTGCTGTTAAATTTCATCTCCTTGGTTTCAGTATATCATTCTAGTATACTAGAGATTTTGAATCCATATTTATCATTCAACAGAAGAGGTGTTATGTCCAAGTCTGTGTCATTCACATAGTTTGTCAGCCGTCCAGTGTCCTCAGTTAAGTCATTATTAGAAATGTTGTCAGGGCAGTCTGGGCAAGACTCTTAGGGGATTTCCCAAGACAGCTTCTCCCCCAGGTGACAAGGACTTGGTAATGCTTTCGTATCCCCTCCTTTAGTCCACATTCCTGCCTTTTATTCACAAAATTTGGGGAGAAAATTGGTCTTGTTAAAATTAAAATATGTATTATTCAGGCTTAAAAAAGGAAAGAAATCCTGGCTGCAACATGGACGAACCTTGAGGACATTAAGTGAAATAAGCCAGTCACAAAAAGCCAAATATTGTATGATTTCTTTAATATGAGGTATCTGTTGCAGACACACATTTCTAGAAAGTAGAATGATGGTTGCCAGGGCCTGGGGGAATTACTGGTTACTGGGTATAGCTTCAATCTGAGATGATGAAAAATGCTAGAGATGGATGGATGGTAATGTTGCTTGCATAACAACTTGAGTGTACTTAACACTTAAATGGTTAAAATAGTAAATTTTGTATTACATATTTTACCACAATACAAAAAAACTTTTAATACATTATGTAGTTTAAAAAAGATTTGAGATACACAAATTCTCTGTTATACATATCTGTGAAACTAATCCCCTCAGAATCGTGAATTGGCTAACTTTATACAACTTTCTTGGTGACCATATCATTAGTTTTCCAAGTTCTCACAAAGCAAAACTATAAGGATTCATTTAGGATTTTGCCATTTAACTCTCTTTAGCATCTTGGAAGTTGCCTTTTTGGGGAATAGTGATTACTGCCTTTTTCTAATTTCTGGATTTTCTTCCCATAAAATTTATGTCTGCTTGTTTTCCCAGGTCACAAAGATGAATGGAACTCAGTTCCTGCCCCTTAAGAAATGAAATTACCTTTCAATGCCAGTTGTTTGGGAATCCCATTTTCATATATTTTAGAATTATTAAATTTTAAAATGAGTCATGAAGGACAGAATTCACAGAAAAATAGGGAAAGTTGGTCAGACAGACCATGATCTAGACTCCTGTGGAAACAAAAAGGCAAGGAAAGGAGAAAGGGGCTGACACCCCAGATTCAATCAGCACAGTATGGTTTCTAAGGGTCATGAACCTCTGTGGTCAGGGTTTAAGTAAATGGTTGGCACAATGGCTGCTATGAAGAGTGACAACATATGATGTGGCCTAGAAGGCCCCAGAGGAACAGCTCAGAAGTCCAGGTAGACAGAAAGGCAGTGTTTGAGAAGTGTCCTCATGAGTGGCAGGTCCCAGCCCCCAGCTAGAGTGAGGATGGTGTTTCTGTGAGGGATGGAAGGCATAAATAAGTTATAAAAAATAAGAGCAAGGAATGGAAGTCAACACATTGGTACAGACTTGTATCCCAATAGTCAGATGACCACATGGAGACTCAGTGGCCATTCCGGAGTGCAACAGTCAAAGTCAGTTTATTAGGGAGACAATGGGTAAAGTTCTTTGGGCATTAATAGGAAGCTGGAAAGTCCAAAGGTGTGTACGTATTAATAGCAGGGGAGCAATCATCCCTATGGTTTCAAAACTCTCTTACCTCCAGTGGAGAAGAGATGCTTGGCAACAATAAAATCTAGTTCACTGTCATCGGAAGACACTCTCCCTGACACCCTGGTAAAGAAATACACTCACAACCAAGCATATGGATGCTCACCTGCTCATGGCCCTCTAGTCTGGCCACAGATAAGGAGAGACTCTTTTACCTACCTGATATGGCTCCTTAGTCATCTCTGTCATCAGACTGAATTGTGAAGTAGGTGGAAATTTTCCCAGAAATAGATGGGTAACGTGGTTGCCAAATTTGGGAGGAGTTGAAAAAGACCCTTGAAATGAAGTTGGGGACTAGGTTGATGATTACATTGAGTCTGGGGGCTCAATCTCATTTAATGAAACAAGAATACTCTCTACCTCCTTTCATAACTCTCTGTCTCTTTAAACTTCATTTTTAAGAATTTCTTATTTCAAATCTGAAGACCATTTTCTGTGTTGGATGCAAACTAAGATGTGAGTTTGTTTTTATTCTGTCATCTGTTGGCACAATCCTGTCATTTATCTTCTTGCTTCAAATGTGTTCCCAAGTCAATTTTTCTCATCCTTAACATTTTTGCAGACCTTAACTCTTTTTTGGTCACAGCTTCCCTAAAACCCTTCTTGTCCCTGCTTACCACTCTTTTGTGATTCTGTGCTCATCTTTCCATCTTTTATAGACTGATCATTTTAAGATAGAGCTCATCAGAAAATTCTCTGTAGGAACACACTACTGTTTTTTTTAAGGTCCTCACTCTTTTTTTCTTCCCCATTGGGATTACAGAGGAAATTATCAAACTTACCTTCACTGAGTTCCACACATTCTGTTATGCCTTTTTTGGCCATGGGACTATGGCCTGTGAAAATATTTAAGTCTTTCTGTATAACAATTAAGACATCTTCACAGCAGACCCATGATCTAGTCAGGGCAAATACTACTATCCCACTTCTCCTAAGAAAGATGAATCTCAGGGAGGTTCCATGAGGTTACAATTGAGACTACCTTCCAGACTGTTTGACTTCTAGTCACCAGCAACAACATATAGCAACAATATTGATTGGGTATCTACTTGAGCCAGTCACTGTTCTACACTGTGGGGATACAGTATAGATACAGCAATGAACAAAACAAAGACAATGGTCTCATGGGACTTATATTCTAGTAGAGAAAAACAAATGGTAGACAAGTAAACATAAACACAGAGAGTGTGCCACATAGTGATAAGAAGGGACAAGATGTTGCTTTATATCAGATAAGGGCACACCTCACTGATGAGGGGAGAAATGAGCCTTGTGGATAAGTGGGGAAATGGGGGAAGAGTGTTTCAGAGAGAAGGAAGAGCCAGTACAAAGGCCCTGAGGAGTCTTGGGCAACAGTAAGGAGGCCAATGTGGTTGGAACAAAATGAGAGAGAGAAGAACAAGAGAGGCTATCTGAGGGTCCAGATCATGTAGGACTTTATGGGTTACTGTGAAATCTTTGTTTTTTGTTCTGAACCATGCAGAAAACCGCTGGATTTCCTGGAGGGTTGGAGGTGGAGTGTTAGAGAAAACAAGGAGTCGGTGATAACTTCATGGTTTGGAACTTCAACAATTGGAAGGTTAGAGGTGCTTGTACAGAAAGCAAGTTTTAGGGAGAGTGGGGATCAAGAGTTCAATGTGGACATGCCATTATTGGAATGGGGAAGACCAAGGGAGGAGAAGAGGAGGCTGAAGGCATTGTGGTATTTACTGATCACAATATAGGAGCTCCAGAGGATCCATGGAAAGATTTGAGAGGATGGTGTAGTGGACTCAGAGAAGTATGGGACTGAGAACATGATTCCAGACATCCATATCTAATTTCTCCCTTGGTCATACCATTTGTAAGTTTTAGTCCCTCAAATATAACAGGTTCAAAGCCAGTCTGTTGATCTCTACCCCAAATTTGTGCCTCATCAATGTTTCTCACTTCAGTAAATTAAAACCATCTTCCCAGTGTTCAAATGGAAACCTGGAATTCTTCTTTGAGCCCTCACCTCCACATCACCCTCAATGCAGCCTATCAGTGAATCCTCTTCATCATCATTCTATAAAGATCTCAAATCCAAGTATTTCCTTTCACCACTGTCATGTGCCAGTCTAGGCCTTCACTACTTCTTGCCCTGGGTATGCAAAACCTCCTCATTCATATACCCTAGATTAATTTTTTAAACATCCATAAAATCACATCACTTTGCTTAAAACCCTTAGAAAAAAGTCCAGCACCTTACTGAAGTTTTCCAAGTTCTACATGCCAAGGTCTTTTTACTTGGAGATCTTTGCAATACAGTTCCCTCTGCCAGGCTCTCTGACCAGCTTTCCTATTGTCTTTATATCTAAATGTCATCTTGAATGCATATCTATTAAGTTATAGTCTTTTCTCCCCAAGTCACATAGGCACCACTTGAGTCTATTGTGGCATTTATTGCTGAAGGGGCCAGGTCTGAGCCACCCAGTCTTTTTTTAAATATATATTTTGTTATTTTTCCTTTTGTGTTTGCATTTGAAAATAATTATTTTCCATCTTGGAAGCTTGGTGCATAATTTGTTCATCTTCAAAACACAAAAGACATTTTTAGAGTGTGTCTAGTGGCACGCTCCTTAAAAATAATTAAATGTTCAATTTAAGAACAGGAAAGATTTTGCTTGTTCTGTCTTTTATAATTCTCTATTTATTGTGCTGTCATTCCCCCATCCTGTTTTATATTTCACTTCCACTAGCTATGGTTTATCTGCACTGAGGAGGAACACATACATGGCATGAATGGGGAGCCTTGACCAGACCAGCACTGCCTGTCACAAGTCATGAGAACAGGCCCATTTGAGCACACAGCACGACTTCTTCCATGGGGCTGTTGTCTCAGCAGCAGGACAGCCCCAGACTAAAGGAGCAAAGGGTCCATGGGATAGAGTCTGGAAATAACAAATAAGATTAGAGGCAATATTCTGGTCTTGATGTCTTCATCAGGTTCTGCCTGGAATAGATCAAAGTTTGTCTGTATTTCCATAGCCAAAAAAGCGGGGGGCGGGGGGGGTGCCAAAAAATGGCACCAGGACAAAAAATGTCACTGCTAATTCAATGTTTTTGTAGTGTGTGAGTCACTCAGCACCTTTAGTTTTGTAGCCATCTTCCCACTGCAGTGTGTTTTAATCCATTTAGAAATGAAGTTCATGGTCATTTCTCCAGGGTTAGAGAGGAACAGATGACACCCTCTGTACTGTCCTCCACCCATGGCTTCACTTACAAAGTTTGGAATGACTGCTATCCTATTAGCCTAGGAGAGAAAAGCAACCATTCACCACAGTCTCTTCCTAAATGCCTACCTTTTTCTTTTCCCCCAAAATAAATGCCTTCCTAAATGCCTACCTTTTTCAAAAATAAAACAAGGAAATTGAGGGTGGGATGACCAACATTTTAGGTGTTTCTTAATCACCAGAGTTAATTCCACAATGTCCAGAATTTAGGCAGAGTCATGTTGAAATAGTATAAGAGCCTTCAAGACCAGTGAAAAATCATTGAACATTTAAAGCTTCCAGAACTTTAACCCAATCTATAAACAGATTTCCATACATGGTTATAGAGAAAGAAAAATTATCATTCGTCACAGGCTTGTGACTGTGAGAGCAGCCAGGCTGAGGCCAGTCCAGCAGCCAAAGCCATGCTTCCTCTCTGCGCCCCATCTGAAGCCCAAAGTGATGAGGACATGGTACAGACACAGAATAATTCAGGCCCCAGAGCTCCCTCTCTGTGTTGTTTTCTATAGATCTGGCTGCTTTTGTGCACATCTATGAGTTTGAATCAGGAAATTACCTCTATTGATTTTGTGGGATTATGTGATATAAATTTACATTGTGTCTCTCTGCCCCCAAGCTGAATGCCAGCAATCTCTCCTTCCAGACAGCCAAGTACACTGGCCATTCAGCTGGCCCTGTGGTTTGGGGGCCTCTGCTGGGTAAGCAGTGCTCTGAAGGTATTTGTATTGAGATCATTTCAATTTCTAAATTTTTCTTTATGAACTGTATCAGACATACAGTAACTATCAGACAACTATGTACCCAGCACCCAAATTGTACATGTGTTCACATTTCCTCATATTTGCTTCAGATTTGTTTACATAGAGAATGTCACAGAGAAAGCAAAAGGCACCCACTCCCCCACAAGCACATGCCATCCCAGGCTCCTCCCCACCTTGCTCCTTAAGTGTAAATACAGTTCTGAAGCTGGTGTGTATCCCCTACAAATGTTTCCGTAGTTTTACCACATCTGGATGCAGCTTTACAATTTGGAGAGATGATACCATGCTCACCATATCTTCAGCAGTATGATTTTGATATTTATCAGCATCGAGAAATGTATACCTACGCCAGTTTAAATGCATTCGAGTATTTCACCATGTAGATAAATGTGGTTTACTGTCATTACACTCTAGGCTGTTTTCAATTCTCACTGTTACACACAACACCACAGTGAACACTCTTACCTTTACCTCCTTGTGGACAAGTGTGAGAGTTGCTTTAGGGCAGTGTCTGTTACATTCTTTTTTTTTTTCTTTCTTTTTTTTTTACTGTGACTCTGGGAAAGAATACATTTACACTGCAACCAACACATATACAGTTTTTAGAAAAGCCAACACCAAGTCTTGCTGTGTGTAATGCATGCTGATATTTCCCTTCACTTCTTCTTTCACTTTTAAGGCTGTTTAGGACCCTTTCTGATTTCACAACTCATTACAATGGGAGGGGGGTTGCGTGAGGTGCCACTCTGGGGTATATGCCTGGAGATTACTGAGTTGGAGGGTATTTGTGTGCAAGTTTATCTAGATGCTGATGAGCCCCCTTCAGAACTGCTCCAGCAGCAATGTGGGAGGGTCCCATTATCTCTATCCTTTGCCAAGGCTTTTCATTGTGAGAATTTCTTGAAAATTTTTGTCATACTGTTGAGTATAAAGCATCTCACTGCTACTTCAATTTGCATTTCCCCAATTTCTTTGCTTGACTTGACCTTCTATCCTTACATATGAGTTTGTAGAATTAACACCTACATATTTTAATAGGAAGTGCTTTTTCACTATTGCTTATGGTCTAAATACAGGGTGTGACACAAATAACGCCCCTCTCTATTACAAAATCATAACTGTGTAATTCTGTAACATAACAATATCACACTCAAGCACACCATATAACATTTTAGGTGAGATGTTCAAATTATTGTCCATCTTGTGAAAGACATTCACGTGTCCTGCCAACCATACTCTCAAGCAAGCCTTACTTCTGCCAGACCCTGTAGTTTCTAATCACCATCAAATTTCTCCATTGACACATGAATTATTTACAAGTGTAATAGTTTCCCAATGGAGTGGAAAGAAGGTTAGACTGTATTTTTCCCCTTCTTTTCCAGTTTTATCATGTCATCAAGGAAGTGGTCTCCATCTTTTCTGTCTACAGCTGTCTTTCACTGTTGATACTTGTATTGAGTATAGAATTCTAGATTGACATTTTTCCCCAGGAGTTTGAAGGAACTATTCCATTATTCTGGACTATCAATCTGTTTTTCCTTTGCAGATAATTTTATTGTTGTTAATATTTTTGTTATTTTTCTGTTTCAACCTAATGGATCCATATGTACATATATGTGTATGTATCCCATTTAGAGCTCACTATGCTCCCTAAATTCCAAAAATTCTCATTGAATATAGCCTGTTTCCCATTGCCTCTATTCTTTCCTTCTAGACTCTCTGCTCATCCTGCCTTCCATATTGTTTATCCATCATATCCACAGCCACTTCTTTGTGACCTTTACTTTGGGTAATATTCTTAGCTCTGTCTTATACTTCAGTAATTCTCTTCATAGCAATGTCTAATCTGCTAGCACATTTATTGAGGTTCTATTTTATGTGTCCTATTTTTTGTTGGCAGACATTCTGTTTGATTCTTTTTCAAATCTACTAGTTATCATTTTTATATTATCTTATTGTTTTAGGATGATTGCTATTTTTCTTTATCTTAATAAAAGTTTTAAATGGACTTACAGTATCTTTTAGATTGCCATTCTGTTACCTAAAGTTCTTAAGGTAGCTAATTTTACTGTGCATGGTGTCTGCTGACTCTTCCTCATGGTTGACAATTTCTTGCTATGTTTTATAGTTTTTAAAAGATAGCTAAATCCTAGGGGGTACTGTTTACACCAGTGGAGTCCCATAGATCCTAGTGCTATAGTAGTGGTATTACAGAATGGTTTTGCATTCACGTGTGCAGACATCCCTGGGAGTTTCACCAATTTAGAACAAATGTTTGATATGAATTTATTGCTTTAGAAATCTGTCACTTACTAGTACTGTAATTTGATTTTCAATATCAATGTGTGGTGCACATTTGGTACTTCTGTTTTCTACAGGTACCAGAGTCAGTTTTGTAGTTTTTTGGTTTGGTTAATGACAAATCCCCCAATTTACTTCCCTGGGCTGATGGGTGCAATTTTTTCAATCCTTTTTCATTAAGGCAATAATCATATTAGAGTTCTAGCTTTAGTTTCCTTTGACTTCAATATTCAACAACTCCCACTCTCCTTGTAGGGAAAGTAGGGTGGAGCAACCCAAATAGAGAGGTAAGTGTGTGCCTTTCAGTGACTAGCAATGCTGACTTCAGTATAGGAAAGTTCTCTCCTCTCATCATAACACAGGCTACTGTCTCCATGTCCCCTAAGGCTAATTTTTTTCACATTGGTCATTGGTATACATTTCAAATTTCAAACTCAGGTGTGTAATATTCCTTCTGTTTTCCAGCTCAACTTGATTATCTGATGGTGCATGCTTTCTATCCCTTTGATATATAGAAAAAGTTAACTTTAGTCCTTCCTAGGGTCAGCCACATCCATGTCTTTGAATCCAAAGAGTGTCTGTGTTTGAATCTCAGTCATATGTCTACACAAATTGCACAGATGTATTCATTGTCCCTGTCTACATGTCTTCATTTATCCACTCCCTCTCTGTGATTCTTTGGATGCTAAGAGAGGGTAAGAGGCTTTAATGAGTCCTCTTGTGGTGTCATCTACCTAGAAGCACCACACAGCTTTTCTATTCTATGTGACTGAGAAATGAGCTTCCTCTCCGTTGCCCAGGGATCCAAAAGTTGTGCTCACTCTCTCCCTCCCTCTCTCCCTCTCCCCACTGCCCTCTGCCCACTGTGGCTTATCCTTTCCCTCCCTCCCCCATTCCTGCAGACCCTAATTCTAAGGGAATACATTTTCCCAGTTCTTCAAGCCATTATACTTTGTGTTCTTAGATGCCATTTTCCTAAAGGCTTATGCCTTGAAGGAAAAATCACAAAAGGACACCCTCTTCTCTGATTTCTACTCCACTACAAATGTCCCATGAGGAAAGAGAGACTGCTCTCCACTGAATACAGGGAAGGAAAATTTGTGAGGAACAAAACAGCAATGAGATATAATAATATCTCAGTGCTTTCCCAGAGTTGTGGTTAATATCCTTTGGCTTTGAAATTGGACATGCCTAATTTCAAATCCTGGCCATACCTCTACTACTAATGTGACTTGGGATGAGTTACATAACCCCTCCTAGCATTGTTTCCTCATTTTAATTGGGGGATAATAAATTACTTACTCTGTAGGTTTGTAATGAGTAGTAAACAAAATTGTGCATGTATAGCATTTCTTTCCCTATCTAGCACACAGCCACTTAATTGCTCAATAATGGGCCATTATTTTTATGAACACATGATATTTGTTAGGATTCACTTTCTACTTAGAGCTAGATAACCTCAGATGAATTATTTAAGCTCTTGATCTCTTGGTTCCCTCATGTGTCATAAGTTGTATGGGCTATCATTTTTAATGATAGTACTTAGAAGTCTATAGCATATGCTCTTGGTTTCCCATCAGCATCCCTCTATAGCACCCAGCTCCTCTGTAGCATCCAGATAGAGCCTCATTTTCATTCTTCTTGAAGTCAGTGGGAACCACCCTGCTGGAAACTCTTCAGACATTATGAGAGATGCTCCTTCCCAGGGTCATCCCCAGCCAATAGCTGACTGAGGTGAGGGGTACAAAAGCCAACTAACTTTCATCAAGACAGTACTGACTTTGGAGCAATTCACACTCCAGAACTCTCTACAGAATTAGACTGAGGCCAGACGGAGGTACCAGATACCACCACATCTTTGTCTAGCTTCTTAGTTTGCTTTATCTGGTCTCCTTTACTTTCTTACAAGTCTCTCTAGAGAGCATTCTCATCATTTGCAGAAGTCCCTTCTCAGCTTCTGTTTCTAGGTATCCACCTAAGACAGAGCCCAGATTCAAAGTAAGGCTTAGAATTCAATATTTCTAACACTGAAGATGAAGGCCTTACCTCTTATGTTGTACTGTATTTCTATAAATTAAGTTGTTTTGCAGATATACACATGAATGCTTAAGATAATGTGAATGCACAAAATTCACAAATTTGTGTTCATGCAAAATGAACACAAATAGTGTTCATTTACTGATTCAAAAAATATTTATTGAGGGCTTATTATGTGTTAGACAGTGTTGTAGGCCCTGGAAATTATGGAGAAAACCTCATGAGTATGTAAAAAAACCTGTATTTTGTAGTGATATTAATAATTACCATTTACTGGAAACCTATTAACTGCTAGATACTTTACATATTATGTCCAGTACAACAACATTATGAACCTGATGTTACTTTTGCCTTTGTCTTAGGAAACTAAAACCCAGAAAGGTCAAATAACTTGCAGCCAGGAAGGTATGGAGGCAGGATTCATATCAATCTTCACAACCCACACTCTTTTGATAAGATTTTATTTTCTAATTGATCCCCTAGAATTTCAGTTGTCTGTTTGAATCTCTGCATTCTCTACAAGATTTGGGTTAATTGCAAGACAAGATCTTTTTCACTTTACTATCCCCAGACCTAGAAAAACCTTGACATAATAGGTACCTGGAAATGTTTTTGAATGAATGAATGCATAAATGGGGATGAGTGGTCAGGACGTGGGGGTGATCTGTTTCCAAAATTAATGCAGCACAACCTCTTCTCTGCAGGCCCAGTTTCCTCCTGGCTTCCCATTCCAGAAAAGGGTGCTCAGAGTAGACACAATCTAGCTTTTGTTATCTGTTTCAGTTTAATTCAGTCAATGCTTCCTATGGGCCAAATATGGGGAAATTCATAGTCAGTTCTCAGCTAACAGTTGGGCTTGACTGAGCCATCAGCCTGAGCAGGGGCTGATAAAGCCCATGAGAGGAGTTGGGTGCCCTAGACATTGTGAAATGTTAAGGAAGAAAGTTACTGGGGACAACAGAGTAGCCAGCTAAGGGCAAGTAAGATGATACAAACTTCTGGGCATGTCCAGTAACTAGAAAGAGATGTGCATCCAAGTACCTCTGCAGAAGTTTAAGGTGAGTTAGGACACTGAACGCAGGCTCCAGGAATGTGCTTGATTGGAATTTAACAGGAAGTGTCACGTTGAGAGAGAGTCTACAGAGACGTGAGGCAAGTAGATGATTTTTCTGAATGTTAGACAAGATGTCATTTGATATGAGCATCTGTGAGATTATTTTCCAGTCTTTTATTGCTGAGAATGGCTCATGTTGCAAAGCTACAGCTTTGTGTTTCTACTTCGGAGTACTTCTCCTGGTCAGTGGTGTTGGGGTCGGGGATAAACATTTAACCCAAGCTGGGCCAGTTGGATTCTCTCACCTGAACAATGTAACTCAAGGATGCAGTGTCCAGGAACTGGGAGCTGTGTGGGGCAGTAGATGGATGGTTGATAAATTCTGTCACTGAATGAGATCTGCAGGGCCACCCTGGTTCCCACAGTTCCTTCAATTTCTTGTTTATCTTCCCCTTATATTCTAAAAACTACTATATGTCTCCAACAAATTTCCTTTTTCACTTAAACTAGCAACAGTAGATTTCTATTACCCGCAGTTAACTAAAAGCACTGCCAATTAAGGTGGAAGAAAGACTCAGTGTGGCTGCTTTTTATATGTATTGATCCTTCCTTTGGTGTATTTTTCTCCTATTCTTAAGAGGGGGAAAAAGAAGAAGCTTCTGACACTTACAGTCTAGTGGGAGAGTCAGACAGAAACAAATTATTTAAACATAATGTGGTAAGTTCTGTAAGGAAGGTATGCTGAGGTGTCATCAGTTGGGGTGAGGTGGGGGTGGGGAAAGCTTCACACAGAGCTGAGTCTTGGGATATCTGGGGGTTTTGACAAATTGAGGTATTATCAGGAACATTGCAAGAGTGTTAACAGTTTTTATGTTTCTTTTATTTATTTTTAAAGAGGAAAGGAGGGAGAAAGAAAAGGGGAGAAACACCAACATGAGAGAAACATTGATTGGTTGCCTCTGGTATGCACCCTGACCAGGACCAAACTCACAACCTAGACATGTGCCCTGACCATGTATCGAACTGATGACATTTTGCTTTGCAGGGTGACATCCAACAAACTGAGCCACACTAGCTAGGGCAGTTTTTATGTTTTTCAAATGGATAAGAGATGAAAGAGGACCTGGAGTTACATGTAATTTACCTCTGTTGTTAAGGGCTGTTTTAGTCAAGAGAGTCTAGTTTTTGCTGTGGTGACATTGACTTTGGACTCTCAGTGGCTCTATGCAAGAAATTCTATCTCCTTGTACATATGCAGTAAGGTGAGCAGGGGTTCTACTCCATGGAGTCATGTAGGGGCCTGGATGACAGAGGCTGTGACACCTTGTTGGTGCACCATCTAGAACATGAGGCCTCCTTAGTCACCAGTACAGGGGAAGCCAGAGGGACAGGGTCATTATGACAATTAAATGTTTTAGCCCAGAAATGCTGTCACTTTCAGTCCAGCCTATTGTTCAGAACTAATCACGTGGCCCTGCCCAACCTCATGGGGAGAGGGTTGTGTCATTCTCTGGTGTACTCAGGAGAAGCTGAGGACCAGATAAGAGTGAGCACTAGAAGCAACCCCTGCAAGAGAAGACCACCATTTTTATACATGGATCTGAGTCTTAGTTCCTATACCTGAGACCCTGCCCTGGTCATTTGTCCCCAGATGCATTCAGTTTACATTTGCTTGGTCAGTGACACCCTGACCTCATAACTTAGCTTAGTAGCAAAGAGTTTCTCGGGTTCTATGGAGAGCAGACAGACTCTGTGTGGACTTTATGAAACCCAGCAGCATTAAGTGCTATGGGATTCTTCACAATTTCCTACTGGAGCACTTTCAGAAAAGAATCTTGTAGGTACAGCCCATCTCTTTCTTTCTCTGTACATTTCTCCAGTTCTCTTTGAGTCATCTCAGCTCCTGATACCTCAAGCCACACTCCATGATTAACTGAGAGATGTAACAAGATGCATAATAAGCCTTCAAATGTTCAAAATTTATTTCTCCATCTCCCCCTCCAAATGCCCAACAGTTTTCTTCACCTTAGCTAAAGACAGCCCATGTCAACCTTGACTGCTCTCTTTCTTTTACATCCCATATCCATTAGCTCTGCCTTCAGAATACATCCCAAATCCAACTACTCACCACTTTTATTCCTATCACCCCGGCCCAAGCCACCATCATCTCACAATTTTCCCATTAGATTCCTTACTGACCTCACTACCTCTATTTTTGTATAAGTACAGTCTATTCTCAACACAGCAGCCATCAGATCCTAATGAAAATGTGTCAGGTCATGGTCACTGCTCTGCCCAAAGCCCTACAGTAGCTCTCCAGCATTCAAAGGAAAAGCAAAATGGTCATGCATACCCTTCCCCCAAACACTTTTTGACCCCATCTCCTCTTCCTTATTTCCCCACTCCCTGCTGGGGTGTCAGCTCTCTGATGGCAAGTTCTTTTGCACTTTGGGTCATTTGATGTGTTACAAGCATCTATTCACATGATGCATTCCAAGAATCTAAGTGGTTCGTGGCACATAGTAAATGCTCAATGTCTGTGGAATACATGACTAAAATGTGGTTTGAGAGATGTTTGCCCTCAGTGAATCCAGGTGGTGAATTTCTCTTATCCCTCTGCAGCCTTGGGATTGTGAGCACCAGAAAAATGGCAGATATAGCAGAGCATTTCCAATACTGAACACTGAAGAGAACACTGGGTCCTCTTGTAGGTCATTCCCTAAGAGATGAGAAAATGACATGAATCTACAGATAAAAGAAGGGGGTTCAAAGCAAACTCACCACAAAGAGTGTGATTTAACATAGGATGATCCCATCCCTAGACAGAAGATGCAGAGTGTTAGAAACCTCTAGCAAGACACTCAATATATAGTTATATGAGACAGATACTGAGCCAGCAGTATCCATCACTGCAGATGCTCGTCAAAACACATACACAGGGACAGCCGAGTCCTGTGGGGAAATAGGTATGAAAGGGCCACTCTCTCTAGTGGAGAGCACGCTGAGTCACCACCTGAGTAGGCTTTTATTAAGAATACAGACACCATTTATGCATTACAGTCTGGCAGGAAGATCAAAAGGAATAGGTAGTTTTCAAAGGGACTGATAGAACTCCTGCTGGGATTCTGGGCTGAGAGTTTGAGTTTTATCACTTAAAAAGACTACAGGACCTAAACGACTAGTTTCGTTTCCTGCCTGTGGCTTCATATGCTAATTCAATAGCATCCTCCCGCAAGCAGATCTCACAGGATCTTGCATATTCTATGTCCCAGGCCTGATTACCCCAGGAGTCTGCTGACTCTGGTCTGGACTATACCGCCCCTGTTATTTCCACAGGCCTGAGTTGGGCAGAGGAGACAAAGGCAGCCAGGAGATTTGGATTTGTCACAACTAAGAACAAGGACTCAGGCTTTGATAAAGCCGAGGGGCAGGGGCCGATGTCGATCACCCCTTCATTTCCACAGCCCCCCAAATCCTTCCATGAGGCCTCCACGTGATCATGCCTGTCTTAGATGATCCCCCCCCCCCCCCCCCCGCCGTAGGAAATCTTACCCGTCATTGGCTAACTGATCAAGCATAGGAGGCCAGGCACAGAACAGGCAGTGTTCATGCCAGGGAAATAAGTTTTGTCTCCTTAGTGGCTCCTGGTCCAGAGGTCTCTCACTCAGCCTAAGTCTCAGGGGGTTACAGCTTCCTGAGAGCAGGCAGAGCAGACTCCAACAGTTATAGGCCAGGGCAGCTGACTGTACATCTCTGTCATAGGATAAGTTTGTGAAGTTCTCACCAATTTCTCCATTATATGTCCACCTTACAGCCAACCAATGTTCACATGGCATCTCACCTAAAACCTGTCCCCAGCAGGGCCATTCTGGTACTGCCAGTCTGTGTCCTTGAATATCACTTTTATTCATGTGGAAAAGCAAGAAGCAGCGGTGTAGGGTGCTGGAAAGGGCTTCAAAGTCAGACAAGTCTGAATGAAGATCTTGAGTCTTAGTTCCCTCATTTTCAAAATGTGGATAACTCTAACACCATAGAGTTAGTAAGAGAATTAAATTACATAGTGGATGTTAAGACACTAGCGCAATCCATGGCACTGGACCAATACCCAATCAATGCCTGATCCCATTTTATGTTTCTGGTCCCCTATAAGGACACTTGAGTTTTCTGTAGGACTCCCAACATTGATTACTTGTACATCCTGCCACCTGTTCTCTAAGGATGTCTAATGATGCCATGGACCCATTTCTGCTTCTCCTAACACCCATGGCTGAGTCTTTCTTCCAAGGAAACTCTCAATTACCAGGGCTTAGTGCAAGATATGAAGTGGTTTCCACCATTAGAGAGGAAAAATGTCTCTAGAGTCTTGAGTAAAGAAGACAGGTTTTAGTTAGAATCTATCAGTGTAGATCTGCTGGTGTGCCAAGCCTGATCTTGCCGAAGGACCACATCTGATTCCACATGACTAGGTTTCAATTATGCTCGACCAAAACATTGCTAACACAGAGAAAGTCCATATATCAGCTTCCAAACTTAATAAAAAGTCCTATGTAGAGAAGAGGTTGGAGAATAAATCTATAATGTTGAAGGTTGAAAAGAACTTTCTACATGAAACAGAAACTATGAAAAGAGAACTGGTAAATTTCAGGGACAATACTGTGGTGATTGTCAAGGGGAGAGGGAGGTAGAGAAAGGGATGAAGGGATAAATGATAATGGATGAAGACTTGACTTGGGGTGGTGAACACACAATACAGTGTACACATGATGTGCACTGGCCGGTGTCACCCCAATAAATTCAATTTTAAAAATTTCACCAGATTGCCCTGGCTGGTGTGACTCAGTGGATTTAGCACCAGCCTGCAAACCAAAGTGTCACTCATTCGATTCCCAGTCAGGGCACATGCCTGAGTTGTGGGCCAGGTCCTCAGTTGGGGATGTACAAGAGACAACCACACACTGATGTTTCTCTCCCTATCTCCCTCCCTTCTCCTCTCTAAAAGTAAATAAATAAAATCTTATATAATTTTTTCACCAAATAAAAACTTCTTAATGTGTTCCAAAACATTTTTGTAAAAAACAAAATTTTGAAAACTGGTGTGAATCATCTATACCTAATGTAGAAAGAGCTCTTACAAATCAGTGAGATAAAAATCAACTGTTTCAATAGAAAAGTGGTTAATGGACATGAAATATACATTTATAAAAGAAATAGAAACATTTAGTAAAATATTCTACCTCATTCGTAAACAAATAAATACAAGTAAAAACAAGATATCATTCCCAGCTATTACAATGGCAAAGATTGTCCAGAAAAACACTAATATTGACAGGTGCTCAGGAAAGTGAACATTTCCATACTACATTTTCAGGCAGATAAATGTATTGCTAGTAAGTATTAACCACAATACTGTGCACATAATTTGACCCAGCAATAATCATACATGGGCACAAATATTTGGCTATTAAAGTGCTAATTGAAGCATTGGTTATATTAACAAAAAATCAGGAAATGAGATGAATGCCAAAGGAATCTAATTCTTTAAACTATGGGCCCTTCAAAGGACAGAAGATGATCTAGTCATGAAGAGTAGAAGTGGAGGGAAAAAATTGCCTGTGATGGATAATTCAGCCATTCATCTATGCCCATTCATTCAACAACTATATACTGGGCGCATGTCAGTATGTTTAGTGCCACTGATGTCAAGGTGAACAAGACAGAGTCCCTACCATCAAGGAACATACTTTTTAAATGTGAGATGCATTTGATGAATGACACAAAAGAGGTATGAACTGAGTGTGGCCACAGTCTTACCCTCCTGCCTCAACAAAAGCTGATCCTGGCAAATGACCCAGATTTGGGAGCATCTATAGCAGCATTTAGCAGTTTTATACCATGAGTGAAATTACTAGAAATAGAGATAAGATCAAACTGAGATGAAATATAGTTTTTGAGACTTTAAGCCCAAGAAGAGTGGCTACATAACAATATTACAAGGAACTTAGCAGTTTAAATCAATTCATGTTTATTATGTCAGAGTTTCTGTGGCTCAGGAGTCTGGGCATGGCTTAGCTGAGTCTTCCACTTCTGGGTCTTTGAATATTGCAATCAAGGTGTTGGCCAGGTCCATGGTTTCATCTGAAGGCTCAAATGGGAGCAGAGTCAGCTTCCAAACTCATGTGGTTGTTGGCAGGATTGAGATTCTTATGGGCTATCAGGCTGAGGGCCTCATTTCCTGCTGGTTGTTGGCCAGAAGTCACCCTCAGTTGCCAGCTGTTTGTTTGCCAGTAGCTACTTTCAGATCCTTGCACACAGGCCTCCTTAACATTTCCACTTGCTTCACCAAAGCCAACAAGAGAAGAAAGTCTGCTATCAAGACAGACACTGTAGTCTTGTGTAATGTAATAAATGGGAGTGCCATCCTGTTACTTTTGCTGTATTCTGTTGGTTAGAAGTGTGTCACAGGATCTGCCCACAGTCAAGAGCAGATTACACAGTGGCATATGTACCAGGAGGCTGGGATAATTTGGGATCCTCTTAGAGTCTGTCCATCACAGCATACAAGAAGAGAAACATTGGGTCACTGAAGCTGAGTCACAGGGGCAGCCAAGTCATAGCAGCAGTGTGGGGGAGAATGAAGAAAATCCCCCAACCAAGCCCAAGGGAGTAGTCTTTGCCTCATCTGTCTACTAAATGGTCCGATACTTGCAAAATAGTCTATTCCATGGGTCTTTCTAAGCATGTTTATGATTTATCTGAAGCAGGAAACTCAAACTCAAACACCCACAGGGTCAGGCAGAGAACATAATAAGCACAGCTGGAAGGGTAATAGGAAAATGTGGGGGGCTGTGGCAGATAACCACGGACCCCATCACAAAGGCATGGCCAGCAGGCAGCTCAAGAAAGATTGTCACTAACACAGGAGTATGGGCCTGTTCCTGCTAGAGCTTCTGATTTTACAAAGGAGCCCCCAAACCACATTTATATATGAAATTTCCAAAAATTTAAAGTTATTTTGTGAACTCAAACACATCTGCAAGTCAAAGCCAGCCCCCGCAACCCCAATTTCAGACCCCACCTGGCACCCCCGTGCCTTTGTCAGGGACACAAAGGAAGGCCGTTTGCTGAATTCCAAGACAATATTTTCCACTCTGCTAGCACCTGCCTGCTGCTGAACTTGTTCCCTTCTCTTTTAAATTTCTGATGTATGAACTCCTCACATTCCAAGCAGACCAGCTTGCTGATTAGTTTTATAGTTTTCAAATTTGGAGGTAAGTGGGTTCCCATTAAGAAGTCATTTGATAAAAGTTAATCCCTCCAGGATTATCATAGAAGAAACCTGCAGTTCTCTCATTAGCTGGTTGGAAGTCCTTGTCCACCTTGGAGGCCCCAGTCCTCCTTGCCATGGATTCTGGGGGCCAGAGACCAGAGGTTCTCAAATCACAGGAAAGGATGCAAGAGAACTTTGAATTCAAAGGCTGCAGCCAGCCCCTTCCCCCTGAGCTGATCCTTGAATTTAATCATTCCACTTTAGCCGGAAAATAAAGGGACAGATTTTCATCTTACTGAGTAGATTTCAGAGCTTACCCAGCCTAATCCTTACAGATCTGTTACTGACCCAGCAAAAAGAATAGCTAAATGAACATGCAGGGCCTCTGCAGAGGAGCTCCTGGGAGGCAGCCTTTGAGAGGAAACCTCCCTCTGGCTCATCCAGGGGAACGGCCTGGGCCCAGGCCCCAGAGGGCTGTGGTCCTGTACCAGCTGCCTCTGCCCTGAGGGCAGTGGCAACATGTTTCTGGGGTCCTGTGAACTGTCCAGAACAGATAAGTCAGTGGTTGTTTTTGAAGGAAGGTATCTAATTACTTTTCTTTTCCTAAATGTCTGTATTGTGAGGCTTTGAAAAGATAATACAGGCACATGGGTTAAAAAAGAAATCCAAACAGAACAAAAGGGACTCCCATGAAAATTCATTCCCCTCCCCAAGTCCCCATTCTCAACCCTATTATCAGTCCCTACCCCCCCATCGCTGTTTTCAATTTCTTGAGTCAGCAAATGGCTATTTTTAAATTTCCTAATTTGGTCTCAAAAATAGCCAAAGGCCAAATAGAGCCCACAATAATGTAATTAAAGTAAGTGATCAAGTTATACACCTAACACGTTACAGGGAGACAGAGATTACAAATGAAAACTCACCCCCACAAAAATAAAATATGTGTGTGTGTGTGTGTGTGTGTGTGTGTATGCATTATGTGTAGAGTGGATTGTGTTTGCATGCAAAGACTGTATCTGTGTGGGCAGAGAGAGTGGGTATGTGTGTATGGAGGATGTGTGTCTGCAGGTGTGTGTGTATCTATTTGTGTGTGGGCAATGTGTATGCGTCAAGGTTTGTATGTGTACAGAGTGTGTCTCTGTGGGCAGAGGGTAGGTATTTATACATGGAGGTTGTGTAACTGTAGTGTGTGTGTGTACAGTGTTATGTGTACAATGTGTGTGTGTGTATGTGTTTGGCCCCCCTAATTCTGAAAACCATAGTCGACTCTGTAAACATTTATTGTGTGCTGTGTGCCAGGCCCCATTCCCAGTGCTGTGGGTTATACTGAAATAAATCATACAAGGTCCCTGGCTTTGGGGAGCTTACGATAAGAATAACACACGTTTGATTGGCCCCTTTCCCTTTACAGGGGAATTTTCAGGTGAGTTATGTCATTACTCAGGTGGGCTGCAGTCTGAGGTACGCTGGGACTGGAGCAGCCGGGCTGTTGAGGACTCTGGGGGTGAGGGGAATGGGATGGAGAACAGAACCAGCAACAGAGCCTGGGGCTCCAAGAGCTGCAGAAAACCCAGGGCTCCAGTGCCCCACTTCCCCCCACCCCCACAGCTTCAAGTGGCTCCAGCATCAAAGAGGCCTGGGAGTTCTGTCATCAAAAAACCCAGCTCTGTCACTAATTACAGGTATGATCCTGGGAAAATTACTTCCATGTGCCTCCATCTCTTCCACAGAGAAGAATGGTGGTTCACTCCCGGAGCTGATGTGAGGATTAGTGAGATGGCAAGTAATGCATAACACAATGTTATCTAGTAAATGGTTACTAAGGGCAGCCCTACTGCTATTGTTAGACCATTATTATTAAAGAACATCACACTCTGAGTCTCTATGATTTAATACAAGAAGGAGGATCCTCTGGTTAAGAAGGATGTCTGATCAAGGGCCCTTGAATGTATTCTAAATTTCTCTTCATCTGAGGCCCTTCATTCTGATTCTGGCTCTTGCTGCTTCTCCTTTTTGTATAAGAGAAACAGGGCAAAATTTTCAAAAGTCTGGGCTGGGTTTGGAAGGAAATCAGGACACCACATAGAAAGACTGTGACTCTACCTCATCTAGGCAGCACACCATAGCTTTCAGGCCATTCTCTTTCCACATGGAGCTCTATGGGGAAAAAAGAAGAAGGGAAATCTTCCCTTCCTGGCTCTCAGTCTGGTGGGTACCTAAGTTTTGGAAAGTTATACCAGACATCCTGCCCTAGGTGAAGGGTCAGGAGAGTTCCCCAGAGAAAGCATCACCTGAGCAAAGGCCTGAAAAATGAGTTAATTGTCCAAATGGGGGGTCAGAGGAGCAGTCAGGAATGCAGAGAGAGTATTCTAGGCAGAGGAGCACAAAGGTCCCAAAGCAGATAGGAGAGTGGTGATTTAGTGGTCAAGACTAGGAAGTAGTTTCTAAACCAGGGGTTACCAATTCTGACTGCACATTAAAATGATGTGGAGGAGTTTTTAAAATCCAAAAGTCTGAACCAAATCCCCCAGACCAATGACACAGAGCACCCCTGGTGGTCCCAAGAAAGCATCTTGTACTTGATGACAGGCTAGAAGTGAAAGAAGAGGAGAACTCTGACATAATATGATGAAATTGTAAAAATCATTTTGTAAAAATGTTTTCAATGTATCTATTAAAATGTTTTCTGGTCATTTGAAGCTGGAGCAGTTCTTAATATGAGGGTGAGGGTGGGAATCATTATCAGTTAGAGAGCCCTTTATATACTCTACATTTTACTTGTGAATGTATATGTGTAATTTTGCTAATTCTTTTTTAAATTTTTAATTACATTTTATTGGTATGCTATTACAGTTGTCCTAATTTCTCTCCTTAGCTTCCCCTCCAAGCAGCAACCCCCACTCCCTCAGGCAATCCCCACACCCTTGTTCCTGTCCCTGGGTCTTGTGTATAAATTCTTTGGCTACTCCCTTTCCTTTACATCCCTGTGGCTATTCTGTAACCACCTATTTGTACTTCTTAATCACCTCACCTCTTCACCCATTCTCACATACCTGCCCTCCCATCTGGCAACCATCAAAATCAAAATGCCCTCTGTATCCATAATTCTGTCTCTGTTCTTCTTGTTTGCTTAGTTTTTTGTTGTTTTTTTTTTTAGATTCAGTTGCTGATTGTGAGATTGGAGGTGCTGAGAAACCATGAGAAGACAGTGAGCTAATAGCAAAGCAAGGGGTTTATTGAAAGAGGGATCTCTCAGGAGCAAGAGAGGGGAAGTAGTCGAGCTGAGACCAGTTCCCACCTGAGTGGTTCTGTGTAGGCTTTTTAAAGGAAAAAAAAATGCATTATCGGGAAGTATAGTCTTGTCCTTCTCTTATTGGGTGTCTCTAAACCATGCTATCTAGTTCTTGAAAATTGTTCCCTAACCATTTATTTGGGTATTGTCCCATCCTGGTCTGTTTGTTCTGATATCCTGTTTTGCTGACTCAGGAGCCTCTATGCAAGGTCAGATCAGACTGTCATTCCTGTCTTTTTCTTTATATAAAAAGAGAATAGAGCTGAGGGGAATGGAGGCATCGAAGGTCTTCTGGCTGCTTCCTCCTGAGAGGGAGCATAGATCTTATAAGCTCAGGGCAAGGGGACTTCCTCTTCTTGAGTTGGATTATGGTGTAGAGGATGGTACCCTCTTAGTAGCAGAATGGCCTTCATGGTTTCTGCCACAGTGGCTTCAACTGTTCTTTTTATGAAATTGATTAACAGCTTCATTAGACAGGGTCCTACTAAGAGAAATAGTAATAAAATGAGGAAAGGGGTAATTAGGGGCAACAGCAGTGCCTTGAGTGACTGGGAAAAATAGGAAAGCAAAGTTGAGAGCCAGCTTTTGCTAGTGTAGACCCCTTCCTTGGCTCTTTGTATTATGTCAATATTTTTCATCAGTACCTCTAAATCTTCCTCAACTATACCCATATTATTGATATAGAAGCAGCAGGTCTCCTTAAGCATAGCACAGGTGGCTCCTACCTTGGCCTTCAAGATATCTAAGGCTTGTCTGTTCTGCAGGACTACATAAGCTATTGAGTGACTCTGGCTGCCTTTCTATCATGTTGACGGTGGCATTCCAGTTTTGTTGGAGGGTAATGGATATATTTATGATGCATCTTTCTAGTAGTGGTATTCCTGCAGACCAAAAAAACACCACGAGCAATGGAGTGGCCTCCAGGTCTTTCTAGGACTGGGTTATCATGTGCATGATAGCCCCAGTTAGGGTCTGCTAGCGATCTCTTCAGCCTAGTGTATGGTTTGGGCTGTGACTAGAGATAAATACTTTAAAAAGTGCCAAGGTTGGAGACACTCTCTGTAGAGGCCATTTCCTGCTGAGTGAGTATGTCTGCACTGGGGACAAGTTTTACCATGGTGCAGGTTCTGGACTAGTACCTAGAAAGGATTAGATATACTTTGGTTCCATACATGAAGTAAAATCCTGTCCCTCTTAGTATCTGGGCAGTTGTTCAATATCGTCTATGTTCTGATTTTCTGAGATCAGGACTAATGGAGCTACACTGAGGAGCAGGGGGGATGCCCCTATTCTTCTTGGTACAGTTGCCATTGGACAGAAGAGCTATTGAGAGGTTATGTTGGTGTTGGCAAACTCCATTAAGAATAAGTCTAGTAAAGAAGGTGTATGAGGAGTTCCCTTTTGTGGCATTTTTAGAGGTTTCATTTGTTTGGGTGTATACAACACCTGTTCTGTCCTCTATTCCTCAGTTGCTGTGGGTAAAAGTGTGCAGGTTTTTGAAAGTAGAGTTGTGATAGGTGGTGTTTACAGATCCCTGGTGGGTTGGTGGGGGGTGAGAAGATTGCCTTATTGTGCCAAAAGACATAAGTGTTATTGCGTAGTTGTATGTGGTTAAAGTCACCTAAGTGGATTGCCTTACTCCCTGTACTGTTGAAGTTTTGGAAGCAGAAACCAGCTTTGTCATATAGAGTGGGTGCCTGCCCTATGCTTTCCCCACTATTGGGGTCAGTTAGATTTTTTCCCCTAGTCAGAATAGTTGGGGTTGGAGTGTTAATAACTCAGATATGGTTGCTGAGAAAGCAATGAGTTTAATGCCCATAGTGGAGGAGGTTTGGGGGCATATCCAGAAAATGCTTTTATGAGTAATGTTGGCTATGTGTTGAATTATAGGGGTGATGGGATGTTTAAAGGACAGGGCAGGAATGATGAGAGGGAAAAGGAGTAGGAGATTGGTTTTCAAATTGAGATTAGTGTAGGAGGTTGGCAAGAAGCAGGGTAAGGATGAAAATATTAAACCGTATTTCCTGGGGGTTAAAATCCTGTAGGTCCCCTTGTAGCCAAAGATCTCTGATAACTTCTTGGAGCTCAGCAATAGACTCTGGGGGTTTATGGTATAAAGAAAGTTCCTGAACGATAATATGGAGGAACAGCATCATACCTGCAAGATGGTCTTCTTGCAGCATAGATTAGAGTGTTTACTTTGGGCCTAGCAATTTTTACTTTAAGGTCTCCAGTGGGGATACAGGTATATGATAGTCTGGAGGAGGGGGTCCCCTTGTCCTCTGGAATGGAAGCAAGTGGCAGAGAAGTTGGTACTCCAGCTCCTGATGTGTCTGAGGGTTGTAACTGTGTTGTGAGTTTAAGATGAGAAAAATGTATCCAGGGCCAAATCCCTTGAAGTTTAGCCACTGTGGAGGTGGTAAAGAGGACTAAATATGGGCCTGTCTGCATAGGGGAAAGAGGCTTCAGGGTTAAGGTCTTTATATAAACATAGTCTCCTAGGACAATTGGAGGGGAAGAGAGTATTTCCCTCCATGGACTGGGAAGATAAGTGTTGGCATAGTCTCTAAGGATGTTCCTGGTATGTGTTAGAATGGAAAACTAGTCCTCATATGGTGTGTGGCTGAGAGAAATGTTGCCGAGGGTAAGATGGCACCCAAACATCAACTTGAAAGGACTTAACATGCGTAGCTTGTGTGGAGCTGCCCTGAATTTCAGGAGGGCTAGGGGTAGGAGTTTGTCCCAGGTGAGATGAGTCTGGGTGATATGTTGTGTTAAGTGAGTCATGAGGATGCCATTCATCCTCTCAACCTTCCCAGATGACTGGGGTCTGTAGGTTGTGTGGAGCCTCCATATGATACCTAGAGCCTGGGACACCTGCTAGGTAATTTGGGAGATAAATGCTGGGCCATTGTCTGACTGGAGGGGCGTTGGGAGGTCAATACATTGGATGATTTGAGTAAGTAATTTTTCTGTTACCTGTGTGAATTTTTCTGAGGAAGTGAGGAATGCCTCTGTCCACCCACTGAAGGTATCTATGAATACTAGGAGATATCTGAGCTTCCATATTGTTGGCATGTGTGTGAAGTTGACCTGCCAACCCTGGCCGGGGACCTGTCCCCTAGCTCAATGAGTCAGGAAAGGGGGAGGTCTCAATCCCCCTTGTGGTGTTTGTTGGCAGATGACACATTGCTTGATTATTTTTTCTAGGGTAGAGAGTAGGGAATGGTATAGGAGGGTCTGACTGAGAAGAAAGGAGAGGGGTCTTGCACTGGTGTGAAATTGGTTGTATAGGTCAGTAAGTGACTTGGCCACCGACCTGCAGTGACTGCGGAATGCTGTGGATGGCTCATTGAAACACGAGAAAAACATACAGAGACAACCAGGTCCTGTGGGGAAATAGGAATGGAACAGCCACTCTCTTTAGTGGGGAGCACCATGGCCACCCTCCCCAGGGGAGAGCGCCCCTGAGGGAGAGCACCCAGTTCTCCCGCCCGAGCAGGCTTTTTATTGGGTTCATTTGCATAAGAATTCAGGTAAAGCTCATTACTCATTGCCAGGAAGTAAGGATCAAACAACAAGAAACTCTGAGAGCCTATTCTGAGTCAGGGTCAAAGAGCTATAAAAAACTTTTAGGAACAAACTTACTTCTTCCTTGGACCCTTATCATTCAATTTGAGAGCATTCTAAACAAAGCAGGTTTCACAGGATTTTACATATTCTTTCTTAGGCTTGATCACCCGGGGAACCTGCCCTTTCCAGCAAGGGCTGCACCACCCTCTGTCATTGTTTCAGGCTTAAGTGGAGCAAGGGAAGTAAGGCAGCCAAGAGATTAGGAGATTTTCTCTCAGACAATGAGGACTCAGGCTATGTCAAAGCTGAGGGGTGAGGGTCCATCACCCCCTTTTGCTGTAGCCCCCAAAGGCCTTTCTTGGGGGCCTCCCATGTGATCGTGCCTGTCTTAGGTCGTACACCCCTGGGGGAATCATTGGCTAACCAACCAAGCATTGGGGGCCAGTTGTGGATGAAGTAGCAGAAGCAGTGCTCCTGCCAGGGAGATAAGCTTGTCTCCTTGCTGGCTTATGATCCAAGGTCGTTCCCTCAGCCTTAGCCTTGGTGGGGGTTACAGCCTCTGATACCAGGCAGGGCAGTTCCCAATAAGTAAGGATTTGGGTGGCATGTTGTTCTGGTGAAATTATCTTGTTGTTAAGAGTATACCACCCATTGGAAAAGGTTGCTCCCAGTTTGGGGAGATTTAAATGTTCCTCTAGGTGTATGGCGGTGCTTTAGAAGGCATTACCAACAGTTGAGTAAGTGGTTGGGTGTTCCGAGCTTGTCTTTTGGCCTCAGTGTCTGCTTTAATATTTCCTGTGGAGATGTTGTTACAGGGTGCAGCCAAGAGGGGGGCCCCAAATAGGCATTTGAAATGGGGTCCAGAACTCAAGGTGTCCAGGAGATTTTGGGTTGTCTCCATCCCCCCCCCCCCCCACCCAGGGTGTGGGTTGGGGGAAGGGACAAATGGAGCAGAGCCATTGAGAGCTGTTTAGCATAGCAACAGCCTTGCAGCTAAGCTCTGGCGTGGTCGTTTGGCATATCTATAACTTTTGACTGGTTGCATAGATATGTTAAGTAGCTGTGATCAGCTCTAAGCCAGGGGAATGGAAGTAACTTCCCCACCCAGATGTAACTGGGGGGGGGGGCGGGTCCCCTGAGTTACAGCGCCTGCGTGGGAGCTCAGAGAGGATTGGCTCCAGGACATGGGGCCACACCTGCCCAGACTCATGATGGCAGCCCAGTAAAGCTGGAAGGATACGAGTTTTGGCACGTGAAGCCAAGTGTGGGAGGAGTCAGAAATGAGGCTGCAGAGGAAGATTGGCCGCGGGGATTTAAAACCCAGACTTGGCGGCCATTGAGAGGAGGAGAGCCACGTGCAGCCCTGAGAAGAAGAGCTATGTGCAGCCATTGGGGGAGAACCATGTGCATCCCAGAGAGAGAGAACCATGCACAGCCCTGAGGAGAGAACCACATGTCTTTAGCAGAGTGGAGACTCCTGCATCCCAGAGAGAGGGAACCACTCGGCAGCCCTGGAGAAGAGAACCACGCAGCCTGGCAGAGTGGGGACCCCCACAGCTTTATAGGGGGGAACCACCACCTGGTTTTAGCAGAGATCCCGGCGACTCAGCTGAGGGTGCCGGGAATCCAGGGAGGTCTCCCAGTCGAGATGGAGTTCTAACTGGGAAGAACCAGAAGACTACCTAAGCCATGGACTTCTGTTTCCTTTCCTGAGATACGGTACTCTGGACTGGGCAAAGGGGGAAGGAAGGAAGGACTGTGTCTGTTTGTGGGTGTTTTAAGGGACTTTGGGATTTTGGTGAAGACATTAGGTCACTACTTTAAGTTTGTATAGCATTAAATAAACATTTCCTTTCCTTTTCACGAATCTCTGGCATTGAGAGACGTCTTTCCTCTGGCGGCGGACATAACGGACCAGGGGCCTTCTTTCAATAATAGTATATCATCCCAGGCCCCCCTTGTTTGTTCTGTAACAACATGATCTCTTATGTTGATGTCCCTTGCAGTGAATTATAACAGCATGTTTGTGTAATGAGGCTGCCTGAAAGAGCTTGAGGATGAAGCTTCTGTTAATGATGGGGGAATGTTTAGAGGTGAGGTATCCTCTCTCCCTCCATATGGGGATGTGTGAATGTATGGCATGGAAGGCATACTTAGAGTCCATTTATATATTTTACTGTATGTCCCTTGGCAAGTGTTAGCGCCCTGGTTAGAGCTATAAGCTCTGCATGTTGGGGGGTTGTTCCTGGAGGGAGAGACTTAGACTCCAGAATATCATTGAGGGTAATGATAGCATAGCCTACTCCCTGCTTGGGGGCCTTAGAGAAACTCCCATCTATGAACAAATTGGGTATAGGTGAAAGGAGAGGGCTATCCTGGAGATTAGGGAAGGGATGTAAAAAGTGATGAATGACCTCACTACAATGATGAGAGTCTATAGATAAGGCAAAGAGAGACAGCAAGGGAGCTGGGTTAAGACTTTAAGGAGAGGGGTGGATTTGGACTTGAGGATTTTGTAGGATTTGAGCTTGGGGAAATTGTAGCCAGGAGGGAGAAGGATTAGATATAGCTGGGTGTGTGATGAGAGAGTTTATGGAGCAGGAGGAATACCCCTTCAGGTTGGCACACAGAACTAACTTAAGAGCCTCCTGAATAAGGATGGCTACTGCTGCCAGAGCCCACAAGCAAGCCAGCCAGCCTAGCAATGGAGCATCTAGTGGCTTAGAGAAATAAACTATGGACCTTAGGTCAGACCCACAGTGTTGAGCTAAGAGGCCTAAGGCTTAGTTATTACAGGTGTCAATATATAGAACAAACAACCTCTGGGGGTCCGGGAGAGCTAAAGTGGGGGCCTGCCCAGGGGCATCCTTAAGTTTCTGAAAAACTTTAGGAATAGACTTCAGGTTTTGTATGGTCTCCTGCAAGTCACTGGTGGTCGCCTGGCATAAAGGTTTTAGCTATTAGACCAAAGTTGGGAATCCAGGTCCTGAACAAGTAGGCTAGCCCCAGGAAGGAAATTAATTCCTGCTTGGTCTGAGGGAGAGGGGTGTCGGTAATCAGACTTCAGCATTGTTGTGTGATGGCTTTATGGGTGGGAGTTAGTAAGAGCCCTAGGTAGGTGACCTGAGTCTGCCAAAACTGCCCCTTTGCCTTGGAGACCCGATAATTCTTTTTTAAATAAGTTAAGAAGGGCAATGGTGTGCTTTTGCATGATTTCTTCAGGTGGACTGCAGAGTAAAAGGTCATCTACATATTGGAGCAGAGTGCTGGGGGCTAGGTCTGTCTCTCGTAGGTCAGAGGCCAGGGCCTGACCAAAGAGATGGGGGCTGCCCCGAAAGCCCTGAGGGAGGACAGTCCATGTCAGTTGTTTGGTTAAGTTTGTAGCTGGGTCCATCCAAGTGAAGGCAAAGGGGTTCTGTGATTGGGAGGTAAGGGGAATGGTAAAAAATGCATCTTTTATGTCTAGGACAGTGTAATAATGAGTGGTTCCTGTGGTATGTGGGAGAGCAGGGAATATGGGTTGGGAACTATGAGGGTAATGGGAACGGTCACCTCATTCACCACTCAGATCTTGTACAAGTCAGTATGTTCCATTGGGTTTCTTTATTGCTAAGATAGGGATGTTGGCTGAGGAAGCCACATTTTGTAAGAGGCCTGCCGAGAGGAGACAGTCTATAATGGGTTTGACTCCTATTGGGGCCTGGACAGGGGATATTGAGTTTTATTGGGGAATTTTCTGGGATCTTTAAGAGCCACCTTGACCAGTTTATGATGAGAGGCTACAGATGGGTGTTCTGTGCCCCAAACCTGAGGATCAATAGAGGAAAGGAAGGTGGGGTCTGATGAGTTGGGTGCTGGGGAATTAGGGTGGCTTCCTAGGGTTAGTAGCAGGACAGTTTGTGGGTTTAGAGCATGTGTTATGCTCCATAATGAGAATATTAGAAGGGTGGCTTGTAGCTTGGCTAAAATGTCCCTCCCCATTAGCAGGATGGAGCAAGTACATATAACTAAGAAAGAGTGAGCAAAGGTGTGTTCCCCTATATGGCAGAAGAGTGGCCCATGGTTTTGTTAGTTTTCCATCTATTACTATAACAGAGGCTGAGGAGGGGGTTAAAGGCCCGAATATTCTGGCAGAACTGAGAACGTGGCTCCCTGTCTGGAATAAAGGAGATGAGCTTACCTGCCACTCATAAGGTTACCCTGGGTTCAGCGGTGGTGATGGTAATGGTCAGGGTTCTTGAAGCAGGGCTTTGTCAGTTCTGCGGCTAGACCAAGTAGGGCAGGGACTGTGAACTCAGGGGCTGCTTCTCTCACAGAGGAAGGAAGTCTAGTCCATCAGCTGTGGACAAATGGACAGTCAACCTTCCAATGTCCTGTCTTCTTACAGAGAGGACAGGGTCCAGGAGGTGGCCATGGGTTTGGGCAGAGCTTTGTCCAATGTCCCACCTTTCCACACCTGAAACGAGGACCCCAGGGAACCCCTGCCTGAGTAGGTTTCTTTCCTTTCCCGGGACCTCTGGGGGTTTTTTCCCGGAGGGCAGTGACAAGCATTAGGTATCTCATGTTCTCTCTTTCTTGACTTTCCTTTTCCCTGGCACTTTCTCTTTATTCTCCCTCTTTATCTCTCCTTCCTTGTTCTAGTTTTTTTCTGCTCCTCTCTGTTGTTGAATACCTGGAAAGCCATATTAATGAGGTCTCTTTGGGGTATTTGTGGGCCATCCTCTAGTTTTTGGAGCTTTTTCCAAATATCAGGTGCAGAATGATATATGAAATGAGTGTTAAGGTATAAGCTTCCTTCTGCTGAGCCTGGGTCTAGACTGGTGTATTTGAGAACTGCTTCATTGAGGCAGCTCATGAGGCCACAGGATTTTCATGTGGGCCCTGGGTGATCTCTAGAATATTGTCATAATTTACAGCTGTAAAACTAGCCTTCTTCATGCCTGCAATTATGCAGGCCAGGAATTGTGACATTTTTCTTATATCGGGTGAGTCTGATTGATAATCCCAGTTAGGAGGGGTAGGAAGAACCACGACCATGCCCTGGGGGTGGGTTGGGTCCTCAGCATAAAGCCCATCTGCACAGGTCATAACTGTGGTCCAGATATGGCCTTTCTCCTCTGGGGTCATGGTTGAGGTGAGCATGACATTAACATCCTGATATGTAAGATTATAAATTTGAGTAAGGTATTTAAACTCCTTAACATAGTTTGTGGGGTCCTCAGGAAAAAAAAAAAAGCCAAGCCTACACTCTATTTGTGCTAAGTCTGAGAGAGAAAAAGGAACATGAACCTGCATTATTCCCTCTCATCCTGCTATTTCTCTGAGAGGAAATATCCCAGAGGAGGCCTCAGTGGGGGCAGATATTGAGGGATTTGAGACAGGCCCACAAGAATGAGTGAGGCGGCGAGGTAACAGGCAGGTATCAGGGCTTTGTTCCAGGGTTAGAAGAGTAGGGGCTGAAAGCCTGTGAGTCCCCTGAAGGAGGCTGGTTGTCTAAGAGTGGGGGAGGGACCTGCATAGGGCAGAGGGTGATTGGTGGGGTAAAATGAGGTGGCTGATGAGGTGTTGGGAGGGGGTGCTGAAGCGGTAGGCTTAGATCTCAGTTTAGATCCCTTTTCCTTAGAGAGGAGGAGTTAAAAGGTGGTGGGGTCTTGGCAGAGTGAGGGCTTGGTCCTAAGTGTCCAAAAAGCTTGGAGATATATGAGCTCAGACCACTTGCCAGTGCACCCCATGGAAGTGTCGAGATCTGTGAGAATCGAAAGTGCTGTTTTCCAGCCATCCATTTTGGTTGTCTAGGCTGGATATTGGGGCCATGCTACAGTGGAGAAAAAGATGAGCCTCTTAGGCTTAATCTCCTACTCTCATTGGAGTGTCTTTATGTTTCTAAGAAGACACCTGAGGGTGGTGTTCTTCAGAGGTAGGGATTGACCGTTCCCCATTGTGGAGAGAATTACGAAGAGGAGAGCAAAGGTCAGAGCAAGGGTGAGAGCAAGTCCTAAACCACAAATAGAGCAGTGAGATGAGCGTCCCCATGTCACTGCCAGAGGCCAGTAAGAAGAGGAACAGAGTCTTCCCAGGTGTCCCTGAAAGTCTTCTGTCCTGGTGAGAGAAATGTGGAGGACTCTGACTAAACGTTCAGATTTTGAGTAGCATGTACCAGCAGGCTGTCGCAGTAATAAGAGAGTCCCCAAAAGGGTTGATGGGGTCAGACTCACCCTGTGGTTTCGTGACCACTGTTGTCTGTTGAAGAGAGGCACAATGGCAAGGCAGTTCCAGAAGAAGGAGATAGATGGGATTAAGCAGCCAAGCGGGGAGCTCAAGCCTTTGACTCATGAAATCCTCAGTGGCTATTGGTCCAGGAGTCTAGTCCAGACCCCAGTGGGTCCCAGCTGAGGGGTCAGGGCTTGGGTGACCTTGACTCCTTGGTTTTGGCACCAAAATGGAAGATTAGAGCCACTGAGAAACCATGAAAAGACAGTGAGCTAATAGCAAAGCAAGGGGTTTATTGAAAGAGGGGTCTCTCAGGAGCAAGAGAGGGGAAGTAGTCGAGCTGAGACCAGTTCCCACCTGAGTGGTTCTGTGTAGGCTTTTTAAAGAAAGAAAAAAAAAACCACACTATGGGGAAGTGTAGTCTTGTCCTCTTATTGGTGTCTCTAAACCACACTATCTGGTTCTTGGAACTTATTCCCTAACTATTTACTTGGATATTGTCCCGCCCTGGTCTGTTTGTTCTGATATCCTGTTTTGCTGACTCGGGAGCCTCCATGCAAGGTCAGACAAGACTGTCATTGATGGACTTGTATTTTTTGCTATTTTATTGTTCATAGTTGATCTTCTTTTTCTTAAATAAGTCCCTTCAACATGTCATGTAATAATGGTTTGATGATGATGAACTCCTTTAGCTTTACCTTGTCTGGGAAGCTCTTTATCTGCCTTTCAATTCTATATGATGTGTTTGCTAGGTAAAGCAATCTTGGCTGTAGGTCTCTGCTTTTCATGACTTTCGATATTTCTTGCCAATTCATTCTAGCCTGCAAAAATGTTTTTGAGAAATCAGCGGATAATCTATGGGAACTCCCCTGAAGGTAACTAACTTCTTTTCTCTTACTGCTTTTAAGATTCTCTCTTTATCTTTAACCTTTGGCATTTCAATTATGATGTGTCTTAGGGTGGACCTCTTTGCATCCATCTTGTTTGGGATTCTTTGTTGCAGGCCATCCAACAACTGACCCTTGACACAGTAGGGACAGATGAGACGCATCTGCACAGCAGGGGTGGCTGTGGCCGGGTCTCCTGTCTATCTCTTCCCGTATGCTTGTCCCTATTAGCATCAGGTGGTGAGATTTTTGGACACCTGTGCTTTATAACAAAAACTCTGCACGATGCCTCTGATTCTGCGTGAAATGACTTGTTGACCACAGAATAGAGACCCCTAGCAACCCTAATGTTGCCTGTTTCCCTCACCTGGGAAGTTAAGGACAAAAATTAAACTATGGGTAGACCAACTGCCAGAACGCTGAAGGAAGCTGTTGCTAGGAATGTTTATTAGGGAGTCACCACCTGAAAGCTTAAGATTTATTAGAGCCACTACCCCTCCCATACCCTGGACAGGAGTGCGTGGAAACAAGGAGTTTTAGTTGAGAATAATAATCTCAATACATGGAAATGAACACGTAACATGCCCCCCCTTCCGGATGTATAAATCAAAAAATCTAGGCAAAAATCCAGTTACCTAATCGAGATAAATTTAATCTTAATGGATAATAGTTGATTTTTATATACCTACAAATTACCCCTTCCATCCTTTTAATTTAGATCAATTCCTAGAATTTTAATAGATATCTAGTTATTAACTGGCACCTGAAAGTTTGTGCTTGTATAGCTTCGTTGGCTAACTGATTAATGACCCTCTTGGTCAAAATAACCTTTGTTTAATATGGTTGATCTGTGGGACTTCCTGTATTTTTCAGTTATTTCTTTGTTTAACATGATTAATCTGTAAAATCTGTGTTTTTAGAAATTATTTTTGTGGTAACCGTTTCTGTTGTAATAATAGTTCTATGCATTGAATGTTGTATAACCTCCCCTATAAAAATAAAGATTGATTTTTCTCGGTGAGTCAGTCAGGTCTAGAGAGCCTGGCTGTCCTCCGGCACCTCACCCAGTGCCTCATTTCGCCTGAGCCGTTCCTTCTTCAGGGACCTGGAGACCCGCCAAGGCTGGACCCTGGAAATTCTCTGTGATTCCTGGAGTTGCATGTCTATTTCCTTCACCACATTAGGGAACTTTTCTTTCATTATTATTTCAAATAGATTTCTGATTTCTTGCTTTTTCTCTTCTCCTTCTGGCACCCTTATGATGCAAATGTTGAAACTCCTGAAGTTCTCCAGAGGTCCTCATTACCTCTGGACACTATCCTTATTTGGGGGTCAAGGATTTGTTTTTGTTTTGTTCTGATTGGTTGTGTTTTGCTTTCTCATGTTCCAAATCTTTGATTTGGGGAGGGGGAAGATGGTGGCAAGGTAGGTGGGAGCTGAACCCACATGCTTAGGTGCCCAACTGGGACACCTAGCTGATCTTCTGACGGACAGAGTGAACAGCCAACAGAATCCAAGCTGATATGAAGTTTGGAAGCCAAAGGTTGCAGAGGATGCTCAAAAACGGACAGTAAGGAGATTTTGTAGTCCTATTGTAACAGGGTGCAGCCAAGAGGGGGGCCCCAAATAGGGACTTGTAATGGGGTCCTGAACTCAAGGTGTCCAGGAAATATTAGAAAAATATAAACATAAATGTAAATGTAAATATAAATATACACACACACATATGTATATAGGATGTCCTCACCCTCCACAAGAGTGAGCTGGGGGAATGGGACGCATGGAGCAGGGCCATTCAGAGCTGTGTTATATAGCAACAGCTTTGTAGCTAACCTCTGGCATGTCATTTAACATATCTATAACCTTTAACTGGTTTCATGGGTATGTTAAATAGTTGTGGCCATGCTTTGAGCCAGGGGGATGGAAGTGACTTCCACCCAAGATGTAATTGGAAGGCTACTGCCTTGGACACAGCACCTGCATGAGAGCTTGGAGAAGATTGGCTCCATGATATGAGGTCACACCTGCCCAGACTGACTACGGTAGCCCAGTAAAGCTGGAAGAATACAGGAATGCTGGCAGGTGTAACTGATTGTAGGAGGAGTCAGAAATGGGGCTGCAGAGGAAGATTGGCTCAGGGATTTAAACCCAGGTATGGCAGCCATAGTGGGGAGAACTGTGTGGCTTTGGCAGAGTGGGGACCCCATAGCTTTGGTGAGAGTCAGGACCATGCAGCTTTGGAGTATTCCCTTTTGCCTCGTGGCTTAGGAAGCAGGAGAGACTTTGCCTGGAAGAAAAGGGGTGAAAGGACCCTTGCTGGTGGTCCATGAGAAAATGCCCCATGGCTTTGGATTAACTGGAAATCATGGTGGTGACACAGCTGATGGTGCTGGGAGCCCAAATCACGTACTTCTACTTCTTTTCCTGAGATACGGTGCCTCAGACTAGGACAGAGGGAGAAGAAACAACTGTGTGTGCCTGTGGGTATTCTAAAGGACTTTAGTATTTTAATGAAGACATTAAGTCACTACTCTAAGTCTGTGTAGCTTTTAAATAAATAATTCCTTTCCTTTTCACAAATCTCTGGCATTGAGAGATGTCTTTCCTCTGGCAGCGGGCATAGCAAACCTAGTGGAGGGTGAAGCCCTGGGAGAAAAGGGGGGTCCTTTTGGTAATAGTATATCATACACCTCCCCTTGGATCTGTTCTGTAACACTATGGGAAGGTCCCTGAACCTTGTACTGGAGACCAAGGCTGCCACAGGAGCATTGGAGGACAGCTGTGTCAGTGATTAAAACTTAGCAGCTCCCTCCCCTCACAGAGGAGGAAGTCACAGGCCTGCAACAGGAGAGACCTGGATGCTTAAAGTCACTGGAGTGATAAAGAGGCAGTAAGAGACACACAGCTGGCAGTGTACCTGGCAGGGGCACCAGTCTCCAGCTAGGGTGGTGGTCAATGGTTGGGACAGTACCAGAGAAACTGGGGAGTAGGTGATACCTGGAGTTGGGAGAAGAGATGGGCCACTATTGGCCGTGACCTGGATAGACTCTGGACTGGTCAGAGAGTTGGTCTGTGTGGAAAGCTGGGATCTTGTTAGGAATGGCAGACTGCACCCAAGGGGTCTTCTCTCAAAACAGGATCTCAGCCACTATGCAAGGAACTCACACACACGGAACTTAACTGCACAAAGACCTTGCACAGTGGTTAGGCCAGTGAAGAGGGAGGAGTGGGAACAGTATTTTCTTCCACTCAGGGCACCTCATAGATTGATCAAAAGGGGACAGCAGGGGCATGGAGAAGTAGTGTTACAGAACAGAGCCAAGGGGGGTGTATGATATATTATTACCAAAGGGACCCCTCCCACACTAAGTTTGTTATGCCCGCTGCCAGAAGAAAGACATCTCTCAATGCCAGAGATTTGTGAAAAGAAAATGAATTACTTATTTAAAGCTATACAGACTTAGAGTAGTGACTTAATGTCTTCATTAAAATACTAAAGTCCTTTAGAATACCCACAGGCACACACAGTTGTTTCTTCTCCCTCTGTCCTAGTCTGAGGCACCGTATCTCAGGAAAAGAAGTAGAAGTACGCGATTTGGGCTCCCAGCACCATCAGCTGTGTCACCACCATGATTTCCAGTTAATCCAAAGCCATGGGGCATTTTCTCATGGACCACCAGCAAGGGTCCTTTCACCCCTTTTCTTCCAGGCAAAGTCTCTCCTGCTTCCTAAGCCACGAGGCAAAAGGGAATACTCCAAAGCTGCATGGTCCTGACTCTCACCAAAGCTATGGGGTCCCCACTCTGCCAAAGCCACACAGTTCTCCCCACTATGGCTGCCATACCTGGGTTTAAATCCCTGAGCCAATCTTCCTCTGCAGCCCCATTTCTGACTCCTCCTACAATCAGTTACACCTGCCAGCATTCCTGTATTCTTCCAGCTTTACTGGGCTACCGTAGTCAGTCTGGGCAGGTGTGACCTCATATCATGGAGCCAATCTTCTCCAAGCTCTCATGCAGGTGCTGTGTCCAAGGCAGTGGCCTTCCAATTACATCTTGGGTGGAAGTCACTTCCATCCCCCTGGCTCAAAGCATGGCCACAACTATTTAACATACCCATGAAACCAGTTAAAGGTTATAGATATGTTAAATGACATGCCAGAGGTTAGCTACAAAGCTGTTGCTATATAACACAGCTCTGAATGGCCCTGCTCCATGCGTCCCATTCCCCCAGCTCACTCTTGTGGAGGGTGAGGACATCCTATATATATATATATATATGTGTGTGTGTATATTTATGTTTACATTTACATTTATATTTTTCTTTTTTATTTTATTTATTTTAATCATTGTTCAAGTATAGTTTTCTCCCTTTTACTCCCAATCCAGCCCACCCACCCTATATTTATATTTTTCTAATATTTCCTGGACACCTTGAGTTCAGGACCCCATTACAAGTCCCTATTTGGGGCCCCCCTCTTGGCTACGCCCTGTTACAGTAGCAGTGCCCAGAGAGACTTCTTTCAATAGGGGAACTTAGCTACCCTGCCGGAATTTCTGCACAGCACCCAGACCAGGAAACAGGGAGGGTGGGGTGGGCGGGCGGGGGACGAGGGAATAGGACTTGCTTCTAGTTAGTGCACCTCACAGACTGATCAAAGGGAGCAAATCTGTTGATGGGAGAGACATGGTTCTTCTAGCTGATGCATGTAAAGAATTACATATCAGGAAATCTAGTAGTATGTAATCAGTTTATTAGTGGCCCATTCCCATGGAAGAGAACAGGACTGGGTAGAGTAGGGGGTGAAAGGCAAAGCAGGGCAATAAAAGCAAGAGCGGCTGAAGGGCAGGGTGGCAAGCCCCTGGGAAGCCTGAGGCTGGGTGGCCAGAGGCCCAATGGCCCAAGAGCCAAGAGCACCCCGAGCCCCCGGGGAGAGAGGGAGGGAAAGGGAGAGAGGGAGAGAGAGAGAGAGAGAGAGAGACCTTTGTTCTTAGGACTTATATAGTTGGTGGGATAGGAGGGAAAAAAGTTACATATTGATTAACAGGTAAATGTGGTGCCAGCTTTCCTGGGGGAATGTGACTACCCAAACTTAGGGATGTGTGGGGGTTTGTTAGCCTGAATCCTTATCTTGCTCCAGACTCCATTTGTTCATCCTGTTGTAAAACAAATACGTGACAGGAGGCAGTTAATTAAAATTGGGGCACTCGCCAAAGTTATTTATGGGGTCTTTCTGTAAGCATCAGAGACTCCCTCATAAAACAGATTGTGACCAGAGGTAGGTCACTATCCAAAGTTGTTTTATGGGCTTTTTCTTTGGGCACTAGGAACCCTCTCCCACATTCAGGCCTTGGGATGAAAGCAGTTTCAAGGCTTTCTTTCCCAGATAGTGGAAATGCTCCATAGATTTCAAGGACTTCCCTTTTTTCTTGCTAACATAGTGTTTCTTGTGATGTTGGAACACCTGGCAATATTATCAGACCAGGATCAGGACTGCTGAGTTAGCGTGTGAGACATGTCTCCTTCCTCTTCCCTGCTTTGGTTTACTATTTATTCTACATAATTGGTAAAAGGTGTTTCCTGGCAACCAGGGTGCTAAATGCTAGCCAGTAACAGTATTGCAGTCTCAGAGTTCTTCCTATACTGTCTCCTGCCTTAAAACCAGGTGGATTATAGGTACCGGCCAGGCACATATGGGCAGTGGAAAGTGCAGGCTGCACAGCACTCTGAGGACATAGGCTAGACACTGGATACCTGTGATTATTGTAGCCCAGACTGAGCCCCCATCCTCAAAAACACAGGAGAGGAAAAAATGAAGCCCAGCCCTTGTCTGCCTGTAGGACCCTGGAAGACCTGCAAAACCTGTTCATCAGGTTTAAAGTCACCTGGAGACTCATTTTTTTTTCAAGAGTAAGACAATAAGACTGAGAGCTGTGACAAAAACAAGATACAGATCTGGAAAGAAGTAAGAAGGCAAACATGAACAGCTGAGACAAATTTCACTTTGCTATCTTTTAGAACTTGCATATTTTCTCTTAATTCTCTTCTTTCTGTTTGTTTTTTTTTTGTTTTTTTTTTCTGTGATTGCATTGTTTGATTTTTTCTTTATTCTCCCTTTCATATTGCATTTTAATTTTTCTTCTTTGACTTCATTCATATTCCAATGACACACTACTCTTGGTCTTTTACTTTTTATTCTTTTTATTCAGATTATATATTTCTTATCATACTATTGTTATTCCAAATCCCACACACCATTATTTTCCTGGTCTTAATCCATTTCACCATCTTCCTGAGCTTTATTACTGCTGTTGTTAACTTTGTTTTCTCTCACACTACAAGTTTCTATCCCTTTCTCTCACTATTTCTCTTCCATCTAACCTCACATAAGTGCTCTGCTTTCTAAAGTCAGCTCACACTTTTTCTTCCCTTCTAATAAGAGTCATCTCTTTTTTGCCTTTTATAACAAGTGGCTAATGGGGTGGAATATCACATCACTGCTGTATTTCTCCAAATGATCTCCTATTTGTTCACTACCTGTTAGTACTTTATATCCCATAGAATATTTGCTGCTATCTTACTCCATTTTGCCTTTACCCTGCCCCTGATCAGTTGAGCAAGGAATTTTATCTCATTGTTTTATCTCTCCCCCTTTTCTTCTTTCTTTCTTCTTCTTTTTCTTTCTCTTTCTCACCCACCCCCCAACCTGGGCTTTACTCGTTACTTTTATTAGTTTGCTTGTTTCATCCTCTCAAAATCATTTTTTTACTATAGACATCTCATATTCATGTATGCTCTTCTACAATATTCTTATTCCCATTCACCTTTATTAAACTCCATTCAGCTGTCATTGCTATTGACCCTCCTATTGGTTTTCTGCAATTTTGCTCCTGTTGGTCCAGTACCTTTTCAATTTTATTTCAGACCTCATACTATACCCTTCTCTCTTCTTACCCCATTGTTCCCATCTCCCGCTTGTGTTTTACTTATGTTGTAAATATTGCTCACTCTCTCTTTCTTCACCTTGGTTCTATCTCAACTCTTATCAATTCTCCTCCCTCTTGCCACACATTTTCCCCTCTTTTAGTCATATCATATTTCCTTTGTCATGTCATATAATATCTGCAACCCATCTTCACATTTACTAATCTTAGTTCTGTTTAGGTTGATATTGCTGTTTAGGTTGATATTGCTGTGGTTTCCTTTTGCTGGTGTAGATTTTGTGGTCTGGTAATACTGCTTTGTTAACCAACACTTATATAACAGCATACAAAACAAGGTGGGAACAGTGAATACCAGTAAGCCCACTGGAGGAGAAAACCCACCAACAAAGGAGCCATCAACAGGTAAAGCCCAAATACAACAAGAGACCCACACAAATGGAAGAAGGGCAACCCTAGAGCATCCAGACAAGAAGATCAAAGAGACCACACCACTGTGTCCCACAGAACTTCTACCACAGAAGTTCACCCTATGAAGAAAGCTGGCAAAACAAAGCATCAAGCAGCACAGAAACAAACAAAAAGAGTCACCTAAAATGGGGAGACAAAGAAAAAACCCACAGTCGAAAGGAATGGAAGATTCCCCAGTAAAAGAGTGAAATGAAATGGAGGCAAGCAAACTATCAGATACAGAATTCAAAAGAAAGTTTATAAGGACACTCAAGGAATTCAGTGGGAACTACAACAATATGAAAAAGGAAATAGAAACTATAAACAAACTATAAACAAGGACCAGGAAGAAATGAAGAATACAACATTTAAACTAAAGAGGCTCAGGTAGGGAAGGAAGATGGCAGCGAGGTAGGTGGGAGCAGAGTCTATTTTCCCCTACACACATGTGGAACACCTAGCTGAGCTTCTGAGGATCAGAGTGAACAGCCAACAGTATCCCAGCGTATATGGAGGTTGGGGGCCAAAATTGTAGAGGACACTGAAAAATCAGATGGTAAGGAGAGTGCTTTGGGATGATAAGGTCCCTGGGACCAGCATCGGGACCAGGGCAGCCTCAGCCCCAGGCCCAGCACCTGCTGGGCCTGCAGCAGGATTCTTGGAAGAGAGCCAGGTTATCAGCTCCATCCCCTGCTAAACAGGGAGGTTACAGCAGCACCAGGATGGAACTGAATGCTTAAAGTTGCTGGGGGTCATAAAGATGAAGTGGAAAATACACAGACGCAGTATTCACCCACTGAGACTGTGGACACCAGCTGGGTCATTACCAGAGAAATTGGGGAGCCAGGTGAGGCCTGGAGAAGGAAGATGAGTTAAGCCATGATGGACACTGACCTGGATAATCTCTGATCTGTTTGGAAGGTTGGGCTGTGTGAGAGGCTGAGCACTTGTTAGGAGCAGCAGGCTTGAACAGGAGGAATTTATTTTTAAAAAAAAAAGGCTCTCTTTGGCTATTTAGGGAATTCTCCCCCAGCGGGTGACCCAGCCTCGCCCCCAGCTGGGCCTCTACAGCCTCAGTCCCAGGCCTGCCCTTGCTGCCATGACTGTGGCCATGACCCTACTCTTCCCTGGGCTGCAGCAGCAGAAGTGCCTGCCTATGGCCTCAGCAGGACGCGCCCAACCCCACTTCCACCACTGCCCCAGTGGCACATGCTTGACTCCGCCTCCACCAAGGTTGCACACCCCCCACCCCCACCACTGCAGCAGCGACAGCCCCAGTCTACGCTGGCAGCCACACAGGTGTGTGCCCGACCTTGCAGCCCCCTTGGCTACAGTCACTGCAGCACCCTCCCCCTGTGGGGCTGGACTGGTGCACTAAGAGTAAGGAAGAGGCACCCCTGCCCCCTGCAGAGGAGAGCAGCAGGGCTCAGGGAGTTAGCAGTCCCCAGAAACACTTAACTCAGTGGGGGAGCTGAACTACCCTGAAGAGACTTTGAGAGTGCCTAGCACCTAGGATAGCAAGAGCAAGGAGGTGATGTGTCAGTTGCCCCTAATTGGTGCACCTCAAAGACAGCACAACTGGTGGACCGAAGGCATAGGTCTGGTGCAGAAGGGCACTGGGGTCCCAGCAGTGAACTGAGAACCTGGGCTGGAGGCTGGGCAACCATGAAGAGTGGGGGGCAGACCTGGCCCCCATCCCTGCTAAACCACAGGAAGGGAAAAAAGCAAAACCCAACCCCCCTCAACCTGCTGCAGCCAGGAAGACTAGCAGAATTCATTTGGCCAGTTTAAAGACAACAGGAGGCTTTTTTTTCTTTCCCTTTTTTCCCCCACACAATGAGATAATAAGACCTGGAGCTGTGAAAGGACCAGAGTCAACCCAAAGAGCAGTCATCCTAAATACTAAGAAACTGAGGCAAATTTCACTTTTCTATTCCAGAGAACTTGCAAGTTATTGTTTATTTGTATTATTATTTTTTCATTATTTTTACTTCTTTTATTTTATTAGTATTTTTTATTTTTCTTTCTGTTCAGTTTTCTTCATTTTGTTTTTTTAATTGCATTGTTTGACTGGTTTTCCTTGTTCTCTCTTTCATAGTGTATTTTTAATTTTCTTACTTTCACTTCACTTGTGTTCCAATACTACGCTACTGTAGGTCATGTATTTGCTATTCTTGTTATTCAGATCAAATAGATTCTGTCACATGATTGTTGTTCAAGTATTATTGTAAATAATTGTTGTTCAATATACTTGCAAAAGTATACACAGCACCCCTCCCAGATCATTGCCTTCTGGAGTTCACTGTCTTCTGGAACTTTATTACTGTTGTGGTTAATTCTATTCTCTCACACACAACACCTATTTTTTATCCTTTACCTTCACTATATCTAATAACCTGACCTCCCACAAGCTCACTGTTTTCTGGGTTCAACTCACAATCCTTCTCCCCTCTAACAAGACACTTACCTTTGTTCCACCCTTTCTAAAAAGTGGCTAGTTGGGTGAAATATCATAGTTAACACTATATTTATCCAAAGGATATCTATCTCCTTTTTACATGTTGGTACTTTAAGTCCGATAGAATACATTTCTGCTATCTTAATCCATTTTGCTTTCCCCTTCAACTGATCACAGAAAAAGAGTAGGTGGGAGCTGTGAACACCAGTATACCCGCTGGAAGAAAGAACCCACCAACAAAGGAACCACCAAAAAATAATGAAAGAAGATGGTAAAGGAGTGAGTGGGAGACACACTAACCTCCACCCAGAACCAATCTGGAAGTACAACTAAATGGTGGAGAAATTACCCAGAACCAACAACTGAACAAGAGTGAGAGAGAAGCCTCAAAACCAAGTACAGACAGAAGAACCAGCTTCAGTACAACCTGTCCACACCTGCAAAACAGCATACAAGAAATGGTGGGTGAACTGACCCAGTTAACCAGCTGGACAGAAGGACCCACCAAAGAAAAATCCAGAACAATCAAAACCCATATACATCCAGAGAGCCAACATAAATGACAGCCCAAGAGCAGCAAGTTCAGGAGGTCAAGGAAACTGTACCATTGAATCTCACAGGTCTCCTATCATAACAATTCACACCACAAACCTATGGAGTCAGAACAGATCAATTTTTGAAGCAGAGACTAGCAAGAAGAGTCTTACAAATGATGGGAAGACAAAGAAACAATCCCCAAATGAAAGAAAAGGAGGAAGCCTCAGAAAGAATGCTAAATGAAATAGAGGCGAGTCAATTATCAGATGCTGAGTTCAAAGCACTGGTTACAAGGAAGCTCTATGAGCTCACAGAGAATTACCAAGAACTACAGGGAAACTATAATAAACTCATATTTTATCAACATGCAAATTATATCAACATGAAAACAGAAATAGGAACTATCAATAAGGCCCAAGAGGAAATGAAAAATACAACTTCTGAATTGAAGAACACAGGAGAGTGAATCAAAAAAAGGTTAGATGAAGCAGAGGATCGAATCAGTGAGCTGGAGGACAAGGTAGAAAAAACACCCAGAAAGAGCAAAAAAAAGAAAAAAAGACTCAGAAAGAATGAAGAGGTGTTAAGGGGACTGCAGAACAACATGAAACATAGTAATATTGTATAATAGGGATACCATAAGGAGAAGAAGAAGAGCAAGGGGTAGAAAACCTGTTTGAAAAAGTAATGATAGAAAACTTCCCTAATTTGATGAGAGAAAAAGTCACACAAATCCAGGAAACACAGAGAGTCCCAATCAAGAGGAACCAAAAGAGGCCCACTTCAAGACATATCATAATTAAAATGGCAAAATTCCAAGACAAAGAGAGAATCTTAAAGGCAGCAAGGGAGAAATAGGAAGTAACATATAAGGGAGCCCCAATATGACTAGCAGCTGACTTTACAATGCAAATGCTCCAAGCCAGAAGACAATGGCAAGAAATATTACAAGTAATGAAAACCAGAGGTCTTCAACCAAGATTACTCTATTCCAGCAAGGCTCTCAATTAAAATGGAAGGCCAAATAAGGAGTTTCCCAGACAAAAGAAGCCTCAAAGAATACACCTCCTCCAAACCAGCTCTGCAAGATATGCTAAATGAACTGTTTTAAGAAAAGAAAAAAATAAAGAGTAAGAGAGAGAGGAACACAGGTACAAAAAAATGGCAATGAATAAATACCTATCAACAATAACCTTAAATGTAAATAGATTAAATGCTGTAACCAAAAGACATAAAATAGCTGATGGATAAGAAAGCATGACCCACACATAAGCTGCTGGCAAGAGATGCACCTCAGGTCAAAAGACCTGCACAGACTGAAAGTGAAAGGCTGGAAGGAAATTTTCCAAGCAAATGGACAGGGAAAAAAAAGCTGGGGTAACAATACTCATATCAGACAAAATAGAATTCAAGAAAAGGGTAGTAAAAAGAGACCCAGAGGCTCACTTCATAATACTCAAGGGAAGAATCCATCAAGAAGACAGAAACATTGTAAATATATATGCACCCAACATAGGAGCACCAAAATATATAAGGAAAATCTTGGAGGACTTCAAGAAAGATATTGACAGCAACACAATTATACTAGGGTATTTTGACACCCCACTGTCAAAAATGGATAGATCTTCCGAACAAAATTTCAACAAAGATATTGAAACATTGAACAATGTCCTAGATCAAATGGACTTAACTGATATATGTAGAGCCTTCATTCCAAAGAAGCAAAATACACATTCTCCTCAAATGCATATGAAACATTTTCAAAGATAGACCACATGATAGGACACAAAATAAGCCTAACTAAATTCAAGAAAATTGAAATCATATCAAGCATTTTCTCTGGCCATGAGGGACTGAAACTACAAACCAACCTCAAGGAAAAAACTCAAAAACACTCAAACTCATGGAGATTGAATAGCATGCTATTAAACAATGAATGGGTCAAGAATGAGATTAAGGAAGAAATCAAAAAGTTTCTGGAAACAAATGAAAATGAACACACAACAGTCCAAAAGTTTAGGACACAACAAAGTCAGTCTTGAGAGGGAAGCTCCTAGCAATATGGGCCTACCTAAAAAAGATAAAAACATTTCAAATAAACAACCTAACTCTCTATTTACAAGAACAGGGCAAAGAAAAATGAACAAAGCCTAGAGTGAGTACAAGGAAGGAAATAACCAAATCAGAGCAGAATTAAATGACATAGAGACTAAAAGAGCAATTGAAAGGATAAATAAATCCAGGAGTTGGTTCTTTGAGAAGATAAACAAAATTGACAAGCCTTTAAGCAGACTCATCAAGAAAAAAAGGGAGAGGACCCAAATAAACAAAATCAGAAATGAAAGAGGAGAAATTACATGTGATACCACAGATATACAAAGGATTGTAAGAAATTACTATGAAAACCTATGTGCCAAGAAATTTGAAAACATAGGTGAAATGGACAAATTTTTAGAAAAATGTAATCTTCCAAAACTGAATGAACAATAAGCAGAAAGCCTGAATAGCTGATGAAATTGACGCAATAATAAAAAAACTCCGGACTCACAAAAGCCTGGACCAGACCGTTTCACAGGAGAATTCTACAAAGCATTTAAGGAAGAGCTAACCCCTATCATTCACAGACTATTCCAAAAAATCCAAGAGAATGGGAGATTCCCAAGCTTTTTATGAAGCCAGCATCATCCTAATCCCAGAACCAGATAAAGACACAACAAAGAAAGAAAACTTCAGGCCAATATCACTGATGAACCTAGACGATAAAATCCTCAACAAAATATTGGCAAACTGCATCCAGCAATACATTAAAAAGATCATACACCATGATCAAGTGCAATTTATCCCAGGGATGCAAGGGTGGTACAATATTACCAAATAGATAAAAGTAATACATCACATAAACAAAAGGAAAGACAAAAACCACATGATCATATCAATAGATCTGGAAAAAGCATTTGATAAGGTACAGCACCCATTTATGACAAAAGCACTCAGCAAAGTGGGAATAGAGGGAGCATTCCTCAACCTAATAAAGGCCATATAGGGAGACCTACAGCCAACATCATACTCAATGGGCAAAAAGTAAAAATTCCCACTAAGATCAGGAATAAGACAACAATGTCCACTTTTACTACTTGTGTTTATCATAGTATTGGAAGTCCTAGTCACAGCAATCAGACAAGAAAAAGAAATGAAAGGCATCCAAATTTGAAAAGAGAAAACAAAACTGTCATTTTTTGCAGATGACATAACAGTGTACACAGAAAATCCTATAGACTCCACCAAAAAACTGCTTGACCTAATAAATGAATTTGGCAAAACATCAGGATACAAAGTCAATATTCAGATGTCAAAGGCATTTTTGTATATCAACAATGAAGTATCAGAAACAGAAATGTGGAAAAAAATCCCATTTGATATAGCAAAAAGAAAAATAAAATACCTAGGAATAAACCTAACCAAAGAGGTACCAGACCTGTACTCAGAAAACTACACAACACTGAAGAAAGAAATTAAGGAAGACACAAACAAATGGAAGCATACACCATGTTCATGGATTGGAAGAATTAACACCATCAAAATGTCCATACTACCCAAAGCAATTTACATATTCAATGCAATGCCTATTAAAGTACCAATGGCATATTTCACAAATAGAGAAGAAACACTTCAAAAATTTATAGGGAACCATAAACAACCCTGAATAGCTGCAGCAATTTTGAGAAGGAAGAACAAAGTAGGAGGGATCACAGTTTCTGATGTCAAACTACATTACAAGGCCACTGTAATCAAAACAGCCTGGTACTGGAATAAAAACAGACACATGGACCAATGGAACAGAATAGAGAGCCCAGAAATTAATTGACCATGTCTCTATGGTCAATTAATATTTGACAAAGGGGGAAGAAGCATAAAATGGAGTAAAAATAGCCTCTTCAACAAATGGTGTTGGGAGAGCTGGACAGCTACATGCAAAAAAAAAAAAAAAAACAAAACCACCAAAAAAAAAAAACCAAGAAAAAGAAACTCAAGCACCAACTTACACCATACACGAAAATAAATTGAAGAAGGATAAAATATTTAATTATGAGCCATGACACCATAAAAATCCTTCAGGAAAACACGGGCAGGAAAATCTCAGATATTCCATGCATCAATATTTTCACTGATATGTCCCCTAGAGAAAGGGACATAAAGGAAAGAATAAACAAACGGGATCTCCTCAAAATGAAAAGCCTGTGCATGGCTAAAGAAAACAGCATTGACATAAAAAGAGAACAAACTATAGGGGGAAACACATTTGCCAATGATACGCTGGACAAAAGTGTGCTCTCCTAAGTACATAAAAAATGACTGCACTCCAGGAAGACAAACAACCCAATTAGAAATGGCCAAAGGACTTGAACAAACACTTCTCCGAGGAGGACATATAGAGGGCCCAGAGACATATGAAAAGATGCTCAGCATCACTAGCCATCAGAGGGATGCAAATTAAAACCACAATGAGATACCACTTCACACCAGTGAGAATGGCCATCATAGACAAAGCAACAAACAAGTGCTGGAGAGGTTGTAGAGAAAAGGGAACCCTAGTGCACTGTTGGTGGGATTGCAGACTGGTGCAGCTGCTGTGGAAAACAGTATGGAATTTCCTCAGAAAACTAAAAATGGAACTGCCTTTTGACCCAGCAATTCCACTTCTAGGGTTATACCCGAACCTTGAAACACCAATCCAAAAGAACCTATGCACCCCAATGTTGATAACAGCACAATTTACAATAGCCAAGTGCTGGAAGCAACGTAAGTGCCCATCAGTAAATGAGTGGATCCAAAAACTATGGCATATTTACACAATGGAATACTACACAGCAGACAGAAAGAAGGAGCTCCTACCCTTTGCGACAGCAAGGATGGACCTGGAGAGCATTGTGCTAAGTGAAATAATCCAGGAAGTGATGGACAAATACCATAGGATCTCACCTATAAGAGGAACCTAATCAACAAGACAATCAAGCTAGCAAAATGTAACCAGAGACACTGAAATAAAGAACAAAGTAAAATTAATAAACAATAAAATTTAAAAATAATAATAAAATAAATGATTATCAGTCCTTTTAATGTAATTTATTCAATATATCCCTCTAATGAAAAATGCCAATTTTGCTATATACTGCATGCCTTTTATATATTTATATTAACTTCTAGAAAGTTTATCCTGCTTCATTAATTTATATCTTAGCTCCATTACTGCCTCATTAGTATTTTACTTACGTCTTTAAAATATTGTTTATTATCTGTTCTAATGTGTCCTCTTGTCTTAAAATTTTTGATTATTCATGTACTTCGTTTCTCTAAATAACTGATTCCTACCCAGGGCTTGCATCCCAGTAAATTCTGATTCAGTGAGCCTGACATAGGTTCTGGGCATCTTTAAAAAATAAATAGCAGATAACCCAGCTAGCCCACCCACTGTGCATGGAGTATCTGATCATAAATCACAACAACTTTCCCCCAAGGATCCAGTTTATACTTTTCTACTCACAAAATCCATTTCCTATTGAAAACTGGAATTTATTGGATGGGACACAGGACTTTCACAGTTTGGCCACCTCCTTGTCCTGGAATACCTCCCTTGTATTCTGGGATACCACCTCAGACTTCCAGCTCCTGCTGTTTCTGGTCATTAGCAAAACAATGCCTCATCAGGACAGCATCCCCTTGCTGTCAGAAACTGAGACTGTGAAGAGCTGACACAGACATGAAGAAGTCTGAGCAGTGGGCCACCGTGGAGTGGCTGTAGTGCAGTTGGGGTGCAGCTTTGTGCCTCCAAGAGGATGGACCTGTCTGGGCTCCTTGCTCACTGTCACACTGGCCGTGTGGGCCTGTCAGCATTGCATCTTTATGAACAAGCCAGACATCAGACAAGGGAACCTGTTTGGCCTCCTCAGGACCCAGGGCTTCTGGCCCTGCTGGCAGGACTGAGTCTACCCCTTACCTCTCTGAAGCCAGGGTCATTGTAACCTGGCCCATAGCCAGCAGCCTTCAAGGGAGGGCTGGGGTGGCTGTCCTGGGGTCTCTGGCCCATGAAGCCTCTCTGTACCAAGCTTCCCTGGAGAATGGAACCAGGCTGGTTTTATGCCAAATGAGACCAACTAGTGGAGGAGCAGGGTGGTCCCCTCTGTGGTGGAAAGACTGGTGTCTCCAAATCTTCACCTGCAACAAGAGGGAGGAGAGGATTTGCTGCTGCCACCAGCTTCCTTTTCCCTCCTTCTAGGTGCTGTTTGTCTTCACCCTTATCCTGGTTTTGGTTGGGGCTCTTGCTGGCCTCTGTACACTATTGCCCTGGGGTAGACCCTACCTGTGGGGGCCTCTTCTTTCCCTTACAGTGGAAACGCAAGTGGCCAAGGCTCACAGGTCACCCACATGCTTGATATGCAGGTTATTTTGCTGCCTGCCTCTTTTCCTGCTCTCATCTGACATCCAGGTGAAATTTTAAAGTTGCCATTGGTTGTAATAACAGTTATCAGTTAAAAAGAGTGAGAGAGAGCACCTTTTCCCCAATGGCATCCTGCAAAGTCAAGGGGGCAGCTCTATTAGATCTACATGGGCAGGTGTTTATGGCTGAAAATGAGTCAATGTGACTAGAAATAAAAGATGAATTCCTGATCGTTTGGATCTGGGTCACATGTTCACCCTGGAGAGTGAGGGAGAACATCCCCACCTAATCCAAGGGACTTGAGGAAGGAAGAAGGGTGGTTCCTCAAGGGAAACACTAGGATGCAGTTACGGGAATAAGGAAAATTGATAGTATACAGGCAAAAATAACAGATGTTGCCCTGGATGGTATAGCTCACTTGGTTGGGCATCATCCTGCAAAGTGAAAGGTCTCAAGGTCAATTCCTGATCAGGGCACATGCCTGGCTGGGGGTGGGTATGAGAGGCAACTGATTGATGTTTCTCTCACACATCAATGTTTCCCTCCTCTTTCTCCTTCCTTTCTCCTCTAAAAATAAATAAATAAAAATTTTTTTAAAAAAGTTTGGTGATAATATCACCAAAGCAACCTGTGATTGGAAGGGTCTGAGGATTACAGTGAAAATGACCATTCAGGACAGGCCCAGACTGAGGTAGTAGTACCTTCTTCCTCCACCCTGATCATCAAAGCCTCCCTGAAGCAACTGCCATAAGACAGAAAGAAGCAAAAAAAGCAAACAACTAAGCACAATGGAAAGACCACTTTTGATGAGATTGTCCTGAGATGTCAATGATGACATTGCCTGAGAGTCATGGCACTGGTCTTTAGCTAGAGAACTCTCTGGAACCATTACAGAGATCCAGGGGACTGCCCAGTCTGTGGGCTGCAATGTTGATGGCTGCCACCTTCATGACATCATAGATGATATCATAGATGACATCATAGATAACATCAGCAGTGGTGCGGTGGAATGCCTGGCTAGTTAAGAACTACAAAGGAAAATATTTCAGTTGAAGATCACTTGACAACAAAAAAAATAGAAAAAAGAAATGAAACACAGAAGCTCTTAATAACACATGCAGCAGATATTAGGTGTTCAAAAACAATCAGCCAGGAATATCACTACTCTTATGCCTTCAGAGAAGCACCCTGCAACCATCTGAAAAAGTGCCTGGTCACATGCCTGACCATTCCCTGTCCAATGGGAGGCCAAATCAGCAAAGGCACGGGAGTCTCTGGCACCATGTAGGTGCTCAATAAACATCTGTTGAATGAATGAATGAATGAATGGCCCAAATAACCTCCAGTTTCAATGACTGAGTCCTTCCTCACCTCCTGGAATGCACAATTGATTTATTCTGGATTTCTTGGCAATTATCTCTTAACAAAATTGAAGACTTGTTAATTACCCCGGATTAATTAGGGTGAACTTTTAAATTTCTTCCCTAAGTTGAAATACACTGTCAATAGGCCCCATAATTAGTGACCCAATAATCAGTTTTAAACCAATTATCTCATGGTAACAAGTGGAACTAGGCAAGAAGTGCCTGAGGGACTTGGGCCAATTTCAGTGGAACTCAAAATAATAAAATTGGCACTCTGTGGGTGAAGAATGCATGTTCCATGTAATTGGAAATGCAAATACTCAGATTCTCTTGAGTGTTTCATTTTTTGGCATTTTAACAGTTGTATTATTTGAAAGCAATAAAACAATCGTACTCCCCACCCACCCAATCAAAGGTCTGGGGGAGATTCTTGGAGTTGCCTGCCTGCTCTTGGGTACAGCTAGGCCCATTGGATTAGGTTGTATACTGCACAGCTCCTGGGTGCCATTCACACTGCTGTCTGTGTGAATATCATTCTGAAGGTTATACAGTGCACAACCTGGCACAAGAAACTGTGGGTCATGTGGTGCAGATCATGAGGACCTAATGCTAAAGAATCCTTCAGAGGTAATGCTGGGCTTGGAGGCATACTGAGCTTTCTCAAAATGGGGAAATGGAAGTGGGAGGCATCTTTCATTGTCTGCCTAGAACTATCAAGTTATATTACATGCACATTTAATTTCTGCCTATCTACTCCTTGGATTTGAAAAAATAGTAATTTAAATAATACAGGGAATTCTTCCTGCCACTTCATTGATAAATGCACACCCAGGGCGAGCTTGAAATGTGGACTTTTTTCTGCTATTCCTTGTGTGACCCTTATAAAGAGATTATTGCGCCATGTGGAGTATTTAAATATTGGTACCTTTTTAAACATCAGGACTTCCAAGCCAGCCATTCATTTTATGCCCACTGAAGAAACACCAATTTCTACCCAGAGTGGAGGAAAACTGGCTGGGCTTGTCTCTTTAAAAGATGATATAACAATCTCCAACACGGCGCCATCCTAAGCAATTTTAATTTTGACAATGTGACATTTTTCTCCTTTTTCTCTCTAATTGAGAACCTCATGTCCTGCAGATGAGTCAGAATTCCAGTTTTGTGATGCAGAGTGCTGATTTTCTGAACTGGGAGTCTTTTTCTGAAAATGTGAGATTCCTTGTAGACTGGTTGGTTCTCAGGATGTGGCTGGGACCAGTAGCACTAGAGTCACCCAGGATGCTTGTTCGTAAAAATCCAGATTCCTAGTCTTACTGTGTCAGAATATCTAGGCATGTAGCCCCGGAATCTACATTATGACAATTTGATGTGCTTCTGATATATATTCTCAACTGTAAGCTCAGGTGAGACTAGGAATAATGGCAGTGTTTTTCACCACCCTGTCTGCAGTGCTTGGCACAGGCCTGGCACATGGTAATAGTTTAATGGATATTAGTTGACTGAATGGAAACAAGCTTCTAACTCTTCTTTTAATGTAGCAGTCATCAGACAGGGTTAATATATCAGCCAAGCTGGACCTTAAGGAATAAAAAGGATAGATTTATTCTTCTCCCTTCTCAAGGCTTCTCAAGGACCAAGGCCTGAGACCTGCCTCAGTCAACTCAGCTTGTTCCCTGCCATCTGTTTCAAGTTCTCTGTGCAGCATCCCTCAGAAGCCACTAGCCATTCATTCAGTGCCTAATCCTCTAATCCAACTGCTTGTTGGCTTGCCAAGCAAGATATATGTAGAGACACAAGCCACTCATACCCAGAGTTATTTCCATCTGGTGAAAATAAGGAGGCTAGGGAAGAGGCTTCAGGTTTTGTTCTCTGAGCCAGGAAATCCTAGAGTGATACTGGGAAGTGATTTCCCCATTCAGGCCCTTCAGGTGTTCAGGTTCCTCTAAGAGCAATTCCTAAAAAGATCAGGAAACCTCAACTATCCTAAGAAGTATGGGTGCTGAGAAACACTGAGGGATGGCTCTCCTTTGAGTATATAATTAGATGACCGCTCTTTGCCCTAACATTTGTTCATTAAGCAAGTTATTTGTTAAGTACTTACTGTATGCCAGACACTGTTTGAGCTGTTTGGATACATCAAGGGACAAAATAGACTCAGATCCTTGTCTTTGTGGAGTTCCTGACAAGCCTCCTGTACTCTCAATTCTCTGTCCCTTACGGACAGAATGAATCTTCTCTATGGGCCTGAACTGCCCATCCCAGCCAAGTTCACTTTCAGCAGTCATCTTTGTCCCAGGCTCTTCTCCTTAGTTCAAATGTGGGTAGGGCTGGTGCCTGGATTGTGTGGGAAGCAATGGTGGGAGTTTGGACCTGACCCACAGGAAGCCTTAGAAATCATGTTTTTTCCACTGCCTATGCTGGATGTCTCTATTTGTCCCTCCAGACCTCCTCCGTACCCTCTCAGCACTTCTCTGCCCCAGAGACTGAGCAGTATTTGTCATATCCATGGGTATCCATGTCTTCCCACTGTCAGTTGGCTTTGGTCAGTGGGAGGCATCAGGAGCAGGAAGGAAGGAGGCCAGGATGTTCATTTCTCTGGTTCCCTCTCTGAGAGGTAATCTTGGGCTGGCCATGTCCCTCAGCAAAAGGTACCTCTCAAAGAGGCTTGCTCTGTACAACTACCCCTCCCCTTCTCCCTTTGAGGTATAGGTGGTGAAAATTCCACCATAGCCAGCCCCAAGTTTTACCTTATTCTTGAGGCTCCCCATACTCCTACCCATACTTTTGCAATCAGTTTTTCTTAATAAATCCTCAAAGTGTACTATTTTGAATGCCATCTGTTTTCTGAGTGGAACCTGACTGATACACTCCATTTCCTCATTTGTTTCTCATATTGTCTCTGTGAAGATGCTAACTTCAAGGTCACAAACTTATTCTTCAGGCCACACTTGGCTCACAGATGTGTCTTCTTGGACCTGCATGTGTTGTTCCTCGTATGCTTTCATATTTGAAAGAATAGTTGTCATCATTTAAAAAAAAATCAAGGTATTTCACATAAAAGCCAACATTTTTAGCTTTTCTTAAAAAGTCAGAATTTCTGGCAAGAGTAGGCTGTGGAACCCAAGGCTGTTTCTCACCCTTTATTTCTTCTGCCTCAACATACTGTGCATTCCTTTTCCTGGCCTTCTCGTTGAACTTTCTCTTTAGGCAGGTCCAAAAACCAGGCACAATCTCCTGCACAAAGACCTGGTTGGCCATGCAGAATTAGCTGAATTCAGAAGAATGAGCCTTTGCCAACTCTGTGGTGTCTCTTGGGCAGCAACCACTGTTCCATGATCCTAAACCTCCTTCCACACACTGTAGCTTCCTAGGTGTTACTTCCTAATGGCCAGGATGCCTCTCCCCTAATGTGAAGGTGGACAAAGTTTTATAAGCAGACTTTGATCTGTCAAGCTTACCTGCAAAAGACTATATTAGGTATGTAAGAAATGAGCTGGCTAAAGGAATCACAGTCAATGTGAGTGTCCATCTCTGAATGTAGTGTGTCCATACTATCTCTACACACTACAATGTGAAACTGTGCTCTTACATTGTCTATGTAACCATAACTCACATAGTTATCCCTGCAGCCCTGCATTCCAGGAATGACACCTGCAGGAAAGGGTTAGATCTTCAAGAACTACTCCTCCAAAGGATGGTGGCACTGATCCAGAGCTGATACAGAGCTGGGTGGTAGAATGGATTTGTATCTATATCCAAGTCTTGGAAGCCAATGGGAATGTTTCAAAATGGAAACCATGGTCAACAATGCCAGACATTGGCTAAAAGTCAACTGATACAAAGATTAGAAAGGCCCATTGCACTTATAAGTGAGGAGTTATCTGTCATTACAGAAAGAACTGTTTCTATGGAGAAGTGGGGGCCAAAGCCAAATTGGAGTTGGTGAAAGCTGAGGAAGGGGAGACTGTGAGTGTAGACAGCTCTTTAAAGACTCATGAGACTATAAAGCCTGGGGGAGGATGTGGAGTTAGGAAAGGGTTTTTAGAATTTGTGTTTCTAGAGAAGAGAAACATCTAAAGGAGGCACTAGGGTGGAAAGTCTAAGTCAAAACAGTTAAACTAAGGATGGACTAGTCTAGGATCCACTAGGGCAGGTCCCTTCCTTTTGCCAAGTCAGGTGTTCTTGTTACTCCTTTTGGCTCTCACTTCCCTGCTTCAGCATCTAGGAGCTCGCCTAATGCCCCAACAGGAATGTTACCTGTCTTAACCACAAATGTCCTTGTCTATGTCCTATTACACCATGTGAACACTGTTCCACTCATCCCCTCTCAACTACCCAGAACAAGCCCCCAGCAGGGGAGGGTCTGGGATACTAATGGAGTGGCGAAGAAGCCTCCTCACGTATGCTCTGAAGGGGTTATTAAACTTTCAGCTTGAAACCACCCCACTTATCTGTTCCATTGGGACAGCAATGACACCCCAGTTACATGGAAATTTGGATAAACTCAGAAAGTGAGAAAGCTTACCTCTTACATAACTAAATTATATCTGGGGTATAGCCCCCCTGGTAGGTGAAGTAGAATGGATGCCAATTTTAGGGAAAAGAATTAAGGAAGGGAAGATAACATCTTAATTTGAGTTCTCTATGAGGGCTAGAGACAACTCATGGGATAAATAAAACTCATGCAGATCCATCACTTATTTGTTGTGTGACTTTCCACAGGTGAATTGGCCCCTCTGGGCTTCATTCTTATGGGGTAGTGAGGATTAAATAAAATCCCATTTGTAAACTATCATGATGCCTGTCTTGTAAACCTCTCTCTCTTTCATCCACTATGCACTTATTAAATGATCATCTCTCAGCACCAAACCCAGCCCTTTTATTCACCTTTGTGATGCTGGGACTCAGACATGGCAACCACACTTTGGCAGTACCAGCTGCTGCCTGTTAGGCTCTGTTCATAGGGGGCACTAGAGGGAGAACATGGGTTAAAGAGGAAGGGGAGACTTTCTTCTTTCTGTTCCTGTAAGCATCTCTTAACACTTCTCTACCCTGGACCCAGTCTATAGTTTTTCCAAGTTGACAGAACCAGCCTCATTGGAGACTCCAACACCAGCTGGCTGTTACTCCATCCTCAGAGACTTGGATTTGAGACCCACAGGACCTGAGCTTCTGAGTTTTAATACCTTTAACTTCTCTTGATTCCCAACTCTAGTGGTGGCAGCTGCTTCCTATAGGGACTATTTCTGGGATACTTTAGAGTTGCCTTTTCCCCCTTTTAGTCACCTAGTTATCAATTCATACCTTGTTAAAATTCCTTATTCCAGTAACTGGTATGGCTACTGCCTCCCATCCGGACCCTGACTATACCCACACTCTCGTAGGGTCAATCTCATTGTCCTCAGTTATTTCCTTCCTTGTACCTCATTCATATGGGTTTCCCCATTATAGTGATTCCTCAGACTGGTTGCCTCAGGATCTACTGGGGCCTTTGTTAGAACATCTTCTGGGTACACCACCTGGTTCATTTCAGAAGCATGGGGTGACAGTCCAGAATCTGTATTTTTAATAAGTGCTCCTGGTTTGGGAAATCTATCTCTTTTCCCAGGAACAGTGCAGGCCTCCACACAAAAGTTTGTTGAATGAGTGCATAGATGCTGTGTTTGTATTATTCTGCAGAATCAAGGACCAAGGAGAGCTCCCAATACTTCTGTGTTTCCTTTAGGTGAAAGGATATGTAACTGTAGTCTGTAGAAGAGAAGTTACCAGCAACCTTGGTGGCTTCTAAGGTCAGATATTGCAGCAGAAAACCCAAGTTTGAAGTGTATTAAGAATAAAGTGAGCAAGCCTTCTGAGAAATTGTTCTGTAAAATAATGACTCAGTGTTTTCAGGAAGTACATCTCTTTCAATGGTGGGCCAAGCTAAACTTCTGCTTAGTTAACTGATCTAAACAAAGTGGAAAGTTTTTTTTATCCTCACCTGAGGACATTTTTTTATTGATTTTAGATAGAGAAGGGGAGAGAAAGAGAGAGAGAGAGAGAGAGAGAGAGAGAAACATTGATGTGAAAAAGAAACATTGGTTGGTTGTGCTTCTTGTATGCACCCTTAGTGGGGATCAAACACTCAACCTGGGTTTGTGCCCTAACCAGGAATCAAACCCATATCTTTTCAGCCTATGGGATAATGCTCCAACCAACTGAGCCACACTGGCCAGGGAAATTTGGAAAGATTAAAAATACCTGGTGGGGAAAGGTAGTTCTAGTCCCCCTCCCCACACCCAGAGTTTTACTTCATTTGAGGTAGTGAAAATAGGTTACTAGTCTTTCATCAATAAAAACTGGTTTGGAGAGAGCTGTTGAGAAGCTCATTATGGCCTGGAGGCTGGAAAGGTAATGGTAGATTTTGATTAGTTTACTTCTCATAGAAGAGAGAAAAGCCATGAGTATTAAGCAACATATAATACTTATCCCTAAGTTAAATAGTGCTTATCCAAGATTTGTTCAAACTAAATTAAATTATAACAGTAGGAAAAAATGGCTATGAGTTGGTGACTTTATAGCTCCTCCCACCCTGTAACCTGCTTTGGCCAAAGAAACATTAGCAGTTATGACACAGGCAGAGGCTTTAAAAAGCACTGCCACTTCCCACTCTCTCTCATGCTCCCCTGCCTTTATCCTGTGAACATGCACTGTTACCATGCCAGAGGGCATTGAACACAACTCAGTCACCCATTTGTCCCATCAGAGGTCATCCTGGAACTCACTTGATTCCCAGCTGATCCACCAGACATATGAGAGAATCCAGCGAAGACCAGAAAAGTTGTTTAGTTGGCGTTCAGATAACCATGAATTTATGACTGGAATCTAACCAAGACAAGGAGATCTACCTACGTGATCCATAGATTTACAAGCTGAATAAATGCTCTGTCTGTAAGTCACTAAAGTCTAGGATGATTCATCTATTAGTTTGTTAGGACTACAATAACAAAGAACAATAGACTGAGCGGCTTAAACAACGGACATTTATTTTGTCACAGTTCTAGGGGCTGGAAATCTGAGACCAGGGTGCCAGCAGAGTTGGTTTCTTCTGAGGTCTCTGTCTTTGGCTTGTAGATGGTGGTCCTCTTGTTGTGTTTTCACAGGTCTTTCCTCTGTGCATCCACATGTCTGTTGATTCCCTGGGTGACCAAGTTTCCTCTTCTTTTTAAAAACACCATTCAGATTGGATTAGAGCCCACTCTAATGACCTTATTTAAATTTAGTCACCTTGTTAAAGTCTTTATCACCAAATACAGTTACACTCTGTGGTACTGGAAGTTAGGATTTTAACACATGAATTTTGGGAACATACAATTGAGCCCCTAAGTTTGTTAAACAGCATTCTTGTGGCAATAAATACCTGACATATATCATTAAAGGCAAAGCTGAAACCAGGCCCTGGCAGGAGCACAAGGCAGCACTAAGGATCCATAGATTAGGATCTAATGCATAATGTCTTCAAGTAGCAGCTCTAACTCCCCACCCTCAACCCCTGTTGGAGAGGGTTCCTTGTGTCATTGTTCTCATCAGTTAGGTTCCAGAGAAAAAATTCTGATTGGCCCAGCTTGGGAGGGAGCTATACCCTCACCTTGTACTTTTATTAACAACCCACCAAAACTTCATAACATGGGAGAGGAGTGTTTCCCCAAAGACATAATGAGAATTCTGGGTCCAAAGGAGCAGCCTAAGTCCACAACACGCATTTGTCCATGAGCCAGAACAGTTGGTGAGCTGACCAATGTGGGTGACAGAATGAGCCTCCAAAAGACTCATCAGTAATTGTAATTACATCTTCTGGCTAAGATGGAGGTGTAGGTAGACACACTGTGCCTCCTCACACAACCAAAAGAAGGACACAACAATTTAAAAACAAAATACCGTCCTGGCTGGCATAGCTCAGTGGATTGAGCGCGAGCTGCAAACCAAAGTGTTGCAGGTTCGATTCCCAGTCAGGGTACATGCCTGGGTTGCAGGCCATGGCCCCCAGCAACCACACATTGATGTTTTTCTCTCTCTCTATTTCTCCCTCCCTTCCCTCTCTAAAAAATAAATAAATAAAATCTTTAAAAAAAAATACCAACCAGAACTGACAGAAAATTGATCTGTATGGAAGCTCAACGACCAAGGAGTTAAAGTAGACACATTTGTCCAGACCAATAGGCAGCGCAGAGTCAGGAGGTTAGGCGGAGAGGGGTCATGGCACAAAAAGCCATGGCACCAGGCATGCAAGATGGAAGTGGGTGGACCCTGGGCACACAGGCAGTGGATTGCAGACCCAGGGTGCAGGGTGGCTACAGGCAGACCCAGCAAGGTGGTGATCGTGAAGTGAGGCATGGCGTGCAAGGTGGCTGGCTGATGGGGCCATCCCACATTCATGCGCAGATAAACCAAGCAAGGCTGGGGATCAACGCAGATCACACGACCCAGGGTTCCAGCGTTGGGGAAATAAAGCCTCAAGGCACTGATTGGGGACACCCGTGGGGGTTGAGGAGCAGGGACAGACCCCCAGCCTCACGGGAGAGCTTGTTGGAGAGAACCACAGGGTCCTAGAATGTACACAAGCCCACCCACATAGGAATCAGCACCAGAAAGGCCCAGTTTGCTTGGGAGAAGTGGCGGAAGGGATTGAAATCTGAAGAGAGCAGAGCAAGCACCATTGTTCCCTCTTGGACTCTGTCCCCACATACAGCATCACAACCCAACAACTGGGTTGCCCCACCCTGGTGAATACCTAAAGCTCTGTGCCTCACTATGTAACAGGTGCAACCAGACAAAAAAAAATGACCCAAATGAAAGAACAGATCAAAGCTCCAGAAAAAATACAACTAAGCGACAAAGAGATAGCCAACCTATCAGATGCACAGTTCAAAACACTGGTAATCAAGATACTCACAGAATTGGTTGAATTTGGTCACAAATTAGATGAAGAAATGAAGGCTAGGCTAAGTGAAATGAAGGAAAATGCACAAGGAACCAATAGTCATGGGGAGAAAACTGGGACTCAAATCAACAGAGTGGACCAGAAGGAAGAAAGAAACAACCAAACAGAAAAGAATGAAGAAATAAGAATTCAAAAAAATGAGGAGAGGCTTAGGAACCTCCAGGATATCTTGAAATGTTCCAACATCCAAATTATAGGGGTATAATAAGGGGAAGAGGAAGAGCAACAAGTGGAAAACTTATCTGAACAAATAACAAAGGAGAATTTCCCCAATCTGGCAAAGGAAATAGACTTCCAGGAAGTCCAGGAAGCTCAGAGAGTCCCAAAGAAGTTGGACCCAAGGGTGAACACACCAAGGTACATTGTAATTACATTAGCCAAGATTAAAATGAAGGAGAGAATCCTAGAAGCAGCAAGAGATAAGGAGACAGTAACCTACAAAGGAGTTCCCATCCGATTGTCAGCTGATTTCTCAAAAGAGACCTTACAGGCAAGAAGGGGCTGGTAAGAAGTATTCCAAGTCATGAAAGGCAAGGACCTACATCCAAGATTGCTCTGTCCAGCAAAGCTATCCTTTAGAACAGAAGGGCAGATAAAGTGCTTCCCAGATAAGGTCAAGTTAAAGGAGTTCACCATCACCAAGCCCTTATTATATGAAATGTTAAAGGGATTTATCTAAGAAAAAGAAACTAAAAAACGTGTATAGTAAAAATGAAAGCAAACTCACAATTATTAACAACCACACCTAAAACAAAAACAAAAACAAAAACAAACTAAGCAAACAACTAGAACAGGAACAGAACCACAGAAATGGAGATAACATGGAGGTTAGCAACAGCAAAGTTGGCGGGGGGTGGGGGGAGGTACAGAGAATAAGTAGCATAGATGGTAGGCAGAAAATAGACAGGGGTGGGGGAGTAAGAATAGTATGGGAAATGTAGAAGCTAAAGAACTTATGACACATAGACATGAACTAAAGGGGGGAATATGGGTGGGAGAGGGTGTGCAGGGTGGAGGGGAATGAAGGGGGGGGAATGGGACAACTCTAATAGCATAATCAATAAAATACATTAAAATTTTTAAAAATTTCAGGAAAAAATAATCGTAATTACATCACAAAGCTCACAAGATGAAATTAAATGGGGATTAATGTGAAGGAAGGCCTGTACTTGAGTCCAAAGGAAGTAACAGCTGGTGGAGGACAAGGTAAGTCTGGACACCGAATGGTAGCTCGTATGCTAAGACTGACTGCTTAGAATGAGTCAGTGGAGGGAGATAGCCAAGGACCACAGGTGATACTGGACTAAAACAAGAGTGGGGTCCCTCTGCCTGAGGATGGCATCCAGCTGTGTGTGGCTTGCTAGGAATAACAATAGCCTGACACTGTTGATGGAGGGCCTGCTGCACACCAGCACTATTCTAGGTGCTTTATCTCAATCATTTCTGCTAATCAACACAAGAACAGGTAAGGTAAGTAAGGCAAGGAGAGATTAAGTAACTTGCTCAAGGTCACACAGCTTTGATGATGCTAGTTTGGAGCCAGGAAGTCTGACATCAGAGTTGGCATCCATAGCCAGTAGCTAGGATGGCTCCCAGAAAGCAGGACAATGACAGTCTTCTCTCATGTAGGGGACAGCAGGGAAGAGCACTTCCTGTGTGCTATAAATATGTTAGAGTTTTCATATACACTAACTTTTTCCCTCCTGGAAGAGAAGTATTAGAGTTCCCAGTTTAAACATGAGGCTTGGGTGGGTGAATAGCAGAAGGAACCAGAGCACTCTCACCTGAAAGAAACACACCTTACAGTGCATCTGGGAGTGGGGCAAATATCTGAGGGGGTCAGGATGAAATTATTCTGTTTAGACTCAAGAGAATAGAGCTGAAGCAATGGATAGAATTCACAACAATGTAAACAACAATGTAACTTTGTCTTGAAGTTATAAGGTGTAATATAGCTTATTAATAGTTATAATTATACTAAAATAATGGTATAGATATATTATGTACTAAGTATTTATTACATGCTAAGAACTTCACAGTCATTATATATATAATGCTGTTTTAATAATAAAATCACAGTAAGCGTTATTACTCAGCACTTAATCTATGCCACACCCTGTGCCACAACTTTAAATGGTAAGTGCTATTAGTATCCATGTTTTCTAAATGATGAAGTGAGAAACAGAGAGAGATTACTTAAACATACCTTGGTCACACAGCTGTGAAAAGGTGCATGATGCAACAGCCTGACTCCAGGTCAGAGTTCCCAGCAGTCATGCTGGACCAGCAAAGAGGAATCACTGAGACATTGCTAGAAAACACTAGGATTCCAGCAGTCAGGGTGGGAGCATGCCAGCTGTAATGTACGGCTCCTCCCACCCCGAAATACCTTTTGGTGTGTAAGAACGGATGATCCCTACGCAAAGGGGCTGTTTGGAGACCCCTCCTCAGCTCCTGCGCCCAGGACAAAGGCCAGGATGCTGGGTGCACAGCAGTCCCTGTCCCTCACATGCCAACCCTCGTGTGCTTTATTAAAAGGAAGTGTTTACCCAGCCTACTCCTGGCAGGGCCGCAGCAGCTGTTTATTAGGGCTTCGTTGGACTGTAAATTGTGGCTGGTTTATAAAAAAGACTAGGCAGAGCAGTTCCACTGGGACAGCCCCTATCCGCAGCACTAGACACGTGAGGCTTTAACTAAATCATTGATTTCCCTGCGGAAAGAGCAGCCCAGATAACCACTCGTTCCGCTGCTTAGCTGTTGTCTTCCGGCACCTGGAGGGCAGAGGGGCAACACTCCCCTTCCCTCCTGTCTCCATCTCTGTACCCACGTGCACGTGCGCACACATGGACCCATGCGCACGCACGCATACACACAACGCCAACTCCTCTAGGGGCCTCTAGCATTCTGGTACACTGGCCCTAAAAAGCCAACAAGGCCTAAAGGATCTCTCTGAAGTCTGACAGATTTAGGTCCAAATACCAGTTGAATGACCTAGAGCTTAGGTTGTCAGATTTAGCAAATAAAAGTATAGTACACACAGTTAAATCTGAATTTCAGATAAACAATGATTAGTATTTTGGTATAAGCATGGGACATGCTTCTCTGAAATTTACATGTAACTGGGCACCCTTATTCTTCCTGCAACAGTCCCTTGGGTGGGAGAGGTGGTCTGACCTCCTCTAACCCTCAATTTCCTCATCTGTAAAATCTTCCAATTCTTATGAGACCTAGAAAAGACAATACCTTTGAAGTGCTTAATGCCACATCTAGCATACTGTTATTGCTTAATTATTACTACTCCATTTCATATGACCTGATTTGCAGTCCATTGCAGTACTTTGTTTAACCCCTCAAGTCTCACTAAAGGACAGATGCACCCACATCTTTGTATCCCCAATGCCTAGAAAGTTCCTGGAACAATATATGCTAAATAATTCAATCGATTATTAGTTAACAGTTGTAAACAGACAAAAGCCAATGAATGAAAAAATTAATGATCCTACAATTATATATCCCTAAAGCAAGATTCCCAACTTTTGAAAACAAAGAGCAAGATCACCTTTCTGTTGACACATATTTATCATGTCCCAGCTAAGATATTATGGACACCTGAGACTGCCTGCCATGGCTCAAATTCTGATTCCTCCTCTCATCTGTAAAATGGAGATAATAATAGTATCCACCTCAAACAGTTCACCTAAGTTCATAAGTGTAAAATACTTCAGACAGCACCAGGCAAATAGAACGTGGTGATCAATTAACAATAGCTATTACTTAGGCCAGCTCTTGCCCATTGTCACCAGAGAGAAATGAACAGGACAGCAAGGCACACCAGAAGGGGAGGGTTCACTGGAACATGGGAGCACAGAGCTGCTCCTTGCCCACAAGCTGCAGGCCAGAGGAGGGATGGCCGGCCTCTGCCTTCAGAGAAGACAGGGACTTCCTCCAGAAGGCCTGGGTAGTGAACACTGTGTGCAGAGGGCTGGGCTCCTGACACTTACCAACATCTGACATATTTGTCTAGCATCTATCTCCCCCTACCAGAATGCAATTCTATGAAATGACACATTATTCAATGTTTTGTTTACTGGAATATCCCAGAAGAACACTTGACTCAGAGTATATGTATCCATCAGTTGTCTGGGAAGGGCAAGGAGGAAGTAAAGTTGAGAGAGATTTTGTATTTTAATTTTTTTCCCTTTTTCCTCCTCTATCCTCCCTTAATTTTTCCTTCCTTTGAGGTGAGAAGAGCATGTGTACAGAGGTGACAGGGAGAATTGGAGAGAGAAAATAGTGACAACAGACATCCTCAGGTGAGACAGGAGGATGGAACCCTCCTCCACTTTTTAAGCAAGCTCATTCATCCAATAATACTTTTTTGTACATCAGTGATAATAAGAATTATCATTCATTCTCATCCACCTCATTGGGGGGTGGGAGTGGAGGTATAAAATGTTTCTCGGGCACTAAAAGAATGAAGTTAATTAATTTATGTGTCATGATTTAGAAAGTTCTCCGAGATATATTAAGTTGCGGAGTTGTTGAGTAGTGTGTAGAGCATGCTTTGTGCATGTATGTGTGTTTATATCATATAGAACATATCTGCAAGAATATAAAAGAAACTGCTCATAGTGGTCACCTCTTTTGGAGAGAACTGGAGGAGAGGAAGCTGTCTGTAATGGGACAGGTAACTTCATTAGAGACCATTTTGTTTTATTTACTTTTTTGCTGTATGCATTAATTACTGTTTAAATTTTTAAAGTAGTGTTTAAAATATTTGGGGACCAATCAAGAATATTTAAATGCTTTTTAAATTATAAGATAATACATAAGGGAATAAAGAAATAATTTTAAAAAGAAAAGGCACCTGTGATTTCCTCATTTAGATATAACCATTGGGAACACCTTGGTAGCGAACCTACTGTTTTTTACAATGCACATATACTTTTTTCCCCACCAGATGCTAATATTTTACATCTTTTAAAAATATTTAACCATATATTGAGCAGCATTTCTTACATCATTAACATAAACTTTTCATTACAATGGTCATGGGAGAGGTATCTCATAATGTATTTAATCCGATCCTTACTGTTGGACATTAGGTTGTTCTGGATGTGTCTCCTTTAATCTGTATTAACACAGGAAATGTTTATACTATAGTGAGAAAAAAAGCAAGACGTTAAAGAGTATGATTCATTTTTGCACATGTATGTGGACATATATGTGTATGTGTGTGTATACACATACAATAAACATTTCATATACATGCCTGTGTCTGTATGATAAAAGATTGACACAATATACAGCAAAATGTTAACAATCTTTTTCTGGGGTTAGTAAGTTCTGGGTTAATTTCTGTTTTCTTCTTTTCTCTACATTTGCTAAAATGCCTAGTGGAGTGAAGACTGTGTGCACCACCTAGAGCCTTGCTGCAGGACTCAGGCACTCCTGCCCCCAGCTTCTGGGAGTGCTGGCCATCGGTGCCTCTCAGCTGAGACAGTTTCCAGGGGCTTTCCTCTGCTGAAGGAGCAGCCTCACCCAGGGTCACAAGCACCCTTCCTGGGATATCTTCAGCCATGAGTGGTCTTTGCAGGCATAAAAAGGCCAGGGCCCTACTTTAGTCTGACTCCAACACTCCTACGGATCAGCTGAGGCCTTTCTCCTGGATGCCCAATTTCTCCCTCTGCCCAGGCCTGCTTTCTAGGTGAGCCAACCTATAGCATCTAAAATGAAGACATTCATTTGGCAATGAAAAAACTTTTCAGTTTAAAAAAAATTTTGTAAAATGCCCTACTTTTTGTTCTAGAAGATCTCCCACTATAAAAAATTATCTGTTCTCCAGTGTGGCCAATGAAATATACTATGAGATCTGTTCCCTGAGTCATGCAGAGAAATTCATGGAAGGCAATTAATCAGTCTTTTTCTCTGACAATAAATCCCCTCCCAGTGGTGCCTGTCCCTGACCAGCTGACATTTCCTTAACCCACTTGCCACCTTACTTGTGTTAAATGACTTATAGTCTTAAACTTGGAGATTTTAATCTCATCTATTAAGCCAGCAGGGCCAATAATTCCCTGAATGCATTTTTATTGACTTTGTAAATCAGACTTCCCCACATCAGACACAGTGACCGGGAGAGAGGTGTTTGTCTGTGAAATTGGCTGGACACAGACCATTGACTGTGATGATAACCAGTGATTTGTGGGACCAGATAGACAAGCCACATGCACTAAGCAGATTAAAATATAACAAAACAAAAAGGTTCCATTACCAGGAATACTGGCAAAGGGCAGCAGAATGTTCTTGATAAAAGTCAGAAAACAAACTAATTCCTGCAGTGAGCCAGCGTATGTGAGGCTGCTAAGCACAGCTAAGTAAACTAATTTCAGAAAGCCCTTCAGTGGAAGTCAGAGAAAGCTGGGCTCCCACCCTGCAGAGGTGCAGGTTCTTATGCTCTGCAGGCCCTCCGCCTGCTGACAGGAAGAGCTTGCAAAGGATGCAGTGAGGGTCCTAAACAGCTTTAAAGAACACTCTTCTGGTGGCCCTTTTCCCACTGAGGATAAGACTTAATGAAATCTAGGTGGTCGGGTGCCTGCCTACTGCTCTGACTTTATCCTTGTCACTCCCACTCTTGCCTGCTCCTCTCCATCTACATTGCCTTCTTGCTGTTATGCCAATACCACTAGCACCTCTGACCTCAGGGCCTTTGCAGTTGCTGTTCCTTTTGACTACCATGTTCTTATACCAGTCTAGTTCATGCACTTCACTCAGGTCTCTGGACAGATGTCACCTCCTCGGAGATACCTTCCCTGGTCACTCAATCTGAAATGTACCCTGCCTCCCCAAGCCCAAACACTCTCAGTGTCTCCATTCTCATTTTTTTTGTATTTAGTATAAACAAACATCATGTTATTTATTACACACAGTTGTTCATTCTAAGCCTCACTTCTCCAGAGAACAGGAGTTTTTGTCTGTTCAGTGCTGTATTCTCAGTGCTTAGGACAGAAAGTGCTGGAGTGTTTGTTGAATGAATGAATGATGTATGCCACCAGCTATTCTTTTATCTTCATCAAAGTAGCTGAATTTATTCATATAGTATTTATGTAACAAATGTTTGGTGAGGACCTGCAATAAGCCAGGCCTTTTGTTTGAGTCTCTCTCTGAGGGGATTCCATCACTTCCTGCCTTCATCTGAAAGACATGGCTGTTTATTATTTTTGAAATATATTTTATTGATTATGCTATTACAGTTGTCCCATTATTTTCTCCACCTTCTTCCCCTCTGCCCTGCAACTGCCATCCACCCACATCACCCTCCCCCTTAGTTCATGTCCATGGGTCATATATATAAGTTCTTTGGCTTCTCCATTTCCTAAACTATTCTTAACCTACCCCTGTCTATTTTGTACATGCCAATTATGCTTCTCATTCCCTGTATGTTTTCTCCTATTCTACCCCTCCCCACTGATAACTCTCCATGTGATCTCCATTTCTTTGATTGTGTTCCTGTTCTAGTTGTTGCTCAGTTTGTTTTTGTTTTTTATAGGTTCAGTTGTTGATAGTTGTGAGTTTACTGTTCATACTTTTTATCATGTGCTTTTTCTTAGATAAGTCCCTTTAACATTTCATATAATAAGGGCTCTGTAATGATGAACTCCTTTAGCTTTACCTTGTCTGGAAAGCACTTTATCTGACCTTCCATTCTAAATGATAGCTTTGCTGGATAGAGTAATCTTGGATGTAGGTCCTTGCCTTTCATGACTTAGAATACTTCTTTCCAGCCCCTTCTTGCCTGCAAGGTTTCTTTTGAGAAATCAGCTCAAAAGAAAGTGAGCTGACAGTGCCTGTAAGATAGTCTTACAGGCACTCCTTTGTAGGTAACTGCCTCTGTTTCTCTTGCTGCTTTTCAGATTCTCTCCCTATCTTTCATCTTGGCTAATGCAATTATGATGTGTCTTGGTGTGTTCCTCTTTGGGTCCAACTTCTTTGGGACTCTCTGAGCTTCCTGGACTTTCTGGAAGTCTATTTTGTTTGCCAGATTGTGGAAGTTCCCTTCATTATTTGTTCAAATAAGTTTTCAATTTCTTGCTCTTCCTCTTGTCCTTCTGACACCCTTATGATTCAGTTGTTGGAACATTTAAAGTTGTCCCAGAGGTTCCTAACTCTCTCCTCATATTTTTTTAATTCCTCTTTCTTCATTCTGTTCCAGTTGAATGTTTATTTCTCGCTTCTTCTCCAAATCATTGATTTGAGTCCCTGTTTCCTTCCCTTCACTGTTGGTTCCCTGTACATTTTCTTTTATTTCACTTAGCACAGCTTCACTTATTCCTCTGTTTTATGACAATACTCAGTCATTTCTCTGAGCAACCTGATTACCAGTGTTTTGATAGGCTGGTTATCTCTTCATTGCTTAGTTCTGTTTTTAGAGCTTTGATCTGGTTTTTTTTTTTTTTTTCATTTGGACCATATTTCTTTGTCTTGATGCACCTGTTATGTTGTAAGTGGTGGAGCCTTAGGTATTGGCCAGGGCAGGGCAACACAAGTCACTGCACGTGGGGGACTGTATGTGGAAGAGGGGTCTGAGAGGGAACAATATTACTTGCTCAGCTGACAGCCAGCTTTCAGTCACTTCCCCCACTACTCACAAGCAAGTTAGGCCCTTCTGGTGCTGATTCCTAGGTGGGTGGGTTTGTGTCAGTTTCAGGACTCTGTGGGTCTCTCTAAAAAACTCTCCTGTGAGGCTAGAAGTTTCTCCCACTGCTGCAACCCTCACAGAATTTGATAGCCAGAGGTTTTGAAGTTTTCTTTCCCCACACTGGAACCCTGGGTTGTGCAGCCTGTCTCATTCCCAAGTTGTTCCTCCAAGTTTATCCACACATAAATGTGGGGCCACCCAGTCCAGCAGCTGCTGCCTTGCCCATCTGGTCCACCAGCCATTGCCTTGCCCATGTGCTCTCTCCTCCCAGCTGCCTGTCTCCCCCATACTCTTACCAGTCTGAAGAATGTTTCTTTAACTCCTTGGTTGTCAGACTTCCATACAGTTCTATTTTCTGGCAGTTCTGGTTATTTTTTTAAATTTGTTGTTGGCCTTCTTTTGGTTGTACAAGGAGGCAAAGTGTATCTACTACACCTCCATCTTGGCCGTAGTCTCTCCAAGCACACACTTTGTTGGTATGTGTGAAAAATTCTTTTCCAGCAATATGCTCAGCTCACTTCCCTTTCTAAATTCCTCCAGAGAGAGTGGCAGGAAGTATGTAAGAATGAGAAATGCCAGGGACAGACCATTTTTTGAGGCAGTCTGGCAGGGGAGGAGGGAGGACAAGGGGTACTAGGAAGAGGCAGGATGGAGGGCATGAATTTTGGTTAAAGAAGGAACTGTTGGAAAGAGAGAGGCTATGAATTCAAAAGAGAGAGAAAAGTTAATGTGGAGAGAATGTCCCTAAGGAGGGAGCAGGCAAAAGATCAAAAGCATGAGTGGATGAAATAAAATTAATTAACAAGTTCATGCCTGAAAGCCATCATTTTCTTTCTGAGATAGAAGTCTAATCCAAGGGGACTGGGCTAATTTAGGAGTCAAGAAGACGTGGCAGTGTGTGTTTGAAACATACCAGCAGCTGAGAAGAGCAGGAGAGAAAGAGGACAAGCACTGGAAGGGATGCCCTGCCTGCTGAGGGCCATGCAAAGCTGGAGACCTTGACTTTGAGGTGTCCTATCATACATGCCTGCATAGCTTATTCTGCACTCCCATACATGGCAAGTAATGCCTGGCTGTCTTTGTGTTGTAAAAATAAAATAACAATAATCACTAACATTTATTAGGATATTACCATTTCCCCCATTTTACAGATGAGGAAACTGGGGCACAGAGTTACACAGACAGTGGTTGTATTAGTCAGGGTTCTCCTGAAAAACAGAACAAAAAGATATATATATATATCTTTCTCTGTCTCTGTCTTTATGGAAGCTGTCAAACAAGGTTCAGCCACAGCTGTTCTGAAATAAAAAACCTGTGCAGTGTGGTTGCACTGAAAAGAGCACAATCAGAGTCTGCAGCTTGCCAGAAAAGTTCTCCCTGTTGGCCACAGTATTGGTATCTCAATTATAGGACTTAAGCTGATGCTAGGCTATTATATAATATTATGTATCAGGAGTTTTTGGATTCCAGATTTTTATTTGACAGACCTCTTCCTGTGTCTCATCTTACATCTCTAATTAGAAGCAAGAGCCAGTTACCAACACAAAGATATGGCTGAAGACCATATGGTATTGGGCTGCTTATTGCTGGATATGATGATATGGGTTCTCATATTTCCCAAACATGTCCATCTGCCAACTATTTTGACTGCAGAGTTCTATCTATTAGAGTCCATTTTCAATCAGCCCATACTTACTTGGAGAGACATGTCTGAGTTTACAGAGTTAACTGGAATGAACTGGTTAAGCATGGTCTGCATGCTTTCAGAGAGACTCCCTGCAGAACAGGACCTAACTGCAAAGAACAATTCCATTGGACTTGTTGGTTAAGACTTGGAGTTTATGATTTATGATGATGATGATGATATGTCTCCATTCCTGGGTCTTGAAGAAAGGCCCCAGAGAAAAGCACAACACTTCTCAACATGCTGATCAGCCTGCAGAAAAGTCATTAAGTGATAATCCCCCAGTCTATATATGTGTTATCAAATGTGTAAGTATGAAGGAACATGTACTGGTGACAATAATCTATACTTTGAACAAAAAATGCAGAAGTGGAATGGTATGTTTTAGGAATTAGTCCTAATTCCTGTGATGTGAGTTTTTCCCAAGCAACTTCACTGAAACCATATAATGGGATGTATTTTTCTTTGAAAAGATCTATATAATCATATTCTAGAAAGTATATTTATCTGTGCTGATGTTTTTATGTAAAGAACATAGTGTTTTTGTGGTTTTAAAAACAACTCTGAGATAAAATTATTTCATCTGCTGATGAAAAAAAAGAATAATAAAGTTTTCTTTCACAGAGAAGCAAGAGGAAGCAAAAGGCAACTCATCAGAAAGCAATTGCAATAATTTGGAAAGAGAAGATGGGGTTCAATGAGAAGGGAAGCATGAGAGGCAGTGGGAGGCTCCATCAAACTCTGGGTGTGTTTTGAAGGCAGAGTGAAGAGAAGGTGCTGATGCTTCAAAGAAAAAGAGGCGTGAAGGGTGCCCCAACACTTTGCTCTTCCTCACAGGTCAGTTGCTCTTCCTTGGCCGCCCACTCTCTTCCCAGGGTTGTCATAGGCCTCACATTTACAAGGACCTCAAGTGAAAAAGTTTAGCCTAAATTTGTCCCTAAAATTGCAAAGGTAAGCACATATAATAAGATAATTATATAGGAAGGTGGGAGAGAGAAGAAGGATGCAGTGACAATTGAGTTAAATTCCTGTCCATCATAGCTGGCAGTCAAAAGATAGTGTCCATGGTTGATAAATGAAGAAATAGCAGTTTTCACAAGTTGCTTGGAGATATGGAGGTAACCACTAGAAGAAATACTTAAAAAGAGTTAAAATTGGTTGTCTCTGAGTAATAAGATTGAGAGTGGCAAAGGGTTGGGCAAGAATGTTGTGTTTCATTAAAAACTGAGTGTTCAAGATGTTGCAGGAGTAGTAGGATGTTTATTGTACTTCCTCCCAGAACCAAACTGCAAATAAAACTAAACTGGGGGACATTCAACCTGAATTATCAACTGAAGACTATCTGCAGAGGAGACTTTTAACCAAGGGTAGACAGAAACCACCTCAAGACTGGAAGGAAAAGAAGGGTTGCAGAAAGGGCTGGCCCCACTCCCACAGGTGGCAGACTGAGGTTATGGAGGGACATCATGGCTGTTGGAGGTTCCCCTGAGAGGAGTGAAGCCTGCACCCAGGACTGGGCTCCCCAGCCTGGAGTGCCAGAGCCAGGATCAGCCACCCATGTAGCATCCAGAGGTGAAAGGCAAAGAGTTTTCTATTCACCAGGGAGACACAGAGCCTGCCAGAGACAAAGCCACATTTTTTTAAAAGGGACCAAAGTACAAGATTTCCTATCTCAGCACTCACCCTGGGCTCTGATAAAGGGAGAGCAGTACCGACTGGTGTAGCCTGGGCAATCTGGAGTGGGAGACACTGGGGAGAGATGTGCAGAAGCGACTACTGAGATCCCTGTGTTAGGTCATTCCCCCCATATCACAGCAGCCATTTTCCTTCAGAGGAGCATGCCCCTCCTAGGGACATCAACCTGGGAAAAAACAATTACTCCACTCTCTGGAATCCTGGTCTCCCTACCCTACATCTTAACAACAGCTGAGGAGACAATAGCATAGGCAGATTCGGAGTATGTCAGTGACTGGCACTTCCTCCTCATAGGACAGCCAACAGAAACACCCTCCTGGTTTCTGACAGATCTAACCACTGGGCTCCAGAGGCACCACCCAACCGCCTACTAGGGGATCCACCCTGCAGAGATCAGGGAAATAATTCAGGACAGACTCAGACATGTGGCTTTGGGGCAGGGGAACACACCCACTGTCTTCCATAAAGTCATCCCCCACAAATTAACATGGAGATATTACAACAGAAATTTTAATTAATTTTTAAATTTAATTACAACATGAATTATAGTTATTATAACAGAAAATAAGAAAAGAAAATATAAAAACACCCCTAAGCTCACTGACCATAAATAACCACTATCTTTTCCTGAGCACAGACACACAGACACCTAAACAGCTGTAAATGTGGCATCATTCTACATGTAATTGATTTTGCATTCTACTTTTTCATGTAAATATTATCACCATTTTTGTGTTAACCAGCATGTTATTCAAAAACCTCATATTGGCAAAGTTCATATTGAATTATATTTATTCAGTGTTTTTTTTTATTCCTCAACTAATCATTCTTAATGCAGGACCCCTAGAAGAAAAGTACAAAGCACAAAAGGTCAGTTGTAATCAGGTAAACATTTTAGTGGATGCCATTGCAACTTTTCTTTTATTGTCTTGTCTTGTCTTGTCTTTTCTTTTGGACAATACTGGCAATATGAATTTGAACCTCAAACCTGAATCAGCACTGGCAATCTTTATTTTCTATATACTGTTTATTTCTAAGAAGTTTTCTTTTTAAGAAAGGGAATGGAAAGCACATTTTTCTTAGAAATATACTTGTACGCACAAGGTCTGTCTAGAAGGTATACAGGCATGTAATATGAAAAACAGAGGCATTTATTGAAGAAGATACTAGATACAACAGATTGTACATAGATACAACAAACTGTACATAGGACAATGACACCTCAGTCCCCTTCAAAGTAGGCACCTTGGGACCTCACACAGTTCTTCCAATTGCCATCAGCTGCCCTATCATATTTTCCTGAATCTCACTGATGGTCTGAAATCTCTTCCCTTTCAAAGATTATTTTAATTTAGCAAAAACCCAGAAGTCACAGGGCACCAAATCTGGGCTGTAGGGGGCTGAGTCCCCTGAGTGATTTGATGTTTCACCAAAAATCTCTACAGGAAATGTGGTGCATGAGCAGGCACATTTTAATGATGAAGCTGCCCACCACCAGTTGCCCATGCTAGGGTCTTCTGAATCATCCTAATATTTTCTGTGGAGGAATGCTCAAACTTAACACAAAATTTGATGCAGATTCATTGCTCTACTTGCTCAGTCATTTTGAATATGACAGCTACACAGTACACATGCTCACTTGGCAGCTTCTACTGCCCCCACTGACTAGTACAGTGAAGTTGTCATTGTTCATGCATGTGCAGTCCAGTCCACTCTCCTTGGCTACCATATTATATCCATGTTGCACAAACCATTCTTGTTATACTAGCAATGGCTGGACTTTTTCTGGACAGAACTTGGTATACACAATGGAATATTACTGGGCCATAAAAAATAATGAAATCTTACCATTTGTGACAGCATGGGTAGACATATAGACCAGGATATTAGCTCAGTGAAATAAGTCAGTCAGAGAAAGAAAAGTACCATATGATTTCACTTATATGGGGAATTCAAAGAAAAAAATAAATGAATACACAAAATAGAAACAGACTCACATACAGAAAACAGGCAGATGGTTACTAGAGAGGAGGGGGATTGAGGGACTGGGTGGAACAGGTGAAGAGATGAAGAAGTACAAATTGGTAGTTACAAAATAGTCATGAGGATGTAAAGTACAGCATGAAAATATAGTTGATAGTATTGTAATAACTACGTGTGGTATCAGGTAGGTACTGGAAATATCAGGGCTAACACTTTGAAAAGTACATGATTGTCTAACCATTATGCTATATGCCTGAAACTGATAGAATATAATATAGAATGTCAACTGTAATTGAAAACTAAAATTTAAAAAAGAATTAGGTAATAATGGATAGTATTTTAAGGAGGATTTGTAAAAAGAATGATACGATAAATTTTCCATGCTGTCATTTTAAATTTTTTGAGTGTCTTCAGATACACCAAGCATGCATCAAAACGTATTATCCGTGTCCATTCTGGATTATGTGACATCTGACCTCTGATGGGGACTGTGTGATAACATTTCACAATCCCAGGGGGTTCCATCACATAGTGTACACTGTGAATGAGACCCTCCACAGCTAAACAGGACACAACCTGCACAGCCTTACCTGGCAGCTTCCACAGGACTCCATGATGAGAAAGAGATAGGCTAGAGCTGACTGTCAGCCCAGGTGGCTCACTCAGTGGTTTCCCTGTTCATCATTCCCTGCTTGGGGGTGGTTTGAAGATGGATTATGTTTCCTCACTTTGATCACACAGTCCTTTAGGAGCAGAGTCTGAAAATGCAGTCTCCTCCCAATAAGAAAAGAAAAACAAAATCCCAGGGTTGTCACACCCAGCATTTAATCTCCTCCTTTTTTGGTGAGGTCCCAAGTGAATGTAAATCACTGAGATAAAATACTTCCTTCATTTCACCATCTAGACATAAGGTTGCAAACTGGAGTGCTGTATCATTTATGTATTGTGTAACCTGCGGAGATATTTTGAATTTATCTGCCAACCAATTCCAAGTAAAAATTCAGGTGTTCAGCTTCTTTTGAAAAAAACCTGGGAAATGGACCACATTGAGCCCCTGTTCCCACCTGGCAACAGTCAGCTGGAGGTATGAAACAAGCCCCTTGGGAGGGGACCTTGCTTTCTAATACTCTTCAGCCCCACCCCTGCCTATTGTCTCCCCAACCCATCTGGCTTCACTCTGTCACCTGCCAACCCCTAGAGTCAGTCATATTCACTTCAGTGTAAATAATTCTTTTCACCCAGAAATGGCCTACTAATTATTTTATTGATTTATAGAGTCCACTAGTTTATTGAATTTTCTAGTGATAACAAACCTTGGCTACAGAATTAAACAACAACAACAACAACAAAAACTACAACAGAACAGATTCCAAGAGCTCTTTTTCTCATAGCGCACAAGACATCCTGTTAGTACTAAGGAAGCACCATCCTCCCTCACTTCTGCAAAGGCCACCAGTGATGAATACATTTTCAAAAATCACCTCTGATCTACCTTGAAATGAGCTCAGAGATCTCCCAAAGCTGTATAATTAGTTGTATCTCCAAGGCAGGGCTCCCCCACAGGACAACCAGGCCATGTTAAATTAACCCTTAGTCACCTGAACAGACGTGGATGAAAAAAAATGCAACTTATAACCAAGCTTACAGAAAGAACAACAGATCTAAACAAAACACAGCATTTTCCTCCAAAAAAAGTAGCAAATGTTTAAGAAAATACCCAATGAAAGAACAGAGCCGGCACTCTTGTTTCTTGTTCTAAGCAGTGTAAGCCTTTTAGGAAAGGCTATTTAGAGATATGTTTCAAGAGAAATCTTTTTTATGTCCCTAGTTCTTGGTGCTGTGAGCTCAGCTTTCTAGCACCTCCACTCGCCAGTAGCTAATAGAGGGTACACATGGGGTACAACTAACAAGTCAGGAACTTTGAGGAATTTCTGTCCAGGATAGCATGGACAGGATCAAGCAAGGAGGTGTCTGAGGTCTGATATAGGACTCCCCCTTCTTGGTGAGGTGGTGTGTTGGAGAACTGATGGGGAGAACCTGCTAGAACCTACAGCCTACCCTGTGTTTCCTAAGTCAGAGGGGTGTGGGCTCCAGGCATGAGTGGGTTGAGAAGCTGGGCTTCTGTTCCCATCCTAGAGGCCTCAGGAAGCCCTGGAATGGCCTGCAGGACAGGGTCTCTTGGGCTATGACCAACCCAGTAGACTCAACCCCATAGATTCCACCCAGGGAGGCCATCCTCCCACATCCTTTAAAGAAGCGGCAGATCAACCAGCCCAAATGAGTGACTGATTTCCTCCATTCTGTTCCCCCCATCCTTGGATAAACCTCCCTACATCAGTAGCTAGGTTTCACACAGAAAAATAAAAACAAAAACAAAAACACCACTCCTGACAACAAGGAGCACACCCTCAGTGCAGCAGTGGGATCACCTGGCCCATTTTCCTTAATCCCCTCTTCCTCCTACCCTGCTCACCACATCTCCCCCAGCCTGGAGAGTCTCTTCTTCTAGAGTTACTTTTCCAAAAAGCGAATCTGATTGTGTCATCACCCCTTCTGCGTTCATCCATCAAAGAAACACTTTCAGGCCTCCCCTTGCTCTTAAAATGAAGCCTGGGCCCTTAACTATGACCCAGCCAACACTTCTGACCTCAGAACTTGCCCGCATCTCCATACCCTAGTCTCTTCCACCCACACTCCAACCACTGGAGGTTTTTATTCAGATTCCCAACAGCTCAGGCTTCCTCCCACTGCAGAGCTTTGCACATGCACTCCCCCTGCCTGCATGCTCTTCTCACTGCACCCACTTTTGCCCTTACTCATCCTTCAGATCACAGCTCAAATGCACCTTCCTCCAGGAAGCATTCCCTGACCACCCTCCCATTCTCAGTCACTCATTCTCTTAGTGATTACCATTTGCTTGCATGTATTATTATGATGATTGAGTATAAACCCAATGAGAGCTAAGACAATATCTGTTTTCCTCACCATGGAAGCCCCAACACCCAGAACAGTGTAACTGAATGTATTTTCAAGTATAATTCAAGGGAAGACTAAGATTAGAATGCAGCTTTCCTAATTGAGGCAAGGATGGAAGGGTTGGTTTGAAAATCTAAACTCAGAATGCAGACAAAGCAACTCTCAGCTGGTGATTGATCCAGTGAAACCTCCTATTTGCAGATGGCTGTTTAGTGAGATCTTTTATATTGGTGGGAACCCTCTGCCTTCCCTTCTACCCATGTTATATGCTTTGTATGTCTGGGTTCTAGGTGTGCCACAGAGACACCCTAAATTTTTTTTCTAGAGTTTGTGACAAAACCCCTTGCAGGGGCTCCCAGAGAGTCTGCTTCTTCCATTCCCGCACCCCCCCCCCCCCCCGACACACACACAAAGGCTTCTGGAGCCCTAAACTTGGCCATTGACAGGTAGCCTCTTCTCTTCTCTTCTCTTCTCTTCTCTTCTCTTCTCTCTCTTCTCTTCTCTTCTCTTCTCTCTCTCTTCTCTTCTCTTCTCTTCTCTTCTCTTCTCTTCTCTTCTCTTCCCTTCCCTTCCCTTCCCTTCCCTTCCCTTCCCTTCCCTTCCCTTCCCTTCCCTTCCCTTCCCTTCCTTCCCTTCCCTTCCCTTCCCTCCTCTCCTCCCCTCTCCTCCCCTCTCCTCTTCTTTTCTTTTTCTTTCTTTTGTTAATTGTGGACCTGAAGGTCCCTCTTATAAAATCTGGCCAAATATGAGAGGCAGCATGAGGCGTACACAAATAGCCTACAGTTCAAAGGAAGGGAACTTCTCTACAGTCACAGGAAAATAATTTACAACCAGGAGCAGGTGGCAGAGGAGGATGAGGAGGAGAAGGAGAGGGAGGAGGAAGAGGAGAAAGTTGAGAGGGAGGAAGGGAAGGAGAAAAACATCGCTAAAATATCTGATTTGTGATCTCAACAAGAATGAAGGAGTCTTTTTAATCTATGGAATGGAAGCAGGTGGTCACAATGAGGAATTAATTTGGGGTTAGGAAGGATTATCTAAAGATGAAAAACATAGTAACCAAATTAGAGGCCACCTTGGGGCAGCATATAGGGGATAAAGCCACATGGATGATAGAATTGGCAAAGTGGAATAGAAACTTGAGAAAACTTGTTCCCTTCTCCCACTAATCTCAGAGGAAATGATAAAATCATGTAAGAAAACAGAGACAAAACAGTAGACATCTCAAAAGATGAGAACTCTCTATTAAATAATAGAAAAACTCTGGATCTAAACAAAGATAGAGTTTAAAATGGAGACTGGACTTTAAGCAAATAAAATTCACATATAGAAATATTGGAGCAAATTTTCTTTTTAACTCCTATGAGCACCTGGGGGACATAGCAGGTTGGCTTCAGACTGGCACTCTACAACACTGAATGTCAGAAAACACTGGATCATCATTTACAATGTACTGAACAGTTGTGACGAAAAGATTCTCTGTATGCAGCCATAGTGTCATTTGGGGAAAAGTCACCACAAAGATTTTCTCAAACATGCAAAGATCCATTCTGAATAAAATACTTGAAGACCCATGCCAGCAATACAAAATAGCAATCAGAGGTAAATATTCAAGAATAAGGAAACAGTTGCTAGGAAGGATGTGTTTTGGCTATTGAAGCCAGTTCAACAGAAAGGAGATAATCACTCTAAAATATTGTTTTAGTATGGCACAAGGTTGATTGTCTCCATAACATTTTTAAATATAATTAAAAACATGATGAAGTTTAATTCACAAAGTCTGAAGCAGAGAAAATTCCCAAATGAAAATTTTCATCTCCAAAACAAGAGGACCCCAAAATTGCAGTTCTATAATTGATTTTGATAGCTTCCTATAGATTTAAGAATTTCTCTTAAAAATCTTTAAGGTAGCTAAGGTAACTGTCAAGGGGAGGGTCTTCTAAGTTTTCACAAGAGGTAACAGAAATCAAAACAATTTTTAGAGGGAAAAAGAAAAAGAGAGGGAACATTACAAACAAGATGACAAAATCCAAGCAGAGTCAGCAGTTGGAAAATGGCTGTTAAAATGGTCACAAAATGGTCTGTGAGGGCCTGCACTGGGGTGGTGGCAGTAGAGATAGACCAGGACCTCCTCATCTGAAGACTGTTGAAGACATAACACCTGAGGACTTGATAGCCAATTGGATGTGAGGGGAGGACTAGGAAGAAAGGGAAGAATTGAGGATCCCAGGCTCATACCCTGGTGACCAGAAGGATGCTGGCACCACCAACTGGAAAAGAAGACTCAGAAAAAAAATATGGCTCCAGCTGTGGCCACATTAGCCGGATGTACCTGAGACATCTTGGTGGATCTGTGAAGCAGGTTGCTCAGGGATGTGGCCTGGGCCACAGAATTATCACTGCAGTAAGAGGATAGAGTTCACCCTGCCAAGATTTCACCAATCATTATACCTGGAGGGATTTTTCAGCTAAAGACTTCATGAAGACCACCACAAAAATTTTTTTTAATTTAGAACATCATATAGCCTCTACCAAGAAATGGTCCTCCCAGTCCCACCCCAGCTCCCATAGTCAATCCCCATACTGTTGTCCATGTTCATGGGTTATTCATACATGTTCTTTGACTAGTCCCTTCACCTTCTTTCCACCGTTATACCCCTTCCCAATTCCCCTGGCAACTGCCAGTCTGTTTCATGTTTCCATGTCTCTGGTTCTATTTTCCTTGTTAGTTTATTTTGTTCATTAAATTCTTCTTATAGGTGAGATCATATGGTGTTTGTCTTTCACCTACTGGCTTCACTTAGCATAATGCTCTCCAGTTCTATCCATGCTGTCACAAAGGGTAGGAGCCCCTCCTCTCTTTCTGCTGCATAGTATTCCATTGTGTAAATATACAACAGTTTTTTAATCTACCCATTTACTGGTAAGCACTTAGGCTGTTTCCAGTACTTGACCATTGTAAATAGTGCTGGTATGAATGTAGGGGTATATAAGGAGGGCAAAGGGAGAAAAATTGGGAACACTGTAATAGAATAACAATAATAAAAGAAAAGAAAGAAATAGTGGAATCTTATGCATGATAGGTCAGACCCAATTAAAGAGTTGTTTACATGTTTTGAAAAAAAGAAATGGAAACTATATATATTTCACTCCAGACGGAGGACTAACCAGAAACAACAAAGTATGAGTTACACCTGCAACTCTAATTTTAATTTCTATAAAGCAAAGACTGTGATGGCCAACTTAGCACCCAGGCTTATTTTCAATCCTTGCTCTACCACTTATTGTCTATTGTGCCTGGGTTTTCTCATTGATATGGGGACAACATGACCTCTCATATACCCCTGTTCTTAGGTCATTACAAAGATTAGTCCATGTTAAAAGCTCAGACAGTGGCTGACAACACTGTTGTCACTAGTTCCAACCTAGGTTCTCGTTACATCATCCAAGTTTCCTTCATTATAAACTTTACTGTTTAACATGGGTATCACTTTTGTTCTTAAATCAGACCTTATAGCTATTTGCAACAAAATGTTTATTGAACTTTCCTTTGACCAGCCCCACCCTGGGGCTATACAGTATGGGCTCACCTCAATGAGCACATACATTTATTATACCATACCTGTATAAACTAAACACTTTTTACATATACATTATTTATCCTAACATATCTAGCTCTTCCAATATTATATTATATAGGTTTTCCTTCTTATCAGTATGACCTACCAGGGCAGTCATGAGACTTCTGTAAGACAGTTCCCATTCTCCCAGGCTACAGGACCTCACCAGATTGCCTGTGCATCACCATCCATCTTCCCAGCTTGAGAATGAAATTCTGGATTCCTTCCCACTAGTTTTCTTTTTTCGCTAAAATTCCTTGAGCAGTGACACCACATACTTGCATTGCTAATGATCTCATCTTCATGACAACCCAAAAGATAGATACTATTATTAATCTCCATCTTCAAGCTAATGAACTAAAGCACAGAATGGTTAGGTAATGTGTCCAAGGTCACATAGCTGGTAATTAGTGGAGCCAGAATTCAAAGCCAGCTCGTCTGCTCCATCATCAATGTCCGTATACTTACCCTCCAGCTCTCCCTGCATCCTATCCATAAACACACCTTTATCTTTCAAAAGGCTCTCCTTCACCTTGCTAAACAAGATACACAGCATAACCCTTACATAGTAATGCTTAAGGAACCCCAATATGCATACTGTCTGAGTATACTGGCTTCTGCTGATGTTCTCACTGGTTGCAGTTTACATGGGTTTGTCTTGTGAACGTTTGGAGTGGTAGGGACCTTCTACTGAGAGTTCCTCTAATTCTAAACCCAATGCTCTGAATATTTTCTGTAACACTGAAGGAGAGAATGAATTCCCAACAAGGCTTGATGTGAAGCCTAGAGTGGAGGTCATCTGTTAGGAGGCTGCAGGTCCTGGTGTAACACACACTGGGAACACATATGGAGATGGCAGGCTGTGTGGCATGCCAAGGCTGACAAGGCCACAGAAGAAGAGGCAACAGGGTATTGCAGGCAGTACAGGAGCTCTGTTGGGAACTTCACTATTTACTAATTGCTAACTGGAGGCCATTCCTGTAATCAGCAGCAACTTCCATGACAAGCGACCACCAGAAGTGGGGTGTTTGCCAAGCATCATTGTCTGTCCTGCAGTTCCCTCACACAGGACACAGGCTCTCAGGCATCCAAATTAAAGTCACATTATTGTTTGCATGTGTTCTTGGTTCTGCCTGGGTGTTGCCTGACAGGGGCCCAGAGTGGCATCTTTAACAGATGACTCAAGCACTCAGTTTCAATCTATGCCAACTTCTATAGTGACAGTCAATTTTTCAAGTTTTGTCATCCTTCAGAGCCATTAAGTCAGCAGACACAGTTGTCTAGCACTGTGATGCAGCAACAGCTGCACAAGGTTTAGCAGACAATCCATAAAAGACATTTCTCTCTATTTTGCACCCACCCACCTCCCATGCCTATGGTTTCACACACACAAAGAAGAAATGGTATTGCCGCCCCCCCAAAATAAATGATAGATAGATGATAGATAGATAGACAGATAGATAAATTGTATGCCTTTGGTGCTCTGAATGTGGTACAAAGACTATACAAAGACACCCAGTTATTCTTAGGGTTTGAACTCAAAGGAGGCAGGCGATGTTTCAGTCTATGTGCCCTGGTGTCAAATTGCCTGGATCCAAGTTCCAACCCTGACTGTTCTAGGCACCAGAGTCTGTACAAGCTACTGAGCTCCTGTAGCCTCGGTTTCCTCATCTGTGACATTCATGGTATCAATGGTCCCTGCCTTTGTAAATTTTTGATTAAACGAGGTGATATATGGAGAGAGCCTGGTTTACAGCAGGAGCACCGTCAACCTTGATTGTTGCTAGGGAAAAGGAGATTAACAGGATGAAAATCATCAGCAAAAATCTAAATCCTCAGAAGGGAGGAAATGGAGGCAAGGGCAAGGGTCTGGGACAGAGTGAAGATGGCTTCCCCAAGCGTGCTGGGAAAACTTTGGTGTAATTTCTTACATGTTGGAAAAATAAAAATGAAAAGGGAGTGAGTTTCCTCCCTATTTTATATCAAGGCGAGATCAAACTCCTCACTGACAAGTGGAGTGAGCTCTCTAGAGAAAGATATTACCTAAACAAAAGTTATTTTTTTAATCTTTTTATAGGCAGTGAAGGTAAATTACTCTCTTTGAAATTAATTACAGCATCAGAACTGGCCCTGTTTCCAAGTCCCTCTCTGGCCTTATAAAAATGGAAGTCAGATTCTCCAGCAGGGCAGGAGAGAGAAGGTTCTGTTTAGCAGGGGCTGGTGAGCCCTTTCTCATGCAGCCTCCTTGAGCAAGAACCCCAGGTCTTCAGACCTCCATTTACAAAGCCTCAATGGGGAAATAATAATAATACATTCCTGTTCTTCCTAGATTTCTGAGTGTTGTGCAATATTAACTAATTAATTCTCCTAAGTCAGCAGAGGAAATTGCTTCCAAAGGTTTCTGAGCACTCATGAAATGTAAATGAAGTCTCTACCCCATCTTCCCTTCCAGGCTTAGAGCCTTCCAACTGCTATCTGTGCACCTGGAATAAATGCAGAATCTGCCTCCAAGACACTACATGGTCTGGCTGCTCCACACTAACTCTTCACAGGCTTGGCTCCCAGATCATTCCACTTTGAGGCTTGTGCACTTGCTGTTCCCTCTGCTTGGAATGCTCTTCCCCTAACTTTCTGCCTGACTCTCCCCACACTTCAGGTCTCATCTCAAATTTCATCTACTCAGAGTCCTACCTGACCACTCTCTCAAGCTCGCTTGACCTGTCTCTGTCTCTTATTTTCCATGTAAAATTTATCATTGAGTTCAAGTGCTTTCTGTGTGTGTTGTTCATTGCCATTTGAGCTAGAATATGAGCTGTAGGAGGACTTCTGTTTGCTGTTTTTAGCGCCTTTTGCCATGTGTGGCACATAATAGATAGTAACTTTTTTGATAAACAAAGAAATGAAGGTAAGAGGAACTCAATCCATTCACCCTCAGCCAACTGTGGAGTAATGATATGTTTTATGGATAGAATGCCCATCTCTAAGATGCTTAAAACTCTTATTGACATTATCCCAGTGCTAAGTCTGCTCCCAAACCTTCTTCCTTTGGGTTGAGGAGGCTCAGAATGTCCTCAAGAGGAAAAACTGCTGTCCCCCAAAACCACATGTGCTTCACAAGGTCCCCAGTACTCGGCCTGCTTTGAAGGTTGATGGTTTGTCTCCATTTGACAGCATCGGAATTGGGGGACATGAGGTCATGGGTTACTGGGCTTTAGGAGTCAGAGCCCTGGAGACCTCTGCCAACTCCCTTGATGATGAGGAACCAAGGTCAAGAGTGGAAAGGACCCACCAAAATATAAGTTCATAATGAGCCAAGTTGAGAGCCCGTGTGCTTCTTGTTTTATTGGATCAAGAGATTCACCAGAAAAGGAGACCAACTCTTTTGGTCAGATCGGCTACTGACCAACTACTATGTGCAATGCAGGTGAGGTGTTATTGTACCCATTTTATAAATGAATAAACCAAGGCTCAGAGAGTTGAAATTCATTTGTTCCAGATCAACAAATCATCATCAATATGTCAAGCTAAGAAACTATATTTAAATTCAAGTCTATCACACTTTAAATACCCTGTTATTTCAACTCTCTTCAGGAATAGGTTGATATTATAGTAAAGGTCACATGGGCCAACATTTCTCACAAAAGCTAACATAATTCTGACAATATCATTAAACCAAAATACAATTGCTTTATGTCAGACCCTGTGTTATATAACCTCAGTTAATCCTGACAACAGCACTAGGAGGTTGAGGTGGGTGAGCAAAGCTACCTGGATTTACATCACAGTGCTTAAAGCTAGGTGAGCTTAGGCAGGAATTGTCTTTCTATGCCTTACTTTCCTCATCACAAAATGGGGGTAACAATATTACCTACCTCACAAGGGCATTGTGAAATTAAACTAGTTATTACACATAAAGAAGTTAGAGTCATGTCTGGCACACAGTAAACATCCATAAACACTACCTGTTATTACTCATCATCCTTAAACAGGAATGAAACAGATGCTCTGAGGGTGCACACAAGTCTCTGTGTAGGTGACCTGCAAGAACATCAAACTCAGGATGTTGAAAAGAGTTTTTCTCTATCCCTCCTCCCCCTTCCTGCCTGGGTTCTGTACAGCTGCCCAAACTAGAAGCCCCTGATGTCCGTCCTCCTCTACCCTCTAATCTCTACATTCGAGTGGTCACCTAGACTTAGGAATGTTTTTTATTTTTGAAATGAACAAGGTTTTAGTATAACTCAGGTATGTAAAATACTGTACACTGTAGATGATCTAGAGAACTAGAGCTTCAAGTCTTGTTGTTGAAAAGCCATTGAGCTGATTGAAAAACCAAGTATGGAGAACAAAGCTACACCAAAGGCCATGGTAAGTCTGTGACATCTACAGCCCAAGTCCTTCAGGCAGAACAGCTGTCTCAGTGAATATCACACTGATCTGTTGCATGGACACAAGCAGTGTGTCCAGCCTGGAGGTGGGCTGTGGAACCGCATCTGGGTCACGTTGTCACTTGGATATTCTCGAACTGGAACAAACTGCATAAGACCAAGAACCAAAAAAAAACAACCCCACAAAACAAAACAAAAAAAAACCCCCACAAATGAACAAAAAGGACTAAGAACCTGCTAGCACAAACTAATAACTGTCCACGGCAGACAGTGTTTGGTCTAATGGTGGTGACTTCTGTAGCACTCTCATGCACTGTGGTCCCACCTACCCCTCCTGGATATCTCATAATTCAGTCACTTGAAATATTCTGGAAGATCAGCATATTCATCTCCATAGGGAACAAGGTAAATTCCTTTGTCCAGCAGGCTTTCCAAAAGTTTCTTGAACTCATCTGCATCTCCCTTCTGAGCCAGCATGAAATGTAAGTCAGATTTATGCTTGACAGACTCCAGAAAAAGGGCTTGGAAAGTGATGTCATCCATTCCAGCTACAACCCAGAAAAAGAAATGACTTGTTTTCATAAGTCTCTGAATCTCTCTCATAACTTGAATGTTCCTGAGCACATACTGATGCCCATCTGGATGAAAGGACATGCCACTACAGTTGGTATAGACCTCATGATACATAACATGCTCAGCTTTCACTTCTCTTGTGCCCACTCTAGGACATTTTCTTCATCAGTAAAGTCAATGGATTCAAATTATTTTCCCTGATCTGCTGCATAGAATTCCAGGAGAATGTTGAGACTTTTAGTCAATACCAGGGTTCCATTTTCCATCAGGTGGAGAACTGACTGAAGCAGCTCTTTTCCAGAGTCCTATCTTTGACACAAAGCCATGGAATTCTGCATATATACAGTCCTTGAATCTTACGGTTTCAACAGTGCTAATACAAGTAGAGAGTTTCTGAAAAAGGTCCTAGACAACATGAACAGGATTCTTGTCTTCATGGAGACATCTGCGAAAATGGTCATGGTCCACATGACTTAGAAGTTCAGAATCAATGGCAGCATCCAGTAAGGCCTGAATTACTTCCCTCCAGGATTTCAAGGCTGGAACCTGAGAAGTAACCATAGCACTAATGCCTGTTCCAATCACCAGCACAAGTTCTCTAGGCTTACTTGTTAAGTCTGGAAACAGCATCTTTTTCATGGGAGGTGTGTTATTACAGAAGACACCAAAAATGGCACCTGGATCTGTAAAAGCCATCAAGTTTCCAAATGCTGTCTTTGCTCTGACCCCTTCTCTCCATTTCTACTGCCTTTGCCTAAGTTCACATTCTCATCCTGGACTTTTTAGAATTCTGTGGTAATTTCAATGGCCCACCTTTCCTCACACAGCTGCTGCTGCAATCTCCCTCAATACCACAGCTGGTCTGTGGGTGGCCATGTCCTGTTTACCCACAAACAGTCGTTGCCCTTCTCCTGCACACTGTGCTTCTCAGTTCTTTGCCACCTGACTTCTGATCAGGTCTGGCCAATGGGAAGCATTGGTGGGGATGTAGGGCAGAAGGGGGAGAAATAAGGGAGGGTATTTCTCTCTGCCTTAGGCAGTGACTCTGGCAGCTCTGCCTCTCTTCTGGGGTTTGAGCTCAGCTGGACAGCTCCCACCATGGATCTACTTCCTACTGGACAGCCCCAGCTTCTGGACTCTGGTAACACCACTTCCTCCTCATGTTCCCCCAGCCCAAAGAGTGGTACTTGCTTCCTGATGTTGAGAACCTGTAAGCTGTTATACCATCCCTCAGTTGGTTTATCAGCTTTTCCTTTGTATTTTGCTGATTGGATACTGACCAACTGATATTTCCTATCAATCTCCTGCTTAAATAACTTTCTAGAATCTTTCCTCCATGCTAAAGTCCAAACACTCTGGAATGTCAATTCCTTCAAAATCCAGGACCAAGTTACATTTGCAAACCCATTTTCTTCTAAGCATACTAGCTTCCTACTTCCCTGAAATTTTTCTGTTTCCCAAAACAACATTCATTCCCAAATTAAGGCCTTTGACTGTGCTCCTTCATTCCCCTGAAATATTGTCTCTGCCAGAAATATTCTAGTCACATTTCCAGTCTTTTTTCTGCAGTTTATTCTCCACATGGTAGTCAGAGTGACCTTATTTATTTATACTGAGATACAATTGACATATAACACTGTATTAGCTTCATGTGTATGACATAATGATTTGATACATGTATATATTGTGAAATGATTACCACAAGTTTAGTTAACATCTGTCAACACACATAGTTCCAAATATTTTTTCTTGCAAAAAAACCTTTTAGGGTCTATTCTCTTAGCAACTTTCAAATATGCAATACAACATTATTATGCTATACATTAAATCCCTGGGACTTATTTATCTTATAATTGGAAGTTTATGCCTTTTGATTCCCTTCACCCATTTTACCCACACTCCCACTCCTCACCTCTGGCAACCACTAATCTCTGTTTCTATGGCTGTGTGTGTGTGTGTGTGTGTGTGTGTGTGTGTTAAAGATTCTACATATAAGTGAGATCATAGTTATTTCACCTAGCATAATGTTCTCAAGGTCCATCCATGTTGTCACAAATGATAGGATTTTCTTTTTTCTGATTGAATAGTATTCCACCGTGTATATATCACATTTTCTTTATCCATTCACCCATCAGGGAACACTTAGGTGATTTCCATGTCTTGGAAATAATGCTGCAACGAACATGGGGTACATATATCTTTTCAGGATAGTGATTTCATTTTCTGTGGATTAATACTCAGAATTGGAGTTGCTGAATCATTTGATATTCCTATTTTTAATTTCTTACTTCCATTCTATGTTCTACAGTGTGACCCTTTTAAAATCAGATCATGTCACACACCTTCTTAAGACCCTGCAACACTTGCAAATAAGATCCAATCTCCTTGCCATGACTTACAGGACATTGTATGATCTGACTTCCTCTCCTGCCACCTTTCCTCCTGCTCAGGCTGCTGCAGCCACACTGGCTCCCTGCTGTTTCTCAAGCAAACCAGACTTTATTCCTCCTCAAGGCCACTGCACCTCCCATCTCTTCTGCTTGGGGGCTCTTCCCCAAGATCTTCTCCAAGAAGAAGGGTCCTTTCTTCTTGCTATTCAGGTATCAGCTCAAACATCCCCTCCTCAAAGCAGCCTTCCCCTGACTACTCAGGCCAATGCTGCCACTACCAACATCACTTATTTGCTAATGAACACTTTCAGATCTAGTTCAACATCAACTCAGTGGTTCCTTTCTCAAAGTTTTCACAGAAGAGCATACATTTGTCATCATTGTCATCATCACTATCACTATTATCATCATCATTGATAAGATATATTGAGCATTGTACTTACTATGCATGAGATACTTTCTAAGAGCTTTACATGCACTATTTAATTAAATTGTCACAACAACTCTGTGGCCTGTATGGTTATTCACTTCACAGAAGGGGAAACTGAGGCACAGATGAAGTGTTCATGGCCACTCAGTTGTTGATGGGCAAATCCACAGAACTGTGAGCACCCCAAAGGTAAAAATATGACTTAACTTATTACTTGCCCAGGATTATGGTGAGCACTAGTAGTGGACCTTGTGCCAAGTACATAGTACACAGCAGGCTCTCTATCTTGGTTTGTGTTGTTGTTATCATTTGAAGTGCACAAATGAAAAACTGAAAGAGTGAAGAAATGGTTCTGTGGGTTCCAGCTGCCAGCAGCTGTGCTACCTCCCAGTTTTCTAAGTCAGAAATATTTAAAAGAAAAAAAGACAGTTATCTTTAGAGTTGGTAAAGAAAAATCCCACCAGAAAGAAATTGGATTTTGAAATGAAAGAGAAGGGTCTCTCTGTACTAGGAAGGGTTTATGCTTTCATTATTGGTATTTGAACAAAGGTTATTAAAACCACAGGAAAGGCTAACATAGATCTATAGCTATGGATTCTTTTTTGTTTTTACTTTTTACTGAGCCTGAGCTCAACAGATTGATGTTTCTTATGACCAGAAGTGTATGGTGTGGGGGAAATCTTTTATTTACAGTTATCTGGTATTTGAAATAGGTTGTGTGATTTACAAGGTAGTTGTTTAAGGAAAAGTCCATGGACCCTGGAGAGCTGATCAAATGTGTATAGTTGGGGTCCCAGAAACTAATGGGGATTAGGTGGGAGAATGTGACATCCTGTAGGGAAAGCCCTATTTCTGGGCTGGAGATGCAGGGCAGAAGACAAGGAACCTGCAGGCCCCCACCAGTAGAAACAGGAAACCTCCATATAGCCACCAGCCATTCCCCTGGGCCTCACATCTTGCCCATCTCTATCTTGAACCTGTATGGTTTTTTGAGAGAAGGACAAAGGGCTTTGGTGTTTTATTTTCTGGACTTCAAATAAACAGTGTTAAGTGCCAGCTTGTTGATATAGTGGAATGAAGTGCCCACTCATGGAGCTTCATTTGGGGGATAGATGCAAACAGTAGGCAGTGACAACTGCTATAAAGAACAAGAGTAATGGGAAAGGGTGGCAGGGAGTAAGGGAGCCTCATTCCTGAGCAGCTCCCTGAACACATTCTGAGGGAGGACCATTCCAGGGTGAGGACCTGGCAAGGTCTCTGTGGTCACAGGGGGGTAAGCAAGACATAGAGGCAAGACAGAGAAGCAGGAGCACAGGGCCTGGCTTATAGGCATGTGAAGTTATAATCAATAAAAAAAGCAAGCTCAAGTGCCAGCTACTTAGACTTTCTGTTCACATGTAGACCAGTCTCAGGCACAGGTGCATGGGGACAACGGGAGGGACAGCAGTCAACAGTGGGTGCAGGCAGGAGCCTATACATTGTTAAGGCAGTCATGTCCACTAGTGAGCTAGAGACTTCTCTGAAATTAGTAGGGTAAAACAGAGAGTGTGTCAGGGACTATTACTAGTTTATCAAATAGGAGGATGCCCAGACAGGAAGGACTGCAGGATGTCCCCTGGCAGTCCAACATTTCTTTGAGGATCCTACTCTGAAATACATCATCTTCCTCATCACAGCTTCTGCACGACTCAGTGCTCTGGAATCTCAGGGTGAGTCTGTATTTCTAATATGGACAGTTCAGTACGTACCTGGATCTCCGTGGGAGATAGACACTTGCTTTCACGCAATGCCGAGTCCACTCACTGTGTGCCAGTAAAATGGCACACAGGAAAAGAACATGTTCAAGAATCTGGTGTTTGCACTAAGAACACATTATAAATAGCATTTTCAGTAAAACAATGAAAAGGTTTATATTGTATCTACAAAGTTTACATTTCTGCTATAATAAATGCTATATTTCTTTGAAACAAACTACAAAGACAAGGAATGTTATATGTAATCTGTACATTCTCTCTGCAGCATTAGCATGGAAGACTTTGATGTTTAAATTGGACAGTCATAGATGTGAATTTCCTGATCATCTCTGACAGACACAATTTTTGAGCCATTTCCATTATATTTTACTCCCCAGACCTGATCATGGTGATCAAAGAAGGCATGAACACAAGTCCTCGTCTCCACATCCTAGACTTTCACACTTTTGTAGGATGAACTAGAAACAAAGTGAGTGTTGTCAGAACAAAACACCATGTTCAGCACCCAGGATGCATGGCCATTCAGCATGCCAGCTAAGTTGGCATGTTGTATATCATAGATCTTGTTGTAGCCATCATCTGAAGTGGTGACAAGGAGCTGAGAATCTGGGGAGAAGGTCAAGGAGCAAATGGGCATAGCATGGCCTTCCAGTGTATATAGCTGTTTTCCAGTTGAAATATCAAAAATACTGATGATTCTATTTATGGTTCCACTGCCTAGATACTTCCCATCAGGACTATATGCAATACTAAGAATGTCCAAAGAATGTTCCTTTTTCCTACTTTCCACACCAAAAATATTCACTTGCAGCTAAACACTGGAAATCAGGAGAAAAGGCCAAAGTCCAGTCATCCACAGGTCCTGAAACTATAGACTTGATCTGTTTACCATTTTCCAAGTTCCAAAGATGAATGTGAGCATCAAGAGAACTGGATGCAGCAATGGGCAGGTTGTAGCTGATGTTCCTCCAGACTCCACTGCAGGTCTAGCTTCTCATCACATCATTTGTAGACCTTCACCAGGTTGTCCAGGGAGCCTGTGACCACTGTCTCAGAGTTTTCTTTCTTGTTTGTCTTCAAGGCCATTGACAAAATGGCATCATCATGGGTTTTCTATTGTTTGAAGACAATACTGTACTTGTTGGCCATTTCCTTAGCCAAGGATGAAGGGCTAAAGGCCAGACAACTCACCTCACTGCCCTGTCACACAGTCTGGGCACAAGTCTTGAACAACTTTTATGAAATTGCATTCACCTTATTATTTAAGTCTGGTTTTTAAAAACATAAAAATTAAAGCAATGCACAAATTCACTTAAAATAGAGATACATAATTTTAAATAAATTGGTAGAAAATTAAGTCCATGAGTTTATCAAAGAATAATACTCATACACCTACATTAGAAACACAGGGATAGATTAACATCAAATATCTATCACTGTAATACACTATGTCAAACAAAGAAAAATTTCATAAAAAATGTTATAATTACCAAGTATGTATTACTTTTAATAATAATTAAGCAAACTTTGGGCAATATGAGATCATGGAATGCTAGTCCAATAAATCTGGTATTTATTAACTATACAGTGAGAAGAATTCAAACTGGAAAATATCATAAATGGGTCTAGTTTTGTGGGTAAGGGTAACAATGGAGATCCTGAAAGCAGAGAGACTTTTAAGAAATTATTACAATAGTCCAATCAACAAGTAATAAGAAACTAAGCTGGGACATGAGTCTATCCAGAGAAATAATTATTAGTGATATCTTAGATAAGTCAACAGAATTTTGTAACTAAATTCCAGACTAGCTGGTTGGTTATTCTGCTAGGCTATGTATGTAATGAAGGGGGTATTGCAGGAAAGATGAGATTGAGTTTAGTCAAGCTTATTTTGAAATATCCACAGAACATTCAAGTGTTGGAGAATACATACCAGAAGCATCAAATAAAAGGTAAAGCAACTGAAACATTAATAGAGAAATCATTCATAGAGAGATGACAGTTGGAGCTACATGAGTAAATGAGGTCATCTGGGGAGAACGTGTGGCTTTGCAAGGACAGTCAAGATGGAACATTAGAAAATGCTGATATTTAAGGGCAGGAATGAGGACAGGAAATCAGCAAGAAGCTTGAGTAGTTGTTGGCGAGCCAGGAGTTTGCCAAGCCTCAAAGTCTGGGAAGAGTTCCAAAGAGGATGAGAAAGCCAGCAGCCTGGGATGCCAAACAGGGTCAAATGGGAGGAACACCCAGCAACAGGGCCTCCAGGTCATTGGGGAAACCAGCTTAGTGATGTGTTGGGTTGCATGGAAGCTTCTTGACATCTACAGGTTAAGCAGACATAAGAAGTGGGTGCATTAAAGAATCTAAACTATTTTTTCATTAAAGTGAGTAAGAGCTTAAACTTGAGGATCAGACTAACATGAATTCAAATTCTAGCTCTCTGAGCTTCACTTATCTTATATGGAAAATAGGGTACTACTAGCACCAACTTCATATGAGTTATTGTGATAATTTAGATAATTCATCTCAGGGGCTTACACGGCATAGTTTTATCAATAAAATAGATGCTGAGAAAGGGCAGGATGCAGGAGGAAAAAGCAGAAACAGCTATGTTATTTAAATAGATAATTTCTCATAGATTAAAAAATAAAAAGATAACCAAGAGGTATTAAGGATCAGTTGAAGCAGGCTGAGATCAACTGATAACACACCTAACCAATGCACACAGTCAGGCCAGTCTTCATTGCAACACTCAACCACTGAACAACAGGGTGGGTGTAGAAGAAATGAATTGTTGGGAGCATTCTGGTTTAAGGAATAGCATGGGTGAAAACAATCTGGTATGGAAAACAGACAGCATTGAGCAAAGTAGGGAGAACTACCAGATTTGAAGGATGGAGTAGAGTCATGGGAATGAGGGTGAGACTAGGGCAAAGATCAAGTTTTTTCCTAAAACTGCTAAGAATGAGGAGCTTTAGACAGACCAAGAGATTCAGAGACCTGGGCATCTCACCAGTTGTCTTTCTTCTATGTTATTTATTTTATTTCTATGTTCACTCCTTTACCTATGTGTCTGAATGGTTAAAACCTAAAAGACTGGTCATACAGAGTGTTAGTGAGGATTTGGAGAAAACAGAACTCTCACATACTGCTGGTAGAAATGTAAAAATGTACAATTACTTTGGAAAACAGTTTATCAGTTCCTTAAAAAGTTAAAAATGTATCTACCATATGAACTAACCATTCTATTCCCAGGGATTTACCCAAAAATACATAAAGTATATGTCTATACAAAAATACGTGCATAAATGTTCACAGCAGCTTTATTAATAGTTCTCAAACTGAAGAAAACCCAAATATTCACCAGCAGGTAAATGAAACTGATTTGTGTCCATATACCAAACACTACAGAGCTACAAGAAAGAATGAAATACTGATACAAGCTACAACACAAATAAACTTCAAAATAATTATGTGGAGTGAAAGAAACCAGATCAAAAGTAAGTATATACTTTATTATTTCATTTTTATAAAAATGCATGAAATGCAAACTACTGTGTATTGACAGAAGGCAGAGCAGTGGTTGCCTATGAATGTGGGGGAGAAGACCTACATGGAGAACAGGAAACTTTTCAGGGTGATGAACATGTTCATTATATCAATTGGGGTGATGGTTTCACTGGTGTATACATACACCAAACTTACCAAATTGCACACTTTAAATATGTGAGATTTATTGGATTTTGATTATTCCTCAGAAAGACTGTTTAAGTATAATGAAAAATTTTAACTGGATGAGTGGATGGATGGATGGATGGATGGGTGGATGATTGGGTGGATGATCGGGTAGATGGGTGGATAGGTAGGTAGAGTGATAGAGTCATCTTTCCTTCACTGTGGCCTAAAAAACAAGACATATCCCCACTGTATTTTTTCTGCAAGCCTTTCTTATCACCTTGGGGATCATTTGTCTCCCTGTTCATACTACATTTATTGCCTGTTCCAACTCCTGCCATCCCTAAGGAACAAAACCTCAATCATTAATTGAATTGTCATTAGACTGGTCTCCCTCTGGGACTATATGACCTTTATTAGTTTAAAGCTTTTCATTTTCTTATCTCACCCACATTCCCAGCACTGGCCTTAGCACACACACACAAAAGCACTCAATAAAGATTTTTGGTTAATTAATTTACTAATTAATTAATTGGAAAAGCTATAAATTCTATAAAGTGTTGTTTTCAAAAATCCAATGAGACTTAGGGAATTAGGTTTTTAACTAAACTGCTTATCTTCAAGAAATATATATGGAATCTTTGACTTCCAAATTTTTTCAGAAATGCCACGTCTTTTATAATCAGAAAACTGACTCTAAAAATAGCTAAATAAGTACACATACCACTTAAATTTTAAAAACAACCACCCCACATTACACTAGGACTTTTCACAGTCTTGTATGCCAGAGGTTGCCATCCCATCCTCCTCTCCCCTTACAACTTAAAATGGTTCTGGAATATTCTAGTAGAAACCACAGAATGAACTAAAACAATGGATCTATGGAACAGAACAATCAGGAACAGGAGCCAAGGCCAATCGAAGTTGTCTGCTTAGGCAAAAACTCCGATTCGGCATATTTCTCAGATTCTTTTTATAGCTTTGTAAAGCTTTTGTGAATACAGTACATTTGGGTTGGTGGAATCCTGGCTCTGAGAGGTCCTGGAAACAAAGCATTCCTTCCTAATTTAGGTAGCAAGAGATCTGAGTGTTGGATTCCTGAGTCCTTCCTGACCTCAGAGGAGACATTTGGCTTCTCTGTGCCTCTGTTTCTTCTTTGCTTTATTGAAATTTATTTTGTCCTACAGAAAATCCAAAGACACATGAAATGACGTTCAATATCGCTAGTTATCAGAGAGATGCAAATTAAAACCACAATGAGATACCACTTCACACCAGTCAGAATGGCCATCATAAACAAAGCAACAAACAAGTGTTGGAGAGGTTGTGGAGAAAAGGGGTCCCTAGTGCACTGTTGGTGGGACTGCAGACTGATACAACCACTATGGAAAGGAGTATGGAACTTCCCCAGAAAACTAAAAATGGATCTGCCTTTTGACCCAGCAATTCCACTGCTGGGACTCTATCCTAAGAATACTAAAACACCAATCCAAAAGAACCTATGCATCCCAGTGTTCATAGCAGCACAATTTACAATAGCTAGATGCTGGAAGCAACCAAGATGCTTATCAGTAAATGAATGGATCAAAAAACTATGGTACATTTACACAATGGAATTCTATGCAGCAGAAAGAAAGAGAGAAAGAAAGAAGGAGCTCCTACCCTTTGCAACAGCTTGGATGGAGCTGGAAAACATTATGCTAAGCGAAACAAGCCAGGCAGTGAAAGACAAATCCCATATGATCTCACCTTTAACAGGAACCTAAACAATAAAACAAAGAAAAATATAACCAAAGACACTGAAATAGAGGACAGGTTGACAGTGACCACAGGGGAGAGTAGAGGGAATTTCAGGGGACACTGGGAAGGGTTCACGGGAGCAAACTTAAAGGACACATGGTCAAAAACTAGGGGGAGGGTAGTATGGGAGGGAAGTGGGGAGGGGTTGGAGGGGGGCTGTATTGGGAGTAAAAAGAAAAAAACTGTATTTGAACAATGATTAAAATAAAATTTTAAAAAAAGAAATTTATTTTGTCCCACTTGACTCACAGAGCATACAACAATAATAACTACCATTTACTTACTTGTATTTATGTTTGAGGCCTATTCTATAGCTGGTGTAACTGAGGTGTGTGGAGATTAAGTAATCTACCTAAGGTTCACATTGTTCAGTAAGTGATGAATCAAAGGTTTAAACTCAGCTTTACCTGGTCCTAGACCCCTAAGTCTCAACCACTACACTGCTGTGGGGCTCAGATTAAATGCAATAAAATCTAAACAGAAGAGGAGAGGAAACAACCATTTATTGAGCTGCTATTATGAGCCACACACCTTACACAAGTCACACATATCAATTTCAAGTTGAGAGGTGAAAGTAATATGTTTAATTGTTTAAGCCAAAAAGAATCCAGTTCAAGCCCTCCACTCCCCAAGAAAACAGTTATCAAGAAGTTGAGTTAGCGGTCATTGATTAGGCCCTCCTCACCATCATTTTTCAAGACCCCATTTTCTTCCTTGGGTCCTGAAAACCCCAAGTCCTATCAGTGGTTGGACTGTTTCTGAGCATCCAGTGGTTCCGTCTGCTCTGCTTCCTGGGGGAAAGGGAAGGGTACCACCACCCCAGAGCCTGGCCTCAAGCTATCCTCCCCATGATTCCCTAGGCCCCTGCTCAGAAGGCCTGCTCTTCAAAGACAACCTCCCAGGCATTGCTTTTGAGCAAAGCTCTCTGAGGACCCACATCCATCTTTCCTTCTCAGACTCCTGAGATCCAGCGGCCTAAGGAAAAGTTTGTTAACTCTTGCTCCCAAAGCAAGTACAAACTCAAATTTTAAGGTCACAAAGACAGATTTACCTTCTGGGCAAGAGAAGAAAAAGAACATCCCATCATTTTCTGATGAACCTTCAGCCTAGAAAACAGGACACAATTCATTCTTCACCAGACAATTCTGCCATATTGAATTCCTAATGAAGCGTTCTGTCACACCTGTGTTATCTCATTTACTTCTCACACAAGCTCCAGGAGATCTGGGATTGGCGGGGTAAGTTTGAGCAGGGGCCTACTCTTTTGCTACACTCTATTCCTCAGTATGGTAAGTCATCAGGTAAGGGCAGATATAGGAGAGGATAACTGCAAGAGAAAATAAGGAAGGGGAGTCTTCCCCAGCCAGTCATCCAGATCGGCCTAAACCCACCAAACTTATCAGGGGTGGTGAGAGGCATCATTTCCAGGTGGTAGTTATGGTCATTGTTAATATTTATTAAGCACCTGTTATATGCAGATAATGTGCTAAACCCCTTAAGCATATTATTGCCTTTCATCTCACAACAACTAAAAAATAGAGCTATTACCCCAGTTTTGCAGATGAGAATAGCAGGCTTATAGAAATTAAGGGTTTTTCTCAAGGTCTCAGGGCCATCAAGCACTACAGGTAGAATTCGAACCCAAGCAAGCAGATTCCAGAGATTCTACTGGTTCCTTTATTCTCGCACCTTTGCAAACCAAACACATAAGAAAACTGTCATTACCCTCTTCTTACCATTGAGCCAGTAAAGGGTTGAAGAGGTGAAACAAGTTGCTCATATTAGTAGGTAACAGAACCAGAATTCCACTCCTCACTTGAGTCAACCTACTAGAATCTTTGCCCATGCTGAAGGAAAGTACTTTGAAAAGCTAAGGAGAATATGCAAACCTAAGCCTAATTTTTCTCCAAAATTTGAGTGTGTCCTCACCCCTAAGGGAGAGTCAGTCAGTCTTTCCTTAGGCTAGTGGGTGATGGGGGTCTGGGGAAGAAGGAAGGCTGTGGGTCCTCAGGACGCCACTCAAACACAATGGTCATTTGATTTGTGCTAAAATTTATAAAGATCTATGAAAACTAATCACAAATTTTTAGATGGTGCTTACTAGGTGTTGGGCCCTGTTCTAGGCAATTTATAAACATATTAACTATTTAATCTTCCAAACAACTTTATTAGGTCAGTATTAATAGTGTGCTCTTAACAGTTGATCAACCAGCTCTCAGGGGGAAAGTGCTACAGCATTTGCCAGTGACCCTGGTGTAAATACTGTCACCCTGGCGAATTTCAAGCTACAATGTGATGTCATGAATGCAGAGTTGGGAAGAGATGCCCTGTGACAGTGTTGTATCACTGCCACCATGCAAATACAATAGACATAAATAGCCTCCAGAAACAATAGTAAAATAATTAGGAATTAATGAGTTTTAAAAACCTATTACCTTTGGTTTTATTGCAACTTAACAAGTTTATAAAATTTAATTTTTTTAAAAAAATGGCCATTTTTAACAACCAGGTTACAAATTTCCTAATAATTCAACATTTGGCTGTTATGAGCTTGCTCTGGCTTCAGCATGTTATTGGCCAATACCATCATTGCTATTTTAAGGATGAGGAAACTGCAGCACAGAAAGGCTGAGTAATTCAGAAAAGGTCACACAATGTGGAAATGGCACAGCCAGAATTCGAACCAAGGCATCTAGCTCCAGGATCTTGTTTCTTAACCATGTCCCCTACTGCTTCACTTTCAAAACTGTGCCCTTCTGTCCAGACTGGCAGTCCAGACTTTCACATATGAGTGTGCTTCTGGCCTAACAAACATCTACAGCATTTGATGCGCTGCTCACAAAAGGACTTGGGTTTTAGTGCAGCTCCTTCCCAGGACCTTGGGAACGAGCTGAAGCTTCAGTACCTCTGGGGGCGGGGGAGGTCTGAGGCCCTGCAATAGGCTGAAGACCATCACACTTGGCCTGGCCGGGTGAATCCGGCTGGGCTGGCCTTGACCTCCAGTCAGACTGCGCCTGCGTACAACCGCACATCCGTATGGGAAAGAAGGGTCCCTTAATGCAGGGCAAATTACAGCTGGAACACAAGCAAATTGCCGGCTTTTAGTAGCACATAAACTGAGCGGAACCTTTGAGATAGATCCGCATTACCCTAAACGGCATCCATAATTCATACCTGCAGCAGCAATGCTTCCCTCTGCGGGGGCTGCAGCCCATCTATTATTGATGGACCCCTCCTCCCCCAAGCCGCCACGGAGCCTTTCTCCTGCTCCAGACATCTGCCGGCGAGGTCAGCGCCTCAGGAGGTCGCAGCACATTCATTCATCAGAATCAACTCCCTATTAGTTTCCTAGTGAGACCTGGGAGGAATCAAAGTGAGTGTTTCTAGAACAGTACCCCCATCCCTGCAACGCTAATCGATACACACAGAGCCAGCTAGCAGCAGGCAGGGCTGCTCAAAAAATGCGACTGCCTACCTCGGGCAGCGCAACTCCTCCCTCCCAACAGAGTTGGGGGTTCTATGGAGAAGTCACTGGACAGTCAGAGCATGGACATCTGTGTGATTGTTCCATTACCCAGACTTATCAAGTGCCAATTATATTCTAGGCTCTTAGTACAAGACCCTGTGAGATGGGTATTTATTATTCTCTCCCATCTTACAGATGGGGAAACGGAGGTTAAGTAACTTGCTCCATGTCATACTGCTAGCAGTTAAAAGTGTTAGGGCCAGAATTTGAGCCCAGAAAATCTGATTCCAAAATCCCTGGTTTTAACCACTGCTCTATGCTGCCACCTGGAGGAGGGGAAAGAAACCCATAGCTAATTCCAGTGGATCAGGAATCCCTAATGAAACTTGATAAAATAACACTGCCACAGTCTGACAAAAAAACCCAACCAACTGGTTAAAGAAGGAAATAAATGCTGTTTTTTTATGTTACTGTTTTTAAAGTGAGAATTTGGGGGAGGGGTCATGGAAGATGACTTGTGAAAGAAGCACTGAGGATTTAAAAGATTGGAATACACTGGACAAAGATAAAGCCATCAGGGTTCATAGGCAAAAAGAAACGTTCATCAAACACTGATACCTGTTAAACACCTTCCCAGGGACAAGGCTCTGTGCCTGGCTCTAGGGATACAAGAATCAATAAGGCATGGATTCTAATGTCTCCAACAGACTAGTCAGGTACAGACAGAGTCAAGTAAATAACTATAACATGTGGCAGAGTAACACAGGGCTAGATACAAAAAAAACAAAAAACAAAACAAAACAAAACAAAAAACCTGCCTGCCCCTCTGTGTCTTCTCCTTTCTACCCAGGGAAGGTGTAGGCAGGTGAGGAAAATCACACCGTGTTGTGGACTGCTGAAACTCTACGTGCAAGTCCTCCAACCTGTGCAGAATCATCCTCCTAGGCCAGCCTTTTGAGTGTCCCTGTTTAGTTCCCTCTTTCATATCTTCATGGCCAGTTTCTAAGACTTCATGTCCTCCTTTTCCTAGAAAATTGCCATCAACAGTAGGAAGAATTAAAGCTTCCACTATTCTACCAGAAATATCTCTGCCTCTGTGTCTCCTAACATTTGTGTCTCATCCTCAACCCTCTCCACTTGGGAAAAACCACAGAGATGGTCCAGTTGGTATGAGGTCCACGATAGGCCCAAGGTCATGGAGCTGTCAATGAATAGAAACCAAGATGGTATGCAGAGGTGAGAATAGAATGGGAAAGAGGAGGACATGGAACCAAGGGGAAGGTTTACATAACTAACAGAGGTCAACTGCAAGGTTTACATGATGAGGCATCCCAGGATATGGATGGAAAAGCCAAAGACACATGAACAGGAGAGTGAGTGAAGCAGACAAGTGACTGTTTAGAATATTTCAGTGTCCCTGTCCCCATGACCTCTGGGAGACTATCCTAAATGTGAAAGACTATTATGAGGGTGAGGGCTTTGAGAATGTTAGAACTATCCCAAGACTCCTAAATATTTCTCCACTGTTTTTCTACTTCCAGACAGCTTATAAACAGCAGTCACTGCAGATAGGGGAGAGGCATGGGGAGTGAGGTGCTACCATGCTGACGGTGTCTGGCCAGCTTGCCCAAGAGGCCAGCACCCTATCACTCCCCAATAAATCAGGAGGTCATTTTTCACTGAACTGAAAGCTCAATACTCCCATCATTTTCTCCCCTAACCAGCCCTGAGATTGCTCTGTGCTCTTTATTACCTTTCAATGACTTAAGCCCCTGAACTGAAGAACTTCATCAAGGTGTCAACCTAAACAGATTTTCCCCATAATGGCCCAACTCTCACAGGTTCTTAATGAAAAATATTGATTCCCAAGGATTAGTTGCAGATTTATGTGTCGGGATGCTGATCTCTCTGCCACCTGGCACCTTATCAGTGGATGAAAGGACCTAGTTCCACTTCACGATTTTAAAAAAGCAATCACTGGCAGCTTAAGTTCAGAAAAACAAATAAAATCCTGTGTCAGAATCCCAAAGAATATTTAACCAATGAGGGAGGGGCAGGTGGGTTGCAGACAGCCGTCCATCTTTTCTCATTAGCATACTCACTGGTTGGGCCCTGTGGACACCAGGCATGGAGAAGCTGGGAGCAAATGTGGCAAGCGGCCCTCTCATTATGACTAATCTCTGGGACTCTGGGATGCATCTGGGGAAAAGCGTACTGTGTACATACTGTCTGGGGCTAGAGACACCAACTGGAAGGAATTCCACAGCTGCTGTCTCAAAGTGGCGTTCAATCAACAGTAGCCTCAGCTGGCTCTGCCAACTCACTCTGTTAAATGTGGGATGGCTCTCCAGGGATGAAGTTAATACTCTGCACCTAAAATCTCAACAAGTTGCAAGTGAATCTCACCCATCACCCAGAGGTGGCTAGAATGAAATAGGATTCATTCTTTGTCTATTTGATCAATATCTATTTAGGGTCTTTTGTGCATCAGGCAATGGGGACATCGTGTTCAGCAAAGTCAGATATGGGTTTCCAATCTTGTGAAAAAGCAGATAAAAAAAATTTTTAGCATAAATAAATGTAAAATGGGACATCCAACTGCAGGAGCCTATAATGAAGGGATTTACCTAGTGCGACAGATTGAGAGAGATTTCTCTGAGGAAGTGATAGTCGAGGTGAAACCTGAAGGATAAGGAGTTTGTTGGAAAAGCAAAAGGATGGAAAACATCTGGGCAGAGGAAGCAGTAGGTTCAAAAGCCCTGCTTTGGAGGGAGCAGGGCACCAGCTATGTGGCCAGAATGCAGAAAGAAGTGGGGAGCACAGCCCCAGAAAGCTCTAGAGAGGCAAGCTGAGGCCAGACTGTGGATTTGGGTCACTATTTTAAGAACAATTGGAAGGAGCCATTGAAGGATTTCCCACAGGAGGGTGACCTGATTAGATCTTCACTTTGCAAGGATCACTTTGGCTCTTCTGTGAAGAACTGATGGAAACTGCTTTGGAGTAAAAGCAGGAAGAAAAGAAAGGCTTGGTGAGGTTTGGGGGGTAGTGGGTGGACTTTAGTGGTCCAGGTGAGAGATGAAGCAATGATTCTGCTGGAGATGGAGAGATGTGGACATAATCTAGGAATATTTTCAAGGAAAAATCAACAGGCATTGACGCTGAATTGAATGTGTGTGGAGGTAGAATGAGGAAAAAGGACAGAATGACTCCAGACTTCTCGACTGAGCTGATTTTCTCTTAAGTGATGGTCCCCTGTAAGGGGTCAGATAAAAACCATGTTAGGGTTTGAAAACCATCCCATCTCAGGTATTCAACTCTTCTGTTTGAAAGCAAAAGCAGCCACAGACAACATGTGTAAACAAATGTATGTGGCCATGTCACAATAAAACTCTATTTACACAACAAATGGCCAACAGGATTAGTCCTTTGAGCTGTAGTTTGTTGATCCCTGCCCTAGAGAGCTTGCAGGTATCCAGAAAGTAAGCTGACCCCTGGATTCCCCAGCCCCAATAAGCTGGAGCATTCCCCTGAAATAGGGGCTCATTGTCAAGCCTGGCAACCATGGGCCTGCCCAGGGAAATGAAGTGCAGCCCTGAAAACTCTGGGGAGCCCAGGTCCTCACAAAAGACCTAAGCCAGGAGGAGACTCCTGGAGCTGCAGCTGGGATGATAAAATAGACCCCAGCTTCCCTGGGCCTCTTTAGAACCCCCAGCACTTTCCAGAAAGGAAACCCAGGACAAGTCCTTTCTATGCATAATCATCTGTACTTGTAACAGAATTTTTTTAAAATACCAAAAGAGCACACAGGAAACCAATAAGTGCTTTCCTGTAGGCCTGGGAGTGGGTATGAGACTTTCACATGTAAACATTTTTATGTCATTTTGGTTTTTGAACCACAGGACTATATTACTCAAGTATTAACAACTAAAAAAATTAGTAAATAAATTTCTTTGTAAAACACACTGTTTCTATATGGACAGAAATGGATCTAGTTACCTACCATTAGTTTTATTTAACCATTGGAAAAAAACCTATATTCACTCCTAAAATCACCAACTAAAAATAGGCACAGAGCTGAAGTAAGTACAGCAGTAGTTAAGCACAGCTGCATTGCACAAAGGACTACAAACTGGCTAGGGAACAATGAACCAAAGCACTCTTTTCTAGCCTGATTCTCAGGTCTGCTCTCTGTTACTAGAAGTTTGCTGCCAGCTCCTCCTCTTGTGCTTTAAACAATTCCAGGTCTTTAGGTGACAACAACCATTTTTACTCTGGGGAATCTCCCTTCCCTCTGGAGACAGTCTGGTGGAACTGTCGATCAAGAGGTTCCACCCTCCAGCTGTTGATCATCTGACCCAGGCTAGACCAATCAGATTTTCCCTCCCTGGAATGAGTCTGAAGGGCATCCTGCAGAGAAAGAAAAATAGCAAGAGTGTCTTGAAAAGTTTTATATTAGTTTCTGTTGCCTAGATCTTTGGGGCAGTGCTTTCAAAGTTATGATTGTTTGGCATTTGTTTCAATGTTAACCGATTTTTTTCTAAACTGTCCAGAATCCATTTTTGTCACTTGATAAAGTGATACTGCTTTAAAATCTCCAATGTCACCCTGTGGCCTACAACGCAAAAGGCAGTCAGGATGTGCAAGTCCCAACAAGGTCTGATTTGGTGACCCCTCCCTCATCCCTATAGGGCAAGGGTGTCAAACTCATTTTCACTGGGGGCCACATCAGCCCCGCAGGTGCCTTCAAAGGACTGAATGTAATTTTAGGACTGTATAAATGTAACTACTCCTTAACAATTAAGCAAGAGCTTGGCGCTGCCACCAGGTAGAAACAAGGTGCCAGGCTGGATAAAACAAGGTGGAGGGCTGGATTCGGCCAGCAGGCCTTGCATCTGCCATCTATGCTAAAAGGCATCCTCTGCCTTCAGCCCCACTAGAATTTCTGCCCTTTCCCCAAGTGCACACAAGTACCTCTATGCTCTGTTACAGTTTTGTCACCTGAAAAATTTCCTACTGGTTATATGAGGCAGTGGTTTGTGCCAGTTCTAGTGCCAGACAGTCCTGGCAGCCACAGGCCCTGCTTTGCTAAGCCCTGCTCTCCAAATATGAGAGAGGTCAGACTCTTTCCTTGAGAAACATACGAAAATCCACCACAACTCTAGGACTCCTGGAGCCCTTTTCAAAGATCCACAATGGTAGTGTTGTGGTTATGATGGTGCTGAATTAAAGTATTTCTACCAGGTGACCTTGGGTAAGGTATTTCCTGATTCTATGTCTCAGTCTTCTCATACATAAAATGAAGATATGAATTCTATCTATGTCGTAAGAAAGGTTTACTTATATACTTAACAAACATTCTATACTAGACACAATTCTGAGTGATTAACGTATATTAGTTCATTTAATACTCATAACAATACAATAAGGCAGGTACTATTATTATCCCCATTTTCCAGTTGAGGAAAATGAGGTACAGAGAAGTTAGGTTAGTTGTCCAAAGTTACAAAACTAGTACAGGAATAAAATGAAAGATTGCACAGGAATTAGCACAGGAAATTATATGTTTCATAAACTGGCAGCTATTTCCTATGGACTAATTGTGTCCCCCAAAGCCTATAGCCCTAATGTCACTGTATTTGGAGGTTAGGGCCTCTGAAGTGGGTAACTAAGGTTAGATGAGGTCAGAGGGCAGAGCCCTAATCCAGTATGACTGGTGTTCTTATAAGGAGAAGACAGAGAGACAGCAGGGATGCACATGCACAAAGAAAAGGCCCTGTGAGGACACAGAAAGAGGACGGCCATCTGCAAGCCAAGGGGAGAGAGGCTTCCAGAGAAGCCAGACCTGCTGACAGCTTGATCTTGTACTTCCAGCCTCCAGAACTATGACAAATAAATTATTTTCTTTTTAAGACACACAGTCTGTGGGATTTTGTTATAGAAACCATAGCAGACCAATACAGTATTGAAGAAGAACCCTCCTTGTAGTGGAAATAAAAGCTGCATTTTAAATGCTCATCTGACATTATCCCAGGACATAATCTCTCTCCTTCAGCAATTCCCTGTCCCACACAGGATAGAATCAGACATTCTTTGCAGGATATATAGCACCCTCCAACCTTTTCAAGTTCATCTTCTTCACCCCATTACTCTCACCCTTAGTTCAACCATAACAAATTTCACACTTCCTTAAATATAGTAGGCCTTGTACACACTATTTCCACCTTTCATGTCCTCCTGTTCTCATGCCTTCACCCATCCCACCTCTCTGGTGAATTCCAATGCATCTTGCAAGACCCAGCCTCAGTATTTCATCTGAAGCAATCATTGAACTTCCCAGGCGAACTTAGATAGTTCTTCCTCAGTGCCATTGCCATACCTTACATATAGTTCTGTTGTATTACAGTGCAATTATTTAAACTCACATCTCCATTTTTAGAATTTTGAACTTCTTTTTTTTTTTTTGAAAGTTTTTATTTATTTATTTTTAGAGAGGGAAGGGAGGGAGATAGAGAGAGAGAGAAACATCAATGTGCGGTTGCTGGGGGTTATGGCCTGCAACCCAGGCATGTACCCTGGCTGGGAATCGAACCTGGGACACTTTGGTTCCCAGCCCGCGCTCAATCCACTGAGCTACGCCAGCCAGGGCAGAATTTTGAACTTCTTAAGGCCAGACTACATGTCTAATTTATTTTGGTATCTCTATCATAGTCCTGGCACAGAGCAGATGCTCTGCAGATGTTTAATAATGCAATAACTGAAAGAGCACCTGAATCAAGGTAAGTTTACTCTTCCTCTTTTTATATTAGTTTATGCCCTGCTTTTACTAGCTTTATGGTTGGACAAATTACTTAAGCTCTGATTGCCTTGGTTTTCCAATCAGTGAGATGGGGATAATAATAGCACATGTCTGATGGTATTGTTGTAAGTATTACATGAGTTTATATAATTACAGTCTTTTGCACAATGCTGGGTACTCACTAAGTACTATGGGCATATGAATGTTAGCTATTATTACAGAGAATCTTGAGGAAAAAGTCTGAATAAGAAACCACCATTATAACTAAATATGACTCTATGCATTATCAGCCACCTTGTATCATCACTGCTCAGGATTCAAATCCTGGATAGAAAGCCCGCTCCATGTCTAGGAAATGGCTTTGTCTCCAGTTACCAAGCCATGAAACTGCAGCAAGTGGGATAAAGGTTATTCCTCAAAAGAAAACTAAAAGAGTCTAGGAATAAACCCACATGTAAATAGTCAAATGGTTTTCAATAAGGGACTGAGGTAACTCAATGAGAAAAAAGATTATCTTTCAATAAATGATGCTAGAAAAATTGAAAATTCTTATGTTAAAAAAATGAACTTAGGTCCTTACCTCACACTACACACAGAAAAACTAACTGAAAATGAATCTAATTATAACAGCTAAAACTTCTAGAAGAAAAACAAAGAAAAAACTTATGATCTTGGGCTAGCCAAAAAATTTTAATATAATATCGAAAGTACAGACGACTTCCGGCAAGACGGAGGAATAGGTGGGCGCACCGTATCACCTCGCACAACCAAGAACAGAACCACAATAATTTACAACAATGATTTGCAGTCATAATATCAGAACTGTCAGAGGATTTATCTAAATGGAAGTCGGACAGCCTAGAAGTTGAAGTAGACCCGTACATCCAGACTGGTAGGGGACTACGAGCCGAGCGAGCGGGCACGGGGCTGGCGTGGGTAGCAGGCGCGCGTAGGTCGGGGGAAATTCGGCGCAATATCGGCGCGACAGCAATCCGGGACGCAAGAGCACAGCGGTGAAGCGGTGATCCCTGAGTACACAAGCAGCGGTTGGGGGAATCAGTGGGGCAGCGGCTGGGGACCAGGGCAGAGCTCACGGCCCAGAAGCCCAGGGAAGTGTCTGACTCCAGGAGAACGGAAGGGTCGCCATTGATCCCTCCTGTCCCTGCTCCCGCCCCTGCCCCCACATATAACGTCACAAGCTAGCGACTGGGGTGCCCAGCACCAGTGAACACCTAAGGCTCCGCCCCCCACCATAACAAGAGCGACCAGACTGGAGAAAAAATAAATAAATAAGTAAAATAATAGGAGAGATAGGGAAAGACGTAAGACATGTTTCCAGCAGAACAGATCAGACCCCCAGGGCTCATCCTTTTGAGTGACCAAGAAATAGCCAATCTATCAGATGCACAGTTCAAAACACTGGTGATCAGGAAGCTCACGGAACTGGTGGATTTTGGATCCAAATTACATGAAAAAATGCAGATTACCATAAAAGGGATGCAGGAAGACATACGGAGGAGAGCCAATTGTAAAAGGAAGGAATCTGAGTCTCAAAACAACACAGTGGACCAGAAGGAAGATAGAATCAACCAAGCAGGAGAGCATGATGAAATAAGAATTCAAAAATTTGAAGAAAAGCTTAAGACCATCGAGGACACCTTTAAACGTTCCAACATCCGAATTATAGGGGTACCAGAAGGGGAAGACCAACAAGTGGAAAAGTTATTTGAACAAATAATAAAGGAGAACTTCCCCAAACTGGCAAAGGGAACAGTCTTCCAAGAAATCCAAGGAGCGCAGAGAGCCCCAAAGAAGTTGGACCCAAGAAGAAACACACCAAGGCACATCATAATTACATTAGCCAAGGTAAAAATGAAGGAGAGAATCCTAGAAGCAGCAAGAGATAAGGGGACAGTAACCTACAAAGGAGTTCCCATCAGACTGTCAGCTGATTTCTCCAAAGAGACCTTACAGGCAAGAAGGGGCTGGAAAGAAATATTCCAAGTCATGAAAGACAAGGACCTACATCCCAGATTGCTCTATCCAGCAAAGCTCTCATTTAGAATGGAAGAGAAGATAAAGTGCTTTTCAGATAAGGTCAAATTAAAGGAGTTCATCATCACCAAGCCCTTACTTTATGAAATGCTAAACGGACTTATCTAAGAAAAGAAGATAAAGAAAAGACATGTATAGTAAAAGGACAGCAAACTCACAATTATTAACAACCACACGTAAAGCAAAACCAAAAGAAACTAAGTAAACAACTAGAATAGGAACAGAACCACAGAAATAGAGGGCACAAGGGGGGGCTAGCAGTAGGGGTGGGAGGAGGAGAGAGGGGGAAAAGGTATAGAGAATAAGTAGCATAGAATGTAGGTTGAAAATAGATAGGGGGAGGGCAAGAATAGTACGGGAAATGTAGAAGCTAAAGAGCTCATAAGTATGACATATGGACATGGACTAAAGGGGGGGAAGGTGGGTGGGAGAGGGGGCACAGGGTGGAGGGGAGTGAAGGGGGAAATGGGACAACTGTAATAGAATAATCAATAAAATATATTTAAAAAAAAGAAAAAAGAAAGTACAATCCATAAAGGAAAAAAATTGACAAGTTGGACTTCATCTAAGTTTAAAACTTTTAAGACATCACAAAGAACAATGAAAAGACAAGCCACAGACTAGAAGAAAATATTTGCAAAATGCCTATCTGATAAAGGACTCAATAAGAAGACATACGACTCAACTGTTTTAATGGGAAAAAGATTTTAAAGGACACTTCACCAGAGAAGATGCACCAATAAGTGTATGAAAATGTGCTCAACACCATTAGCCATTACAGAAAGTCAAATTTAAACCACAAAGAGATGCACCTCACACCCCTTAGAATGGTTAAATTTAAAAAGAAGACTGACAAAATCTTAGTGAGGACCTAGAATAACTGCAATCTTCATATTAATGGTGGGAATGTAAAGTGGTAGAGCCACTTTGAAAAGCAATTTGGCAGTTTCTTTAAAAATTACTTAAACCATACAACTCAGCAATTTTATATATATATTTATTTAAGAGAAATATAAATGTGTCCAACACAAAGACATCCATGCAATTGTTCATGACACTTCTTAACAGCCATACACTGGACAGGATCCATCAACTGAAGAATGGGTAAAATGTGGTATTTCCATATCAGCAGTGAAAAGGAATAACAATTGATACATGTATTGACATAAGTTGATCTCAAAAACATTGTGCTAAGTGAGAGAACCCAGACACATAGACTATATATTGTATGACTCAATTTATCTGGAATTTCTAGAAAAGGCAAAGCTCATCGGTGGTTGGCTAGAGCTGGAGATGGGAGCAGAGATCAATTATAAACAGAAAGAGGAAACTTTGAAGAGTGGTACAAGTATTCTAAAACCGGATTGTGGCGATATTGTGCAATTGTATAAATTTGCTAAAAACTCATCAAAGTGCAGATCTAAAATGGGTGAATTTTAATGTATGGAAATGGCACTTCAAGAAAGCATTTTAAAAATAAGTGATCAACTTTGAAAGAAGAGAAACAAGGCTGTTAGGTATGGGGAAAGGACACTGGGCTGTAATAAATATATTGCATTTTATGCATTAGGAAAATGAGAAATAGTGACTTGCTCAATGACACAAAGCTAAAAAGTTGCAGGATTCAGATGTGAACCTCAACTCTGATCTCAAACCCAAGCTCTTAACCTCTTCACTAAAACGAACTTTCTTCCTTATGGCACAACCTGTCATCAGTCAGTACTGAGATGTGCAGGGACCCCGCTCACCTCGCCAAGGGGGGACTTGAATGTTCCTCTGAATGCCATGTAAGTGAGAGTCACTGTGAGGCTCAATGTCCTAGGTTTGTCTAGGTTTCAGCTGTCATTCTTCCTTGAGTGTGCTGTGCTTGCATTGGTTTGGTGCTTTGTGTATACTGCTCACCCAGCAGAGAATTACTACTCTTCTCTACAAGTCCCCACAGATGGCTTTATATTCCATTGCTATTAAATTGGTTTTGAACAAGACATAATTCTTCAAGTGCCTGGTGAGCTTTCTGGGTTTGCTCAGGCAAGATTTCATAAAAATGTAAATAATCGGAACACGTCTGGGATTATTTATCACAACTGACATGCAGCTTTAAATTTATGTATCAATTTCAGCTGTAAGCTTCCATGGGCAGAAGATGAAGTTGAAAATAGACTCTCCCACTGAACATCCTCCCCATGTTCCCATTTCCCCTCAGTGTCCAAGTAAACCAGCCCATAGATCTGGGTCTGAAAGACATTGGGCAGGATCAAAAAGAAACCAGGGGACAACCCTGGCTGGTGTGGCTCAGTGGATTGAGTGCCAGCCTACAAACCAAAGCGTCACCGGTTTGATTCCCAGTCTAGGGCACATGCCTGGGTTGCAGGCCAGGTCCTCAGTAGGAGCTGTGCAAGAGGCAGCCACACATTAATGTTTCTCTCCTTCTCTTTCTCCCTACCTTTCTGTCTCTATTAATAAATAGAGTCTTTTTAAAAAGAAACCAGAGGACAAGCAGGAAAGAACAGTTTCTCAGTCACAGGCTTGTCTCTGGCCTTTACTCCCTTGCTGTTGGAACATCAGCTCTAGTCTTCCTTCAGTTCCTCCTGCTGATTCCTGCCCCTGGACTCTGGTACTCAATCCCTTGGCTTACAATATTCTTCCATCCTTTTTTTTTTTTTTTTTTGCCTGGCTCAGCCTTACTCCTCCTTCAACTCTTGGCTCAGCATCACTTGTTCAGAAAATCCTTCCATGCCCACCAGACTGGGTCCACTCAGGCAGTAGCACATCCTTCTCCTCCACAGCACTGAACACAGTTGCAAATCCTTGTTGTCATGGGCTATTTAAAAACTTAATGTCAGTCTCCCCTACTTGAGGGTAAACTTCATTAGGTCTGGAACCATGCCTGTCATCTGCCTCGCAAGTACCTGGCATAGAGTCAAAGAGGGATGAATGCTGCATCAGGAGAACATGGCAGGGCACCCTGTGCTCTGCCCACAAGCACTCAGACCCCTTCAGCATTGTCTGCACACAGCACATGTAGGCAGTTCCGTGTGTGCTTTCTCCCAGCCAGCACCTGCATCTCATCATCATATGACTGCTCTCACTTTGCCTGTGTGTGCCAAGAGCCTGAAGTCCCTAGAACTTGACATTTCCTTTAGGAAAAGGTCCTTAGCCAGTTAGTGATGGATGCAGTCATGTAAACTTGCCAGCTTTCTTATCCTGATGGGACAACAGTGAAGAGTGACTTGCACTGCCTCCAAAACTCCCCTGTGGTACTGCACCACACTGACCCTCCATGAGACCCACTTGATGATGCCACACTGTTCTTGGCCTCTTCCAGTCCCCATCTCACTGCCTCACTCCCTACCAGTGTTCCTTGAGAACCCCTCCTAACACCTTACTTTACATAATTCTCATCTCAAGGTCTGCCTCGGGGGAACCCAGCCTAAAACAAAGAGCCTTCTGCTGCAAAAGGCTCTCACTGAGCAGGAATTCATGTCATAAATTTTAGTGCAAGAAAGTACTCCAACAAAACAGACCATTTGCAGGTTCAGATGAGGACGAGTCCTGCTGGTTGCTGTAGCTAGTGAGGGAGAATCATGTCTATAAAGGACAGAGGGGAGGGCACTAAACCTCTCCACTTTAAATCTTTGTCCCTCAACCCCAGTGTCCCACCAGAAAATGGTCAGGAGGTTGTGTCCCTGGTGTCCCAACAAAATCAGACATGGGGTCTGGTGATAAGACTGCCTTGGAGATAAGCCAACAACATGTCTACCTGCTCCCCCAGGACTTCTACTGAGGCCAGGGCAGAGCAGGATCAGGCATTACAGGTGTGGAGAAGGGGCCCCTCTAACTAGAGGAACTTAAGGGGATTAGGTTTGGATCTGAACATCTGTGCAATAAGGTTGCCTTCAGCTTTAGGGAACAGAACACAGTTAAAAGAGGCTTAATAATAGGGGCCTATTTATTGACAAACTTGCTGTAAAGAAAGTGACAGGGTGTTATGAGAAAATCAAGGGGTAACCTACACAGATGGGGCTGGCAGAAAGGCCTGTCTGAGGAGGTACATCAAATTCAAGACCAGGTGTGAAAGGAATTAGTTCCATCAGGAAGAGCACAGTGGTGGGCAGAATACCACCTTCATGAAGATGTCCACGTCCTAATCCACAGAAGGCAATTTGCAGATGTGAGGTGGGCAAACTATCCTGTTTTATTTACCTGGGCCCACTCTAACTAATCCCAAGGTCCTTGAGAGGGAAAACAGGAGGCAAGAGAACCAGAGGGGCATGGCCATGAGCAAGGAATACAGGCAGCCTCTCCTTCTGGAAAAAGCAGAGAGTATTCCCTCCATGTTAGCCCATGAGACCCACGTTAGACTCAAGACCTCCAGAACTGTTAGATAAGAAATGTGTATTGTTTTATGCCACTAAGTTTGTGGGAATTTGTTGCAGCAGTGAGAGGAAAGGAATATAAGCATTGTCACAGAGGGAACAGCATGTGCAAACTCCTGAGGCAGGAGTGCTTCTAGTGTATTTGAGAAATATGAAGGTGACCAGTGTGGTTTCTACCTAGTACAAACTCATAGGCCAGGCCCTATGATGAGGTGAAAAATGGGCAGAACCCTGATCATGTGGGACCTCATAGCCCACTGAAAGAAGTTTGGATATAATTCAAAGGTTAATATCCAAAAAAGTTTTGGATAAAATTTAAAAGCCATTAAAAATTTTTAGTATAATCATATCTGTATTTTTCCAAGATCACTATGCTGCTACATGGAGAAACTGGGTGGGTTGGGGAGTGTGCTGAGCTCTGATAACAGCAGAGGCATGGAGACCAGTCAGGAAGGCAGTCTGGTAATCCAGGAGTGAGATGGTGACAGTTCCCACTAACACAATGGGATGTAGACAGGAGATGGCTGCAAGAGAGACTTCAGACACTGATTTATTGGTTCAGAAAAAAAAATCAAATAAAATAATTTGGACATTTAATGCCCAAGGCCCTTTGATCAAATAAGAGTCAGTTTTTCAGAGACTACATGTTGACTCTTGACAGTGACAAAATAGTGTCACCACAGAAGTAGTCCCCAGAGAAGGGACTTGGGGGTGCTCTGAGAGAAGAAAGGGGATCAGAAGTAAAAAGTATGACCCTCCCTGAATGTCCAGCAGCAAATGATTGATTGCCTGGTGAGAAGGTGATTTAGCCAAAGTACAGAAAGATGGTCTACCCAACTGTGAAAACTTGAGAAGTCAGAATGTTATTCATGGGGACAGTGACTTATTCTCCTAAACAACCACAAAGTTCTAACCTATCTGAGTTCTGTAAAAACCTCCAATTCATCCTCCAATTGAAGTTATGGAAATGAGCATGGATCCTTCAGGAATTCAGATTTTCTGTGAAGAATGCCCAACAGATATCACCGAGTTTTGGAAATGTTGAAGACTCGTGCCTACTGACAGAAGTGTGAAGTAGAATCAGTGTTCTGATTTCATTTCTAAGCCAGAAAGGGTATGTTTTTATTCTGGGGTGAACTTCTTGGGCATCTTCTGTTCCTCACAAGAAACAATAATCATAATGATGACAATAACAACAAAGCTCAAATATCTTGAGCCCTTACTATGCACAACAATTCTATAGGCATATTGTTACCTCCATTTTAGACATGAAAAAAGTGAACCTCTACAGTAATCTGTCAGCAGGCAGAGAGGAACCACAGCAAGGTGGAGGACCATGTGGACAAGGCAGGGGCTGGATAACCAGGACTAGACTAAAAATTTGTAGCTGTAAAATCCTGTGGGGGTTGTGAAGGCAGGAGAATCTCCCAGCCTCACAGGAGAGTTCATTAGAGAGTCCCACGAGATCCTAGAACATACACAAACCTACCCACCTGGAAATCAGCACCTGAAAGGACACAATCCGCTGGTGGGAAGCAAGGGAAATGACAGAAAGTGGGACTAGAGTGGAACAAATGAGCTGCCTTGTTCCCTCTCTGACCCCTGCCCCACAGACAGTGCAACAATGCAGCAAAGAGGGTTGCCCTGCCCTAGTGAACACCTAAGGCCCGACCCCCTTACAATATAAAAGGTGCAGCATGACAAAAGAAACATGGTCCAAATAAAAGAACAGATCAAAACTCCAGAAAAACAACTAAGCAATGACGAGATAGACAATCTATCAGATGCGGAGTTCAAAACACTGGTAATCAAGATGCTCACAGAAATTATTGAATTTGGTCAATTCGGCAAAATAAAGGAAGAAACAAAGGCTGTATAAAGTGAAATAAAGGAAAATATACGGGAACCAACAGTGAAGGGAAGGAAACCAGGACTCAAATAAACAATTTGGAACAAAATGAAGAAATAAACATCAAACTGGAACAAAATGAAGAAATAAGAATTCAAAAAAATGAGGAGAAGCTTAAGAAACTCTGGGACAACTTTCAGCACTCCAACATCAGAATCGTAGGGGTGCCAGCAGGAGAAGAGGAAGAGCATGAAATTGAAAACTTATTTGAACAAATAATGAAGGAAAACTTCCCCAATGTGGAGAAGGAAATAGAATTCCAGGAAGTCCAAGAAGCCTAGAGAGTCCCAAAGAAGTTGGACCCAAGGAGGAACACACCAAGGCACATCACAGTTACATAACCCAAAATTGAAGATAAGGAGAGAATCTGAAAAGCAGCAAGAGAAAACGAGACAGTTACCTACAAAGGAGTGCCCATAAGACTATCAGCTGATTTCTCAAAAGAAATCTTGCAGGCAAGAAGGGGCTGGAAAGAAGTATTCCAAGTCATGAAAAGCAAGGACCTATATCCAAGATTACTCTATCCAGCAAAGCTATCATTTAGAATGGAAGGACAGATAAAGTGCTTCTCAGATAAGGTCAAGTTAAAGGAGTTCATCGTCACCAAGCCCTTATGATATGAAATGTTAAGGGGATTTATCTAAGAAATAGAAGGAGGTCAAAAACTATGAACAGTAAAATAAGAACAAACTCACAACTATCAACTGAACCTAAAGTGCAAAAACAAAAACTAAGCAAACAACTAGAACAAGAACAGAATCATGGAAATGGAGATCACATGGAGGCTTATCAGTGGGAAAGGAGAGGGGGAGAATAGGGGAGAAAATGTACAGGAAAGAAGCACAATTGGTAGGCCTAAAATAGACAAGGGGAGATTGAGAATAGTATAAAAAATAGAGAAGCCAGAGAACTTATATGTACAACTCATGGACATGAACCAAGGGGATTGGGAATGCTGGTGGGTGAGGGAGTGCAGGGTGGAGGGTGGAGAAAGGGGAGAAAAAAATTGGGAAAACTTCAATAGCATAATCAATAAAATATACTTTAAAAATAAAATAAATTAAATTAATCTGCCATTGTAATACAAGGAAGCTTGGCGATGGGGGCGGGGGGTAACTGAAAAACCAAGTTCTGAAACAGGGTTCTACAAACTATGGCCGATGGGCAAAACCCTGCCTGTCACTTGTTTTTGTAAATAAAGTTTTATGGGAATACAGGCACATCCATTTGTTTATCTATGGCCTACAGCTGCTTTGGCACAGGCAACAGGGACCATAAGACCTATAGAGCCTAAAATATTTACTATCTGGCCATTCACATGAAAAGTTTGTCAAGTTCTGTTCTAGATTATATATTATACTGGGAGTGTATAACTCATAACTCATAACTCATCCTGTTCTCCATGCTCCTTCCATACCATCCACCCCACTCACAAGTTACTCTTTTTTGGATCATTGAATTCCAGGACTCTTCCACTTCTCAGATGCCTCCCACTCTCATAGTTAGCCTGGAAAGACCCCTACAAACCTCTTTTCTCAGCCAGCTCGGAGGTTGACAGAAGGGGTGGGGTGAGGGCTGGACTATGTAGCAAGTAGGACCCCGGGTGCTTTGTACCTCTAAAAAACTCAGCTCCCACCCCAGGCATAATTTTTTGAAAAGTATGAATGTTATTTATGAGACAATTTACTTTTCTGGCTAACCATAAAGTCCTGACCTGTGTGAGTTCTATGAAACACTCAGTTGGGGGTGGGGAGCACCTAGTAGAAACTCCACAACTAGAGGGAAGAAAATGAGGGTGGCATGGTGAGGTTGATTCTGACCACTTTGCAGCCCTGCCCCAAAGCCAGTGGAATGATGCAAAGGAAAGATGGGGTCAGCATCAGGCAGTGGGCATGCCTCTGATGCCTACAACCTACTCTGACCTGACTTGCTCTGCCTTTTTCCCTCAACCCAGCTTTCATGCCTCTGATTTTTGAAAGATTGTTGTTGCATCTTTTTTCTTCACTCACCATCTTTTCTGATTGTTAAAGTAATGCATGGTTAAGCATCAGTTCCCTTTACCTAGGTCTGAGTTCTTGACCCATGCCATCCTGTTTTAGCTGTTCAAGCTTTGTAATAAGTCAGCAATTTTCAACTTTTATCATGTCATGGCACCCATAAGCTAATTACTAAATTCTGTGGCACACCAAAAAACATATTATATTTTTTGCCAATGTGACAGAGAAATAGGCATGATTTTGATTCATTCACACACTGGATGGCTATTGTTGTGTTGGCTGTTGTCATTTTTTAACTTGACAATTTAGGTAAAAGAGGTCAATGCCCCTGACTAAATAGTCAGGTATTGCATGTTTTAAAAATCCTTGTGGCACACCAGATGAAAATTGCTGTGATAAGTTATTGTATCTGGTGTTTCAAATCCCCTATTGTGACTTTTTTCCTCACATTGTCCTAACTGACCCATAGAATTATTTTATAAAGTTACTAAAAATGTAAATTCTGCCTGTTAAGGCTGTCAGCTAATTTTGGAAGTATTTAAATCTCTAAACTCCTTAGGTTTCCATCCAGGACATTGATACATTTCTTTATTTCTTTAAACCATCTGTATTATTCAGTAAATTTTTATGGTTTTCTTCATGCACATCTCCTGTTATAAACAGTGTGGTTATTTTGTTGTTATTGTTGTTGTTGCTATTGCAAATAAGATACTTAATAAGCATTATCATATTGTTTGTTGATTTTTAGATTTTTGTCTGATATCAAACACATTCCTAAATTCTCCTATGGAGGTTGTTATAGTTCTTAGCATATATCACTTAAAATGTATTGGTCTCTTTCTTTCTCATAGTTGTATCTCTTATTTCTATGATATGCCACATGGTCAAAATTTCACAGCACACTTATACTATCAGTAAAGGTGAATGTGTTTATTTCTAGAGCTTCTATAACAAAGTACTATCTATTGTGTGACTTAAATAACAGAAATTTATTTCTCACAGTTCTGAAGGCTGGAAGTCCAAGATCAAGGTGTCAGGAGGGCAGGTTTCTTCTGAGGGCTGTGAAGGAAAGAGTCTGTTCCAGGACTCTCTCCTTAGTTTGTAAAAGGCCACCTTTTCCCTGTGTTTTCACAAGGTCTTCTTTCTGTGTGTGTCTGTGTCCTAATCTCCTCTTCTAACAAGGACACCAGTCATATTGGATTAAGACCCATTCTACTTGCCTCATTTTACCCCAATTGCCTCTTTAAAGACTGTCTGCAACACAGCCACATTCTGAAGTACTGTGGGTTAGGACTTCAACCTGTGAATGGGGGTAGGGAGCACAGTTCAAATACATTTCCTATCTTTAATGGGAATGCATCTGTTGTTTCAACAGCAAGCCTGATGTGTGCCTAGTTCAAGGGAAATACTTTTATCATCCTTCTATTCCCAAATTTTCAAAGAGATCTTATCAGGAATGAATCTCATGTTCTACTGAATGCCTTTTTGCTATCTACTGACAGCACTGAGAATATATTTTTACTTATTTCTCTGATGTAAGATGTTAATAGATTTCCTGTGATTAAAAAGTTCTGTATCAGCATTCAGAATATATAAAGAAACCCTAATAATCAATATCAAGAGAGGTTTTTAAATCTAGTATAAAATGGACTAAGAATATAATCAGACCATTCAGAGAAAAGAATATACTCCGAATCAATGAACACTGGAAAATTCTCTACCATGGTAGTAATCGGGGAGATGCAAAATAAAGCAGGAATACAATCCCATCCTACACAAGCTGGCAAGGATGTTGAAGACAGAACTCTCACACCCTGCAGATAGCAGAGCAAGCAGTAACATCCCACTCATACGTGCAAGTGGGGAAGTGTACATGAGGTGTGTTGTAGCATTGTTTGTAACAGTCACTAAAACAAAGGAAACAACATAAATATCCTGATGTAAAAAATAAAAGGTAAATAAATTTGGTGCATTTGCACAATATACAAGCTAGAGCTAATTGTATCAATGGAGATAACCTCAAGAACATAATGCTGAGAGAACAAAAGCAAGCTCTGGAGGGATGCATTTAGAATAAAACTAGTTATGAAATGTTAAAGGCAAACAAAATAATATGTACCTAAATACTTATGGACCCTTATGGAAGTTGTAAAGACACAAAACATGGATTAGAAATATAAACACCAACTTTGGAAGAGTTGTTATGTCTGGGTTTTGCAAGGGGTGGGGCTTGGAAGAAAGGTGGGAGAGAATGGGACCGAGGATGAATTTGAAAAATGTGCCTCACCTAATGTATAAAGTTTTATTTTGTTTCTTTTGTAATAAAATCATCTGAAAAACAAAAGCCTTTACATTCCTGGGCTAAAATCTTACTTGGTCATGGTGAATGCCTCCATTAATGTATTATTGAATTGTTTGCTACTGCTTTATTTATAGTTTTTCATCTAGTGCCTTCATCTTCTGTTATGTTTTTCTCCACTATATTTTTCAAGATTGGATTCCAGGGTTGTACTGTCCTCATAAAATTAATTAGAGAGCCTTCTATGTTTTTCTATAACCTGGAACTGTTAGTCAAGTATAAGAGCACTCTGTTACTGAAAAATTCAGCAAAACAAACACATTTAAAAAATCTCCATTCAAGAAAGCCATTGTAGAGCTTTCATTTCATAACACTTTAACTTTTATGTGAATATTTTTGTCTTAAGGCTTACTTTTTTCCCCCCGGCTGGTGTGGCTCAGTGGATTGAGTACAGACCTGTGAAGCAAAGGGTTGTCAGTTCAATTCCCAGTCACGGCACATAACTGGGTTTCGGACCAGGTCCCCAGTAGGGGGCATTCGAGAGGCAACCACACATTGATGTTCCTCTCCCTCTCTTTCTCTCTCCCTTCCCCTCTGTCTAAAAATAAATGAGTAAGATCTTAAAAAAAAACATTACTTTTTCATGAGTCGATTTTGTTATTTATATTTCACAAAAGAATCTGTATCAGTGAGTTTTTTTCATTCTTTATGAAGAGTTATGCATAGAAATAGCTTGCTTTTTAATCTTTCACATGCTTTTAGAGTTCCTCATCATTTATAGTTTTCTTTGTTCTGTGCTCCCCCTTTCATCAATAAACAAAGGTTTGTCTATATTACTGCTTTCTCCCAAGGGCCACCTCTTGGATATATTTACCATATCTTGAGATTTTTCTGTATTTAAATTCATAGATTTCTACTTTGGTCTTGAAATATTTCTTTTCCTTGGCTTCCTTAAAATTTTTGTTAATTTTCATTCTTTTTATTTTAAAGCTAACTTCATTTTTATTTGCAGCAATAAAAAGCAATTTAAGGGCTTTGGCGGTATCCTATAAATTTTCATATGTATTATTCACATTCTCATTATTCTCTAAATGGTCTTTGATTGTATATTTTATTTCTCCTCTGCCTCGACAATTAGTTAGGAGATGGTTCTCTTTTTCTCATTTCCATGTAGTAATAGCTGTTCAGCATTACAGAAAAACAGAGACTACAGAGCAAGGCCAATGATGAGCCCAGCACAGTGCCCAGCACCCCATAAACACCTGCTACATGGCTGCACTAACTGATCGTGACACAAACATACCAACTCCATAGTTAGGTCTCAAAAGCTGAAATAATAAGAACAACAAAAAGTAAGGGAAAATAATCAGAGTCAAAAGTTATCTGTCCTTTTGCTCACAGGTTGAAAATTAAGCCTCCATGTGTTATCTATAGATAACATTAAATAAGAGCCTCACACAGTCAAGTGAAACCACATGACTCAGACCTAAGAAACAGCAAACACCATTTGCAAACAGGACCTGGCCTAATCCTCTCCCCATCTGCAAGAGAACCTACCAAGTGTAGGCACAGGTATGTCCTATTTGCTGAAATGTAAGATGCACACCCACCATGCATCCAATGTGTCCATACTTCAGATGGAAGGTCTAGAATGACCAAGGTCAATGGATGGTACTATCCCCTCATGGTGGAGCAGGGCAGCACACACATCACAGCTCTTCCCAACTTTCTACAAAATATACCTTTGACAAGACCCCATATGCTTACCCTAAGATTTAGGATGTCACCCTGTATGCATTCATTGTTGAAATTTGTTTCAGGGACACAGGGACACTTTGTCTTTTTAAATATACACATTAGTGAATTTTCCTTTTGAACAACAATAGCAATATATGCTCACATGACCACTTACTTTCAGAGTAGCTAATGTCAACTATTTAGTATGCATCTTCCCATATTTTTCTGACTGCATGCAAACATTCGTACATAAAAAGTTGCATGAATAGACTTTTCTTCTTTCTTTTCAAGAATGAGGCGATGATGTACAAATCTGATTTTTTTATTTAGCAAGAATTATAGATATATCCACACATAATGTTTCTTTAATAGTTGCATAAAACTCCAGAATATGAAGTAATATATTTTATTTAATAATGCTCTACTTTTGGACATACAAATTATTCCCAGATTTTTCAAGTAGCAGATATGTTGTAATAAACATTTTTCTGTTGATCTGGCATTTTTATTTCTGTCTGCCCAAAGTTAAATGGCTGGGTCAAAGAGTATATGTATTTTTAATTTCAGTAGCTATTTTCAGGTTTTTTGGAATGATTAAAGCAATTCTTATTCATTCCAGCAAAGTATGAGACTCCTTATTTCCTCCACACAATCACAAGCCAAGGATTATGAATTGTATCATTTTAGCCAAACTGATGCATTTCTACCATGATCTTACTGTCATTTTTATTTACACTTCTCCTTCCCCCATAAGAATAAGTATAATTTAATTTTCTTATTGCCCATTTGCATTTTCTCTTTTGAAAATTGCTTACTCCTGTCCTTTGCCGATTGCTTTATTAGAATTTTTTACTCTTCAATTTGCAGAAGTTCTTTGTAGATTACAAAACTTAACTTTGGAGCCCTCTCTGGTACTTTTCCTGAAATAATCAGAGAAGAGGCACAGTCTATTTGCCGAGATTATAGGTATAAGAGCAATGGATGATAGTGGTGCTAATGCCATCTTTGTCATCATATGAAAGAGAAATAAAAAGAAAATCGATACAGAGATAAGTCAGAGTAGATGAGAGAAAAAGCTAATAACATTGTGGAATATGCAGATACAGCCATACTCGAAGCTGGAAGGGTTTAGCCACTGAATGTCCCAGTTTAGAGAGCTAATAAGTTTCCTTTTGGGTTTGTGCTAGGTTTCTGTCACTTGCAACCAAAACATTCCTGACTGTCATGAGTATACATACACTGGGACCATTGATTAATTCTGGAAGAACACCTTATGATGTAAAAGGACTGGTCATTAAGGAAGAAAAGCAAAACCAATCCCCTCTCAGCTTACTGCAGCAAGGAAAGAGGACAGGCTGACGGTGACTGGAGGGGAAAGAAGAGGGAATTTAAGGGGACAGTGGGAAGGGTTCACAGGAACAAACTTAAAGGACACATGGTCATAAGCTAAGAGGAGGGTGGTAATGGGAGGGAAGTGGGGAGGGTGGGAGGGGGGACTGGATTGGGAGTAAAAAGGAGAAAACTGTATGTGAACAATGATTAGAATAAAAAAAAAAAAAAAGAACTGGCTTGGCCAGTTTAAAGCCAACAGGAGCCCCCCCCCCCTACACTTTTTAAAATTCCTTCTTCCTTTCTTCTGTTCTTTCTTTTTTATGCCTTCTTCCTTCCTTTATTATTATTATTATTTAATTCTCACAAATGGGACAATAAAACCTGGAGCTGTCAAAGGACCAAACTTAGACCCAAAAAGGGGTCATCCCAAAAACTTAGACAGTGAGACAAATTTCACTCTACTACTTCGAGAGGACTTGCAAGTTATTGTGTATTTGCATTAGTATTATTTTCATTATTCTTACATCTTTTATTTTATTAGTATTTTTATAGTTCTCTTCTTTCTGTTTAGTCTTCTTCGCTTGGTTTGTTAAATTGCATTGTTTGACTGGTTTCCCTTGTTCTGTGGTTTCTCTTTCATAGCATATTTTTAATTTTCTGTCTTTCACTTCACTTGTGTTCCAATAGCACACTGCTCTAGGTCCTGTACATCCTATTCCTGTTATTCAGATCACATAGATTCTGTCACATGATTTTTGCTCCATTACTATTATAAATAACTGCTGTTCCATACAATTGTAAATACTAAACAGCACCTCTTCCATTCTTAGCTCACTTCACTGTTTCCTGAACTTTATTACTATTGTGGTTAACTCTATTCTCTCACACACTACACCTATCTTTTATCCTTTACTCTCACTTTACCTCATAATCTGACCTCCCACAAGCTAACTCCTTTCTAGATCCAACTCAAAATGCTGCCACCCGCTACAAGACTCTTATTATTGTTCCACTCTTTCTAAAAAGTGACTAGGTTGGTGAAATATCATGGATAACACTATACATATCCCAAGTATCTCCTATCTCTTCTCTATGTGTGGGTACTTTAAATACCATAGAATACACTCCCACTGTCTTAAACCATTTTGCCTTCCCCCTCCAACTAATCGCAAAAAATGAGTAGATGGGAGCTGTGAACACCAGTATACCTGCTGGAAGAGAGAACCCACCAACAAAGGAATCACAAACAGATAACAACGGAAGCAGGTGAAAGAGGGAGTGGGAGCCACAGTAACATCAATCCAGGACCAATCTGAAAACACCACTAAATGGTGGAGAAATAACCCAGAACAAACAACTGAACAAGAATGAAAGAGAAGCCTCAAAACCACATATGGAGAGAAGAACCAGCTTCAATACAACCTGTCCACACCTTCACAACAGAACACAAGACATGGTGGATGGAGTAATCCTCAGTTAATCAGCTTGAAGGAATGACCCACTGAAGAAAGACCCAACAACAATCAAAACCCAAAGACATATAGAGAGCCAACATAAATGACAGCCCAAGACCAGTGAGCTCAGGAGATCAAGGAGACTGCACCACTGAATCTCACAGTTCTTCTAACATAGAAGACCACACCATAAACCCAGGGAGTCAGAACAGATCAATTTAAGAAGCAGAGGCTAACAAGAAGAGTCTTACAAACAATGGGAAAACAAAGAAACAATCCCCAAATGGAAAGAAAGGAGAAAACCTCAGAAAGAATGCTAAATGAAATGGAGGCAAGTCAACTATCAGATATTGAGTTCCAAGCAATGGTTATCAGGAAGCTCAATGACTCACAGAGAACTACCAAAAACTACAGGGAAACTATGATGAACTCACTGCGACTATATGAACATGAAAAAGGAAATAGAAACCATCAACAAAGGCCAAGAGGAAATGAAGAATACAATTGCTGAACTGAAGAACACAGTAGAAGAAATCAAAATAAGGCTAGATGAAGCAGAGGATCGAATCAGTGAGCTGGAGGATAAGGTAGAAAAACACCCAGAAAGAGCAAGAAAAGGAAAGGAGGCTCAGAAAGAATGAAGAGGGTTACGGGAAATGCAGGACAACATGAAACATAATAATATCCGTATAATAGTGATACCAGAAAGAGAAGTAGAGCAAGGGATAGAAAACCTGTTTCAAAAAATAATGATGGAGAACTTCCCCAATTTGTGAGAGAAAAAGTCACACAAATCCAGGAAACACAGAGAGTCCCAATCATGAGGAAACCAAAGAGGCCATTATGATATGATTCAAGACATAACACAATTAAAATGTCAAAATTCCAAGACAAAGAGAGAATCTTAAAGGCAGCAAGGGAGAAACAGGAAGTAACATAGAAGGGAACCCCAATAAGACTAGCAGATGACTTCTCAATAGAAATGCTCCAAGCCAGAAGAGAATGGCAAGAAATATTCCAAATAATAAAAACCAAAGGCCTGCAGCCAAGACTACTCTATCCAAAAAGGCTCTCAATTAAAATGGAAGGCCAAATAAGGAGCTTCCAGGACAAAAGAAGCCTCAAAGAATATACCTCCACCAAACCAGCTCTGCAAGAGATGCTAAAGGGTCTGCTTTAAGAACAGGAAGAAAAACAGTGAGAGAGGGAGGAACACTGGTAAGAAAAAATGGCAATGAATAAGTACCTATCAATAATAACCTTAAATGTAAATGGAACAAATGCTCCAATCAAAATACATAGAATACCTGAATGGATAAGATATCATGACCCACACAAATGTTCCTTACAAGAGACCCACCTCAGAACAAAAGACTTTCACAGACTGAGAGTGAAGGACTGGAAACAAATATTTCAAGTAAATGGACAGGGAAAAAAGGCCAGGGTAGCAATACTCATATCAGACAAAATAGACTTAAAAAAAAAAAAAGAACCATAAAAAGAGACCCAGAAGGTCACTTCATAATACTTAAGGGAAGAATCCATCAAGAAGACATAAGCATTGTAACTATATATGCACCCAACATAGGAGCACCCAAATGCATAAAGAAAATCTTGGGGGACTTCAAGAAAGATATTGATAGCAACACAATTATAGTAGGGGTTTTAACACCCCAGTGTCAAATATGGACAGATCTTCCAAATAAAATATCAACAAAGATATTGCGGCATTGAACAATGTCCTAGATCAAATGGACTTAACTGATATATGTAGATATTTTCATCCCAAAGAAGCAAAATACACATTCTTTTCAAATGCACATGCAACATTTTCAAAGATAGACACATGACAGGACACAAAACAAGCCTCAACAAATTCAAGAAAATTTAAATCATATCAAGCATTTTCTCTGGCCATAAGGGACTGAAACTAGAAACCAACCCCAAGGAAAAAAAACCCAAAACACTCAAACTCATGGAAACTGAATAGCATGCTATTAAACAATGAGTGGGTCAAGAATGAGATTAAAGAAGAAATCAAAAACTTTCTGGAAACAAATGAAAATGAACTCACAACAATCCAAAACTTATTGGACACAGTGAAGGCAATCCTGAGAGGAAAGTTCATATCAATAGAGGCCTATCTAAAAAAGGTCAAACATTTCAAATAAACAACCTAACCCTATGCATACAGGAACTGGAGGAACAATAACAAAGACAGCCCAGAACAAGTAGAAGGAAGGAAATAATCAAATCAGAGCAGAATTAAACAACATAGAGACTACAAGCACAATTCTAAGGATCAATAAATCCAGGAGCTGGCTCTTTGAAAAGATAAACAAAATCGAGAAGCCTTTAAGCAGGCTCATCAAGAAAAAAAGGGAGAGGGCCCAAATAAACACAATCAGAAATGAAAGAGAAGAGATTACAATGGATACCACATAAATACAAAGGATTGTAAGAAATTACTATGAAGAACTGTATGCCAAAGAATTTGAAAACATAGGTGAAATGGACAAATTTCTAGAAAAATATAATCTTCCAAAACTGAATGAACAAGAAGCAGAAAGCCTGAACAGACCAATAACAGTTGATGAAACTGAAGCAGTAATCAAAAAGCTTCCAACACATAAAAGCCCTGGACCAAACAGTTTCACAGGAGAATTTTACAAAACATTTAAAGAAGAGCTAAGCTTAAAGTAAAAGGTCAGAAAAAGAAAAAAAAAGAGCTAACCCCTATCCTTCACAGATTATTCCAAAAAATCCAAGAACATGGAAGATGCCAAAACTCTTTTAATAAATTCAGAATCATCCTAATCCCAAAAACAGATAAAGACACAACAAAGAAAGGCAATTTCAGGCCAATATCACTGATGAACATAGGCGCTAAAATCCTCAACAAAATATTGGCAAACCACATCCAGCAATATGTTAAAAAGATCATACACCATGATCAAGTGTGATTCATTCCAGGGATGCAAGAATGGCACAATATTTGCAAATCAGTAAATGTAATACATCACATAAACAACATGAAAGACAAAATCACATGATCGTAGCAATACATGCGGAAAAAGCATTAGATAAGATACAGCACCCAGTTATTATAAAACCACTCAGCAAAGTGGGAATAGCAGGCGCATTCCTCAACATAATAAAGAACATATATAAGAAAACTACAGCCAACATCATACTCAATGGGCAAAAACTAAAAGCTTTCCCACTAAGATCAGGAACAAGACAAGGATGCCTGCTTTCACCATGCCTAGTCAACATAGTACTGGAAGTCCTAGCCACAGAAACCAGATAAGAAGAAGAAATAAAAGGCATCCAAATTGGAAAGGAAGAAGCAAAACTGTCATTTGTTACAGATGACATGATAGTGTACATAGAAAACCCTATAGACTCCACCAAAAAAATAATTGATCTAATAAGTGAGTTTGGCAAAACAACAGGATACAAAGTCAATATTCAGAAGTCAAAGGCATTTTATACACCAACAATGAAACATCAGAAACAGAAATGAGGAAAAAAATTCCATTTGATACAGCAACAACAACAACAACAAAAATACCTAGGAATAAACTTAACCAAGGAAGTAAAAAGCCTGTATTCAGAACACTACACAAGAATGAAGAAAGAAATTAAGGAAGGCACAAACAAATGGAAGCATATATTATGTTCATAGATTGGAAGAATTAACATCATCAAAATGTCTATAGTACCTAAAGCAATCTATAGATTCAATGGAATTCTTATTAAAATACCAATGACATATTTCACAGATATAGAACAAACATTTCAAAAATTTATAGGGAACCATAACGATACCAAATAGCTGCAACAACTTTGAGAAAGAAGAACAAAGTAGGTGGGATCAAAACTATATTACAAGGTCACTGTAATCAAAACAGCATGGCACTGGAACAAGAACAGACACACAGACCAATGGAACAGAATATAGATCCCAGGAATAAACCCAAGTCTCTGTGGTCAAATAGTATTTGACAAAGGGGTCAGAAGCATAAAATGAAGTAAAAATAGCCTCTTCAACAAATGGTGTTGGGAGATCTGGACAGCTACATGCAAAAAATAAAACTCAACCACCAGCTTACTCCATACACAAAAATAAACTCAAGATGGATAAAAGACCTAAATATAAGTTGTGATACATAAAACTCCCAGAGGAGAAGATAGGCAGGAAAATCTCAGATATCCTATGCAGCAATATTTTCACCAATATGTCCACTAGAGCAAGGGACATAAAGGAAAGAATAAACTAATGGGACTTCATCAAAATAAAAAGCTTCTGCATGGCTGAAGAAAACATTAGCAAAATGAAAAGGGAACCACCTGTATGGGAGAATTTATTTGCCAATGATATCTTGTACAAAGGTTTGATCTCCAAAATGTATAAAGAACTCACGTGACTCCATTCTAAGAAGACAAACAACCCAATTAAAAAAAAAAATGGGCAAAGGACCTGAACAGACACTTCTCCAAGGAGGACATACAGAGGGCCCAGAGACATATGAAAGGATGCTCAGCATCACTAGCCATCAGACAGATGCAAATTAAAACCACAATGAGATACGACTTCACTCTGGTCAGAATGGCCATCATAAACAAATCAACAAACAATAAGTGTGTCAGGGCTGTGGAGAAAAGGGAACCCTAGTGCACCATTGGTGGGAATGCAAACTGGTGCAGCTTCTGTAGAAAACAGAATGTAATTTCCTTAAGATACTAAAAATGGAATAGCCTTTTGACCCAGCAATTCCACTGCTGGGAATACATCCTAAGAATCCTAAAACACTAATTCAAAAGAACTTATGCACCCTAACGTTCATAGTAGCACAATTTACAATTCCAAGTGCTGGAAGCAGCCTAGGTGCCCATAGGTAAATGAGTGGATCAATAAACTATGGTACATTTACACAATGTAATTCTATACAGCAGAAAGAAAGAAGGAGCTCCTACCCTTTGTGACAACATGGATGGAACTAGAAAGTATTATGCTAAGTGAAGTAAGCCAGGTGGTGAAAGACAAATATTATATGATCTCACCTATAAGTAGAACCTAATTAACAAAACAAACTGGCAAAGAAAATATAGCCAGAGACATTGAAATTGACAATAATCTGACAGTAACCAGAGGGGAGGGGAGAGGGAAATAACAGAAGAAAAAAGGGAAAGGGACATAAATGAACACGTATGAGGGACCCATGGACAGAGCCAGGGGGGTGTGTTTGATGGGGGGAGATGGGTGTGGGTAGGGTGGGGGAAGTGGTGGTGGGAAAATGGAGAGAACTGTATTTGAACATCAATAAAAAAAGTTAAAAAAATGTGAGTCACAACTCACTTTGCCTACAGCTGTACATTGGTTGGACACACTCAAATGAGATCTAAGCCAGAAAATGTGCAGTGGCCCGAGTTAGACAGATCACAAGTTACTCTTACAACTTGTAAAAAGAATTCTTGTAACCACAGGAAGGCCTATGCAGGTGTGTCTCCAACCACACACAGCTAAAATGCCTCCCTAAAGAAGCTATTATAAGGTTGATTTTTGTACTTTCTTAAATCATATCTAATAATACGGGATTATTGGACAGTGCTGTAAGAAAAAGCATGAAGTAAATAGGACTGCATTATAAGGCTTTTTCTATCCTAGAAACTCTTTAACAGGAATCAGGGTACCTGATGTGGGACTTTTACTTAGGTGGGAGGCAAGATATTGAAATGTTAAGAGATTACATAAACTTTGAACTTACTTTCATAATATGGGATCATTTATGCATAATATATAGGCACCCCAACTCCAATAATAATAGCATTTATTAAGTACTAGCTGTGTGCCAAACATTGACTAAAATACTTTTTGTGAACTATTTCAGTTTTTTCCTCATATAACCACCCAATGAAGTAGGTACCAAAGCTTAGAAGACTGAGCTTTGAATCCCTCAAAGCTGAAAGAAGTTCTATCAGGCAGGGTAAGCTGTATTATGCTGAAGTAACAAAGCCTCAATCTTTCAATGGCTTCATACAATGAAAGATTACATCTTGCTCATGCTACATTACCCATGACAGTTGGCAGAAGGCCTGCTCATCTGATGCTGTTAGGAGTACTGTGTGAACCACGTTTCCATGATGCTGCAGTGGGGGGAAGAAAGCATGGCAAAAGACACACTACCTCCTAAATGTTCCCCACGGCACCAATAGCATCCCTTTACACACTCTATTGACCAGACAAGTGTCAAGCCTTCATCCAATGTCAAGGTGGAAGAAGAGAAGAGTGCAATCTTACTGTGCATGGGAAGAAGAGAACTAGAAATGTTTGAATTGGGCTGGACTGGTCTCACTGAACACAGCCACGGAGCACAGGCTCGTCTGGCCTCTTCTTGAAACAGATGCTCCAACACTTGTGGAACACTCTCAGCTTCTCCCTGTGCCACTGCACGAGATAACGTTTTAAAGTGGAAAGTCTCTGCTCCAACTATCTATAAGATGACTGTGTCTTGATTGATATGGCTTTTCTTATAGCTAAGGGCACTTAGATAAATCTACAGCCAGTCTGAATTTCAGAAAGAAAAACTTTAGCTCTCTTCCCACCAAGTATAATCATTTTGCCTTGTGCACATGATACCTCCTTTGCGCCTCCTTGGAGATAGTAGCAAAATGGATTATCTTTTAGATCGTATGTTATCTGAAGGCCTGCTGGAGCTACAGCCAAATGTCTACTTATAACAAAAATGATGCAACACATATGGCTGTGTGTCTGCATATTTGCTAAAAGTGTGAAAATAGAAAATGCAGGCTTCTTGGAACTTCTCTCAGGTATCTGGTTTATGCATAATTTGGGCTACATTTCCCTTCCCTCACTACCCCTGTTTTCTGTCTATAACACCCTTCTACAGAGGTTGTCATCTTTTCACTTTATTTTAATCGAATTTTCAGCCTTCTGGGCACGTTTGTTTCAGAGCATTTGAGTTTTTTATTTTTCTGGAGGAAGTTTTAAAACCTTCATTGTGTATTCAGGAATAAATGAGAAGTGGTCTTATTTATAATTGGCTCCCTATAATTCAGACTAAATGTAGATTAATCCTAATTGATAACACATAAAATTTAATTAAACCTTAATAAAGAACCTGGGAGAGAGTTCTCAGGAGATGATATCAGTAGTTATGCTGGGTGCCACATCCTGCAGCCCTTGAGATAAAACAAAATTTGCAGAAGTATTTTCAGGGTTTTATGCAAGTCCAGATACAGGTCATTATCTCAAACATGAATTCATTAAAATTGCAGATAAATCTGAGAAACAGTATTTTCCATACAAATCATGGATTAGAAGCTTGGACTACACAAGCTTCCAATGACCTCCTCTACTCTCTTTACCCTCCCCAGCCTGCTGGTCAGACCACTGCTTAGTTTCAACCACGAGGCTACCCTGAATCATGGCCAGAAGCTGCTGTCACAGCCCATGCTGCATCAGATAAACCCAAACTGACTGCATATCTCATTGCAGAAATCCAATTAACAATGCTCCATAAAAATCACCCTTCTGATCAATGTTTCCAGCACAGTAACATTTTATTTCACATATTCATGAATATTTGTATATGTTCTGGAGTAATTGAGAACTAATTTTCTATGATCAACCACCCCAGTATCCAATTACTTAAAACATGAATAGAGAATACAGGCAGATGGGACACCCAGCCCACAGGAACGCCTGCCTTAGAGACAGGGCACAGACACTCCAGCTGCTGACCAGGTTGATCAAAGGAAGCACACCCTGATACCTCCAAGAACCAAGAGGTAACCTAAGTGAGATACAAAGGTGGGGTTGGTACCTCAGCAAACTGGAGAGGGTCTGCCTGGGCTAAAGAAGGAAACTTTTCTCCACTCTGCCCACAGTTTCCATTAGGGAATATGGGTCTATGTTGTGGGATCATTTTACTTTTCATTAGAATTTTTAAATTTGGGTTATAATCTGGAAAACAAAATCATATTTTTAAGTAGGCAGCAAATATTTTCAAATGTTAAATACTCTGTAGGCCTTGTGATATCTAATTTACAAGTTATCTCTAGAACCTTAAAGTTATTCCTTCTCTTTGGGTCACTCTTTCTTTTAACAAATATTTAACAAACGCCTACTATGTGCAAGGCACTGCTCTGGGCATGAAGATAGAACAGTGAACAAAACAAAGATCTTTGTTCTTCATGGACATTACATTATTGTGGGGCAGAGACTGACAATAAGTATAATAAATGTGGTGTGTTAGGTGGTATAAGTGGTAAAAAAAAAAAGAGACAGAAAAAGCACAGTGGGGTAAGGGGTATTAGAAATTGCAGAGGGGTTGCTTATTGATATTTAGACAGGTGGGCAGGAAGATCTCATAGTGGAGGTAACATTTGAGCACAGAAGGAAGGGAAAGAGTGAGTCATGAAAATACAGGCTTTGGGAAAAGAATCTAGGTGAAGAGCCTTCCAGGAAGAAGGAACAGCCAATGCAAAGAGCCTAAAATAGGAATGTGCCTGGTGTGTTTAAGAAACAGCAAATAAACTACTGTTTATTTGGCTGGCATGCTGGAAATAAGAGGCAGAATGGCAGGAGGTGAGAGAGAGAAGCCATAGAGAGCAGATCACACACAGAGAGACTGATGGGGTCTTATGAGCCACTAGAACCACTTGTGTACAGTCTGGGGAACTAGGAAGCTATTGGAAGTTTTGAGCAGAGAAGAAACATGGACTGACTTGTGTTTTTACCAGGATCCCTTCTGGTGCTGTGCTGAGAAAAGACAGGAGGGGACAAGGACAGAAGCAGTGAGACCAGAGAAAGGTCATAGCAGAGTCCAGGAAGTGGTAAGTAGTATCCAGAATCTAGATATATTTTAAAGGTAAAGCCAACAGGAATACCTGACAGATTGGTTATGGGGAATGAGAAAAGCAGAAGATTCAAGGACAATTCCAAGTTTTTTTAGTTGGAGAAGCTAGAAGGATAAGTATCCGTATGTACCCCTTCTCCATCCCCAAATTTCTTCAGATAACTTCAAATAGCCAGGATATACCATTTATGATCCTCTGTCCAATAATAATGATGATGATAACAAGTGTTATCTTTTTATTGAGCACTTACTGTATGGCCAGGAACTTGATATGCATTTCTGCATTTAATCCTACACCAACTCTGAGTTAGACAGTGTTATTTAATGCCATTGACCCCATGAGGACTCTGAGGTTCAGAGAAGTTAAATGGTAGTAAGTAACAGAGCCAAGATTTAAGCCCAGGGCTCTATGACTTGCAAGGCCTATGACCATAACCACCATGGACACTGCCTCTTCAAATCTATAATTTTATAACTACATATCATGTATCAGGCCTGGGTTGGGCAACTTACATATGTGATTTTACATAATTTTTACAACAGCCTTATAAAGTAGGTATTTGGGTTTCTGTTTTCAAATGGAAGCTTACTAAAATACCTACACAAGCCCTACTTCCCTTATTCAACAATCTTTTTTCTCCAGAAAAATATGATAGGGGAGGTAGCATCTATCCACCTATCCCAACATTAGCTTGGGTAGAAACTGAGTAAACTGGGTGATATAAAGAGACATAAGACAGTGTTTGCATTCAGGGGCGTGATTATCTCTGAGAAGATGGCCATGGCCAGCTGAATATCATTATGTCTCAACACATACATTCCTTAGGCAGGCCGCCCATCCAGTGCACAAAGGGCTGACTCTACACCACATTTTGTACTAAGCATTGAGGATAGAAAGATAGGGGGTAGCGGGGGGGGTGGGGGGGGGTGGGGAGAAAGAAAGATAGACAAGAAAAAGCCCCTACAAAACCTATGGCCAATTAAAAGTTTTGGAGGCATAGTATTGCTGTAAATCATTCACAAGTCTTATTTAAATGCATCATAAATTCCATTGAGCCAAGTGTCTATTCCCAGTTCTTTTCTTTAAATGTTAAAGACTAAAGACATCTCTTACCATCTGCTGTAGCTTGAGATCTGCTCCTTCCCCCGAGGTCACCTGACATGGCAGGCCCTGGCTGGCAGCCCCATCTGACACATCCCACCGGGAACATCTAGAAGCAATCAGAGCATCTGCTGGCCTTACCACTGCAACATGCAGCTGTTGTAGACTTGTAGCCCTTGCCTCTCAGGTTACTTCAGCTTGTGGACAATCAGGAGTCTGGGTCCTAGGATATTCAGCCCAGTTCTCATCTAGTCTAGATCCTTGAACTCTTGATTTTTTATTCAACAGTGTTTACTAAGCACCTGCTTAAGTGCCAGGTGGAGTTATAGATGACACCCTGGTGAACAAGAAAAATTCAAGTTCTTCCTTCATGAAAAAAAATATGTAGAAGAGAAGCAAATATTGAATAAATATAGAGTACTTCTGGGACACATAATAGGTAGATCTGCTCCCCTGATTTACAGCTGGGGACCCAAACAACCAGTCTTCAATCCAAATCTTCACCATCTGACTCTTTTTTCAAATCCCCACCCAAGGATATGTTTATTAATTTTAGAGAGAGGGAAAGAGAAAGAGAAATAGAGAGGGCAAGAAACATCAATGTGAAAGAGAAACATCAATCAGTTGCCTCCTGTACACACCCCAACCAGTGATCAAACCCACAACCTCCTGGTGCATGGGATGACACTCCAACTAATTGAGCCCCCCAGCCAGTCCTCACCATCTGACCTTTGGTATAAGATGCCACAAGACTAGACCAGGGAGAAATAAGGGCAGGATTCCCGTGAGGATTTTTTCAGCATCAGACAGGGTGCAAAGGAATGAACACTCAGCCAGGGAAAGCATGATGGAGAGAGAGGAACAACAGAAGTGACTGAGAAATTAATGAGGCACAATGGGTCCTTCACTTAGGAAGTCAAGGCCAAAGTAATCCCTGCAGCATATAGAATGAGGGAAACTGGGAAAATGGCCAGGAAGGATGATGGGAGAGAGTAGCTGCAGGACAGAAGACTTAAGACAGCTTTTGGCAACACCAAGGAACACGTGTACTTAGCATGTTGCATGTGTGCAAGGTTGAAGCCTGGTAGTGCATAAAACACTTCAAGGATGGTATTGATTTAGGTCTGCAATGTATAATTAGAAGATAAAAGAAAGAACAAGAACATAAGGTCACAATACACTCTTTAATGAGAGGGGAAGAAAAAGCAGCCTGTGGTATAGAATGCATAGCATGATCCTGTTTGTTTTCACAGAAAACTTTTTAAAAGTCTGGAAGGATAGATGCTAAACTGTCAGCAGTGTTCATCTCTGAGAGATGGAATCATATGAGATTCTACCTTGACAGTAGGGTTTTCGTTGTTAATGATTCTATAATGTGTTGATGTGTGGCCAGTATGCACAGGTGCAGCTGTGTGGATTGTTAAAATAATGATGTATTTATGTTTTGATTGGAAAAAGCCACCCTCCCAAGCTCCCTTCAAGAAGTTTCCTCAAACTAAACATGATCCAGCAGGTGAAGGGTTGACATGGAATACAGCTGAAAGCTTCCAAATCCCCTCTAAGGCAAGCGTCCATTCTGATTGGTTACTTCACAGGCTGGGCAAATTGTTGATTTTTAAAATACCTATTGTTTTCCAAATAAAAATTTTGTGTTCATTTATTTTTTGAAAGCCTGGTGTTGATGCTGATCAGAATTACATAGTGACTAACCTACTGGAAGAATTAGGAGCAGCAGTTTGCAATTATTGTGGTCACTGATCACATGTCAAGTGGCATTTTTGTAAATGACTCTTACAGACTTAACCCACATTCTAAAGACTACTTTTAAATGTTTGAAACAAATGGTGCTAAAGAGATGTTGTTAATTTGCTTGCATTTCACCTAGATTTAAGCTACCAAATTGCACCTGTCATGCAGGATGGTCTGCCTCCCACTCACTATGTCACACATGGAGTGTGGTTTCTCCCTCCCAAAGGCCTATCAGCTTTGTTCTTACCACCAGCTGTGTACTTGGCCTCAGTTCCTAAATATTTCTTATTATTATGTCCTGTCACCCTGACTGTTTTGTAAGCACTCTGAAGACAAACAATTTGGCAGACATTTTGTCCCCTGTCTACTTAGCTTCTGCCTGGTTTGTGGTGACTTTAAGAATATTTATTGCTATTGGTACTGAAATGTGTTATTCACAAAGTGATCCACTTCCTTGGTTACTGCCAGAACTGTCTCTTCAGGGTTACTGCAGTAGAGGATACAAAGCCTGTTCTTGGAGTCTTACGCAGGACTAGGATGGAAAATATTTTCCCATCTAAAGGGGCAGAAGTCATTTGTTGGCTTCTTGTCACAATGGGCATTGCTTTGATAGCCCTCTCTTATATTTAGTGCCTTTTTCTACTCATACCATGATCAGGTAGCAAATACCATTATTTTTTTCTCTTAGAATAGTTGTAACAGGACAAAAATGCTTTACCTAGGCTATCTGTTCCATACTGGACATTAGGAGTCACTGCTCTTATGAGCATCTTTGACCTCCTGGTCGAAGTGCCTTAATCCAGATAAAGGTCTTTGATACTCTGCTGAGCAGCCAGTGTATGGTTAATAAGGATCACCTACACAAATGTAATAAGCAAACTCCAAATCCCATTGCTATAGCATCAGGAGAGTTTATTTCCCACTCACATCAAAGCATCCATCTTCCACGCAGTGATTCAGGGCCCCAAGCACTTTCCATCTTAGGATTCCACAGATTCTAATCTTAGGATTTCCATTTTAGGATTCTTCTTAGGGGTTTGGAATTATCTGCACTCGGTTGGCAGAGAAAGCAAAAGAAATGGAAAAGGCACCCAGTTCTTAAAAACACTGACTCAGAAGTGACAAACATCACTTCTGCTCATGTTCTATTGGGAAGGACTGATCAGATAACACACTGCTGCATGGGAGAACTGGGTCCTGTTTTCTTGGCTGGGTGGTTGCTTCCCAGGGGAACTGCATGCTATAGAAAGGGGATCAGGATGTTCTTGTGGATTGCTAGTCATCTGCCATAGCAAATGCAATTCAAAGGCTTAGCAGATCTTCTGGCAAAACATTTAGAGAAATCCATCTCCAAATGGAGGCAGGGGAAGCATTTTCAGGTTTCTTCTTTCCAAGTCTCTTAATAATATTCCTGTTACTTGTCACAGGATGGGAATTTTCATGGTAACAGTGGAAGATTTTGAGCATACAAAGTGACAAGGATACAACCCATATAAACCTTCAAGCTAAGCTTGTAGCATTGGATGGCCTGCTTACATAAAGCTTGTGGGCATTGGGAAGTCAGTAAAACATCCTGCATTCTTTGAGCTAAGTTGGTCTCCATTCTCTGAGTTGCCACTGCCAGACAGAGAATCCTGGCACTGAAATCACTCAAACTTCTTATCCTTCAGGCAAGAAGCAAGCAAACTCACAGGACATGTGTCTAATAAAGCTATTTCTTTTAAATATATAAGCAACTGATACTGGTCCGTAATGAACATTTTTATTTCTAAAGTATTTTCTTTCATGGGGAAGAAATGTAATTCATTCTTTTCCCCAAAATAATAAGAAAATCGCTACTGTGAATAATTTGGCATTTGAAACCTAGTGGGAGGTTTCTCTAGCAGATGGTTTAGTAGCAGAAGCCTTTAAGAAATTCTGACTGCTAGGAAAAAATGAAGGGGAGAGAGGGAGAGAGAGAGAGAGAGAGAGAGAGAGAGAGGGAGAGAGATCTGATGTGATAAAGAAAAGCTATATCCAAAGACAGCAATTCTTATTTCCTTATTCAAGGTCTGATGACTCAGATGATCCATAAACTAGGTCATAGGTTCTAAAATCTGCTGTGCATCAGAATAGCATGGAAAGCTTGTTTAAAATACCCATAGAATCAGAATATCTGTGGATCTGTGGGTGGTCACCAGACATGAATGTTTTTTTAAAGCTCCATAGATAATTCTGTTGAAACCCAGTGGCCAAGTTGGTTTTTTAAATTCTAATGGTAGTTATAGAGCTCAGTGATATTCTTAGCTTAGCAAATACTCTGCACTCTTGGCCACTTAGGATTTTCACCAAGTCCCTCATCTTTACACACAAAGCATTTGAATGATGCTCTCAAGGACCCTGTGGCCAAAGATGCCAAGGCTTTTGATGATTTTATTTGGAAGCAAGGAAAACAGAGCTCATAGCCAATCCACCCGGCACTATCTGCAGAGACTCAGAGCTGTCACAGTTAATGGCTCTGCCAAACACCATTGATCACATCCTCGGGGAAGGCAGGGTGGAATCCTGAGAGGAGCACAGGCTTCAGCAAGTCTACTTTAACACACAGCACAGGCAGCTGCAAGCTGGGAGACCAGAACAAGTTCATCTAACCCAGTTTGTTTATTTGTAAAATGGTAATTGATAATACTGACCCCATAGTGCTGTGAGATGCAAATAAGAAAAGCATCTGGAAAAGAATCTGCCATAGAAAAGGAGCTTGATTCACCGTGCTTTCCTTACCACATTTCTTTTAACTTCCTTCTCTCTGGAAAGAGGACAACCAATTATTAAAGGCCAATGGAAGACATTCATGTTTTCCCAATACTCCATGAATTGTCCACAGGAGGGTTATCCAAGACAGAATTTGGAGATAGGTGTTCCTCTCTGTTAACCTTTATGTAAGGTGGCTACCACTGAATAGACTCTTAGCTATCCCACCCCATCTCTAGGAGATGCCACCCCAACCAGAAAGCATCTCCTAGAACTTTAGGCTAAAGGTAGGAAATTACAGATATGATTTTTTTCTCCTGTAACCTGGGTTATGGGCATGATTTCTGTGAGTCCCACATGATCAAATACTAAATTACATAGGATTCAAATTAATCATAGAGACAGGCATAAAACACCAGACTCTAAATATTATTTACCCTGCATCAAGCAGATGTTTGTTTCCAAAGTTACAATCTCCCCTAATTGGCCAATGCTGTGCTGCATAGACTCTAATGCAAGCTTATGTTCTCTAATGAATGACAAATGCCTAGCAGAGTCCTCTGTGAATTGGCAGCCTCCCCTACAGCATGCAAATTACATAAAAATTCCATCAGCAAACACAGATAAGCTCATCTGCATGACGGGCAGATGAGTGAATAAACACACCCATAGATTCATTGTCCAAATTCAGTGTGGTTCTTTAATCTCTGCTTTGAATGATCATTTGTTTGATAATTTATTCATTTGGCCAACATTTATTGAGGAGCTCTTCCAGCACAGGCACTGTCTTGGACTTTAGGAATATATCAATGAATAAAGATATGGTCTCTTACCTCAAGAAGTGCACAATGAGGAAAGGGAGACTGGACTAACAAAGAAGTAAAACAGATGATGTGAGAGGTGCAGAGTAGAGACATGAGCAAGCATCCCTGGTGAGACAAAGAGGGAATAACCACTTCTGCCTACAGGACTGGAAGGGCTCTACAGACTTTCAAGACAAAACTTAAGGGAAGATTTTAGAGTCAGTTAGACAGACAGGGTATAGAAAGGTAGGTTTTAGTTAAGAGGCTTATAAAGACACTTGACAAAACATGTCATGGTCTGGGACCCACAAGCAGTTTGAACTTGCTGAGCATAAGGTGCAAACATCTGCTTCATTTTAGCTCCTTAAAAATGCACACAGGTAGGCACACAAACTGCACAACCCCTTTGCAGGGCAACATGGCAATATCTACTGAAACCTCAAATGTGCATGTCTTGCTTGCAGCAGCAAATAATAGGGAGGAAGTGATTGTCTATAAATGACTAGTGAAATACACTGTGGTACATCAATGCAAATAGTACACAAACAAAACGCTTCGTAAAAAGGATGGGTATGTGCTCTATATGAGAAGATTTAAGGTTGTAGGAAGATCTCTAGAATATATTGACATATACACATATCACTTTGTTTTTTCACTTGTCAATATATTGTGTAAAGAAAGAAAATAGGAATATATATTCTTCTTTGCTTTATTTTCATAAAGAAACACTGAAAGTATAGGCAAGAAACTAATAGCTATAAGGAGGGAGAGGGAAAAAGAGATTAGGAAAGAAGTGGGGAAGAGTTTGCAATATATATCTTGCATATTGTTTTTGAATTTTGAATCATGGCATAGTCAAAAAGTACGACTGAATTTAAAAATATACCTGCCTCATGGCCTGACAAGTCCAGTCTCGGTGTCAGTCACATGTGCAAAAGGAGGTGTGTATAAGGATATTTGCTGTAGCATTGTTTATTGTGGCAAAAAATGTCCATTATCAAATGTTCATATTAGAATAGTGTACAGCAATGAAGATAATTAAGTAGATCTATGTCTACTAACATGGACAAATCTCCAAGACTTATTGTTGCCTAATTTAAAAAATACACAGAAAGACATAAACCATTACTGGAACATACACATACCCCAAATACTACAGCGTTGTATAAGCTGAGAGAATTCACACCAAATTGGTAACAGTGCTTACTGCTAGAGCAGTGGTCGGCAATCTTCTCCTGCAAAGGGACAAAAAGTTAACATTTTAGGCTTTCAGGCCTTATGGTCTCTGTTGTGACTAAAGAGATCTTCCCTTGGAGTACAAATGCAGCCACAGACAATATAGAAATGAAAGACCTGTGTACCAATAAAACTTTATGTCAAAAACAGAGCCAGGTGAAAATAAAGCCTCTCATTGTTATCCTGGCTGCAGGCAACCTGGGGTCTCCAGGTTTCCCCTTCAAACGTGGCAGTACACTGAATCCGGGTGGTCCTTTAAGAAACATGTTATACGTGTTGCAACACAAAAACAACCTCAAACTTGGTGTTCCAAAATACAAATTTAAATTTTCATGTATATCTGACAAGCTCAAAATATGTGGAGTTGTAAAGAATAGTGTCTTACAAAACAGCCAAACAATATTATTTAATGTTGGCTATTATCACAAATACACACACACACCAGAGAGACTGTGGGCTATAGTTTGCCACTTGCAGATTTAGAGAACCAAAATGTGAGGTCTTGGCTAAAGACTCTTTAATATTTCATTTTTTTCACAAGGAGAATGAAAGTATCTCTTACTTACATATAACTAAAATCAATTAAAAACAATGTGGATGCATTAGTCCACTTAGGTTCCATAATGAAATACCATACATTGGCAGGCTTAAACAATAAACATTTATTTTCTCATGGTTCTAGAGGTTAGAAGTCCAAGATCAAGGTTGCAGGTTGGTGTCTGGTGAGGACTCTCTCCTGGCTTGCAGGCAGCCACCCTTTCCTCTGTGCACACAAACAGAGAGGGAGGGTTGGTGTCTCTTCCTCTTCCTAAAAGGATATCAGTCCCACAAGATAAAGTCTTACCCTTAAGACCTCATTTAACTTAATTACCTCCCTAAAGGCACTGCTTTCACACACAGCCTATGAATTTGAAGAGGACAGAACAGTGGGTCAAGACGCATTTCCTATAATAGCAATACACTCAGGCTCCTTCTCCCAGAATCCTGGAGAAATCCGTCAAGATCATGATAGTTCTCGACATAAGGAGGTCCTAGCTAAATGTTACACCTTCCTCCCCCAGCACTGTCTCCTCCTGATTGGGCATGTTCCTCTCCCTAAGGGGGTGCTATGTCCTGCTTGGATAGGAAGTCTTTACCTCTCCTTACTCCATCTCTCTGGATTCTTCTTCATCTGTCTAAGGTGCTAGAAAGGCAAGCGTTGAGAGAGAACTATGGCAACAGATCCAGAACCCCCTTGGAACTTATATCTATATGTATATATCTATAATTACATATTTTTTCTATTGAAAGAGAGAGATAGAGATTATAAGGGGGGACTTGTGTAATTAAGGAGCATAAAATGCCCAGAAGTTTGTACCTAGGAGAGTTAATGGTATAGTCCCAGTCTGAGTCTGAGTTCGAATGCAGAAGACTGATGTCCCAGCTTGAAGACAGGCAGAGAGATAGATACAGAGACAGATAAATATGGAAAGATATAGAGATACATAGATATATTGATATATTTCTTACTCATCCTTTTATTCTCTTTGGGCCTTCAATGTGATTGGATAAAGCTCACCACATTTGGGAGGGCTATGTGCTTACTCAGTCTACTGAATCAAATGTTACTCTCATCCAGAAACACCCAGAAATATTTTTAACCATATATTTGGCCCTTGTGGCCCAAACTGATGCATAAAATTAACTGTAAGAGCAAGTGGCTGTAAACAACTCCAGTGTCTATTGGTAGAAGACCAGTGAAATAAATTATGGGACAGCCACACAAGGGAACACTGAGCAATTGTAAATTTAAAAAAGAAAACAAATGAAGAAGTTCTCTAAATACTGTCATAATCAGATATGAAAAAAACAAAGTGCAGAATATGTGTATAATATGGTACATTTGAGGGGAAAATATCATTTATATTTTCTGAGAACACCTGGAAGGAGTCATAAACAACCAGCAGTGATCTCCTACAAAGATACAAACTGGACAGGTGCAAGACAGAGAAGGGAGGGAGAATTTTTGCTGGCTCTGTTTATACTGTTTGGATATTATCTATGAAAAGGTAGTAGCAATTCAAAAAGATTTTAACTGGGTTGTCAGCACACAGCCAGCTGGTGGTGAAAGCCACAACAATGGAGTCATCCAGGCAGGTGGAGAGAGAAGGAAAGTATGTAGGAGACAGATTTTAGGGGACACTGACATCTCAGATGAGGAAGAAGAAAAAGCAACAGAAATAGTCAGAAGGGTAGAAAACAGAAGAAGCAGGTGGTCTCAAAGGGTATATACACAATGGTCTCATGGCAAGAAACAAAAGGCAGACTAAAGCATCAGCGGTTGCATTTCTGGGATGGTATATTTAATGAAATTGTCTGTATTGTGTTTGCATTTTTACATTTCTTCCCTGTAATTCCTTTCCCTGCCATCAGTGCAACCTGATTTGAGATGTAAATACGTACCCTGCAGAGATAACCCCGGGATCTCGGTGGACTCAGTTCTGCCACCACCCCAGACAAGTGTGACGATGGATGGTGCAAAACCACTGCATAATTTCTCCTGTTTTAATAATCAATTATCATGTCCTTCATCTTCCCCAAAACCAATACTCAATACATTAAAACCTCTTTGTTCTTTCCACAATGCTTGTATCTCCGTTGCATCTCCTTTAATATTGTTCATTATTCAAATGAACACAGAAAACCAATTATCCAGGTGGCAGCAGGAGTTGGGTGCACGCCCACTCAGGCACACTGAGAGCCTGAGCCCCTGTAGAGATAAACAAGAATTCCTCACCATGGCCAAGCCCCTCACTTCATGTCAGACTCCTGGGAGCCACCCTAATTAGGCCACCGGGCTTTAGATGATGACGTGCAGTTAATTCAGTGCATGTTTGTTGTCACAACATGCTATGGGGGGCCCAGCATGTTTGAAATGCCCAGCCAGGCAGCTGCGGATAAAGCAGTTGTGAACACAGCAGTTAAGAGCACAGACACTGAGAAAACCCGAGCTCAAATAGTGGCTCCACTAATAAAGCTGTGTGGGTTTGGACAGATTCTTAACCTCTCGGCACCTCACATGCTCCTTTATGAGATGGAAGTAATCATTGTACCTGGTGCCCTGACTGGTGTGGCTCAGCTGGTTGGGCATCATCCCACGAAGTGGAAGGTCACCAGGTGGCTTCCCAGTCAGGGAACATGCCTAGGTTGTGGGTTCAATCCCTGGTCAGGGTACATCTGAGAGGCAATTGATTGATGTTTATCTTCTTGCATCTATGTTTCTCTCCCACTCTTTCTCTCTCCCTTTCCTTCATTCTAAAAATTATATTTATTAATTAATTAAAGAATAAAATAATTGTATTTGGTTACAGTTATGTCTAACTGTGGCCCAAAAAAAGATACATTGATGTCCATACTCCTGGTACCTGTGAGTGTGACTTTATTTAGAAATAGGGTCTGGGACTTCAGGCCAAGATGGAGATGTAAGTAGATGCACTGTGCCTCCTGGCATAACCAAAACTAAGGACAACAAAAATTTAGAAATAAAAAAAATAACTAGAACAGAAATGAACTGAACAAAAGTCTGACAACCATTCATCCAGACGGGTAAGGAGGGGTGGAGTCAGAGGCCTATGGAGAGGGGTTGAGGGGTCCCGGCAGGGAAAAGCGGTGGCTGGCAGATGTGGGTGCACAGGGCACAGGCAGCAGTTGGCAGACCCCAGACTCGCAGGGGCAGCTGATGGACTAGTGGCAGACGCCAGGTGCAGGAGACAATGAGCAGACCCAGTGAGGGACGCAAGGCAGCTGGCTGTCCAAAGTCACACATTCACACACAGATAAACTTGGCGAAAACAGGCGGCAACACAGACCGCGCAACCCAGGGGCCCAGCGCTGGGGAAACAAAGCCTAAAAACACCGTTTGAAAACACCTGTGGGGGTTGGGGCCAGGAGAATCTCTCAGCCTCACAGGAGAGCTCCCTGGGGAGACCCACAGAATCCTAGAAAGTACAGAAGCCCACCCACCCAGGAGCCAGCACTAGAAGGGCCCAATCTGCTTGTGGGAAGCGGCAGAGGGGACTGAAGTCCTAGAGAGAGCAGAGCAGGTGACATTGTTCCCTCTCAGACCCCGCCCCCACATACGAGTCACAACCCAGCGACTAAGGTGCCCTGCCCTGGTGAACACCTAAGGCTCTGCCCCTCATATGCAACAGGCGTGACCAGACTAAAGGGGGTGGGGGGAAAATGGCTCAAACAGAATTAAAAGCCCCTCGGCCAGTACTTTTAAGCAAATGAGAGATTGCAAACCTATCAGATGCACAGTTTAAAGCACTGGCGATAGGATGCTCACAGAATTGGTTGATCTTGGTCGCAAATTAGATGAACAAATGAAGGCTACAATAAGTGAAATGAAGGAAAATGCACAGGGAACCAATAGTGATGGAAAGAAAACTGGGTTTCAAATCAATGGAATGGACCAGAAGGAAGACAGGAACAACCAAACAGAAAAGAATGAAGAAACAAGAATTCAAAAAAACAAGGAGAGGCTTAGGAACCTCCAGGATATCTTGAGACATTCCAACATCCAAATTATAGGGGTACCAGAGGGGGAGAGGAAAAACAACAAGAAAAATTATTTGAATAAATAATAAAGGAGAACTTCCCAAATCTGGCAAAGGAAATAGACTTCCAGGAAGTCCAGGAAGCTCACAGAGCCTCAAAGAGGTTGGACCCAAGGAGGAACACACCAAGGCACATCATAATTACATTAGCCAAGGTAAAAATGAAGGAGAGAATTCTAGAAGCAGCAAGAGATAAGGGGACAGTTACCTACAAAGGAGTTACCATCAGACTGTCAGCTGATTTCTCAAAAGAGGCCTTATAGACAAGAAGGGGCTGGAAAGAAGTATTCCAAGTCATGAAAGGCAAGGGCCTACATCAAAGATTGCTCTATCCAGCAAAGCTTTCCTTTAGAATGGAAGGGCAGATAAAGTGCCTCTCAGATAAGGTCAAGTTAAAGGAGATCATTATCACCAAGCTTTTATTATATGAAATGTTAAAGGGACTTATCTAAGAAAAAGAAAATAAAAAATATGAACAGTAAAAAAAGACATCAAACTCACAGTTAGTAACAACCAAACCTAAAGCAAAAACAAACTAAGCAAACAACTAGAACAGGAACAGAACCACAGAAATGGAGATCACAGGGAGGGTTAGCAACAGGGGAGTGGGAGGAGGAGAGAGGGGGAAAAGGTGTATAGAATAAGTAACATAGACAATAGGAAGAAAATAAACTAGGGGAGGGCAAGAATAGTGTGGGAAATGTAGAAGCTCAAGAACTTATGACACATGGACATGAACTAAAGGTGGGGAATGTGGGTGGGAGGGGTTGGGCAGGGTAGAAGGGAGTGAAGGGGGAAAATGGGACAACTGTAATAGCATAATCAACAAAATAAAAAAAAAAGAAATAGGGTCTTTGCAGATGTCATTAAGATGAGGTGATACTGGATTAGGCCCCTTAATGCAATGACCAGTGTCCTTCTGAGAAAAGATTTGGAGCCACAGAGACAGACACTCAGGGAAGAATACCATATGGTGACAGATGCAGAAATTGGGATGACACAGCTACAGTTGTCCCCCACATCCACAGGAGATATGTTCCAAGATTCCCTGAAACCATGCATAGTACTGGAACCTGTATATACTATATATTTCCTATATACACATACCTATAATAAAGTTTAATTTTTAAATTAGGCACAATGAGATATCAACAATAACTACTAATAAAATAGAATAATTATGAACAAAAGTTTTGAATGTACTCTCTTTCACAAACAGAAAATATCATATTACATTGTATTCACCCTCATTATGACAATGTGAGATGGCACAACACCTACAAATGAGATGAAGTGAGTGAATGACATGGGCATCGTGATGGACACATCAGGCTACTGTTGACCTTCTGACAATAAGGGTAACTTGAATACAAGTTCTGGCACCTGACAGTCAATCTCATAACTGAGGTAGCCATTACGTGACTAAAGGTCAGAAGAGTCTACAGTGGACGAGCCATACAAAAGGATGATTCACGTCCTGAGTGGCAAAAGCAGAACTCACAAGATTTCATCATGCTACTCAGAATGGTTCACAAGTTGAACTTCTGAATTGTTTATTTCTGTAATTTTCTATTTAATATTTTTAGACTAGATTGACCACAGGTAACACATCACTGAAGGCAAACCTGCAGATAATTGGCAGCCACTATACAAACCAAGGGACATCAACAACCACTGGGAGACAGAAGAGGCAAGGAAGGATCCTCCCCTCCAACTTTTGGAGGTAGCTTCACCCTTGCTGACCTCACACTTTCAGCCTCCTGAACTGAGAAAACTTTCTGTTGTTTTCAGTCTTCTGTTGTTTATATTTGTGGCAATTTGTGAAGTGAATACACTCCTTCAAAGAGTTATGAAGATTAATTAATTATACATGCCACACATACAAAGTGCTTAAGAGGGTGTCTAACATCTAGTGAATCATATAGCTATGTAGAGTAATTGTTGTTGTTATTAGTATTATTACATTGTTTTGTCCCATAAGAAGGTAAGTGTCCCTAGTCACCTGGACAGATTAAGTGCTGACATGGACAGACTGGGTGCCTCCCACCTTCACAGAAACTTGGACTTTCTGGTTGGTAAGTAGGTGCTCAGTCCACCCTGGTGCACATGGAGCAACCAGGCTCTCCTGTCTGCATTACTTGAGTCACCTTGGCAGGGAAATTGTGAGAAGGAGGTTATTAAGGGCATTTGCACAGGTTGACAATTTTCTAAAATGGGGCTAGTTTTACACTGAATCATCCAGAGTGACGAACCAATTCCTACCCAAGCTAATGGGGACACAGGTCGCATCGTAGTCAGGTATGTGGGTCTTGGAGTCAGAATGTGAGTTTCAAATCCCACCTCCTCCACTTACCAACTCTGTGACCTTCCACATTCTTAACCTCTCTGGACCTCAGTTCACTCATTGGCAAAGTAGGCAAAAGCTAACATAAGATGTTCAAGATGAACATTTGAGGCATCAGAGAGGATGGGAAGGGCAGCTTCTGCAGGACCAGCACAGCTCTTACTCTGAACATGCATGCACACATGCACACACATATGCACATGTACACAAGTTCAGTGGCACTTCTGCAGTCACTCTCAGCACTACTGCAATAATCTGTTCTTTTGTTTGTCTTTCTCCTCTGTCACCAGGTTGTGCCACTATATTATTAATCTTTGAACTTTTATTAACTTTCTTGTATTCTCTCCACCATATCCCTTGACAAAAGCAGGTTGAACTTGTCAAAAAAAAAAGAAGACAAAAATTCCAAGGAACTTCCAGCCAAGATGGAGGAGTAGGTAGATATACTTTGTTGCTTATGTTAATGAGCCCGAGTCAATAAGGGAAAACATGTAAATCATGATTAAATTTGAAGAGAGACTGAATGCAAGTAACACTCAAATGGATTTGTCAGGGTTTTTGTGTCATCAAATTTTGACTCAGAATGACATGAATCAGGCTCAATCATTCCCAATGCCAATCTGCAGAGGCACTTTCCTTCAGCCTTTCAAAGTTTGGAGAGTTGTCCACTGCAGGGTACTTGTTTGGCCAAACTCATGGTTTTTCTGCAGCATCCATAATGGCAACTGAAGGATGCCAAATGAACATATTTGCTTCATTATGTGGTCAATATTGTCCTCCAAGTAAGTGCAGTGGTGAAAGAATTGCTGCCAAACTGTCCTGCAAGGGGCTTCCATTCCCTCATTAAGATGAAAATTCTGTCCAGTGTTCAGTCAATAGCTTGGGGATTCGTGTTTTGGAAAGGCAGCAAACTTGTGTTTCAATAAGAAAAACATAATATTACACATCCATTTTGTGACAGAAGCACCTCAGAGGACCAGCTTTTATAGTACTAGACAAGACTCCTTACAAGATTTGGGTCAAATCTTTGATGCTGATGCAGACAGTTCTAAAGTGTGCAATGTCACCACCAAAGTGAGGAAGTCATGTTTGCAGTCAAGCATACCAGACACTCCTTCCACGTTCAGACGTTTTTCTCAGTTAAAGTTGTAGCTGGAAAAAAATAAACTCTTCAGCCATTAATATTTCCATAGGGACCCACCAAAATAAAGTGTTCCTTCAGATGGCACCAGAGTGCACATAATGGGTGAATCGTGTTGGCGGTTTCATACAATTGCAGCCTGAAGGGACAGGGAATTGCTGTAATTCCTGCTGTAAACTACCAGGAGGAAAAAGATAATCTCTTAGAGTATGTGAAGTTATTTGATGGAGGTGCCTCTTTATGGGGATTTCTGCTCCAATTCATAAACCAGTTCAATTGTCACTTGGGCACAGGTGTTCTCCAAGATATACCCTGCAGCACAGAAACTCTGTGGTTTGGCAACCTGAGAGACATTGTGAGATGTTCCAAGACAGGGCTTTGGGATGGGGGAATAGCAAGTCCAGGTGATGCTCCATCCTTTCCCAAAACAACTTTCTTCTCACTGCAAGAGGCCACATGAGGATGCTGTGAGGGAAAGTGCTCCTTCAGCTGTGTTTGTTTATAGACCAATTTACCAGTAATTTGTATTCTCAGAACCACTATGGCTTTAGAGTCCCATTTATGTTCAATGATAAAAATAAAACCAAAGAATACATAAGTTGCTTAATGCATTTATTTCTTGATACTTCCCCAATTAGCTAAACTTAAGGTTTTCTTAAGCATTTGGCAAGGTACACTTTCTAGAATTTTTTTTTATTTTTAAATATATATTATTGATTATACTATTATAGTTGTCCCATTTTTTCTCCCCTTTATTTCCCTCTGCCCTATACCCCCTCTCCCACCATCATTCCCCCACCTTAGTTCATGTGCATGGGTCATACATATAAGTTTTTTGGCTTCTCCATTTTCCATACTATTCTTAACTTCCCCTGTCTATTTTGTAGCTACCATTTATGCTTCTTATTCCCTGTACCTTTTCCCCATTCTCCCTCCTCCCCCACCCCACTGACAACCCTCCATGTGATCTCCATTTCTGTGATTTTGTTCCTATTCTACTTGTTTGTTTAGTTAGTTTTTGTTTTTGTTTTTTAGGTTCAGTCATTGATAGTTGTGAGTTTGTTGTCATTTTACTGTTCATATTTTTTATCTTCTTTTTCTTAGGTAAGTCCCTTTAACATTCCATATAATAAAGGCTCTGTGATGATGAACTCCCTTAACTTGACCTTATCTGGGAAGCACTTTATCTGCCCTCCCATTCTAAATAATAGCTTTGCTGGATAGGGTAATCTTGGATGTAGGTCCTTGCCTTTCATGACTTGGAATACTTCTTTCCAGCCCCTTCTTGACTGCAAGGTTTCTTTTAAGAAATCAGCTGATAGTCTTATGGGAATCCCTCTGTAGATGACTGTCCCCTTTTCTCTTGCTGCTTTTCAGATTCTCTCCCTATCTTTAATCTTGGGTAATGTAATTGTGATGTGCTTTGGTGTGTGCTTCCTTGGGTCTAACTTCTTTGGGTCTCTCTGAGCTTTCTGGACTTCCTGGAAGTCTGTTTCCTTCACTAGATTGGGGAAGTTCTCCTTTATTAGTTGTTCAAATAAGTTTTCAATTTCATGCTCTTCCTCTTCTGCTTCTCCTTCTGGCACCCCTATGATTCAGATGTTGGAATGTTTAAAGTTGTCCCAGAAGTTTCTAATCCTCTCCTTGTTTTTCTGAATTCTTGTTTCTTCATTCTGTTCTGGTTGAATGTGTATTTCTTCCTTCTGGTCCAAAACATTAATTTGAGTCCCAGTTTCCTTCCCTTCCCTGTTGATTCCCTGTACATTTTCCTTTATTTGACTTTTCATAGCCTTCAGTTTTTCTTCTATTTTGCAACCATACTCAACCAATTCTGTGAGCACCCTGATTTCCAGTGTTTTGAACTGTGCATCTGATAGGTTGGCTATCTCCTAGTCACTTAGTTGTATTTTTTCTGGAACTTTGATCTGTTCTTTCATTTGGGCCATTTTTTTTGTCTCAGTGTACCTGTTACATAGTACGGGGTGGAGCCTTAGGTATTCATCAGGGCAGGGGAACCCATGTCACTGCACTGTGGCACTGTATGTGGGAGAGGAGTTTGAGAAGTAACAGTGTTGCTTGCTCAGCTCTCAGCTGGCTTTTAGTCACTTCTGCCACTACCCAGAAGCAAATCAGGGCCCTTTGGTGCTGATTCCAGGGTGAGTGGTTTTGTGCACATTCTAGAACCCTGTGGGTCTCTCCAATGAACTCTCCTGTGAGGCTGGGAGTTTTTCCTGCCACCTTAACTCCCACAGGTTTTTTCAGTAGAAGTTTGAGGCTTTATTTCCCAGTGCTGGGACCTGAGTTGTGAAGTCTGTCTCATTCCTCACTTGTTCCTGCTGGTTTATCTGCACACAGATGTGGAACAGCCTGGTCCACCAGCGGCCAACTCACTCGCTTCAGTCCTCCAGATGCCACCTTGCCACGAGTCCTCTTCACACTGGTTTCCTGTCTCTGTCCCTCCTACTGGTCTGGATGAATGTTTCTTCTTTAATGCCTTGGTTGTCAGACTTCTATAAAGTTTGATTTTCTGGCAGTTCTGGTTATTTTTTGTTTTTAAATTTGTTATTGTCCTTCTTTTGGTTGTGCAAGTGGGCAAAGTGTTTCTACCTATACTCCCATCCTGGCAGGAAGCCCTACCTTCTATAATTTCTACCAATGAGAAAATAACATAGCCATTGACGTGTAATGACCATAATCTGGTGCATTCTAGTATGTTAGAGTCCATTCAGAACCTATGCTGTAGGGATGCAAAAGCCAATCTACACAGTTTTATCTTTGTATTATAGAAATTCTTTTAGTAAATTTTGAATTACCAATTAGGCCAAATTGTGAATCTCTATTTTTGTTTTTTTGCTCCCTACTCTCCAAGTGTTGTCATTACTTGATTGTGGTGACTAGATATACTTCAGGGAGGGGGTTTCTCCCTATTAAAAAATTTCTTCCTCCAAAGAACCTCAAATTAGCATCATTAGAATTAGAAACCTCCCCCACAGGAATGGTGGCTTTATTGAGTTTTGGAACACAATGTGTAACCTAAGTGCTAACCTTTATGTCAGAATTGTCAGACCTCTTATGCTAATGGCAGATACCTCATGTCATGGGACCTTGGAGCCAACCATAAAAAGGACTAAGTGAAAACATAGAGTTGATTATCTCCTGATAGATAGAGAAGGTTGCACATATCAGGCACTTAAGAAACATTTGTTGACTTAATGGCCCCAGGATGTGAGATTTGAAAACTGATTATATAAAAGGCAGAGAAAAGGAACAAGTTAAAAATATTTCAGAAATCAAGAATGAGAAAGTTTCCCTGATGTCCTTTATCTTTGCACTTGGAAAATTTTGTGATGAAGAAAACCATATTTAAAGAAAAAGTTTGGGTAGTGAGACATTCAGGAAATCAATAAATAGCAAGCCTGTCCTTGTTAAGACAGTGTGTAGAAATAATTCTAAAAAGATTAAAATCAGTGCTGAACCCAGGAATCATTTTTTCTATATCATATTGATTATTCCAAGTGGAACTGTTAGCTATCTTAGAAAAATTGTGGTTCTGAATTGCTTTTGCCTCTAACTCTGAACCTCTATTTCTAAAGGATTATTTCCTGAAGGAAACACTCAACTGGAAAATTTTGGCCCATCAGAATCTCTCTGAAGATTAAGTCTCTGTGAAGACCCAAATGTCTAAATTGAAAAATTTTTGTTGTCACACTCAGGTATGAGTGAAATACTTCATATCCTCTTCCTTTCTGTCTGTCATTCACCTATGTCAACTATTCCCTCAGAGGTAAATAAAATGAAAGCCCATGACACTGAGAGTCAGTTATGGAGGGACATGTCACCATGTTTGCCTTTGCTGATGTGTTTCTAGAGACACTTGTCTCACACCAAGCCTCCACTGTACTTCCTTTCTAATCATTTTCACATAATCCAACAGTCACATCTCAGGTTCCCAGTTTCCACTGGTCCTGGCCACCTCTGTGTCTGCTCGAGAGGTCTCTTACTTAAAGGATCATCCCCCTCTCCAGACTGTGTGGATTGACTTTCTCCCCATGTGGGGTTGCTTAGAACAAAAATAACCACCTCAGCTCCTTGTCACTAAAGCAAGAGAAGATGGAATTCAGTTTCTTAGGACAGGATGTCATTACAGGTTTTCACTATCAGTTATAAGTAAGACATATTTGGGTGGCCATACTCTGCTGACCTTGCTACACAGTCATCCCAGATCTGGCATCCCAGATCCCAGAGTGTCACCTGAACAGGGACTCAGAGTCTGGCAATGATGATGATAATGATGAAACACAGGGATCTGGGCTCCCAGTTTCAGGGACTCTGTGGCTAACTTTTCATAGCTCTGCTTCCACATAAGGAATGTAGAATTTCAAAGTGCAGACAACCTTCCCTATTGTTGGTTGATCTGAATATGTTAAAATTCATCCTGCAACAAGTGCTCAGCTATTAGCTAGACTTCAGGTTCTAGGGAGGGGCCAGGCTGAGCTGCTCCCTTTGGAACCCCTTTAATACCACAGATGCACCTGGGAATATAAAGAGATATAGGACATCAGATTGAGAGGATTTTCCAATCTTCCCTCTGTCTTGTTTGTTCTTTGGAACCAAGAAAGTTTCCCTGCTAAAAGAGCTAAGGCATGTCCACCTACCAGGCTAGGTAGACATGCCTTAATTCAGTGCTTTCAAATTCTCATTACATAACACCTTCACTATTTTGGCTTATTATTTGTTTCACATTGTTCTTTAATTCAGCTCATTCTTAATTTATTTTTTTAATCTTAAGCAACAATATATAACAGCTAATGAGTTTGGTATGTTCATTATATATTTCTTTTCATAATTCACATTCTGCTAAATAAATACCTATTCGAATATTTTTTAAATGTTCAACTTGGTACCACTTAAAGTAATCTTATACACCTTATGTAACAGTCAAAACTCAGGCAGGACAACATAACAATAGGCAGGACTGCACACATTTATTTTTGCAGCATTTTTTAAACAGTATGGGAGAACTAAAAATGCAAAAAGGGTACACTTGAGTTAGCACAGAAATAGTAATTGTATGAAGCAGTTACCCTCCTGAAGGAACAGAGGAAAGAATATGGGGTTACTAGAACCTAGAAGCTTGAAAGAAGAGCTCCTCAGAGGTTAAAACTCTGAGGAGAAGATTATGCCCAGACAATGCTGGTCTCTGAGGGCCTGCTGAGGCTGGTTCTGCAAGGATGGGTGTAGAAATGGGGAACAGTGACAACTGCTGGTGTAAGTTACTTTCCCGCCAAAGCATAGAACCACTGCTGGAGTGATGTTAACTGGGAAAGCAAGCAAATAGGAAGAAAAGTGTTCCTTCTCCTTTCCCTCCCTTCCAGTCTCCCTACTGACAGAATGCTCAGCTGCCAGAGGAGAAAGGTGGTCCACAGACGCCCAGCCCCAGAGTCACAGAATACAGTCTAGACTGACAGGTTCATTTAGGGACAGTAACTTAGCAACCAGCACACCACACTTAGAAAAATAATGCCCTAAAAGATGCTCAGAAGAAAAAGCCCAGTTTGGGAAAATACTTTTGTGTGTTGTGAGAGAGGTAAGTTGGAACAGGCTTTTCAGGCCTCCTCAAGGCCTAACAAACAAATTATAATTTAGGCAAGTCTGTGATTCTTCATAGCTCAGCTTGTCTGTAAGGAAACCCCCTCAACAACACCTTTCTGGGGAAGCCTGGAAATGCTAAAAACATCTTTCCATTCTTGTTTCCAGCCAACGGGACTGAACTGGCAGATAGGTACTGGGTCCAAACCAATGAAAAGGATACTACAGACCTACATCCAAAAAGCTCACACCCAAGATAGCAAGGTAAGACAAACCCTCAAGACATAAATGGCACAGCCCCAATCACCTTGGCCATGTACCCTGTTATTGCTAGTTCCTGCTTAAAGATCTCCTGTGTTCCAATCACACAAATTTCTTATGTGGTTCAAAAATGCCCTCAACTGCTCACCACTCCCTGTATCCCACCCTTTACAATGTGACTTTGCAGTTCCTTCCATCTACAGGTGGACATTATTTCTCCATTCCTGGATTAAGCTGGCTGTGTGATGTGCTCTGGCCAATAGAATGTGGCAGAAATGATGCAGTGCCAGTTCTGAGCATAAGTCTCAAGTGACTTTGCCTGCTTCCACTTCCTCCTAGAACCCTGCCACCATGTGACCAAACCCACCTGATGTAGCTTAGTGGAGTATGAGAGGCCACATGGAGGAGAGACTAGGCACCCCAGCAAACAGCCAACCTACCCCCCACAAGCAGAGGCACCTGCTGATCCAGAGCTGACTGCAGATACAAAAGGCAGCTCAGCCTAGAACATAAAACTACCGAGCAGAGTCCAGCCTACATTGCAAAGCTGCTGAATCATAAACTAATAAATTACTGTCATTGTAAGCCATTGTCTTTTGGGGTATGCAGCTAAGTGATACATATGGTCCACAAGGCTATAGGAGATCTTTCCCTGCCTCTCTCTCCAGCCACATACTTCATTTCTCTCCCCCTCATTCACTGTTCTACTTCTTCTACCTAGATCACTCTTTCCCTTCCCTTGTCCACCAGGCAACTCCAACACATAGACCTTTTAGGTCTCTGCTTACATACTACTTTCTCCAAAAACTCCCTCAATCTCTAATATAAATTAGATCTATGTCTCATACTCCTCCACAAAATAATGTACTTTTCCTTCAAGGAGTACAGCATAATTTGTAATTATATGTCTAGCTGTGTGGTTCTTTGACTAATGCCTACTTTCTCCATTCTCCTAGAAGCTCCATGAGGACCTCTCAGTACCCAGCACCTAGGCAAGGGCTCCATTGTCTGTTGAATGACTGACTGGATTTCACATTACAAAACTGGCCATCCTAGATACCGGGCTTACTTGAAGAATCAAAGAACAAAGTGGTGCCAGCTCCCCTTCCTAACTAGTTTGTCTATTCTTGGGACCAGTCTGGGATGCTTAGAATGGATGGAACTGATGACAGTGCAAAATTATTATCTTTCTGTATCTGTCAGACTCTGAACTCAGGTGGCAGAGATGGCTAATTTCTCCCAATATCTACCCCTCCCCATTCCACCAAGGGTTTTCACAGGGTACATGGCCACAATATCGGAGTCTTACTTCTCAGCAACTAAATATAGCCATATAAGTAAATTCTCACCAAGGAAATGTGAGTGAAAGTGATATATCAGAATCTGCATCATTTTCCTTAAAAGGAAAAGTAACAGTCTTCAACAATTGTTAGTCCTCAACTTCTTCTCACCTTTCCTATGAGCTAGAAAAGGGATATGGTGCTGATGAGTCAGCTTCAATCATGTCAATAAAGGCCAAACCACATAGGGAAGGCAAAGCAGTAAGACAGAAGGAACCTGAGACTCTGGATGAGTTCATGGAACCAAGCTTCCTACCTTGCCCTTGACCAACCTGAACTGCAACACAGAAAAAATTTTAATCATGTTCTTGAATCATTGTATTTTAGAATTTCTTTGTTACAGAAGATCAGCCTCTAGTCTAACCAATATACCTCACCAAGCTTCCTGTGCCTGGGAGAGTCAGGAAAGGAAACTGAGTCTCAGAATATCATCTAAAACAAATGGATATAGAACATCAATTACACTAGCCTTGACCAGAGCTCAGAATCTTCCAATGTTTCTTCCCCACATCCCTTCATCTTACTCCTGTGATCAGATAGGACAAATAGCCGCTGGTCCTTTTCCCTCATTGCTGTTACATTAGAAATGGAAGCCTGGGTCCTCCTAGGACCCCCTCAGGAAAGTGGGGCATGCAATCATTCCTGGTGCAGCCCTTTGTCTTGCTGGGACTGACAGAGTTTAAGTAATGATAGGAATTAATACATCCTGATCACCAACTCATAACAGCACAAAAAGAAATTATTTTCATTCATTATACATTTTAAACTAAAACAGACTCAATATCTTAACCTAAACAGACTCTGTACTCAGAAAACTCCTTACACTGATGAACAACTGCTGTCCTGAACTTGTACCCAAAGGTGTCTGAGCATTTTGCACAAAGTAGCCCTCTACACATGGGGGATTTCTTTAAAGTCGTATATTTTTTCTTTAAAATGCTCCCAATGGGAGTTGTTTACACATTCTGCTTGCTTAAATATGAGGCCATATTTTCTTTTGTTTGCCATCATTTTTAAGCAGTTGAAAATATGTTCAACCTAGCTCATAATAAAAATAAAAGCAAATTAAAACTACAATGACATGATATTTTTCACCTATAAAGTTGGGAACATTTTTTAAATATTATCCTACACTCTGTTGACAAGGGCATGAGGAAACAATTGTCCCCTCCCTGCTGGATGGGACTGCATAACCATGTGAGGGGAAGGGGGTTAGATGACATGTATCTGAAGCTTACAGGCAAAATTGGAATTGACCCACAATGCGACCTCTGGGAATTTATTCTCCAGATATTCTCACACATGCATGCAGACATGTATGCAAGGATATGCATTCAACACTACCTGTAAAGCAAAAGACTGGAAACAGTCTCGGTGTCAGCCATTAGAAGACTGAAGATATGACGTGCAGATCCCAGAACAGAGTACAGAAGGTACTCCAGCAAGTAACAGCTGTGAAGGAAAAGGAGGAGGAACAGGATTGGGTAGGGCAGCAGCCATTAGGACACAGTTTAGAGCTGGGAAAGTCACAGCCAGCCCAGAGGGAAGCAGAGACTGCCTGATGGAAAAACAGGCAAGGCTCTTACCACACTGCATTGCTCAGTCATGGGCTGGGGGTGCTTGAGAGGAGCATGACCCCAACTCAGAAGTTGAGGGGGCCTTGAGAGGGCTGCCAGCTTCAGGCCATCGGTCTCCCATTCTTTGCAGATGAGCAACAAACCCTTTATTAAAGGAGGGTCAGAGCAGCTCATCTCAGGTCTGGCACAAGGGTAGCCCACAGAATAAAGAAAAAAGAGAGAAATCCGTATTTCATAGCATGGAACAATCTCCAGCATATATTGCTAAGTGAAAAAAAATAATGGAGTGTGAAAGAGAGCACAATGTTTTGGAACTAGATAGAGATGGTGGTTGTATAACATTGTGAATGTGCTTAATGCCACTGAATTGTACAGTTTAAAATGGCTAATTTTGTTATGTGAATTTTATCTCAATTTTTTAAAAGAGAGAGAATATAGCATGCTCCCATTGTGTTAACAAAAAAAAGGAAATGCAGTTATGTGCATGCATACACAGATGGGTGTGAAAAAAATCTGTGGAAGGAACTATAAAACCCTGGTCTGTGCTCACCACTGAGGAGAGAGACTTAGTTTTCACTGAACACCCTTGGAACTACTTATATTATTTACCATATGCATATAATTACCCCCTAAAAAAGACCATTATTAAAATTGCTTAATTATTCTGATGAGTAAATAAATTACTTACCATCAGGTAAACAAATGAAAATTTCTCTGTAAGACTATTATCAGCAAGACACTGATACATTGATCTTTCAATTTGTAAAAATTCAGCCTTTCGAGATGCATAGACATCACATGTCAGGTTCCTTCTGTCCCTTTTCTACAGGTCAAAGTACTTAGGAACACAGACACAGTAAACATATGAACCTTGCTACCAAAAAACTTCTATCATGCTGAAAATTCCTTCACCACCTGCTACACCATTCAGCATTGAGCAAATTAGCACACCTTCATAGATGGCATTATTTTTAAGATGGTAAAAAGTTTAAAACACTGACATTTCCCCTTTTAACACAACTTAGAGGTCTGGCTGCCCCTGGGACTCTCCACTAATTGCTCAAAGCATACCTTTTGAACCCGTTTGATGGTGTCACTCAATAAGGGCACCTTTTTCAACTTAGCTGCCTCTTTTTGACCCAACATAATTTCAACAACTCCTACAGCTCCAGGCTCCACCAAGTTTTCTATCATTATATCTAGCTTTCATGGTGATCCTAAACTGACTTTGAATGAAGAGACAAACAGATTGTTATCTGCTTGTTTGATTGCACTTCTCCATATACTGTTCCAAACAAGGACTTCTCTTAAGAGTTGCAAAAAGCACTAGTGTGTGGCCTCCAAAGTCACACAGGTGGCTTTTCAATGTCTCTGCCAGTGTTGTGTTTCATGCAATCCATGCTCCGACTATTCTTGAGGCACAGACATATGGTTTGGGCCCATTTCAGCAACATCATAATAAAACCCATTATATAAATAAGCAGCTAAGAATATCTTAAGCTTTTAAGGTTGACACCACTGCTTACTGCTCTATTGCTACTTGTGGATGGCGGTGAACTCGGCATCTTTGTGGTCAAGTTCACTGTGGCAAACTCAAAGGCAATGTCATATCACAGCTCATAGACATTGGGCTGTGTGAACATTTATTCATTACATGTCATATAGCACTGATTTCAAGTTTTTGCTTCAAACTCTTACAACTTTTAGGTGAAAGTACAACTTTAAACTTAATGCTTCTTAAGAAAGTAAATGAAAAATGATATTAAAAGCCAGACTTGTTAGCAATCTTATACATATTCAGTCATTCATACATTCATTCACTAATTCATTCATTTGACAAATATTTATCAAGTACCTGTTTACATGGCAAGTATTGCTTGGGGCCCTGGAAATACAATGGTGAGCAATAAGAACAAGCCCCTGGCCATACGGATCTTATGATGTCATAGGAAAATATAGCTATTAAGTCAATCATTGAACAAACATACAATTATATATTGTAAATGTGTTCTGAAGAAACATATACTACTTTAAATGAGTATAGCAGGCCTAATTGAATTTGGAGAGTTTGAGAACTAATATTTTAGGTGAGTCTTTGTCTTAGTCTGGGCTGCTGTAACAGAATAGCAGAGACTGGGTGTCTTGTAAATGACAGAAATGTATTTCTCACAGTTCTGGGGGCTGGAAGTCCAAGATCATGGTGCCAGCATGGTCAGGTTTCAGTGAGGTTCCTCTTTCAGGTTACAGATTGCCATCTTCTTGTTGTGTCCTCAAGAGGCAGAGAGCAGGGAGGGAACTCTTATAAGGGCACTCATCCTATTCATAAGGGCTTCACACTCCTGATCTCATCTAGTTCTATTTGCCTGACAAAGGCCCCACCTCCTAATACCATCACATTGCAGGGTAGGGTTTTGGGAGGACACAGACATTCAGTGCACAACAGATCTGATTTCAGTGGTGCAAAGTGACAGAAATGTGTTCTAGGTAGAGGCAACAACACATGTGAAGACCATGGGGAAGGAAAGAGAGGATGTATTTGGGGAAATGAAGGACAGTTGCATGGCTGGGAGATAATTGAGGATGGTGTAGAAGAGATAGCCATGCAGGACTCTGTAGGCCACAACAAGGGTTTTGGATGTTATGGTCACTTTAAGGGAGGCTTTGAAGGGAATTGCTTTAGCAGCCACACATTTGTCCAATGTTCCTCCTTGTTAGGAGAACAGACTAGGCAGGAGGCAAAAAAGGAAGTGAAGGGATCAGCTATTGCCATATGGAGTTGAGTTGTGATGGTAGCTTAGAGTGATGACAGAGGAAATTTAAAAAAAGCAGATGAGTTAGAGGCATGCTTTCAGAGAAGATTAGACAGTCCTGGGAAAGAGAGTGACTGTATAACAGAGGAACGAGAGTGTCAAGAATGACAATACAATAGCTAACCACATTCCCTGTTTGAAACTCATCCTTCTCTGACCACTTCCAATATCATATCCAAGCCTCAGCTTCTCTATGTAGTAAGAATACTACTACTTACATTTTCAGTTTGTTGTGTTGATTGACAGGGATAAGACACAGGAGCATCAATGAGCAATGATCAAAAATGGCCCTCTTCTGATTATCCCCTTTTTGCCTACATCTTCAGCTTCACTCTTTATATTATGGCTATTCTTCATGTGGGCTAGCTTTTGTCCCCCTCTTTGCCCACCCACTCAGTGCCACCCAAAATGCCTCTCCTTTCCCTTGGCATGATAGTAAATCACCCCTTCTCAGTCCGTAAGTCACCCAGTCATCAGCTTTCATGTCCAGGGCAATTCCTTCTGTACATGAAGAAGCTGAGCAAAGAGCTGGGTTCTCTTCTACTATCAGCAAGTCTATTAAATATTACTGTCTATTTAATAGTCCCTCATCTTTTATTAGCTTTGATGTCAGTGAGGTGAGCTTGACATGGTTTTCCTGGTCCCCATCATAGCTGCTACTGCATTTGCTCAAACAAGGGAAGAATAAAATACCCTCCAGCAAGTTCTTCTGGAACCACACTCACGGTTCTCAAGAAAGAGTGGCCATGGTGAGGAAATCCACACATACCCTTCACCAAGAGGGGTGTCACCATGGCAATTTCTAAAGTATAAACTGTTGGCTATTTTCATAGAGTCTGATTGCACCTTTGCGGGCCAGGAATTCCAAGGTTTGAGATAGCTACTTCTGGATAATGCCCAGATTAAACCAGTTAAGCAATTAATAGGTTAATTGGAATAGAATTATGCCAATATCCATTTCCTGGTTTTGACAATAGGATTATGTAAGTATTATTGGGGGAAGCTGGGTGAAGACTATACAGAAAAGGTGTAACTCTTGTGCCATCTTACACTGTTTCAAAATAAGGAATTATAATTTTAAAAATCAAATGGAACTTAAAAATCCATTATGGCAATCAGTTTGGAAACACTGTGTTGTACTTTGACGTGCTTTGGGGAGAAGCAAAATGCTTCACAATTTATCAAAGCTGCAAGAGCAGAATGTAAGTCATATGAAAAGCCAGGTAGACCCAAACACCTCCATAGACAGAGTCTGAGCTGAAAGTTGATTATCTCAGAAGCCCAGGTAGTAGCTAGTCCCCATCTCTTGTGGCAAAGTTATCTCCTATCCTGGGCTCTCCCAGGGTCCTTAACGCCTTCTTCAACTTAAATCCTCAAAACTTCACTGAGCCAGAAAGCCAACCATACATTTATTGTCCCATAACCTTTGGAATACACATCCTCCAATATACTGGGGAGCTTACAGCAGTCCTGATAATAAATAACAACAGTAGCTAATATTGACTGGACCTTCGAAGATGTTTTTATTTTTTTTATTTTTTTCTTCTTTTCTTTTCAAGATTTTTTTAAGATTTTATTTATTTATTTTTAGAGAGGGAAGGGAGGGAGATAGAGAGAGAGAGAGAAACATCAAGGTCCGGTTGCTGGGGGTCATGGCCTGCAACCCAGGCATGTACCCTGACTGGGAATCAAACCTGTGACACTGTGGCTCACAGCCCGAGCTCAATCCACTGTGCTACGCCAGCCAGGACGATGTTTTTATTTATGATCTTGCTTAATTCTCATCATGGCACCAAAAGTTACATAAAATAATCAACTATTAAGCCAACAATCCAAACCCCACAACTCTCCCACATGGTTTCCTGAAATTAGGGTTTCTCTCCCCACCCACCTTCATAGCTAACCCTTCTGGGAACTTCTGTCCCTCCTCCTCTGAGGCTGAAGACTTTATAAGTGAAAAAGCACCCCATGCTTCTTGTTGTTTTAAATATATTTTATTGATTATGCCATTACAGTTGTCCCATTTTTTCTCCCCTTTATTCCCATCTGCCTATAACCCCCTTCACACTATCATTCCCCCACCTTAGTTCATGTGCATGGGTCATACATATAAGTTCTTTGGCTTCTACATTTCCATTACTATCCTTAACCCCCCCTGTCTATTTTGTAGCTACCATTTATGCTTCTTATTCCCTGTACCTTTACCCCCATTCTCCCCCAACCCTTCCCCACTTATATCCCTCTGTGTGATCTCCATTTCTGTGAATCTGTTCCTGTTCTAATTGCTTAGTTCATTTTTGTTTTTGATTTTTTAGGTTCAGTCATTGATAGTTTTGAGTTTTTTGATCATCTGTTTGTATTTTTGATCATCTTTTTCTTAAATAAGTCCCTTTAACATTTCATATAATAAGGGCTCTGTGATGATGAACTCCTTTAAGTTGACTTTATCTGGGAAGCACTTTATCTGCCCTTTCCTTCTAAATGATAGCTTTGCTGGACAGGGTAATCTTGGATGTAGGTCCTTGCCTTTCATGACTTGGAATACTTCTTTTCAGCCCTTTCTTGACTGCAAGGTTTCTTTTGAGAAATCAGCTGATAGTCTTATGAGAACTCCTTTGAAGGTAACTGTCCCCTTTTCTCTTGCCACTTTTCAGATTCTCTCCTTATCTTTAATCTTGGATAATGTAATTGTGATGTGCTTTGGTGTTGTGCTTCCTTGGGTCCAACTTCTTTGGGACTCTCTGAGCTTCCTGGACTTCCTGGAAGTCTACTTCCTTTTCCAGATTGAGGAAGTTCTCCTTCATTATTTGTTCAAATTTCTTGCTCTTCCTCTTGTCCTTCTGGTACCCCTATGATTCAGAAGTTGGAATGTTTAAAGTTGTCCCAGAAGTTCCTAATCCTCTCCTTGTTTTTCTGAATTCTTGTTTCTTCATTCTGTTCTGGTTGAATGTTTATTTCTTCCTTCAGTTCCAAACCGTTGATTTGAGTCCCAGTTTCCTTCCCTTCACTGTTGATTCCCTGTACACTTTCCTTCATTTGACCTTTCATAGCCTTCACTTCTTCCTCTGTTTTGCAACCATACTGAACCAATTCTGTGAGCATCCCAATTAGCAGTGTTTTGAGCTATGCATCTGATAGGTTGGCTATCTCTTCATCACTTAGTTGTATTTTTTCTGGAGTTTTGTTCTATTCTTTCATTTGGGCCATAATTTTTTTTGGTCTCGTAGTGCCTGTTACCTAGTAAGAGGTGGATTCTTAGGTATTCACTAGGGTGGGGCAACCCACATTGCATGGTGGTGCTGTGTGCAGGGGAGGGATCCGAGAGATAACAATGCCACTTGTTCAGCTCTTTGCTGGCTTTCAGTCACATCCTCTGCTACCCACAAGAAAGTTGGGCCTTTCTGATGCTGATTTCTGGGTAGGTGGGTTTTGGATACATCTCACCAGCAAACTCTCCTGTGAGGATGGGAGTTTCTCCCATATCAATCCCAACAGGTTTTTTTCAGTGAGACGTTTTGAGGCTTTATTTCCCCACCCTGGAACCCTGGGTTGCCCTGCCTGTCTTGCTCCCCAGTTGTTCCTCCCTGTATATCTGCACATAACTGTGGGACCAGCTGCTCCTCCAGCTGCTGCCTTGCTGTGAGTCCTGTCCACCTCAGCTGCCCATCTCCACCTCTCCTACCATCTGGATGAATATTTCTTCTTTAACTCCTTGGTTGTTGGACTTCCATACAGTTCTATTTTCTTTCAGTTCTGTTGTTTATTGTTTTTAAACTTTTGTTGCCCTTCTTTTGGTTGTGTGAGCAGGCACAGTGTGTCTACCTATGCCTCCATCTTGGCCGGAAGTTCCACACCCTGTGTTTCTGAGGTGTGGAAGGAGGGGAACAATGACTCCTGGTTTCAGCTAATAGTGTGAGAAATAAACTTAACCAAATATGAGGTAAATTTTTTAATGCATCTGAAAAGATTTATAAATCAAATAGCATTTTTTCATCCCTCTGCTTCTCAAAATTATCATGCATGCACCTGAGGGTTAAGCAAAGAAATCCATTAGACATCATAAAAATATAAAACACAGATTTAGAGATTTGTTCCTTCACTCTAATGAATATCTAATTCAAAATGCCTTTTTGTCTTCAAAGAGCCCTGAAGGCCCGGAAGGTTCTTACCTTTGTTATCTTTCTGTACTTTTAGCAGAAATATTACATTTTTCAAAAGAAGAAAAACATTATTTCCAGAGTTAAAACAGAGAAGGCTTCTAACTATTTAGGCATAAATTAACTCATAGTTACCAACACACCAAAGAGAAGAAGAGAGATTATTTCAAAATGAGCAGGTCCCTCTTATATATATTCAAATGTTAATTTCCAAATCAGCCTAGAATACACACAAATATATTTAAATTCTGCTGAAATGTCACCAAAGCCCCCATTTAACCAGTTAAATCATTCAATTCCTTCTCAAAGGAAGGAACAAGGCTGTCAGATGAGCCAACCTCAAGTAAAATGTCTAGATCCTCATGCAGGTAGACATTACCAGTTTCACATGACCTCTTTTACCAGAATGCCATTGCTTATCATTTATACATAAATTTACCTGAACTTAATTTAAATTTTAAAATGTTTTTCTCAGTGAGTTGCTGAGCTTTGTAATGAGGAGGAATAACAGGTATTCTCAGGACCTCCAAACACAGTTGAGCTATGGGTGCACTGCACAAAGGCACCTAGCCACTGTGATGAGTGGGGACAAAGCCAGTCCTCACTCTGATCACTAGTTAAGTCACCTGGCCCGGCCCAAAGCGCTTCAACCTTTTGGTAGTTAGCCCACCCTATAAAGAAGAGGCACTTTTTAAAATTCACCAGGCCTGAAGTAATTCACCTAAAAAACTGTAGTTCCTTTGTAATCCACCTGATGGAACTGTAGGTGCTAGCTCTGGCTCTGGACATCACACATCTGTATCCCACTCCCTTGCAGTGATCTATACACACCTGTAATAGAACCAGGCTTTTGTCTGCAGCTGTCCCTGGGTCCAGCCCTTCCCTGCTATTGTCTGTCAGCCTTTACCCTTGTTTTAAACTTTGGAGTTACAGTTCCATGTAGTACAAGTACAGGAACCATTTTTCTCATTCTTATTTTACTTAGAAATTATAGCACAAATATTTCCTGGAATACTCAATCCATGGCATACACACGTTGCTTTATAAAGTGCCTAATACAATTTCAGAGATGAAGAAAATGTGGCTTTATAGGCATAGACTCAGAATAATCTGGTGGCCAGATGAACACCAAAGAATCTCAGTATCAGTAAACTTAAAACTGAGTTTCTGTCTTACAGTATCATATGAAATGATGGACAGATTTTCATCAAGGTGAATGTTACGTTTGTGCTGGGTTTGATTTAAATAATAGGGCATGTGGCACATGGGGAATTCACCTTGGGGTCTACTGGAGAATCTCAAAGAGATAAATTGTTAGACTCTGGAGTTTTATGAGAGGCCTCTGTGATCCAGAGACACATGCCATATATTCAACATGCCACCAATAGCATGTGGACAGAAAGGGGCCATATACTAAAATTGACAAGCTCAGGGAAGGCCTGTGTGGCAGCCTTACAAACTCAGACCTAAACTAACCACATGGGATGGTCTGAAATGAAAACTTAGTAACTAAAAATATGTTGTGGCAGGTAGTCATGTCCTAGACCAGTATCTTCCCTGATGAAGGTCAATCTTCACCTTAACCAAGCCTGCCTATTGTCTTTTCTCATCTACCATAACATGCTTTTGGAATGGCAGGGTAATCCCCTTTGTCCACACCCCACAGGGCACAATCTCCCACCAAAGCAGGAGACCACAGGCCCCTCATTGTCATTGTTATGATACCCATTATTAAATGTTAACGATCCTGTACCCACAAATATAAAAGATGTGTCTATTCATTTTCCTTTTACCCAACCCCAGAGATTTCTCCACTTTGCTCTCTCTTGCCTCCCTAATCTACCACCAATAACTTTCAGGTAACCCCTTTAAGCCTGCCACTTCCTTTGATTGTAATGTATAAAATAAGGTACAAAACTGCCATTCTTGAGAGCTTTTTCTCAATCTGTTGAGATTTTGTTTCTCAACAATTGTCAGTTCAGCTCAAATAAACTCATAAAACTTCTTACAGGTTTGGACATTTCTTATGTCAACATGAGAAAGCCATGTTTTACACAGAAGCCTTAGTCTATTGTATTGACTCAGAAAATCTTCTTCTGTTTCCTTTTATGTAAAACATTCCTTCTAGCTTTGTTAAAGTATAAGTGATAAAACTGTATACATTTGAAGTATACAACATAATTTTTGATATATGCACACATTGTGAAATGGTTACCACAATCAAGCTAATTAACACAACCATCTCGTCATATAGGTACCTTATGTGTGTGCACAGTGGAAACACTTCAGATCTACTCTTTTGCCAATTTCATGTATACTATACAGTATTATGAACTATAGTCACCCTGCTGTACATTAGATCTCCAAGACTTAGTCATCTTGCATAACTGAAACTTTGTACTGTTTCACCAACTTCTCCCTGTTTCCTCACCCCAATCCCCTGGCAACCACAGTCTACTTTCTGCTTCTACAGGTTCAACTTTTTTGGATTCTACATATAAGTGAAACCATACAGTACATGTCTTTGTATCTGGCTTATTTCACTTAGCATAATGGTGTTCCAGGTTTATTCATATAGTTACAAATGACAGGATTTTTTTCTTTTTAAATATTAAATAATATTGCATTGTGTGTGTACTTGAGGAGACCAAAATTCTGCCACCCTGAGCTGCTTTCAGGGATATTGATTTTAAGCTGTATATTAAGGAATGAAAGATACATAAAGAAACCTTGATCCTCCCTGCTTTCTTGCCCAAGATATTCAGACAGAGAAACTGCTTCAGGAAGGCGATCTTAGGATGCTGCCTCAGCCTAATTTGAATTAAGTGTGGTAAACAAGAGGGCTTCAGTCAGGGACCTGTTAGCTAACTACCCCCACGTCCCATTGTTTCTAAGTCATCTAGCAAAAATTTTCCCACCATGTTTGTTATACTCTGCCTCAAATACCCATAAATCACTCATTCCCACTTCTGAAATCTAATATCATGTTCGCCCCCTTTTCCCTTTGTCCAAAATGTCTTATATGCCCAATGCTGCCTTGCTGTCTTTGAAATGTTCATGGATTTACCATGTCTATGTGAATTTCCCATGCACATGTATTAAACTTTCACTTTCTCCTGTTAGTTTGTTAATTTGGTGATTGGTTCAGCTACAAGAACCTAGAAGGTAGGAGAAAGAGTGTTAATATTTTTTAAGCCCCCACAGTATAAACCATGGTTTCTTTTTTTTAAAGATTTTATTTATTTATTTTTAGGCAAAGGGGAAGGGAGGGAAAAAGGGAAAGAAACATCAATGTGTGGTTGCCTCTCTCACATACCATACTGATGACCTGGCTGGCAGCCCAAGCACGTGCCTTGACTGGGAATTGAGCCGGTGACCCTTTGATTTGCAGGCTGGCGCTCAGTCCACTGAGCCACACCAGCCTGGACTGAACCACAGTTTCTTTATCCATTCATTCATTCATTCATGGACACTTAGCTTGTTTCCATGTCTTGGCTATTGTGAAGAATGCTGCAAAGAACATGGGATCCAGGTATCCCTTTGAGATGCCAACTTTATTCCCCTTGGCTATGTATGCAGAAGAGGGGTTGCTGGGTCATAAGGCAGTTCCATTTTTAATTTTTTGAGGATGCTTCATACTATTTTTTACAGTGGTTACACCAATTTGCAACCCCACCAACAGTGCACAAGGGAACCCTTTTCTCCACATTATCACTAGCACTTATTGTTTGTTGCTTTATTGATAATAGCCATTCTGACAGGTGTGAGGTGACTTCTCATTGCAGTTTTGAATTGTGTTTCCCTGATGACTAGTGATGCTGAGCATCTTTTCATATGTCTATTGGCCACCTGTATGTCCTCTTTTGGGAAATGTCTATGCAAGCCCTTGGGACAGCCACTCTTAACTGCTAACTTGGAGTTTAGCTGCATCTCATGTGCACAACTATATATTCTGGGAGAAGAGCAGCGAAGGCTCATGTATTAAACCATGTTTAACAATTCTCCAGGCAATTGCCCGAGAGATAGAGTGGGGAAATTGTACAAACAAGGGAAGGTTTGCCCTTATTTGTGTATGCTACCCTCAAGGGCCTGCAATTTAAAAAGAACATTTTAATCTAACTGACAACTTGTGTGGCATTTTCCTACACTGTTTGCAGGATGTTGATATTTCTTTAACAGCTACTGTTTTCTTATGCCACATGGTAGCTTTTCATTCATTCATTCAACAAATATTTATTGAACATCTATGTACCAGACACTGTTCTAAGTACTGAAAATATAGCAAGTTTAAAAAACAAGACAAAAATCCCTGCCTCAGAGAGCTTGCAATCTGCTTGGAGATGGAGAGTCAGACAATAAGCCAAAACATAAGTAAACTATGTAGTAATTCAGATGTGCTACAAGGAAAATTAAGCAGGAAAAAAAAAAAAAACCTGACAATGTCAGGAATGTGCTCTCATATAGGATGGCCAGCAAGGTGGCTAAGTGACACTAGAGAAAAGACCTAAATGAGGCGAGTGACTAAGCCACGAGGAAATGCAATGTGAGCACCTTGCATGCAGGGAGAAGGGCCATGGCAAAGACCTGAGTCAAGAGCATGTCTGTGGGTAGAGAGGGGCTGGAGGAGGCTGGAGTGGCAGAGAAAGGAAGGGAACTTCAGACAAATGGTGTGTGGAAGCCAGTGCTGAGCCTTGAAGAAAAAAAAATTTTAATATTTTATTTATTTATTTTTAGAAAGGGGGAGGGAGGGAGGGAGAAAGAGAGAGTGATACATCAATGTGCAGTTGCCTCTGTAGCTCTCCCTACTGGGAACCTGGCCTGCAACCCAGGCATGTACCCTGACTGGGAATCGAACCAGCGACCCCTAGGTTTGCAGGCTAGCACTCAATCCACTGAACCACACCAGCCAGAGATAGATTTTTAAGAACTTTAGTTTTTCCCTGCCCAGTGTGGCTCATGGGTTGGAGCATTTTCTGAAGACCACAGGGGCATGGGTTCAATTCCACATCTGGGCTCTTGCCTAGACTGTGGGTTTGATCCTCCAGTTGGGGCACATACAGAGGCAACCAATCGATGTTTCTCTTTTACATCAATGTTTCCATCCTTCCCTCTCTCTCTCCCATCCCCTCTCTAAAAAAGAAAAAAAAAATCAATAAGCATGTCCTCAGGTGAGGATAAAACAACTTTTTTTTTTAAAGAACTTCAGTTTTGACATTAACATGAAAGACCACTGGAAGGTTTTGGGCACAAGAATGTCATTTTTCTTTTTCACATGTCCCTGCAGCAAAATACTTCTTTGACCCTGTCACCATCTCTGTCTTGGAAAGGCTATGATGTGTTACTGGATGCTGAGAATTGTTTATTCTTCAATGTAAAGTTACCAGACTAAGTTTATTCTTACTCAAGACTGCATAGGACCTGGCTAATCAAGAACTCCAAAGTCCAAATTTTCCATATATGTCTTCTTTTATCTAATAGCTCAAATTGAAGTACAATTCATACACCACACAATTTACCCATTTAAAGTGTCCAAGCCCATGAATTTGTACTATATTCATAGAATTGTGCAACCACTAGCACATTCAATTTTATAATATCATCATCACCCCAAAAGGCAACATAGTATCCATTAGTAGTCCTGGCAATCACAAAGTTGCTTTCTGTCTTTGGGGTTCTGTACATTTAATGTAAATGAAATCATACAGTAGATGGCCTTTTGTGACTGGCTTTTCACATAACATAATGTTTTCAAGGCTCACCCATGCTGCAGCATGTGTCAGTATTTCATGCCATTGTACAGGTAGACTACATTTTGTTTATCCATCAGTTGATGGACATTTGTTTGGGTTATTTCCATCTTTTGACTGTTATAAATTATGCTCTGACTTACTTTTTTTTAAGGATCATTTGGTTGTTGTGTTGAAAATAGCCCTCAAGGGGCCCATCTGAGACAGGGAAAACAGCCAGGAGATTTTTGCAAGGATCCAGGTAAGAGCTTTGTGGCTCACACAAAGGTGAAGAAGTCAGAAATGGCCACGTTTTGATGTTCTGATGCATTTTTATATAATTTGCTTCCAATGTTTTCCTTTCTTCTTTTTATTTTCTAACCATCACTACAATGTTTTCACTGCATTTTTGCTGATAGATAACATGTTTAAAACCTTGATACAAACACCTACATTTATCTTTCTTGTGGGGACTGTGTTAGGTACTTAACAAAGTCTTAGCTCTTCCAGAGTTTTTGTGTAGGAAACAACCAAATAAAAATCTGCAAATCAAGAACTCTGCTGTGCTTCTATAACTTCACTGTTAAGATTTACCAGTCTCGGCCACTAAAATTATTTCATCAAATTCAATGAATAAATGGTCTTCAATTCTTTCCTAGCTCATATTTTTTCCAAGAATGTTGCTAACTATATTTCTGCAGCAACCTTCTTGTCCAAGATAACTAATTGAAATGTCACAAAGCATGGAATTTACAAAGCTTGTCTTCAGGGGAATGTACTTCTCCTTCACATGTAACATGACAACTTGAGTAAAACAATGTCATCAGGGCATTTTCTTTGCTATATTAAAATAGTGTTTGCATACATTGTTCAATAGTTTTAAGCTGTTGAACAACAATATATACAAGAAGCTGAGAGACTTATGTAACAGGTACTTGATCGACCTATATAACCCACTTCACTCCCTAAGAAAGGTGGCAGGGCTTAACCAAGAGGGCTTTATTCTTCTGCTGGACACCTACCTGAAGGGGTTGTCAGCAAGGTCAGGGGTAGGCTTCAGAAAGAACTGAAATTCCCTGCAAAATGAGCAGGTCAGGTTCTAGCAGGAAGGACAGCATACTTGAATGGGGTCATAGAGGACAGTTAAATGAAGTGATTATTAGTGAGGTATTGTTACAGGGTGCAGCCAAGGGGAGGACCACAAATGGGCATTTGAAGTGGGGTCCAGAGCTCAAGGTGTCCAGATTTTAGGATGTGCTGACACCACCCCCCACCGCCCCCCCCCCCGCCCCCGTGTAGGTTGGGGGAAGGGACAAATGGAGCAGGGCCTTTGAGAGCTGTTTCACATAGCAACAGCCTTGCAGCTACCCTCTGGCATGGTCATTTAACATACCTTTTGGCTGGTCACTTAAATATGCTAAATAGCTATGGCCATGCTCTAGGCCAGGGGGATGGAAAGGGACCTCCCCTCTAAGATGTGACTGGGGGGCAGGTCCCCCCGAGTTGCAGCACCTGCGTGGGAGCTTGGAGATGATTGGCTCCATGACATGGGGCCACACCTGCCCAGACTCACGATGGCAGTCCAGTAAAGCTGGAAGGATATGAGTTCTGGCATGTGAAGCCAAGTGTGGGAGGAGTCGGAAATGGGGCTGCAGAGGAAGATTGGCGCAGGGATTTAAACCCAGATGCGGCAGCCATTGAGAGAGAGAGAACTACACGTCATTAGCAGAGTGGAAACTCCCACAGCCCTGCGAGAGAGAATCACCATGAGACTTTAGATGAGAACCGCCACTCAGCTTTGACAGAGTGGCTACCCGCCGCCCCCTCCCATAGCCACTGGAGAGAAGCACGTGGTTTTGGCTGAGTGGGGACTCCCATGGCCCTGGGAGAGAGGACCACGTGCCTTTGCCAGAGTGGGGACCCCTGCAGCTTTAGAAGGGAGAACCACCACCTGGCTTTAGCAGAGATCCCGGCGACTCAGCTGAGGGTGCTGGGAACCCAGGGAGGTCTCCCAGTCGAGATGGAGACTAACTGGGAATAACCAGGGACTGCCTGAGCCATGGACTTCTATTTCCTTTCTTGAGATACGGTACTCTGGACTGGGCAAAGGGGGAAGGAAGGACTGTGTCTGTTTGTGGGTATTTTAAAGGGACTTCAGGATTTTTGATAAAGACATTAGGTCACTACTTTAAGTTTGTATAGCATTAAATAAACATTTCCTTTCCTTTTCACGAATCTCTGGCATTGAGAGATGTCTTTCCTCTGGTGGCGGACATAACAGACCTGGGGGCTTCTTTCAGTAATAGTGTATCATCCCAGGCCCCCCTTGTTTGTTCTGTAACAGTATGGGCAGGGTGAAGAGAAAACATAGAATATCAAGCACCCTGAAACTGTCACAGTAGGAAGCCCTTACCACCAGGTCTAAACTAAAGAAGAGAGAGGTTTCTGGAACTAGAAAAAGTCACCCACCAGGATCTGTGGCCTTCAAGGAGGAACACAAGCCCAAAGGCTGGCAGGAGGGGAGTCAGACCCTCCAATCTCCTGCTGGGCCTCCTTGGCCAGTCCCACTGGAAACCAGAAGCAGAAGAGCAAAGGGGAAAAGGAGATAGTGTTACAGAAATACAACAAGGGGGGCCTGGGATGATATATTATTATTGAAAGAAGGCCCCGGGTCCGTTATGTCCGCCACCAGAGGAAAGACGTCTCTCAATGCCAGAGATTTGTGAAAAGGAAAGGAATTGTTTACTTAATGCTATACAAACTTAAAGTAGTTACCTAATGTCTTTACCAAAATCCCAAAGTCCCTTAAAACACCCATAAACAGACACAGTCCTTCCTTCCTTCCCCCTTTGCCCAGTCCAGAGTACTGTATCTCAGGAAAGGAAATAGAAGTCCATGGCTCAGGCAGTCCTCTGGTTCTTCCCAGTTAGACCCTCCATCTCGACTGGGAGACCTCCCTGGGTTCCTGGCACCCTCGGCTGAGTCACCGGGATCTCTGCTAAAACCAGGTGGTGGTTCCCCCTTCTAAAGCTGCAGCGGGGGGGGAACCCCCCCCCCCCGCTCTGTCAAGGCCACATGGTTCTCCTTCTCTCAGAGCTGCGGGAGTCTTCACTCTGCTAAAGCTGTGTGGCTCTCTCTCCAATGGCCGTGATCCTCTCTGCACCTCCACGGCCACGTGGTTCTATCCTCTCAGGGCTGCGCATGGCTCTCCTCCTCAGGGCTGGGCATGGTTCTCCCCCAGTGGCTGCCGTGTCTTCTCTGCACCTCCACAACCACATGGTTCTCCTCCCTAAAGCAGCATGGCTCTCCTCCAGGGCTGCTGCGTGGTTCTCCCTCTCAGGGCTGCGCATGGCTCTCCTCCTCAGGGCTGCACATGGTTCTCTTCCTCAATGGCCGCCAAATCTGGGTTTTAAATCCCCATGGCCAATCTTCCTCTGCAGCCTCATTTCTGACTCCTCCCACACTCGGCTTCACATGCCAGAACTCGTATCCTTCCAGCTTTACTGGGCTGCCATCCTGAGTCTGGGCAGGTGTGGCCCCAAGTTCTGGAGCCAATCCTCTCTGAGCTCCCACGCAGGTGCTGTAGCACAGGGGACCCGCCCCCCCCCAGTTACATCTGGGTGGGGAAGTTACTTCCATTCCCCTGGCTTAGAGCTGATCACAGCTACTTAACATATCTATGCAACCAGTCAAAGGTTATAGACATGCCAAACGACCATGCCAGAGTTTAGCTGCAAGGCTGTTGCTATGCTAAACAGCTCTCAATGGCCCTGCTCCATTTGTCCCTTCCCCCAACCCACACCCTGGGGGGGGGGGGGGGGGGGGGGACATCCCAAAATCTCCTGGACACCTTAAGTTCTGGACCCCATTTCAAATGCCCATTTGGGGTCCCCCCTCTTGGCTGCACCCTGTAACAATAGGACAAATGGAAGGTATTCAAAACAAACAAAAAGCCAGGCAGCTTGATCTGAGCTTTAAATAAGTACAAAAGTCATTAAAATCTCCTGAGAAAGAGCAGATGCCATAGGCTCTCAGAAGCTGCTCTTCCAACCAGAATGGAAAAACCCCAAATAGCTTTTAAAACGAAGGTCTTCTCTGGAAGGGAAAAGGAATGTATGCCTGGCAGTCTGCTTAGGAGGATTAAAGTGCCCACCCTCCCCCACCCTGTTGTATCTGACCACAGCCTGAACCAAGGCAAACGTTGGAGCCCCTGGAAGAAGCTCTGACTGCCCAAAACTAGAGGTATTACTGGGAAGTGCAGTGTTCAGCCCTGGGGATAAGGCCTTTGAACATGCAGCAAGGACACTCACTGCAAGAGTGCCAGGCCTGGGGGACAGAGGGGGATGGGGTATGAAGATCTGTAAGCACATGTTTACAGGGATCAGCATCATTGCATATTGTTGTTTCATTTCTATAACCAAGCACTTGACAAACCCAGTGATCACAGTGACAGCATGGGGACAGTCACGCACTACACACCAAAAAACACCAAAGACCCTGGTATCTCTGCAAAGACCAGAGGCACCTTTACAAGAAATCACATGATGAGGTATCATGGGATGCTGCCTAGAAAATCCAATTTGATTAGAGCTAGTTGCTGTGTCAGCAAATCCAGAGTATCCAAGAGAACAAAAGAACCCTCCCCACTCCCTCCCAACCCTGCCCAGAGTTCTGCCCTGGGTGATGCTAAACCAGGAGGAAGAAAAGCAGAAGCCAAGGTTGCCCTCAGGGCACAGGAAGCATCAGGCTCAGCTGGAAAAGCAGACTTGGATACCTGGAGTCACTCAGGTATGACTCAGCCCCCTGAGGCCAAATTTCCAACAAGGAGGCCCCTGGAGGGGGACTGGGTACATATCTCTAAGAAAAGTCATCTCTAGAACAAGGCCATTGCTCAAGGCAAAAATCTGCAGCACTATTTTCCTATTTTATCATCTGTGTAAAGACAATTTTCAAAAACGGGGTCCTTGTAAACCATTACTTAGGTTCATCTGAGACAGATTCAGGGGAAATCTTGGGGCTGTTGGGGGCTTTTTAAGACCAAGATGTCCGTACCAATTAGTTATAGAGCAAATGGCACTTCATAATCAGCCAAACCCACAATAAAAAGCAATCTGTGGATGCCAAAAATTAAGAATAAGCAGGGAAGAGGAGTCATTCCATCTAGTTGTAGATATCAGAAATTTGTTCTTTACATACGAATGGTCCAGGGTACAATTGCAGGTATGGTTTGATCCAGGCTCCAAAAACTAGTACCAGATCTGGTTTTTCTCATACTATTTAACTCCATTCCTCTTTCAATTCTTAATTACATTCTTCATGCAGTTTCCCCTTTTACAATTTAAAGATGACTGGCCAGTTCATGTCCAGAAGGAGTAAGTTACCCCCACGCCCCTGCCATCCCCCAGCCTTTCCTTTAATGGTTGAATAAAAATCCTGGGCCTGGCTCTCATTGGCCCATCCATGAATCAATCACTGTGGCCTGAGGAATGGAATGTGCCAGTTGGTTTCAGTGAATTGGAGCCTAGACAAGGAGCCAAAAGTAGGATCAGTCCCACCTAAACCACATAACTAACAGTCCCAGAGGAATGTTTCCATTAAGGAGATTCACAGCATTGTGAGGAAGGAAGAACTGACGGCAAGTCACTATAAATGACAAATGCAAAAGATAAATAAACATACCAGGCCTCCCTTCCTACAAGAAGTGGAAGATCCTAGAAAGACTGAAAACAAATAGAATCCTCACCCAAGAAAACTGCTTCCCAGTATGGGGTTCATGGACATGGACATTTTTCCAGGCTAAGCTTGAATTCCAAAGCTTGTCTACTTCAACCAGAGATGGCTGCTTGTGTCTTGGCTCTTCCTTTCCTCTTGTTCTGTCAATTGATTTTCCATTACTACAACCCAAATTGACAGAAATGTAGCAGCTTAAGTAACACACATTTATTATCGCACAGTTCTGCAGGTCAGAAGTCTGAGCACAGCTAAGCTGGATCCTCTGCTCAGGGATCTGAGGTCTCATCTTCCAAAACTGATTGTTTTCAGACTTCAGTTCCTGTGATTGTATGACTGAGGTCTCTGTTTTCTTGATGGCTATCAGAGTCCACCTCCCTCTCACCTCCTAGAGTCCATCCTAGTCCTTGCTATGTGGCCCCTCCATGAACTCTCTCACACTCTGAATATCTCTGAGTTCAGGAAGGGCCTAGTTCCTTTAAAGGGTGTACCTGATTAGGTCAGGCTCACCCAGATAGCTACCTTTTGATTAAGTCAAAGTCCACCAATTAGCAACCTAATCATAGGAGTGACATTCCATTACCCCACAGGTTCTGCCTGCACTTCAGGGTGTGGAGATTTCACAGGGCATGCACATCGGGGAGTTTTGGGCCATCTCAGAATTCTACACACCACAGTTTAGCAACTTAACTGTAGTGGAACCAGCCCTTTCCTGTTTAGTCAGTGTCATTTTGGGCAGTATTCAGGGCAATCTCCTGGCCTAGGATTGGCTAACTGGTGTGCTCCTTTGTCCTGGCCACACTGGTCAGTTGAGAGATGGGCACCTGCCTCAAGTAAGCCAAATCAAAGCAAATTCAGGGACCTTGGCTGACATGAGCAGAAAAGACCAATTTCTCTCTCTCACAATATTGCTAAATTTATTAGGCTATACATCTAAAGCTGACAGTGTCCACCATAAAAGGAGAGCCCACCTAAAAAAGAAGCCAAACCTAAAAGAGGCAGAGGAAAGAGACAGGAGAGGGAAACCAACTCCTTGGAATGCTGTTGGAGCCCTTGGATCCAGCCCAGCCTGAATCCAGGACTTATCCTGGCTCCTGTCAGGGATATAAGTCAGGAAGGTACCAATATACCACCTACAGGTGACACAGAGGCACTCCTATAGATAACTGCTTACCCAGCTGGTATAAGGAACAAAAGGAAACCTGCCATTAGCAATGAGCATCACGGAGTGAGGATAAAGCCTCTCTCCATGTCTAGGGTACAGGGAAGTACCAGGAGACAAAATCTCAAGATAAATCTCCTACCATAATGTCCTCCAAGCTGAATTGATACAAGGACCGCTTTCAAGGAGGCAACAGGATGGGAAGTAAGGGAAGCCAGACAATATGTAAAGAATGTAAGACAGAACTCAGAAGAGTTCCAGGAGTCACTGGTCTTGGTGCTGGAGGGGGAGAGCTATAGAGGGCAAAGGTCCAGAAAGGTCCTGCCATGCCTCTGGCCAAGACCTCACCAAAATGCCATCTCAAATGGAACATGTGGTAGAAATCATGATGTTCACATTTCACAAATTTTCTGGAGTAAAGGCTACTTAACAAAGAAGGACCTGAGAGTAACCATAGGAAAAGAGTTCCCTGGGTTTTTTTGAAAATCAAAAAGACCCTCTGGCCATGGACAAAACAATGAGGGACGTGGACCAGTACTGAGACACCAGAGAAGGTTTCCAGAGCTTCTTTTTGCTAACTGCTGCACTCACCATCACGTGCAATGCGTATGTTGTAGTACACATGGAGCAGAAGGGAAAGAAGTAGGCGGCACTGAGCAATTACTTGTAACTTCATAAGAGTTTCCCCAGTGGGTTGCTTAAGGAATCTCTGCCCCAGAACTTCCCTGTGTAAGCATTTCGTGAGCAGATTGGGACCCTTAGAAAATGTACAAATAACATCCCAGCCCCATTCAACAATAGGAAGAGAAGCCAATTAAAGCCACATTAGCTTTTGATTTTTAGATTGTTTGTACCCTCTGGCCCTCAATAAACAATTTCTCTTCTAGTGCCTAATTTGGTGTGGATGAAGGCAAAGATCCTATGTGAGTTCCACCTTGTCCCACTTTCATTCTATTCAGAACCATGAGACAAAGCCCTATGGTGACCACAAGGCCCTGCCTGATCTGGCCCCCACCATCATCACTTCTCCAGCCTCATCTCCTGCCTCTCCCCACCTCACTCCCACTGCTTTGTCCCAGCCACCTGCCACTCTGACAGTCTGTAAACACCCTAACCTTTAACCCTGCCTCTGAGATTTTGTACTTGTTTGTCCTTCCGCCTGAGATGATGATGATAGGCATACATATAGATATAGATGGATACATAGATGATTGATTAGATAGATAGATAGATAGATGAAATAGATGGGATAGATGTAGATACACATGAACCACCCCCTGCCTCCCTCAAATCTTTGCTCAGTCATCCTCTTTTCTGTGAGGCTTCCCTTGATCACCTAATTTTTACTTAAAACTTGTTCTCTGCCCTCCTCACCACCACCACCTGAAGCTCCCAGTTCCTCCCTCCAGATTTAGCACCCTCTGATATGTGTGTGTGTGTATTACCTGCCTCCCCCAGTGCCCAGCAGAACTCGAGCTCCATGATGGCAGGGCTGTGTACTCTATCCATAGTGCCTAACACAGGGCTGGTAGAAGTAGGTTCTCAATAAGTTTTTGTTAAATGAATATATTCTGATCATATTTCCCCCAGCTTCCCTGGAGCTGAAGTTTCCCAGCATTTGCCTGATCAAAGATCCTACTGAGTTCAGTTTAGTGCAAGGAGAGAAGTGGTTTTACTCCTATATTGAACAAATATGTAACAAAAACCAACCATGACCCAGACTAATGGGTACTACTGAACAGTAGAAGCATGGCAGTGGACCTGACAGACAAGGCTCCTGCCCACAGCTGTTTATATTCTGATGGGGATACATGCTGGTGAGTTGCCATGTCTATTCCTCTAATCTCAAATCTTTCTTAGTGTGACAGGTCCTAGAGCTGGACTGGATAAGGTAGCAATCAGAGCCTCAGGTTTCCCATCCCAAGACCAGGGAGGACCATAGAGAAGTGCAGTGGGGAGTGGGGTTTCTGTAAGTCCGATATTGTAGGGAGCAGATGAAGATAAACTAGACCCCCAAGGGAGGGTAGTTCAGTCACTTCAAAGGGGCTTCTGGCCTCCAGTTGTGCAGAGGAGATGACCACGTACCTGGGGGAGAGTCATGGCTGTTTCCAGGGTGTTCTCTCCTAAGAATGGGCTGATGTGCTTACTACATGTGTGAAATCCTTCTGGGAGACTTCCAGCCCCCATCACACCAGGCTCAGTGTCCGAAGTGGTCCTGAAGGGGAGGCTTCAGCAAAAGGACCTAGCTGGGGAAATATTCAAAATAACCAGCAAGGCACAGGTCCTGAGCAATCATAACCATGCCCAGCACCCTGTAACCTACATGTAAGTGACTGTGATCTCTGCATCCATCCAGCTGGGGAAATGTAGAAGATGGACTCTGGGAATCCAACAGCAGGGTTGACATTGAAAGGCACCTGCCAGCGTGGCCCACTGCTTTCCAGTATGCAAAGGACTGTACATTTCAACCTGAGACCCTGAGGGTCCTGCAGGGCACAAACTAGGTTTGTCTTCTTGCCTGAGGCCATCACCAATTATACGTGCTGTGAGGCAGCTGGCCTCCTGCCAGAAGAAGAGGTGAAGGGATTTATAGAATCTTTTTAAATCGATTAAAGATTAAATAGAATCTTTTAAAGGAGGCTGCACAGTGCCAGATAAAAAAAAAAAGTCAGGATTCAAATTCTGCTGTCTGACAGGACTTCGACAAGAGTTCCTTAACCTCTCAGTCTCAGTCTCCTCACCTGGAACATGGGAATCATAGCAGCACCCACCTGGCAGGGTCGTGATAATGATGACGTGAGCTAATGGCACAGGTATAGCCCTCAGAACAGTGCCAGAGGCAGAGCTGACCCTCCAAAACAGAAGCCATGATCATTATCCAGGATGGGAGGGACAATCCAGGAAATATTCAAAAGCACATGAGGGGACGGGAAGATGAGACCCAAAACTGCATGTCAGTGGCAGCATGAAGTTTGCCTCAAAGAAGAGTTGTTTTTGTTGTCATTGCCGGGATAATCCAAAGGAATGGGATAATCAGAGGGAATACTGAATGAGATTGAGGGCCTTTCTGATCAAAATGAGCACAGACACATTCCCAGCCTCTCACATTCCCAGGGACACATTCCCAGCATCCCTCTCCAAGCAAATGGCCCAGCCCAGGTAAATGGGTGGCTGGTGTGATTTGTAACAAGATAAACAACTGGCTGGAGAAGCAACATTAGCACCATTTTCCCGCCATGAAAGAAAACCAAATCATAGCCTAAATGACATTGTTGCCAGTAGTAACGGTTCACAGACTCACAAGGAAAGCATTCCAGGGACCCACATATGGCAGGATAAGGTGTGGTGGTAAGATTTATTGTAGAAGCAAAATTAAAAGACTGTCCCAGGTTCAGTTCCACCCTGCAGTGAAAGAAGTCCAGCCTTGTTTTCACCAAGCCCAGAACAAAAGCCAGTGTCCAGAAATTCTGTGCTAGTGGTTCAGCCCGGTTCAGCCCAGTTCAGCCCGTTCCCATTTGGCTAGCCTAGTCTGTTCCTGGCTCCACTCCAGCAGATGCAGTGTTGCCATCTCCAGGCTCGTGCTGGGAGCTTAGCTTGTTTGTGCAGTTAGCACAGCTGCTGGGCTGCAGGCAGCTGCTGGGTCCTCGTGTAAGGGCCGGTGTTGGAGGGGGAGCGTGAGTGCTCAACCTTGTGAGGCTGATTATATTATCTCAAGCTCAAGAAGGACTGTTACAGAACACAACAAGGGGGGCCTGGGATGATATACTATTATTGAAAGAAGGCCCCGGGTCCGTTATGTCCGCCACCAGAGGAAAGACGTCTCTCAATGCCAGAGATTCGTGAAAAGGAAAGGAAACGTTTATTTAATGCTATACTAACTTAAAGTAGTGACCTAATGTCTTTACCAAAATCCCAAAGTCCCTTAAAACACCCATAAACAGACACAGTCCTTCCTTCCTTCCCCCTTTGCCCAGTCCAGAGTACCGTATCTCAGGAAAGGAAATAGAAGTCCATGGCTTAGGCAGTCATCTGGTTCTTCCCAGTAAGAACTCCATCTCGACTGGGAGACCTCCCTGGATTCCTGGCACCCTCGGCTGAGTCACCGGGATCTCTGCTAAAACCAGGTGGTGGTTCCCCCTTCTAAAGCTGTGAGGGTCCCCACTCTGCCAGGCCGAGTGGTTCCCTCTCTCTGGGATAAGGGAGTCTCCACTCTGCTAAAGACGCGTGGTTCTCTCCCTCAGGGCTGCCGCGTGGTTCTCCTCTCCAGGGCTGCACATGGCTCTTCTTCCTAAAGCAGCATGATTCTCTCCCTCAAATGGCCGCCAAATCTGGGTTTTTAAATCCCTGCGGCCAATCTTCCTCTGCAGCCTCATTTCCGACCCCTCCCACACTCGACTTCACATGCCAGAACTCGTATCCTTCCAGCTTTACTGGGCTGCCATTAGGAGTCTGGGCAGGCGTGGCCCCATGTCCTGGAGCCAATCCTCTCTGAGCTCCCACGCAGGCACTGTAACTCAGGGGACCCGCCCCCCCCCCTCAGTTACATCTAGGTGGGGAAGTTACTTCTGAGTGGGGAAGTTACTTCTGTTCCCCTGTCTTATAGCTGATCACAGCTACTTAACATATCTATGCAACCAGCCAAAGGCTATAGATATGTTAAATGACCAACCCAGAGGTTAGCTGCAAGGCTGTTGCTATGCAAAACAGCTCTCAATGGCCCTGCTTCATTTGTCCCTTCCCCCAACCCACACCCTGGGGTGGGGAATGCAGACATCCCAAAATCTCCTGGACACCTTGAGTTCTGGACCCCATTTCAAATGCCTATTTGGGCCCCCCTCTTGGCTGCACCCTGTAACAGGACCAGACACTTTTTCGAACTAACCAATTTCCTAATCCTTCACAGGTTCTGATGAGCCCTCTCTCTAACCAATTCATTACCTAGATCTCCTGGGTTCTGTGTCCCCTATCCAATCCGATCCTTTGCCCAGTCTAAACTGAGAGGCTTCTACCGTGGCCATCATGGCTCCCACTGCGCATGCCTCAAAGTGGAAGCACCACCCCTTGCGCCATCTTGGCTTCTACTGGGCATGCGCCCGGCAGAGGCCTTTCCTCTTCTCCTTCCCTCAACTATTGGCTACCAGGCCAGCAGTTCCTCAGGAAGATTGAGAAACTAGTCCTTTCTCCCTACACCAGGGAGGGAGGGGTGTTAACACCCTTGGCGGGGCAATGCTGTGATCCTCTAGGCAGTATGTGAAGTTGTAGCTTCTGAGTTTATTAGGCTTCCTAATGTCTGATTCCCTTTGCTCCCTTCCTTTATTACTATCTAGCTCCCTACACTAACAATACCTGCAATGCCACATCTTCCAAACCCCAGTCTCTTAATTTCTTGTCATAACCACCTGTGACATATGAGAAAATGCCAGTCTCTATAACACCTACCTCGCTACTTTTAAAAATCCACCCACCTCTTAGGGAACATTGGAGAGTTTGGAAACTCAAGCAGGTTTTCTTCTTACCGCCAGGTGTGCGCAGGAGGAGAACCCAGGATGCCTGACTTGCTACGTACGGAATGCTGTGAAACAACTTTGATGGCTGTCTTTAAGAAGGCACAACACATGGGAGGTGGCAAAGCACCACTGCTGTCGCCCCTTCCTGAGTTTTGTTTCCCTGAGCCGAAGGCCAAGAGTGTCCTGCAAATTTCCAGAAGTAACTCTATCCCAGCCTCCAAAAGGATTGGGCCAGTGGGCTGTGTCTGCTCTGCTGTGCCATAATCACATGGGTGACTAACTTCCACAATGTATTTTCTTTTATTTCAACCCATCCCCAAAGCCCAGAGCAACTTGAAACAGAAAGAGCCACCATGTCCACCAAAAAAGGAATTTTGGGAAAGCTTCACTGATAACAGCCATCCATTCAGCTGACTCCTAGTGAAATGGAAGGTGTCTGGAAAATGTGTTTAAAAACTGATTTAATGTTGAGCCATGTTAAATGTTTTAATTCCCAAGCAATGAAATGCCCACCAGTACATCAATTAGTCCCAGCAATCAGGCAGGAATATTGGCTTCCTGTGACGGATTCATTTATTTCAGCTCTGCTACATGTCTAAGAAGAAATCCAATGTAGCCTGTAGCTCTGAGGAAGGGAAATTAAGGCAGAGTAGAAACCATCAGTAGAAACCTGGGTAAAGTGATGCTTTTGCCTGAACCCATTGCTCTGGCCTCTCTCTGAAGAAAGGGCAGTAGCTTGTATGCAAGGTCCTCATACAGTTGACAGAACCACCCACCCCCCTTCCTGAACAGCTTCTGTCTCTAGGCTGGAAAACAAGAGAGGTTGAAACGGAGCAGAGGATGTGTCTCAGCTGTGTGCACAAGGCAGCTTAAGAACTTGCAAGATGATTGTTCATAATTTTTCTTCTTTTTCGTGACTTTTCAGTTTCAAGGCCCTGGTCTCCTGGCTCTGGTCTCAGGTCAAGGTCTTCAGCCAGCAGCTTCGGCACTGGAGGGTGATGTGTGCTGGCCACTCACCGCATGAGCTGGGGCACTAGAACCAGCAACAGGCAGCCAGGCCAAAGACTCAGGGGAATGGAGACTCCTGAAAGGAAGCACAAGAAAGTACACAGGGGGGTCTCCACAGCCGGTGAGGATGGATACATTTTATCCAACTCCCTGGGTTGGCCCCCTCTGGAGCCACTCATTTGACCTGCCAAATCTTGCTGTGCTCTCTTAGGTGGGAGTGATGACCCCAAATAAGAGGTTGGGGTGGTGAGAATTAACTAAGATTGTGGGAATCAGCAGTACCAGAGCTGCCTCCATCAAATGAGTCACCTGGGGAGCTGGTTAAAATCGAGTTCCAGGATCCTCCCCTACAGATTCAGATTCAGCAGGTCTGGGACAGGCCCAGGAATCTGAATTTTAAGCATCGATCCCAGGTGATTCCAATTATAGAGTATGTTTATGAAACAAAAGATTAAAGTCCTGGCCCACAGAAGGGTCCACCCACTGTCAGCCTGCTCAGGCCTGAGGGATGAATGGAGAGAGAAAGGCATCTAGGGTTGTTCCTAGCTGAGGACTTACGGGAACACCTTTTTAAGGTGCCCTAGCTACTTTCTGACCCTACTGGTTTAAGGGAAAATTGGCACTGCCCCTCCGCTTCTCTGCAAGGGATGTGGCAATATCCCTTAGTATTACAAATGCACAAACCCTCTGCCCTGTCTATCCCACTCGAAGAGTTTATCCTGCAGAAAACTTGAACAGATGCTGCCATGTTCTTTGTAACAGTGAAAAACAAAAACAGAAACTGATGTGTCTATCTACAGAGATCTAGTTAAATAAAGTTATGGCAGCCAGAAAGCCATCAGTAGAACAGCTCTATGTACAGACATGGAACAGTCTCCAACATTCTCCTTACATTGTTAGGTAAAAAATGCAAGACCTAGAATGAAGTATATAATAAGCTTCTATCAAAGTGCAGAGATAATCTAGAAATATCTCTGGGTAAACCGCACAAGAGGCTGGTAACACTGACTGCCTCTGGAGAAGGGAACTAGGTGACTTGGGGGCAGGGGACCAAGGGAGATGTCACTGCATCCCTTTTCAGACCTTACATGTTGTGAACCATGTATGTTATCTATTGTGTGTATTATACACACTACAACATTTAAAAATAATTTCCAAATATATACACAATATATTTTAATGAAGAGATTTTGTGGGGATTTGCATGTGTATGTTTTATCCTCACCAGAGGACATTTTTTTCATTGCTTTTAGAGAAAGAGGAAGGAAAAAAGAGAAACATTCATGCAAGAGAGAAGCATCAACAGGTTGCCTCCTGTACACACCCAGGCCAGAGAACAAACCCCCAACCTAGGTACATGCCCTGACTGGAAATTTAATCTGCAACCCTTATATTATAGGTTGACGCTCTAACCAACTAAACCACACCAGACAGTGCTAATGAAAAAATTTTAAAATAATCACAGTAAATCAAAAGGCATGACTCCTGTTTATTAGTACCATCTCTGGTCACTGGTAGCAGCAGAAATTGGGGGTCCTCTAATTTGCCATCTCAAACCGAAGGCTAGTGTGGACAAAAAGGGGCCACATACTAAATCTGATAAGCTCAAGGGAGGCCTGCATGGTGGGCTTACAAACTCAGAGACCAAAGTAACCACATAGGATGGTCTGAAATTAAAACCTCCTAACTAAAAGCAGTTCAGCACAGGTAGTCGTGTCCTAGGCTATTATCTTCCTTGGCAAAGGTCAGTCTTTACCTTAACTGAGCCTGTCTATTGTCTTTTTGCATCTAGGATAACATACCTTTGGAATATCAAAGTAATTTCTTTTTTCTAGGCCCCTCAAAGCACAACCATCACACCCAAAGAGACCACAAAATACCTCATTGTTATTATTATTATGTTGATTATTCACTGTTAACTATTCTATAACCACAAGTGTAAAAGAAAAGTATGTGTTGCTCTGGCAGGTGTGGCTCAGCTGGTTGGAGCAGTCTCCTGTAACTAAAAGGTTGCAGGTTCGATTCCATGTGAGGATCCATGCTTCGGTTGCAGGTCTGATCCCTGGTCCAGGTGTGTATGATCCCTGGTCCAGACGTGTAGGGGAAGTGGCCATTGATACTTCTCTCTCTCCCTTACTCTCTCTCTCTAAAAACAATAAAAAAAATATCCTTGGGTGAGGATAAAAAAATTAAAAGAAGTAGGTGTCTATCTGTTTTAGTCTTTATGTAATCTCAGAAATTTCCCCACTTTGCTTTCTCCTGCCTCCCTAATCTACCACCAATGAATTTCATGTAACCCCCTTACGTCTTCTCCTTGATGTATAATAAGGTGCAAAACTGCCATTCTCTGGAGCATTTTCTCAATTTGTTGAGATTTTGCTTCCCAGCAGTTGTCATCAGCTGGGCTCAAATAAGCTCATAAAAGTTCTCTACAGGTTTGAACATTTCTTACATTGGCACTGTTAAAGGTATAGTGGAGGTTTAAATACCAAGTTCTCTTTGTTCTCTGGGTATTTACTCACACTGTTCCCTCTACCTCAGACACCCTCCTGTGTCCTTTGGAACACCTGGCTGAGTCCATCTTCTCCCCACCTTGGGTGGAGTTTAGACATCACTGTCTTTGAGAGACTTCCCAGGCAACTGCCCAGTTCCCCCTGAGCCTAGGTCAGCTACGGCTCCCATGTCCCCTCAGTGCTGTTTTCCCATCATAGCACCTGTCATACTGCCTCAGGATCACCTGGATATGTATTCTCCCCTTGCCCCTATACTCAGTGAGGATGGAGGACAATTGTGGTTTGTTCACAACTGTCTCCCCACATCTTAGCCCAAAGATGCTGTTCACTAAAGACAGAAGGAATCACAAAGAAGTGTGAGAGTCAGGGAAAAGGAGGGGAGGAGTAAGAAAGGCAAGGAGGAAAAAGGGGGAGGAAAACCACATATCCCTATGCCCTTCTTAGCTCCACCCTCAGTCATCTCACCTCCCTGGCTTCTTTCCTTCCCTGCTCTTACCAGCTACGAAATCATCTTGTTCATTCACAAGACAGCTGGGCCTGTCTTGCTCACCTCTTTGTTCCCAGCCCCTACAGCAGGCCTGGCACATAGTAGGTGTCTAATATATATTGGTTAGATTTATTAATTAACACTGCACAGTGAGAAGGAAGGAGGAGGCAAAAAAGAATCAGTGAAATGAATTTAGTCCTGAGAGACTGATACAATAGGTTCTGGGTGGGGCCTGCAAAACTGGAGGTTTTTAAAGGGCCCCCAGGTGACTTTTAAGTGCAGCCAGAGTTGAGAGCCATGTATACATGTTTAGTAAAGTCTTTGGATTTTTCTCTGAAGACAGAATTCCATTGACTGTCAGAGACCCCAACTTGAATCTTAGGAATCTTCCTACACCAGGCGCAGCAAAGCAGACCAACCGATAGGAATGCAAGATGGGTAATGGTGGATGGGCAGGGAGGTTTCTTGCTCACCTGGAGAATGGGAGGAGGGGGTCCACATGGGGCTGGCGCTGGGGGGCACATCTAGCCAAAAACGCATCTTGGCGCCATCTAGTGCCCACTGGAGGCTCTGCAGTTGCGGCACGCTGAGCTGGCCGCGCTGGGCCGGGGTCACAGCCGCGGCATTCTGGGGACCCAAGGCGGCAATCTGATCCGCTGAGAGCTCCTGCAGGGGCAAAGGGGCAGCGCCATCATATACCATTTTATTATTCTCATCTTTATAGTTTCTCCTTAAAAGTCAGATCGTATTTTGGTAGCGATATTTTGGTATTTTCGCTACCAAAATAAATTTATTTTTTAAATGGAAATTTCCAAAAATGGAAAACCAGGTTGACTTGCCATCAGTAACCATTAAAAACAAGCCAAAAGAAATAAAAACAGCAGGGCTGACAGGTGTGGCTCAGCGGGTTGAGCATCCTCCTGCAAACAAAAAGGTCTCGGTTAGGTCTTGGTCAGGGCACATGCCTGGGTTGCGGGCCAGGTTCCTATTTGGGAGCCTGTGAGAGACAACCTATCTTGAGGTTTCTCTCTGGCATCCTTGTTTCTTTCTTTCTCCCTCCCTTCCCCCCTCTCTAAAAATAATAAATAAAATCTTTAAAAAAATGAAAACATTATAGAATTCTAGCTAGATTTGTTCACTAACAACAGCTGAACCTGAGGCCTTTAAAAAAAAAGGGGAGATTTAAATGTGTCACAGAGATGTTGAAGACATTTTAGCTCCAAACTGAGACATTGAGACCTCCTCTTTAAGCAACCAGTATTAAAGGAAAGTTGAAACAGGAGTCCATGACTTCTCACTGTGTGAGTTAATGTTGCTCAATGCCTCCTAAATGCTTCTGATGTGGAAGAGAAAATGCACACTTAAAGGCCACAGAGCTGAATCTGTCTGTGTTTCAGCTCTGCTACACCGAAGTGATGTGATATTGGGCAAGCTACATAACCTCTCCCAGCTTTTGGACAAGATATGGGATGGCATAGAGGACTCATCTCCTACGCACATTCTGATGTTTTGGTATGAGTGCCAAAGCACCATGAGTCCTCAGAGGAGGGAGATAGTGGGATCTATTAGTGATGTTTGCCCTGGTGATGTTTCCCACTGGAAGTGGGAAATTCCTTGGTGCACACTGTCTTTGAGGACCCTAAACAAGAGGCTTCTGGAATCGCTTCAGTCAGAGGTCTTGGTGAATAGTTCCAGTGGGTCTGGAACGAAATGGGATGGCAGGATTCTGCATTTGTGGGAAGGCCTTTAAAGTTATCTGGTTTGTTTTCTAAGGGCCCAAAAGATTCTGAGAAAGGAAGTCAGAATCTATCACCTCTTCTTCTTCTCCTTCACCCTCTTTCCTGCCTAGGGAGATGTGTTCCTGGATGCATGTAGACTCTTTCCTGCTCACTCCAGGACAAAGCTCAAGCTCCTCCTGAATGTGGCAATGAGGCCTCTGCCCTGGGCCCTGCCCATCTCTCCAGCCACTTCCCCCAGCACTCTTCACTCAGGAGAATGACCAGCTACATGTGCAGCACCCCTGAGTCAGCACTTCTGCCAAGCTCTTCCTTCTGTCTGGACAGTGTTCCTCCCTCTCCACCTCTCCTGCAAGATTCAGCATCATCTCCTTTCTCTCACTGTCCTGCACCCCACATGCACAGTGTAGGTGTTCTTCTGGCTTCCACCTTCCACCTACCATTAACAAATCTATAATAAAAATTATCTATTTTTCTAATGTTACTGACTTGTCACCCACAAGGCAGATTGAATCTCTAGGCCTACTGCACTATATTTTAAAAAGCAAATTCAAAGTTGTTGCCAACATTTAATTATCAGGAGATTTCACAGTGAAAATGGAGACTTCTGACTTCTTCTTTTTTAAAATGGTTTTATTCATTTATTTTTAGAGAGGGGAAGAGAAGGAGAAAGAGAGGGAGCAAAACATCAATGTGTGGTTGCCTCTCATGCACCCCCAACTGGGGACCTGGCATATGTCCTGACTGGAAATCGAACCAGCAATCCTGCACTCAATCCACTGAGCCACACTAGCTAGGGCTTCTTCTTCTTAAAAAAAAAAAAAAAAAAAAGGAAGATCCAACAACCCTGGGCCCACATTGTCACATTATACTGATGTATGTGCCAGACATGAGAAGTAGCCCTGGCAGGGGTTCAGTTAATTGAAACATCATCCTATACACCAAAGGGTTGAAGGTTTGATCCCCTGGCTGAGGCACATAGGGGAGGCAACCAATTGATGTTTCTCAAACCAATCTCTCTCTACTCTCCCCACCCCACTTCCACTTTCTTTAAAATCAATAAACATATCCTCAGGTGAGGATTAAAAAATAAAAAATAAATAGAGAAGAAGCCTCCCCATCTAGATAGGACTCTCCGGTTTACTTCCACCCCTACCCAGCTCACTGCACTCCTTTAGTTTATCTTCCAGGCCCCTGAAGACACTGTTAGACCCCTTCCCTGCTGCATGCCCAGGTGTACGTAGCCTTCAGCCTACCACATGTAGGTGGTCAATAGGAATTTCTGGAATAAGTGCTGCAGCAAGGAAGCAGCCACAAACTGTACTCCAAACAAGACTATAAGGAAGTGCTCAGCAATGTGCCAGCATTCAGAACCAAGCTGCCTGTCGCCAGAGGGGAAGCTCAATGGCCTTCAGGACTATTTATTCTTCAAAGGAACTACTGTGCCTGCTCTGTGCTGGGAACTGTCCTGTGTGTCTTGAAATAAATCAATGATGTGACATCATGGGAGTCTGTCTAAGCTCATTTGTGTGTCTTATCCAGTTGTGGCAGACAGGATGTGTTCTTGACTTACACAGCAAGCAAGAACACTAGTGTCAGTCCCCATCAGAGCAGGCTGTCCCAGACAAACACTCCTCTAATCTTGCACATGGATGGGAAGCAAGGACCCCTTCCTTGCACTGGATACCCTGCTTCCTTAACTTCAGTTGATCCAATTCCACTCTCACAATTTTTTCCATAGTAGCTTGTCACCTGTCCTGCTGTGGTTTTTAAAATATTTTTCTTTAAATCAATTCAAGTGTTTTTGCTGAAAAATATTTTGAAAGTTAATATCCAGGTCCACAATTCCCCATCTGCAATTCTGAAGTCCAAAAAGAGTCTGCAAATGGAAAGCTGTTTCTAAAGTTTAAGACAAACTTATTTGTTAGCAAAACTTGACCTGAACTGATGTGAAACCATTTATAGTCTCTATTTATTTCAGTTAGTGAGACTTGTCACCAGTTTCTTAGAAGAAACATTAATGTGTTTGCTTACAGGAACTTCCCAAGACACAGCCATACTGTGCAGTCACATAGTGATCTTTCTAAAATCTAGAAAATTCTAAATTCTGAAATATAGCTGTCCCCGAGGGTTTGGGATAAGGGAATATAAACTTGTCATACCATCATAAATAGAAATTAGTGCCACTCACTATGAAAAGAATGCAACCACAAAAATAAATACAATTAAAACATAAGTTAAAATTTTAAGAAAAACTCTTTAAAAATCCTGAAAGTATCTTGTGACTTGTCCATTGCCAGCATACAGCTCTCCTCTGGTACTGTGAGCAGAAGCCCAGTTGTGCCCCTAGAATACAAGGCCTTCCATCTGCTTCCTGCTGTGATATGAAATGGGGTCAAGCTTCAATTCTCCTTCAGGAAATGAGGACCTACTTTGAATATTTCATCAGGAAGGCATCTGATTGCTGATGGTTGGAAATATGGCATCAAATCCTTGTCAAGCACTCGGAGCTCTTCCTTAGTTAATCCAGCTGGGGAGAAAAAGGAAACATGAGGGTTTAGTTCAAACCAGCAGAACTCTACTTATTTTATTAATGATGCTGCAGAATGCACAGATCTGCATGCTTGAGGTGAACATAATTCCTTACAGAAGGCCCTGAAAATCACACTAGGAACTGAGTTCCCTAATCAACTCAAAAGAAAAATGTGGGTCGCATTAGCCCTGATTGGTCTCCTACAATAAAATGTATACCCAGAAGGTGCATTTTCATATCGTGTACAAACCAATTTAGGAGCCAATTCAATCACATTTTAAATCACTTTCGTGTGCACAAAACCACCAAGAGAGCTTATTCAAATGGCAGATTTGCAACCCCACCATCTGCAACTTCGTGTGCTGAAATCTAAGTTTTACTGTAACTATACAGATGTTTGCTACACACGACCAAGGATTTTTTTCTCTGTTCCCAGATTTAGCATCAGAAAAAGAGAGAAAGCTATGTGTAAGGTGCTTCTTACCTGCAATGGTTCCAAGTTCCTGCAAGACAGAGCCAGACCATTCTGTGGGATCCCCAAACACAACTTCTGCCTTCTTCTTGAACTCTGCCAAGACATGGGTGCTGCAGAGTAGGTGCCCGATTCTGGCAATGACCACCCTGGTTAAGGGGTAGGAATATACTGTGAGCCTGGAAGACTCTCTAGCCAAAAACGGTGTGCAGAAGTTAGGTCAGCTCAACATCAAAGAAACATCCAGCCAAGCCCACTCCCTGTTTTAGATCAGAAGGTGGCCAAGCATCAGAAGCAGAGGACATCTTGCTGAAGAAACAACCCACAGATCACTTTGCCATTTTGCACACTAGCATTTTGGTTACCTGAATTCTGAGATCTTTATACGTGAGATTTCAGTAAGATTCATGTCACATAGGGTTGCACCAAGTCCTACCAAGTGGAAGCTCTTCAGATCCTGGATGCGATAGCCTGAATCCTCCAGGAATCCTTGCAGGATGGATTTAGCCTATGAAAATAAGGAAGATTAGGAGATGAACTCTCTAGGGATGATTGAGACCACAAAGCCTGAGGGGATAATTCAGCGGCCTCCTAACTGATACCCTATTCCACTCCTCCACACACGTTCCCCATTCCAAACCACTGTAGCCACTGCATTCTGGCTAATCTCCGAGTCTGTGCTCTGACCAGAGAGGTATCTTTAGACAGTGCAGCTCTTGTAGCTTTCACCAACATTAAATGAAGAGTATCTTGTGTCTATGTCTGCTGGCTCATTTCCTTCAGTACTCATGATCTTCAGACAGCTTGGATAGTTAAGTCCTTCTGCATCAAGATTCAAACTTTTCCAGCATCTGCTTCCACAACTTTCTGACAGAACCGTGTAATTTTCTGCTTTTGTGCCTTTGCTCAAATCAGTCATTCCATCTGAAATGCCATGTCTTCATTCCCACTGTTAAAATTCAACCATCCTTTTATTTTGCGGGTTCAAGTCCAATGTCACCTTCTTCATTAAGTCTTTACTGACTATCTCTGCCAGAATGAATTTTTCTTTCTCTAAGATCCTACAGAAAAGTTTTGAACTTCCAGCCAAGATGGAGGTATAGGTAGATACACTGTGCCTCCTTGCACAACCAAAAGAAGGACAACAACAAATTTAAAAATAATAAACAACCAGAACTGACAGAAAATTGAACTATATAGAAGTCTGACATCAAAGGAGTTAAAGAATAAACATTCATGCAGACCGTTAGGAGGAGCAGAGATGGGCAGCTGGGCAGAGAGGACTCATGGCAGAGTGGTGCCTGGAGGACCAGGCAGTCACACATTTGCATGTGAATAAACCAGGAGGAACAACTGGAGAGAGAGACAGACCACACTTTAGAACCTAGGAACCCAGGGTTCCAGTGTGCGGAAATAAAGCCTCAAACCTCTACTGAAAAACCTGTGGGGGTTAATGTGGCGGGAGAAACTCCCAGCCTCACAGGAGAGTTCATTGGAGAGACCCACAGGGTCCTAGAATGTACACAAAACCACTCACCCTGGAATCAGCACCAGAAGGGCCCAATTTGCTTGTGGGTAGCAGAGGAAATGACTGAAAGCCAGCTGAGAGCTCAGCAAGCAGCACTGTTACCTCTCAAACTCCTACCCCACATACAGTGCCACAATGCAGTGACATGGGTTCCCCTGCCCTAGTGAATACCTCAGGCTCCGTCCTGTACTATGTAACAGGTACACTGAGACAAAAAACAATGGCCCAAATGAAAGAACAGATCAAAACTCCAGAAAAAAATACAACTAAGTGACTGAGATAACCAATGTATGAGATGCACAGTTTAAAACACTAGTAATCAGGATGCTCACAGAATTTGTTCAGTATGGTTGCAAAATATGAGGAAACAGTGAATGTTATGAAAAGTCAAACAAAGGAAAATGTTCAGGGAACTAACAGTGAATGGAAGGAAACTGGGACTCAAATTAATGTTTTGGACCAGAAGGAAAAATACACATTCAACCAGAACAGAATGAAGAAACAAGAATTCAAAAAAATGAAGAGAGGCTTAGGAAACTCCAGGACTACTTTAAACATTCCAACATCTGAATCATAGGGGTGCCAGAAGGGGAAGAGGAAGAGCATAAAATTGAAAACTTGTTTGAACAAATAATGAAGGAGAACTTCCCCATTCTAGCAAAGGAAATAGACTTCCAGGAAGCCCAGGAAGCTCAGAGAGACCCAAAGAAGTTAGACCCAAGGAAGCACACACCAAAGCACATCATAATTGCATTACCCAAGATTAAAGATAAGGAGAGAATCTGAAAAGCAGCAAGACAAAAGGGGACAATTACCTGCAGAAGGATTCCCATAAGACTATCAGCTAATTTCTCAAAAGAAACCCTGAAGGCAAGAAGGGGCTGCAAAGAAGTATTCCAAGTCATGAAAGGCAAGGACCTACATCCAAGATTACCCTATCCAGCAAAGCTATTATTTAGAATGGAAGGGCAGATAAAGTGCTTCTCAGATAAGGTCAAGTTAAAGATTTTCATCAGTACCAAGCCCTTATTATATGTAATGTCAAAGGGACTTATTTTTTAAAAAAGAAGATGATCAAAATATGAACAGTAAAATGGCAACAAACTCACAACTATCATCAGTCAAACCTAAAAAAAAACTAAGCAAACAATTAGAACAGGAATAGAATCACAGAAATGGAGATCACATCAGTGGGGTAGGAGAGTAGGGAAATAAGGAAAAGGTATAGACAATAAGTAGCACAACTGATAGGTGCAAAATAGACAGGGGAGTGATTAAGAATAGTGTAGGAAATGGAGAAGCCAAAGAACTTATATGTACGACCCAGATTTGATATGTACGACCCAGATATGGACTTGAACTCAGAGCTGGGGGATGTGGGTGGTAGAGAGTGTGCAGGGTGGAGGGGAAATAAAGGGGGTGGGGATGGAACAACTGTAATAGCATAATTGATAAAATATATTTTTAAAATATCCTACAGAAATATGTTTTCCCATTACACTTCCATTCCAGAGAGCAGTACATCAAATGCTTTGGCGTTGAAAACCACACAGGATCTCTTCAATGAAGAGATATAAGGGGGCTGATGTGTAGGGCTCCTGAAACTAGCACAGTGGCCATTCATTATTCATGACTTTCCTGGAGAGCATTCTCAGGTCCAGGGGTGATTCTATGGCCTGGTCCTGACTAATCAAGTCATCTCTTAGTCTGACCGCAGTAATGATCCTAGACTAGACATGTGGTCCGGTCAAAACCTACCAGGACTTTAGCTGGAATACTTAGGAAAGCCAAGCCTTCTTTACACCAGAGTGAACCTGGGAAGGATAAACACCTGAATTTGCTAGAACTACCACATGGAAAAAGCTTGCCTCTGAATAAAGCCAACAAAGTGAAAGCTGGGTCAAAAATGGTGGGAGACAGAATCCCACCATTTGTTGAAGGTCCTGGATCTAGCCACACCTGAACTCTACACTTGAACTCTTTAGCTATGGGAATCAATAAATTCCTTTTCTTCCTCAAGAAAAGCCACTTTGAGTTGGGTTTTCTGCCACTTGTAACTAAATGAGCCCTGTTGTATTTGATCTTATGTTGCACCTGAGAAAGGATCCAAGTCAATCCATTGTATGATAAAGTCTGGCTCCCTCAGTGATTATGATGGCAGATGCAAAAGATTACTAGAGGATAAGAGCTCACAAGGCAAAGGTGGGGAGGAGACAGCCAAGGATGGACATTTCTTTAATGAGAGTGATGATCACAGGGACATAGTGAACTTCCCATCTTCCTTTGACACCAGCCCATCCCCATCACACAAATAACACCATTACAGTGTTGAGAGAAAGTTTTGGCAAAGATTGTGATGTGTTAAAAAAAATTGTGCTTATGTGGCAATGGGATTCTACTTTTCATGTGGCTGGTGCTTTCCCATTTCTCTGGTCTGTTTAAATGTTACCTCTTCAAAGGTTGCCTAGATTCCTTCATCTCAAGTAGCCCCTTCCATACTAGTTCCATGAGCACCTTGCCTACTTTATGCTTATCACACATTGCAATTAAAATTTTTTTACCTTAACCATTCCTTTCTTGCCTGTATCACCAAGTAGAATCCCCAAAGACACACACCGTATCCACCTAGTTCACTATTGTATCCTCAGCACCTAGCACAATGCCTGGCACACAGTAGAGAGTCACTAAGTACTTTACAAATGAAGAATGAATGAACAGCTGCATGAGTGATCTATAGAAGTTGTAGAAGTACATGGAGGAGAGCAGGAGTACATGGTAGGCAACATGTACTCCTTTACAATGACATCCAATTGCTGCTTTCATACACTGGATTTGCTTTGGGGAGATTTCCCATGTTTCTGCAAATCATATTGGTCAGTGTCTTCAGAAAGCTGCCCTTAATGATTACCAAGCTCACAGGTTCCACAGAGGAATTTCAGTAACACCACACTCAGACTTCAATGTTTTTGGCACTTAATATGCACTGAAAATAATAGCTAATAATACTGAACGCCTACTTTCTGCCAGCACTTCAAATGTACCACCCTGTCTAGTCATCACAACTACCATATGGAGTATTAATAGCATCCCTATTTCACAGATGAGGAAGCTGAGGCACAAAGAGGTTAAGAAACAAAGCCAAGGTTACATAGCTAGTAAGCAATGGTCCTAGAATTAAAACTCAAGCAGTCTGACTCCATAGCCTGTGTTCTTAGCCAGTGAAGACACTCAAGTTGGAGAAAAGATGGAAATGAACTCTTTTTATTAAGTCTTCACAATCAGGTTTCACTAGTTGATTCATAGCAATATGTGCTTCCCCAGATACCAGGCATGCCTATTTTAAAATGAAAGTGCAAAAATAAAATTCAAATAAAATTACTTTGAAGATGAGGTATTTTTTCTTTATTTTTATGTTGACACTATTATAAATGTCTCAATTTTCTGCACCACCTTGGCCCACCTCCAAATGACCCCTGCCACCCTCCCTCTCGTCATCACCACACTGTTGTCTGTCTCCATGGGTTATACAAGCATGTTCTTTGGCTAATCCCTTCACCTTCTTTCATCTAGTCCCCGCCCCATTCCCCTCTGACAGATGTCAGTCTGTTTCATGTGTCCATGCCTCTGTTTCTACTTTGTTCAGCAATCTATTTTGTTCAGTAGATTCCACATATAATTGATATTACACGGCATTTGTCTTTCTCTGACTGGCTTATTTCACTCAGTCAGGTATATTCCAGATCCATCCATGCTGTCACAAAAGCTAAGATTTCCTTCTTTTTTTACTGCCACATAGTATTCCACTGTGTAAACGTACTGCCACTCTTTTTATCCACTCATCAGCCCAAGATGGGCACTTGGGCTGTTTCCAGATCTTGACTATTGTAAACAATGCTGCTATGAACATAGTGGTGCATATATTTTTTCAACTCGGTGGGATTCTTAGGATATACTCCCAGAAGTGGAATTGCTGGGTCAAAAGGCAGTTCTACTTTTTATTTTTTGAGGAAACTCCATACTGTTTTCCACATGGCTACACTAATCTGTATTTCCACCACTGCATTTTTTTCTCCACATCCTCATTAGCACTGATAGTTGATTTATCAATAGCAGCCACTCTGACAGGTATCAGGTGATATCTCATTGTGGTTTTAATTTGTATCTCTCTGATGGCTAATGATGTTGAGCATTTTTTCATATATCTTTGGTCCATCTGTATATTCTCTTTAGAGAGGTGTCTGTTCAGGTCCTTTGCCCATTTTTTAACTGGATTGTTTGTCTTCCTGGTGTGAAATTGTCCTTGTCACTGGAACCTGAAAAATGCAAGCTCAGCCTGCCAGGTAACAAGCCAACATATGTTTAATTGAATGACTGGACCAGTGTATCTGCAATGACTCCAAGACAATTAATACTAACACTTTTAGGCAATAATAACCACTGAAAACGAATAACTGTAACTTTTAATCTCTCTGTTCATCCTGCTGGCTTCTAGAATAGGTTCTTTTTTTTATACTGGTTTTTAAACTGAACTCTCTGTTAATGTAGTTCCACCAGGTCTATTAATCTAGAAACATACATTTAAGGATTTGATTGGGAATTAAATTTGAGGAACTGAGTGCAAATGATATATGCAAGTGTTAGGTTTTCATATCTTCTTCAAATATATTGACAAATCTCACTGACACCCATGGAAATTAAAATTGCTGTAAAAGGAAAGAGATACTCTAGCTTCCAAGTTGGGTATGTTTTGTTTTCTCCCAGATTGTGAATAGAATGGTTTTTAATATAGGAAATGTGATGTAGCACTTCTCAAACCAGTCAAAAAAGCAGTCTTAGAGCCCCAGGACTATAGAACACAAGAATGGAGAGCACCTCAGATTTCTGGGTCTAACCTCGCAAATGAGGAAACCCTTCAAATGAAGGGTAAATGCCAGGAAGAGAAACTGTGATGATGATGGTCATGAATATAACAATGATAACAATGAAAACCATTAACTTTTATTGAATGTTACATATCAGGTATTGTTCAAAGTGTTTCACATGTATTAACTTTTTTTAAAGATTTTATTTATTTACAGAGAGGGGAAGGGAGGAAGAAAGAGAGGAAGAGAAACATCAATGTGTGGTTATCTCTCATGAACACCTACTGGGAACCTGGCCCACAACCCAGGCATGTGCCCTGACTGGGAATTGAACCAGTGACCCCTTGGTTCATAGGCTGACACTCAATCCACTGAGCCACACCAGCCAGGGCTGTATAAAGTTATTTAATCCTTGTGGCCCATACTCCACATTGCCCAGCTCCAGGGGACACAATTCATACTGTGTCCAGTTTGAATGGTGCTGCTCGGAGGTACACGGCATGGCGATCCTGAGTACACAAGTTCGTGAGAGTGGGGGACATGCATTGGTTTGCCTACCCAGCATCCATTCTTCCTTTCTTCGATGACACCATACCTTTGACCAGTCTAACAAATTATTGGGTTGGCCAAAAATTTCGTTGTTGTTGTTTTTTTCCTGTATGATGGCTCTAGTAGCACTTAGTTGTCTTTAGCTTCATTTGAAAAAATTTTGTTAGATTGTATTGTGACAGGTTTAATATCAGCATGCATTTAAAAAACATCAAAATTGGTGAATTTTTGTGCAGCCATTTTAATATTAAAGATGAAAGAAAATAAGCAACATTTTGGCATATTATGCTTTATTATTTCAAGAAAGGTAAAACTGTGCAGTGTATGGAGCTGTGGCTGATAAAATGTGTCAAAGGCAGTTTGCAGAGTTTTGTGCTGGAGATTTCTTGCTGGATGATGCTCCACAGTCGGATAGACCAGTTGAAGTTGATAGCAATGAAATTGAGACATTGAAAACAATAAACATTATACCATGCAGGTAACAGCTGACATAATCAAAATATCCAAATTGATAAAGTTATTGGTGAAAATGAAAAAAGTTTTTTATGTTATGGAAAAAAAACATATGGACTTTTTGGCCAACCCAATACCACAAATTCAGTGGGTTAACACAACACATTATATTCTCTTACAGTTCTGGAGGTCATTAAGTCCTAAAATGGGTCAGCAGTGTGTATTCTTCCTGGAAGCTCTACAGGTAATTTGTTTCCTTGTTTTTACTAGCTTCTAAAGGCTATCTGCACTCTTTTGCTCATAGCCATCCTCAAACCAGCAGCACAGAACCCTCAGATCTCTGTGTGTCCCTCTGCTTCCATTGTCAGATCACCTCTGTCTCTGTGGCCTCCTGCCTCCTTTTAAAAGAACCCTTATGCTTACTTTGGGATCACTGGATAATCTAGTATAACTTCCCATCTCAAAATCCTTAAATTAATCATATCTGCAAAATTCCTCTTGCTATATAAACTAACAGGTTCTAGGGATTAGGATGTGGACACCTTTGGGGACCTTTATGCAGCATACCATATACCATTTCTCATTCTAGAACATATGCACATGGTAAGATGGACTCCACTCCCTGACTGACCAACATATTCTACAATGACCAGAGTGACTGTTCAGGAGAGGCAATTACACCATCGCAATCAATGCTGGGACTTTCCCAAATATTAATGAGAAAGAGAAAATTTTTGTGGGATTTCTAATTAACTCATATGTAAGCCTAGTGCTAAAGACTACTGAGGAGGGCTGCCTGAGAATGCAGATAACACAGAATAGCTAAGATCCCCCTTTCTAGCATTGTAATGGATTAACTTCCCTCCCAATTGGAACAAATTCTGAAGAGATCTTATTTAGTACATGAAGGATGAATTGTCCTCCCACAAAAACAAAAACAAACAAACAAACAAACAAAAAACAGAAAGAAAACTGAACAAATTACAGGACAACAAGGAGCACAGCATTGGATAACAAGGAGCACAGAACTATATTCCTGAAAAAAGGAAAACAAATAAGGCGAACCCTAAAATTGCTCTTGCTCAATGCCCAGAGGCTGTTTCTAGGCCATGGAGTAGAAAAGGGAACCCAAACAATCCCAGTGGTCCAGTGAAGTTGAGGATACAGAGGGGCCCAAGTTCAGAGAGGTCAGGGAATCTATAATTTGCAGGAAAGTACTGGAGAGAAAAATGCGCACAGACAGAGCTCACTCCAAAAATCTGCAGGGAGGTTTTCTCGAGTCTGACTGAGAACTAACCTACGCAGGCCGGAAGTAAAACTACACGTAAGTATTAGAACAAGGCATCATCAGACTTCCAGCCAAGATGGAGGCGTAGGTAGACACACTGTGCCTCTCCATGCACAACCAAAATAAGGACAACAATTTAGAAACAAAAAAAACAACCAGTACTGGCAGAAAATTGAACTGTATGGAAGCCCGACAACCAAGGAGTTAAGGTAGACATACTCATCCAGACTGGTAAGTGGGGCAGAGTTGGGCAGCCGGGTGGAGAGGGGTTGTGGCAAAGCGGTGGCTGGCGGACCCAGTGATGTGGCGGATTATGGAAGGGCGTGACACACAGGGAAGCTGGAAGACCAGCTGGTCCCACATTCGTGCACCACATTCGTGCACCACATTCATGCACCACCTTCATGCACAGATAAACCAGGCCAAACTGGAGAGTGAGACAGACCGCACAACCCAGGGTCCCAGCATGGGGAAATAAAGCCTCAAACTACTAACTGAAAATGCCTGTGGGGATTGAGGTGCTAAGAGAAACTCACAGCCTCACAGGAGAGTTCATTAGAGAGACCTACAGGGTCCTAGAACATACACAAACCCACCCACATGGGAATCAGCACCAGAAGGGACCAATTTACTCGTGTGAAGTGGGGGAAGTGACTGAAATCCGGCAGAGAGCGGAGCAAGCGCCATTGTACCCTCTTAGACCCCTGCCCCACATACAGCGTCACAACCCAGTGACTGGGTTGACCCGCCCTGGTGAACACCTAAGGTTCCACTCCTCACTATGTAACAGATGCGCTGAGACCAAAAAAAAAAAAAAAAAGGCCCAAATGAAAGAACAGATCAAAGCCCTAGAACAAATACAACTAAGCAACAAAGAGATAGCCAACTTATCAGGTGCACAGTTCAAAACACTGGTAATCAGGATGCTCACAGAATTGGTTCAGTATGGTTGCAAAATAAGAGGAAACAGTGAAGGTTATGAAAAGTCAAATAAAGGAAACCAACAGTGAAGGGAAGGAAACTGGAACTCAAACCAATGGAGTGGATCAGAAGGAAGAAACATCCAATCAGAAAAGAATGAAGAAACAAGAGTTCCAAAAAATGAGAGGCTTACAAACCTTCAGGACTACTTTAAACATTCCAACATCCGAATTATAGGGATACCAGAAGGAGAAGAGGAAAAGCAACAAGTGGAAAAGTTATTTGAACAAATAATAAAGGAGAAAAGGAGAACATTCTGGCAAAGGAAATAGACTTCCAGGAAGTCCAGGAAGCTCAGAGAGTCCCAAAGAAGTTGGATCCAAGGAGAAATACACCAAGGCACATCATAATTACATTAGCCAAGGTAAAAATGAAGGAGAGAATCCTAGAAGCAGCAAGAGATAAGGAGACAGTAACCTACAAAGGAGTTTCTCATCAGACTGTCAGCTGATTTCTCAAAACAGACCTTACAGTCAAGAAGGGGCTGGAAATAAGTATTCCAAGTCATGAAAGGCAAGGACCTACATTCAAGATTGCTCTATCTAGCAAAGCTTTCCTTTAGAATGGAAGGGGAGATAAAGTGCTTCTCAGATAAGGTCAAGTTAAAGGAGTTCATCATCACCAAGCCCTTAGTATATGAAATGTTAAAGGGACTTATCTAAGAAAAAGAAGGCAAAAATCATGTACAGTAAAATGACAGCAAACTCACAATTATTAACAACCACACCTAAAACAAAAAGTAAGCAAACAACTAGAACAGGAACAGAACCACAGAAATGGAGATCACATGGAGGGTTAGCAACAGGGGAGTGGGAGGAGGAAAGAGGGGAAAAAGGTACAGAGCACAAGTAGCATAGATGGTAGGTAGAAAATAGATAGGGGGAGGGCAAGAACAGTATGGAAAATGTAGAAGCCAAAGAACTTATAAGTATGACACATGGCCATGAACTAAAGGGGGGGAATGTGTGTTGTAGGGGAGTACAGGTTGGAGGAGAGTGAAGGGGGAGAAATGAGACAACTGTAATAACATAATTAATAAAATATATTTTTTAAATAAAAGAACAAGGCATCAGAAAGCAGTAGGGTGGACAATTCCCAGAGCTTATATGGAGCTGGAAAGAGTTCACATTCCCACCAGCCAGAGGAGAGAGGTTTTGAAATCCACAGAGCATTATTAGGTAGTATTCTCAGAAGGACCATGTCTCAGTCATTGGGATAAACTAACCACAGAATAAGTCACTCTACACTCTCCCTAATCAATCTCAAAAGGAAGCCCCCCCCCCCAAATCAAACTGATCTGAAGGTAACTTAAATGTATGCCAGAACAAAGCCCAATAGTTTTCAAAGGAGTATAACTAAATCAAGCTCTCAAAAATATAAAGTTCACAATGCCCATCAGCCAGTCAACATTATTAGGCTTGCAAATAAGAAAATATGATGCACAATTCGGAGAAAAAATACTAAATAGAAACAGACTAAAAAATGACAGTGATGATGGAACATTGAAAAGATCCAGCAGCATCTACCTACCTGTCCTGAGGTCCACTCTGACTGCTGACTTAGGGAAGCCACAGTGTCAATGGAACTGAGATCCAGTTGCCCCAGCTCACTCTCACTAAGAGCCAGAGCAATGCGGCCAAGTGAGACAATATGGTATTCTCTCCAGTAAGAGGGCATGTCCCAGACCTTCAGATGGATAAAAGCCAAATTAGACTGACCATTACTGAAAGTATTTAAAACAGACATAGAGTAAATCTCTTTAATATATAAAGTTCTTTTGTAAGTCAATTAGAAAAAGATGACTATATTTGCTTTTAAAAATAGACAATAAGACATAAACAGAAAATTCACAAAAGAAGAAATAAACATATGAGGGGAAATTCAGTCACGGTCATAATTTTAAAATGCACATTAACATCAAAGAGTACCATGTCGGCTGATAACTGTTTGGAACCACCCTGTCTGGTTTCAGAAGCTGTAACCCCCCATGGCTAAGACTGACTGAGAGACTTTGGGACCCTAAGCCACTAAGGAGGCAAAGCTTATCTCTCTGGCTGGGGGTGGGGGGTGCCTCTGCCCCCTTTACTTCACCCTGCCTGGACCCCAGTGGATGACCAACTAGCCAATGACGGGTAAGATTCCTGAAGGGAGGGATGACCTAAGACAGGCATGGTCTTGAGAGGGCCCTCAGGGAAGGACTTGGGGGGCTATAGAAAAAGGGCGGGGGGTGAACCCTCACCTCTCAGCTTTGACATAGCCTGAGTCCTCATTCTGTCTGCAAGAAGTCTCTTAATCTCTTGGCTGGCTTACTTCCCCCACCTGATTTAAGCCTGAAACAATGCCAGAGGTGGGTGTGGCCCTATGCAGTTCCCTGGGGGTGATCAGGCCTAAGAAAGAATGTATAAAATCCTGTGAAACCTGCTTTGCTAATACCCTCAACTTAAATGATAAGGGTATAATCATGAAATGAGTTTGTTTCCCCAAAGTTTTATGGCCCTTTAGCTGTCTGACCCTGACTCAAAATAAGCCCTCAGAGTTCTTTGAATGTTATCTGTTATTTGATCCTTACTGACTGATAATGATTGATGAGCTTTACGTATATATACCCTGTGTACCTATGCAAATGAACCCAATAAAAGCCCATTGAGGAAAAAGCTCCTGGTCCTTCTCCTTTGAGAGATGGCCACCTTTCCTCCCCAAGCAGATCTGTCTTAGTGGACTTGTTCATCTGTGGCAGTTGTGTGTGTGTGGGGGGGGGGGGGGGGGGTTGCAGAGCCCTCCCCACAGATGATACTGATAAGGAGTAAAGAAAATGACTATTTATTATTTATGGTGCTGGAAAGATATGAGGTAAAGGATACACCCATTTGCTGATGTTGATAATACAAATTGGTACAGACTCTTTAGAGGGAAATTTGGTTGTATGAAATGAAAGTTTTTAAACTATTAGACTCTTTGACCTATAAATTCTACCTCTGGGATAAGTAAATAATGAAACAAGTGCCCAAAGAAATATGTATAAATATGAGCCTTGAGGCATTAAAAACTATAAACAATCTAAAAGCCTACCAATTAGCTAAATAAATAAGAAGAACCAGTCATAAAATATTATGTAGCTATTTTAAATACTGATGTAGATTTATATTTCTGATATGATAAATGTGCATTGTGTAATGTTGGATATGGGCAGAAGTTATTGAATAGCAGGTGAGTATGTTACTATTTTTTGGTAAATATATATGTTAGTATACATGAAATACATGTATGAAATATATAAATATTATATATTTTACACATATACACAGAAAGCTAGTAAGCTTCAGGTGAATATACCAAAATATTAACAGTGCTTATCCCTGGGTAAAAGATTATGACTGATCTTTATTATTTCCTAACTTTTCTAAATTCTAATTACTTATAAAAATAGTTATAAATATAATTTTATGGAATTTAATGTCTTAACCCATACATTCCACAACTGTCATAAGAGCTGAAACAAGCCACTCAAAGGGATCTTTAAAAAACTGGCAAACTTCTTCTGGTCCCCAGTTTTATTCCTTTCTTCTACATTTCCAGATGGATTTGCAAAGAGTCTGTGAAAAGCGGCTTCATGCAACAGTTGGGTTATCCAGGTAGAAAAAGAAAAGGCACAATTCCTAGAAACATCTCTGCCAGAGACCCTGGAACATCCACAGAATCTGATTGACTGAGTGCCCATTAAATGCCAAGACACACCTCACTCTACTTCACAGCAGCCCTAAGTGGCAGGAACTGGAAACTTTATGCAGTGAAATTTCCACAAGAAAACACAGTGAGAACTCCTTGAGGAGCAAGTGCTCTGTGACGGAAGTGCTGGGGGTGTTGTATTGGGTTTTCCCTCTTTTAAATGCTTCTTCCCACAGCTGGGCTTTACCTGCACTGCCTTCTCCTTTAGGGCCATGAGCTGAGGATGGCTAAAACCCCTGACAGCCCCCAGAAGGTCCACATTCCTGATGAATGTGTCTTCCTCCATGCAGAGTAGGTGCTGGGGGGCCCAGCAGGCATTGGCTTCACCCAACCTGAAGACGTCATCAGAAGAGGGAACCTCGACCCCACGGCAACCTGAAAATAGGGAGATGCAGGGAAGAAACAGAGAAAGAGAATTTCAGGAAATGTTTATATGTTTCTCTATTGAATTAAATAATATTCTTCTCCAGTCGAGTTTATCCACAAGAGGCAGTACAGTATAGAAACTGACAGCAGGGAATCAGAGACCAGTTTGAATACCACTTCTGCCATTTCTTGCTAATTACCTGGTAGCAAAATGATGAAAATGCCAATGTTTTGCACAGCCACATGCTCAGAGTAGGAGATTTGCAACATTACAGCTAGATTTCAAATTGCCTTGAGGGCAGCAGGAGCTGGTGGTGAAGAGTTCTGGCTGTAAATTCAAAACCAAAGCTATTTAACCCTTCTGTACCTCATTTTCCTCATTTTTCTCCTCTATAAAATGAGGAGAAAATTTTTGTGAAGACTAAAAGTGTTGCCATATATACAGCACTTAGTGTCAGGTCTACAGTAGATACCCAATGCACACTTTTTTATTATTTATGCCACCTGCTGCCACCATCCCACATATTTGAGTTTGAAACCCAGAGTTAAGGGTTCCAGAATTGAGGAAGGATCACTCCTAAGAGTGGAAAGGGAGGATGATTTGCCCTCCATAAAAGTCATGGAGAGACTATAGCCTTCTATCACAGGAGAGAGGAGAAATTGACCTGTTGCTTCTTTTGCAATAGGAGCAACCACCCATTTTGGTCTTTGAATAATTTGAAACTCACCTGGTCAAACCAGCTACCCATCCTCAAACCAGAAATGAGATATTGTCTTTGCTGACCCGTATGTGCCCAACCAGGGAGAAAACCCAAGGCTCCTTGTTTTAAGAGCAACCCTGGACCCTCCCTACCTCACCTGGTGCTGACAGAATCACCAGTACCACCCTTTCCCAGGGTACTTCCCAAGCTCTGTGGCCACCCCTTTCTCACTGCATCATCAATGAAAATTAACTGGGCTCCAATCAAGAAGTAAAACTGGATCAGGTCAAGAGCACCATGTAAATTCCTCAAACATTATCATAACCCACTTGGAGGGGACAGAAGACCCATCCCTCCTAGACATCCCCCACCCCACTTGCCAATGAAAGCAGGATCCAGTGACAGGACAGAACGAGAGGAACAGAATGGTGAAACAGTGCAACAGGAACTTGGTCCTATCACTGCTGTGCTCCCAGGCCTGGCACAGAGCAGGTGTTCAGCAAATACTTGTTGCATGAATCAAACACACACACAAATTACCTAAAATGAAGCCAAATAGTAATTCTGCTAATCTACCAGCATGACAGTAATTAATACCCAGAACCACTAATGGCAACTCTGGCTACACATTGGTAACAGTGTCCTCTCCTGAGTGTAGAAAGACAAGAGGTGTTACAGTGTGACAACTGGACTGTGAGGCTGTAGACAGTGGTCGATACCATCATATTTGGGGACAAATCCAAGAGCTGCCCCTTATTAACTCTGATTTTGGCCAAGTCTCTGAAGGTGAACCTCTCTAAACTTCAATTTCCTTGGTCAATAAAATGGGAGAGGTCATAGTGCCCACTCCACAGGACAGACGTGAAGATGATATGATGCATGGAGTAATGATCACCCAAGGCAAACATAAATCAGATCATAACATTTCTTTATTTGATACTCCCCTGAAAGCCCTACCCAGGGTAAAATCCAAAGTCCTTAGGGTTCCTTTACGAGGCCCTGCATGACTGGCCTTGTGTCTCACTCCACTTCAGCACACTGGCCTCTCATTTCCCATCCATCTCCCACTCCCGCCATGCTTCCTTCTTCCAGGAAGACTCTAAAACTCCAAATATCCACAGGCCCTCTCCCACATTCCCTCAGGTCTTTACTCAAATGTCAAGTTCTCACTGAAACATCCCTTTTCAAGTTACAGGCCTCCACGCATACCCCTTGACCCCTTCCCTTGTTTATTTTCCTTCTTAGCACTTAGCATCACACAACATACTGTAACAGCAGAGAATTGTAATTGTGGGAAATTGTAACCCACCCCCACCATTCTTTTGACATTGTTTATGTAAATGCTGACCCTGACTAATAAGTAGATAAACAGCATGTTTGTATAAGAATCTTAGGATTAATGCCAAAAGATACAGACCTGGACCTTCAGGTATCCCAGCTCCAGGAGGAGCTGACCTTCAACTGTGGAGCCAGGATGACGTGAGCCCAGGATGACTAAACAGGATGACACACACCAGACTGTCACTTGCCTTATGGGAATGGACTGTGAGAGACTGCACACAGAGAACTCTGCAACCTCCTCACTTTGTCTCTTTGTTCTGTTTCCCTCTCCCTGCTTATAAAAACCTCTGCCTGCACTGAGAGGTGGAGATGGGCTTTGCCACATGAGTCCCCCATCTTCCAGATGACCAGCATCTGCAAATAAACTTTCCTTTATATCAGCACCTGTCTCTCAAGTACTGGCTTTCAAACGAAGCAGGCAACTGGACCTGCGTTTGGTTACAGTTTTTGGTGACTTAGCTGGGACAACATGGACTCTTGTAAGATTCAGGGTGTCCAGGCTGGGGTCCCAGATGACCCATGTTCTGTTACAATAGCACTGTGTAATTTATTGTCTGGCTACTCCCCCACGCCAGCCATTTGAAAGGAAGCTCTGTGAGGACAGAAATTTTTGCTTTTTGTTCACACATCCCTGCTCAATGATTATTAGTTGCAGGAAAGAAAGGAAGCACTATCTCTCAACTATGTAACTTTATTATACAAAATAATAATTGCATGATTATTACAACTATTATCAGGTCTGATTAACTTTATCTCCTCCTGCTTGGCACAAGTCTGTGCTGAGCAAGTATACAATTATAATAAAAATGCCTAACATTTATCAACCATTTCCTACATGCCAGGCACTATTGGGAACATGTTAAAGATTTAAACCCATTAATCTTCACAGTAACCTAATCTTGCACAGACTTTATTGTCCTTGTTTTACAGGAGAAAAACACTGAGGCACAGACAGGTTAAAAAGCTTACCCAATCACACAGCCAGGAAGCAGCAGACCCAGGGTTCAAAGCCAGCCAGTCTGGCCCCACCCAGCACGGCCACTCAGCCATTTTGGTCCCATTATGTCAATGATTTTGAAATGCTTGTTGCATGTGTCCACCATTAAACCACTAGTCTGCGTAAGGCACGCAGAATGTGCTTCCAAATCACTTTACAAAGGTGTAGTTCATTGGCCTGTGGGTTTTTGCCTATTGTTTTGCAAACACTTCATCCAGTCCCCTAGACGAGGAGGCCTCTGGATGCCAGCAATGCAGCCCAACATTGCTGCCATAGTAGGGGAACAGGTGCCCAGAAACACTCACCAGGGCTGGGGGCTGTGCTGGGGCTCCTCCCACTTCTGTCCCGGACAGACACAAAGACAGCCCAAAGGAAATCTTTGGGGGGCAAGGCCCCAGCCATCTCAGAAGCTGTTTGTTGAAGGATATCAGGAAACTGTTGTGGGGAGAGAAGATAAACAAGGAGGAGCAAATAATAGTTAAAGCACATTAAACATGGATTGAAGTCAGAGTTTAAGCTATAACAGTATTTACTGCCTCAGGGTTTTGTTTTGTTTTTTTTTTTCCTTCATAGCAGCTTCTCATATAATTTAATCCCTAACCCAACTAACCTGGTCTCTAAAGAATCATATAAAATGATACTCAACCTCAATAATAATTCAACAAATGCTCAATAATATAAGTATAGGTCACTTACACGGGCTGGTCATGTGCATGTGCACATGGCACTGGCACATGTAAGACTTGGAACAAACACATGTGTAGAAAGAGCAGAGTGGTAGCTGAATCATAGCTCACAGGCCATGCACCTCTGCAAGCTGGCCATGTGAAAAGATCAGAGTTCAGTTTGCTGCTGCTCATTCTCCTTTCCTAAACAATGGGCATCCTGGAGTGCAGCTGGAAACATCAGAGCCCTTTGGGGCAGGGAGGAAGGTTCCAGAAAAATAAGCTGGCAGCAAACCCAGTGGAGTAGAATGAACTACACTTTAACAATAGAACATAGAGATACCTTTGTGGCAACAGAGCTTAATTCATCTCCTGAGAAAAGTACTAGAAAGGGTCCCAAGTCCTTTGTCATCTCAGCTGTCCAGTTCTGGGGGAGACTAAGAAGAGATAATAAACAACAAATTAAAACCATGCAGTTGTCCTTGTCTCCCGGCATCCCTTTCTTTAAGAAATGGACTTTCTTCATATGTGGAGATGCTGTCAATCACATGGGCCAACTTTCCTGGCCAAAGCAATGTGTGTGTGATACAGACTGACCAAAGAGAACCATCCCTAGGAATTTTGATGGAACTACTGGAGAAGCTCTCTCTCTTCCTTCTGGTATTCCAAGAAGTAAAAAGAATATCAAAGGTCATTCCTATCACCAGTGGAGATAATAAAGCCACACCCTAAGAACATAGAGCTGAGGGATGGGAGGGAAATTCCTGATGACATCATTTGAGCTCCTGGATCCAACCATTCCTCTAGTCCACCCTGGAGTTTTCCATTACATTCAATTTTTAACTCAATAAATCCCATTTTGTAGCTTGAATTGAATTGTTAAATTTCTGTCATTTATATCACACCATTTCTTTCCTCCCCTTCCTCATTAGAACAGTAATGATCTGTTTCTTTAAAATACCCTAAGAGTCTTCTCTCTTATAACAGCACAAAATTTCCTCTTGAACTTGACATGATACTAATAGTACTAATACAGAATCTACTGTTGCTCTTATAGACACTACAAAGGTCTGCAGTGAAGTGCCTCACACCAAATTTGGTGACATCTCTAAAGGAAATCTGCCCAGTTAGCAATGATAACCCCTCTCTTAGGACTGAGGCCAAATCCCCCCTGGCCAAAAAGCTCCCCCCTTATCTCTTTGATTAAAAATGTTATGCCACTAAGACCATAAGCTCTGTGAAGACAAGAGCCACACCTTTCTCACTAACCACTGCATCTTTGGTGCTCTAGTAGCAGAACCATTGTTACATACTCAGTACTATGTGCTGGGTACTATTGTAAGTCATTTGCATGCATTAACTCAGTTAATCGTCACAACAATCTTTTGGGACTATCACTGTTCCCATTCTACAGATGCAAAAATAAAGTATAAAAATATTACATAACTTTCCCAGGTTACACAGAGAGCAGATGACAGAAACAAAATTTTAACTCAAGGAGTCTGGGCTCCCGACTCCATGCTCTTAAACAGCATATAATAGTACAGTGCCTGGGATACAGTGACATCTCCAAAAATGTTTGTTGTCTAACGGTGACTCATGGTTGGAGCCTTCTCAACTCTGAACAAACTGCATAAAATTCTACATGAGAAAGAACAGTTTTATTTCCCCCAGGGAGCTCTTACTTGCCTAGAGCTAACAGTGCTTCAATCATTTACACCTTTATCATCATCATTATTATTGTCCCATGACAACAATAATAGTACCACCTCCTTGCATTTGTAAAGTGCTATCTTTCCAAAACTACTTTTCTTTTCACATGCCAAGATGTTTGGGGACAACCATGTGAGGCCTGAAGAGCAGCAACCCCTGTTCTTGGTTTGCAGGGAATCTGAGACCAAAAGAAGAAAGGTCACATTTCCAGAGTAAATGTAAGTATCAACTCATTCTGAGCTAGATACTCTAGGTTTCGAGATTAGAAGAGACAGCGCTGGGCTCCTCTTTGCCAGTATCCCCCACCCCTGGGGCTGAGCCCTGGCCTTCCTTACCCATGCTGCTCCAGGAGCCTGAGCTTCACTGCAGCCTTCTGCTCTGGGCTGAGGTCTGCGCAGTGTCTGAGGCCATGCAGGGCAGTGGCCCAGGCTTTGGGGGACACTCCGTGGTGGATGACAGCCGCCGGCAAGTGGCAGAGCAGGTTCCCCATGATGTCTACAGCGTACTCATCAGCAATGGAGTTGTTCTAGAAGTGACAAGTGGAGCTGATGAGAATACCCAGTAGGACTCAAGATTGTGATCCCTTATAAACACATCCCGACTCCAAACCTCATAAAAATTCTAGGATGTGTATCACCTGCCCTGCCATGAACTGGTAAAGATAGCACAGGGCCTGATTTTTACCCCAGGAAGACCTGATTTTACCTGTAGGGAGACCCAACAGGGAACGAGTGTGGACAAAACTCGGCAGATGGTGAACGCTAGATAAATGAGGGCTGTCATTGTTGTTGCTGCTTTGAGCAGACCCCAGAGTTCAACGACCATTATAATAACAGTGCATAAATAACAAAAACAGCACCTCAAAGTCTGTATGGCCCTTGAAAATCTTCGAAGATTTTTCTCAACACAACAAAAGGAGCTAGCATTTATTGAGTGCTTACTATGATCTGGGCACAGTTCCAAGTGTTTACAGGTCTTGATCCATCATTCATCTTCAAAGTAACTATAAGAGCTAAGGACTAACAAAGACACTGAAATAGAGGACAGGCTGACAGTGACCAGAGGGGAGAGAAGAGGGAATTTCAGGGGAGAATGGGAAGGGTTTACAGGAACAAATATAAAGGGCACACGGACAAAAACTGGGGGGTGGGGTGGTAATGGGAGGGAGGTGGGAAGGGATGGGTGGGTGGGCAGGAATGGGAGTAAAAGGCAGAAAACTGTATTTGAACAATGATTAAAATAAAGAAAAAGAGCTAAGGATTAATATTATCTGTTTTTGAGATAAAGAAACTGCCAGCTAGTGGCAGAGAAGGATGGCCTTCTCTATGGGCCTTGGTATTAAGTAACTCCTTGCTTATTTCATTCCCTTGATGATTCCATAAGGGAAGTTCTCTTATACCCATCTTACAGGCTGAGGCCCTGGAAGGGGAAGTACTTCCCCACAGCAACATGACTGATCACCAGCGCACAGGCATGTCTAGACCCCACACTCTGTGTGCTGCATTCTTTTCAGTCCCCCAGAGCAGTCTCCCCTCATTCAGGCCCAGAACCCAGGGCCAAGACTGCCCCACCTAGTGGCTCAAAGCCAGCTCTGAGACCACCAGCAGGCTTGAGATCCCAGCCAGAACCCCTGAGGGCTCCCAAGAGGACTACAAGTACAAAGTCACTGAAATTGTCACCCAGAAAGTTTCCTTACCAGGCACTGCTGCACTTTCCTGAGGACCACACTCTTTTTGTGGGAATCCAAAACCAAGGAGTCCAGTTGAATCTTCCCCAGGCTGATCAGAAAAGGCACACATCGGGAGGCTGGGACAGAAGCCAGGTAGCGAGCCCTGGAGAGACGGGAAGGCCGAGGGAAAGAAGACAGTGGCTGCTCTGGATTACTTCTGAAGTCAGTGTCTGATGCCCAAGAACTTATCACAGGGCTGTTCTTTAAATGTTTGTTCTCCCAGTGATGTTGTAGCTCTTGTGAGCAGGTAGCAAGCCTCCCATCCATTGTGCTTCTCTCCTACAGGTGGGAACCAAACTTCCCATAATGCTCCTCTTCTATGCCCCAGCAGCATTGATCACAGAATAGTATCTCTATGAACACACATTGACTAATGGACCTGGTGAGGAGAGATTAGGAGAAAAGGAAAAGTAGAAGGAAGGGACAAACAGGAAAGAGAATAAAATAGAAAGTGAGAAAAAAAAGTGAAAAGGAGAGCATGAAGAGAGCAAAAGAAATGACTCCCACTTTCTTCATCTCTAGTCCAGGAGTGTCCCCTAAATTCTTGACTGTATATTCTCAACAGGTACAATATTGCCCCCCATTGGGGGAGAAACTGGTTCAGGGGGAAAAAAAGAGGGGTTGAAAATAATCTGTTACTACGATGATTTGTGACCTGTGAAAGCTCAACCCTACTCATCAAAGTTATTCCTTATCATTTCTCTCATTAGGGAGAAATGAAACTTTTCTCTTTAGGGAGGCAATAATGAAATGAAGGTTAAGAAAGACTTCTCTAGATCCATGTACCATCACCACTTGACTGTTTCAAAAACAAATTCAAAATGTTCTTCTACCCTTTAACCCTTGATCCCCAAAAGTCACTGCTCTCTCCTTACTACCACTCAAATCTGTCCTTGCCTCTCCATTTGCAGTAGCACTGTCTTATTTATATCTTCATTTGTTCATTCATTCACTCCACAGGTATCTACAGAGTATCTACTACATGCCAGCACCATGCTGGGGACCAGCTACAACCATGAACAAAAGCTGAGGGGGAAGTCCCAGCTCTCAGGATGCTTCATTGTAATTGTGGGGTAGGGAGGAGGAAACACTGAAACTAGTGGATAACAGGTATTTCAGCTCATGATAAATGTAAGGAAGACAACAAAATGGCTCCGTCATGGAGAGTGATGGGGGGACAGCCAGGACGGACCCTACTAAGGCTGTGCTAATTGAGCTGAGACTTGTATAAGTGGAAGGAGACAGCCATGCCAAGGTCCAGATTATAGAAATAAGCTTCCACTGGCCCCCTCCTCCCAGCTGAGCCCCTGTATTCTGTCACACAGGCAGTGGTGATGATCTTTCCAAAACTGAAATCTGAGGGCTGTGCCCAGGACACAGATGAAACAACTGTGGACATCACATAGCCCCTCTCTGATCTGACCATCCCTTACATCTCTGGCCTATCTCTCTAACAACTACTCTTCAGATGCATGCCTTAAATTCTTCTGAGCACTTCACTATCCTTGTCCCCTGCTGGACAACCCATATGCCCCTGCCTAGAGTGTCCATCTTGAACTCTCTAACCCCACCTCATTCTTCAAGCTTTAGTTCAGTCTCAACTGACTCTATAGTCTGAAGAAGATATTCCCTCCTCTGTTCCCAGGGTCCATTATCCTGTCCCAATGTATAGCACGTGGCTTTCTTGGAGAATCACCTTTCCCTCTAAGTCATTGTGCTTTGGGGTGGAACCCATTTCACTCTTAGTTCCAAAGTTTCCCATCCTCCCAATCCCAGTGATTGGGCCAAAGAGAGCAAATTGGCCCAATGTAGGCCAATGACAGTCAACCCAAGTCTTATGGAGAAGAATGGGAAAAGAAAGTCTTTCTCTTGCCTGAATATGAAACCAGGAAAATGTGACCTTGGGTCTGCCAGGGCCCATCATAGAGAAAGAATCTGCCTGACAGAGATGCCCACAGAGGAAAGCTGGGCTAAAAGACAGATGACATCATTCTATCCCCTGGATCTAGCCATGCCTGAAATCCAGCCCTGGACTTTCCAGTTACACGAACCCAAAATTGCCTTTCATTGCCTAAGCCAGTTTTAGTTAAGATTCTGTCACTTTCAACCAAATATCAAGTTGATATTATAATTGGCTTCATGTTTGTCTATTTCCCACCCCCCATGAGACTGTAAGTTCTTATAAGGGGAAGATTTAGTTATGTCTAAGAACCAGTCCATAGTAAGCACTCAATAAATATTTTTTGAATGAATGAAGACAATAACAGCAAGAGAAGGAAGAAGGAAACAGTGTACATACCATATTTTAAAATCAGGGCTGTCCCCCAGGTCTGAGCACCCACACATACCAGAAAAAATCCCCACATTTCATATCAGCCCTGATTCCCCTGGAGCTTGGGCACAGCTGTGAGGCCAGCCCAGCAGGACTGCTTCACTGGGCTGGGTTGCTTTGGCTTTAGTTTTTAAACAAGAAAATGCAAGGGTCTAAAATATCTGTGTGGGGCTCAGAATTTAAATCCCAGTTCTCAAGGACTTCACTGTCAAAGGCACCCTCTACTCGGCCTCTGGTTCCTCACAAAAACCCAGGGGGAGAGAATCACTTTGGCTTGGGAAGTCCTACCAATCCTATTGCTGAGCCAGAAAGGGGGTTGGGAGGCAGGTGGTGTTCACTTACGGGAGTGCAGCCAAGAGGAAGGGCTGCATAAAGGACCTGGAAACTTCCCAGTATTTCCATGCCAAACAATTAACCTGAAAGATTAAAAAATTTCTAGGCATTTACTCAAATAATAATGAGAGCAAACAAGATTGTACTCTCTGGTGCCAGGCACTGCTCAAAGCACTTTACACGTGTTTATTTATTTAGTGAAACAACTAGTGCTGTAGGTACCACTGTCGTGCTCAGTTTATGGATGAGGAAGCTAAGGCAATGGAAAGATGAACACAAAAATTTAAGTATGAGAATGCTCACCACAGTTTAGTTTATAACTGCAATAAAGTGAGGTATTACCTTAATGTCCCTCAGTATGGGATTGGGTAAGTAAATTATGGTATATCCATACAACAGAATACTACACAGCTATTTTGTTTCCACATGGTAGACTTAGATATTTTAATACAGAATGATGTCTATGCCCTATTTTATATATATACACATGTGTGTTGTATATAAAGTTAAAGAGAACAGTGTATATTAGTGTATGAGTTCATTTGTGCTTTTTAAGTTACATGTAAATATGTTTTATATACCAAAAAACTCTCAAAGGCAAGAGCCAACTCTTCCCTGCAGTTACCCCTGGAGCAGGTGGTCTCAGCCTCAGCACTATTGGCATTTGGAGCAGGGTAACCCTTTATTGTGGAGCTGTTGTCTTCATTCTGGGACATGAGGTGGCAGCCCTGGCCTCTACCCACTGGAAGCCAGTAGCATCTACCCCAAGTGTAACAGCCAAGTGTGTCTCCAGATAGGGCCCAATGGTCTCCTGTTGAGAAGCTCTGTTCTGGGGGAAATTTTACTTTCTTTCTGTTTTTTTTTTTAATAATTACGTGTTTTCAGGAAAAATATAAACAAAAAAGGCAAGTTTTCTAATGAACTTGTATTTGAAGGTTCTAAGAACTGGGGAGAGTCCAGATAAGGAGCTCCCCAGTTGGGGCAACTGTTCCTGCTCAAACATGCAGGTCTTCCTCTATCCACTCCATTAGTTACTGACTTCCCTCCCTACCTGAATGAGGCATTTTATATAGTTCCATTGTTCTCACCAAGGAATTGGGAATTGGTTAAAATGTAAACTATAGGGCATCACCCCAGACCTCCTCTAAGAGAAAGTCCGCAAGTGGGACTCTGCAATCTGTATCTTTTTAACAGTTTTATTGAGGTATAATTGATATACAAAGAACTACACTGTACTTTTATGTGTACAATTTGATGAGTTTGGACATATGCAAATATCTGCAATACCACAACCTCAGTCAAGGTCATAGACATGTCCAACACCTCCCAAAGTTTCCTTGTGTCCTTTTGTTTTTATTTCCATGAGATCATGTAACATGAGATCTACTCTCTTGAATTCTGAAGTGCACAAAACCACATCATTAACTTTAGGCACCATGTTGAACAGCAGAGCTTTAGAACCTACTCATCCAGCAAAAGTGAAACTTTAGAGCAAATGAACAACTCAGGCCTTCCCGCCTCTGATCTTCCCAAAGTATGAAACAGTGTCCATAACAATTTGGAAAAGGAAGGTTTTGTTTTGTTTTGTTTTTTAAGATTTTACTTATTTATTTTTAGAGAGAGGGGAAGGGAGGGAGAAAGAGAGAGAGAGAAATATCAATGCATGGTTGCCTCTTGCATGCACCCTACTGGGGATCTGGCCAGCAACCACGGCACATGCTCTGACTGGGAATGGAACCAGTGACCCTTTGGTTCACAAGCCAGTGCTCAATCTACTGAGTCATACCAGCCAGGGCTGGAAAAGGAAGTTTTAAGTGAAAAAGAAAATACTCTTAGAGCAGTGTTCTGTTCCTGGCCATCCCTTGAAAGTATAAGAATGTTGGATGAGGGCATGGCCTTCACTCTCAGGAGAACATAATTTTAAACATGCAAAATGCTATGTCTTCCAATTTTATTTGAAGGTTCAGATGAGAGTACAGAATAACCAAGCTGTGGAAACTCTGGCTGTGAAGACATGGGTTTTTGGAGCATTTAAGAAAAGAAACTGGAGAAAGCCTGGCTCAATATTTGGCCCCACATCATCACTCAATCAGAATAATTTTATCATGAACATCTTAAGATGCCAGTCAAGGCAGGGTCAGCAAATAGGGTAGGAAGAGAAAGACAGACGCAGGAAGGTACCTGGTACGGTGAAAGCAGAGAGAGGTTGTTCTCGAAATACTGGAAATGGGCCAGGAAGGAGTCAGCACTCAGGGCATCAATGTGGGAGCATGTCACGCCTTTGACCAGCTGCCCTGCACTAGAAAACAAGACCAGAGGCCAGGAGAAGAAAGGGTTGGGTAAGGCAGGAAAGGAGGAAAAAAGAGAAGGCAGAGCTGATGTGACATAGGCACAAACTCTCCCTGCTGGGAAATCAGGTTCCAAAGAGCTTGTCAGCTCCCAGGTGGAGTTACAGTCTTCTACCTCAGGAGCTCCTCAGGCCTTCTGGTGGTCTTTGACAGAAGCTCATACAGGAACAAGGCCTGAGGGATGAGAATGATGGCCAATGTTGATGGAGCACTCGGTCACCGTGCAGAGCACATGGTGTGCCCAGCACCATGGAGCCCTATGGGGAAGGCACACCATAATCCCATTTTACAGATGGGAAAATAGAGGCTTACCAGGTTCTGTCACTTGCCCAGGACCACACAATTGCTAAGTGGCAGAGCTGGGATTTGAACTGGTGGTAGAGCACTCACAGAACCCATGCTGTCACACCCAGCCATTCCCTGTCTTCTAGGAGGTAAATGAGGAGCTAGCTTCTGCGTACTTCCTGTGCTGTGTGTAGCTGCTGCCTAGTTGAGGACCTTCTGCAGCCCCTATTTCCATTCCCATCTGGTAGTCCCTGAACACATGACATCCCAGAAAGCAAAAGCAGATGAAATGGCTGAATAGACCAGGATGGGCTGATGAAGCCAACTATGTGATTAGAAGGCGGGAACTTTCAGGGCCAACCCCTGATCTCCAGGGAGAGGAAGTGGCCTAAGAGTTCAATTAATCGCCCATGGTCAATAACAGGGTTCTGAGAACTTTCTGATTGATGAACATGTGAAGATTTGGGGAGAGTGGCACTCGGAAAGGACATGGAAGCTCCTCACCCTTTCCCCAAACCTTGTCTACGCATCTCTTCCTTCTAGCTGTTTCTGAGTTATGTTCTTTCACAATAATCTAGTACTCTAATGAGTAAAATGTTTCTGTGAGTTCTGTGAGCTGCTCTAGCAAATTAATCAAACCCAAGGAGGGCATCACTGGAACCTCCAATCTATAATTAGTCAGAAGCACAGGCGACAACCTGGATTTGCAAGTGGTATCTGAAGTGGGGAGAGTCTTTCAGGATTGAGCCCTTAACCCCCAAGGTCTGATGCTACTCCAGGTAGGTAGTATAAGAATTGAGTTTAATTGTAGGACCTCCCCACCTAGTGTCAGAGAAGTCCCTGTTGGCGTGGGGAAACCCCTCGTACACACTTCAGAATTGGTGTCAGAACCCTTAGTGTCATACTTGACTCCTCCGAAGCTCCTTTTCCTTTAGGACAGTGACGTTGAATCCAGATTCCCTCCTTAAATCGAAAAGAGACACTTCCTTAAAGAAAGCTCCTTGTATTTCCACAACACTGGAGGTAGCATCTCCTGCTTCAATAATCTGCCAAAAGTGACAAAAAACGTACTAAGAGCCTTGTAAGACAGTATACCGAGCTTTGGGTAAAGGCCAGGCACTGTGTCAAGTGCTTCCTGGGCAATAAATCTTATCAGATCTGCTCAGCTAATTAAGGAAGTAGGAACTATCATTATCCCCATTTTACAGCCAAGAAAACTGAGGCTCAATGAGTATTGGTTGATAAGTGAGATTCAAGCAGAGTCTGTCTTATTTTGAAACCTAGACTCTTTATTTTAACCATATGTGCTACTACTGTCTACAAGGCATTGACATTTGGGACCAAATCCCTTGTGTTTGGTTTCTTAACAGAATTTCAATTGGAAAAGGCAAGTCTGAGAGAATAGGATGCCCCAAAGACCCTTTGCAAAACGGGAAAGAGGAACATGGCATGACTTCGAACAATGGAAGAGGCTTTCAGAAGTACTCCAGGAAGTTCAGAATTCATTTTTAGATTGAAAAAAAAACTTTTAAAAATATTATTATATCAAGAAAACTAATTAAAAAGTCTGCCCCATTTGATTTGCTAGAGAGAGCACCTAGGTCTTAGAAGAAATATAACGTGACCCCTATGGCTCTTTCTGGAAAGAAGGCAAGGCAGGCATCAGAAGAAGGAATTCTCCAGGCTCAGAACACTCCCTGCCAAAGGCTGGACTAACCCCAGCCCTGAGTGGACATCTCAAAGTCACAGCCCAATCACCAAACTGCAAAACCACATATTCTGTGAGCCACATGGCTGAAGATCAAATATCTCCCTCTTACCTTGCTGAGTACACCTTGCTGCTGGGCAGGAGACAGATCAGACATGTGCAAGGAGACGGTGCTTCTCAGGACCTGCTCGAGGTCCCTGCGCTCCATGCTGTAGAAGGCCTGGGTGCTGACCCCAGGCAGCAGCACACCCATCTGGCTGATGTTGTGGAAAGACAGCACCTGGACGAGGACAGGCCAGCAAGGTGTGAGGCTCTGGTGTGGCCTTTCACCTTACAGGCACTTACCAGTCCCACTGCATGTAGAGTATCAGGATGGGCACCACGGGCAACCCTGTGAGTAAGATGCTTGCTGCCCTCCCAGGCCTTCCTTCCTTCCATCAAGAAAAAGTTAAATATCAAAATAGGACACAGGTGTTAACTGCTCCACTGGGGGAAGTACTTTGCTGTCTGAGGCCACAGCACAAATATCCAAAAGCAGTGGCCCATGCGCCACAGCTGGCCAAACAGCTGGTTTCATGTTTACTTTGAACTAGCCTTCAGCATTCAAAAATATGGGGGATTTCCATAAAAACCCATATTCAAATCCCTTTTTTAAAAAAATCTGAACATCAGGTGATATGGGCCCACACTCATAACCATGGAATGGGCAAGAACTGCCTCTCAGGTAGGCCCTGGGGCCCCCAGATCACTCAGTCCTGACCCCTCTTACAGGGCCTTGAGGCAGCCACGGCTCTCATTACCTCACGTGACAAGCATCTGACTTAGCAAAAGCCCCACACTCATTTATCTCCAGAAAAAAGTTTTGAGTTGAAATAAAAATATATTTCAGGATATGAGTCTGATATTTTATGACTAATATGACTGTAGCTGGCACCTATCAGAAATTATACATTTTCTCCTCCTCCTTCAGAGTGAAGATGCTAGGTGGTTTTCAATATAAACAGGGACATTCATTGGTTCTACAAAAAGACAGTTGAGTGTTTTCCCTTAGTTTTGCTGTATAAAATGGATAGTCTCTTATTGTCCCCAAAGAAGGCAACACTTTCCAGCCCTTGGCTTCTTAGTAAAAGTCACCTTGCCCCACTGTAGGCAGAGCTGGATATCAGGAAAGAGACAAGCCACTTCATTCAGGGCTGGGAGAGAACATAACAGTCTTCCTCAGCTCCCTAATATCAAATGCACCCAGATGGCCCCAGTCAAAACAGAGAAGGGCTGCCAAGCCTTCAAACTGAAGCCACCACAAGGCTAGATGGGACAAGATGAATGGGCTAGCCTTGGCCTGGAGCCAGGAAGTAAGAATGGGTTGGACAATGGTCACAGCACTGCAATGGAGGTCGTTAGCATGGGAGTTAAGTGAGCAGGCTCCGAAGCCCCATGCCCTGGCTTCATTCCCAACTGTGTCCCTTTTATGTGTTCTTGGCAATTCCCTTTATACTCGGTGCCTCATATGAATGACCTGGAAAGCAAAAGTTATAACTCTATTGACTTCATAGGGTTGTTGGGAAGATTAAATGATTAACTCACTGTGCTGGCTTTGGCAGCACACATAACATTGGAACAGTGCAGAAAATATTCACATGGGCCCTGCGCAAGGACAACATGCAAATTCGTGAAGCATTCCATATCTGCGGGGAAAGAAGGGGAAGGGTCATCAAGGCATAGGTATGAAGGGCACATGGACAAAGCCAAAGGGAAATAGAATCAAGGGTGGGAGGTGGGGATGGGTGGGTTGGGGGGCAGTAGGGAGGGAAAATAGAGACAACTGTACTTGAACAACAACAACAAATAAACTTCATTGTATTTAAAGATTTTAAAAAATGATGAACTCAGAACAGAACCTGGAACACAGTAAGCACTTAATAAATGTTTGTTGTTGTCATATTGGAATTGGTCCCAGTCCAATCCTCATGAGCCAGTTTGCTTCCTAGGAAGCAGTTATGAATGTGAACTAAAAGAGTCAGACCCAAAATGTTTAAAAAACAAAAGATTTATATACTCTGAAGAGAAACCAAAGTATGGGACCCAAAATGTTTAGAGCTCAGATCTCTGGATCCGTTTCTACTGGGCCCAGCACAAACAGACTAATACCCCAAGAAAAAGGCCCATTTCCCACCCCAGGAGCAGCTAGGGCATAAAGTAGATACATGTTTCTGTGTATTGCCAAGGCCACATACAGGAGACAGAGCTGGGGATTAAACCAAGGGCATCTAGCTTCAGAGCCTGTTTGCTTAACCCCCTCCATTATCCCTCCTTTTGTGGGGACAATTCCTTCTGTGCAGTCTAAGGCTGGAATAAAATAGCATTATCTCTGATCCCAGGATGAGGGATGTGTTAGCAGCCTCAACAACTAAAAACGAAGTCTTGGGATGAATCCCATGCTTTGCTCAACAGCTCAAGGAGAGCTCACACACAGTGAGCTCACACTCTAGGTCATGTGGTGGTCCAGTCTCTTGCGGTGTACTAACTACATATTCCTTGTAGCCACCTTGTGGAATAGGTACTATTGTTATACATATTATCTTACAAATAGAGGAACCGAAACAAAGTGAAGTTAAGCCAACTGTCCAAGGTAGCAAATGTCCAGGTAGTAAATGGGAGAACAAGGATTTGAATCCAGTAGTCCTTGGAACTATCTTCTTACTGATTGGATGCCCCTGCTGTGTGTGCATATGACTGGACCCTGGGTGTTGAGATATTGAAAAACCATTCAGAGCTCCAACTAACCTTCTTATGGGCCAGGTATTTGGCAGACAAGAGGACGACCTGGCTCTTGGCCCAGCCTGGCACCTGGTTGAGGGTAGAAATGGCGCTGTGCACAGCCTCAGGGGAGAGGGATTCCAGCTGACTGTGGGTCAAGCCCACAATCGCATCCGACAAAGAGCCCAGGGTCTCATTGAGGGTCTGGTTCTCCGTGGCAATGTTCAGGAGGTCGGCTTTAAGCTGGCAGAGGAGCAAGCTGGAATGAGGTTGATAGCAAGTGGGACAGTAGTTCCCTCTGACATCCTGGGGTATAAGGGCCCCACAACACCCTCCCCCACCCTGCCTCACCAATGGGTGAGGAACTGCAGCCACAGGGAGAGGGATGCCTGCCATGCCCACAGAATGAGTCACCCCACTGAGAACACTGCCTGTGCTAGCTTTGACCTTAATGTCCTGCAAATTGATCTTGTGCTCTATTTATATATTAACTTGTTACTAGTCAACCTGAAAGTACAGCAGACAGAAATTTCATCCAATTCACCCATAACACCACCACACTCTCAAAGTATCTCTTTTCCTTTTGTGACCCTGAACTCTACCCCTGTACATATAGCTGTTTTCCTTTTATAAAATATCCGGGGGGGGGGGTGGCTGATGATAATATACAATCTATATAAAAGTAATTCTCAGTGGTAACAAAAAAGTAGGTCTCCTTGAAAACCTTACATCATACAAATAACTATGATTAGTAATTGGATATACATAGGCTTCTAAGACCTCTTATGCCTTTATAAATATGTACTTTATAAATAAACTATAGTACATAGTGTTACATAATTGTAATATGAACAGAAGTGCACTTTTCTATATTTTTCACTTAAAATGACGTCTTACAAGTTTTCATGCTTCTGTGATTACCCTAACAATTATTTCATTATGATATGCCCATCTAGCTGTAGTCAAGAGTGTTTCCCAATTGCTTCCATGTTACCTCTTGTAGCATGACCTCTGCACAAAAGAGAAACACAAGCATAGTTCATGTTTTAACACCTGAATTTGTATGAACAATACATGTATTCGTTTTAAATGTTGTGTAGTGTGTTCCAGGCAGTATTGAAATGGCCACTGGGGGGCAGCAGAGTGAAGTAAAGGAAAGAGCTCTCCCAGCTTCTGTTCTCCCAATTCTGCCTTTCCCCTTCTCTGGAGCTCAGCTTCAACATCCCTAAAGGAAGTAGTGGAGTAGAGCAGTGTTTCTCAAAGTGTGGCCTTTGACCAGCAGCATCAGCATCACTAGGGAACTTGTTAGAAATGCAGTCTTGGGGCCTACCCAAACCTACTGATTCCGAATCTGCATTTAAAAGCCCTAGATGACTTTTGTGCCCCTTTAAGTTTGACGTGGCTGCTCTGACAGAATTTTGATCTGTCCCAACTTCTCTACATTGTTTTGTGTTATCTCTGCTCTCAGTGGACCTAGATCCTGATTAACACTGCATGTTTCTCTCAAAGGCTGGCAAGACTGTTTTCCCCATTTCTCTGGCTAGTAAAACTGAGGCCAAGGCCCAGGCTATATCCCATCTGCACCTTCTGAACACCAGCCTGAAAGCCCCGCAGATGGCTGCACTTGATCATCTGGTGAAGAAGGACTTGGGCCATGGTGGCGTCCAGCAGCTCCAGGTCACTATAGAAACAGACCAGCAGCCCGAGCCTGTGTGAGAAGACAAGGGATTCTTGCAGAGGGTGCAGCGACTTGGGCAAGTGACTTGCTGAAGACGAGTAGTGGAGCTGGGACTTAAATCTAGAGCCGTTCAAGTATGTCACCTCTCCTCCTGGGGCAGTAAGGGACATGAGAAAAGCATGGTGCGAGGTTAGGCACAGAAAACTCCCCATTTCCCACCTCAATACAAGGTGTTTGTCCACCAAGACAGTCTCTGGGCAGAGATTCATTTCCAGGATGCTGTACAACCTATACACCCAGATGATAATGACTCCAAAAAGAAAGAAAAAGACAGGAGACAGGACAGTATAGGTGCAGAAGTGGGATCTGAACCATGGTCTGGCTGGGAGCACTATACCCAGTGGTTAAGAGCATAGCTTCAGGCCAATGGGAGTTTGAAGCCCAGCTCTATGGAATCTCCAGCAAGTCACTTAACTTCTCTGCTAAGTTGCTGTGCACAGTTGGGCAGTGCACACTCCTGACTACTGTACAGGGTGGGCCAGCCTCTCTGAGCTTTTAGTAAAGGGGGGGTTTGCTTTGTTCATCAGAGCACATCATAATAAATTTGATGAATGTAGAAATGAAGAGTACTGTGAGAGTTAAATGAGAATCAACATACCAGATGGTTAACACACTTCCTGGCAGATACCAAGCACACATTCATTAATGGATGCTCTTAGAATTAGTATGATATCTACTCGACTTCACATGGCCAGACCACCTAGCTGAGCATGCTCAACCTGGCTCCACCCTCAGAAAGACTCTGACCTGCTCAGACATGTCCGTGGGAGAGCAACCAGGTCAGAGAAAGGATCTGAAATTGTGTCTAATGAGAAGATGACTCCGGGAGGCAAAGACTGAATATTAATAACCATATGAAGAATAATATCTCTTGAGCACTGAACTGTGTGTCAGGTGTGTATAATACTTATAAGGGCCTTAATGAGGTAGGCAGATTATGATCCCCCATTTCACAGACAGGGGCACTAACATGACCAAACTCACACAACTCACAAGTTGCAGAGCCCAGATCCAACCCAAAAAGTCTGATTCCAGGTCCTATGTTCTTAACCACTAAGCAGTTTTTTGTATGCAACCATAGAAATATGGGACCCATGCTAACAGGTGAAAATTACTAGGGATCGGAGAAGAGGGATCAACAGTTTTATATAAGAACATTCTCTACTGGTGAGTTAGAAAAATTTAAGGTACTACAGTAATGTCAGAGTAAGTAATATCAAGTAATATCACTGTGACAGTAAGGCCCTGGGAGATGAAGAGAAGGTGACTGAACAGTGCTCCCCACCTGGCCCCACTGCACGCCCCATCCCCCTGACATTCAAACCCTTTCTGGAGTCACAGCTCCTGGCCCTGCCCTGCTGGAAATGGCTCCTAGGGGATCACGTTACAATTGGTAAATTCTAGAGCTCATTTCATCTGGGCTGGGTTAGGGGGCTAGATAACCCATCTGAGAGTCTAGGTAACAAGTGGTTCACAAATAGATAACCCAGGAGCTATTTCCAATATCTGACCCAATCTTATAGGACTCACACATTTACCTTGGGATGGACAGAATACAGAGTATTCAAACCTTAGCACTTAATAAAGTTCATAAAATGCCTGACATGCAGGAGGTGCTCAGAGAGTATCTGTCCCCTTCTCCCATTCAGGAGCTCTTTAGGGGGTCTCGTGAAGGGGTCACCTGCCTTCACATGCATAGAGACTCTTCACGGATTCGTCATCCCCCTTCTGTCCAGGGACCCTTTGCTGCTTAGGGGGCCTGATGCTTAGATCCCTTCCTAGGAAACAGCCCTGAAGGCCCAGAGCCCTGGCCCCTTGCCTGTGGATGGTAGAGGTATTCCTCATGTCAAAGTTGGAGGAGCCAATCCTCTCCAGAAATGCCTGGGCTAGCTCAGGCGTGATATCATAGACTGTGTCCAACTGCTTGGTGGCGTTGTCATAGCTGATAAACAGCCCAATCTAGTGGACAAGGACAGGAAGGTCAGTGAGGAGGACTGATGCAGCCCCGTGCCACACCACCCTGGTGCGTGTGCTGTGCCCACCCCAGACACTCAGATAATGCCTACGTCTCATTGTCACAGATTTCTTAAATGTCTGTCACTGCTGTTGTGGTTTCTTTTTCAGCCCAACCATTATTTAAGAAAGTATTATTTTTTAATATCCAAGAAGCCAAACTTTTTAAAAGCTAATATTTGCACATTTATTTCTAGATTTGTTATAGTGAGGTTAGAGAATATGGTCCACAAATTTTCTGCTTTGGGGAGTCAGAGATTTTTTAATAGATGAGTTTAAAAATGGCCCACAGGCAATAAAAAAATGCATGTTCTCTTTGTAAGATTAAAAAGCAAATAAGAATAAAAAGAATCTGAGTAGTATATTCATATCTTTCTATTCTTGTTCACTTTTTGCCTGTGTCCAAGGGCATCACGCTCACATCCCCTGTATTTTGACACGTTATTCTGTGCTTAAAAGACTCAGACAGAAGGTTGCCTCTCCCTGGTAGATTGCTCTTTGTCCATATAAAAATGCCCCTTAATGTTGGCATTCTGATTTCATCTCCCTTTTCTACACTTTTAGACAAAGGAGAGAAGTTGCAAATGGACTCTTGACCTTAGAAATTGTGTCCTAATGCCTAGCTTCCTCAGAATTTAACCTCTACCTACTTACTGAAATTCATCCAGCACTGGCAGAGTAAAATGGAGGTTTTATAACAGGGTTATAAAATGGATAGACATTGGACATATTCCCAGCCTCCTAGGTAAAAAAGAGGAACCTAGTGTTGCCTCTGACTTCAAAGTAACCAGGCATTATTGGGTCAGCTGGCCCATGAACAAGTCTGTCATTTGAGGCAAAGGCTTCTCTCACTGGCCAAGAGACAGCCAGGGCACACAGGAGAAAAACTGGAGGTGAGACCCAAGCTCTTCATGAGTGCCTCTGAGCTGGCAGCTTTCTTTGCAGGCTGCATTCCAGAGTCAGGGCACCCAAGGGATTTTAGTGTCACTGGATCAACATCAGGAGGAGAGAAACAGGCTGACCATGAGTTAAGTAACCTTAGAACAGCGTTAAAATGTAATCATTACTCTTGCTAAAATAACAATAAAGTAGCAGTAAAAGTAGCTATAAATAAACCTAGTTATTAATCCATGTTACTTTTGATTTGGAGCCATGCTTCTCAGGGCTGGAAACACAATAGCTACTGTCCTTGGCCTTTTTTGAGGATAAAAATACTCTTAAGTGATTTTTGGTTCATAGTCAACATTCTCTTTCTATCATGTTTATTCACATCAGAGCCATCTCAGTTGTTCACGATTCTTTTTCTTTCCTTAGTTCTTCTACACTAGAACACAATCCAATGACTGACCACTTGGGGCCTTATTCCAGTGTTTTCTTTAGATACCCAGATATATTGGGTTGAAGTAGGTATTCAATTTCCAGGGCACCTCACCTGGCTGGCTGCACATGAGAGGCTAAAAATACACCTTATCCTAGATGTACTGTATCAGTGAGGGGAGCATTAAGTGTACTTTCCCAACTTACTTCTACAGGACTAATTTTCATAATTTCTTCAAGTGATAGGTGAACCATATATCTGCCCAAGATCCATAAGTTTTCTGCACTGACCCATGAAACAGAGTCACCTGCAAGGAAACAAATAAATGGGTGAATTAGTAAATCAACCAACCAATCAATCAATCAATCAATAAAAGCCTCTGCACTGGAATGTGACTGTCAAAAGCATCTTTGTTATTAGGACCTCTTTGTTGTATTCCTTAATTCATCAGTTCATTCAATGGCCATTCACAGACAGCCTCCTGCCCACGAGACACTACACCATACATCAGGAAGCATGGGTGCCCACCACCTGAACACTCATTAGAAATGCAGCTTACTTGTTAAGACTTGAGACCACAAAACAGTTTTATTTTTAGCTCACTTAGTTACTAAATAATCTGGAAATTACAAATATATACTTGATTCTCTTTCATTACTACAGTAATAATCATGACCATTCTTGCTGATTATCACCATGTTACTATACTTGAGCCAAATGGAATCACTGGTCCTTCCTTGTGCGCACCCCAAATGTTTGCCAAACCTTCTCGTGACCTAGAATACCTTTCACCTAACTAACCCTTCTCCCAAACCCTACCTTCAAGACTGAGCTCAAACATTTCCTTTTCCTTAAAGCCTCTCTGTCTCTCCCCAGCCAGCAGTAACTTCTCTGTCCTCTGGATTCCCAGAGGACTCTCTCCCTGTCATTCTGTTCAAGCATTTTAAATTCCCCATTAGTGGGATGTCAATGGGACTTGAAGAACCATCATGTGTAGAAAAGGGAATCCTCGTGCACTACTGCTGGGACTGCAAATTGGCACAGCCACTGTGGAAAACAGCATGGAGGGTCCTCAAAACACTAAAAATAGAGCTATCATATGATCCAGCATATGATCCCTCTTCTGGGTATTTATTTGAAGGATATGAAAGCATTCAAAAAGATATCTGTACCTCAGCATTATTTACAATAGCCAACATATGAAAGCAGGCTAAGTGTCCATCAATAGATTAACGGACAAAGAAGAAGTGGTACATATATACAATGGAGTATTCCCTGCCATAATAAAGAATAAAATCTTGCCTTCTGTGGTAACATGGGTAGACCTAGAGGTCATTAGGCTAAGTAAAATAAATCAGATGGAAGAAGACAAATACCATATGATTTCTCTTACATGTGGAATCTAAAGAACAAAATAAACAAACAAAAGAGAAACAAATCCATAGTCACAGAACAAACTGATGGTTGCCAGATGGGATGGGGTTGGGGGTGAGGAGTGAAAAAGGTGAAGGGAGTAAGAAATACAAATTTGTTGTTACAAAATAGTCACAGGAAAGTGCTGTACTATAAAGTATGGCATAGGGAATGTAGCCACTAATATTGTAATAACCATGTATGGTGCCAGGTGGGTACTAGACTTATCAGGGGGATTACTTCATAAGTTATATAAATGTCTAATCACTACTGTTGTACACCTGAAGCTAATATAATGTTTTTAAAAGAGATTTTATGTATATAATTTTTGAGAGAGGGGAAGGAAAAGAGAAAGAGAGGGAGAGAAACACCAATCGGTTGCCTCTCATACAGGTCCCAACTGAACCTGTATGAGACTGGGGACTGAACCCACAACCCAGGCATGTACCCTTATCAGGAATTGAACAAGCAACCCTTTGCTTTGTGTGATGACACCCAACCAACTGAGCCACACTAGTCAGGGCTAATATAAAATTTTATGTCAATTGTAATTGATTTTTTTTAATTTAAAAGAGCTGTTACATCCTGGATACAACTTCATTTCCCTGAGCTAGAATTAGCCACCACTGCCCCAATCCTTCAATAAAAGACTTGTATACACAAAAACATTGCATTGTTGGCATTTGGGGATAAAAGAAAGAAGCAGGGGAGCATTTACAGACTACAGTAAATCAGTCACCAAGAGCTGGTACTGAAAGCCATGGTCAATGATGAAGTCATTGATGCAGCCGCTGAGTCACAAGAACAGGGTGACTCCCCTATCCAGGAATCAGAGCTCTTGGGGTGAGCATAGGTAAACACTATAGGATCCCCTAGATGGAGACTCTGGACACTTAACTTGGTGATTAGATTGGCAGTCCCAGAAGGCTAGGGAACTGGGGACATGAAAGCCAGCGAGGACCACAATGGGTTGTTCTTTTTAATTATTACACATGAACTATCTCTCTGCAGGCCCATGTTCCCCAAGCTGGGGATATTTTTAACTCCTAAAGTATTTGCAGTTACCTCAAGAAAATTTATGAAAAATACAAAGTTTAAAGTATGAGTAGAATTCATTTTCACTCACTTTAGTTTAATAATGAAACATCCAATAGGAATTTTAGAAGGAAAGTTTGTCTCTAGTTAAATATGGCACTAAGGACTTAGGGAAGCGTAGAGGTTCGGTGGTTTTTTCAGAGTTTTATCGTATGAGGCTCATAACTATGCATCAGGCAGAGGGAATTTTGTGTGCATGGAAGACATTGATTTGTATGTCATTGAATGCTCCTCACATACAAATCTCAGAACTTCCTTTTTGCTCCCCCAGTTCAGCAAGCTCATGCCCGCCTCAGGGCCTTGTCTTGCTGGTCTCTCTGCTGGGAATGCCCTTCCTCCAGGGCCTGCGTGACTGCTTCCATTTTCCATTTTAATCTCAATTGAAATGCAGGTCTTCTCCGATTCCTTAGCCCAGGGATTGGAAAACTACAGCCCGTGGGCCCAACCCAGCCCACCATCTGTTTCTGTACTGCCTGCAAGCTTGGTTTTTACACTTTTCAATACTTGAAAGAAAAATCAAAAGAAAAATATTTTATGGCACATGAAAATTATATGAAATTCATATTTCAATGTCCATAAATAAATAAGGTTTTATTGGGACACAGCCACACTTGTTCATCTATTTTTCATGTCTGCTTTTGCTATAACATCAGAGTTTAATAGTTGAGACACAGACATTCTACAAAATCTAAAATATTTACTCTGTCACCTCATAAAAAATATGTGCCCAGCCCTGTTCCCTCTCCCTCTCTCTCTCTCTCTCATTCTCCCTCTCTCCCACTCTAATCTACTTGTTTCGATATTTTCTCCACCCACCCTCCTACAATCAAGCAATAGCTCCATGAGAACAAACACTGTGTCATGCTCCTCTGTGTCCCCAGTGGCTGACAGATAGTAGGCTTTTAAAAATGTTTTAAATGTTTATTCTGTTTACATTACTGACATTAAACATTCAACAAGTTAAAGATTACCTTAAAAATTGTTTGCATTACTAACCTACAGAGCCATTCTTTTTTCTATACTTCTTTCTCTCACTTTTTTTTGATTGTGATAAAGTACACCTAACACATTTACAGTCTTAACCATTTTCAGTATACAGTTCAGTAGTAATAAGTACATTCACACTGTTGTGCAACAATCACCACCATCCATCTCCAGAACTTCTTTCATCTTGCAAAACTGAAACACTACTCCTTAAACACTAACTCCCCACCCACCTCCTCCCAGTCTTCACAACCAACAATCTACTTTCTGTCTCTATGAATTTGACTCTATGTCCCCATCTAGAGGGACATAGCAGATCTTTAATAAACATGTCTCAAATAAATAAATCCTGATCTATTTCTGTTTTGTTTGCCAAGAAGCTTAATGCTAAATTTCTGCATTTTATTTCCTAGATTTTATTTAAAAAATTATCTTATGCCACTTTAATACAGATGTTTTAATACAGATCTTGAATCTGTACATTTATTCTAAAGGTTCTCATCAAATCTCAGATGCCATCACTGTTTATATCCCTCTAAGAAACCATGCCACACCACCAACTGTGAGGTATGATACAGCCTTAGTTCAGGCTTTCACACGTGAAAAGGGCACGTGTTTCATTCTGCAAGCCACACCACATTATTTCTGGAAGTTGGGGGAGGGGTGGGTAAAAATTATAAGTAACACTGAACTCAAATCTGTCTTCAGAGATGAAGCACTTCTTTTTTTAAGTATGGACACCCCCTAAAAAGCAATGCCACATCAAAACACAGGCTCACCAGTGGCATTGGAGGATGTCTGCAAAACACCAGCCATCCAGGAGTAGAGAGCTTGCCGGGAATGGGCTGAGGTTTGGTCGTAGAGGTCTTTGAACACCGCAGATCTGAAAGACACAAACACCGGGGCGAGGGGGCGGGGGGGGCGCAAGTAAGGAACAGACAGGTGGAGCCTCTCTTGTGTTAATAAAAGGCTTCCTCATTCCCTTGCTATATGGGGCTCTTTTCCCATTTCTCCTTGGCCCCTCAGTTAAATACATTCCCAAGACTAGTCTCCACATCCTCATCTCAGGGTCACTTTTCTTTTGTAACAGCTTGATTGAGATTATAATTCACATATCATATAACTTTCCCATTTAAAGTGTACACTTCAGTGGTTTTCAGTCTATCAATAAAGTTGTACAACCATCACCACAATCAATTTTAGAACATTTAACCCCTCAAAAAGAAAGCCCGTACCCTTTAGCTGTCACCCCTCAACCTCTAGTCACCCCCATTTCTACAAACCACTCATCTACCTTCTGTCTCTACAGATTTGCCTATTCTGAACATTTCTGAGCAATAGAACCAGACAATATGTCATCTTTGTGACTGATTACTTTTATTTAACATGATATTTTCAAAGTTCATGCATGTTATAGCATGAGTTGGTACCCATCCCTTTTCATAGCCAAATAATATTCCACTGTGTGGGTATATCACATTTTGTTTATCCATTCATCAGTTGAAGGACATGTAAGTGGTTTCCACCTTTTATCCATTATAAATAGCACTCCCGTAAACATTCATATACGACTTTTTGTGTGGACATGTTTTCATCTCTCTTGGACGCATATGAAGGAGTAAGCTTCCTGGGTTAAGTGACAACTCTGCATTTAGCCCTTTGAGAAACTGCCAGACTGTTTTCCAAAGTAGCTGCACCAATTTACATTGTAAATGTAAATTCACACACCAACAGTGTATGAAGGTTCTGATTTATCCACATCTTCACCAACACTTGTTACTGTCTGATGTTTTGCTTGTAGACATCCTGCTGGGTGTGGTGTGTCTAGATCACTTTTAAGTCACTGAAATCTGGCTTCCTCATCACCATACCACTCCTTGTGATCCAAGTTACTAGTGACCCCTTTGTTGCCATATCCAGTGGTCCCATTTGGTCCAAATGTGAGTCAACCTTTCATAGCATTTAGCACCAATCACCATTCTGGCTTATACTACAAAACAGCTGAGTCTCCTTGTCTTGGAAATCTTCCTTCACCCCCACCCACCACCACCGAAAATCAATTCACCAAATGACCAATTCATAAGCCTTTTCTAAGCTTAAACATCCTTTTCATTCTCCAAGTCATCACCTACATGAACAGGCCGACTTTCCCTTAAGTCCATGTTAAGATCTGATTTCTGCATTTTTCTTTTCATTTACTTATTTTTGCTTGTTGTTGCTATTTGTTTTTCCATAGCTGAGTAAGTGAAAATGACAGGACATAGACATAGTTCTGGAGAAATGGTAAACATCCTTTATGGGAAAGCCTGCCCATTTGCAAAAATGCTGGCTCTGGTATTCCCCAGTTACTTATTAAATTAAATTCTAAGATTAAATTTTTCATTAAGCTTGAACATTCCTCTGCAGAAACTACTCAGGTGATTCAAAAAGACTGCAGCTATGGGCTACTGGTGATTGGCAGCTTCATCATGACAACACATGCACACTTGAGCATCACATCTTGTGCAGTTTTTTGGCAAAACATAAAATCACCCAGGTGACTCAGCCCGCCTACAGCCCAGATTTGGCACCCTGTGACTTCTGGCTTTTCCCAAAACCAAAATCACCTTTGAAAAGGAAAAGATTTCAGGCCATCAACAAGATTCAGAAAAATAAGATGGGGCAGCTGATGGTGATTGGAAGAACTATGTGAGGTCCCAAGGTGCCTACTTTGAAGCAGACTGAAGCATCATTGTCTTATGTACAATGTTTCTTGTATCTTGTACCTTTCTCAATGAATGTCTCTATTTTTCATATTACATGGCTGGATTCCTTCTGGACATACACACACACAGTTCTCCCGAGTTGTTGTCATCATTGGTCTTTTCCTCTTGTAAGTCACTTTTAGATTGAGAAAGCCTCTTTTAGGGCCATAAAGTGATATAATTAGTAAAAGGAAGAAGTTAGTGGTGAGTACAATGCCTATGGGCTTTCGAGTCCTGGACACAAGCCTCTAATTTGGTATCTCCCACCCCACAGTGTAATACCACGTAGGACAAGAGGTTAACACATTGACTGACACAGCATCTCAAAAGAGAAAGCACTTCCTCTTCAGTGCTCTGTCAGTCCTCCCACCCCTCAAGGACAAGGTCTCAGTCAGTGCTAGTGAGTCTTCAACAACATTCAGCTCCTTTTCATCCAGGAAAAAGACCCCAGGCTCAGAGCCTTGGAAAACCCACACATCCAATTAGGATTAGTGGCACTGTTTTTCTTTTATTAATGTATTTATTTTACAATTACTTTTTTTCTTTTTAATATATTTATTGATTATGCCATTACAGTTGTCCTATTACCCCCCTTCATTCCCCTCCACCCTGCACACCCTCCCCACCCACATTCCCCCCCTTTAGTTCATGTCCATGTGTTCACATAGTTCTTTAGCTTCTACATTTCCATACTATTCTTGCCCTCCCACCTGTCTATTTTCTACCTACCATCTGTTGCTACTTATGCTCTGTTACCTTTCCCCCCCTCTCCTCCTCCCACTCCCCTGTTGCTAACCCTCCATGTGATCTCCATTTCTGTGGTTCTGTTCCTGTTCTAGTGTTTGCTTAGTTTGCTTTTGTTTTAGGTGGTGGTTGTTAATAATTGTGAGTTTGCTGTCATTTTACTGTACATGTTTTTTCTTTATCTTCTTTTCTTAGATAAGTCCCTTTAACATTTCATAAAATAAGGGCTTGGTGATGATGAACGCCTTTACCTGGACCTTATCTGAGAAAGCACTTTACCTGCCCTTCCATTCTAAGGAAAGCTTAGCTGGAATAGAGCAATCTTGGATGTAGGTCCTTGCCCTTTCATGACTTGGAATACTTCTTTCCAGCCCCTTCTTGCCTGTAAGGTCTCTTTTGAGAAATCACCTGACAGTCTGATAAGAACTCCTTTGTAGGTTACTGTCTCCTTATCTCTTGCTGCTTCTAGAATTCTCTCCTTCATTTTAATCTTGGGTAATGTAATTATGATATGCCTTGGTGTATTCCTCCTTGGGTCCAACTTCTTTGGGACTCTCTGAGCTTCCTGAACTTCCTGAACATCTATTTCCTTTGCCAGAATGGGGAAGTTCTCCTTTATTATTTGTTCAAATAACTTTTCCACTTATTGCTCTTCCTCTTCTCCTTCTGGCACCCCTATAGTTCAGACATCGGAACATTTAAAGATGTCCTGGAGGTTCCTAAGCCTCTCCTCATTTTTTTGAATCCTTGTTTCTTCATTCTTTTCTGGTTGAATGTTCCCTTCTTCCTCCTGGTCCACATCATTGATTTGAGTCCAGTTTCCTTCCCATCACTGTTGGTTCCCTCTGCATTTTCCTTTATTTCACGTAGCATCGCCTTCATTTTTTCATCTAATTTGTGACCAAATTCAACCAATTCTGTGAGCATCTTGATCACCAGTGCTTCGAACTCTGCACCTGATAGGTTGACTATTTCTTGGTCGCTTGGTTGTATTATTTCTGGAGCTTTGATCTGTTCTTCCATTTGGACCATTTTTTTTGTCTTGTCACACCTGTTACACATGAGGGGCAGAGCCTTAGGGGTTCACCAGGGCAGGTCAACCCAGTTGTTGGGTTGTGATGCTGTATGTGGGGCTGGGGTCCAAGAGGGAACAATGGCACTTGTTCTGCTCTCTGTCGGATTTCAATCCCTTCTGCCACTTCCCCCAAGCAAACTGGGCCTTTCTGGTGCTGATTCCCATGTGGGTGGGCTTGTGCACATTCTAGGATCCCGCGGATCTCTCCAACAAACTCTCCTGTGAGGCTGGGAGTCTCTCCCTGTGTTTCAACCCCCACAGGTGTTTTCAGTCAGTGCCCTGAGGCTCTATTTCCCAGCACTGGGACCCTGGGACTGCCCAGTCAGCCAGCCGCCTTGCATGCAGTGCCTCTCTTAACAATCACCACTTTGCTGGGTCTGCCCATTGCTGCCCTGGGACCCTGGGACTGCCCTGGGTCTGCCAGCCACTGCCTGTGTTCCCAGGGTCCACCCACTGTAGTATTGTGCACCCTGGATGCCTTACACTCCCAGTCCCACTGCTCTTTGTGCCATGACCCCTCTCCACCCAGCTGCCGGACTCCACCCCTCCTACCAGTCTGGATGAATGTGTCTATTTTAACTCCTTGGTTGTCCAACTTCCAATACAGTTCAATTTTCTGTCAGGTCTCATTGTTATTCTGTTTCTAAATTGTTGTTGTCCTTATCTTGGTTGTGTGAGGAGGTACAGTGTATCTACCTATGCCTCCATCTTGGCCAGAAGTATTTTATGATTACTTTTACTCAAGACAAATAACACTGATTTCCCATTTATAGGGGTAATACCAAATTTGCTTTTTAAATAAATATGAAGTAAAAAGACTAAGTCACTATAAATAAAATAAGTAATAAATAATAATGCAGGTGTGTATGGATATGGCAAAAACTGCTAGGATGGGACCAGAATGGTTGAAATTTGGGAGACACTGTTTTAATAAAACCATCTCTAAACACAGATTTTAGGCTTCTGTTCCAGACTTCACATACTAACCTGTCCCCACCTGCCTTCTCCCATCTGCCATGTACTACCTCCTTGAATTCTCACAGCAGCCTATGAAGGGTAGTGGGTGAAGTGAAAAGGGCCGGGAGGAGCACTCACAGGTTCTTGAAGGCATCTTCATGCAGGTCCTGGGGAAGCCTATCTGTGATATCAGGCTGCAGGAAGCTCCCTGAGGACCCTCTCAGCACCTTGCCCAGGATCTCTACACACTCCAGAGAGTTCAGCACCTGGAAGCACCTCTCCAGTGTGATGAGAAATAAGCTGCGGTTCACACCTGGGCTCTGCAAAGCTTGTTTCCGAATCTCTCCCAAGTCGATGATGATATCTTCCAGCTTCTAAAGGAATAAAAAAAGCTAAGCTAACCTTGAGAGCAGTCTTCATATTTGGAAGCCCTGCAGGGACCAGTGAGGAAACTAAGGACCACTATGTAACACTGCTATGTCAAAACTTCTACAACTTTGCGTCACCTACAAAACAAAATCAAAGCTTTTGCCAGCTTTATTTGCACTGTGCCATTCCTTGCTCTGAGATACACCATGACTGTCACACCTCAGGCCCTTTCTCTAGCTGGAATTCACTCCCCACTTCCTTCTCCCAGCAAAACCCAGCTCATCCTTTAAGTCCAAACTCAGTCATCACACAATTGGTGATGTCCTCTCTGATATTCTCCTGCTTCAGTCAGATCAGAGCATCCCAAACCAAACCCTGTGATGCATTAGAGATGCTCATGGTGCTGTCTTTCCTCCAAGGTGGTCGTTCTCAACTCTGCCTGCACATTGGCAACAGTGGGGTGGTGATCCCAGCACCCCCAAAGAAGCTGATTTAACTGGTCTGGGGTGGAGTTCTGGCATCTGATTTTAGTGTGGGGTTGAACTAGGACAGTCCTTCAGGTCCAAGCCATTAGCCTAGTGGAATACCTGGTACCTAGAAGATATTGAGAAATAACCTGTTGAATTAGTGAATGTATGAAAGAATAAAGTGAAATGAATGAATGGATGAATCCTGTGAACCATAAAATCCGTAATGCTGACAGGGTTTAGTCACAATCTGACTGGGTCCTCTTTCCTTCACCCAGTATACTCTCCAAAAATAAAAGTCACCATTTACTAAGCATTTGCCTCACAATAGGCACTGTGCCAAGCATGGAGTAAACATGCATCTTCTCATAAATTCCCACAACAGTCCTGTAGTTTAAGCCTACAGGTCTAAGAATCAGACATTCTTAGATTCGAATCCCACACCCTCCACTTGTTATCTGTGTATCCTGAAGCAAATTACTCTCAAATTACTTCTCTCTTTTAAGTCTCAGTTTCTTCCTCTTTAATGGAGATAAAATTAGTGCCTACCTCTTAGATTTACATAAGACTTGAATGAGCCCTGACTGGTGTGGCTCTGTGAGTTGGGCATCATCCTATAAAGCAAAAGGTCGCCAGTTCAGTTCCCAGTCGGGGCACATGTCTGAGTTGCAGGCCAGGTTCCAGGTTGGGGGTGTGCAAGAAGCTACCAATCAATGTTTCCCTCGCACATCAATGTTTCTCTGCCTCACTTTCTCCTTCCCTTCCCCTCTCTCTAAAAATAAATTTTAAAAATCTTAAAAAAAAAAAAACAAACAGGAGGGGATAAGCAACCTGTCCTAACTTACACAGAGATGGAATCTGAGTTCAAGCCCACACTTCTCAGCTACCTTCAGTCTCTTACCACAAGAGCAAAACTGTGTTGTTAGTAAGTGCAACTTAGGGGATTTTAAGCAGGGGTTTGTGGGTAGAATTTAGGACATTTGTTAACACTTCAGGGAAAACTGCACCCTCATTTTCGCTGACATAGAACTGACATACAACATTTCATTCAGGGATAGACTTAGGCAACAAGTCACCCAGGTAGTAGCAGGACCTATGATTTGTCATCAGTAGGAGCCACAGGCACTTTTATAGCATGTCACAGTTGTTGCTGACATCTGAAATTTCACTTATACTCAACAGTCCCTCAAAATTGCAGAGGACCTATTAGGTCTGCTGCTAAATCTTGTTATTAGATGTGTTAAAGAAGCTCATAAATGATCATACTCCAATTTTTTAACATATTTGATTAATGAATTTCAATAGAATTGGCTTCCTTTGTAATCACTTGTATTTTATTTTATAGATTTTAACACGTTATTCTGAGAAGAGGCCCTTGGGTTTTACCAGATGCCAGCAAGGCTCAAGTTGGAATCAGGAGGCCAGGGTCCAACCTCAGATTTGCCCCTTGACAGTGTGTAATCCAAGTTTACTTCCCAAACTCTCCAAGCCCATTTCTTCATCTGAATGTTAAAGTGGTAAGATTCTTATTATCCTTATTTCAGAAAGCCCTAAGAGAATTCAGTGGATCCATGTGTGTTACATCCTTACAGCACTGTTGGCAAAACTATGGCCCACAAGCCCAATCTGGCATGCCACCTATTTTTGTGAATAAATTGTTATTGGAAGATGTCTACACCCCTTCACTTACCTACCATCTAAGGCTGCTTTCCTGCTACAATGGCAGAGCTGAGTACTTGTGACAGAAATTGTATGGCCTCCAAAGACTAAAATATTTACTATGTGGCCCTTCATAGAAATAGTTTCCTGGCTATTCCCTTAGGATAATACCTGACACATAGTAAACCTTTAATAAACATTAATCAATACCATTTTCACAGACCACCACCCCCATTTTTGCCATTATCTGGCACTTTGTTTACTATTATTTACTTCATATTTTTTGAACTAACTTTTTTTTAATTAAAGTCATTTCAAAAGAAACATTACATCTCTACTACCAAACTCACAGGTTTGATGTGTCCATTCTATTTTAATCACAAACATTACAGTATATCTATGATTATTAGAATGCTTAAATGATCCACCTCCTGTCGGGAAACACTGCTTCACACAAATGTGTCTCTGAAAAAAAGGAAACTCAAAACCTCCTGTTTCTAAGTCCAGTGGATTTCCTGGGTCTGAGGCCTTGATTTTTCTTACATCACCAACTTTGTTTTGTGGAAATGATCTGTTTCTGGTTTTTTGTCTCCCCTCCAGACTGTAAACTCTTTGAGGTCAGGGACAGTCTTTGATCTCTGAACCTATTGTCCCCAAATGCATAGTAATCATCCATGGGATGTTTATTAAGCCAAATTATAGGAGGCCCTGGGTGCCCCCTCATTTCTTAGTAGCCATAAAAGTGTGAATCATAAGTTTCTTCCTTTGAACTTTGGAGAAAATTCTAGATCCAAAGCTCCAGGAGGACTGGGGAGGGAGAAGAAGTCAGGGAGATACACAGAAAGGTCAGGGCCTAAATCAACCTCAGTTCGTTTCAGCTCAACAAATGCCAGCTGGTCCTGGACCTCCCCTACTCCATGGATGCAAGAGCTCTTCACCATGTGGTCCCTCGTGTCTTCCCAGAGGTACTTCATGGCAGTGCGGAACTGCTGGGCGTCTGCTTCCCTCAGGTCCTGCAGTAGCTTTTGGGGCTGGTACAGACGCTGCTCCAGGTGGGTTTCCATGGTTGCCTGAACACGGAATGTTGGGAGAGTTAGTGAGGGCAGGCCAGGAAGCACAGTCAGCACCAGGGACAGCAGCCCAGCTCAGGTTCCTACTTTGCAGAGACCACAAGCTGGAAGCCTTCACACGTTTTGATAGGCTAGCTGTGACATTTTTCATTAGCTGCCAACATTTAAAAGAGGGTATTCCTCATAAAAACTCAGATTTCCAACTTCTCTTGGAAAACACAAAGAATTGGGAATGCTGAGCACACATCCCCTGACATGATAATCAGCTCACCACCCAGCCAGCCACCCTTCTCCATGGCCTGCCTGGCCCCTGTAGGTGATTGAGGTTTCAAGTCGAGAAAGTTCACCCCCACGTGGGCACTCTCTCATGCCCCAAGCTAGCAGTACAGTCTCTCCTAAAAGAGATTTCCTTTGTTGTATGTGGAGTTATTTTCTAAACCTCCCTTAAATAGAGCTGCTGTAGAGGGCCAGCATAGTGTGATGTTGTAGGCAAAAGGTGGGCTCTAGAACCAGACAATCTGTGTATAAATGCTCACCTTGTCTCTTACTAGCTGGGTGACTTTAGGCAAGTAATTTAACTATGCTTGCCAGATAAAATACAGGATTCCCAGTTAAAACTTAATTGCAGAGGAATAATAAATGATTTTCTAGCATAAGTATATCCCAAATATTGCATGGGATATACTTATACTAAAAAAAAATAATTTGTTGTTCATTGGCAAGTCAAATTTCACTAGGAATTCTGCATTTTTTTATTTGCTAAATTGGCAATGCCACCTCTGGACCTCAGTCTCCTCAGCTGAAAATAGAGCCAATACTAGGCAATGTTGTTCTGAGGATCAAATGAGTATATAAAGCTTTTTCACTAGTCCATAGCAAACAGTAAGTAGTCAATAAGTGCCAGGCCATTATTCTCTATCTTAAATGAGCTCACTATTTACTCAATGTCTCTCCCCCTGGAATGCAAGGTCCACATGGGTAGTAACATAACTGTTTAGTCTCTCTGAGTCTCCAGTATCTACAACTGTGCCTGCAATAGACAGATAGGTGATAGATAGATAGATACACAGATACACACATAGATAGAGACACAGATACATACATAGACAGACAGTATGTCTACTAATCAGGTTAAAGTATGTCTCCTGAGAAACCAAACTGCTATGGAGAAAAGTGTCAGGCATTACTTCCCTTATTACCACAGATGGTGACAGTAGAAAGAAAGCAGATACTGTGAGGCCAACAGCTAGTGGGTACCCTAGTAACTGGTTAACAACCAGCTCTCTGAGGGTAGTTCAAATGTAAATGTTGGTTGATATTTTCATTTTCAATAAAAAGGAAGTAAACATGGAAACCACAGAAATATACATCAGAACTTCATTCATCTTTAGCATGAATTCTTTGCTCAATCTAATAGTTCTTGAATGCTAGAAAAATATTTCCTCAGTTTTCTGAGCTATTCACAGTATAATGGTAAAGACAGAACACACCAGCCCTGCCATGCCCTACTGCTTCTTGAGGCACACGTCCATTGCCATCTATTAACATAACCGTATAGAATACAGAGGTCCAGCAGGTGGAAGCTGAGCCCACTTGCTTGTGCCTCCAGCATGGGTTTTTGGCTGATCTTCCAAAAAGTGACATGAACAATCAACAGAATCTCAGCTAATATGAATTTTTGAAGCCAAGGAGTACAGAAGATGATTTGCATCTTCCGGTAAGAGATTTTATAAATTGAGAGGGAAATGCTTCATGTGAGGCCCCTGCAGAGAAGGAGAGATCACACAGAAAACACATTGTGATAGCTCCCTCCCATCCTGGAGCAGGAGCCTTGATCCCACACAGGAAATCAGGAGAGACTTTGAAGGATACGTAAAGGCTGGGAGACTTAGGCTGCACACACACAGCAAACAGCACACCCATAGCTGTAGCACCAACCAGAAGAGTTCCAGAAAGAAACTCTCTCCTAAAACTGTGGACAGCCCTGACCAAGACTTTCTGCTTTTGGGCAATGCACAGAGAGTCAACCCATGGCTAGGGGCTGCAGTGTGGGTGCCACAGAGAGACTTTTTTAGAGGGAGAGCTGAGGCATGGCAAGGCAGGGACCCCGCGCTCACACATACAGGGCCTCTGTCAACAAAGAAACCATAGTGAAAATGCAGTGTGTTCCCAATGAGTCCAGCTGCACAGGAAGAACAGAAAGTGGCATGTCAAAGGAACTGTGGGACCTGAGCCAGTACAGCTGGCAAGCAGGGGGCTGCAGAGTGGAGTATTTGGTTCTGAGTCTCCTATGAGAGAGGCACACTGGGGACTGGATAACCAGGAGCTGAGCACCTGAGGTTCATTGCAGCCAGGCAGGTCCACTCACAGGCAGGTATGCCCAACACCCACCTGTGAGATTGCAGTCTCTGCTGATCACTGAGATCAGGTTCAAGGGCCCCCTGCTTGGCGCATATCCACAAGGGAAAAGAGAAGCTCTGAAAGGGCCCTTTCTGAACTTCTATCACATAATACAAGCTACGCTGGTTCATTGGGCCCTGGCACAGCAACAGGTGTTCAGGGCCCTGCCTAACCTCAGCTCTTATACAGAGCTGCCATCAGCACCAAGCAGAAAAGAGCTGCCCCTTTTACACAGATTGGCCTCTCACAGGAAACAGACAGCTAATCCATCAGAAACTATACATCATTGGAAATTATCTGGGACAGACCAAGACATGTGGTGGGTGAGGGGATGGTGAGGAAACACTCCCACCATATTCCCAGAAGACTGAACAGTGCCTCTGTGGGTGTCCCAGGGATTCCACTCTCCCATTTGCACCAGAAGTCCCCTTGGATACAGGTGGAAGTAGTATTTGTAGTGCTTGCAGACTTAGATGAACCACTGATGGGCCTTGTGCTGATGGAAAGCCAGCAGGACAGAACAAGGAAGACCAGCCAGGCCTTAAGGAGAGAGCCACAGACTGGATCATTTGTAGTCTTGAATAGGGTGCCTAGGGCCAGATTAGGACACCACCTGACATCACCAGGAGTGGATCTAGAAAGAGAAGATGGTGACAAATACTAGACTCTGCTGAGACAAATTCCACTGTGGTCTTCTTCATTATTTGTGTTATTTTTTTCTCTGACATGGCTTGTTGACACTTTTCTTTCTCTTCAAGTTTGTTCCTATTATTTCACTATTTTTGTACTTTAGTTTTATTTCAAATTTCATATTCTACTCCTCCCTTCTCTTATTCTAATTTGCCTTCTCATCTTTGTTTTAAATTCTGTTTTTCCCTTTGTATGCCTTGTTTCTATCCCACACTATTACTATTTCTTCTCCTTCCAGCCTCTCAAAACCATTTTCCTTTTCTTTTTTTTTAAGACTTTATTTATTTACTTTTAGAGAGAATGGAAGGGAGGAACACAGAGAGGGAGAGAAATATTGATGTGTGAGAGAAACACTGACTGGCTGCCTCTCACACACCCCCAACTGGGGATCTGGCCCATAACCCAGGCATGTGCCCTGACCAGGAATTGAATGGGTGACCTTTTAGTTTGCAGGCCAGTGCTCAGTCCACTAAGCCACACCAGCCAGAACTCAAAACCGTTTTTCTTGCCACTAGTCATCTCACTCTTTTTCCCTTTCTTATAATATCTTTATTCTCTTTCCACCTTTATTAATCTTTGTTCCTTTGTTATTGACATGGTGGTTATTGATAATCTCTTAAATTTTTTTTCTAGATGTTCACTATTTTTGTATTTCAAATCTCAAATTTTAAACTGTTCCCATCCCCTACTCCATTTTGCCTTCCTCCTGCCCTTTTTATTTTGTTTTGTTTTAAATTTTATTTTTCCCTCTCTTAGCCTGGTTTTTATTCCTTACTCTTATATTTCTTTTCCCACTATCTTCTCAAAATCACTTTTTTTCATTTATACATGTCATAATCTTTTTCTCTTTCTTTTTTTCCTTCCTATTCTCTTGCCACCTTTATTAATCTTTGGTCATTTGAGGTTATATTGCTGTGGTGGTTGTTTTCCTTCAGTTTTCTTCTTATTTTCTCATTATCTTTTTACTTTTTTAAACCTCATATTATACTCTTCCCTTCTCCTACTCTATTTGCTTTCTTCCCTCCATTTTTTTAATTTATACTGTAAATTTTCCTGTCTTTTTTTCTTCACCATTATTCCCTATTCTTATAATTTCTTCTCCCTCTACTGTCTCAAAATAGTTTTTCTTTCTATTTGTCATCTCATATTTGTTTTTCCTTTCTTATAAGAATCTTCATCTCTTTCCACCTTTATTAATACTGAACAACATTCATTGTTGATAGTGTGGTTGTAGTTGGGAGTATTTTGGGAGGTGAGTTTTGTTTCCTGGTTATTATGTTTTGTTCTCACAGTACCTGTATAATAGCATACAAGATGTGGTGGGCATCATGACTCTCAGTGAGCCAACTGAAAAGAAGAAGCCACAAAAGAATGACCCAACAACAACCAAAACCCAACTATAGCAAGAGAACCAGAGAACCCACATAAACAGCATAAAGGGCATTGCAAGAGCATCCAGCTCAGGAGATCAAGGAGATTGCACCACTGAGTCCCAGAGGTCTCCCAGCACAGAAAGCCACCCCATGACTCAGGGAGTCAAAGCAGATCAACCCAATAAGTGGAAACAAACAAAAAGAGTCATCTAAAATGGGGATACAAAGAAATGACACCCAACTGGAAGAAAGTATGAATCCCCAGAAATAGTGCTAATGAAATTGAGGCAATCAAATTATCATACATGGAATTCAAAATAATGGTTATAAGGACGCTCAAGGAACTCAGTGAGAACTACAAGGAACTCAATAGTAGCTACAAGGAACTTAGTGGAAACTACATCAGCATGAAAAAACACACAGAAACTATGAATAAGAGCCAAGAGAAAAAGAATACAATATCTCAAATGAACAATACACTAGAAAGAATAAAAAAACTGGCTTGATGAAGCAGAGGATCGAATCAGTGAGTTGGAAGACAAGGTAGAAAAATACACCCAGTCAGAGCAACAAAACAAAAAAAAAGACTCAAAAAGAACAAAGATAGTTTAAGGGAGCTTCAAGACAACATGAATTGTAATAATATTTGAATCACAGGGATACCAGAAGGAGAAGAAAAGGAGCAAGGGACAGAAAACCTATCTGAAAAATTAATGACAAAAAATTTCCCTAACTTGGTGAGGGAAAAAATCATACAAGTCCGGGAAGCACAGAGGGTCTCATCAAGAGGAAACCAAAGAGGCCCACTCCAAGACACATCATAATTAAAATGGCAAAATTTAAAGACAAAGAGAGAATCTTAAAGGCAGCAAGGGAGAAAGAGCTAGTAACATATAAAGGATCTCTGATAAGGCTGTCAGCTGACTTCTCAACAGAAACACTACAAGCCAAAGCCAATGGCACAAAATATTCCAAGTGATGAAAAGCAAAGGCCTGAAACCAAGACTAATCTACCAGCAAACTTTTATTTAAAATAGTAAGTGAATAAGGAGCTTCACACACACACACCACACACACCACAAACACACACAAATAGGCTTAAAAAAAGCATCTCCAGCAACCAGCACTGCAAGAGATGAAACAGACTGTTTTAAGAAATGAAGAAAGAGAGAGAGAAAGAGAGAGATACACACAGGTACAAAGGGGAAACATGGCAATGAATAAACACCTATCAATAACAACCTTAAATGTAAGCCCTTGGCTTGTGTAGCTTGGTGGATTGAGTGAGGGCCTGTGAACCAGAGTTGCAGGTTCAATTCCCAGTCAGGGCATTCTTTGGGTTTGTGGGCCAGGTGCTGTAGCAGGAGGCAACCACACATTGATGTTTCTCTCCCTCTCCCTCTCCTTCCCTTCCCCTCTCACTAAAAATAAGTACAAACTTTTCCAAAATGTAAATGGGCTAATGTACCAATAAAAATACATAGGATATAGCTGAATGGATAAGAAAACATGACCTATATATAAGCTGTCTATAAGAGACCCACCCACCTCAGAACAAAAGATGTACAGAGGCTGAAAGTGAAGGGATAAAAAATATATATCTAACCAAACAGACATTTAGAAAAAGCTTGGTAGCAATACATATATCAGATAAAAATAGACTTCACAACAAAGGGCCGTAACAAAAGACAAAGAAGGACACTACCTAATACTTAAGGAATAATAGTCCAAACAAGGAGGATATTGCCCATCTAAACATATATGTGCCCAACATAGCAGCACCTAAATACATAAGTAAAATCTTGGAGGACTTCAAGAAAGAGACTAATAGCAATACAGTCATAGTAGAGGATTTTTAACCACCCCACTGTCAACAATGGGTTAAATCTTCCAAAGAAAAAATCAATAAGGATAGGGTGGCATTGAATGACACTCTAGATCAAATGGACTTAATAGATATTTACAGGACATTTGACTCCAAAGAAGCAAAATACACACTCTTTTCAAATACACATAGACCATTTTCAAAGACAGACCACAAGGTAGAACAAAAAACAAGACTCAAAAAATTCAAGAAAATTTAAATCATATCAAGCATTTTTTTTAGATCACAATGGCTTGAAACAAGAAAGCAATCTCAAGGAATAAACTCAAAACAAATTAAATACATGAAGACTGAGTAACATGTTATTAATAATGAATGGGTTAACAATGAGATCAAGGAAGAAATTAAAAAATACCTACAAACAAATGAAAATGAATATACAACAATCCAAAACCTATGGGACACAGCGAAGGCAGTCCTGAGAGGAAAGTTCATAGTGATACAGGCCTACCTAAAGAAGAGAGAAAAATCTCAAATAAACAACCTAACCTTACATCTACAAGAACTAAAAGAACAACAAACAAAGTCCAGAGTGAGTAGAAGGAAGGAAATAATCAAGATCACAGCAGAATTAAATGACATAGAGACTAAAAAAAAAAAAACTCAAAGTATCAATGAATCCAGGAGCTAGTTCTTTGAAAAGATACACAATATTGATAAACCTTTAGCCAGCTCATGAAGAAAAAAAGAAAGAGAACCCTAATGAACAAAATCAGAAATGAAAGAAAGTTACCAATACCAAGATATAAAAAGGATTGTAAGAAATTACTATGAACAACTGAATGCCAAGAAATTGAACAACCTGGGTGAAATGGATAAATTTCTAGAAACATTCAATCTTCTAAACTGAATCAGGAAGAAGCAGAAAGCCTGAATAGACCAATAACAACTAGTGAATTGAAGAAGTAATAAAAAAAAACTCCTGGCACACAAAAGCTTCACAGGCAAATTTTACCAAACATTTAAAGAAAATTTAATTCTTATTCTCAAACTATTCCAAAAAATTCAAGAAAAGGGAAGACTCACAAACTCTTTTTAAACACAACCAGCACTATTTTAATTCCAAAACCAGAAAAAGACACAACAAACAGAAAACTACAGGCCAATATCTCTGATGAACAAGAATGCTAAAATCCTCAACAAAATATTGGCAATATTGGCAATCCAGCAATACATTAAAAAGATCATACACCATGACCAACTGGGATTCATCCCAGAGATACAAGGATGGTACAATACTCACAAATCAATAAATATAATCCATCACATAAACAAAATGAAGGACAAAAATCACATGACTAAATCAATAGACGTGGAAAAAGCATTTGATAAGGTACAGCACCCATTTATGATAAAAACACTCAGCAAGGTAGGAATAGGGGAATCATACCTCAACATAATAAAGGCCATATATGAGAAAGCTACCACCAACATCATACTCAATGGGCAAAATCTAAAAACTTTCCCCTTAAGATCAGGAACAAAACAAGGGTGTCCACTTTCACCACTCTTATGCAACATAGTACTGGAAGTTTTAGTTATAGCAATTAGACAAGAAAGAAATAAAAGACATCCACATTGAAAAGGAGGAAGTAAAACTGTCATTATTTGCAAATGGCATGATGGTATACAAAGAAAACTTTGTAGTCTCTACCAAAAAAACTATTTGACCTAATAAGTGAATTAGGCAAACTGGCAGGATATAAACTCAATATTCAGAAACTGATGACATTTTGTACACCAACAATGAACTATCAGAAAAAGAAACTAGGGGGGAAATCCCAAGTACTATAGCAACAAGAAAAATAAAGTGCCTAGGAATAAATTTAACCTAGGGGGTAAAAAAACCTATACTCAGAAAACTATAGAACACTGAAGAAAGACACTGAGGAAGACACAAATAAATAGAAGCATATACCATGTTCATGGATTGGGATAATTAACATAATTAAAATGTCCATACTACCCAAAGCAATCTACAGATTCAACACAATTCTTATTAAAATACCAATGACACATTTCACAGATATAGAACAAATATTTCAAAAATTCATATGGGACCAAAAAAACACCCTGAATACCTCAGCAATCTTAAGGAAAAAAGAACAAAGTAGGATGGGATCATAAGACCTGATATCAACTATACTGCAAGGCCACTGTAATCAAAACAGCCTGGTAGCTGGCATAAGAACAGACACATACATCAAGGAACAGAATAGAGAACCAGAAATAAACCCAAGTCTCTAGGGTCAATTAATATTGACAAAGGGTGCATGAGCATAGCAATGGAGTAAAAATAGCCTCTTCAATAAATGGTGGTGTGAGAGCTGGACAGCTACATGCAAAAAAGTGAAACTGGACAACCAACTTACACCACACACCAGAATAAACTCAAAATGGATAAATGAGTTAAAAGTTGTGATACCATAAAAATCATAGAGGAAAACATAGGCAGTAAAATTTCAGCTATCCCATATAGCAATATTTTTTGCCAATATATCTCCTAGCACAAGGGAAAGAAAGGAAAAATAAACAAATGGGAGTACACCAAATTTAAAAGCTTCTGCATGACTAAAGAAAACATCAGCAAAATGAAAAGGGAACCAACTGTATGGGAAAATATATTTGCCAATTATATCTTGGACAAGGGTTTGATCTCTAAAATATATAAAGACCTCATACAACTGAACAAACACCAGGAATAAAAATAATCCAATTAAAAATGGGCAAAAGACTTCTGGCCAAGATGGAGGCATAGGTAGAAACCCTTCGCTTCCTGCACAACCAAAAGGAGGATAACAACCAATCTAAAATCAATAAATAACCAAAATATTTCAGAAAATCAAACTGCATGGAACTCTGACAACCAAGGAATTAAGAAAAAATCAACCAGAATAACCAGACCGGTAAGGCGGACAGCGCTGGTCAACTCAGAAAAACCACAGAAAAGTGGCTGGGGACTGGGCTAACTGCTGAGCTAGGCAGAGCTGCCTGGGAGGGGCTGATTTAAGAGGAAAACTGAGACTCAAAGCTGACTGTAGGCTACACCTGGGGTTGCCGCAGTGAGAGATACCTCCAGTCTGACAGATAGCCTGTTGGAAAGAATGCGCTAACAGACGGAACAGGCAAAAGGAAGCATTGCTTCCCTCTCTGGCCCTCCTCTCCCCACCGGCAGCTCAGCAATGAGGGTTGCCCTGCCTTGGGTGAATACCTAGGGCCCCCACCCCTTACACTTACCAGTTTGTCCAAGACAAGAAACAGAGGCCCAAATGAAAGAACAGAAGCAAAACCTCAAACTAGCAATGAGGAGATTGCCAACCCCTATCTGCATGGAGAATTTAAAGCCCTGGTAATCAAAATGCTTACAGAACTGATTGAGCTTGGTCAAAAAATGAAAGAACAAATAAAAGATACCCAAAATGAAATAAAGCAAAATATTCAGGGAACCAACAGTGACAAGAAGGAAACCAGGGTTCAAAGCAACAATTTGGAACAAAAGGAAGAAATCAACATCCAACTGGATCAGAAAAAAGAAACAGGAATCCCAAAAAACGAAGAGAGGCTGAGGATTCTCTGGGACAACCTGAAACATTCCAATATCCAAATTATAGGGGTGCCAGAAGGAGAAGAACAACAAGAAATTGAAAACTTATTTGAACAAATAATGAAGGAAAACTTCCCCAATCTAGTGAAGAAAATAGACTTCCAGGAGGTCCAGAAAGCCCAGAGAGTCCCAAAGAAGTTGGACCCAAAGAGGAACAAGCCAAGACACATCATCATTAAGTTACCCAAGATTAAATATAAAGAGAGAATCCTAAAAGCAGCAAGAGAAAAGGAGGCAGTTACTTACAAAGGAATACCCACAAGGCTATCAGCTGATTTCTCAAAAGAAACCTTACAGGCAAGAAGGGGCTGGAAAGAAGTGTTCCAAGTCATGAAAGGCAAGGACCTACATCCAAGGTTACTCTATCCAGCAAAGCTTTCATTTAGAATGGAAGGGCAGATCAAATGCTTCCCAGAGAAGGCCAAGTTAAAAGAGTTCATCACCAAACCCTTATTATACATAACGTTAAAGGGACTTATCTAAGAAAAAGAAGATAAAAAATATGAACAATAAAATGACAACAAACTCACAACTATTAACAAATGAACCTAAAGAAAAGAAAAACAAAAACTAAGCAAAAAAACTAGAACAGGAACAGAATCAGAGAAATGGACATCACACAGAGGGAGGTCAGTGGGGAGGGGGAAAATGAGGGATGGAGGGAAAAGGTGGAGGGATGAGGAGGAAAAGGTACAGGGAAGAAGAAGCATAATTAGTAGGCATAAAATAGATGGAAAAGATAAAAATGGTATAGGAAACAAGAGTACTCAAAGAACCCTGTATGTATACACCCATGGACATGAACTAAGAGGGGGGATGCTGGAGGGTTGGGGGTCCGGGTGGAGAGGGAATAAAGGGGGGGAAAATTGGGAAAACTGTAATAGCATAATCAATAAAAATACTTTTAAAAAAATGGGCCAAAAGACCTGAATACACTTCTCCAAGGAGGATATACAAGATGGCCCATAGACATATGAAAAGATGCTCTACATCACTAGCCATCAAAGTGATGCAAATTAAGTCCATGATGATATATCACTGCACACCTGTCAGAATGGCTATCATTAGTAAATAGAGAATAACTACTGGCAAGGATGTGGAAAAAAAGGAACCTTATGAACTGCTGGTAGGAATGCAGACCAGTACAGCTGCTATGGAAAACAGTATGGAATTTCCTCAAAAAATTAAAAATGGAACTGCCTTTTGACCGAGTGATTCCACTGCTGGGAATATACACTAAGAATACTGAAACACTAATTCAAAAGAACTTATGTACCCTTGTGTTCATAACTGCACTATTTACAATAGCCTAGTTGCTGGAAATAGCCTAAGTACCCATCAGTAAATGGTCAGTAAATGGATCAAAGAGCTGTGGTACATTTACACAATGGAATACTACAAAGCAGAAAGAAAGAAGGAACTCTTACCTTATGTGACAGCATGGATGGAACTGGAGAGTATTATGATAAGTGAAATAAGCCAGTTGGTGAAAGAAGAATACCATATGATCTCACTTATAAGAGGAATCTAATCAACAAAATAAACTAGCAAGCAAAATAGACTCAGAGGCATGGAAACATGGAACAGACTGAAAGTGACCAAAAGGGAGGGTAGGTGGGAATTATGGTGTAAAGGAGAAGACACTAGTCAAAGAATATGTATGAATAACTCATGGATGTGGACAACAGTGTGGAGACTGACTGGGAGTGGGGTTGAGCTGGGCAGAGGAAGGCAAAGGGGGAAAAACTGGGACAACTGTAATAGAATAACAATAAAAAATGTAAAGAAAATTTTCATGTTACTGAAAATAACATGCTTAACTATACACTTAACAAAAACATTATCATGCTATTGCTTTTCTTACAGTAGAATTAAAAGTGAAGAAAAATACTTCTTGCATGCATAACTGAAATACTGATAATTATACTCAAAGATCCACTCTCCTGTTTTCCTTGTAGCAACAGAATCCCACAAGTCTAAGCTGAGTTGATGGCCTCTGAGGAAGGACTACAGGAAGATGTGATTATGGACTGGGAGCCAAAGGAGGGTAAGCAGAAGGAAGTGGGGGACTTGCAGGTCACACCCTTAAAAGAAAAAGTGCTTGCCTTTACTTCCTCTTTCTCACCACACCCTCCCTTAGGTTAGAGAATAGAGGTGCTGTGGTCAGACATGTGTGGCAACAACTTCCTAGAGAATGATAAAACAACAAGATAGAAGGAACCTGGGCATCTGGAAGGGCTTTTAAAATAGACCCTCTCTGGAACTCTCACTTAGTTGTGGACTAATACATAAGACAGAAATAAATTAAATTGTTTTGAGCACTGTTATTTGGGGTCTCTTTGTTACAGCTGCTCAGTTTACATCCTAAAACACTATGTCTCCATCAAAGAGGGAAAAATAAATGATAGACAAAGAGCTTGTATTATGTTTCAAGAAAAACTCGACAGAACACATTTCTTTGAGGAAGTGAAAACTAGCTTTATACTTAGCCCACTTCTCCAACTTACCTGGCCTGAGTTTGCAATCCCTGAGCACTGAGAGGGGAGCATATGCAGATGGGTCTCAGGTACATACCTGCAGGCTGGGGATGGTGAAGGCAACATTCCGTGAATTCAGGTAGGCCACAACTCTGTGGGACAGGTCTGACGTCCACATGTGGGAGCTTCCGTCAAAGACAGGTGGGAGAAGGTCATGATGACAGTTTCCCTATGATGAGTAGTTCTCCTACTAGCTCAGTGACCAGGGCACCAGAGTTCACAGAAGATGGTGGGATGTCCCTGGGGATGCTAGAAACTTTATGTGTGAAGGTAGGAGACTTGTTAATCTGGCACAATGGGTAGGCAGTTAGGGGATTTTCCAATTCTAGACATCCACCTGGATCCCATTCTCCCAAGAACAATTATCAATCTCTGAGCTGTGTGTAACTTTATAATTCCCATAACAACCCACTTAAATCAACTACAATCAAACAGATGAACTTAGAAAGGTGTCCTTACTAAATTAAGTCTAAAAAGTAGATGCTGCCCTGGCTGGTGTGGCTCAGTGGACTGAGTGCTGGCCTGTGAACCAGAAAGATCACTTGTTCAATTCCCAGTCAGGCACATGCCTGAGTTACAGGGCCAGGTCCCTGGTTGGTGGTTTGTGAGAGGTAGCCAGTCAACATCTCTCACACCAATGTCTCTCTCCTCTCTTTTTTCCCTCCCCTCAAATAAATAAATAAATCTTTTAAAAAATAATAAAAATAGCCCTGGCTGGCATAGCTCAGTGGATTGAGTGCAGGCTGTGAACCAAAGTGTCGCAGGTTCGATTCCCAGTCAGGGTACATGCCTGGGTTGCAGGCCATGACCCCCAGCAACTGCACATTGATATATCTCTCTCTCTCTCTCTCTCTCTCTCTCTCTTTATCTCCCTCCCCTTCCCTCTCTAAAAATAAATACATAAAATCTTTAAATAATAATAATAATAAATAAATAAAAAGCAGATGCTGTGTGAACTGTGAGATGCTGGAATAGCATTGTGAAGAAGGGGGCCTCAAAACCTGGATTTAATGTTGGCTCAATCACTTAGTTTTGTGGCCTTATATAATTTATTGAATTGTCCTGTGCCTCAATTTCCTTTCTATGTTATACAGCTAACAATTGTGAGGATTCAATATGCTCACCTGGTAAAGTGCTTAAAACAGTAGCCAATGCACAGAAAATGCACAGTTTCATTCATAATAGCCAAAACATTGAAAACAAATCAAATATCTAACAGGTGAAAGGTTCAACAAATGTGGCATACCCATTCAGTGGACTACCACCTGTCAGTAAAAAAGGAGTGAGTCAGGTGTTTGCTACCGGATGAAGTAGAATAACTGACGATAAACCTTTCTGCTGTAAGCCATTAGAAGGCCTTTTATAATCCCATTTTTGTTATAAGTAGAATAATGAATAAACTAAAATTTAGTCTGAAAGAATATATACACAACTATCAACTGGAGTTATTTTAGGGAGAGGAGTTTTATGGGGATCCATCACTCTCACATAATTGGGTGCCCCTGCCATGAGACCCAAGGCCTCCATTTCTTCTCCTTCAGAATACTCATCATGTTAGAACCATCTGCTAACATCTGTCTTTCCACCAGACCCTCCAGTGCCCTGCCTCATGCCCCAGTATCTAACACTGGCCCACCTGCAGTACGTAACAAAACCGGGTGAAGGCAACAGACCATGGAGTCCGGATGATGGGTACACGCTGCAATGCCACCACTTCCCTGCTATATGACCTTGATTCACCCTCTTGGGCTTCAGTGTCATCATTCTGTTTAATGGGATAACAATAGGACTGACCCCAGGGTACCTGCAATGATTAGATGTCTTTCTATGCATAAAGCACTTAGAACAATACCTTCTACACAGTAAACACTCAGTAAATGTTAGCTCCTATGCGACAGCAAAGAGGAATGAAAGTCTGTGGAACAAATGTGTCTACTTGACAAAAGCCACTTGTGCTGTGGTTGACATTTTTGTATAAGCATGTATTGCTTTTTACAATTAAGAGACTTTCACTAAGAGTTTTTATTAAAAATCTATTCCATCCCATCTCCTCCCCTCTAAGGCCAGTTACCTTTGAAACTGTATGAGATCCAGTAATGCTACAATGGGAATAAAATGAAAAAAAAGTTTAAAAAAGAATCACTCCAGAGAGATCACAGTCACATTCCATGTGAAATTCTTAGAAGCAGCAAGTAGGGACAGAGTGGGGACATTACCCATCAGATAGTTTCCATCTATTATTTCTTCCTAAAAGGCAAAGAGAAAATATCAAGTATAACATCCAAAAATTGGCCGTTCCAGTAGAAAAGGTTTTGGTTTTTTTAAAACAATGGAATACTCACTGCCATTTTTTGCAACAGTGGATGCAAATCTGTAAGAAAGCCAATGAATGTATAACTAGAATTGTGTGACCTTCAAAGATACAAATGTGGGTTAGAAAAAAGAGTCCCCCTAAAAAGTCAGTGATGAAGGAAAATTTTAGTGGGTTTTAATTATACCTGCACTTGTATGTGCCTAATGTGAGAAAACCTTAGTTTGAAAACCCTTTTAGAATAATTGTGAAAACCCTACATGCATGTGCTCACACATGTACACGTGCACACACACTCTCATCATAATACTTTACCATAGCACATTACAAACCTAAATTGACCCATCCCCACTCAATCCCCTAAGATGTGTGGAAACCATGACAGACTTTTCCTCCCTTGAAACTTACCCTGCCTGGAATTTGGAATTCTGAGACTTGCCACTCCATAGCTCAGAAAAAGGAATAGGAGAAGAGCGTATGTCCTAGGTTCCTGAGACATCCTCCTGTGGTTAATTCAAGCATAGAAATAATTCAGGTTTAATTTCTTAGATATATTTAAGAACATTCAGAAGATAAGAGGCAAAGACAAATAGACCCAGAATCCCTAGCAATTTTTTAAAAAATAACTTTAAAATTCCATCTATTTTGCTCCTCTAAACCCCTATCCTAGTCTAAGACACAGTCATCTCTCTCCTATCTAAACTCTCCTCCATTCCCCCCAATCAAGCAAAGAGGAGTGCTTAAAAGCATGGGTTCTGTTACATCAGACAAAGGATTTATATCCAGAATCTAAAAAGAACTCTTGCAATTCAGTGAGAAGAAGATAAGCCAATGGGGAAAATGGAGAAAAGATATAAACTTAACCTTCATTTTAAAAAATACAAGTGGTAGACTTCCGGCAAGATGGAGGAATAGGTGGACGCACCGTACCTTCTCGCACAACCAAGAATAGAACAACAATAATTTACAGACAATAACACTCAGAACTGACAGAGTATTTATCTGAATGAAAGTCGGACAGCCAAGAAGTTGAAGTAGACCCGTACATCCAGACCGGTAGGGGACGACAAGCCGGGTGGGCGCAGGGCTGGCGCAGGGCTGGCGGAGGTCGGGGAAAATTTGGCACAAAATCGGCGCAACAGCCATCTGGGGCGCAAGAACGCAGCGGTGATCCCTGAGTACGCGAGCTGTGGCTGGGGGACCCAGTGAGGCAGCGGTTGTGGACCAGGGCAGAGCTCGCAGCCCAGGGTCCCAGAGAAGGGTCTGAGCCCAGGAGAACGAAACTACCACCATTGTTCCCTCCCATCCCCGCTCCCGCCCCCACCCCCACATATAACGTCACAATCTAGCGACTGGGGTGCCCAGCCCCAGTGAACACCTAAGGCTCCATCCCCCACCATAATAAGAGCGACCAGACCGGAAAAAAAAAAAAAAAAAAAAAGGAGAGATAGGGAAAGACGTAAGACATGTTTCCAACAGAACAAATCAGTCCCCCAGGACTCATCCTTTTGAGTGACCAAGAAATAGCCAATCTATCAGTGCACAGTTCAAAACACTGGTGATCAGAAAGCTCACGGAATTGATTGACTTTGGGCGCAATTTAGATGAAAGGATGCAGGTTACCCTAAAAGAGATGCAGGAAGATATACGGAGGAGAGCCAATAGTGAAAGGAAGGAATCTGAGTCTCAAAACAATACAGTGGACCAGAAGGAAGATAGAATCAACCAAGCAGGAAAACTTGATGAAATAAAGAATTCAAAAAATCGAGGAAAAGCTTAAGAGCATCCAGGACACCTTTAAATGTTCCAACATCCAAATTATAGGGGTAGGAGAAGGGGAGGAGCAACAAGTGGAAAAGTTATTTGAACAAATAATAAAGGAGAACTTCCCCAATCTGGCAAAGGGAACAGTCTTCCAAGAAATCCAAGAAGCTCAGAGAACCCCAAAGAAGTTGGACCCAAGGAGAAACACACCAAGGCACATGATAATTATTACATTAGCCAAGGTAAAAATGAAGGAGAGAATTCTAGAAGCAGCAAGAGGTAAGGGGACAGTAACCTACAAAGGAGTTCCCATCAGACTGTCAGCTGATTTCTCCAAAGAGACCTTACAGGCAAGAAGGGGCTGGAAAGAAATATTCCAAGTCATGAAAGACAAGGTCCTACATCCCAGATTGCTCTATCCAGCAAAGCTCTCATTTAGAATGGAAGGGAAGATAAAGTGCTTTTCAGATAAGGTCAAATTAAAGGAGTTCATCATCACCAAGCCCTTATTTTATGAAATGCTAAAGGGACTTATCTAAGAAAAGAAGATAAAGAAAAGACATGTATAGTAAAAGGACAGCAAACTCACAATTATTAACAACCACACCTAAAGCAAAACCAAAAGAAACTAAGTAGATAACTAGAACAGGAACAGAACCACAGAAATGGAGGGCACATGGAGGGCTAGCATCAGGGGGGTGGGAGGAGGAGAGAGGAGGAAAAGGTATAGAGAATAAGTAGCATAGAATGTAAGCTGAAAATAGATAGGGGGAGGGCAAGAATAGTATGGGAAATGTAGAAGCTAAAGAACTCATAAGTATGACACATGGACATGAACTAAAGGGGGGGAACGTGGGTGGGAGAAGGGGTACAGGGTGGAGGGGAGAGAAGGGAGGAAATGGGACAACTGTAATAGCATAATCAATAAAATATATTTTTAAAAAATACAAGTGGTCAATAAACACATTAAAGATTATCAACATAATTAGTTACTGGAACATGAAAATTTGACCCACAATGAGATACCACTACCTACGCACTAGAATGGCTAAAGGTTTAAAAGACTGATAATGCCAAGTATTGGTGGTAATGTAGAGCAGCAAGAGCTCTTATACACACATTGTTGATATGCTATGTTGGAGAACTGTTTGGCAAAGTCTTAAAAGTTAAATGTACAATATTTTTTTTAAAAATGACCCAGGAATTCAACCTGTATGTATTCACTAAAGAGAAGTTAAAACATATGTCCATACAAAGACTTGTCCAGTTTCATTCATCAGGGCCAAAAACTGGAAACAACTCAAATGCCCAACAACAGGTGAAAGATTAAGCAAATGTGGCATATCCATTTGTGATATACCAATCATCAGTAAAAAAGAAACAAGTTGAACCTATGCATTCAGCTATGATGGGGTCATTGGCAGTAAATAAAACCTCCTGCTTTGAATAATTAGAAAACCAACCAAAACATATGAATAGAGATTTTTAGAAATTGAACAATAGGTAGCACAAGACTAAGATTCCTGAGAGAAGGGAAACTGTGAGATGATAAAAAATATAGATTGGTTTATGCCCCTGGTTCCTGCACAGGGCTCCTAAAATCCTTGTAATTTCCTGAGTGATAAGAGCACTGGGAGCTTCTTTTGTTCTATAAGGTGACTTTGGGTAGGCTTCTGGATGGGAGCTGGTCACCACAAACCCCAAGCCATAATTAAAAGCTTGGAATTTTTCCCCCTACTCCTGATCATCCAGAGAGTGGAAGAGGGCTGGAAATGGAAGTTAATAATTGATTGTTCCCATATAAGGAAGATCCCAATAATAGGTGGTTCAGAGAGCTTCCAAGTGGCAGATGCATCCCCACTGGGAGGATGATGCACCACAGCTCCACATGACAAAAGTTCTTGTACTCAGGACTCTCCCATACCTCACCCCGTGTCTCTCTTCATTTGGCTATTCATCTGTGTGTTTTATCATTGCATTTAATAAAGTAGTAAGCATAAGTATTTCCCTGAGCTTTGTGAGATGCTCTAGAAAATTAATCAAAACTGAAAAGAGGGTTGTAGGAATGTGCAATCTGCAACCCAATCAGACAGAAGTTGTGAGTAACCTGGGGACTTACTGCTTGCAATTTGTATATGGAATGGGGTAAAAGAAGTGTTGTGGGACTAAGCCCTTAACCTGTCTGACATTATCTCCAGATAGAGAGTGTCATGACTTAGTTAAATTGTAGGACACCCTACTGGCATCACTGAATTGCTTGGTATGGGGAAAAACCTTCATATATTTGGTGACCAGAAGTGAAGTACTCAGTGTGGAGTGTTTTGTGTTGAGTGGTAAAAGACTCACAGGAAAGAGAACAAAGAAGGAGGTGGGGAGCCATGTTTTTTCCTACTTAGGAGGGAAACAAACTGAGCTCTGCATGTTCTCCTACTCACTACCTGGAGTCTCCAGATCTCAGCACAAGGAGGGAGAGCCTATAGGTCTCACTGAATTGAGGAGACAGTGGAGGGAAAACAGATACAGAGAGAGAGAGCTCTGGAGATTTGCAGAAGGGTCCCTTGAATCTTTGGCTAATATTTGTCTTTCTATGCCTATACATGTGAGAAACCACCTGAGACTATAGCAGAACACAACCATGAGTAAGTAGAACAATACTTCAAGCTCACACAGGGCAGAGAATAAGTCCTACTAGTTCAAGTTGGAAAATCTCCAACTATGTGGGGTATTAAGGAAAGCAAGCTGTGAAAGGATCAAACCAATTCCAATTAACTGGCTTACATCCCAGAAAAAAATCCCAATAATATTTAAAGAAGATCAGAAAATCCAGCAACCAGCAATGTAAATATCCAAAACAGCCAGCATTCAATCAAAAATTACCAGGCAAAGAAGCAGGAAAATATGGGTGATTACCCCAGAAAAGAGTCAATCAATAGAAACAGATCCAGAAATGACAAAAGATCAAATTAGCAGACAAGGATAGCTATTATAAATATACTCTGTAGGTTCAAGAAGGTAGAAAAAGTGTAAACATGTTAAGGAGAACAATAGAAGATGCACAAAGAGCTCAAATGGAATTTCTAGAGAAGAAAAATACAATATCTGAAATGATATATACACCAGGAGGGATTAATAGCAGATTAGACACTGCAGATGGAAAGATAGGTAAATTTGAAATCATAGCAGTAGGAAATATCCAAATTAAACACAGGTGAAAAAAAAAAGACCTTCCCAAAATATAAGAGAGCTCTGGACAATATGGAACATTTAAAATGTATCTAATTAGGGGCCCAAGAAAGAAGATGGCAAGACAAATATTTAAAGAAACAATGGCCAAAATCTTTCCAAGTTTCATAAAACTATAAACCCACAAATCCAAGAAGCCTAACAAACCCCTAGCAGAAGAAACATGAAGAAAACCACACTAAAGCACATCATAATCAAACTGCCAAAAAAAAAAACCCCAAAGAGTTGAATCTAGAATACATAAAGAACTCTCAAAACTAAACAGTGTAAAACATCAATAAACAATCCAATTAGAAAACAGAGAAAAGATGTAAGCAGACATTTCCCCAAAGTGGATATACAGGTAACAAATAAGAACATGAAAAGATATCCAACATCATTAGCCATTAGGGAAATTAACATTAAAACCACAATATCATTATAGATCTGTCAGATGGCACAAAATGTTTTAAAGTGATAATGCTAAATGCTGGAAAGGATGCAAAGAAACTAAATCACTCATACATTGCTGGTGAGAAAATAAAATAGTACAAATATTCTGGGAAATAGTTTATAAGTTTCTTATAAAACTAAACATGCCTTTAACATATAGCCTCACAACTGTATTCTTGGAAACTTACCCCAGAGAAATAAAAATTTATGTTCACATAAAAACCTATGCATGAATATTTATAGTGACTCTATTTATCACAGTCAAAAACTAGAATCAATTCAAATGCCCTTCAACTGGTGAATGATTAAACAGATTGTAGTATGTCCACGTCATTCAATACTACTCAGAAGTAAAAAGAACAAACTATGGATATGTGGTGATTTGAATGGACCTTAAGGGAGTTATGCTCAGTGGGAAAAAAAAAAGCCAATCATGAAGGTTACATACTGTGAAATTACAGGATTGAAAACAGATTAGTGTTTGCCAAAGGGAGAGGAAAGCGTGGCTATTAAGGGTACACAAAGGAGGCTTGTGGTCATGGTAAAATTATAAAAACTGAACACAAATACACATAAGAACAGTATATGTAAAATGGGAGAAATCTGAAAAACTCTGGGTTGGATTATATGAATGTCAATTTCCTGGTTTTGATACTGTATCAAGTTATGTAGGATGTAACCATTGGGGGAAATTGGGTAAAGAGGATACAAGGAACTTATTTTTTTTCCTTTTGCAACTTTCTATGAATATAATAAAATACCCAAAGAAAAATATCACATTATGTACACAAGAAAAAGAATAAACTGATTTATGCAAGAATATAGATGAACCTTGAAAATATTATGCCAAACAAAAGCCAATCCAAAAAAAACATATATTGCATGATTCCTTTTATATAAAACTTTAGGACAGACAATCTACAGCAATAGAAAACAAATCAGGAGTTAACTGGTGCACAGTGGGGTACAGTGGGAGGAGTTTATTGCAAAAGAGTACAAGGAAACTGTACCGAGTGAAATTTATCTTAATTATGACGGTTGTTATACAGTTATATACATACACTTATTGAATCTTGAATCCTACACTGTAAGTAGATGTGTTTTACTTTGATGTCAATTATACTGCACAAAAGTTGATTTCAAATGAGAAAAGCATGGACCATGTGGCCAAACTGCCTGATTTGAATCCCATCTTTACCACTTACTAGCTGTGTGATGTCACACAACTTACTTCATCTCTCTGGGCTTCTGCTCCCTCATCTGTAAGAAGGAGTAAATAATGGTACCCACATCATCCTGTTGTCTGAGGAAGAGTTAATAGTAAATCACCTAAAATAATGCTTGGCACACTAAAGCTCTATATATGGGTTTATTATATATTTTTAAAGTCAGACTGATATTTTCAAAATTCAAATCATGGAATGTCTGCAGAAAGAATGTTCTAGAAAAAGGCAAGATTAGGTAATTTTTTAAAAAATTTTATTTTAATCATTGTTCAAGTACAGTTTTCTCCCACTTACTCTCATTCCAGCCCACCCACCCAACCCTCCCCTCTTCCCCCCCATTACCCCCCCACCCCTAGTTTTTGTCCATGTGTCCTCCAAATTTGTTCCTGTAAACCCTACCCATTCCCCCCCTGAAATTCCCTCTTCTCTCCCCTCTGGTCACTGTCAGTCTGTCCCCTATTTCAATGTCTTTGGTTATATTTTGCTTGTTTCTTTGTTTTGTTGTTTAGGTTCCTGTTAAAGGTGAGATCATGTGGTATTTGTCTTTCACTGCCTGGCTTGTTTCGCTTAGCATAATGCTTTCCAGCTCCATCCATGCTGTTGCAAAGGGTAGGAGCTCCTTCTTTCTTTCTGCTGCATAGAATTCCATTGTGTATATGTACCATAGTTTTTTGATCCATTCATTTACTGATGGGCATCTAGGTTGCTTCCAGCACCTAGCTATTGTAAATTGTGCTGCTATGAACATCGGGGTGCAAATGTTCTTTTGTATTGGTGTTTCAGTGTTGTTAGGATATAGTAAATGTAATACATCACATAAACAAAAGCAAAGACAAAAACCACATGATCATATCAATAGATGAAGATTAGGTAATTTTTAAGCACCTTGACTTTTACTTGGAGTGAGATGGGAGCCACTGAAGGGGTATTAGCACAAGAGTGAGAGCCATGCTCTGGCTTTTTAAAACTGAATCAATAACACTGATGCTGTCTTGAGAACACCCTGGAGGGAGACAATGGTTGAAGCAAGAAAACCAGTAGAGATGATAATAATGACTTAGTCATAGATGGCAGTGAGGGTGGTGAGAAATGGTTGGATTCTGTGGAGGTATTTTAAAGGCAGAGCCAACACACTGGGAGTGGACATGCTAAGCTTGAGATGCCTAGTGAATATCTGAGAAGAGACAGCAATGAGCATTCTGGTCTCTGAGTCTGTAAGTAGGGAAGAGCTCCAGGGTGGAGATCGATATTCACCCAAAACATTCAGCATATATCTAAACCCATAACACTGGATGACAGTACCAAGAAATTATGCATATAGAGAAACAAGGTGAGTTTAAAGGACAGAGACCAGGGCATTTCTTTGTTAAGATATGTTAGGTAAACCACGTACAAACAGCAAAATCAAGACTGGGTGATTCCCCAGAACAAAGAACCTACTTTCTTCAGCAAATATATTGCAAAGACAGAGACAGAAACAGAAAGGGGAAGGAACTATGAACTTCAAAACAAAACAAAACAAAAAAACCCTTTAATATATCAATCATTTAGAGACTTTATTTGGATCCTGATTCAAGCAAACCATAAAAGCAAAAATTATAGACTGGAGAAATTTGAGCCCTAACTGGATATTTAATTAGTTTAAAGAATTATTGTTAATATTTTTAAGTGTGGTCACAGAATTGTGGTTATATTTTTAAAGCAGTCCTTCTCTTCTAAAGGAGGAGTGTTGGTCAAATTAGCCCCATATGCAGAGTGTAAAGAAGAAAAAGGCAGTCCGCTCCACATTGGCAGGCTTGTCTTAGGTGGTGCAAAGACAAGTAGAACTCCACCCAATCCTCCAGAATCTTGAAAATTTATATACAAAGGTCTTAATGAGGTTCAGTCCATATTAAGTCCAGATGGTCTCAACAGCACATTGCTCTCTCGAGGCTGTGTCCTTGAAAATGGCTCCCTCTATGGGACCAGTGGGCAGAACACACATGATAAGGACAGGAAAGGGGCTCGGGAGACTCTGATTGCCCTTAAGGGTCAATCCAGGGTCATATCCTCTCATGGTCTCCACCAAAAATGGGTCAGCAAAATACAACCAAGGGGCTAAATTTAATCAGCTATCTGGTTTTGTGTGGCTCATTGTTAGGTAGAATAAATAGTAAACCAAGGCAGGGAGGAGGAGGGAGACAAGTCTTACCCACTAACTCAGCAGTCCTGAGCCTGGTCTGATAATTTTGCCAGGTGTTCCACCACCATAAGACACACTATGTTAGCACAGGAGGAGGGAAGCCCTTGAATTTCTATGCTTCGTTTCCACTATCTGGGAAAGAAAGTCTTGAAACTGCGTATTCATCCTAAACCCTAAAAGGAGGAAGAAGAGGGGATCCACAGTGCCCCAAAAAGAAGCCCATTAAACAGCTTTGGTTAATTGTCTACCTCTGGTCACTCTCTCCTTTAAAAGGGAGTCCCTAATGCTTACAGAAAGAGCCCATAAATAACTTTGAGTAACTGCCTTAACTTTAATTAGCTGCCTCCTTTCACTTATCCATTTTACAACATGATGACCAAACATAGTCTGGAGCAAGATAAGGATTCAGACTAACAGATCCCACACACACTTAGGTTTGGGTAGTCACATTCCCCCACTACCCTAAGTGAAAGCTGGTACCACTTTTACCTGTCAGTCAATATGCAACTTCTTCACCCTCATCCTGCCAACTATGTAAGTCCTCAGAACAAAGGGCCTGATGCTCTTGCCACCCTGGCTCTTGCCTTTCTCCCCCACCTTGGAAAGGTCCATTCTCTTCCATGAGAATGTATCACCAATAAACCCTGCTTGCACACTTGCTGATCTGTAATTCTTTACTGTGTTGGCAAAAAGAACTGAGTTTCTCCCATAATATCATAAGCTAAAAATGGTTTTTACATTTTTAAATAGTTAAAAAAATCAACAGAACAATATTTCCTGAGACATGAACATTTCATTTATGAAATTTAAATTTTAATGTCAATAAATAAAGTCTCATTGGAATACAGCCATACTCATTCATTTTGTCCATGGCTGCTTTCACACTATACCAGCAGATCTGAGAACATGGACAGAGACTATGTTGTTCACAAAGTGGAAAATACTTACACTCAATTTACTGAAAACTTTGTCAACTCCCTTTTAGGGCTACATACTCACACATTTACAAAAGAAATGTGATGTTTGAGATAGCTTCAAAATATTTTATAATACAGGAGGGAGAAAATAGGTGGGACACAGGTATTAGTATAACTGAGCAAACCGGACCCTGTCCACAGCATGACCCAACAATTAGTGTTGAAAGAAACAGGTTTTTATTTACAGGATTCCAACCTTAGGGTGGGGGGCTGAGTGCACTCCTGCTCAGCCTTACTCTCCCCCAAAATCCAGCACTTTCCTTGCTCCTCACCAAGCTATAAGCTAATAGCATGCCCAAAAGTTCACCACATCCTTACCTGTTCCTAAGCCTGTGGCACCAACAGGTCTCAATCCCCTCTAAAAGCTACACTCGTGGGTTTCAGAGTTGCCATCCTCTTACAGTAACTCTTTCTTTCAGGATCTGAAATGTACTGTCCTCAGCCTCCATGAGTGTGGTTCAGGGAAACATGTACCATCTTACACTGGATCATGCTGGAGTCCAGGGAGGCACACATCCCAAGAGACTGGCCTCTCTGTATGTCCTTCAGAGAAGCAGAAGTCAGCATTCTCTGATCACAGTTCAGCATTCTAGGCATCTCTCACAAGTCTGTGCCCGGTTCAGCAGTTTCCCCAACAGGTCCATCAGCTCTCTCCTTACACTCTTTCCTCAGCCTGCATAGCTGCCTTCCTCACCACCCCAGGCTCCTTGGCAGAATCCTGACTCCAGCCATCATGGAATCTACTTTACAAACCAACCATCATGGGGTACCACTTCACTGCAAATTGCATAGCTGGTTGCTGTTTCCTCTCTCACACCTCATGACAGAATTCTCAGAGGAGCAGACAAGCTCCTCCCTCACTACAGGCAGCATAGCTGGGTTCCCTTCTCTCTCAGCCCACCTGTATTTTAAATGCTGTCCCAGAGCTTCCTCTATGACCTCATATCCTGCCCCTCCTAAAATGTGCTACTCTTGCCAATTCCCCCATATATTTTACCTTCTTTCAGTTGCCATCTTTAGTCAGGGCAAGAGTTCCATCGTATAAGGGCTGTATAAGCTCCCCATCACCTCCCACCTGACCCACCCCTATGTCAGGAGTCACTGAATGCTCTTAGAGTTCACATTTTGCCAGGGGCAGCAGCAGAGCTATCAAGTAGCTATCAAACTTGCTATAGTTATGCAAAGTATCTTAAATGACAGATCATCCCCTTCCCCTATCACTCAACTGTGGGCTGTATGGAATTTCTCCTATATTCTGAGGACCCCCATTTTGTACCCCATTACATTATGAGAAATGTTGGCTATGGGTTGACAATGGAAGCTGTGTGATGGGTACATGAGGTACATTATATTCTTGTGTCTACCCTTATATGTGTTTGAAATCTTCTACACTGATGAATTTTTTAAAGAAAAGACCAAACAAAGAAGACTGTTGTGCTTTGAATAAAGAGGGTAGATAAGTGAAGAGGAACTGGGAATGGGGGCTGAAAGGAATGGCCAGAGGGCTAGAAGGAAAACAAGTGAGGATATGGTGTCCTTGGGGTCAAGTGTGAAGAGGGAGGACCACTCCAGAGGTCCTGGGTCAGGCCAGATGAAGTCTGGGACTTACACTATCTTTACATGACTCTCAGGCAGCCCATACCGCAAATACAGAAACCCCTCATAACAGGAACTGGAAAGGAACCCCATAATACACAACCATCCTTCCAGATTATTTCAGAGAAGCACCAGTATTCTTGTCTAGCTTGTTATGAAAATAGATTCTTTATCCCCCAAGGGGGCTTCTACAACCAGCTTTAGAAAGAATTATGTTCATTTTACTGCCCAGGACAATACTTTTTCCAAAAGCTTTGGAAACTTTTGAAACCTCCAGACACCAAACACTGTGTGTTCCAAACTGGATTGGAATAGATGCATTCTGCCCCACCAATCCTTCCTCCAGGATGGTATTTTCAATCTCTTGACTGTTACTGGGTTCGGGTCTTTTTGGCTCTGGGGAGCCTTTGGCCCTATTTTCTCTTTTCCTTTTGGTCAGCTGCCTTGGGGCACTGGCTTCATTCACGATTCTCCAGTTTCCCAAACAATGAAGTTCTTGTGTTTATGGCTAGTCTCCCTATTAACTCCACAGAAAAGTTTACAATTACTGAAACAGATGCCTGCCCACCACTTTGTCTTCATTCCAATGTAACCCCAGCCCATTAGTTTTAATTAAAAGTCCTTTGGGTCACTCTCTTTTAGGAGATTGGCCAAAAGGACTGAAAGGCCTGAGCAGAGCAATGGCAATTAGGGAATCGATAGCTTTCTCCACAGGTCCCACCCATTTGCCACCAAAGACTCCCCACAGCAGACATGTGGGTGGAAAACCAGGCAAGCAAGGACAGCCTTGGTGAAACCTAAAATGAAAGCAGGAGCAATAACCACAAACCTAAAATAAACAGTTTCCTGAGAAACTACAAGCATCTGGATGAGCAGGGAGACCAACTGTCTAGTTTCCTGGGACTGTCACAGGGGAACCAGGGCAAGTTGCTCACCCTATGGATAAAAAAAGTTTCACCTACGAAACTTGCAAAAACACTGGGAGGTTTCTCCAGTGCTGGGGCATCCATCCCAGGCACAAACCAACCGTTCACAACGACATGGAGTTTTACTGCCTGCAAAGCAGTTCCCTTTAATGTCGGTACCATAGACACATAGGATTGGGCCTCCAGATGCCAACTTGGGGATTTTCCACCCCCCTGGCCCTAACCAAAAAGTACATTTTCATTACTATAATGCAAAATGTGCTAACTTGTGGCTTATAGGACACTAGGCTGACTGAACTGGATCGGATTTCATTTCAAACCTTGGTGTTGAAGTGGCTAGGCTCACAAGGAGTATAGAACTCCAGGGAAAGGACACTTTCTGAACCAGAGGCATGGAGGCCTGAGCTGTTGTCTCAGCCCTGCTCCTGAAGGTGAGATTCAGGATAGCCATTCCTCTTCCTCTTTTAGTCTCCGGAGAACAAACTGGAAGGCTAGGGGTTCCATAACAAAAAGAGGAGACAGAAATGGTCTCATGGAGTATTTTCCATGTGTCAGGTCCTCCCTTGCATCTACTCTTTCTGCCAGCCCTAAGGGGTAGTCTCACAGAGGAGATCAGTGGGTATGCACAGGTCACACAGCCAGCAAATGGCAGGGAGGGCATCCCTGAGCATTGCTGCCTGACTCCCTGGTGTCTATAACCCCAGCAACCACTGAAGGAGAGATAACTCTGTATATGGCCCTCTTCACATCTTGGCACTTCATCCGCACAGAATCTTTGAGGCAAATATTACCATTATCTATTTCACAGATGAGAACATGGGTTCTAAGAGGCCAGGTGAACTGCCCAAGGTCACACAGCTACAAAGTAGCAAGGCCACTTGGATAGCAAGCCCAGAGCTAAAATGATTCCAAGCATTTACCAGCTTTGCTCTTCAGCCTCTGTGCTCATCAGTCCTAAAGCTAAAGCTCCAGTGGCTGGTACCACCTCGGGGATAGGAGCTCTGGCTTTAACATGAGCCATCCCTTACCAGCTGTGTGGTATTGGGCAAACTCCTTAACCTCTCTGGGCCTTCATTTTCTCCTCTGTACAGCAAGGATGGCAATACTGCTCCCTCACAAAGACTGTGTAAAACTTTTAAAGCTCAAAACAGCATCCAACACATTTGCTTTACCTGCATTTTCCCATTTCTTGCTCACAGAGCTCTGAGGTAAACTGTAATATATGTCAGAACTAAGACCAGCGCTACCAGCAGCCATTATTATCATTATTATTATTGCTGCTGATATTACTATTACAAAGTCATCTTTGCTGTTCTTATTACTATTAGTGGGTTTGCATCTCTTTACTGTAACTTGCATCACACAAACACACACATACATACATCTCCCATGGGTCGCCCCTTCCCAGGACCCCTTAAAGTTCTGTACCCGCCATTTACCATCCCCCCTCACCTGCACCCCATGCATGCTTTGGTGCCCCTTCCCTGGGCAGGCTCTGGGCCAAACCTCCGTCCGCTCCCTGAGCCTGAGCTGCGCTCGCCTGTACCCTGTGTCTGGCCCACGTCCCCTGTGCCTCTGGGCCAGCTGCGCACGCCTCACCTGCAGTACCGGCTCCGCTGCCCTGTGTTCTGCCAGAGAGGCGTGGGGTGGAACTTGGTGGAGTGGGGTGGAGCGTGGTCGGGTGGGACGAGGTGGAGCTTGGCAGACGGGTTGGGGTGGAGAGGGGCGGTGCAGGTGGAAACCCAAGCACCCAACGTTAGGGGGCAATGAGGGTGGCTCAGATTACAGGCCCCACTTGGGGCCCCCTGCCTAGACCCGAAGCAGACCGGACGAAGTTCATTACGCGCTCCCGGTTGCCTCTCTTGGAGTTTGTCTTCGGGAAAGGAGGATCAGCTCTAAAGATATAGCCATCCACGGCACTGTAGGGGCTCTGCTTGGATCTACATTCAAACAAAGGTTTATTAAAAGTTTGTAAGACCGTTGGAACAATGTGGTCGCGAGATATTTAATGGTTAGGTTTTTGGTGTGACCCTTGTAATGTGGCTCTCTGTTTAAAGAGTCGTTCCTTTAAAGACATACATTTACAGACTTGGAATATGATGGATGGGATTTGCTTGGAAATAACGGCACCAACAAATGTCAGAAGTGTGGATGAAACAAGATTGGCCACGTGTTGATAATTGTCTGAAGATGTATGGAGGGGTCTTATGACCTTTCTTCTTTTTTCAATGTACTTGGGAATTTTATACTAAAAGACTTTTTAATAAGAAGAACTAGAATATGCTCAGAGACCTTGGTCAGTAATGTGACCAAATTTATCTCAAAGACAAAATATACTCCTCCGAAGTAAAAATGGTTTGTGCACCAAAATATTTACTTCAGCCAGCCTTACATCGTATATAAATCCCCCAAAAAATGGTGGTGGTAGAAAGAGACCCAAATTAAGAGTCCATCCCATAGGAAATGGTTATATAGACTATAATACAGCAACTGTATGGGTTATACACCTATTAAAATGGGCATTAACAAAGACAAAGCAGTAGTACTACAAGGAAATGATTTATATCCAAAAAGCCAAATATTAAGTAGTTCATGTAAATGCACTTTTGTTAAAAACTGAAAGGAAAAAAATCATTGAAATATTAGCTTTGCATGGTGGGATTAGGCATAACTGTTTTCCATCTTTTCTAAATGAAAATATAATTGTGAACTCTAGTGGTTTCCTTACACCCTCACATTTAATTGAAATATCTCAATACCTGAAAAATGTTTTAAGTAACGACCTGAGTTTACTGAAACTGACATTTCATGTGCAAAATTAGACATTCTCTTCAGAAATGGCCAATTCTGTTCTGTCACCCATCTGCTTTTTTTTAATCCCCACCTGAGGATATGTTTTTTTATTGATTTTAAAGACAAGGGAAAGAGGGGAAGAGAGAGAAACATCAATGTGAAAAAGAAACATCAACCAGTTGCCCTCCAAATGTGCCCTTACTGGGATTGAACTGGCAACCAAAGTATATGCCCTGACCAGGGATCAATCCTGAAATCTTTTTAGTGTACAGGTCAGTGCTTCACAGGTGGTTATTTATATTACTTATAAAGTTATAATACTCGATAATCAACATCCTCAAAAACACCCTTTATCCTCAGGCTCTTGGTTTAATTCTTTTAGCAAGAAGCTTACTTTCAAGCCATCGGCAGTGTCCAACCTGAGGACCGTGGGCCACACGTGGCTCAGGGTGGCTATGAATGTGGGCCAACATATAATCATAAATTTACTTAAAACATTATGAATTTTTTGATTACATGTCACAATGCACTTAATGTGTGGCCCAAGACAGCTCTTCGTCTTCCAGTGTGGCCCAGAGGCGCCAAAATGTTGGACACCCCTGAGCCTAAATGATGGAAAATGTTTTTCATCCTTTGTCAATTTTATTTAGAAAATAGGTGTCTATGAATTTCACATGATTCATCTTGGAAAGATGTAAAAATACAGTGTATCTTTGCATTTAAAAATTTTTTAATGTTAAAAGTTTGCACGTTTGTTTTTTTTAAAGATTTTATTTATTTATTTTTAGAGAGGGAAGGGAGAGAGAGAGAGAGAGAGAGAGAGAGAGGGAGAGAGAGAGAGAGAGGGAGAAACATCAATGTGCAGTTGCTGGGGATCATGGCCTGCAACCCAGGCACGTACCCTGACTGGGAATCGAACCTGCGATGCTTTGGTTCTCAGCCCGTGCTCAATCTGCTGAGCGACGCCAGCCAGGGCAAAAGTTTGCACATTTGTATGTGTCGGTACATTCATGCATAGAAAAAGAGTAGACAGATATATAACAAATTTTGATAGTGGTACTGTCAGGGTTATGGCATAAGTAAAGTTTATTTGTATTTTATACATTTTCTATAACAAATGTGTGCTTATAAGGCAAAACTCAGTGGGGCTTTATGATCAGTCACAGCCATCTTATAAATAATAATAAAAACAAGTGGCAAAATCCAAGGCAGGAAACCGGTTTTGTTCTGCTGAGTATAAAAAGGACTGCAATGTATGCTCAACCACCTCAGCTCTACCATTTGAAAAGTGCTGAGGGTTCAAAAGCATTTAAAACCAATATTCTGTATTGACTCCTGAAAACAATATAAGAAAATGCATTTGGGCATTCTATCTCTTTTTAATTATTTTCCAGAACTTAAGAAATTAAGGTGTATAAGACATTCCAATTTTTTCCACTTATTTTTTATTATCATTTAAGCTGTTATGGTTGTTCCCACTTTTCTCCCCTTCCCCTCTCTCACCCAGTACACCTTCTCCCCACCCCAAGCCAATCCCCACATTGTTGTCCTTGGGTTTTGCACAAATGTTCTTTGGTTAATACCTTCACCATCTTTCATCTCATCTCCTACCCCTCCTTTTCAGCAATCTGTTTGTCAATCTGTTTAATCTGTCAATCTGTTTTATGTATCTAAGCTTCTGTTACTATCTTGTTCATTAGTTTATTATGGTCATCAGATTCTACATATAAGTTAGGTCATATGGTATTTTTCTTTCACTGAATTGCTTAATTCACTTAGCATAATTTTCTCCAGGTCCATCCATGCTGTTGCAAAAAGTAAAAGGTTCTTCTTTTACTATGCAGCAGTGGCTGCATAGTATTCCATTGTGTAAATGTACCACAGCTTTCTTATCCACTCATCCATTGACGGACACTTACAATTTCCAAATCTTGGCTATTGTAAATAGCACTGCTATAAACATAGGGGTGAATATTTTTTTTGTATTGGTGTTTTGGGACCTTTAGGGTATATTCCCAAAACTGTAGTTTCTAGGTCAAAAGGGAGTCCCATCTTTAATTTTTTTAAGGATACTCCAATATGTTTTCCACTGTGGCTGCACCAATCTGCATTCCTACATCCTTGCCAACACCATTGTCTTTTGATTTATAGGTGTCAGCATTTCTGACAGTTGTGATATCTCATTGAGGTTTTAATTTGCATTTCTCTGATCATTAATGATGTTGAGCATTTTTTCACATGTCTACAGGCCCTCTGCATTTCCCTTTTGGAGAAGTGTCTATTCAGGTCTTTTGCCCATTTTCTAATTGGGTTGTCTTCCTGGCATTGAATTGTATTAGCTTTTTGTATATTTTGAAGATTAAAGCCTTGTCAGATGTATCATTGACAAAAATGTTCTCCCATGCAGTGGGTTCCTTATTCATCTTGCTGATGGTTTCTTTAGCTATATAAAAGCTTTTTAATTTGATGTAGTCCCATCTGTTCATTTCTGTTCTGTTTCCAGTGGCTCAGTACATATATCATCAAAAGCATTTCTATGTTGGACATCTGAGATCTACTTAAATAGATTATCCTACTTCTAGGATTTTTATGGTTTTGCAATTTACATTTAAGTCCTTACCTGTTTTGAGTTAATTTTTGTGTATGGTGTAAGTTAGTGGTCTAGTTTCACTTTTTTGCATGTACCAGTCCAGTTTTCCCAACACCATTTATCAAAGAGATTATCTTTGCTCCATTGTATGTATGCTCTTGCCACCTATGTCAAATATGAAACATTCATAGAGGCATAAGTTTATTCCTAGGTTCTCTGTTCTGTTCCATTGATCTGGCTGAGACATCTGTCACCCCACTGATTGCCAGGGTTGATTTGGCTGATCTGGCTGGCTAGGCAACTGCACTCCTTCCTTCCTCACCAATCCATGTGCACCTCTCCTGAAGCTGCACACTCGGTCAAAGAGGACAACATCCCATGCTAGAAGAGAGGACCAGTCTTCAGTTAAGGGCATACAAGTAGCTGCGCTCCCCTGCTAGAACCTCCAAAAAAGCTCTCAAGAAACTCCCATTTTATACGGTCATTTTTTTGGTGGGGGGTAAGGGGAATGTTGACTTTTCATTTCACATGCATTAAAAGTATTTTTAAAGTGGACTTTTAATGAAAAATATACTATCTAATCCACATGAATACAGTAGACTGACTCTAAAATCCAGAGGGAAATCTTAAGTTCTAGTTATGTAAGAATATTCTTCTAATTCCCCAAAAGTATAATATTTCATGGCTTAACAAAAGTACTTTAGTATCAGTGAACACTGACTCCAATTCAGTGATTTTTGACATAGAAAGCAAGCTAAATTACTAGTAAATGAAACCCAGTGCCATACAAGGTGTACTATAAAAACAAATATTAGGGAAGTGAAAAATCAAAAGCACAATGAGAGTAATCATAACAAGTAATAGCTGCTGCTGCTGCTGCTGCTGCTGCTGCTTCTCCTCCTTCTCTGGCCCACTCTAAAGGAGACCATTCTGCATGCTGTGGGCACATCCCCAGTGGCAAACATTAACTACAAAATAACTTCCTGAAAACCATGCTAAACTATCCAAGGACCAGTGTAACCGGTTCAACCATTTTGTCTCTTTATTTCCAAATATCCCTTTTCTGTGATGTGATTACCGGCATCCTGTCCTTTGTTTTCTGTATAAGGGGAGAGAAACTCCGGGATCAACAGAGGAACAGAGCAAGTGGCCTAGGTTATGGAAACATTTTTGAAAATAGGACATCAAAAATTATGGTGGACATTGAAAAACCAGACGAGTAGGGGGAAGCTGTGAACACCAGGCTACATGAAGGAGACTGCACCACTGAATCTCACAGGTATTCTACCACAGAAATTCACACCATAATCACAGGCAACAAGAGCAGATCAATTTAAGAAACAGAGGCTAACAAGAAGAGTCTCACGAACAATGAGAAAACAAAGAAACAATCCCCAAATGAAGGGAAAGGAGGAAGCCTCAGAAAGAATGCTAAATGAAATAGAGGCAACTCAACTATCAGATATTGAGTTCAAAACAATGGTTATCAGGTTGCTCAATGAATTCACAATGAGCTACCAGAAACTAGAGGGAAGATACAACGATCTCACTGCAAACTATGTCAATATGAAAAAGGAAATAGAAACCATCAACAAGGGCCAAGAGGAAATTAGGAATACAGTAGAGGAATGAAAAGCAGGACCGATGAAGCAGAAGATCGGATAGCGAGCTAGAGGACAAAGTAGAAACAACACTCAGAAAGAGCAAGAAAGGAAAAGAGGCTTAGAAAAGAATGAAGAGGGATTAAGAGAAATGCAAGACAATATGAAATGTAATAATATCCGTATCATAGGGATAACCAGAAGGAGAAAAAGAAGAGCAAGGGATAGAAAAACTTATTTGAAAAAGTAATGAAGGAAAACTTCCCTAATTGATGAAGAGAAACAGCACACAAATCCAGGAAACACAGAGAGTCCCAATCAAGAGGAACCCAAAGAGGCCCACCTCAAGACACATCATAATGAAAATGGCAAAATTTCAACACAAAGAGAGAATATTAAAGGCAGCAAGGGAAAAACAGGAAGTGACATACAAGGGAGCCCCAATAAGGCTAACAGCTGACTTCTCAATGGAAACACTCCAAGCCAGAAGAGAATGGCAAGAAATATTCCAAGTAATGAGAACCAGAGGTCTGCAACCAAGGCTACTTTACCCAGCTAGGCTCTCAATCAAGATAGAAGGCCAAATAAGCTTCCCAGACAAAGGAAGTCTAAAAAAATGCACCTCCACCAAACCAGCTCTGCAAGAGATTCTAAAGGGACTGCATTAAGGAAAGGAAGGAAAAGACAGAGAGAGAGAGAGGAACACACATACATAAAAGGCAATGAATAAGTACCTATCAACAATAACCTTAAATGTAAATGGATTAAATGCTCCAATCAAAAGACATAGAATAGCTGAATGGATAAGAAAACAAGGCCCACACATATGCTGCCTACAAGAGACCCACCTCAGGATAAAAGACCTGCACAGGCTGAAAGTGAAGGGCTGGAAACAACTCTTCCAAGCAAATGGACAGGAAAAAAAAGCTGGGGTAGCAATACTCATATCAGACAAAATAGGCTTCCAAAAAAGGGCCATAAAGAGAGACCCGGAAGGTCACTTCATAATACTTAAGGGAAGAATCCACCAAGAAGATATAAATATTGTAAATATATATGCACCCAACATAGGAGCACCCAAATACATAAAGAAAATCTTAGAGGGCTTCAAGAAAGATATTGACAGCAACACAGTTATAGTGGGGGATTTCAACACCCCACTGTCACAAATGGACAGATCTTTCAAACAAAATATCAACAAAGATATAGTGGCATTGAACAATACCCTAGATGAAATGGACTTAACTGATATACACAGAGCCCTCCATTCCAAAGAAGCCAAATACACATTCTTTTCAAATGTACATGAAACATTTTCAAAGATTGACCACATGATAGGACACAAAACAAGCCTCAGCAATTTCAAGAAAATTGAAATTATATCAAGCATTTTCTCAGACCACAAGGGACTGAAGCTAGAAACCAACCCCAAGGAAAAAAATCCAAATCACTCAAAATCATGGAGATTAAATAGCATGATATTAAACAATGAATGTGTCAAGAATGAAATTAGGGAAGAAATCAAAAAGTTTCAGGGAACAAATGAAAACAAACTCACAACAACCCAAAACTTATGGGATACAGGCAAGGCAATCCTGAGAGGGAAGTTCATAGCGATACAGGCCCAACTAAAAAAGTTAGAAACATTTCAAACAAACAACCTAACCCTGTCTCTATAAGAACTCAAGGAACAACAACAAAGACAGCTCAGAACAAGCAGAAGGAAGGAAATAACCAAGATCAGAGCAGAATTAAATGACAGAGACTAAAAGCACAATTCTAAGGATCAATGAATCCAAGAGCTAGTTCTTTGAAAAGATAAACAAAATCCACAAGCCTTTAAGCAGACTCATCAAGAAAAAAAGAGAGAAGACCCAAATAAACACAATCAGAAATGAAAGAGGAGAGATTACAACAGGTAGCACAGAAATACAACAGATTGTAAGAAATTACTATGAAGAACTGTATGCCAAGAAATTTGAAAACCTAGGTGAAATGGACAAATTTCTAGAAAAAATATAACCTTCCAAAACTGAGTGAAAAAGAAGAAGAAAGCCTGAGAAAACCAATAACAGCAAAAGAGATTGAAGCAGTAATCAAAAAACTCCAAACACACAAAAGCCCTGGACCAGATGGTTTCACAAGAGAATTCTACAAAGCATTTAAGGAAGAGCTAACCCCTATCCTTCACAGACTATCCCAAAAAATCTAAAAAGATGGGAGACTCCCAAACTTTTTTTATGAGGCCAACATCACCCTAATTCCAAAACCAGATAAAGACACAACAAAGAAAGAAAACTTCAGGCCAATATCGCTGATGAACATTGATGCTAAAATCCTCAACAAAATACTGGCAAACTGCGTCCAACAATACATTAAAAAGACCATACACCATGACCAAGTGGGATTCATTCCAGGGATGCAAGGATGGTACAATGTTCGCAAATGAGTACATGTAATACATCACATAAACAAAAGCAAAGACAAAAACCACATGATCATATCAATAGATGCAGAAAAAGCATTTGATAAGGTACAGCACCCATTTATGATAAAAACACTCAGGAAAGTGGGAATAGAGGGAGCATTCCTCAACATAATAAAGGCCATATATGAGAGACCTACAGCCAACACCATACTCAATGGGCAAAAATTAAAATATTTTCCACTAAGATCAGGAACAAGGCAAGGCTGTCCACTTTCACCACTTCTATTCAATATAGTACTGGAAGTTTTAGCCACAGCGATCAGACAAGAAAAAGAAATAAAAGGCATCCAAATAGGAAAGGAGGAAACAAAACTGTCACTGTTTGCAGATGACATCATAGTGTACATAGAAAATCCTATAGACTCCACAAAAAAAATTGCTTGACCTAATAAATGAATTTGGCAAAACAGCGGGATACAAAGTCAATATCCAGAAATCAAAGGCATTTCTGTACACCAACAATGAAACAGCAGAAGCAGAGATCAAGAAAAAAAATCCTATTTGATATAGCAAAAAGAAAAATAAAATACCTAGGAATAAACCTAACCAAAGAGGTAAAAGACCTGCATTCAGAAAACTACATAACACTGAGGAAAGAAATCAAGGAAGACACAAACAAATGGAAACATATATCGTGTTCATGGATTGGAAGAATTAATATCATCAAAATGTCCATACTGCCCAAAGCATTTTGCACATTCAATGCAATACCTATTAACATACCAATGGCTTATTTCACAGACATAGAACAAACACTTCGAAAATTTATATGGAACCATAAATGACCCCGAATAGCTGCTGCAATTTTGAGAAAGAAGAGTAAAGTAGGAGGGATCAAATACCTGACACTAAACTACAATACATGGCCACTGTAATCAAAACAGCCTGGTACTGGCATAGAAGCAGGCACATGGATCAATGGAACAGAACAGAGAGCCCAGAAATAAACCCAAGTCTCTATGGTCAACTGATAGTTGACAAAGGAGGCAGCAACATAAAATGGAGTAAAAATAGCCTCTTCAACAATGGTGTTGGGAGAAACCGGACAGCTATGTGCAAAAAAAAAAATAAACTCAAGCACCAACTTACACCTTATATGAAAATAAATTCAAGGTAGATAAAAGATTTAAATATAAACTGTGACACCATTAAAGTCCTAGAGGAGAATGTAGGTAGGAAAATCTCAGATATTTCACGAAGAAACTTTTTTACTGACATGCCCCCTAGAGCAAGGGACATAAAGGAAAGAATAAACAAATGGGACCTCATCCAAACAAAAAGCTTCTGCACAGCTAAAGAAAACAGTATCAAAATAAAAAGAGAACCAACTGTATGGGAAAACATATTTGCCAATGAAACCTCAGACAAGGGTTTAATCTCCAAAATATATAAAGAACTTACATGACTACACTCTAAGAAGACAAGGAACCCAATTAAAAAATGGGCAAAGGACTTGAACAGACATTTCTCCAAGGAGGACATACAGAAAATCCAAAGACACATGAAACGATGTTCAATATCGCTAGCTACCAGAGAGATGCAGATTAAAACCACAATGAGATACCACTTCACACCAGTCAGAATGGTCATCATAAACAAAGCAACAAGCAACAAGTGTTGGAGAGGTTGTGGAGAAAAGGGATCCCTAGTGCACTGTTGGTGGGACTGCAGACTGGTACAACCACTATGGAAAGCAGTATGGAACTTCCTCAGGAAACTAAAAATGGATCTGTCTTTTGACCCAGCAATTCCACTGCTGGGACTCTATCCTAAGAATACTAAAACACCAATCCAAAAGAACCTATGCACCCCAATGTTCATAGCAGCACAATTTACAATAGCTAAGTACTGGAAGCAACCTAGATGCCCATCAGTAAATGAATGGATCAAAAAACTATGGTACATTTACACAATGGAATTCTATGCAGCAGAAAGAAAGAAGGAGCTCCTATCCTTTGCAACAGCTTGGATGGAGCTAGAAAGCATTATGCTAAGCTAAATAAGCCAGGAAGTGAAAGACCAATACCATATGATCTCACCTTTAACAGGACCCTAAACAACAAAACAAAGAAATAAGCAAAATATAACCAAAGACACTGAAATAGAGAACAGGCTGACAGTGAACAAAGGGGAAAGAAGAGGGAATTTCAGGGGAGAATGGGAAGGGTTTACAGGAACGAATTTAAAGGACACATGGACAAAAACTAGGGGGAGGGTAGTAATGGGAAGGGTTGGGTGGGTGGGCTGGACTGGGAGTAAAAGGGAGAAAACTGTACTTGAACAATGATTAAATAAAAAAAAAATTTAAAGCACAATGAGACACTACCTCACATCCATTACAATAGCTACCATAAAGAAAAACAGAAAATAGCAAGTGTCGTGATAATGTGGAGAAATTGGACCCTGTACACTGTTGGTTGGGATGTAAAATGGTAAAACCACTGTGAAAAACAGTGAAGAGCTTCCTCAAAAAATTAATCATAAAGTTATCATCTGATCCAACAATTCCACTTCTGGGTAAATAAATACCCAAAAAGAGTGAAAGCAGTGACTCAAATATTTGTATAGCCATGTTCATAGCAGCAGTGTTCACAATAACTAAAAGGTGGAAGTAACCTAGGTGTCCATTGATAGATAAGCAAAATACCGTCTATACATAAAATGGAATTTTTTTTTAGCCATAAGAAGGAAAGGCTTCCAGTCATGATGGTGGTATAGGTTAACATCTCCTACAACCATATCAAAGTTACAACTAAACTACACAACAGTCATCATTCAGAACCACCTGAAATCTAGCTGAACAGAAGTTCTACAACAAGGGATTTAAAGGAGAATCCACATCAAGACTGGTAAGAGAGGCAGAAATGCTAAACAGACTGGTCCCACACCCACATGAGGCAAATAAAAATCAAGGATATTCTGGCTTCAGAGAAACCCCCTGAGGAGCAAGGAGGTCCCACCCTCATATCAGGTACCCCAGCCCAGTGCTAAGAAGTTCCCATAACTTCTGGCTATGAAAACCAGGGGAGATGATGGCTGAGTACAATGAGTCCAGACAGTTCCTCTTAAAGGGTCCACACATGGATAACTGAACTCAATCCTTCTGAGCTCCAGGGCTGGGGCAGCAGCTCAAAGGCACCAGGGACGTGCAGTGAGGGAAATTAATTGGCATCAGGATGAGTTGAGAGGCAGCTTTCTCCCAGGACAGAAGTGTTGGCAGAATGCCATTGTTCCTTTGATGAGCCTTCCCCCAACAGAGCCAGCAGGTGGTCCCATACCAGAGACTCCATCAACCTGGTATTACTGTTTGTCCCACCCTGGTGATTTCCATGAGACCATGCCTCACCAAACTTAAGGGCTCACACAAGCTGTTCACAATGACTTTTGCATAAGACAGGCCTGTCTTGGCTAAGGCTTCAAACTTTCCTAAAATCTTTCAAACAAACAGCCTCCAGACTCAAGTGTGTCTTGATACTTACCTCTCACTAAGTGGTCCCAGACCCGGCACCAGCAGCAGCTGGTGGTGGTTCACAGCTTGGCCTCTCCTAAGCCCCTCCAAGCCCACTACAAGTAGCAGCCATATGCAGATTGCTTTGTTAGTTTCATGCCAGGTGGCTCTGGGTAGAACACAGGAAGCAGCTGACCTTGGCTTGCACCTCTGGGAGGCCCCAGATCCAGAGCACCAGGTAGACAACTTCACACCACGTCAAAGCACCACCCAACACCTCCACAGTGGCACACCCAAGAGGCAACTCAGCAGATACCAGAGCCCTGCTGAAGAAACTCCTGCTCTGTGGAGTAGGCCCCTGCATAGCTGATCCTCCATGGTAGTGCGTGGTCACAGCCAGTCCTTCCAATCAATTGGCCTGGAGGTAAATCCCTCCCTTTGACGAGCCAAAAACGATCAAGGCTCAAATACTAAAGGAGGATATACACAGTCCACACAGTGTGGGGGATTGGTGAGGAAGGGGTGCACCTTGAGAGGCCAGCTTAGGTGATGGGGTAGGCTGTTCCACTGGACCCTACAGGATACCTATTACATAAGCCCATTATATCAATCCCAGGAGACATAATAGCTCTACATAATACATAGAAACAAACACAAGGAGGCTGCCAAAATGAGGAGACAAAGAAGCATGTCCCAAATGAAAGAACAGAACAAAACTCCAGAAAAAGAACTAAACAAAATGGGGACAAGCCATCTACTAGATGCAGAGTTCAAACACTGGTTATAAGGATGCTCAATGAACTTAATGAGAACTTCAACAGCATAAAAAAGGACATGGAAACCACAAAAAAGAATGGTCAGAAATGAAGGGCACACTAACTGAAATGAAGAATAACAAGGAATATCAGCAATTTGAAATACAAGGAAGCATAAAACACCCAATCAGAAGAGAAAAAAAATCCCAAAAAGATATAGTGTAAGAAGCCTCTGGGACAACTTCAAGCGTACCAATATTCACATCATGGGGGTGCAGGAAGGAGAAGAGAGAGAGAGCAAGAAATTGAAAATCTATTTGAAAAATGGTGACAGAAAACTTTCCTAACCCAGTAAATAGACACACAATTCCAGGAATTACAGAGTCCTAAACAAAATGAACCCAAAGAGGCCCACACCAAGACACATATTAATTAAAATGCAAAGGGTTAAAGACAAAGAGAGAATCTTGAAAGCAGCAAGAGAAAAGCAGTTAGTTACTTACAAGGGAGCTCAACAGAAACTTTGCAGGCTATAAGGGATTGGCAAGAAATATCCAAAGTGAAGAAAAGCTTGGTTGGCCTACAACCAAGATTACTCTACCCAGCAAAGCTATCATTTAGAATCGAAGGACAGACAAAGATCTTCAGAGACAAGAAAAAATTGAAGGACTTTATCACCATCAAACTATTATTATGTGAAATGTTAAAGGGTCTTCTTTAAGAAAAAATATCAAAAACATGAACAGTAAAATGGCAATACATATCTACTCAACAAATGAATCTAAAAAAAAAAAAACACCCCAAAATAAACAAAGAACAGAAACAGACTCATAGGACACAGAGAAAATTTTTGATGGTTGCTAGAGAGGGGACTTGGGGGATGGATGAAAAAGGTAAAGGGATTAAGAAGTACAAATTTGTTGTTACAGAATAATCACACAGATGTAAAGTACAACATATGGAATATAGTCAATAATATTCTAATAACTATGCATGGGGTCAAATGAATATGAGATTTCTCAGGATGATCACTTAGAAAGTTACATAATGTCTAACCACTGAGATGTACACCTGAAAGTAATATAATATTGTATGTCAACTGTAATTGAGAAATGGGAACATCATGCTATGTGAAATAAGTCAGATGCAAAATGACAATTATTATATGATTTCACTTACATAAAGAACCTAGTTGTCAGATTCATAGAAAACTAGAATGATGTGATGGTGCCTTAGGCTGAGGAAAGAGGGAATGGGAGTTAGTATTTAGTGGGGTTTGTTTTTCCAGGTGAGAGTTCTAAAGATGGATGGTGGTGATGGCTGCACACTGTGAATGTACTAAATATCACTGAACTATATACCTGAAAATGGTTAAGACGGTAATCTTATGCGTATTTTATTACAATAAAAAATGGAAGGCAAACAAATAATGGTACTGTGCCAATAAACTAATAATTTTAAAAGCAACTAAACAGGATGTGGTGTCCTGAATTGCCTCCTAGAACAGAAAAGTTTATTAATGAAAAAAATGGGCCAATAGCCTCTAGTGTACTTAATACTAAAGTGCCAATGTTAACTTCTTAGTTTTGACATATATACCATGACCTACATAAGATGTTAAAATTAGAGAAACTAGGTAAAGCGTATACAGGAACTATCTGTACTACCTTTGTAAGATTTCTCTAAATCTAACACTATTACAAAATAAAAGTTTACTTTAAAATAAGCTTTAGCCCTGGCTGGTGTGGCTGTTAGTTGGGTGTCATCCCACAGACCAAAAAGTGACAGGTTCAATTTCTGGCCAGACTGCATACCCAGGTTGCAGGTTCCAGCCCCAGTGGGGGTGCGTACAAGACGGCAACTAATTGATGTTTCTCTCTCTCTGTGTCTCTCTCTCCGTGTTTCTCTCTCCCTCCCCCTCTCTCTCTCTCTGAAAGCAATGAAAAAAAATGTCAAGATAAAAAACAAATGATTTTTTAAAAGCAAACAACTAAAAATGAAGTTAGAATTCCTACATAGATGGCAAAGAAAATGCAAATACATTAGAATTAACCAAGCAAGCAGGAAAATGTGAATGCCAATACAGATAGCTATAGATGTGAAATTTTTATCGTACTGTTCACTATTGCCTAGCTATTTTCTCATAATCCACTAATTGCAAAAAGGCAGGCTGTTGAATTATATTGCAGTACCATTTCCTTAACGATCCTTTTAAGGGTGCCTTTTTTCACTTAGATCACAAATGTTTGCTATTGTGGATACAGTGTAAACTTCTGACAATGTCCGATTTTATACCTTTGATAAATGAATTGTAAGTTTGTGAGCATCCTCTTGAGTCAATAGTGAACCCAATTTTGTGCTCAGTGGACTCCTAGGCAGTACAAAGATCAGATAGCCTTGACTCACTGTACTGACTTCCAGCTGTGACATGGGAGCACTAAATATAAATTTATTTAAGGGTTTGTAGGTACCTGCACAAATGTGGTAGGTCACTTTAGCCTCTGGAAGACCATGTTCAATGTGCTGTAATTGTTAGAGAAAAAAAGATATGAAACTTCATCAGTCACCAAGTGGTGGGAAGCAATTGGTCCAACACCTTGCTTCACTTAAATACTATATTCTATTTAAATACTATACTCAGAACAAAGTAAAAACAAAGCTTTACTTAGAAAGATGACTTGAAACAATGAAGTTTTATTTCCCAACCCAGCTTCTTTTCTGTTAAAGGCCAACTATGAAAAAACTGGTATGACTTACAGAAGCATAGAAAATACACTGTGGCTTTTAACTACCTCTGCACAAGGGATAAATGACTAAGGGTGTTGTCTCTTCTTTCCCTCCTTCTTGAAATCAGTGGTCTAAAGTACCGAGGGGCTTACAGCCGCAGGTGCAAAAGGGGTTAGGATTCAAAGGTGCAGCTTGCATTTCCTTTCTCCATGACCTAGGGTCAAAGAGCTTGCTTTGATCATACACAGACCTCTTCATCTCTCTAGCATAACCTGAACTCGATGTGAAGCACTTACACAAGAAATGGTGCAGACAAGAAGACAGCTTTATTTTACTTTGGGGAAAAAAACTTAATCCCATTTAGGACAAAAGAAAAAAAAAAGCCATTGACACTGAATAACCAACACTGCCACCTAGTGAAATGGTGGCATACCACCAGGACTTCTAGGACCAGCTATGAAATGTGAGCAGATTTGCTAGTTTAAATTTTCACCATAAAACATCACTTTTGAAAAGCTGAACTTCAGAGAACCTCAGATTTTAAGAAAAGATTTTTATCCGTGAAATGCATAAATATATGTGTTTTCTCTGCATTTTTGAGTAAAGAGTTTAGGTTTTGTTTCTTTTTTTTTAACAGATCTGCAAATTAAGTCTCAAAATTATGAAAAACTTTGGGGCAGCCTGGCTTTGGAACATCCATCACTCTTACACTCTCGCTCAACAGTCTAAATAGCAACCCCTGACTATTACAGACAGTTCATAAAGAAGAAAACCTCAAATGTACAACAACTACATTAAGTTTAGTCATTTCCTCCTTCTATTTTTACAAAATAGGGTGCTAAGTATTTGCTCTTCACTTACATGAATTTCTGGAAAAAAGAATTAAAAGGAACCAACAATTATGCATAAATCACATAACCAAACTCATTACAACTACACAGTAACAATGGTAGATACTGGTGTGAGGATGTAGGAGTGCCATTCTTAATGAATAGTAAAGTAATTCTCCTCAAGGCTTTAATTCTCCTTTATACCCAGTTGTTGCAGTAAATGTGTTGATTTGATTACTTCTATGAGCATATAAATGGGAATATTTAATGAAACACTTGGCTGAAAAACAATAAAGTTGTCAAAATAACGTATTGTTAATAACTGCAATCTCAAATCGGCATCTCTGCTATTACTAAGATTTTAGATTCTTGGTTAAGTGCTCTACTCTTTGGAATATCCACAATGGTTATTGATCAGCTAATGAGTTCCTATACTGCCACATTTCTGGATAAATGATTGGAAGCATTCACAGATTCTAGAATGCACAAGTCTGACACCGTCTCCATCAATCCATTCTCTTGGCAAATAATAAATTCAGTCAAGGATTTCAGGAAGAACCAAACTCTGGGAAAGAGGTATACAAATATAGAGTAAAAAGTTGAAAGAAAACATCTTCAGGTTGCATTTTTTTTCGGTAGACACAACCACATGTTTCAACTCTGAGAACCTGAGACTGTCCAGAACAACAAAGTTCTGAGTGTAGGATGTTAGCTATTGCAAAGTCAGAACCCAGTGTTTTGCATTTCCCAAAGCAACATAAACTAGGGAGTGGGTAGTCCCTGAAGTACTATACCTGAATGAGGTTATTCTTTTGAGGGTTGGTCTAGACTGCCTTGGTGTTCACAATTTGTAACAACCCCCAGCCCTCTCATGTGAAGCCTTTCTTCATCGCATGTTCAAGTCAATTGCATTTTTCACACAGTACTACTATGTGGGGAACCCTGAAATCAAAGCAGTAAGTGGTGTTAGGGGACAGCCTTACATGAACTCAAACCTCATACCAAAGTCATTTCCAAAAAAGTTTATTAGCATGATTAAAAACATTTTCTTGAATAATGACAGAAAGAATGTCTAAACATGAAAGAGTACCAGTGGCTATACCTTATAAACTGTATTTGCAGCTGAATGAATGCCTTTATTGCCAGTTTCATTTTATTAAAAAAACAATCCATACCTATTGTTTCCATTTGGAATCATGGCTATTGCTTGGACATGGGGGGGTGTCCCCCGCTACGATTAAGTATAAAAAATAGCTTCCGTAATTGGAGTGAGACCTGCATTATTAAGAACTGATAAAAGTCCTCAGAGTTGGGTTTTTGTTTTTTAAAAAACATTCATTTTACACACTACAAAGAAATAATTAGTATTTTGGCTTTTTAAATTCCTACATGATATTTAGAACGACAGTCCCCAGAGGTCCGCCCTTCATGTAATGGAGAACGCAGACCCTTTCCAGGAAGACTCTGCAGACTGTGGCCTCCACAGGTTTACACTGGTTTGAGCACAAAGACAGCGTCATCCAGAACATAGTAGTCATTATACATGTCCCCTTCACACAGGTACGGCAGTCTGGTGAAAGCTTCAATAACAAAACCCGCTTTCCTGAAAACTTCAGGCAGACTATTCACTTGTTCTTCCCAGTTCTGTCCCTTGATTTCCAAAATTTCTGATGGTTTCTCCCACTTGCCACCTACTAAAACAAATAAAAACATTAAGTTAAATTCTTGAACATACTAGTTATTTAAAGAGGGAAGAAGGGAAGATTCTGTGCCGAGCACTGTGTGCTTTTATGACTCACCTGCCAGGTACCCCTGAGGTAGGTAGACAGAGAAAAGGTACAGGCTTCAAAGGGCTAAAGGAGCCCAAGCTTACAAGGCTAATGAGTGTCAGAGCAGAAAGGTAATATCAGGTTTATCTGGACCCAAAGCCTGTATGTACTATTACCTTCTCTGGCAGAGTTTCAGATTTCACCCTAATGGTTTGGAAAACTGCTCATTAAATACTAGAATACTGAAGCAAGGAGTAACACATGATATTTGAAAAAGGGTTTTGGGTAAGTGCTAAAAAGACAGTAATGTAATAAACTTATGCAACATTATTAACTATAGAGGTTTGTGAGGTTGAAAATAAAACTAGGTTAATGCAGGACTTTAATTTATAAAAATAGATAATCAGTGTGTTTTTCAAGAGAAGCTGATCCACTTCCTAACTTACCAAAACAATTTCATAAACATTAAGCTCCAGGATCATAGAGAGGAAGAACACTAAAATGAATGAATCACCCCAGCATGTCTTAGAATAGTGACTGGAGTCAATGTCAGTCATTTCCACATCTATGAGCATCAAATGTGGGGGAGGTGGGTGAGGGAGAAGGGGGATGATAAGGTCTTCAAGTTCACATCCACACCAAGTATTGACTATAAAAAGAGATACACACAGATAACGGTACATATAAATACAGGGTACCTTTACTATGGTGATATAAAATAAACACACATATACTAAAAATATTACTAAATTCAGATTGGGAATTACTTTGTGTAAATGAGAAAATATATAACTGACAGGTGCCAAGAGTACAAACATTATAGTGGAAAGATTTTCATTCTTTTCAGTGGCCCAGCACCTGAATCTTGTCCCAGAGTCTTGGTGGCAGGCAAAGCCTGGGAAGCAAGCAGCTTTCCCCAGCCTTTGTTGTCACTAAGGCACTAGACATCTGGCCTGAGATGACACACTCATCTAGCCCTGGGATGAAGAGCTAGTGACCCAGGAGTGGGACCTGAAGCTCCTTCTCTGGGGGTGGAGCAGTGGCAGTGAGCCTTGGCTGGGCCAGCACTGGGCAGTACTAAAAAAGTCTGGTCCACACCAGGACATCTGGTGTTCGGTGTGGTATTGTCAGCTTCAGATAAGTCTGATGGAGTGATATGGGGCATTTTTCTTGGCTGCGGCCCCCACATATGACCCTCCAGTACTCCCAGTGACTCTGTAACCACCTATCCCAAATCCTTTCCATAAGTTCCCCTTTGCTTAACTCAGTAGAGTCATTTTCTGCTGCTTACGAAGAACTTCCAAGAGTGGGTGGCACGGGGTCTGGGGAAGGTATAAGATGACAGAGATTCCATACATCTGTTTCACAGAACATCAAAAAGGGGTCACACAAAACCAGGCACAACTACTTAATGGCACACAGCTTATTTTTCATTGTGCTACAATACAATTATTCTTCACTAATCTTCCCGTTGTCTCTAAATGAAGACACTTCCTTTTGCTTCTCCATTCTCAGTAGTTACTGGCCCAGCACTGAGCACACACAGTAGGTGCCCCAGGACCAGAGGTGACAGCTCTGGAAATTTTAAAGGATCAATTATATGTCAAACAACACTCCTTTCTGGGAATATGCACAAATCACAATCTCACTCAAACCTTCTAATGTCTGTGAGGATTTGTAAAATCCAAGGAAAAATTATCATATGAACATTTAGAAATATGCTATAGGCTAAAATCTCAACTTTAAATGGTGAAACTGGGTTACAAACAATATTTACACAATTTCAAAAAGTTTCTGATCATGGTTCCTTAATAAGAGTTCCTCTCTTCAGTTCTTCCTTTCTAAAAAGAGGAAAAAAAAAAAGCCAACTCTCTTTAAATGCATACTCCTCACCACACACACACACAGAAATGGAGGCTGTGAGCGCGGTCAAGATCATTCTCAGTCTGGAAATCAGTCTGATTCTGTTTTATGTCGGTAAGGTTCTTTTTTTTCTCTCTTTCTCTCTTCCATTTTATTTAAATCAACTGCTAGTTTTTGCCTAACGCATTTATATTTTAAGCCCCTACAGATTAATTTTTAAATGTAAACATTATGGAAATTGTCTAAAGTGGTAAGTTTCCTTTTCCCCTAGGAAAATAGGTGATGAAAGAATAGCTGAGAAAGTTTCATGTTAACACTGAAAAATTCCTTTTGCTATTATGCTGCTTCATAGAGATAGCACCTCACCAAAGGGTTGAAATATTCCTAAAATCCCATGTGCTAGTCATCAACAATTTACTTTCCATACGATGAGTTCCCAAACTTACTCAGCACACAGAGGCACTGAACAATACTTGAGTACTTTCAGAGAACAATGCTTCTGAAAAGCCGAATTTCTGTAAATTAGACAGTAATTATCTGGGAAAAAAGTTGTCATGGCTTCTTTCCAGAAAATAACCATCCTATAATAAATCCATTTTTAAATTCTCCCTACATCTGTTTTTCATCCATGAAAAAGAAAGTGTTTCCCACCTCACAGTTCTAATGATTTCATCACAGTTCTAATGAATCTACTGATTTCAGATTTGCCCACAAAATTTGGGTTGTAGAACAGAGAAGGCAGCAAAACCTCTTAATTTTTTCATCTGTGAAATACATAAATTTTAACAGTGGATATTTTGGGTGAAAGAACTGAGTGATTTCTCACTTCTACTTTCAATAATAGTCTGTATTTTTCTATTAAATACATATTAGTTTTATAAACTTTTAACTAGTGTTATTTTAAAGAAGGATCCTGATCTTTTAAAGATGTACTCTGAAAGATAAGCTGCTGCAATGTCTGGGATCTGCCCTAAAACACCATGGGAGTGAAGGAGCCCGGGGGGAGGATTGAGCCAGTGGGGAGGATGCAAAGTGGGGCTGGAGTCAGCAATGGCAGGGAGCTCACTGAGCTAGCCTGCTACTACTTCTGCATGTTTGAAATTGTCTGTAAAAGGCTTTTATTCAGTGTCAAAAATTAGTTTTCCATGTATTTTCTAGTTTTGTTTTTAAAAATAGTAACCTTTTTTAATCCCCTCCTCCAAGGAGATAAACTTTCAACCTTTTCAGAGGGTTCTGTGCTTTAAAAAAATCCTACAGAACATGAGAGTTCTTAAAGAGAAATTCTTCACAGGAGCAGGCTGTGGTGTGACATATTATCCAAAGTTCTCTTTTTTGATAGACGTTGCCTAACTGGTGCGGGGAAGAAACAGACACTTCCTCATAAGTCTGTGCTCTCATAGGAAACCCTACAACTGGTTTGCTCCCATGCAGACTCATTTCGCAGAACTGGGAAACGGGCAGAGACATAAAACCCCACAGTTGCAAATATTTCTTTTACCATGGGGCATTAGCTCTCCAAGGAAAGTGTTAAAAGCCAGCTTCTCTTTTAAGAACTCCATCAGACAGAGGACTTGGAATTGAGACATTGTTGGTTAATTCTTATGTTTTGACAGGCCCAATTCCAATTCAAACTTCCAAGATACAACGATCATTCGTTACACGCTATAAAGTGTTTGTCTAGGCTTCTAAGGTGGCAGTCTGGGCAGGAAGCGTGAGGGACTATTTATGATGCTTAGCAGTACTCTCAGCTGGTCTTCTCTAGGTGACCTAACCCTCACACATGATTTATATTTCTCAAGTCACTAAAAAGTTCCAGCTCATCTTGAGTTGTACAAATATAAAAATTAAAATATGGTGAGCACAGATGTGCCTCACAAGACCTGTAAGAAAATGTTAAGTGACAAAGCCCATCTGAAACATAAGCATCAGGCCAGCTAGATAATTCTTCTATTTCATTTACAGACTCACACAAATAAGACCATTTGTAAACACACAACCAGGTAGAAGTCAAACTAAAAACTGGCAAAAAAAAAAAAATTAGGGCAGAACTTCCATTCATAAACACCTGAGTGGCATTCCAGCTTCACAGGCCCAGGGTAAGGTCAAGGTGTGTGACTTGGAAAGCAGCACGACATGGTGGAGAGGGCCCTGGCTTGGGTGTCCAGTCCCAGCCCTGCTAACACCTTGCTGGGACATCCACAATTATCTTCGAAATGGGCATATAACACTGTAGAAGTAGGAAAAGTGGTACAGGCAGCAGAAATTCTCTATCTGTTCTTAAATATTGGGTTGGCCAAAAAGTCCATTGTGTTTTTCCCATAAAATAAAATACACATTTTTCATTTTCACCAATAACTTTATTAATTTGGAAATTTTGAGTATACTGGCTATCTCCTGCTATTGGCTTGTAGTGGGTAGAGGTCAGAGGTGCTGCTGAACATCTTCCAATGTGTAAGACAGTCCTACATCAAAGAATTATTTGGACAAAATGTCAATAGTACCAAGAAACTTCACAAATCACTTTTGAAACATTTGATCAGTCACAGCATCTTATCCATACACTGCACAAATTTTTTTCTGCATTTCAGTTGCATTTTACCTTTCTTGAAATAATAAAGCATTACACACTAAAAGTTGTGTATCTTCTTCTATCTTCAATATTAAAATGACTGCACAAAAAGTCACAAATTTTCATGAGGTTTTTAAAGTACACGCTGACATGACAGCTGTCACACAGAATCTAACCAAATTGTTTGGAATGAAGTTAGAGACAACTAAGTACTACTAGAGCCATTGTATGGAAAAAATGTAATGAACTTTTTGGCCAACCCAGTACTTCCTACAACCCAGAACTAGTAGGGTTACACAAGTTAATCCTCCTACATCAATGGTTTCAAACATCCCACTGACCCCACAAGGTGCAGAATACTACCCCATTCTTATATTTAATGAGGAAGCTGAGAGGCACAGACTATAGAGATGGCAGAGCTGGGATCCCAACTCAAGTCTGTGCCGTTTATCATGATACTGTTCATCGAAGAAGCTACAAAGACTACAAAGCAGTGATAAAGATGCAGGAGAAATCAGTTTGCTTAGCCCAGACATGGCCCACTCAGGAGGCATTTCCCCAGGTGCATACCTTTCTTTTATAGTTATTTCCCATAGGGACAGTGATTCACAAAGGGACAATTGTGAACTGCCATAAATTCCTAGCAATCCCAACCCCCACAAGGCAAAACCCCCAAGTGCCTACTGCTCAGGTGGCTCAGCCATAGAAGCAACATTGGCATGAGGGCTTTGATCCCAGGACCACACTGAACACAAGAGTCCTGCGAGGTCAGGGGTACAGATAAGGACGCAGGCTCTGAAAGATCCCAGGAAAGCCTGTCAGTCCACCGAGAGTGAACATGGGGACTCTAAACTTCTGACCTGGAACTGTGGCCACCTCTGGTCCCAAGACTGATCCCACTGGAACTTTTCTGAGGTACCCACGTAACCAGACATCACTGTGAACCAGCAGGTTAGGGTCAAGAAACATGGGGAGTTAGGAAAAGTGAGGACCATCGATGTCTTATTATATTTTGTAGTCTTGTTTGAGCTGGGAGTTAAGGTTAGAAAAAGAAATTTGGAGGTTCTGAGCCCACAAATGTTAGCAAGATAGAAGCACAGGCTGTCTTCCTCCCACAGGTGCTGCGGGCAAGTGTACAATCTCTGTCTCTCAACCATCTGTCCTCGAAGTGGACTACACTCAAAAGGCTGTGACCATGCTCTGCACCTTCTCCACAGTGGAGTGCCCCCACAAGCAACCCAGCAACCTGTGGTTTCGCTATGGGGCTCACCAGCCAGAGACCCTCTGCTTGGATGGGTGCACAAGCGAGGCAGATAAATTTACAGTGAGGAAGGACCTGGCACAAAACCAGGTCTCCCTCACAGTCAACAAGTTGACATCCAATGACAGTGCCATCTACATCTGTGGAATAGCTTTTTCCAGTTCACAGGACCCGAGGGCCAAGCAAACCGGAGCCGGGACTGTGCTGGTGGTGACAGGTTAGTCGGTCATGGCTGTACTGTGGTACACTGCATTTGCTCAGTCAATTAAATGTGTTACACAACTTACACAGACTATGACAGAACTCTGCTTGGTTAATACTCTAGCCAGGGAAGGGCCATGACCCTAGCACAAGCTGACATGCAGTTTGATTAAAAAACCACTGTGACACCCTCTCCAGCCTCCACAAAGTTGGGGGTATGTTGAGCATTATGTTCTCTCCCCAAGTCCAGATGTTATTAGTGAGGGTGACCTTTCTGTCTATTATGGTGGGTGGTGTGACATACTGAGGCCAAAGGGAAATGTGTGATGGTTACCATCAGCTTTCTCAGGAACTGGCCTGATACTCCAACATTTAGAACAAAGCACTGGAGGAGTGCATAAGTGATCATAAATTGGACTCAGAAAAAATATGTGTTACAGAGAATAAATACAAATTTGAACAGAAGCCACAGCGGTGTACCTGACCCTACCATTCTGGGTGGACAGAAGAGAAAGGGACTGGAGTGACTATGGCTACTTGAGATTTGTTAAAACCATGACAATTTCTTCATTCAAGTGAAGATACTGAACCTAAGTCCTATATATTAAGAAACTAAATTTTAAAATTTCAGGAAAAATGCTGCACATAATTCTGGGGAAAGGAAGAGAGGACAGTAACTCCTTGACTTTTTTTTTTAATCTCTTCCCTTAAAAAGGACTCCAATATGATGAGCACTGAGATCATGGAAATGCGAACTCACTTACACAGGACTTTGAGGGCCTGAGCTCTGCTGTGTTAGAATCCCCGCTTTCAATTACTAGGAGTGTTCCCAGGGGCTTTTGACAGTCCACTGCCATTTCACCCTATTTGATTCTCTCCTGTAAGATAAATCATAAATTAATTAATATACATAAAGCACTTTTCATGGTGCCTGGCTTATACCAAGTACTTGGTAAATGTTAGCTACAGATATTAAAACAAAAACACAACCGCTTTGGAGATTCATATAGCTCACTGCATTAGTCTTCTATAAAAAAAAAAAAAATGTTAGCCAAAAGAAAAAAGTGTTTGAAGAAGATAAAGGTCCCAAAACTGCAATCTCATTTTAAGAGAAATTTTTGTTTAGGAGCACAGATGAAAGTATCACCAATATAGACACAAAAATTTCCTGCATTTTCTGTAGAACTCCTAATTTAGCCCTTGAAACATTTTTTTAAAGCTTTACAGATCTGTTAGTTTCAGAACAAAAGTATTGTTGTATAAACTGAGCTCACAAAATAAGCATTTATGGGATATTTAGTTTAAAAGTTCAGGTTATTCAGAAGACTACAAATCAAATTGTATTTTGTACTTCAAATAATGAAGTACTTGAAGACATAGCATGTTACCCACCCCCACATATAGCACGGGACACTTCCTATAAGGAGGGAGAAATCAGAATGGGAAAATGGATTTAATAATTCTACCTCCAAGACTTTATTAGCGAGAAGGGAAACATGGAACAACACCTGTCTTTCAAGTGCCTAGTGAGCACTAAGATCCTCAGCACATGGCCTTCTCAGGTCATGCACTACTCAGCTACATATACTGAATGGCTCAAGGTTATAAATGTCAGCATTAACAAATGCAGGGAAATATCTCCTTCACTCCATAAACATACTCTTAGTGATGCTGTACATTATTTCTACCAAAAAAAATCATAAAAGTACCCCTGGCTAGTGTGGCTCAGTAGATTGAGTGCTGTCCTATGAACCAAAGGGTCACTGGATCGATCCCCCCATCAGAGTACATGCTTGAGTTGTGGGCCAGGTACCCAGTTGGGGGTGCACAAGAGGCAACCACACATTGATGTTTCTCTGCCTCTCTCCCCCTCTCTCTAAAAATAAATAAAATATTTAAAAAAAGAAATCACAAATACCCTTGAACAACTATCTTAAAATGTTTACCTAACTTTAAGTAATGCTTTATATAAAAATTATTATCATTATGGAAATTGAATTTTTTAAAATCTTTAACTGTAAAAACAACATTTTTAGTATAATACATTTTAAAAACTGTTGAACTGGCTTTAACTATATGTTATACTTGAGTGTCTTTTGAATCAAAAGACAAAAATAAATTTTTATGAATCGTCAAGCAGAGTAAGTTCATGCATGTTTCACCTGTAAAATATAGTTTCAGTTAAACTTTAAACATATATACTTGCAGTAATAAGTTTCAATAGTGACTGTGACTTTCTCTGTTTTTGTAATTAACAAGAAATGAAAGGTCTAGGCAAGGAACTACAGGGTCTCCTGATAGCTCTGTTATCACTGCTCTCCATCTATGTTGCTGGTGTACTGATGATCTTCATCATCCTCTCCAAAGTAAGTTAAATTCCCCTGCATCTGGATTCCTACCTCTCCTCATTTGAGCCTCAGAAATAGCTCATCCAATTAACATCTTCCTGCATAGCTGCAGGAAACAATGCCTGCAGGAGAGGTCATAGAAAAAAGCATATGTTTTCAACACACAAATTATTACTGACCAGAATACATAATGTCTTCTCTTTAAAATCCAGTAATATGGGAACAGGGAACCCTTCTTTACATCCATCTTATATGCTATCTTTCTGCTGGGGGTGGGGGAAGAAAGGTTTAAGAATGAGCAAAACAGGGGTGAACAAAGGGATTAGAAGCCGCCCTAAAATACCTTTTCTCAAAAACGTTAGGCCTTTTAAAAGTATCTCCTGGCTGCTCATGTGCTATAAGCAGGGTTTGTATGTATATTAGGATTACTATAAATCCAACAACCAATATCAGTCTGAGTTTTTTATTATTATAAGCATCTCAAAAGTGGCATGAAAATTATTAAGTCTTACAGTATAGCATTAAATATTAACTTTCAATCTTATGGTAGGAGATGTCTGCCGCAATTGTTTTGAGTACATAAAATGTCTTTTAAGACTTTCCTTTTCTTCTTGACAGTTAAAATCTAACACTCTAAGAAGCAAAGAAACAGAAGATTCACAAAAGGTATAGATACCAGTGCTTGTAAAATATCTTTGAATTGTGGCTGGTTGTAACTATTTCAAATCTGAAACAGTATAAGAAACAGAGAGCATTATGGTAACTTTCAACCCTAATAGCTACTGTTTCCTATTGTTGAGAAACTCAATGATAACTCAAATGCTAAACTGGGATTTAAACTTGATAGTTTTTAGCCATAAATTCTACTTACTATATTCAAAATACCAGTTACAGGTAGGTGCAGGTACGCTGGAGGAGGGGAGAGGGAGCTTGGTGACATGCAACATCTATCGCTTCTAGTCCTAAGACAGAGGCATTTTTTTTCTCTCATTTATATTTACAGAAAAAGAGTGTTAGGCGTATTTTTCAGGAAATTGCTCAAGAACTTTATAATAAGAAACACGTGGGAATGAGCCAACAACCTGTAAGTATAAAGTATGAAAAAGATGTCATGTAGACATAATGCATGTTTGACTAAAAAACTAAGATGCCAACAGCCACCAATAATCATGGTTTCCTGTAGAAGAGTTCAAAAGAGGACTTGAACAAATGCAATGAATCTTTATATATAACCTGTTTTGATAAATACATCACAAAAGACATCTGACACAGTATTAAAGAGACCAGGCTGGTAGCTCAGAGACATGGACTCTTTCAGAAGCACACTGGGCACAGACAATGCTTTCAGTATAGACAGGGCCGCTTTTGTGGGTTGAAGACTGCTTTGTATAGTATGCAGGAGTAAGCATTGTATGTAAGTTGCAAACACTTGTGGATCAAGTTATAGAGTAAACATTACTTGTTGCTAATAGGGCAGAAATAAATTCACAGAAGATAAGATATAGCTAATGAAAATAAAAGTTGACTATTTCTTCAGGCTTTGGGGTTGGAGTGGTAGGAAGAATGCATTGACAATATCTTCTAACAGTGTCTCTTTAAAGTCCTATGTAAACAGGTTTTGCAAACAGGATGTGATTTTGGAGCTAGTAGAACAGATACTTGGTTTCCATAACATGGATTCAGATCGTTAAGATTTGAATTAAAATAATACAAGATAATGAACTTATGTACTACTCAGGATACTTTCTTCTTAAACAGCAGCCAAAACGGCAAACGTATTGTTTCTGAAAGAGATGTGGTTTCTAAAATCAACATTTAAAAAGAATTTTCATCCAGGAGAGAGTATCATCTAAGCAGTCGTTTCATCCTTCAACGTATATACAAATACATAAAGAAGTGGTCTGACTACCTAAGATGCCACTCTGAATAATTATAAATGCCTGTTCACATTCTTCTTAGTGAGGCTGGGGCATCTTTTTCAGCAAAGAGGCAAAGGTAAGTGACCTAGTGATAGGCCTGGAAGAATTATAACATGTTCTAAGCCAGGCCCTTAACAAAGGCATCTGAACAAGAAAATTAACTTTCAGTTCCCACATCTTACTCTAAATAGAGGAAAAATGGTAACTTGACCTAGACCTAAAAGATTACTGGGTGAGTACTTAGCACCCAGAATGCAAGATGGTACAGCAGTTCGTATGTTGCTTTCAGCGTGGCATCACTGGTTACATAAACTGAAATATTTACTATTGCAGGAGAAAGACAACACTTATGAAAACAGAAGAGCACTTGACAACTGTGAAAAACCATAGAAATGGTTTAATTTTCAATTAAGTCCTGAAAATCCAGAAGTTAATGGACATACACCCATCAGGGCCTTAAAAATATAATCAAAGATAAATGGAAAAGACAACTGGCTACAAGTAAGAATGCCGAAATACAAGGAAACTACAACTAACGATAATTACCAAAATTCTAAAACGAAATCAAACTGTAAATAATCTCCTAAATCACTAAAAGAATTCTAAGCAGTCTAACATTTTCAAAAAATTATGTTTTTATAATATGCATCCTCTATTTGTTTTATTCAACATATGAGATGTGTGATGACTATTACCTTGATTTGAAGCCACACCACATGCCTCAGTTGTGAGTGGAAGTATCCTTTCTCTATCCAGGTGAAGAGAAATGGAAGGGAGGGGGGAGAAAGAAAAGGAAGGAGGGAGAGAGGGAGGGAGGAAGGGAGAAAGGGAGGGAGGGAGGGAGGGAAGAAAGTGTCAAAACCTGAGCTAGAGAAAAATCATCTTGCAAAGTACCTTGGAGCAAAAATCATCTCCTTTAGTACTGCCATGGGCAATGGTGCAGTGCAGTCTCCTGCTGGGGTATACAAATGACTCACACTACACTGCCAACAAAAAGTGAGACTAGAATAGAACATAGTAAGAAGATGGTAGCTAAAATATAGAAAATCCAAAGCAGAAGGCTGAACAGAGAAAACCCCAGAACAAATACACCACAGCCGACTCCAGATGTCAGAATTATGCCCAACAGCCCCAGGGAAGGAGTGGGTGACATCCTATACTTGACAGTGTCTTTGCCATAGTGATTTGTAACCAACTTAGGAGGGAAGTATCAGATAAAGGGCTGATCCAGGAAGAATGTTTATGGAACTCATTGTCATCTCACCAAGAAAAGATGCTATGGCTTGTTCTTTGAAAGTTATTTCAGTACAAAAAATCTATTTAAAATATTCACAAGTGCACATTCACTACTAAAGATGAGTTACAACCTATTATTTCTACTTCATTAAAGTGTTTCTTTTAAAATGGCATTAAATGAGGTACATTCTTATTTAAAAAGCCCGGATAGAATTTTTAAATATTTGAAGGTCCCTTAGAAAACATTTTGCACAGATGAATTAAATTCTGTGATCTCCAACCTGTCTAGTCACACACGCCAGGAAAAAATGGAAAGAGAAGGGAGGAGCATGTAAACTCCCCCCTTTTTTTATTTGTGTGTGTGTGTACACATGTGTTGTATATAAATATAACACATGTGTGCGCATGTATATGTGTATATACGTGTTAGACACCAAAATAGAAATTAAATAATTGGCCTAAGAATATACAGTTGACACCTGAACAATGCAGGAGTCAGGGGCACCAACTCCCTCTCTCTGCCAAGCAGTCAAAACACACAACTTTTGACTCCTCAAAACTTAACTACTAATAGCCTACTCTTGACCAAAAGCCTTACTTATGATAGTCAATTAACACATATTTTGTATGTTATATATTATATACTATATTCTTACAATAAAGTAAGCTTGAGAAAAGAAAATATTAAGGAAATTCTAAGAGAAAATATATTACAGTGTATTTTCAATTCTTGAAAATAAATCTGCATATAAGTGGACCCATGCAGTTCAAACCCATATTGTTACACAGTCAACTGTAATTAGAAATGCTAATATTTCTTCCTATATCCCAAAATAAATTGTCTTGTGTACTCCCTGGGGTGTGTACCCTTACTTTGAGACTGCTAGCCTGGATGAAATAAAAGAACTACTAAACAGGATGGCAAAAGAATAAGCAGTAACACTATCCAGGTGAAGAGAAATGTTGAATTAGATCACTTACTTTTCATTTCTAAGAAGCATTATATTTTAGTACTTCCAGTGCTGAAAATATACTGTTCTTTGCATAACTAACTGGCAGGCAAAATCCCTTAGATAAACAAGTATTGATATTTCATTGAGAATAAGCCTTACCCACTATAAACAAGGACTACATTTTAAAGATTTTTCAGCAGAAATTTGGAATACACACTCCCAAAGAAAGTAGTTATTCTCCCTCAAATCATATATGAGTGCCTGATGTGTGCATAATGTCCATTCTTTTATTCATCCTTCTAGCCAACGATATTTATTGAACACAATACTATTACTCAAAGGCCTCTGGATACTATCCTTGGGTCCTGCTGAATGTGTCCTTCCCAACTCCACCCTGTCTACTCTCTCATGCTTCTGCATATACTGTTCCCTCTGCCTCGTAAAAGGCCTCACAGAAACAGAACAGCCTGAGAGTCACCTATCATGTGAAACCTTTAGTTATTCCCCCAGGGGTTAATGGGTCTTTCTTAAACCCATAGTACTTGGTCATATTTATCATCCAACTATCCTGCCATTGTCTGTTTACATTTACCTTCTGTACTATTCTGTAAGTATTTTAAGGCCAGAAGCACATTTTTCATTTATATCTTTGTATTTCCACTGCCCAGCACTGTCTGGTACATAGTAGGCTCTCAAATGCCATTATATGAATGCAACTAAAAATGTTTCTATATAAAAATATTTTTTCAACACTTCAACTGAGATATGAAGCACATTCACTCCCTAGCCACCAGCCCTCACACCCCTATCCATAAGGACTATTTATTGAATTCCTAACAATATTAATGTTCCTACTATCTGAGTATTCAGAATTTTCGCTGGAAAAGATTTTGCTGGAAAAGATTCGCTGCTATAGCTTTCTGTTTAGATTTGAGTTTGCCATGATAATGAAAACAGAATATTACTAAAAGAACTAAAAGAGGGAAACAGAGACATGGTTCTAGTGTCTACAAATCCTTCCATGACCACTTAAACCACATACCAATAGATGGTAACAGGATTTTCAGAGTAAGCCATTTCTTTCTCTCTGCTATAAAAGACTTGAGAGAATCTGAACCTCTGACTAACTGGCATATAGTTAAGTCTCTTTGGAATCAAGTCACATAAACCAATGGAAAATGCAAACTTGAAGCTGAAATTAAAAAGCGGAAAGAAGGCATCAAATTATTATTTTTATTGTTAAAGGAGCTTCACAGGCATATCTAAAGGACATTAACAAATATTTCAAACTGAAGAACTGAGAACAGATATGACCAATAAAGCCACAAATAAAAATGAAGTAACAAAAGAAGATGGGATGAAATAAATCTGATGTGTCAAATACCAGTGCTGAGACAGACACAGCAGGGCTCTACCCTACACATGAAATTATTTAATCCTCATGACATACTTTACAATACGTATTAGCCCCAGTTTTACAGATGAAACACTAAGCTTAATGAGAGGCCCAGGTTAGTAAGGGCTGATCTACATTTCTAGTACAGGTTGCCCTACAAAGACCAAGATCTTGCCAGGAAACAATCCTGCCAGAGACTTGCTTATATTTAGATTGACAGGAGCTTTTAGATTTACTGTGTCTAATTTAGCTAGAACAATGAGCCTGGAAGAAAGTGAGAAAGTTGCCAAAGGCTACCTTTCAAAAGCACAGGCCTCACTGGTATCAGCCTCACTGTTATCACAGGAGAAATCTACTAAACTTTCAAAGATGAGATAACCACAACATGTCTTTTAAACTGTTCCAGAGCATAAGAGAAAAAACTTCCAAATTAGTTTTTACAAAGCCAGCAGAACATTGACATTGAAAAAATGGCACAAATTGTATCTTCCAACTAAATGAAAGACCAGATACAGACCAACTATCATTTATCAATATTAATGCTAATAATTTAATTTAGAATTTTTGTAAAAACAATCTAGTGATGCATTACAAGACTATTCCATCTAAGCCCAGAACTGCAAAGGCGGATATATACTAGAAAAGTGTTATTAATTTAATAAGTCAAAGGAAAAAAAAACCAGTATAGATATTGAAAACAACAAGTGAAATATTCAATAGTGGCTCCTAATTTTTTAAGCTCTTAAGAAAACAGGATTAAAAAAATATGTATCTCAAGATAAACAACAGCAACGTCAAGCCAAAAGATAGCATCATATTTAAAATAGAAACATTTCATTAAAGTCAAAATCAAGACAAAAACATCCACTGTTTTTAATGAGCATTTTCTAGAATTAATTATCAATTCTAGACCAAAAGAAAATGTCTGAAAATGAAAAGTAGCAAAACCATATCTAAACACAAGAAAATCAATAAAAAAAAATTGGAAACATTAAAATAATTCAGTAAGACAGAAGTAAAAAATCAACTGCTTGTGTATGTATAGTATTCATTCTATAACACAGTGGAGGACCCACTTGGTGACAACATGAACAAACCTGGAGGACATTATGCTCAGTGAAGTATACAAATACCATAGGATCCCACTTGTACATGGAATCTAAACAAGCCAAACTCCTAGAACCACACAAAAGAATAACAGTTGTCAGGGGCTTGGGTAGGGAGGAAATGGGGAGATGCCAGTCTAACATCCAGTTTGAGATGAGTAAGTTCTATAGATCTAATGTATAGCAGGTTGACTACACTTAATGATACTGTATAGTATACATGAAATTTCCTAAGGTAACTACATGAGGTAATATGTTAATTAACTTGATAGTGATAATCATTTACAAAATGCATACATATACTAAAATCATTATGCTGTGTACCCTAAATATACACAATTTTACTTGTCAATTATACCTCGATAAAGCTGGGGAAAAATAAAAATAAAAAAATATGATAGAAGAGAAATTTTCTATTTAATTATCTCACACACACACACACACACACACCACACACCCCATGAGAATAAATCTAACAAAAATTATGCTGGACCTTTGTGAAGAAAATTTCATGTTACTAAAGAACACAAAGAACTGACCCAGTTGGAAGATAGATTCTATTATTGACTAGGGAGGCTCAATAATCTCTAAATTAAGATATAAATTTAATATAAGGGGAACCCAAATAAGCTAATGGTAAAGTTGATCTGTTAATAAATGAGCCAAGAACAGTCTGAACAGGCACTGACTGAAGAAGGCAAGGAGTGCTACAATATCAAAACACATGATGAACTGCAGTAAGTAAAGTCATTTGGTACTGACACATGAAAGATCAATCTAAACAGCACAGAACCACAAACAGGACTTTAGTCTATGATAAAGGTGGCACTTCAAAGCATGGAGGAAAGGATGATTCAGTAAATGGTGTTAGGATCACAGGCTAGCAGTTCCAGCCCTATAACTGAATCCTCCAGACAACTTTTACCTTGCTTACTCCAGGTCTTTGTCACACCCTCTCAGTGAGGTCCCTCCCTAAGCATGCCCTTTAAGATTACAGCACTCAAACCTAACCCCCAATTTCAAAAGCCCGTTTCACACTTTTGTTGTTTATTTCCTACACAACACTTATCACCAATGACATGCCATTTGTTTAATGTCTGTCTTCTTCACTAGAGTGTAAGCTCCATGACGGTTAACTATATGTGTGTTTTTTGTCACTGTATCCCCAGCATGTAGGTACTCAGTAAATACTTTTTAAACAAATGAAACTATTCTGTGCATAGAGTATTCAGCAGCCAATTCCCTTTTCCTTCCTCTCACTCTCCTTCTTCCCCCACCCCCTTTCTCTAAAAATTAATAAATAAATAAATAAATAAATAAATTTTTTTAAAAAGAATGCTCACGTCTCTACTATTTATAAAGCAAACTGCTAGTGTCTGAAAGGGGCTTCTTAAAGGGGTTATGACACACCCCGTGGTGTGCGGGGTGGTAAATGTCTAGCAACCTGTGGTGGTGTACCAGTTTTCTATGGTATGGGCACTTGCACCACAGTCAACTGCAGTAATGGCCACATTTACATCCAGGGCCTGCCAGTATACCAACCAGCGCTCAGGAGCCAGTAAAACCAGCTCCAGCATACCACTGCTTACAAGTCCAAGAATGACATAGACACATATGAGGTCCATCTGGAAAAAGTCCAGCCACTGTAATATAACGAGAACAGTTTGCATGACATGGATGTAACCTGGCTGCCAAGGAGAGTGGACTAGAATGTGCATGTATTAACAACAACTGCACTGTACTAGTTAGTGGAGGGTGTGGTTAGATGTCACTGAGTGAGCATGTGTACTGTGTGGTAGTTGCATTCAAAATGACAGAGCAAAGATGAGCAACAATCTGCATCAAATTTTGGTGTTAAGATTGAGTGTTCCTCTGCAGAAGAACCTATTCGGATGATCAGAAGGCCGAAGCTATTGGCAACTGGTGACTGGCAGTTTCATCACAACAACACATCCATTTATGCATTACATCTTGTGCAGAGTTTTTTGGTGAAACATCAAATCACCCAGGTGATTCAGTCCCCCTACAGCCCAGAAGGCACTCTGTGACTTCTGGCTTTTCCCCAAACTAAAATCACCTTTGAAAGGGAAGAGATTTCAGACCATCAATGAGATTCAAGAAAACATGACGGAGCAGCTGATGGTGATTGGGAGAACTGTGTGAGGTCCAAAGGTGCCTATGCTGAAGGGGACTGAGGTATCATTGTCCTATGTACAATGTTTCTTGTATTTTGTTCAATAAATGTCTCTATTTGTCATATTACATGGGTGGATTCCTTCTGGACAGGCCTTGTATATGTTGGTAAGAAATAGTCTCCTAGATATGTTTAAGTGGCAACAAAGAATGTATGATGAGCTTTAATTATATAATCCATTTTTTCCATGTATACATATGCTTATATATGCATAGACTATCTTTGAGGAATAGTCAATAAACCTGAACAAGACTGTGGAACTGGAAAGGATGAAAAGCTATTCATTATATACCCTTTACAAACTGCTGGAACTCTTTTTTATCACGGAATTACCTTTTTATGAAAATTTACAATTGTAAAAAATTATGCATCACTAAATTTCAGTTTGCAATATAATTCTCCTTTTCTTGATTACATAATTTTTATTTTTTTTGATGCTTTAGAAATTCTCAGTGGATTTATAATTCCTAACCAAAACTGGGTTAGTAAACCAAGTAAACTGAAATTAGGCACATTTTGCATTTAACCTAAGTAACAAATCATTGTAGCTCGAACTCAAGACAAATGAAAAAAATTACAGAAAGACTCATTTAATCTACAATTGCTTTTTGTTAAAAATAAATTAAGCCAAGTGTGCAAAGTACATTCAGCTATCCTTAGAACAGCCTAGTACTCACGAATTCACACAGCAAGATCACCTTGGACATCCTACTCCTCACAGTGTCACCTGGAAACCATCAGGGTCTAATCAGTGACTTAGAGAAAGAAAGAAAACCATAATAGAGCACCAAGGAGCAGTGCACAAAATTTATAGGTCATTCCAGGTAACCCACAGCAACAAAGCTGCTTGTCTCAGGTGTGCTGTGTCACTGCAGACTCCTTGGACTCAGCAGACAACTCTGTGTACCCGCCATTAAGGAGCTTGTTTTCAATCCTTACTGGAAACCGCCCTGTTGTCCAAAGTGACCTCCTCAATTTTTAGTGTCAGAAACACAAGGATATAAAAATCATGGTCAAACTATGTTTCTTCCCCTGCTTTTCCACCTCCTACTATGCCAGGAAGTTGCATTAAAGTTCTACCATGTGGTTACCCAACAAGGCACAGGAAACCAGGACCTTACAACCTGATGACTCATGACCCCAATGCAGAAAGACAGAGCTAAGGCTTGATTATACCAGAATAGCACTGAAATAAGATCAGGTCACTGAATTATCAAGAAGGACACTTACTGGGTTTTCCACTGTACAAACACATATATGATATACAGGGACTCACCCTAAAGCAGTGTTCTTCTTTACCATGACAAACAATTCAACAAGAATGTAAAAATAGACATGAGATAGGGAATATCTGTCTATACTCTTTCCCACTCTCCTATGTCCAAAGAAATCCCCATTTGACTATCATCAACAGATACCTAAAACCATTTGGTAAATGTTAAAACAAGCATTAAATATCAAGACACTAAAACCTGAGGGGGAAAAAATAAAGACAAGAAGAAGTGAAGGAGCAAGTAAGTGGAAACACAAATCCATGGCCATAAGCAAACATAAACATTTATTCCTTAGGGTACAGATTTTCACAGATAGTCACTGACCACAATGCTTATAAAATATTCATGGATTTCTTAAAAATGCCTGCAAGCTGCCCTGACAGGGTGGTTCAGTTGGTTGGAGCCTCATCCTGTATGCCAAAAGGCTGTGGGCTCCATTCCTGGTCAGGGCACATACCTAGGTTACAGGTTTGATCCCTCATCCAGTCACGTATGGAAGGCAAGGAATAAATGTTTCTCTCTCACGATGATGTCTCTGTCTTTCTCTCTCTCTCTCTCCCCCCACCACACAGCTCTTTTTTCCTTTCCTCCCCCTCTCTAAAATTCTACAAATCAATTTAAAACTATATCTTCAGTGAGGATTAAAAAAATTTTTTTAAATGTCTGCAAGCTCCTAGAGGTTTTTAAAAACAGATTTTTTTTTCAAGATTTTCTTTATTTAATTTTAGAAAGAGGGGAAGGGAAAGAGAAAGAGAGAAGAGAATGCAAACCCCCTACTGGGGACCTAGCCTACAACCCAAGCATTTGCCATAGACTGGGAATCGAAGCGGCGACCCTTTGGTTTGCAGGCCAGCACTCAATCCACTGACCTACACCACCCAAGGTAAAAAATTATTTAAGACACACAGAGAGAAAAACATTGATGTGAGAGACTAACATTAATCAGTTGCTTCCTGTACATGCCATAACCAGGGATGGAATCTACAACCTTACAGTGTACAAAACAACACTCCAACGGACTGAGCCACCCAACTAGGGCAGCACTTACAGTTTCTGAACCTCAGGCTGAGCTAGGCAGTAAAACTTTAAAAAACTAAAGATTTTAAAATATTAACATGTACTACTTATATAATTAATAATTTTATATTATAGTACATTAACTTACAAAAATGCAAAAAAAAGGTTTAAAGTCATAACTTTCAAAATGACCTGAAATGAAAAGCATATCAGCTAAAACTATGAGTCAATGTGATACTGCCAGAAGCCTAAGTAAATAAATATGAATAAGAAATCAAACCATTTCTTCTACTATATTCTTCATTCAACATTGCTGAAGAGCAAGTCCACACAATCACAAAACCAAATGTTAACACAAAGAAATGATACATGCTGGAACACAAAAGGGCAAAATAGATAACAGCATTTATCATTGTGAGAGTCTGGGACAAAAGATGTAAAATACAAAACAGCTATGACATTCAGCAAGTATAATATAGGTAGATTAAAAAGCATCATTTACTTCTGACCCAGCTATAAATTAATAAATAATGGTGCAAGCTCCATTTAAAAGCACTAAAGATGGGCCCATGTTAGGCTTTTCATTTGGAGTGGGCAGACCCCACTGAGCACTAATTATTACCAGTGTGGGTTTTAGGGAACTCTAGTCCTTCCAGAGTTCCCTAAAACCCACACTGAGATGAACATTCATCAAGTAGGTATTTTCCATGGGTAAACTGTATTCTTTAAAATTCCAGGCTATTCTAAGAAACAGAATCACAAGTAGCAATAAACACCGTCGGTGAAGAAGAGGCTACTGATCACACTCACCATTTTTCCACATAGGGATGATAAGGGTAAGACCAGGGCCAGGATGACCCTGCCCCTAGTGGCTCCAAGACACTTCTGATATCCTTCAACAAAGTCAGGGGCTGATCACAGGCGTCCAGCAAATTCAAGCAGCTGATGACATCATACTGGAAACCCTGTATTCTGCCATTCATTATACCGAGCACTCTGGAAATATCAGAGGGAACTGGATTGATACAAAACTCCCTTAAAATCATCTTTAAAATAACTGAGATGCAAAACAAACAAACAAACAACAAAAAGAAAAACTCAGATGCCTGTAAGTCTCTTAACTTTGTCTTCTAAATCAAAGTACATTAAAATCTTCATTTATAATCTATATTTCCAGAAATAAAAGGGCCAGGCAAGAGAAAAATAGCTACCATATGTCTTTAAATTTAGCATTTCACCTATTTCCAAATCTCAAATCAAAAAATTTTCTTTATAAGAGCTAATCATGTATTTTATAAGTATGATGACATGGTGATAAAAATTATTATAAAACTAGAGTATCAAATGCTTGAACATCAGTTAATGAATGAAGAGTCATACTTTCTACATTCACTGGTATTTAATCATAAAATAGATATTTATGTTTTCTACTCCTAGGGTCCCTCTTATTTTTAAGAATGGCTAGGCATAATACAGATAATTTCCATTTATAACCTATAGCCTTTTGAGCATATGTGTTCCCGAGAGAGAGATTATTTCATACTCTGGGATCTTCATATCTGCACAATTTATAGAAGAAAAAGCATAGAACATTCCATTAAAACTGTAAGTTCATGAAGAGCATAGTTTTTTTTACTTGCTAATATTTTTAAATTTTTAAATGTTTTATTGATTATGTTATTATAGTTGTCCCATTTTCCCTCCTATTCCCTTCCATGCTGTGCACCCGCTCCCACCCGCATTCCCCCCCTTTAGTTCATGTCCATGGGTCATATATGTAAGTTCTTTGGCTTCTACATTTCCTATAATATTAACATCCCCCTGTCTATCTTCTACCTACCATCTACTCTGTACATTTTCCCCCTCTCCCTCCACCCACAACCCTCCATGTGATCTCCATTTCTGTGATTCTGTTCCTGTTCTAGTTGTTTGCTTAGTTTGTTTTTGTTTTTGGTTAGGTTATTAGTAATTGTGAGTCTGTTGTCATTTTACTGTTCATATTTTTATCTTCCTTTTCTTAGATAAGTCCCTTTAACCTTTAATATAATAAGGGCTTGGTGATGATGAACTCCTTTAACTTGACCTTATCTGGGAAGCACTTTATCTGCCCTTCCATTCTGAATGATAGTTTTGCTGGAGAGAGTAATCTTGGATGTAGGTCCTTGTCTTTCATGACTTGAATACTTCTTTCCAGCCCCTTCTTGCCTATAAGGTCTCTTTTGAGAAATCAGCTGACAGACTGATGGGAACTCCTTTGGAGGTAACTGTCTCCTTTTCTCTTGCTGCTTTTAAGATTCTCTCCTTCATTTTAATCTTGGCTAATGTAATTATGATGTGTGCTCCTCCTTGGGTCCAACTTCTTTGGGACTCTCTGAGCTTCCTGGACTTCCTGGAAGTCTGTTTTCTTTGCCAGATTGGGGAAGTACTCCTTTATTATTTGTTCAAGTAAGTTTTCAATTTCTTCCTCTTCCTCTTCTCCTTCGGGTACCCTATGATTTGGATGTTGGAACATTTCAAGATGTCCTGGAGGTTCCTAAGCCTCTCCTCATTTTTTTGAATTCTTGTTTCTTCATTCTTTTCTGATTGAATGTTTATTTCTTCCTTCTGATCCACACTGTTGATTTGAGTCCCAGTTTCCTTCCCATCACTGTTGGTTCCCTGTACATTTTCCTTTATTTCACTTAGCATAGCCTTCATTTTTTCATCTAATTTGCGAACAAAATCAATCAATTCTGTGAGCATCCTGATTACCAGTGTTTTGAACTGTATATCCGATAGGCTGCCTATCTCTTTGCTGCTTAGTTGTATTTTTTCTGAAGCTTTGATCTGTTCCTTCATTTGGACCATTTTTTTTGTCCTGGCACACCTGTTAGATAGCAAGGGGCGGAGCCTTAGGAGTTCACCAAGGCAGGGCAACCCAAGTCACTGCGATGTGACATTATATGTGGGGGAGGGGTTTGAGAAGGAACAATACCACTTGCTCTGCTCTCTGCCAGTTTTCAGTCACTTACCCTGCTACCCACAATCAAATTGGGTCCTTCTGGTGCTGATTCCCGGGTGGGTGGGCATGTGTACATTCTAGGACCCTGTGGGTCTCTCCAATGAACTCTCCTGTGAGGCTGAGAGTTTCCCTGCTGTTGCCTCAACCCCCGCTGGTGTTTTCAATCAGAGGGTTGAGGTTTTATTTCCCCACACTTGAACTCCAGGTTGCATGGTCTATCTTGCTCCCCAGTTCTTCCTCCCAGTTTATCTGCACGTGACTATGGGAACACCGAGTCCTCAATCCGCCACCTCAAGGGGTCTGCCAACTGCTGCCTTGCTACAAGTCCTTTCCACTTGGCTGCCCACCTCTGCCCCTCCTACCAGTCTGGATGAATGTTTCTTCTTTAACTCCTTGGTTGTCGGACTTCCATACAATTCGATTTTCTGTCAGTTCTGGTTGTTTTTTTTTTTGTTTTTAAATTTGTTGTCGTCCCTCTTTTGGTTGTGCAAGCAGACAATGTGTCTACCCACGCCTCCATCTTGGCCAGAAGTCCCATGAAGAGCATAGTTACCACACCACTCTTAACCCTCAATCTCTCCCTCTCTCCCCTCACCCTCTCTTTTCTCAAAGAACATTTCTAGTGCTTTACAATGTTTTATCCATAGAAAGGGGGAGATTGTATATGAGCTATCAAGAGTCTCTATTAGCCAATTTTATAACTTCTTCACTCCTGTTTAGTTATAGCAATCAGAATGTAGTACATGGTGCATGTTACAATAGATGGGGAAAAACAGACAGTAAAAGGATCTCTGGTAAACAAGTCTTTGATAATGCTGAGCAGATACAGTAGAGATAACCTACAAAATTCTAAAAATATCATGAGGTCTGCTCAAGAACACTTTCCTTCCCATACCTACTTTCAAAACACAGATGTTTTTCAAAGTGGGGGAGATTCAGATTAGGAATTCAGCATAACTTAAGCCTCTATTATAACAAAAGTCAAGCATTCCATGATTTGAAATGGTGAATTAATTTCTAATTGAAGGAATATGTTTCAAGTATTACCATACAGACCCACCAGGATTTTATCAGAGACAGATTGCTGGAGTGAAGAGGGATCTTACATATCACTTAGTTCAACATCATACAGACATAATTCTCCTATAACAAGTCCCTATGTCTGATCTCCTCTTACCAAGTTGTCTCCTATCTGCTCTTTTCCTCCCAACAGTCCAGAAAAATACTGCCAAGGAAAGATGATCTCTCTCAATTCCCACTTATCTATAATATGGAAAGTTTTCTCTTTTTTAGTTTCTAACCACAGAAAAGTGTTTCTGATTCATATCCTTTAAATAATACGCTCTCAAAAAGAAATACATCTAAAACCAAAAAATATACACCAAACCATGTCTAAAAATTATACCTGTATTTCTTCTTCTGAAGCTGCCATATCATAGTTTCAGACAGCTCAGTGGCATAAATTTCTTCAAAATGAGGGCTCATGATTTTTGTGACTTCTCCATCTCCAGCACCCAAATCAAGAAGTCTATGGGTCTTCCAGTCTGGATTAATTTTAAGCAGTTTCTGAAACTGATCTGGTGAAAACACAAACATTGAGCCTCTTCCTAGCAACCTGAGCAAAAAAAGAGGACACAAATGGATGAGTCAATATGAGATAAGCACAGCTCATATACATATACAGGGTGACTTTGGTGACTCAGCACCAACAGCTTTTTGAACTTACAAAATGTTTAGTTTACATGATTATGTGATTAAAATACATGTAATATTTTATATGACTTATATGACTAAAAAGCAAAGTTAATAAAACAAGGAAATACCTCCAGATAGCATTATTTGTCTTTGAAGTTGCAAGTAATACCCCAAAAGAAGTAGAACAAAAACAGGAATAAAAGATGAAAGAGGAAAAGAATGAGAGGGGAGGGAAGATAAATAAACGAGAAAAGGTGAATGTGAAGAATTTATCTCAAAATAGGAAGGAAAGATGGAAAGAGTAACATAGAATATATTTATCAGATGACAGACCAACAGAATCGGCCACAACACTAGCCAATAACACTAAGCAGAAAAACCAAATATGGGGGCAAAAGCCTTTACAAAACTAAACAATGGGTAAGAGAAAAAAGTTTTAGTATAATAGAGTTTTAAGAAAGAAAAGAGTGGTCCTTGTGATATAAGCTCATTTGCATTAAGAAAGTAGATTCATACTCATATCAATGTATTTGTTATACAATTGGCTAGGTCTTATTATTTCTAAAGATCCTAAAAACACTCAAACAATATCTTCTGGTCAAGATGGAGGCGTAGGTAAACAAGGCTTGCCTCTTCGCATAACGACATGAAAATCACACCTAAACTACAGAACAATCATCATTCAGAACCACCAGAAATCACGCTAAATGGGAGTCCTACAACCACAGAATTAAAGAAGCAACCACTTCAACACTGGTAGGAGGGACAGAGACACAGAATGAACTGGTCCCACACCCAAGTGTGGCAGATAAAAATTGGGAGAAATATCTCAAAAGTGAGGGGTCCCAGCCCCACACCAGGCCCCCCAGCCCAGGGTTCCACTGCTGGCAAGAGAAGTTGCCATGACGTCTGGACAAGGACTGAGGCTGCAGAAGACAGAAACTTTTGGAGTCCTGGGCAGTTCCTCTTAAAGGGCCTGCACACAGACTTACTCAGACTCACTAGCTCTGAGCTCCAGGACTGAGACAGAAGACTGAAAAGCACTAGAAATACAAGGAGGAACTGAATCATGCTGCATCAGGATCAGAGTTTGGGGAAACGTTCTCCCAGACAGAGTGCTGACAGAGTCTGTTTTTCTTTTTCTGAGCTCTCCCCTCAGAAAGGTGGCAGATGGGTGCCACATCTGAGACTCCATTAACCTGGCTCATACTATTTGCCCAACCCTGGTGATTCCCTGATGCCCAACCCACACAATTTTCAGGTCTACCCAAGCTGTTTTCAGTGGCTTTTTCCATACAAATGGTTTGTCTTGGCTCATGCTTCAGATTTGTCTAAATTGTACAAAACAAGCAACATCTGGTCTCAGTGAGCCCTGTACCTCTTGCTAAGTTGTCCCAGGCCTGGCACTAGCAGCAGCTAGCCTTGGTTCACAGCTTAGCCTCACCCAGGCACCCCCAAGAGTTGTAGCAACTCTACCTAATACATAGAAACCAACACAGGGAAGCTCTCTAAATAAGAAGACAAAGAAACCTGGTCCAAATGAAAAAACAGAACAAAACTCCAGAAAAATAACTAAGCAAAATGGAGATACACAATCTATCAGATGCAGAGTTCAAAACACTGGTTATAAGGATGCTCAAAGAACTTGGTAAGGACCTCAACATCACAAAAAAGATCCAGTCAGAAAAGAAGGGCACACTAATTGAAATAAAGAACAATCAGCCCTGGCTGGCGTGGCTCAGTGGATTGAGCACAGGCTGCGAACCAAAGTGTCGCAGGTTCGATTCCCAGTCAGGGTACATGCCTGGGTTACAGGCCATGACCCCCAGCAACCGCACATTGATGTTTCTCTCTCTCTCTTTCTCCCTCCCTTCCCTCTCTAAAAATAAATAAATGAAATCTTAAAAAGAAAAAGAAAAGTGAAAATCTTAAAAAAAAAAAAGAAATAAAGAACAATCTACAGGGAATGAACAGTAGCATGGATGAAGCCAAGAATCAAATCTCACTAAGCAATCTGGAATATAAGGAGGCAAAAAACACCCAATCAGTACAGCAAGAAGAAAAAAAAATCCAAAAAAATAAGGATAGTGTTAAAGAGCTTCTAGGACAACTTCAAGCATACCAACATTCGTATCATGGCATATTGGAAGGAGAAGAGAACAAGAAACTGAAAACCTATTTGAAAAAATAATGAAAGAAAATTCCCCTAATTTGATGAAGAAAATAGACATGCAAGTCCAGGAAGCACAGAGTCCAAACAAGATGAACCCAAAGAGGCCCACACCAAGACACATCATAATTAAAATGCAAAAGCTTAAAAATAAAGAGAAAATTTTCAAAGCAGCAAGAGAAAAGAAGCTAGTTACCTACAAGGGAGCTCCCATAAGACTGTCAGCCAATTTCTAAAAAGAAACTGTGCAGGCTTGAAGGGATTGGCAAGACATATTCAAAGTCATGAAAAGCAAGGACCTACAATCAAGATTACTCTACCCAGCAACGTCATCATTTAGAATGGAAGGGCAGATAAAGAGCTTCCCCTACAGGAAAAAGCTAAAGGAATCCATTACCACCAAACAAGTGTTATATGAAATGTTAAAGGGTCTTCTTTAAGATCAAAAACACAAACAATGAAATGGCAATACATTCATATTAACAGTTGAATATAAAACACAAAATAAACAAACTAGTAGAACAGAAACAGAATCATACATACAAAGAATGTTTTCATGGTTGCCAGATGGGTTAGAGGGATAGGCAAAAAAGGTGAAGGGGTTAAGAAGTACAAATTGGTTGTTACAGAATAGTCATAGGGATGTAAAGTATAGCACAGGGAATATAGTAACCAAGAACTTATTGCATGACCTATAGACATGGACAACAGTGTAGGGATGACCTGAGGGAATGGGAGTATCTGGTTGGAGGGAGGAAAATTGGGACAACTATAGTAGCACAAATAAAATATATTTTGTTTAAAAACACTCAAACATATGGATGCCTTTGAAAAATAGAGACTGAGAAGAGTTAAAAGGGAAATCGAAGAGGACCCCTGGAAAAGAAGGTAGAGGTCATACAAAGTCTCACAGAAGCATCATGTGGAAATGATTGCACTCCCATTTAGGACAGGTTTTCGAGCTCTTAAATCATTTGTCTATAGCACAGACTCTCACATTTCTTTAAGTACAGAATGACACAGGGAGCTCCTGCTGGATTGGAGCCTTGGAGGTGTGCCTACCCATGGAAGGCCTTTCTGTATTCCTGAGAGCTTCCTGGGAGCTTCCTCCTCGGACCCTGGGAACTAGTCTGAAAACCACTGGTCTAGGAAATGGCAGGAAAATCTGCACTGGACTGCCATTTTCTGGTAATAATTCTAAGGTACAATACATTTGTTATACAGGGACTAGAAAGATGTGTGCAACTTGGTGCTCCTGATAAGACCAGTTTCAGGAAAAAATTTTAACTATGGAGTTCATATAACAAACTTCTCCTCCACTTTGCCCACTAATGAATGCCATAGGAGAGTTTAACCAAATCTAATAATGTATTAACAGTAAATCTCCCAACCCAGAGAAATGTTAAAAAGGTAGGGCTGGGAGACTCAGAGAGGAAACATGATGCAGTTCACAATAACTGCTAACCAGAGAAAATTTTATCTTGGAAAGACAAGTTGTTTTCAAGACCCACTTGTCTGTATGTTCATGTGGGAAAACAGGCTATAGAAAGCCAACCTGAGTAAAAGGAACTAGACTCACCGAAAAAGCTATACAAAGTTTCACATAGGCATAAGTCAGAGCAAGGAGGTTACAAAGTCATAGGCAGCATGGCTAGAGATGCATGTGGCAAGTGTTGGTGCTAACTTGTCATAGGACCAAAAGTCAGTTGCAAAATAATTCTTTGGCTTCAAGTTTTCCAGTTATAAAATAACATGCTTCCCTAGCCATCTCCTTGGGATGTAACAAACCTTGACAGGATCATCATAAAATTCTAGAGTTAGAGGTCATCTGAGGTCAGAGCTCAGGAGGTCATCTCACTGGTCTACATCTCAAGGCACCAGAGAGAGAAGCACTGTCCTGCTTCCAAAGACCGTGACCAACTGAGGCTCCACAAAAAGATTAAAACTGTCAAAAAATAAATCAAAATTCATTGAGCCCAGTGTTTCTCTGCCAAGACCAACTTTGTTCTCTAAGAGTCATTGGTAGTAGGTAGGAGAGTATGCGGTAGTCACAATGGCTTAGTGGGCAAGACCAGAAAAGTCAGATTTCCTGCAATGTGTGGGAGAGTCCCACACAATGAAGAACTATCTCACTTAAAATGCTAAGACACTGACCTACCTCAATACAAAGCTTCCAGCAAACATATACCATGGAGAGGTCTGACTCTCTAATTTGCCTTTAATTACCAAAGTTAGTGATGTCCATGTGATTTTTTTTCAAGTGTTGAATCACCATCCTAGATTCTCTGGCCACAATCTAAGTTCCTTCCAGATTCAGAGTCTGCAGAGCAGGTATGTCTCCTTAAAATATCCTCCTTATAAAATAAATGCCAAAACACCTATCAAGTATGCCCTTACTTAGCCTTTCCCTTCCATCACATAGCAAGTCTAATAAGCATCTTACCATCTTACTTCAAGAAGATGCCGTAGTAATTACATCTGTAAGAGATGCTCATTCATGGTAATAATCTATCACTGCCATGAATGTGCCAATGGGCTCAAAAGTAAGCTTTCAGCTGAGAATAAGGACACAGGACAAGAGATGTTTTTGTTTTTGTTGGGTGGGGGAGGTGGAGAGGAGATAAAGGTTAAAAAAAAAAAAAAAAAGGTGGAGAGCTATAGACAAGGAAAGCCAAAAGGGATTTATTAACTGTACTGCCTCTCTTTGAATAAACTGTGCAATTCCCCAGCAGAGAATTTTAAACAGGGTCCAATGGGGTAGAGATAGGGGCAAGTAGCTCAGAGTTTGAAATCTCCCTGAATTTTATGCAAAATGTTAAATGTAAGGACCATGAAGAAAGGGTTCCTACTTTTTATTGCTTTCAAAGAGGTATAGAGCCCCAAAAAGGTTAAAAATCATTGCTACAGTGACTTGCCTGCTGTTCAATAAAAAATAAATGGAATAGGGCAGAAATTCAATACAGCCAATTTTAGAAACAAAATATCAGACTGAGTTGTATAAATTCAACTACCAACACAAAAATAACTGTTTGCTGAAGCAAACTTTAACCAATTTCACATAAGCAATGAAAAAAATCAAGTAAGAAATCTTGAGAAATGGCTCATAGTACCGGAAAATATATTTAAGGAACAAATGACAAACTGGGGATACAGACATTCAGTAGACACTGGCTCCAAACCAGTGGCTTTTAGTGGTCCCAACAGGCTTGTAAAGTACTGAGTCCTGCTGCTTTCCTCTTTGGCATTCTGGATTCTTGGGCCTTGGGATGCTTGAAAATGTGGCTAAGAGATAAAAAATATTCCTAGAGCTTTTTCCATAGATTTCAGTGAGAGAACCACTCAAGGGATAAAGAATTCCATAGTAAGTTTATAAAAGTCTGGTGAGCCTAGACATCTAAGAACAGATACAGGAGTCTTCACTCAAAACAAGCCATTACCCACTGCTGGGTTGAAATAGATCCTCCCAAAATTTGCTCCTGGGACCTTACTCCTCAGTCCATCTCTGTTAAGGGTTTGGGGTCAAGTATCTTGCTACTCCCTCTGCTAAATCAGCAGCAGCAACAGTATCACCTGTTTAAAATGCAGAATCTTGGGCCCCACCCTAATCCCACTGACTCTGAATCTGCATTTTAACCAGATCCTCTGGTGATTCCTACAGACATCAAAGTTGGGAAGCATTGCTCTAAGTACTTCCCATCAGAGAAATGCAGACTAAGATTAATGAGGCTATTTATCAAGTTATGGTGAACTTAAAAAGCCTAAGCACAGACAGCTAAGACACTGGATCTACCACCAAAGATTTCCTCTAGCACAGGGGTGTTGAACTCATTTTCATTGGGGAGACCACACCAGCCTCGCAGTTGCCTTCAAAGGGCCAAATGTAATCTTAGGACTGTATAAATGTAACTACTCCTTAACAGTTAGATAACTCAGCACTGCTGCCAGGTAGAAACAAGGTGGAGGACCAGATTTGGCCCACAGGCCTTGTGTTTGCTACCTCTGCTCTAGAAGTTAAGTGTTGTCACAGCCGAGATAGTCAACGTCCAGAACGAGATTTCTTTTATTTTACATTTTCCTTTTTTAAACCTATGGGTTAAAAAAAAATCCAAGATTCACTTACCCATTGATAGATGTTCTAGACATAAACAGACTAAAAACAGATGACACAAAGGAGTGGTATAATTGTATGAACAGCCAGCCCGACTTCTCAATGCTGTTGTTTAAGAAGATCTGTGTTCCTTGATCGAGGTAACTCTGAACAAACACAGCCTGGAGTGATTCACATAGTTTCTCTCTGTTGCACACATACCACTAAAAAAAAAAAAAAAAGAAGAAGAAAAATGAAAACATACAACTCAAGTGTTATCTGAGAAGTCCAAAAACAAACACAGAAGACTGAGTTAAATCTAAGATTTCCAAATATTATAATCTCATAGTGTTACAGGGTGCAGCCAAGAGGGGGGGGCCCCAAATAGGCATTTGAAATGGGGTCCAAAACTTAAGGTGTCCAGGAGATTTTGGGATGTCTCCATCCCCCCCCGCCCAGGGTGTGGGTTGGGGGAAGGGACAAATGGAGCAGGGCCATTGAGAGCTGTTTAGCATAGCAACAGCCTTGCAGCTAAGCTCTGGCGTGGTCGTTTGGCATATCTATAACCTTTGACTGGTTGCACAGATATGTTAAGTAGCTGTGATCAGCTCTAAGCCAGGGGAATGGAAGTAACTTCCCCACCCAGATGTAACTGGGGGGGGGGGGGGGCGGGTCCCCTGCGTTACAGCGCCTGCATGGGAGTTCAGAGACGATTGGCTCCAGGACATGGGGCCACGCCTGCCCAGACTCATGATGGCAGCCCAGTAAAGCTGGAAGGACACGAGTTCTGGCATGTGAAGCCGAGTGTGGGAGGAGTCGGAAATGAGGCTGCAGAGGAAGATTGGCCACGGGGATTTAAAACCCAGATTTGGCGGCCATTGAGGAGGAGAGTCATGCGCAGCCCTGAGAAGAAGAGCCATGTGTAGCCAGCCATTGGAGACGAACCATGCGCAGCCCTGAGGAGGAGAACCATGTGCAGCCCTGAGAGAGAGAGAACCATGTGGCTGTGGAGGTGCAGAGAAGATCACGGCCATTGGAGAGAGAACCACACAGCTTTAGCAGAGTGAAGACTCCCGTGGCCCTGGGAGAGAAGACCACGTGCCTGTGCCAGAGTGGGGACCCCCACAGCTTTAGAAGGGGGAACTACCACCTGGTTTTAGCAGAGATCCTGGCGACTCAGCTGAGGGTGCCGGGAACCCAGGGAGGTCTCCCAGTCGAGATGGAGGTCTAACTGGGAAGAACCAGAGGACTGCCTGAGCCATGGACTTCTATTTCCTTTCCTGAGATATGGTACTCTGGACTGGGCAAAGGGGGAAGGAAGGAAGGACTGTGTCTGTTTGAGGGTGTTTTAAGGGACTTTGGGATTTTGGTGAAGACATTAGGTCACTACTTTAAGTCTGTATAGCATTAAATAAACATTTCCTTTCCTTTTCACGAATCTCTGACATTGAGAGACATCTTTCCTCTGGCAGCAGACATAACGGACCCGGGGCCTTCTTTCAATAATAGTATATCATCCCAGGCCCCCCTTGTTGTGTTCTGTAACAATAGCACTTTGAGGATAATCATCCTCCCTTATATTCATACCTATAAAGTATAAAACACTTCTTCATAGGTAATTTCTCATTTAAGTCTTGTAACCCTTGAAGTAGGAAGAGAGTGGGGATGGGGGAGAGGCATTCAAATTACGCAGCTTAGTACGTGACAGAGCCAAGGACATTCCAGGTGATCTGACCCTAGCCCAATACTCAGTCACAGTGCCCTATGGACCTTCAGATATAGGAAAGCTCTGCTGGCCTCTCCTTCACTAAGATGCAACATAAGAAGGCTATAACCAGCCCTGGCTGGTGTCACTCAGTGGACAAAGCGTTGGCCTGTGAACCCAAGGGTCGCTGGTTTGATTCCCAGTCAGGACACATGCCTGGGCTGCAGGCCAGGTTCCCCGGTACGGGGCATGCTAGAGACAACCACACATTGATGTTTCTCTCCCTTTCTTTCTTCCTCCCTTCTCCTCTGTCTAAACGCAAATAAATAAAATCTTAACAACAACAAAAACCTTAAGAAAAGGGCCATAAACAGCATTATTAACCTTGTTTTTAGGTTAAAAAAACAAAAGTCATATAATGCAATGATTTAACTCAAAACCACCAAATAAATAAATGTCAGAATAAGCAGTAAAATTTAACACTCCAGCGACCAGATTAAGCTGCCTGTCTTCCTATAAACTATATACAGACCTTTAAAATACTGAGGTGTGCTTTATCAGGTCATATAACATTCTTACATACAGGGCAAACTGCACTTGAGAAAAATTAAGAAGTTACCTAAGGTCATACTGCAATCAATCAGAAGACAAAGTGATAATATGCTAAGAACCGGATTTCTAGAAATAGGCTATAACCAGAATACACATTTTAGAACAAAATTCAAGAACCTTCACTGTGAGAGAAATTTAATCTTCCACAATAAATGTTTTCCATTTCCATTTAGGTACAGTGAACCAGAGAAAGGGGAAAGAAAGTAGACTGAAAGGTACATCAGCTGTACTGTCAGCCCCACAATTAATGTTCTGGCTCTGACATTCTTGTGTGAGCTCAGACAAGTCACTTAATCTCTGAGCCCCTATTCACTCACTTGTAGACTAGAAATGTTACTAGTTTCTATCCTGCTACTGAGAGGATTAAACATGATAATTCAGGCAAATCTTCATTATAGGAGCCAAACCACAGGAGAACCCAACAATAACAGCAATAAGCTCCCTGTAACACTGCCTGATAAATAAGAGTAAGCCCAGTCAAGATGGCAGTGTAGGCAGATGGGACTCACATCTTCACAAAACCACATCAAAATTAAAACTAAAATATAAAATAACTATCACTCAGAACTATTAGAAATCTAGTCGAATAGAAGTCTGACAACTATGGAATTAAAGAAACTACATCCATCCAGACTGGTAGGAGAGGCACAGACGGAGAGCAGTCTGATCCCACAGACACGTGTGGTGGATAAAAATTCGGGAGGGATATCTCCAGAGTGAGGAGTCCCAGTCCCACACCAGGCCCCCCCCCAAGCCCTGGGATCCAGTGCCAGAAAAATGAGTCCCCAAAACTTCTGGCTACAAAACCCAGCAGGGATTGAGTCAGTGGAGGAAACTTCTGGAGCCCCAAGCAGTTCCTCTTAAAGAAACCACACATGGACTGACCTACTCAGACTCACTCCCTCTGAGCTCCAGCACCAGGGTAGCAGCTTGAAAGGCATCACGGACATACAGGGAGAAACTGAAGTGTCTGGCATCAAGGTGAGTTGAGGCCATTATTCTTTATCTAAACCCTCCCCACACAGAGCCACAGGACCAGCAAACTGGTGCCATATCCGAGACTCCTTCAGCCTGCCTAACACTGTTTGACCTGCCCTGGAGATCCCCAGGGATTCCACATCACCCAACTTACAGGCCCACCTAAGCCATATGAATGGAAAAGGAAAATGGTCTTGGCTCAAGCTTCACAACTTCCTAAATCCTCTCAAACAAACAACAGCTGGCCTTAGTGAGCCCCAGGTCCAGCACCGGCAGCAGCCAGCCTAGGTTCACAGCCTGGCTTTGCCTGGGAATCTCTAAGCCCAGCACAAGTAGCAGCCATCTCAGATTGCTTTATAGCTCAGGAAGGGCAGCCCTGAGCAAAACAAGGGGCGGGGCTGACCTTGGCCTGTACCACTTGGGAAACCCCAGAGCCAGCATACCCAGTGGACAGCGACAGACCATGCTGGAGCACCACCACTCTGCCCCTGTACAGCTCTTTCTCCACAGAAGGTGCAGGTTGGTGGTAAGAGGTCACAGCTGGTCCTTGCAGCTGACTGGCCTGGGTAATCCCTCCTACTGATCTGCCAACAGCAACCAAGGCTCAACTGAAAGAGAAGAGTATACTCAGCCCATAAAGAGGGCATACCTTGAATACCCAGTTTGGGTGAAAGGGGAGGGTGTGTCACTAAACCCTACAGGACACCTACTATATTAGACCACACTACCAAGACATGGAGTCAAAGCAGCTTGACCTAATATAATACACAGAAACAAACACAGGGAGGCTGTCAAAATGAGGAGACAAAGAAACATGGCACAAACAAACAAACAAATAAAACAGATCAAAACTCCAGAAAAAGAGCTAAATGAAATAGAGATAAGCAATCTGTCAGATGCAGAGTTCAAAATACTGGTTATAAGGATGCTCAAGGAACTTAGTAAGGACCTCAACAGCATAAAAAAGATCCAGTCAGAAACAAAGGACACATTCATTTAAATAAAGAACAATTTACAGGGAAACAACAGAGAGTGGATGAAGCAGAGAATCAAATCAATGATTTGGAACATAAGGAAGCAAATAACAACCAATCAGAACAACAAGAAAAAAGAATCCAAAAAAAATGAGGACAGTATAAATAGCCTCTGGGATAACTTCAAGAGGTCCAACATTCACATCATAGGGGTGCCAGAAGGAGAAGAGAAAGAGCAAAAAACTGGAAATCTATTGGAAAAAATGTTGAAAGAAAACTTCCCTAATTTGGTGAAGGAAGTAGACATTCAGGTCTAGGAAGCTGAGAGGGTCCCAAACAAGATGGATGCAAAGAGGTCCCCTCCAAGACACATCATAATTAAAATGCCAAAGCTTATAAAGATAAAGAGAGAACCTTAAAAACAGCAAGAACAAAGTAGTTAGTTACCTACAGGGGATTTCTCCTAAGACTGTCAGATGATTTCTCAAAAGAAACTTTGGCCCTGGCTGGTGTGGCTAAATGGACTGGGTACTGGCCTGTGAACCAAAGGGCCACTGCTTTGATTCCCAGTCAGGCAACATGCCTCACTTGCAGGCCAGGTCCTTGGTAGGAGGTGCAGGAGAGGCAACCACACATTGATTTTCCTCTCCCTTTGTCCCTCCTTCCCCCTCTGTCTAAAAAAAAATAAAATCTTTCTTAAAAAAAGAAACCTTTCAGGCTAGAAGGGATTGGCAAGAAATATTCAAAGTCATAAAAAGCAGGGACCTACAGCCAAGATTGCTCTACCCAGCAAAGCTATCATTTGTAATCAAAGGGCAGATAAAGAGCTTCCTAGACAAGAAAAAAAATTAAAGGAGTCCATCATCACCAAACCATTATCATATGAAATGTTAAAGGGACTTATTTCAGGAAAAGATCAAAACTATGAACAATAAAATGGCAAAAATACATATCTATCAATAATTGAATCTAAAAAACAAACTAAGCAAAGAACAGAGTCAGAATCATAGATATGGAGGGTGTTTTGATGGTTGCCAGATGGGAGGGGCATTTGGGGGAATGGATAAAGAGGTGAGGGGATTAAGAAGTATAAATAGGTAGTTACAGAATAGCCAGGGGAATGTAACATATAGTATAGGAAATGGAGTAGCCAAAGAACTTAAATGTATGACCCATGGACATGAAAAATGGTGTGGGGATTGTCTGAGGGAGTGGGGGGTACTGGGTTGAGGGGGCAAAGGGGTAAAAATCAGGATGACTATAATAGCATAATGAGTAAAATACAATTCTTAAAAAAAGACTAAGCCCATGAAGTACAATGATGAAACCATACAGCCAGTCAGTTACTATTAATCAATTATTTTCTTAAAAAAATCAATTTTTCCCAGTAAGGAGCCAAAAGCAACTTGTTTCCCCTTAACAAATATGACTCTGTATCAGCAGTAGGTGTCCCACAACCACTGACACTATTGGTAGACCAATTTTCTAGTCATCCTAAGCTTACTAAATGTGGGTAAAATCTTGCGTAGTTATAAACCAGTACAAAATAAGCAAACAGGTACATTAAAATTTCAAAGATTGACTAATCTTTATACAAATCCTGTACCCTAAACTAGATAAACCAAATCCTTCCAATTGTTGATTGATTTGTTTTAATTTATCATTTAAACATTGCTACCAAAACTGCTTGAACCTAAAGACTAATTTTATTTTTACAAGTATATGACAAGCTCTGAAGCTTCTTACATTCACTGCTTATACTTTTTCCTTCATCTAAAAATGTTCATCCTTAATCATTAACTAGTTCTTAATACTCACTATACCTCAAGGTATGCCCCGTGCAGGTCATAAACCATTTTTTAATACTTGTGACCTCCTAATGCACATTCTGAACTCTGTAATACTAATGCCACTCTGACATTTATTTTTCATTCTCTGAAGTTACTAATCAAGATGAAAGTCATCTCCTTGGTAACAGGCAATCAGGTACATTATATTAATGTGGACTAGAAGTCATTCAGGTGAAACCAAAGGGCTAAGAATTCTTTGGCATCCATTTGTAAGTGGAAAACTGGAACGACAATGGACTCTGACTTGTAAAACTAAGCAATACGTGGCAATGTTAACTGCAAGCATTGTTTTCAAATGCTAAAAGAAAAACCCACATTTTTAACAGTATTTCTCTCAACTCATCAACATTAATACACGGGTTGAACCTTTACTGCCACGCACATCTTTTAGAAAAGAAATGGCTTACTGAACAAAATGTATACAGAATAAAGACCAAAGCCCTCTCTTTAAAGATAAAGGTTGAAAGTCCATGTTTCTCCTGACTATTTGCATGATAACAAACTGTTAACTCCATGGCAGCATTCTTCATAATCACCAAAATGTGGTAAAAACCCAAATGACCATCAACTAATGAATAGATATAAGAGTATATATACTATTCTGCCATAAAAAGGAAAGACAGATTCATGCAACAACATGGATAAACTTTGAAAACATTATGCTAAGTGAAATAATCCAGTCACAAAAGGCCACAAACTATACAATTTCATTTACATGAATTATCTAAAATAGAAAGATCCAGAGACAGAAATTAGATTGTGAGTACTAAGGGGTGATGGGAGGAAACCATGGGAAGTTGTCTGCTAGTGGGTTTCTTTTTGAAGTGATGGAAATATTCTGAAGTTAGAGTTGTGATGGTGGCACAACTCTGAACACGCACTACTAAAAACCAATAAATTGGATATTTTAAAAGAATGGATTTTATGGTACATGAAGTATATCTCAACAAAGCTGTTTTTTAAATTTTTTTTAAAGTTGAGTCTTGTTTTTTTAAGATTTTATTTATTTTTAGAGAGAGGGGAGGGGGAAGGAGAAAGAGAGGGAGAGAAACAGCAACGTGTGGTTGCCTCTCATGTGCCCCTCAACTAGGGAACTGGCCTGCAACCTAGGCATGTGGCCCTGACTGGGAATCGAATCAGCGACCCTCTGATTTCCAGGCTTGTGCTCGATCCACTGAGCTACACCAGCCAGGGCCTAAATCTGTTTTTTTTAAATACACACAAATCTAGATTCTGATGTTCCAGAAATTAAAAGTGGTTTGAACTTTTAAGTGATCAAGCAAAGTTCTTTAAAAATGCAACTTTTTAGTGCAAATCTGATCATGTCACTTTCCTAGTTTACAGAAGTCTCAGGATAAAATCCAAAATGCTCAGTCTGGCTTATGAGGCACTATGCAATTTGTCCATTCTGCCACAGCCTCATCTCATGAGTCCCTACCAACCCATTAACACCTGGCCCCTATGTCACAAGACCCTACACTTCTTTCTGGAAGGCTCCTTTCCCACAGCTGTCTCACATGGTATTTGCTCTGTCCTCTACACTTCTTACCACCCCAACTCATTCCCTCTTCACCTGGTTAACTTGACCTGTGCCTAAATGTTTCTTCAACTATGTTTCCCTTGAACTTCTAGACTTGGTTGCCCCCCGCCCATTCTAATACCCTCTCATATAGCCCATATGTCTCTTCAGTGACATTTAGGACCAGTAAACTGAACAGCTAATTACTTGCATATTCAGTGTCAACTTTCCAAGGCAGACCTAAAGTTTCATAAAATAAGGATGATGATTGACTTCAGCACCTGGCACAGATTCAGAATAATAATAAATGTTCATCAAATGAATTGCTAAAAATTATAGGCACCCTGCTCTGGCTGGGGTAGCTCAGTTGGATGAGCATGGGTCTGTGAACCAAAAGGGGCTCAATTCCCAGTCAGGGCACATGCCTAGGTTGCCAATGTGGGGTATGTGAGAGGCAACTACACACTGATGTTCCTCTCCCTTTCTCCTTTCCTTCCCCTCTCTCTAAAAATAAATAATAAATAAATAATCTCTTTTTAAAAAAGCATGGGCAGTCTAACAGAATTTGGAGTGTCTAGCAAATCCTGGAGGGAACCTAAGGATAAACCAGCTGTCACTGGGCTTCTGTCAACTTTTAAATCTCCAAGGGTTTTGCAAGGCCTTTCTTGAATCCAGTTCTGCAAACAGTGGTTAAATCTATCCACCCACCACAAATTGTATTACCATGAACAAGCAAAAAGGAGGACACTGACTGAGCACCTACTTTTTACCAGGCACCCCATTTACTTCTGAATAATGGGAAGCCTGGGGTCCCTGAGCAACTCCAGCTGATTTAAGTTCCTGTTCAACAGATGTTGTTGTTTTATAAGAAGCTTCTTTTAAAAGCAGTTTCTTAAAAGACGCTTCTCTTCACCTCTACCCAGCGTGTCTGCTTAAGATTCACTTTCACAAAAGAAAAGCAGGCTTCTTCTGCCCAATTAAACTGGACTGGATTTATTTACAGAAAAGATAACCTGATCTAGATAGCAAGTAAATTATTATAGAACAAGGTTTCTCAACACTACTGACATCTGGGCCTGGATAATCTTTGTCATTAGGCTGTCCTGTGCACTGCAGGATGTTTAGCAGCAGCCCTGGCATCTACCCATCAGATACTAGTAGCACTCCCCTAGTTGTGACAAGCCAAAATGTTCCAGACATTGCCAACGTCCCTGAGAGCCAAAATCACCACTGCTTAAGAACCGTAGATGGGTTTACTGAGAATATATCATTGTTCTGACTTCTGGTAGTGTTTCTTAACTATCTAAACTTACCAGTGGTCTAGGGAATTTAGGGTCCAGAGGGAGAATCAGAAACAAAGTGAAAACAAGTAATGGGTTATGATCTTGCCCAGGACCTTCAGGCCTTAAATGAGCAGCCACCTTGCCCTTAAGGTAAGATGCTGACTAGAGAGCATCATCCAGGGAGCCACTGCAACCCTTGGCAATCTCCCTGAAGTTGCCTCTGAGGCAACCCAGCTTCAATGAAAAGGTGCAATGAGCTCACAGCAAAAGGTGACCTGTTTGTGGGTTCATGTGCACTTTCAAGCAGATGAATTCTTTGAATGTGTGCTCCTCAAAGACCACAAAGACAAAGGTGCACAGATAAGATCAAAGTATTATGCCTGTTAAATTTTCACATTGGAAGGACTATGTACCAGGCTGGACTCCAGCTGAAGACCACAGTACATGAAAATGCCTCATATTAGCATCTTCCTTTAAAGCCCACTCAAATTTTGTTTAATCTAAAGAATAAGTAAATCTTTTGAATACCAAACTAATCAACCCAGAGTAATGCAATCATCTGCTGATGCCAAGTATAAAGTAGGATGTGATAACTAAACATACATCTTCTAAAAATGACAGCACAAGACTGCAAAGATGCAAATAATTAGCCAAACAATAAACAGCCAAATCAGTACATGACAGAAGGTCTGCACATATATTGGGTGACATTAATCAAAGTAATGGAGTATTAGGTCCTCTCTTAAAGACTGCATTATGTCCATGAGCATCTCCTACTCTTTACATAATCTTGAATGGGTGAATCATTCTTTCAAAGCAGAAATGCAATATTCCTATAAAATTATCTTTTCTTATCAGACTGAAGGATATAGATAAAACTTTTTTGAAATTATTTTTTGGAGTTCCTCAATCAGTCAAATATGAGTTGTATGATATAACAGTCTTTTATTCCAAATATAAAGGACTTGAGCACATTAGCAGAACTAGAAAATTATTTTAAAAAACAACTTCCTGATTTTTGGTAATGTGATATAATAAGTAAATATTTGGCCTTTATCCTCAGTTCTAGGCACAGAGTCCCTAAAACCTCTTGAGTGATAAGAATAACTTCTGTAAGCTAAATAGATAGAGAGTGAAACTTTCAGCCCAGCTCATACCTTCAGAAAGGGGTGAGGGGCTGAAGACTGAGTTCAATAACTAAAGGCCAGTGAATTAAATCACACCTAATCATGAAGCTTTCATAAAACTCTTAAACAATAGGATTCTGGGCATACATGCTGCTGAACACACTGATGTGCTGGGAGGGTGGTGCACCGGGAGAGGGCATGAAAGGTCTGTGTTAGTCCCCACCCCTAACCCTGGCCCTCTGTGTCTCCTCCTCTTTGGCAGTACCTGAGTTGTATCCTTTATAATAAACCAGTAAACACAAGTAAAGTGTTATCTTAAACTCTATGTGAGTCTTTCCAGCAAATTATCTAACCTGAGGGGAATCTCAGAATTTGTAGCCAAGTGGACCATGACTGGCAGCGAGCATCTAAAGTGAGGGCAATCTTGTGGGACTGAGCCCTTAAACATGTGAACTGACACTAACTCCAGTCATTAGTATAGGACATCTAGTTGATATCAGAGAACTGAAGAATTAGTTGGTGACAGAAAAAAAAAAAAAAACACCACAGGTAAGGTCTTTCCCCCGCCCCATATTAAACTTGATGAAAAGCATACAAACTGGATGAATGCCAGTATTTGGAACAGTTGTCCCACCCTTGTTTAACTCAAACTGCAAATAACTCTTGACTAGTGTTTTGGCACACCTCTACATAATTCACCATCCATACAGAGGACCACAGAAGTAGGGGCCATCTCCTATTGAGAAGGCAGCCTATTTCACAGGTTTCCCTGGAGTGGTATTGTGAACTAGCAGGGAAAAAAGGAGATAGACCAGGGCTCAAAACCCAACTCTGCCATAGATGAACTATACTTTTGATCACGTCTCATCTCTCTTAGCTTCAACCTTCTATCTGTAAAGTGGGGGGTGAACCACTTACTTCCCAGAGTTGTCATGAGGATTAGAAGGGATAATATATTTAAAGTGCACACAACACAACAGTAGCCCAATAACTGCAGATTTTCTTCCTGGGAACTTGCTGTCCAAGATCCACAAATTTGGTCAGAGAAAACTAAAGTTCAAGGGAATGCCTAAAAACCACACTGTGGGTCTGGGCACACAGTCATTCTTAAAAGCAGTAAGCAACCAAAGACCTGAGACATTCAGGGCCACTAAAAACCATCAGAATGGCTCCACTGATGGGGCCCATGAACACAGAATCTTTTCTACTACAGGGAGTAGTCAGATCAAGCCCAATGACACTGACCTTGACAGCTAAAGATTCAAAAGCTACATTCTAAGTTTCTGCAGTGCAACCAAATCAGTGCACACATTTCACCAATGACACCTTCATGCATCTAAACACAGCACAGGCATAAACAGGCAAACCACTCATTATTTTTCTAATGATACAAACCAACCCAATAAGCTCTTTAGCTGAGATTTTAATGTGTGAAGTAACAAGGTACCCTCACATCCATGCACGGGAACAATTTATACAGATTAGATTAAGTTGCTTCAGCTTTGATTTCATAAATAATTGTCCACCTTCATTTCAAATACTGTTAGTATTTTATAATCCTGAGGTGTGAACAAAGCTTCATAGGGTCTAAACAACAGTCTTTTACTGGAAGTTACCGTCCTTGTTTAACTCACAAATCTCAGATAGTGTTTTGAGGTCAATATCTCTACAGAGTTGGCTTTTGAAGGTCTCCTAGGGCACATAAAGGCCCCTGGTATATACAGAAGGAGAGAAATAGCAGTTCAGTTCCAGGAAACTGAAGCAAGCACTTGTTTAGGGTTTCAGCACAGGTTATAAGGAAAGAACTCTTCAAAATCTCTAGTATTCAGCTGCAAAGGCCTCCAGACTCTCGAAGGTAGTTCAGAGGAAGACACGAGTCCATCTGTTTGGCTGACTGCCTTGAGCACTGTTAACTCATGCCCAACTTCAGTCCACCTCCACAGATAAATGGGGAGTCAGGAGACCAAATCTGTCCTTTAGCACAACCTCTGACCTCTGGCTGTGCTGTCCAAGTATTTTTCCATTTGGGAAAAAAACCCCACATATAGTAATTCTATCTTTAATCCATCATCACTTGTGGCATAGCACAGTCCCGAGCTTATATAAGAAGGTAAAAAAATAATTCAAACAGACACATGCAATTGGAGGTTACACCTTAATAACTGCAGATACTGAATGTTGCTTGTGCTTGTAAAAAGCCATGCAGTAAATCATCTGGAGAAAATGTCCTGTCTTGTTTCTAGGGAGTTCTGTAACAATTCTTTTTTCATTACACCAATTAAGATGCTATTGAATGACTGTTATTACCGGGAACCTAGTTAGTGAGGCCTACGAGTTCTTTCAAGTTTCAATAGTTGCATCAATGTAAAGTACTAGGTATAATGCATAGAAAAGACTAGATCCAAAGTTTTTGTTGCTACTTTCTTTTGAAGGCCCAAGTCTGCCAATACAGAAAAATAACATAAATTATCTCTCCCCAATGCATCAATCTACCCACCTTGAAACTGAGATTAAGAATGTGCTGATTAAGAAATCTAAATTTTTCTCTGGAGAAAATGCTGTAAAGGACCAGATAGTAAATATTTCAGGTTTGCAGGTCACCAAGTAGCAACTATTACTCTGCTGACATAGGCTGGAAGGACTCACAGACAACAGGCAAATGAATGTGGTGGCTCTGTTCCAACAAAACTGTTTTGTTGACACTGAAATCTGAATTTCATATAAGAAATTTTCACGTTACAAAATAATGCAATTTTTTGCAACTACTTAAACATGTAATTTACTTCACATGCTGTACAAAAAAAGTCAGTGAACCCAATTTGGCCCACTGTTAGGAACCGCCCTGCCTGATATCAGAAGCTGTAACCCCCACCAAGGCTAAGGCTGAGGGAACAACCTTGGAACCATAAGCCACCAAGGAGATAGGCTTATCTCCCTGGCAGGAGCACTGCTTCTGCTCCTTTTGCTTCATCTATAACTGGCCCCCAATGCTAGGTTGGTTAGCCAATGACAGGTAAGATTCCCCAAGGGGGGAATGACCTAAGACAGGCACGATCACATGGGAGGCCCCCAAGGAAGGACTTTGAGGGCTACAGCAAAAGGGGGTGATGGACCCTTGCCCCTCAGCTTTGACAAAGCCTGAGTCTTCATTGTCTGTGAGAAAATTTCCTTATCTCTTGGTTGCCTTAGTTCCCTTGCTCCACCTAAGCCTGAAACAATGACAGGGTGGTGCCGCTCTGTGCTGGAAAGGGCGGGTTCCCCTGGTGATCAGGCCTAAGAAAGAATATGTAAAATCCTGTGAAACCTGCTTTGTTTAGAATGCTCTCAACTGAATGATAAGGGTCCAAGGAAGAAGTAACTCTGTTCCTTAAAGTTTTACAGCTCTTTGACCCTGACTCAAAATAGGCCCTCAGAGCTCCTTGTTATCTGTTGTTCGATCCTTACTTCCTGGCAATGAGCAATGAGCTTTACCTGAATTCTTATGCAAATGAACACAATAAAAGCCTGCTCGGGTGGGGGAACGAGGCAATCCCCACTAGAGAGTGGCCATTTCGTCCCTGTTTCTCCACAGGACTCAGTTGTCTCTGTGTATGTTTTTCTCATGTTTCGACAAGCCATCTGCAGCGTTCCGAGGTCACTGCCGGTCGGTGGCCGCAACAGCCCACCAAATACATCCCTGCTCTAAAAGCTGATCCCGCTTCTCTTTTCCAAAGTGAAACAGAATCTTAGTTTTGAAGCCAGCACACCAAACCAAGTTACAAAAATGGTGCTACTACAATAGTTTTAAAGCTGGTTTAGCTCAAAGGAAGCTTGCATCTGTAGGCTATAGTTACTAAATAGCAATTGTTAATGAATAGACATTGCCCAAGTGCCAAAGTGGTGGAGAATTATTTTAACCATAGAATCTTCCACCATAACTTCTTAATAAAATAACCATAAGGAAAGCTGTGCTAAGTATAGGGCAATCAAATCCATAATCCTATTTTCATGCAACTCCAAAAGAATCAGATGTGTCTGGCTATGGAACCCACATACTCAACTGAACACCAGACCTTGTGGAAAACTATTAATTTGATGGGGTGAGGGGAACCATTAGAGTTGCTATTTCACAAGCAACAAAGTTTGTAAAGCAAATCCAAGATCCTGGAATACAGGTTGGGGCAAAAGTAGGTTACAGATGTTTGTACAGAATACAATTATTAATAAATAATAATAGAAAAATAAACTGTTCCCCATACTCACAATTATAAACCTACTTTTGCCCCACCCCATATAAAGCAAAGAAGACAGTCTCCTATTTTACCTAACCTCACTGTGGTTTCTATACACATTTCTTTTGCCCATTTTAACCTTATTTGTGGACACTTTCATAATGTGACTATATCATCTCAAAATGTCTGGATTGATTATTCTAAGGAAAAGAGATGTATCTCCCTCTAACTATTTCGAAATCACCAAATTAGTCTTCACCTTGGAGAAATTAACTACCAAATTATTAGTGCAACTGGTTGAAACACACACAAAGCACACATACACCCACACACAAACACATTCACATAAACATACACACCTAAATATCCCCGAAGCATAATGAAGTAAATGAGATATCTGAAACCAGTATTAATTTTCCTTAGAATCTGACAGATGCAGCTTTAAAAACATATACCATCAGAAAGTAACCTCTGTTAGGAGATATTCTAAGGCTGTATCTACAGCTATAATTCTACCCAGGTTCCATAAAAATCAAAGAGTTTACAGTTTTTCAATTTTTAAAATATGCCCAACTTTATGAGCATTGAAGACATATTAAGTGTGCTGCAGAAGAGGTAGTCACAAGTGTTAGAACATCTACAGCTAAGAGACTCACTCACCCATAATTTCACTTCAACGGAAATAAGCCTCCTTTTTACCCTACCCAGAACCATGTTCTACCACCTGCTGAAAATGACTTCTTAATTCATTTACACCACTGTGTCCATATGGAAATGTGACATTTTGGCAATTGTACATTATCACTACACTACTTCAGAGTTGTTTATCTAAAAATGACTAGTGTGAGTAATTAATCCATAGCAAAGAATGTCATTTACAACTTAAGATCACCCACATAGCTTTATGCACACTCCTCACAGTATCATAAGTGTTATTACCTAACAAATTGCAATAGCTGTGGGATTACCAAAAAGATTACAGAAATTTGCCCTGGCTGGCATAGCTCAGTGGATTGAGCGCACGGCTGTGAACCAAAGTGTCCAGGTTCGATTCCCAGCCAGGGTACATTGCCTGGGTTGCAGGCCATAACCCCCAGCAACGGCACACTGATGTTTCTCTCTATCTCCCTCACTTCCCTCTCTAAAAATAAATAAATAAACCTTAAAATATATATATATAAAAGGATTATGGAAATTTATGATTTCCTTTAAACGTAGAAAAAATGGCCAGTGTAAATATTTCCTATGTAAGAACTAAATGCTACTTTTCTAAGTAAATTCTTTTACCTCCTTAGATAATTCTTTATTATCATTAAAACGCATGAAATCAATCTAAGTGTAAACTCACTGAACACCTGGCATACATAACGAGAAAAGCAACATAGGAAAATGATAAATCTATGAAAATAATGAGACACAAAATGGGGACTAAGAATTGGATTCTGCTCTCTGGAAAGGCAAACTACTATAAATGCTAGCTATTACGAGCCAACACTCTGGCAGAGGTCAAAAGCCTCTTCAATGAATGTAAACTGTAAATTACAGTACGGTCAAACATGAAATATCTCTCACCCTTAATTCCACAGCTGGCCTGCACATATTTCTTTGAACAGCACAAAGCTAAGTGGCCAAGCCGGCCCCACTACGTAAACCTGCCAGTAAAAGCTTCCATCTCCTCCGTTCCCACCACATCTTTCTGGTCAGACAACACCCCAGTTTGGAGTTGTTCTCTCAGGTAGGAGGCGGAAGCTGGGTGGGGTGGGTGCAAGGGCCTGTCAAATAGTTTGTGCTTCGGACAAATGATACCCGAATACGCGTGGAGAGTTGAGTGGCAAGGCACTGTTACATTCTGTGTGACCCTTTGTATGATCACAGGTTCAACCAGACAAATAGAGAGGCCGGCTCTTCGGGGGTATGGAGAGTGTGCGACGTGACGGGCTCGGTCTGCTCGTTTATACTCAGACCTGGTGCCAAACGAGTGCCCACCGCTGGGGGCCGAGATGGTCGAGAGTCTGCAGCAACCGCCTGGGGCGCCGGGAACAATGCGGGGTCTGGGGGCGCCCACGTTCGGCCTGCGGCGGGGATACAAGGGATCTCAGCAGCCGGGGAGAGAACGAAAGGCACCCTCCGCCGAGCGTCCGGCAGGGAAACTTTTCGCTGGGCCGAGGCCACGGCCCCTCACAATGGCCGCCAAGCGCCGCAAGGCCCGGCCGCCACGCCCCCGCCCCGCGGGCCAGGACGGTACCTGGTGGTTTTCCTTCCTGCCGCCGCTGGCGCCGCCGGCCCACCGGGGCGCTCGTCATGTTCACGTACAGGATCGGGTTGAGCGGGCTCCGCAGCGTCCACATCCTCCGGCGCCAGCCACACGGACGCCAGGCTGAGGCACAGCCAGCCCGCCAATAGTCTCATCAGGGCAGCGGCCGCTGAGTCCGATCACTGCCGGCGGCCGAGGTGAGGAGCAGGACGCGCCTCCGCTCGGGCTGCCGCCGCCGCCCGGGCTCGAGACATCTTGTCCTACTTGTCCATTTAGCCCCTGCGGGCCGGGGCCTGAGGCGGGAGAGTAGAGGGGCGGCTGCGCGCAGCCTTCCCGCCTCTCTTTCCTTTCCTGCCACGGAACGGCCGCAGCCGCCGGCGCGAGTTTCAGCCGAAGCACAAACAAGCAGGGGAGCGCGTACTGCCGGGGACGCGTCCTTTCCGCCCAATCAGACAGCCGGACGGGCGGGGGAAGCGGAACAAGGGGAGCGCGCACTCTCCTGGAGCGCTGCCACGTACTCGGTCTCCTCCTGTACTCCGGGAAATGTGGGTGGGGGGTGGGGGGGGGGGTCGTTTTAATTTTTTTTAGGGCAGGTGCGATCCCTTCCGAAGAGGGTAACTGAAATCTCCCGGTCCGTCTAAGGTGGTGCTACCAGGCAGGACTTCTGGTCTTTCCTTGCCTTAGTGGTTACCTCTGGGCTGCTCATCCCCAACTCCGATCGACTTTCACCTGGTTGTGCAAATCGGCTCGGCCTATGGAGCGGAGTCTCCTCTCTCCCAACCCTCAGACCCAGTCTTGGAGACTGACGCTGCCAGTTGTTAGCTGTTACTGGCTCAGCTACGTGGCTTCGTATTTACATTAGGAGCCCACAAGCCAGACCCAGGGGTGTCCATCCTTATTTGCCAGGGCTGCAAACCAGACAGGAATTGGGGAAAGGATACCACTCCACCTGGTCCCCCAAGCCAGACCATTTACAACCGGCTTCTAAGAGGTATCAGTAAAAGCGCTGCCTTTGTTGGGAGCTGCTTCAACTGGGGCATCTGCAAGTGATGTTTCAATGTACTGTTGATCCTGTCCAAAAATGGAGACCCCAAATTAGTGTCTCCGGCTGCAACTAACAGACGGAAGTTGAGCACAACACTCTTAAGTCGAACTAAGTTCTGGGAGCAGTATTTACCCCGGATGTTTCTTTGATCCTTTATAGCTCGGGGAGACCTAGCAACCTTTCAAAACTGAAGGGTTTTCCGTGTTCCTGTGCCTGAATTCTGCTGCTACCCAGCGTGCAACTAAGGAGTGACACAGTTCATGGATTCCCTAACGCTAACATCCTCCTAGGTTTATTAGAAAATGGTTTCAATTTAACTGCACTAGAGTTGCGGAAAATACCTCACACTTGGAGAGATGGCCAAGCACGATCCTTTATTATGCATGCGGGCTCAGAGGAGAAACCCCAAATTCTGAGCAATGAGCTCAAGCTGGAGTTTCCTTTATATGCTTGTTACACAGGCAGAAGGAGGAGCGGAAGGAGTGCAGCTGCTAAAACCGGGGTTAGTGTACGACCTTGAGATAACTGCTTATCTGGGAATGGCTGCTGGTCAGCTCCTACCTAAGAATAGCTACTGCTCAGCTATGTCCTGTCACATTCCCCCCTTGATGCTATAAGGTGTTTTCTATCCCTTTAGCATCACTATATACCTGGCTATATGGCTGAGGTCCTTGGGAGGGTTGCAACTGCTGATACTGGTGTTGGTACCATTGGAGAGCTAACACTTTGCCGGCTGCCCTACGAGTCACTGTGGCCCCAGGTGCTGGACCAAGGTCCAGAGAATGCAGGGTCCCATACGCCTGACACCTCCAGGTCTGGTATCCCTATGGTCCTGGATATCACTCCAGTCCGGTATACCTTCCCTCCCCAAGTACAGAGGGATTGCTGTGCTGAACGCAACCCAATGGCATGTCAGTGGAGGAGCTGAAAGCTGACCTGGGAGATAGCCAGAGACCACTCTACTGCTGAGCATAATCCTATGCCCGGGGTATTACATTTGCAGGCTGGGCTGAGACAGGGGCTGCATTTGTTAAGCAAAGCATACCATAAACCAAATGCAGAGACAACAGAGATAAACTATTCCTAGGGTGATCCGCTTCATGGGATTCTATTCCGCAGGGGTCATAGTCACCAGTCCAATTCCCAATGCCTCCTGCAAAGGTGCCAATTAAAGTCAGGTACCCTGCAAAACAATGAGTCCATTCCTTGGTGTCTTCTTACTGGGCTGGCGTCCTCCGGTGCCTCAGAGTGGGCATTCTAGGCGCAGGGCTAGTTCTCGGGTCCTCGGGATCTGCTGCTGTTTTGGTCCGGTTGTAGTGGATCCAAGGGGTGACTCCTGCCAACTAGGAAATGCTAGTGGCAGTAAGTCCTGCCCAGGGAAGTCCAGTTTTTTGGTAGAATTTAGCTAAGGTTTCATTTCTGTCCGCACCCCTGATCATACCGTGAGTACTTCCGACAAGCCTGGTCGCTGAGTGTTGTGCTGGGTGACGCACCAGAACCCCGAGGAAGCTCGTAGGCTGCTGGGGCAGGTGAACCCGATGGAGCACTGTGAAGGGCCATGACAGAGGACTGCACAGACGGCTGTGGGGGCACTTCAGATACACAGTGCGTGCCCTCTGCAACTTGATGTGAAGAATAGGAGTGTGTTCAGGATGTGCTTCTGGTGTTCTTTCCTTAATTCAACCAGGTGCTTCAGCAGCGTGTGCATTCCCTCACAGCACAGTTCCTGGATGGGCCACCAGGAGGAGGTTGTCCATGTACCTGCAGAATTGTCAGGTCTGGCCCCCCTTAGTGAGGGGCTTCAGGTCTCCTGCTAGGGCTTCCCCAAATAAGGTTGGGGAGTTCTCAAACCCTGGGGCAGTTCAGTCCAGGTCAACTGAGTCTTGACCACTGTGTGCGGATCTTTCCATTCAAAGGCAAAAATGGGTTGGCTAGAAGGTGCCACAGGAATGCAGGAGAAGGCATCCTTCAGATTAAGGCAGGTAAACATGTTGCTGTTGGGAGAAGTTGGCTAGGAGGGTGTATGGGTTTCGGGACGACCGGTAGAGGGTGATGCCTGCTTCGATGACAGCCTGCAGATCCTGGAACTGGCCAGTACCCACTCCCATCCAGCTGCCATTATGGGTCTGGGCAGGTGTGGCCCATATTTATGGAGCCAATTTCTCTGAGCTCCCATGCAGGCACTGTAACTCGGGGGACCTGCCTCTAGTCACATCTTGGGTAGGGAGAGTCTTTCTTTATCTCCCTGGCCCAGAGCAGACCACAGCTATTTAGCATACCTAAGTGCCAGCCGAAGGCTATAGGTATGTCAAATGACTATGCCATGAATTAGCTGTAAAGCTGTTGCTGTACAAAACAGCCCTGCATGTTCTTGCTCTGTGTGTCCCTCCCCCAACTCACACCTAGGGGGGAAGGGGTGAGACATCTTAAAATATCTCCTGGGTGCCTTGAGATCTGGACCCCATTTTAAATGCCCATTTGGGGTCCCTCTCTTGGCTGCACCCTGCAACAATTTTTCATTGCAGATATACACCCACTTTAAATTCCTTTAAAGGACAATGGATGAAGGTCTTATCTTCTTGTAACTACTTCCAGCTGGAATGGACGTTGTCCTACCTACCCATGGGTCAGGGGTGCCCTGAAGGGGGAGAGGGGGTGCAGCATGGAGGGAATCCTTCCTGTAAGGCGAAGGACCTTACAGAATCCTGGTCAGCTGGCTGTCACCAGAAGGTCGCAGGCTTGGTGTCCAAAGACTGGCATTACTGGACCATTGGCATCCTGGTCATATTCTGGAGATTACAGATTTGGAGAGTTGGAAGGCACAATTAAATCATAACCACTAAATGACAAAGGCAGGAACTTAAGTAAAGAATGGCTTATCTGGAGGAAAGTGTACAAGGCATGCCACACCTATCCAAAACTCTTGTGGCCCATTATATTTCACTCGGGCTGAGGGGAATATATTAGGATTTCCCTCCTTTCAGATATCTGAGCCCTTCCTGTCCAAGCCATCAAGACAGAAAAGGGAAAATCAGTTGTAAAGTGAAGCCCACAGATCACCCGAACCACTCACCAACCCAACCACTTAGTTCAGCCAAACTGTTGAGTTTCAGGGGGTGATGATGAAGAATGGGCTCCTTAAGTGAGGCCTATATTGCAACCAATCACTCAGGTAATGAAGTCATAGGCATACGTCCTATGAAACAGAAGAACACACAGGTTAATTCACACAATAGTCCCCCAAACCAGTCTCTGTGCCTGTGAGACTGTCTTTTGGAAAGACATTCAATTGCAAGGTCTTTCCTGCAATGACATTTAGCAATGGCAATTTGACAGGTTCTCCATACCTGTAAATTGTATATCTTTGATGATATTACAAAACCAGTTTCAACTTTCAAACAAAAAGATGCTTTCAAGACAGTTAGCTGCATCATTCTGGTGTCCAATACTGAGCATTGTGATTTTCCTTGAACCACAATTTTTCTCCTTAAGATCACCCTCACTGTTATTAAAGGAACTACTTTGAGTTCCACTTTTCATTTTGACTGTTTGTTTGCATAAACACACCAAGAGCAGCCTGGATCACTTATGATCTTTAATTTCGCTTTGTTGGAACTCACACAGGGAACCTTTAGACTGACTTCTCAGTCCACCCCTCAGGCACAGAAGCAGAACCACACATCTGCCATTTGGCTTCACCCCATACCAGTTGTTTCACTCAGATCTTTGAGGCTTCCATTGTGCCCACAGGTTCCTTTTTGGCCACTTCATGAAGCAACCTTCGTTCCTTCCCTGGAAAGACTGCCATGAACCGCACAGCCAGCCAAAGTACCAGGCTTTTCTCGTGGGCTTACGCTAACTTTGCAAGTCAATCCCAGTTTCCCAGGGCTTTGTGGTGACTACCAGAATCCATACATGCTTCCTTCAGGTGTGACATTCCAGTCAAGTCTTGATTAACAAAATCACTATTAGTGACTGGTCTTATCAGTTTTATGCAAAGAAACCTTATGTCTTCACTCATTCCTTCAGAATGCCAAATTCTGGAGGGATCAGGTAGGGAGAAAAATGCAAAGCCTGAAGGAAAATCTTTTCCCTTCTGATATCCACTGGGCTTCTCAAAACCTTCACTTCCAGACATTCTGCAACACTTACAAACCCTCTATTCTTTCTTTCATACAGCTTCTGATATCCACCAAGATTGCATCTCCATGCCTTATACTTCTATTATTAACTAACACCATGTAATTTCTTCCTAAAACTTTTACTTTTCCATTTATTTTTGCAATTTCCCACGGACCTTCTTCAAATATATAGTATTTTTAATTTACTTTCCTACAGAGTGTGAAGTTTCAACCTTCCCTGGAATCTTCAATTTCCTTTTTAGAGCAGACACAGAGCAAAATCCAAAACACAGAGTTCCAGAACAACACATAGGTAGGGGCATTGTCTTGCACCAATGCGTCCATGGTTGCCTCACAGACATGCTCCTTCAGGCCCGGTCTTTTGGCAGAGACATGCTGCTTTGCCTCTGGCTGAAGCACTCATCAGCCCCAAATGACCCTTCCTGGTTCCCAAGTGGCAAAGGCATTCTCCCCAACCGGTTACAGGTGACCTTTCTTAGGTCTTACAGGGACCTTAAACAGGTCTTCAAGTACAGAGGGTTTCTGATCAGAAACAACGCCAATGTCAGAAATTTGCTCTTTTCCCACAAAACCTGAAAACAAATAGTTGAGGTTTCCTTTACCCCAGGTTTAAAACTTTGCATTCTTCATGCATAATTTTACTCATTCAGATTTAACCATCATTCTCTTTTAATCCTGGTTCCTTTCCCACACTGAGAAGGACTATACTTAAACTCAGCATGTGGCAGCCGAAAGTCCCTGGCACTGCAGGTACCTTCCACTAAAATTCCCTAGATTTGCAGGGACATCCTGCAGTTTTCTGAAGCTCAGACCCTGCAAACACCCTATAGGTCAGATATTCACCCTCGGACCTCAGTTCCTGTTCTTCAGAACCAGAGCCATTCTTATCAGAACCAGTTACACAGGGAACCAGACTGATGTGGTGCCCACACAGAAGCAGCATACAGCCTATAATCTGAAGACAGCCCCTTAGCCTGGCACCTTGCCCAGTTCCAGATGGAGGGGCTCTCACATGACCCACCATCCAAGATGATGACAACCATGCACACCCCACCCTCCACGGTGGGGCACTCATGTGGCTCGTTCTTCCATTTTACCCAAAATGGCGGCGTACCCACATGGCTTGCTGTCCAATCTCCAAATGCATGCAATATAGTACTGTGGCAGAACCCCCCCCCCCCCATGATGAGTTCTCCCTATCGGCGCTGACAGACAAGGGAAGAGAACCTCAGGGTCCACCCACCTGGCCTCGCCCCTCTTGGGGCTTGTGGGTTCCATCTTAGCTAAGGCTGCCCCGTGTAGTCGTTCGGGTTATCTTCCCAGCCGTTATGCCGTATGACCGACCCAGGAACCACAGGTGAGGGCCCAATCAGACTCCGTAAGGCTGGCCGGCTCATGGAGTCACAGATACATTCACACACACAGTCACACGGAGTTTACAACGTTCCTCCCCCAAGTAGGAGTCTGATGGTCCTGAGCCTTGGCTCAGATTCTGAATTTTTTCCAGTTGAGAGGTGAACAGCCTCTCTCTGGTCTCTGGGTCCGGTCCCTGGGGCACTTACCGATTCCAACTTGGCGCCTCCAAACAATTTGTGGTTTCATCTCTCCCCTTCCCGCCCGGGTCTTAGAGCAGTCTGGGATGCAGCATGGGAGTCTCTGCCCCAGGAAGCCGAAAACAACGGGGCACGTGCTCCTTCCCCCTGCAACAGGGCTCCCCTGCCTAGCCCCCAGTCGTCTTCACCGGAGGCAAAATGCCTGCTTTGCGTGAGTCATTTCCCAGTCAGGGAAACCAAAATGTTGCAGAAAATAACACACGCAGGAGAGATGGTGAAGCACGATCCTTTATCATGGCATGCAGGCTCAGAGGAGAAAAACCCCAAATTCTGAGCAGTGAGCTCAAGCTGGAGCCTCCTTTACATGCTTGTTACACAGGCAGAAGGAGGAGGGAAGGAGTGCAGCTGCTAAAACGGGGGTTAATGTGCGACCTTGAGATAACTGCTTATCTGGAAATGGCTGCTGGTCAGCTTCTACCTAAGAATAGCTACTGCTCAGCTATGTCCCGTCACACTAGAAAGAATATGTATGTGTGTGTGTATAAATATATACACAGTATATATGTAAATTGTATATGTTGTATATATAGTATGTATGTATATATGTATATATGTATATATACTGTATATGTGTATATATATTTATCAGTTCGAAAGAAAAATCAACCTTTCTGTTAATTCCAATGTTGCACTTCAAAGGCTGTCATTTATGAACAGCAATATATGATACAGAACGAAGTCGTTTCTCATCCACAACATTCTTATTAGCTTCTAAGAATCTCAGCTTGGCACCTTTAGCATAACATGGACATCTTGTTGCCTAATCTGGCATAGGCTGTAACAACAACAACAAAAAAAAAGAATGGTGCAGGAAAGGGGGAGGGTACTTTGTGTTCTTTCTTTCCGTATACTCCCTGACTGCTTCCTGACAAAACCCCAAACAGCCGCATCTTACTAAACCTAGTTTCAAACCTCTAATGGTTCTGGCCCAAATCTCAAAAAGGAAACTGTAGTAGCAATCAATAATTCAATTTGTTTGTTATGTCACCTCTTCCTCCTGTCCCCTGGGGACTTGTCACAGATAATAAACAGCTCTGGCCAAAACAAAACACAAACAAACAATACACAGGGCGTGGGTGGGGAAGGTGGTGAAAGCAGCAAGAGTATATATATATATATATATAAACACTGACATATTTCATTTATAAAGACAAAGCTTTGAGACAAATAGGTGTACTTCCCCAACTATAAGCCTGACAATCTGCAGCTCAGAGACTACAAAACGTTTAACGTGAGCAAGAAGCAACTAAATAGCTGCTACAGTGTGAAGGATTGAGGTCAGCTGACTGCCACAGAGCCTACCATCTCAAAGGAAAAGATTTTCACTTTGTACATGAGCAGCAATGTCTGGAAAATAAATCACTCACACATTACAATGCTCTTAATTAACCACCAAATACTCAAATACATGTAATTTGCATTTAGCAAGTCCAGAAAGAAACCGAAGTACAGTGTGATCAAATGAGCAAATTCAATACCAGACCTTTTCATAGAACCTGGTATCCCAGCCCCTTGCCCTTCCATCCATCTAAGAAGCCTTGTTATCTCTCTCAGAGAGCCTCCTGAATTACAAATGAGGAAGGGAAAACAGCAAGAGTACATATACTAAGCGAGAAGTTGAGATTGCCTTCCAGAACTGCCTCCTTCCTCATTGACTAGACTGTCACTACAGCATATTAAAACCTCTGTTATCCATCATGAACACAGGGAAGATGCAGAGATCACACAAAACAAATATGAGTCACTTCCTTTCCAATGTGGCTTTGAAATGCAGCAATGATACTCAGAGACTAACACCCTCTGCACTGAACTCTGTGTGGCTTGGGTCCCAACTCTGTGCACAGGCCCAGAATCTTGGCTGGACCACTTTCCTCACCTAGACAAAGAAGCTTTGATTGTAATTTATTGGCTACATATTATGGTAATTTTCATGTTTCTTTTCAATTACGAAGTAGAGTATAAAGAGAAGCCATAGGGAGAGAGACTTGGATCTCTAGAGGGGCAAAGAATGTGCCAGTCACTATCAGTCATTGTCATCTCCTGGAAGAAATAACAATTTAGCCTTGACTGGTGTGGCTTTATGGGTTGGGGCATTGTCCCACAAGCCAATAGGTTGCTAGTTCAATTCTTGGTCAGGGCATATGCCTAGATTGTGGGCCAGATCCCTGATTGGGGGCATGTGAGAGGCAACCAATACTAATTGATGCTCCTCTCAAACACCCATATTTCTCTCCCTCTTTCCCATCTCTAAAATAAATAAATAAATAAATCTTTTTAAAAATAACAACCTAAAAGATCTCATATAATTACACGTTTTCATGGACTTACATTTTTATACTTTTTTTAAAGACTTTATTTCTAGAGAGAGGAGAAGGGAGGGAGAAAGAGAGGTAGAGAAACATCACTGTGTAGTGGCCTCTCACCCACCTGCCACCGGGAATGTGGCCCGCAAAGCACACTGGCAATCGAACCAACAGACCTTTGATTTGCAGGCTACTGTTCAATCCACTGAGCCATACCAACCAGGGTCATTTTTATACTTCTTAACAATGTGTTATAGAGTGTCAGAAAAAAGTACAATTTTTCCTCAATATATCCAATAAATGTGTTCTTATGGTTATTAAGCAACGGCCACCTCTAAAAAATAAATCAGTAAATGTATTCAACAATGTTTTTTTAGTTAGCAAATTTAAGAGATTCTTCTCTGGACTTGGATGATGTAATTTCAATTATATGCAATTATATCACTATAGTCTGTGATAAATTCTAAGCTAAGGTGAAACTGCAAACAGGTTTTTTTTAAATGGCAACATAAAGTAGCAGAATTGAACCAGCTGGTTGGAGGACCTATAGTAGTAGCAACAGTGTATCTACTGCAGCTCTCCCAATGCTACTCATTGGGTTTATTCCTCTGAGCTGATGAGACAGACTGCTGGGTTTGATGCCTGACTCTGTGCTTGGTTATGCAATGTGTGGCAAATGACCTCTAGGTTTCAGTCTCTTCATCTGTAAAATGTGAATGATAATAATAATGGTTACCTATCTCATAGAGATGTGGTGAGGATTAAACAATATATTCTAAATGTAGACAGTTTAGTGCCTCAACACAGAATGAGCTCTCAAAAATGTTAGGTTGCTCTTGTTTTCACTATGACTTAGGTAAATCAGTCCCTTCTGAGCCATTCTTTTCTCATCTACAAACTTAGGACCATTATTCTGAATTGCATGCTTTCTGTCTGAGACTCAGATGTTGTGAAAGCTTCAATAAGTGTAAAAACATTAACAAATGTCATCATAATAGGGATACACAGTCCTAATGTTACTGTGGTCTCTGCAAAGCTTTTTTTCCATAAAGCATTCCCTTAGAGCCCTAAAGGATAGTCCCTCCTCATAATGTATCTATTCCCAGACCGCTTCCTGAGACTAGAACTACCAGAGTGAGGATGAGAGTAGGAGAAAGGAATCTAAAATACAAAACTATCCAACTTTCAACCCTAAAATCACAAAATCAGGCAGCAAACTCAAGCCATGTATTTGTCAGGGATGCCTATCTTTCTAGTAGGAAAGTCTTTCCCCTTTGACATGCTAGCCACAGCCATCTCACCTGCTTAGAAGCCTCTGAACCCCACGGTTTCCCTCCAATGGCAATCTCATATCTGTTTCAGTTTGTGTCAGGAATAACATAAAGACAAAGAATTGCCATTTTCACATAGTCAATAAATGTTTACTCAGTACATAGAGCACACCAGCCATTGGACTAAATGGAATGGAAAGCAAAATAAACACAATGTGTCAGTTTCACACAGGTACTCTCTGGAAGGGAGGCAACCTTCCAAGCAATCACAAAGAATACACAATTACAGACTGCTGAGTTCTAGAAGGAATCACATATTGTTACAAGAATTAATACCAGAGAGACTTAACTGTAGGGGCGGAGTGGTGATAGGGGGGTGGGGTGCTGTTCAAGGAAAGCTGACCTGAGGAAGTTTGGCTTCGCTGCCCTGTTGTGACATCTGCTTGCTAAGATGGAGAGCTTCTGAGTTACAACATTCCTCTTTACTGCAGTGCCCCCTTCTAACCCCTGTTGGTTGAAATGGCGTCAAACAAGAGTTCAATATAATGTCGTAAGAAAATTTGTAATTTCACTTTACACTGCCTCCCTGCCCTGTGCCTCAGTTTATTTTACTATAAAATCAGTCACCTATGTGCTTATGCTGTGCCTATACACTACTGTTTGCCTACAAAGATCTTTAAAAGAAATATAATAGTTTAAACCACTTAAAAGTACATATTTCAACTCAACAAGATTCCTCTCATAGCAGGTCTGAGTCAGAGCTCTGATGAAAAAGAGAAGGATGTTGTTTTCATTAACTTTTTGGGACATTTTCAAAGGTTCAAAGATCTTTCATTTTATTTTAAATATATTTTCAAACCATCCCTATTCTTGGCCTCTTAATCACTATCTCCTGCCTGTACGTGGGTTGGGTCCTATGAATGACTGCTTCCTCTCTATGCAACTGTAATTATGCCACTGTGTTTTCAATATACTTACGATGAAACTATAAAACCTTATTTTGTGACTATTAAATGTTCAAACTATGGTTTCTATGAAGTACATGAAAAAATTGCAATAAGCAAGAGTAATTGCAACAATACAATGAGCAAGCTTTTAAAACTTCAATATTTTATAGTAGAAAAAATATGTATGTACACAAACATATGTGGGCTTAAACAGTGTGTATATCAGACTTCTTTTAGGCCAGCACATCTCTGCTGACCTAGAAGAAGACCATTATTTTATTTTTACACAATCATTAATACAACTGGTCTGAAAATGAGGAAGAAGACATTTATGAAACAGGATGTCTGAGCAATCAACCAACCTGAAAATCAGACAGAACATTCTTCCTGCTCTGGTGAAAACTCTGATTTGTTAACAGGCACAACTAATGTGGGTCTATTTTACAACTTAGCGCTGGATCTTCCTTAGGCTGAATGTATGCACAGATCATTAAATCTGAAGGAAAGACATTTGGCTATTAGGTAACCAGAACCTAAGCACTGTGCAACCTGCAGTTGCTTCTCTCCAGTCATAGTTTCCCCTCAACAAGAACACTTTTTTCCAAAGTCACAAAGTCAATACTGAAAGCAGCTATTCAGCTATTTTACAATAAAGAATTTATTTTGAAGTTCATTAGTTTTCTATGCTCCTTTGAAAAAAAGTTTTAGGTATTAGGTTAGTGGCAACAAGACCACTTTTTCCTCAGCCAACAAACTCATATTCCACCTTCTTCCTCCTACCTCACAGGTGGGGGTATAGGGTGGGTGGATGGGTGGTGGGTATGGTGTTGGTTCTCAGGAATCTCACTCAAGTATCATTTAGTATTTGTGAATATAGTCCAAGCTATTCTCCCTCCAAGGACAGTCCACTATATAACCAAAACTATATATGACATTAGAGGTAAAATTTCTGCTTTTCAGATATCTTACAAGTTTAAACAGAATGCCTTAGGTTAGTTATATTCAGTTTTCCTTTTTTTTTTTTTTTACTTTATTGTTGTTCAATTACAGTTGTCCCCACTATCCCCCCATTACTCTCCTCTGCCCTACCTACACCCACTTCCCACACTCAATCTTATACCTCTTCTCTCTGTCCATGGGTCCTTTATACATGTTCCTTAATGACCCTTCCCCTTCTTTCCCCCATTACCCTCCTCCACCCTTCCTTCTTGTCACCATCTGTTTGTTATTAATTTCAATGTCTCTGGTTATATTTTGTTCGCTTCTTTGTTTTGTTGCTTAGGTTGCATTTATAGGTGAGACTATATGGTATTTGTCTTTCAATGCCTGGCTTACTTCACTTAGCATAATGCTCTCCAGTTCCATCCATGCTGTCCTGAAGGGTGGGAGTTCCTTCTCTCTGCAGTATTCCATCTTGTGAATGTACCATAGTTTTTAAATGCACTCATTTACTGATGAACACTTAGGCTGTTTCCAGCACTAGACTATTATAAATTGTGCTGCTATGAGCATTGGGTTGCATAGGATCTCTTTTGAATTAGTATTTTGGGAATCTTGGGGTATAATCCCAGCAGTGGAATTGCCATTAGTATTTTGGGAATCTTGGGGTATAATCCCAGCAGTGGAATTGCCGGGTCAAAAGGCAGTTCCATTTGTAGTTTTCTGAGGAACTTCCATACTGTTTTCCACAGTGGTTGTGCCAGTCTGCATTCCCCCCAAGAGTGTACTAGTGTTCCCTTTTCTCCACAAGCTCACCAGCACTTGTTTGTTGATTTGCTTGTGATAGTAATTCTGACCAGTGACAAGTGGTATCTCATTGTGGATTTAATTTACATCTCCCTGATGGCTAATTGTGATGAGCACCCTTTCATATATTTCTGGGCCGTCTGTATGGCCTCCTTGGAGAAGTGTCTGTTCAGGTCCTTTGCCTGAACAAATGGGCAAAATTTTTCATTGGATTGTGATCAAACCCTTGTCTGAGGTATTATTGGCAAATATATTTTCCCATATGGTTGGTGCCCTTTTCAGTTTGCTAATGTTTTCTTTAGCCATACAGAAGCTTTTTATTTTTATGAAGTCCCAATTGTTTACTCTTTCCATTATGTCCTTGCTCTAAGGGACATATTCTTCAAAATATTGCTGTGGAAAATATCTGAGATTTTTCTGCCTATGTTCTCCTCTAGGAATTTTATGGTGTCATGACTTATATTTACGTCTTTTATCTATCTTGAGTTTATTTTTGTGTATGGTGTAAGTTGGTGGCTGAATTTCTTTCTTTCTTTCTTTCTTTCTTTCTTTCTTTCTTTCTTTCTTTCTATTTATTTATTTATTTTTTGCATGTAGCTGTCCAGATCTCCCAACACCAATTGTTGAACAGGCTATTTTTACTCCATTTTATTCAGGTTTTCTGTGTACACTATCATGTCATCTGCAAACAGTGACAGTTTTGTTTCCTCCTTTCTGATTTTGATGCCTTTTATTTCTTCTTCTTGTCTGATCGCTGTGGCTAAAACTTCCAGTACTATATTGAATAGAAGTGGTGAAAGTGGACATCCTTGTCTTGTTCCTGATCTTAGTGGAAAAGATTTTAATTTTTGCCCATTGAGTATAGTGTTGGCTGTAGGTCTCTCATATATGGCCTCTCATTGTCTCTTTATTATGTTGAGGAATGCGCCCTCTATTCCCACTTTCCTGAGTGTTTTTATCATAAATGGGTGCTGTACCTTATCAAATGCTTTTTCTGCATCTATTGATATGATCATGTGGTTTTTGTCTTTGCTTTTGTTTATGTGATGTATTACATGTACTCATTTGCAAATATTGTACCATCCTTGCATCCCTGGAATGAATCCAACTTGGTCATGGTGTATGATCTTTCTAATGCATTGTTGGATGTGGTTTGCCAGTATTTTGTTGAGGATTTTAGTGTCAATGTTCATCAGCAATATTGGCCTGAAGTTTTCTTTCTTTGTTGTGTCTTTATCTGGTTTTGGAATTAGGATGATGTTGGCCTCATAAAAAAAGTTTGGGAGTCTCCCATCTTTTTAGATTTTTTGGGATAGTCTGTGAAGGATAGGGGTTAGCTCTTCCTTAAATGCTTTGTAGAATTCTCTTGTGAAACCATCTGGTCCAGGGCTTTTGTGTGTTTGGAGTTTTTTGATTACTGCTTCAATCTCTTTTGCTGTTATTGGTTTGCTCAGGCTTTCTTCTTCTTTTTCACTGAGTTTTGGAAGATTATGTTTTTCTAGAAATTTGTCCATTTCACCTAGGTTTTCAAATTTCTTGGCATACAGTTCTTCATAGTAATTTCTTACAATCGGTTGTATTTCTGTGCTACCTGTTGTAATCTCTCTTCTTTCATTTCTGATTGTGTTTATTTGGGTCTTCTCTCTTTTTTTCTTGATGAGTCTGCTTAAAGGCTTGTCGATTTTGTTTATCTTTTCAAAGAACTAGCTCTTGGATTCATTGATCCTTAGAATTGTGCTTTTAGTCTCTATGTCATTTAATTCTGCTCTGATCTTGGTTATTTCCTTCCTTCTGCTTGTTCTGAGCTGTCTTTGTTGTTGTTCCTCAAGTTCTTGTAGACATAGGGCTAGGTTGTTTGTTTGAAATGTTTCTAACTTTTTTAGTTGGGCCTGTATCGCTATGAACTTCCCTCTCAGGATTGCCTTGGCTGTGTCCCATAAATTTTGGGTTGTTGTGAGTTCGTTTTCATTTGTTCCCTGAAACCTTTTGATTTCTTCCCTAATTTCATTCTTGACCCATTCATTGTTTAATAGCATGCTATTTAATCTCCATGATTTTGAGTGTTTTGGGTTTTTTTCCTTGGGGTTGGTTTCTAGCTTCAGTCCCTTGTGGTCTGAGAAAATGCTTGATATAATTTCAATTTTCTTGAAATTGCTGAGGCTTGTTTTGTGTCCCATCATGTGGTCAATCTTTGAAAATGTTCCATGTACATTTGAAAAGAATGTGTATATGGCTTCTTTGGAATGGAGGGCTCTGTATATATCAGTTAAGTCCATTTCATCTAGGGTATTGTTCAATGCCACTATATCTTTGTTGATATTTTGTTTGGAAGATCTGTCCATTTGTGACAATGGGGTGTTGAAATCCCCCACTATAATTGTGTTGCTGTCAATATCTTTCTTGAAGTCCTCTAAGATTTTCTTTATGTATTTGGGTGCTCCTATGTTGGGTGCATATATATTTACAATATTTATATCTTCTTGGTGGATTCTTCCCTTAAGTATTATGAAGTGACCTTCCGGGTCTCTCTTTATGGCCCTTTTTTGGAAGCCTATTTTGTCTGATATGAGTATTGCTACCCCGGCTTTTTTTCCTGTCCATTTGCTTGGAAGAGTTGTTTCCAGCCCTTCACTTTCAGCCTGTGCAGGTCTTTTATCCTGAGGTGGGTCTCTTGTAGGCAGCATATGTGTGGGCCTTGTTTTCTTATCCATTCAGCTATTCTATGTCTTTTGATTGGAGCATTTAATCCATTTACATTTAAGGTTATTGTTGATAGGTACTTATTCATTGCCTTTTATGTATGTGTGTTCCTCTCTCTCTCTCTGTCTTTTCCTTCCTTTCCTTAATGCAGTCCCTTTAGAATCTCTTGCAGAGCTGGTTTGGTGGAGGTGCATTTTTTTAGACTTCCTTTGTCTGGGAAGCTTATTTGGCCTTCTATCTTGATTGAGAGCCTAGCTGGGTAAAGTAGCCTTGGTTGCAGACCTCTGGTTCTCATTACTTGGAATATTTCTTGCCATTCTCTTCTGGCTTGGAGTGTTTCCATTGAGAAGTCAGCTGTTAGCCTTATTGGGGCTCCCTTGTATGTCACTTCCTGTTTTTCCCTTGCTGCCTTTAATATTCTCCCTTTGTGTTGAAATTTTGCCATTTTCATTATGATGTGTCTTGAGGTGGGCCTCTTTGGGTTCCTCTTGATTGGGACTCTCTGTGTTTCCTGGATTTGTGTGACTTTTTCTCTCATCAAATTAGGGAAGTTTTCCTTCATTACTTTTTCAAATAAGTTTTCTATCCCTTGCTCTTCTTTTTCTCCTTCTGGTATCCCTATGATACGGATATTATTACATTTCATATTGTCTTGCATTTCTCTTAATCCCTCTTCATTCTTTCTAAGCCTCTTTTCCTTTTCTTGCTCTTTCTGGGTGTTGTTTTCTACTTTGTCCTCTAGCTCGCTAATCCGATCTTCTGCTTCATCGATCCTGCTTTTCATTCCTTCTACTGTGTTCTTCAGTTCAGACATTGTATTCCTCATTTCCTCTTGGCCCTTGTTGATTGTTTCTATTTCCTTTTTCATGTTGATATAGTTTGCAGTGAGGTCATTGTAGCTCCCCTCTAGTTTCTGACAGCTCATTGTGAGTTCATTGAACTTCCTTATAACCATTGTTTTGAACTCAATATCTGATAGTTGAGTTGCCTCTATTTCATGTAGCATTTTTTCTGAGGCTTCCTCCTTTCTCTTCATTTGGGGGATGTTTCTTTGTTTTCTCATTGTTCATGAGACTCTTCTTGTTAGCCTCTGTTTCTTAAATTGATCTGCTCTTGTTGCCTGTGATTATGGTGTGAATTTCTGTGGTAGAATACCTGTGAGATTCAGTGGTGCAGTCTCCTTCATGTATCCTGGTGTTTAGAGCTTCCCCCTACTCTTTTTTGTGATCAGTTGGAGGAGTAAGGCAAAATGGTTTAAGACAGCAAGACAGTATTCTATGATATTTACATTATCAGCCAGTAGAGAAGAGATGGGATATCCTTTGGCTACTTATAGTGTTAACTGTGATCTTCCACCCCACTAGCCACGTTTTAGAAAGGATGGAAAGAAGATAAGACTCTTATTGGGGACAAAAGGATTGTTAGTTGGATCTAGAAAGCTGTCAGGCTGTGGGAGGTCAGATTCTGAGGTAGGGTGGGAATAAATATTAGTAAATAGGAGTAGTGTGTAAAATAATAGAGACAATCCCCACAATAATCTAATTCAGGAAATTGCTAAGTGGGCTGAGATCAGGTAGGGGTGTTGACTTGTACTTACAATTGTATGAACTAGGCCTTATTTACAGTAATATTAAAGCAACATCATGTGGCAGAATCTATGAAATCTAGATAACAAGAATAAGGAGTATAGAACCTGAGAGGTGTACTAATGGAACACAAATGAAGGATAGTAAATTATCAACACACTGTGACTGAGATAACAGAGGGAACCTATCAAATGACAGTATAACCAGCCAAGCAGGGAAGATTATACAGGAAGAAAAAGAATACCAAAATACCATTAAAATAAAAAATGTGAGAAAAGTGAGAAGAAGATAATACAAATTTGCAGTAACTTGCAAGCTCAGAAAAAGAAGGAGGGGGAAGCAGAAGGTGGAATGCAGAGATAAATTTGGAGTGGAAGGAATAATACTAGGATGAAAGGTAGAGAAACATAAGGAATTAAGAGATATAAAAATAATAAGAATTAAAAAATAAGAAGTCACTTACAAAAACAAGATAAAATCAAACAATCAACTAACAACAACAGCCAAAAAACAAAACAAAACAAAACAACAAAAAAACCCAAAACACCTCTTGTTGCTTTCTAACTAGCCATACCAGTTTTTCTGGTTTTGCTGGCCTCGCAGGCTGAGGGACCTTTCGAATGCTTATCACTCTTCCCAGTCAAAACTCAGTCTCTAAGGTGCTGTCCCCAGGGCCAGCAGGGCGTTCTCCCCAGAGCCAATCCAACTTCCCCCTGCAGGACCCTGGGTGCTCCCAAGCACGCTCTCCAGAGCACACTGCTGCGGGCTCCCAGGCTCCGGGGCCCCCGCAGAGCTCCTGCATCTTTTCAGGGCTCATGGTGCAAGCTCCGGGGATTGAGAAAGGGCATGCACTTCCACCAATTTCCCCGTTGCCAGTTCCAGGAACCCCCAAAGCACAGCTAAATAAATAAAATCTTTTAAAAAGAGATAAATAAGTACTGGGGATGTGATGTACAGCATGATTACTATAGCTAACATTGTTGTGTGGTATTGTTACTTGACAGCCTAGTGCTGTTCCAAAAGTCAGTGAGGTTCTATTGCTCGCTGCCGTAGAGGCACAACTCTGGAGACAGGCATTTGTTGAAAAGGAAAGGGGTCGTTTATCTAAAGGTTATACACTGTTGGGAAAGTTGCAGGTTTCTGTGTCAGGCCCCACTCCCTTTAAAATATCAAAAGACAAATAGCCTTGCCACCCTCTGCCAGTTCAAGAATGCACCTCAAATCCCTTTTCCTAATCCTAAAATGTACCATCCTTTACGAAATGCAGTTAACTGCCCCAGGTTCCTGGTCACAGTTCAGGTAGCTCTTCCATTTTCTGTGTGGGAGGGGTGTAGGGGCTTGGGGCCTGGCCACAAGGTCTCCGGGAACCTGCCAGTCTCAGGAACTCAAGTTCCCTGTGGTGGACCAAGCTAGCCATGGATGAGAAAGAGCCGACAGACTTTGTGCTTCCCGGTGCGCTCCACTGAAAATCCTCTCCCAGAATCCCATGCGTGCCATAAGCCAGTGGGCGTGTCTAGCTTTCCAACCAATGAGGGCCAGTGCCAGCCATGTTTGCAGTTGCACCAGCTCAGGCCCACGGGTTGCCTGAGGGGACAGTCTCTAGTCATACCGGGTCTGTACGCGGTCACTTCTACTGAGTCCCGGACTGGTTAGCTGCCTTCTCTGGTGACCGCTCCCTTCCCAGGGTGGCGGGGACAAGCTGCTTCTAACCTTCAATTCCAGCGGGTTTTCTCCCCGCTCCCTGCCTTCTCCCCATGATTTGGCCTGACCCCTCGAAAATGTATTAAGAGAGTAGATCCTAAGAGTTCATATCACAAGGAAAAACATTTTACTTCTTCTATTTTATATCTATTGGAGATGTATGTTAACTAAACATATTGTGGTAATCATTTCACAATGTAATAAGTTGAGACATTATGCTGTTTTAAACTTGCACAGTGCAGTATGTCAATTATAGCCTAATAAAACTGGGGAAAAAGATATCTGTACTCACATATTCATTGCAGCATTATTCATAATAGCCAAGTATGGAAACAGAATATATGTCTATTGATGGGTAATTAGATAAAGGAAAAAGATAAATGAACATTATTCAGCCATAAAGAAGAAGGAAATCCTGTCATTTACAACATGGCTGAACCTGGAGGGTGTTATGCTAAGTGAAATAAGCCAGGCGCAGAAAGACAAATGCTGTGTGATCTCACTTATAAGTGGAATTTAAAGCACTTGAATCATAGAACCAGAGAGTAGAAGAGTGGTTGCCAGGGGATGGGGGTGGGGGAAATAAAGGGTTGGTCAAAGGGTAAAACTTTCAGTTATAAGATGATTAAGTTAGTTTGAGGGAATCTAACATACAGTATGGTGACTATAGTTAATAATTCTCTATTGTACACAGTCTTGCACTGTATAACAATATTTTAGTCTGCAAGAAATTGCATATATGGTTATAATCCATAAAATCATAGTGGAGCTGAAAATTTTTCTCTCACCTAATGAAGTTGGAGCCATGGTAAGCATAGTGCAATGCATTAGTCACACGTTTGTGGTGATGCTGGTATAAACAAACCTATTTCACAGACAAGTTATAAAAGTACAGCACATACAATTATGTACAGTACATAACACTTGATATTAATAATAAACAACTGTGTTACCGGTGTATGTATTTACTATTCTGCACTTTCTTTCATTGTTTTACAGTGTGCTCTTTCTAATTATTAAAAAACAACTTTGTGCCATGACTGGGTGCTTCAGTTTATTGGAGCCTCATCTGGTATACCAAAAAGTTCTGAGTTTGATTCCCAGTCAGGGCATGTGCCTAAATTGTGGGTTTGAGCCCTCAGAGCACATGTGGGAGGCAACTAATAGGTGTTTCTCTCCTTCTCTCCCTGTCTCTGTCTCTTTCTTTCTCTCTCTCTCTCCCTCCTACCTTCTCTCCCTCTCTCTCTAGGATAAATGAAAAATATTCTCAGGTGAAGATTAAGAAAAAAAACTTTGTTGTAAGAGTATGCTGTGTTACGCCAACGGCAACCTCACCTATCCCAAATCTTTTGATGGCATCGTTTTCTCTTGTGCTTGATTCAATCTTGTGTTGTTTTGTGTAGTAACATGCTGCACACAACTGTATCCCAGGAACAATAGGTTCTACCACACAGCCTAGGTGTGTAGTAGGCTCTGACATCTAGGTTTGTGTAAGAGCACACTGTATGATGTTTGCACCAGGATGAAATCACCTAAAGATGTATTTGTCAGAACACAACCTTATTATGTACGCAGTGCATGACTGTATTGTATATTTGAAATGTGGTAAGACAGTAGGCCTTAAGTGTTCTTACCATAAAAAAAGAGTTGTGAGATGGTGGATGTGTTAATTAACTTCATTATGGTACTTATTTCACAGTGTATATGTACATTAAATAATTCCATTGTACACCCTTAAAAATCACATTGTACAACCTAAATATGTATATACAATTTTTATTTGTCAGTCATATCTCAATAAATCCGAAAAAAGTTTTTTCAAAATCCTCACCAGAGTACATGTTTCTTCTGATTTCAGAGAGAAAGACATCCATTGGTTGTCATCACATCCCAACTGAAGATCAAACCCACAACCCAAGCATGCATGTATCCTGACTGGGAATTGAACTGGTGACCACTCAACACATTGTACAATGCTCCAACCATGAGCCATGCAGTCAGGGCTGAAAATTTTTTAATACTTTTGACCTTTGAAAGACATTTTTAGGAGAATGAAGAGGTAACTATGGAGTGGGAGATAATATTTGCAAAATTTCTATTTGATGAAAGACTTGCATGTGGAGTGTATAAAGAACTCTCACAACCAATTAAAAGATAGCAAACAACCTAATAAAAATGGGGAAATATTTGAATGATATTATACCAAGAAAGATATACAGATGGAAAATAAGTACATGTAAATATATTTTACATTATTGGTCATTAGGAAAATGCAAATTAAAACCATACTGAGAACAAAAGGCCTGCACAGACTGAAAGTGAAGGGTTGGAAAAAAATATGCCAAGCAAATGGACAGGAAAAAAAAGCCAAGGTAGTAATACTTATATCTGACAAAATAGACTTCAAAACAAAGGCCATAAAAAGAGACATAGAAGGCCACTTCATAATACTCAAGGGAAGAATTCATCAAGAACACATAAACATTATAAACATTTATGCACTCAACATAGGAGCACCCAAATATATAAGGAAAATCTTGGAGGACTTCAAGAAAGATATTGACAGCAACGCAATTATGGCGGAGGATTTTAACATCCCACTGTCAACAATGGGTAGATCTTCCAAAGAAAATATCAACAAGGATGTTGTGGAACTGAGAGTGATGCATTAGATCAAATGGACTTATTTGATTTATATATAGAACATTTCATCCCAAAGAAGCAAAGTGCATATTCTTTTCAAATGCACATGGAACATTTTCAAAGATAGACCACACAATAGGACACAAAACAAGCCTCAACAAATTCAGGAAACTGAAATCATACCAAGCATTTTCTTGCTTGGACCACAAGACCTGGACACTAGAAACCAACCTCAAGGAAAAATTCAAAAATATTCAAACTCATGGAGGCTGAATAGCATGCTATTAAAAAATGAATGGGTTAACAATGAGATCAAGAAAGCAATCAAAAAGTTTCTGGAAACAAATGAAAATGAACAGACAACAGTCCAGACCTTATGGGACACAGCAAAGGCCCTCCTGAGAGAGAAGTTCATAGCAATAGAGGCCTACCTAAAAAGGATAGACACATTTCAAATAAACAACCTTTCCCTACACCTACAATAACTATAGGAACAACAATAAACAAATCCCAGAGAGAGTAGAAGGAACAAAGTAATCCAGATCAGAGCAGACTTAAATGACACGGAGACTAAAAGAACAATTCAAAGGATCAATAAATCCAAGAGCTGGTTCTCTGAAAAGATAAACAAAATCAACAAGCCTTTAACCAGACTCATCAAGAAAAAAAGGAAGAGGAACCAAGTAAATAAAATCAGATATGAAAGAGGACAGATTACAACTGATACCACAAATTCAAAGGCCTGTAAGAAATTACTAAGAACAACTATATGATAAGAAACTTGAAAACCTGGGTGAAAGGGACAAACTCCTAGAAACATATATCTTCCAAAACTGAATCAAGAAGGAGCAGAAAGCCTGAACAGACTGATAACAACTAATGGAATTGAAGCAGTAATCAAAAAACTCCTGTCACCCAAAAGCCTTGAACTGGAGGGTTTCACAGGAGAGTTTTTAAAAATATTTATGGAAGAGCTAACCCTGATCCTCCTCAAAGTGTCCAAAAAAAATTCCAACAAGAGGGAAAACTATCAAACTCTTTTTATTAGGCCAGCATCATCCTAATTCCAAAACCAGATATTAACACAATAAGGAAAGTAAACTTCAGGCCAATATTGCTGACGGACATAGACGCTAAAATCTTCAACAAAGCATTGGCAAACCATGTCCAACAATACACCAAAAAGATCATACACCGTGATCAAGTGGGATTCATCCCAGGGATTCAAGAATGCCACAATATTTACAAATCAATTAATGTAATACATCACATAAACAAAAGGAAAGGCAAAAATTACATGATCATAATAGATGCAGAAGAAGCATTTAATAAGGTAAAGCACCCATTTATGATAAAAACACTCAGCAAAGTGGGAGTAGAGGGAGAATACCTCAACATAATAAAGGCCATATATGAAATACCTACAGCCAACATCATACTCAATAGGCAAAATCTAAAAGCTTTCCCACTTACATCAGCACCAAGACAAGGATGTCCACTTTCACCGCTTCCACTCAAAATAGTATTGGAAGTCCTAGACACAGTGATCACACAAGAAAAAAAATAAAAGGCATCCAAATTGGAAAGGAAGAAGTAAAAACTGTCATCAATAATAGTGTACATAGAAAACCCTATAGGCTCCACCAAAAAACTACTTTACCTAACAACTGAATTAGGCAAAGCAGTGGGATGTAAAGTCAATATTCATAAATAAAAGTCATTTTTTACACCAAAAACAAAATATCAGAAACAGAAATCAGGATAAAAATCCCATTTGCTATAGCAACAAGAAAAATAAAGTACCTAGGAATAAACCTAACCAAGGAGGTAAAGGCCTGTACTCAGAAAACTACACAACACTAAAGAAAGAAATTAAAGAAGACACAAACAAAGGTAAGCATGTACCATTTTCATGGATTGGAAGAATTGACATCATCAAAATGTCCATACTACCCAAAGCAATTTATAGATTCAATGCAATTCCTATGAAAGTGCCAATTACATATTTCACAGATATAGAACAATCATTTCAAAAATTTATGTGGAACCATAAATGACCCTGAATAGCCACCTCAATTTTGACAAAGAAGAACAGAGTACGAGGGATCACAATACTTGACATCAAACTATATTACAAGTCTATAGTAATCAAAACAGTCTGGTACTGGCATAAGAACAGACTCATAGATCAATGAGACAGAATAGAGAGCCCAGAAATAAACCCAAGTCTCTATGGTTAATTAATATTCAACAAAGAATAAAATGGAGTAAAAATAGCCTGTTCAACAATTGGTGTTGGGAGATCAGGACAGCTACATGCAAAAAAGAAAGAAAGAAAGAGGAAAGAAAGAAAGAAAGAAAGAAAGAAAGAAAGAAAGAAAGAAAGAAAGAAAGAAAGAAAGAAAGAAAGAAAGAAAGAAAGAAAGAAAGAAGGAAGGAAAGAAAGAAATTCAACCATCAACTTAATTACACCATACACAAAAATAAACTCAAGATGGATAAAAGACTTAAATATAAGTCATGACACCATAAAATTCCTAGAGGAGAACATAGGCAAAAAATTCTCAGATATTCTCCACAGCAATATTTTGAGGAACATGTCCCTTAGAGCAAGGACATAATGGAAAGAATAAATGAATGGGACTTAATAAAAAAAAAAAACCTTCTGCATAGCTAAAGAAAACATCAGAAAAATGAGCTTATGGGAAAATATATTTGCCAATGATAACTTAGACAAGGGTTTGATCTCCAAAATATATAAGGAACTCACATGACTCTACTCCAGGAAGAAACACAATCCAATTAAAAAATGGGCAAAGGACCTGAACAGATACTTCTCTAAGGATGTACAGAGGGTCCAGATACATATGAAAGGATATTCAGCATCACTAGGCATCAGAGAAATGCAAATTAAAACCATAATGGGATACCACTTCACACCAGTGAAAATGGCCATTATAAACAAAACAACACACAAATGCTGGCAAGGTTGTGGAGAAAAGGGAACCCTAGTACATTATTAGTGGGAATGCAGACTGTTGCAGCCTCTGTGGAAAACAGTATGGAATTTCCTCAGAAAACTAAAAATGGAACTGCCTTTGACCCAGAGAATCCACTGCTAGGATTACACCCTAAGAATCCTGAAACATTAATTCAAAAGAACCTACACACCCCAATATTCATAGCAGCACAATTTGCAAGAGCCAAGTGCTAGAAGCAACCTTGGTGCCTATCAGTAAATGAGTAGATCAAAAAACTATGGTACATTTACACAATGGAATACTATGTAGCAGAAAGGAAGGAGTTGTCCCCCTTCAGTATAGCATGGATGGAATTTCAAAGCATTATGCTAAGTGAAGTAAGCCAGGCATTGAAAGACAAATACCATATGGTCTCACCTGTAAGTGGAACCTAAACAAAAAAAGAAACAAGCAAGCAAAATATAACCAGAGACATTGACATTAGGAATAAACTGACAGTAACCAGAGCGGAGCAGGGAGGAGATGACAGGAAAAAAGGAGAGAGAATGGACTTCAAACCAGAATCTGAGTTACTGCAATGCCCAGTGGAACCAGGCAAATCAAATTAAACATAGCACGATGAATGTCCAAAACTGTACTACCAAAAAAAAAATTTAAACATAGTTTCTCCAGTGGTTTTTTTTCTTTTTACTTCAAAGCTATTTAACAAAAGGCTTCAGAAAATCTTTGCTACCTATTGGACCCATTTTTAAAATAACAGAAATTTTATCAGATAATTTTGATTCTTTCCAATAACTGAATAATCCCTACCTTGTAGTTGCTTGTACCAGAGGACACTGACATGTAAACTGTATTTACTATGCCTGGGGAAAGTAATACAGTTACGGTAAAGGACTACATGGGAGGACAGAGGATTGACACAATGCATGTACATCCACATACTCACAATATTTTAGTCTTGAAATTATCATCCAGTAGGTTTTAAACAAAGTGGAAGCTGAGCCTTCATCTATTTTTTTACTAAACTGACTTCCATTCAACACAATTAGAGGTTACAAGAGGAAACCAAGGTTAACAATAATATTCACAATTAGCATGTCCAGGTTACTTGCCAAGAATTACCATTAAACCTAGCTCTCAGTTATAGTCCAGAGAGGTCTTTTTTTTCCCCATTTAAGTCATATATATTTATTTCACATATTTTGGGAAAAATCAATCAATCAATCATACACAGTAAAATGGCCTCCTGATTACCTGCAGATTTTGGGGGGTTACGTGGGCTCTCTAAAATAGCACCTCATTAATTCAGCCAGGTTAGGAAATAAGAGAAAAGATCAAACTATAGGACACAAGAAGAGAATATAGTTTGTATTTTCATAGTAAAACCAGTTGCTATTATTTGAACCTCTGTAGCACTCATTCATCTAAAATAAGTCATTGCATGGTTACTAACGTGCTAGGCACTGGGCCACGTACCAGGTATTCAGTGGTAGGTAAACCTGATGAGGTCTAGCCCTGTGGAGCTTACCGCTGAGTGCAGGAACTAGTCTGGTAATTATAAGTTTATTTACATAGGATCACATAATACTGTGAAAGGTCAATGATGGCAGGTCCAGGGGAGGCTTCTCTGGGCAAGTGGTATTTGAACTGAGTTCTGAAGGATAATTAGGTGTTAACTAGAAGACCTCTGCCTATAATCATGCACAAAACCTCCACCCATCACTATCTCCTTCTCTAACATCCAGAGCTGGGAATGTTACTGATACTCTGGACTAGACTGTATCTGTTAGGCTTGGCCATCCCTCCACTACTGCTCCAGAAGAGCACCCTTCACATTGAGTTCTTCTCAGTCCAAGAAGTGAATGATTATGACCTACCCATTTCTTATTCCTCTGCTGCTACTTCCTGGGATCCTAGATGAACACAGAGGCTTAGGTCATGGGCTGAACCATCTGACACACACTCACTGTAGACCCTAGAAGTAATAGAGGCCCCAAGGGTGCTGTCAAGATGTGGTTACACTGCTGCCCCACCCAAACTATCTATGGAAAACCTCAATTCTAGGGCACATGGTGTTTTGTTTTCCCAGCATTCCTTCCTTTAAGAAAAATCCTTTCCCCTCTTCCACAATAAGCCTGACTCTGACCTGAGGGCTCAGTGGAGTCTGCCCCATTCCCAACCCCAAGATCAGGTACACACCCAGACCTGGTTACAGTACTCCAGCCCCAGGCTACAACCACACCTCTGGGATAGGCCTCATGGTTCACAGGGAGACTTTCAGAAGCTACTTGGGGACTTTTGCTGTGCTGCAGGGGCAAACATACATATCCTAGCATCTTAGGCTGTTAGGTCCATATAAACCTGGAGCTATCTTGCTGCCATGTGGTAAAAAGCATGCACCCAACACAGAAGGAAGGTCAGAGACAGAGAAAGAGGTTCCTGACATCACCTGAATACCAATCTAGATCCAGCCCCGCCTGACTTTCAGTTACATGAACTAAGTTCCTTTTCTGTTTAAGCTAGCCTGTTTCTGTCACTTTCAGCCAAAGTGGCATGAATTGTATACCATTCCCATTGTCACTTATATTCAGTTATCATAAATTAGCTGTCTCGAACCAACATGGGGAAAGGATTCAGTGAAAGTCAGGCAGTGAAAGGATTTCTAACTCACCACTAACTAGGACACAGGAGGTTTGAAACAGCTGAGCACAGATTTCATAAATAAGAAGACAAGGTCATGATTTTACTTTTGAACTTGATGTTGTACTAGGTACACCCAAGCACGATGCTGCTCTCACCACCTTTGGATATTCACTGATTGAAACCACATGACAGACCAGATGGGAGAAGTGGGTAAGGAATGCCAAAGAAGTAATAGAAACCCAAGTCTCACTTTGAAGCCACCTAAATTATACTCTTTTCAAACACAGAGTTCTGATCAAGACCTTTGAAGGGGGGAAAATCCCCCACAGAGCCATGGCCATGAGTTGCTAGTCATGGAATTACTACAATGTGTGGTCAGAAGTCTGGTGTTTTATGAAAAGAGTGGTGTCTGCTTGGCCAAGGCACCTCTGCACATTTTATCCAAGTGTCTAGTGATCAGCAGGAGCCCATTATCCTTTGGCATTCTCCAGTTATAACAGATTCCAGTTTCAAAAATATCAAGAAATTGGCATCCAGCCACCAGAAGTTCTCTCTGGGAGACTATCTATCTCCAAGACAGAATAGTGTTTTTCCCTTTTTTTTTATGGTAAGTGGGGGTATGGGGAGCAGCTGTGGTATCTGCAGAGGCAAAGCTTCATGTGAGCACACAGACTATGCTGCAAAGAGAAAGCTTTATGTTAGAAGTTCAAGGGGAGGTGGGGAAATAAGCATTTAAATGGATAAGGCACTTTGATAACCACCATATTGTGGCCTAGGCCCAGTGCTTGCAGACTTACCTTGTTACTACCAAAGCCACAACCACTTCAAGGGCTTTGTATTCTCCAAAGCAAAGGTCATTCTCTATTACTACATGGTTGAATCACTTGATACTGTTCAAAATTTCTTTCGTTCTTGTTGTTTCCTTAAGATTTCCTCTTTCTCCTAAGATGTTTTAATTTGGAGGGATGCCCATGACTCACTCTGCTTGGACAGGAGGAATCTCCTGGCCAGTTGGTTGTTTAAGCTTTCAGAATGTCAATTGCAACCCTAAGAACAGGTTCGTTTGTTTGTTTTTTTAATTTTTAACATTTAATACTGTTCAGATCAGTGTATCTGGTTTGTAAAAATATGGAACTCTTCACAAATTTGCATGTCATCCTTGTACAGGGCCATGCCAGTCTTCTCTATATTGTTCCAGTTTTAGTATATGCGCTGCCAAAGTGAGCACTTAACTACAGTTGCTGAATGAATCTCTGGTAGAAAAATAATTCCTAAGCCCTGCTTATAATTTCATTCATTCAATAAATATTTACTGCATGTTTTTTTGTTTGAGGTATTTACAATATAGAGTAAATGTCAACAATATCCTTATATTCTATCAATAGTAGAAGCAAAGAGAGAATAAATATATTTAATTATATCTTATATAATAACAATTGCAACTCTGCTCATAGACAGATTTTTGTACAATTTTCTCTCACAATGCTGTACATTCAAAAAGAGAAAAAATATCTATCTGCAGGTTCTAATATTCTAAAATATTACTGTCTGGTGTCTTTTCCCTCTTGTCTTAGCTCACATCTGCTAAACCATTTGCAAATTCAGCTCTGTGAGGCAAATATTATTCATCCTCTCATCTCCAATACTATTTCATTTAGGACCTTCCACATCACAAACTAAAACAAAGTCTGGCTCCTTTCCACTCCCCTTTTCCACTATCAATAAAACTTCAAAAGGTATACAATTAATAAAGCTGTTCCTGATGAAGCCAGTGAAATGTATCATTTGTATAAAATAGACAATCTTGTCAATGAAATTGCTGCCCAAATTGGTATGAGCACTCCCATGGAGGTGAAAAGGAGTCCAAGATGGAAAATGACCAGAGGAATAGAAATGTGGTTTCATGGCTCTACAGGCTCTCTGAATTATAGTTGGGAAACTTGAATCCTCAAGAGTTTTTGTACCTCAAGGAAAAAGAGGGAATTTCTCCTTTCTAGGGTCAACCTGATGAATCCCTTGAACAATTATGAAAGTCTAACATGTATTGCAAGCTTCCTATGTGCCTGGCCCTGTTTGACATTTTTCTGTCATTTCTACTAATTTTCACAATACCCCTGAAGTAGACACTATGGCTTAGCCAGGGTAATTCAACTATCCAAAGGTCCACAGCTAATAAGTCTGGAGCTGAGCTTTTTACCTGGATCTGAACTAAAATCTCTCTGAGAGAAAATGAGATTGAAAATGTAAATTTATCAGAAGAAAAAAATCACTCATTAAGAAGAAAGTCATATGCTCTCTGTGAAAATTAATTCAGTAACTCTCCTGGAAAGGCAATGAATGGGCTGTCACAAAAACACTGAAAGCTTGGTACGATCACATTGCTGGCACAGAAATATAAGAATCTAACTCCCTATATACCTGTTTCTCTTCACCAGAGTTTGGGGACTACTGTTAATGTTTCCACCATAAAGAGTAAATGGAAAAAAGTACCAGTATAATATTTCTCTCCCTGCCCCCAAGCTCCTAAGGTTATCTCCTCCTTTGGACATAATCTTGTCCTCAGGTGGTCCCTTTGTAATAAAATGTTAGGACCCTATTTATAGAAGAGAAATGAGTTATGGAGGAGAAACATCAGTGATACTTTTGTGTTGAAATACAGAATCTGTATTATTGTCGCCTTTTGAACTCGTGGGTAGAATTCCCTCCACAAAACTTCACATCACATTTAGCACTGATTTAGCCCTCAGTCATCATCTTTTGGGCCAAACGTTTTTAACAATTTGAAATGCCACAAGTGTTCATTATAGCCAGCAAATGGGCTTATTATATAAGATTCTTGTTAAAGACTGATTATTCTAGCAATCTCAACAAATGTAAATGCTTATATGGACACAGTTCTTTGGCTGTAATATTTTGTATACTTTTTAAAGTACATTTCATTGATTATACTATTAGGGTTGTCCCAATTTTTGCCCCTTTGCTCTCCTCCATTCAGTACCCTACTCCCTCCAGCAATCCCCACCTTAGCTCATGTCCATGGGTCATGCATGTAAGTTCTTTGGCTTCTCCATTTTCCATACTATTCTTAGTATCCTCTGTCTATTTTGTACCTACTAATTATGCTTCTTAATCCCTGTACCTTTCTCCTCATTCTCCCCCTTCCCCCTACCAGCTAATAACCCTTCATGTGATCTCCATTTCTCTGGTTCTGTTCCCATTCTAGTTGTTTGCTTAGTTTGTTTTTGTTTTTTTAGTTGTCGATAGTTGTGAGTTTCCTATCATTTTAATGTTCATAGTTTTTATTTCCTTCTTTTTCTTAATAAGTCCCTTTAATATTTCATATAATATGGGCTTGACGATGATTAACTCCTTAAGCTTTACCTTGTATAGGAAGCACTTTATCTCTCCTTCCATTCCAAATGATAGCTTTGCTGGATAGAGTAATCTAGGTTGTAAGTCCTTGCTTTTCATGACTTTGAATAGTTATTCACAGTCTCTTTCAGCCTGCAAAGTTTCCTTTGAGAAATCAATTGATATTCATATGGGAACTCCTTTGTAAGTAACTCTGCTGCTGTTCTCTTGCTGCTTTTGAAACCAGAAAAGCCAGTGTTTGTGGCTACCTGTCACCTACCAGTCTCAATAAGCAGAGACAGGGGTTGAATCTTTATGGGCCCTTTATTCAGACAACTGGCCATCTGAGAAGACAGTGGGTTTGTACCCTAACAGACCATCTTACATTTCCTTTCAAGCCAGCCTTTTTATAACAGAGAACAAAATGTGGTGAAGGGTTTTGAAATTTAGGGAAAATTTGACTTTAAAACTGCAGCATTCTCACCCTGGGCAGTTAGCTGTCCCCAGGGGTGGTGGTCATCTGTGTCTCCCTGGAACAAAATGGCTTGGATGTCTCCAGCTGTGCCCCAGGAGGTTGGCTGTCTTTCCCAGGAGTGGTGAGCTGTACCTGCAGTTCCTGAATATAGCTTTAACATATGCATTACCTACTAGGCTTATTAACTATTTATCTTAACCCAAATTTTCCAACACCTGAGTCCCCTATCACTTTTAAGATTCTCTCTCCTTAACCTTGGGCATTCTAGTTATGATGTGTCTTGGAGTGGACCTCTTTGCATCCATCTTGTTTGGGACCTTCTGTGCTTCCTGGACTTGCATGTCTATTCCTTTACCAAATTAGGAAAGTTCTCTTCGTTATTTTTTTCAAATAATTTTTAATTTCTTGCTCTTTCTGTTCTCCTTCTGGCATCCCAATGATTCAGGTGTTGGCACTTCTGGAGATGTCCCAGAATCTTCTTATACTCTCCTCATTTTTAAAAATTGTTGTTCTTCTTTCTATACTAGTTGAATATTTATTTCTTCCTTATGTTCCAAATTGCGAATTTGAACCCTGGCTTCCTTCCCTTCACTGTAGGTTCCCTGTGAATTTTTCTTTATTTCACTTACTGTAGGTATAGGAGAAATGTGTCAGTCAGGCTCCCTCACCAGGCCCAATAAGCCGTATATCTATAACCTTGAGAATGGGCCCACATGCATGGAATCACGCTTTGTTATATAATATCTTGGCACCCTGTTGGCTTTCTGTGCACTTAGTATATAAAGGAGTTGGGACTCCCTGCCTGGTGCATCATCCGCTTGCAGCGGCATGGATTGCCCCACTCTTGAATAAAGTCATGTCAAACACCCCCATGGCTCTGCCAATTTTCTTCCCTCTGCCAGAAACCCATGTGAACCTGGCTGGCCTTGAACGGTCACAACCCAGTTGGTGCCTTGGGCAGGATTTGTTGCAGTATGGAGCCCTCTGCTCCCCTTGGAGGGATGTCTGGAAGGGTGCTGCTAGTCACTGGGACGTGGTATCTGGTGGCAAGGGTCCTGGCAGTGTGGACTCCCCACAGAATTGTCCAGATGTTAGTGGCACATCTGACATGGTAAAGTCCCTGCAGGTGGGAAGGGAGACCCTAGAGAAGCTGAGTGCCCAGGTGGCTGTGGGGGTGATGGGCTGGGTGTATTCCATCAGCTTTGTGAGCTGAGGCAGGGACTGCACTTCTCAGGGCGGCAAGTTCATAGAGCTCCAAGAGGGAATGGAAGCCTTGGAGGCTGAGGGAGAGGAGACTGTGCTTGGCGATGTGGTGAAGTTACCTGAACTCCTATGCCCAGCCGAGGCTTCAGTGGCCAGAATCTGCGCTCTGGAGGAAGACTTCCGAACAGCACAACCGTGGCGATCCCCTCCCCAATAGTAGTGAACAATTCGGAGGAAAAGGAGGGGAATTGCCGCTTTTGTATCTCCTCCCCCTCCCCCACCCTACACAGACTTGGAACCAAGATGTGCGAGAGTGACTGGGCCACAGGACTGCGCCTGGGGTTGGTGCTCTAGCAGCAGTGGCACTGGCACCCAGAAAGCTCTGCTTTTGGTGTGCTGTTGTGGGAAGGCGGTGAGGAAAAGCAGCTGCAGGCAAGAAGGGTGGTAGCTTGAGCTCTCTCTGTCTCGCTGTTAAGAGCGACCTCTTGTGTTTGCGAGCTGAACAATGTTTCCTGAGGCCCTAGAAGAAGGCAATAAAGAAAACCTGGGGATGTGACCTGGGAGGGTGCGAGGGGTGGACGGGTGGCGTCTTGGGCGTCTGGAAGACCATATGGCTGTCCCAACCTCCGGAAAAGAGGGAGGAAATATCCTTTGGAAATTTGAATAGGGAGAGGGCCAAAGAACCAGTCTACAGGGGACAGGTGGGGACTGGGAAAGGTGAAGGCCTTGCTGCTTCCCTGGGTATTGGGCGACTGCCCCACCCTCGTGAGTGTACAGTGTATGTGTCCTCTGTTCCTGAGTATATCCTGGGCATTGATGTGCTCCAAAAAGTGTGGCTGCAAACCACTGTGAAACAGCTCCAACAATTGTTGGGCCTGCTGGAGTACTGGAGAGTGTGCCCCACCTAACTCAAGTTGTTCCTCCCTTGTATGTTTTGGTAAAAAACGGAGTGAGCTGGGACTGGACCCAGACCTTGGAACAAGTGTTCTAATGAGCAAAGTGCACCATTAAATATGCTCAGGCCTTGCATGCTCTGGATCCTGCTAGACCCTGTGAGCTACATGTGCATGGACACAAAAAGGCTTTGTGTGGAGTTTTTTGGCAGCTATTGGAACAACTACATCAACCCCTGGGTTCTGGTCCCAGCTATGGTGGGGAGCAGAGGTAAGGTACTCCCCGACTGAAAAGCAACTGGTGGTGGTATATGCTGCCCTGCTGGCCACGGAGGCTGTAACAGGAACTGCCCCTGTGACAGTAAGGACCATGTATCCCATTGAAGGGTGGGTCTGGGACTGGATGGCCAAGCCTCATATTGGGGTGGCTCAGATGTCCACGTTGGCTAAGTGGGGGGCTTATCTGCAACAAAGGAGTACTCTGTCCACTAGTCCCCTATGGGCCATATTGCAGGAGGTGCTACGCCCTGTCACCTATGTAGGTAAAAAATCTACTGCCCCTGCCACTATAGACAAATGGAAGCTAGCCCCCTTCCATGGAGGGCAGGCACCTATTCCTTCAGATGCATGGTACACTGATGGGTCCAGCAGGGATCAGACCTGCCAGGTGGACTGCTGTAGCAATGCAACCAGAAACAGGCACTATATGGTTTCGACACTGGCATAGGTCAGAGTGACTAATGGGCAGAACTTCATGCCATGTGACTCGTGGCTGCCAGTGAAGCACTGCTCTTGACTATTTGCACAGAGAGTTGGGCAGTGTACCAGGGGCTGACATTGTGGATCTCTACGTGGCAGGCAAATACATGGATGGTTATGCATAGGCCATTGTGGGGCAGGCCTTGTGCAAGACCTTTGGGAATTAGGCCACCAGAAACAAATCGCTGTACATCATGTCACCGGACATGCACCCCTTGGCTCCCCTGGGAATGAGGAGGCTGACATGCCAGCCAAAGTGTACTGGCTGGAAACGGCAAAGAGAAGTAGTCCAGTGGCTATACCATCGCCTCCACTATAAAAACTTGAGGGTTTACCTGTCACCTTAGCAGAAGTGCAGGAAGCTTGTGAGACCTGTATTGTTTGCTCATGAGAGCATCCCCAGAGGCCTCTGGTAACTACTGGGCAGGTGGTGCAGGAATACATCTCACTGACCTGATAGCGGTTGGCGTAGTCAGGCCTCTGCCGAGTTCAGAGGTGTATAGGTATGCAATCACATGTGTGGACAGAGCTACTGGACTTTTAGCTACTACCCTGCATAGCTCCTGGATCAGAAAGTGGTAATCGCTGTGCTGGAGTGTTTTTGTGCAAGGGTCACAAGGGTCACAAGGGTGACCCTTGTTTATGTGCTGCTTGGGGAGGATGCATTTTACTGGAGTCCTGGTTCAACAATGGGCCTGAGACCTGCAGGTTGACTGGAAGTTCCATGTGGCGTATCACCCTCAAGCTGCCAGATTAAATGAACAGTACAACGGTCTCATAAAGCAGGGCCTGTGAGCTGTAGCTGCCATCCCTATGCTGGAGGGGCTGGACAAAATGTTTATGGATGGTTCTCCAGACTCTAAATAAGAGGAGTCAAGTTGAAGGGGGGGCAGCCCTGGTGGAAGCATTACTCCACCACACTGCAGCTCCAATTCAGCTGCAGGTACGGACTAAGGATGCTTTGCTAAAACCAGGCATGGAAAAACAGGGGAATACTCTTTTGCCCACTCTGGAGGGCCTGGAGTGAGGGAAAACAGCCACTTGGATGTGACCTTGGGAAATAAAATCCTCCCACATGTGTTGGGTGGTTCTTGTTGCCCCTGGGGCCAAGGGTAGAGAGAAACTTATGAATAGTGCCCTGGGTGATTGGGGCTCAGCCCCCAATATTAAAGGTGACATATCCAAGGCCAGCAGACCATGAAATGCTTCTTTTTAAAAAAAAAAAAAAGATTTTATTTATTTATTTATTTTTAGGGAAGGAAGGGAGGGGGAGAGAGAGGGAGAGAGAGCGAGAGAGAGAGAGAGAGAGAGAGAGAGAGAGAGACGAGAGGAGAGAGGAGAAACATCAATGTGCGGTTGCTGGGGGTTATGGCCTGCAACCCAGGAATGTACCCTAGCTGGGAATCGAACCTGGGACACTTTGGTTCCCAGCCCGCGCTCAATCCACTGAGCTACACCAGCCAGGGCAAAGTGCTTCTTCATGGTACCTTGTGATTTCCATGTGGCCCATTATGAGTTCTCCACTCTTGTTGCAAGTAGATGCTATAGGTGTGAAAGGTATGGTATTTGCACCCAGGGAGGTCCACTTTGCCAGCTGCTATCTTATCAGCTGACCAAAAACTTGCTTGTATATTGCCTGAGTGTTGTACTTTGCCATTGTTGGTGGCTATAACTGCTCTGTCTTTCTGTCTTTAGGGTGCAAAGTAACACCTTAGTGGACTGGGTTCATACCTACGTCTCAGTGGCTGACCAGTCAGCATGCTGGGTCTGCACTGAACTCCCCCTGAGCACGTCTGCTGTCCTCCAGTGGTGCATCTCTCCCGCTTCTGTCTCAAATTGGACTTGGTTACAAAACAAGTGGAACAGTGCACATCCCTTGTAGAATGCAACCTGGACTGGAATGCAAGGGACCCTCATGGAAGACACCCTCACTGACATCTATGCTGGGACAAAGCAGCAGTATGACTACTCTGGACATTAGGCAGCTACTCCATGAGATGACTCATGGTGGCTCATGGCTGAAACCATGGAGATATCCAGACCAGCTCCCCTTCGCATTGAGAACCTTGAAGGACAAGCCCAGGTGGGCTGAACTCTGACAGGTCTGTGTCAGATTCAGACTTTAAAGCATTTCTGGGGGGTGTGGAATGATGCATGGGCTGCAACTCCCACCGGGTCCCTCTGAGTGTATTGGCTCACATGAGTGCCCTTACCTGCCCTGAAACTGGACTGGCTGTTGTACCTGGGGATGGCCCTTTGCCTGCCCTTTGAGTTCAGAAAATTCTGGCAATCCAGCCATCCAGTTGGGAAGTGGTTAAAGAGTGACACCAGATAAAGCATACTTCCTGGTGGTATTACACATTAGCTATTTTTTCTCCTCAATCTGTGTCTATAGTCACTGAGACTGAGCTAACTGTTTTGGCTTTGCACACTGCTCATGCACTGAATGCAACACATGATTCTTTAAGGTTCTTAAATGAGGAAGTGTATCAATTAAGAAAAGTAGCCTTACAAAATCGTATGGCCCAAGATGTGCTTACTGCATCACAGGGTAAGGTATGTGCCCTAGTTGGGGCTGAATGCTGTGTGTACATTCCAGATGTCTGTCACAATGTTACCTAAGCTCTACTGGCATTAGCTTCTGAGACCTGCGCTATCTAACACCTGACAGGTTAAGGGATTATGGGCATCCCTAACTACTGAGTGGTGGTGGGTCCTTGCTGTCTTCAGTGACAGCACTTGTGTTCTGGTTGTGTGCTATTGCAGTTTGTACTGCTGTTGCAGCAGTTGAGTGCAGGGCTCTGCCGTCCTTTCAAGGGACCCTCATGGAAGACACCCTCACATAGACTGTATGGTGAGGAACCCTGAAGGGGTGGATTGCAGGGGAAATGGAGTCAGTCAGGCTCCCTCACCAGGCCTGACAAGCAGCACTCACATACCTTGAGAATGGGCCCATATGCACAGAATCAAGCTTTGTTATATAATATCTTGGCATCCTGCCAGCTTTGTGTGCACTTAGTATATAAAGGAGTTGGGACTACCTGCTGGCACAAAACACGGGTTGCAGCATGCATGGATCACCCCACCCATGAATAAAGGCATGTCAGGCACCTCCACGGCTCCACGGAATTTTCTTCCTCTGCCCAAATTCCATGTGAACCTGTCCGGCCTTGAATGGTAGCAACATAGTAGCCTTCATTTCTTGCCTTATGCTTTTGCCATACTCAGTGAGTTCTCTGAGCATTCTTCTCACCAGTGTTTTGAACTCTGCATCTGATGGATTGGCTGTCTCCATTTCGTTTGGTTCTATTTCTGGGGTTTTGTTCTGTTCTTTCATTTGAGCCATATTTCTTTGTCTCCTCAATTTAGCAGCCTCCCTGTGTTTGTTTCTGTGCATTAGGTAGAGCTGCCTTGACTCCTTGTGTTGGTGTACTTGTTAAGTGTCTGGGGCAGAGTCTTAGGTATTTTCCAGGGCAGGGCAACCCACTTCACCACTTGTGGTGTATGTATGGCAGGGGAGTCAGAGAGGGGACAGTGCTGCTGTGTGGCTTCTGGAGGTTTGCCCAGAATTTGCCTCATTTTCAGTCACTTCACCCACTCCCCATATGCGATGGGCACCCTTCGAGCTGTTGCCCTGGTGGTTTCCCAGAGTGGGTGGGTTTGCATGTGTTCCAGGACTGTGCAGGCCCTTTAAATGGACTCTCATGAGAGACCAGCAGTTTCTTCTGCCACCCTAACCTCTACTGTTTTTTATAGCCAGAAGTTATAAGGCTTTATTTCTTTGGATCTGAAACTCTGGACTGCATGGTCTGGCCTGGGGCTAGACTTGCTGCCTCCCAAGGTATCCCTCCCAATTTTTATCCTGCACACATGAATGTAGGACCATATGTTCCACCAGTTGCCACCACCACTACCACCTCATCACTGCCACTTCTCTGGTGCCATACTGCTACCACTCTGCCCTGGCTCCCCATCTCCACCCCTCCTACCCATCTGGATGGACATGGCTTCTTTAAATCCTTGGTTGTTGGTCTTCCATATAGTTTGAATTTCTGGCAGTTTGGGTGTTTTTTCTTTTGAGATTAGTTGTTATCCTTCTTATGGTTGTGCAAGGAGATGAAGCATGTCTACCTGTGCCTCCATCTTGACCAGAAGTTGTATACTTTTGCAATTCTATCTTCTGCAGTACATGATGATGGGGAGGGTAAAAGTCAGGTTCTGAACACATGCAAAGTTCTAACTGGTAACTATTTCTAGATCTTTCAGCTCTTTGTTTCCATGGCCTCCAGTGGTCAAAAATATGTAAAAACATTAATAAACAAATTCACAATAAGCATTTCAGCAAAATCTACAAGATGATATAGAATTGTTACTTAGAAAGAACAAACCCACCAGCACCAAATATAATACATAAGACTAGCTCATTTCTAGTCTAGGTAACCTACTCTTTAACACTAAATAAAACCTCCAAATTAATCCTGATATGAACCAGGAGTCATTAAACAAGCAGAAGAGATGCTTGCCTGAGAATTGCCAAGCTCTTACTGTAGTAAATCTCTATGGAAAATACTTATCTTCAATGATTAATGATTCACTACATATAATTAAACACCAAGAATATTTTCATTACTTAAATAGCCTTAAGGTTATATTTTGTCAATTATTCACCCTTAAACAATTTATTTTGTATATGCTTCTTTACTGGAATTCAATACAGTATTGCTTACTATGTCATTAGGAGAAAAGTCACTTTCTAAACTTTTGTTGCAAATACAATTTTGAAAGTATCTATTGTGAGGGTTTCAGACAAAAGACAAGCAAAAGGAAAGCTGCATGCATAAATTTTAAAAACACACTTGTATTTATAGCAGATTGAGTGTAGGAGAATGTTTTTAAGTAATGGATTTTATTTATGTTTCCTGAAAAGTATCCACATGTGATGCTGTAACCCAACAAATAAATATTTTAACCCCTGGGAAAAGTGTAGAAGCAGGAATTTGGCCAGGACTGCAAGGCAGTGCTGCCACATGGGGTCAGTGCAGTGCCCTACATCCATAACAAGCAGCTTAGCAAGTAGCTGGCAGTCCTCTTGCTCTGTGTACTTATTTCTACCCTGGACTTAGCTCATTGTACAGGACTTTCCAGCTGCCCCACCCATGAATGCCAGGTAAGCCCCCAGGGCATCTTGGCATATGACTTTGCATATCCATTCCCAGCTAGGTGCTAACACCTAGCAGGTACTCTATAAATGAGTGCTGACAAAAAAAAAAAAAAAGGCAAGCATGCTTTGTTGGCCAAATAGGAGGGGTAGCTCCTTTTCTATAGTGTACTACAATTCCATTGTCACTGTTTCTTTCTTTTGTGAAAAGTATACATTTTGTTTTTTATTTTTTTTTAGTTATTTTAAATATATTTTTAACATGCAATTTTTATTTTTTTTAGTTATTTTTAATATATTTTATTGATTATGCTATTGCATTTGTCCCATTTTTTCTCCCCTTTATTCCCCTGTGCCCTGTACCCTCCCCTTCCCACCATCATTCCCCCACATTAGTTCATGTTTGTGGGTCACACATATAAGTTCTTTTGGCTTCTCCATTTCCTGTACTATTCTTAACCTCCCTCTGTCTATTTTGTACCTACCATTTATGCTTCTTATTCCCTGTACCTTTCCCCCTATTCTCCCCTTCCCATTCCCTGTTGATATTCCTCCATGTAATCTCCATTTCTGTGAGTCTGTCCTTGTTCTAGTTGTTTGTTTAGTTTCCTTTTGGTTTTGGTTTTGTTATTTTTAGGTTCAGTTGTTGATAGTTGTGAGTTTGTTGCCATTTTACTGTTTGTATTTTTGATCTTCCTATTTTTCTTACATAAGTCCCTTTAACATTTCATATAATAAGGGCTTGGTGATGATGAAATCCTTTAACTTGACCTTATCTGGGAAGCACTTTAGCTGCCCTTCCATTCTAAATGATACTTTTGCTGCATAGAGTAATCTTGGGTGTAGGTCCTTGACTTTCATGACTTCAAATACTTCTTCCCGGCCCCTTTTTGCCTGCAAGGTTTCTTTTGAGAAATCAGCTGATAGACTTCTGGGGACTCCTTTTGTTGGTAAATCTCTCCTTTTCTCTTGCTGCTTTTAAGATTCTCTCCTTATCTTTAATCTTGGGTAATGTAATTATGATGTACTTTGGTGTGTTCTTCCTTGGGTCCAACTTTTTTGGGACTCTGAGCTTCGTGGGCTTCCTGGAAGTCTATTTCCTTTGCCATATTAAGGAAGTTCTCCTTCATTACATTTTTGAATAAGTTTTCAATTTCTTGCTCTTCCTCTCTCCTTCTGGCACCCCTATGATTCAGAGGTTGGAACATTTAAAGTTGTCCCAGAGGTTCCTAAGCCTCTCTTCATTGTTTCAAATTCTTGTTTCTTCATTCTGTTACCGTTGGATGTTTATTTCTTCCTTTTGTTCCAAACCATTGATTTGAGTCCTGGGTTCCTTTCCTTCACTGGGGGGGGTGGTTCCCTGTATATGGCGGAACTCCACCCACAGGGCACCCTGCCCTGCCACCATGGATGAGAATAAGTCTACCAAGACATGATCTGCTTAGGGAGGAAAGGTGGCTGATCTCTCAAAGAAGAGCCAGGAGCCTGTTCTTCAATGGGCTTTTATTGAGTTCAATTTGCACAGGAATACAGGTAAAGTTCATCACTTATTGTCAGGCAGTAATGATCAAACAATAGATAACACTCAAAGAACTATGAGGGCTTATTCTGGAGGGTCAGATAGCTAAAGGGCCATAAAACTTTGGAAAAACAAACTCAATCTATACTTGGACTGTTATCATTTAAATTGAGGGTATTAGCAAAGCAGGTTTCACAGGATTTTATGCATTATTTCTTAGGCCTGATCACCCCCAGGGAACTGCATAGGGCCACACCCACCTCTGGCATTGTTTCAGGCTTAAGTCAGGCAGGGGAAGGCAGCCAAGAGGTTAGGAGACTTCTTGCAGACAGAATGAGGACTCAGGCTATGTCAAAGCCGAGGGGCTAGGGTCCATACCCCCTTTTTCTATAGCCTTCCCAAGTCCTTCCCTGAGGACCTCTTTGCAATTGTGCCTGTCTCAGGTCATCTCTCCTTTGAGGAATCTTACTCATCATTGGCTAAACAGTCATCTGCCTGGAGCCAAGCAGGGAGAATTAAAGGAGGCAGAGACAGCGCCCCTGCCAAGATGATAAGCTTTGTCTCCTTAGTGGCTTATGGTCCCAAGGTCTCTCTACTCAGCCTTTGCCATGACAGGTGGGGGGATGGGGCGGGGAGGTTACAGTTTCTGAAACCAGGCAGGGCAGTTCCCAATACTTGTACATTCTCCTTTATTTGACTTTTCATAGCCTTCACTTTTTCCTCTGTTTTGCAACCATACTCAACCATTCCTATGAGCATCCTGATTACCAGTGTTTCAAATTCTGCATCTGATAGGTTGGCTATCTCTTCATCACTTAGCTGTATTTTTTCTGGAGCTTTAATTTGTTTTTTCATTTGGGCCTTTTTTTTTTTTTGTCTTGCCATGCCTGTTATGTAGTAAGGGACAGAGCCCTAGGTATTCGCCAGGGCTAAGCAACCTATGTCACTGCACTGTGGCACTATATGTGGCAGAGGGATCTGAGAGGGAACAATGCCACTTACTCAGCTTTCCATTGACTTTCAGTCACTCCCTCCTCTACCCACAAGCAAATTGGGCCCTCTGGTGCTGATTCCCAGGGAGGTGATTTTTTGTACATTCTAGGACCCTGTGCGTCTTTCCAACAAAGTCTCGTGTGAGGCTGGAAGTTTCTCCTCCTGCCTCAACCCCCATAGGTTTTTTCAGTCAGAGGCTTTGAGGCTTTATTTTCCCTCTCTGGAAGTCTGGGTTGTGCTGTCTGTCTCACTCTCCAGTTGTTCCTCCAGGTTTATCTGCATGCAAATGTGGGACTACCCACTCTGCCAGCCCACTGCCTTGCTGCGAGGCCTCTCCACCCTAGCTGTCCATCTCTGTCCCTCCTACCAGTCTGGATGAATTTTTTTTCTTTAACTCCTTGGTTGTCAGCATTCCATACAATTCAATTTTCTGGCAGTTCTGGTTATATTTGTTTTTTAGTTTGTTGTCCTTCTTTTGGTTGTGTGGGAAGGCAAAGTGTATCTACCTACACCTCCATCTTGTCTGGAAGTCAATTCTGTTGCAATTTTTAAATAGGAGCTACCTGTATAAACAACTAAGGTAATCAGTTTGTAATATTACTACACAAAGAACCTTATTACTTATAATTAGAAGAGTACACATTGATTTTGTTGACCAAGCACTTCAGTTGTGAACCTCCACTAACAAGAAACTTAATTTAACCATTACATTTACAGGCTAGTGAGTAGTATTTCCTTGGGTCAATTAAAAATATAGATCTATTAAATTTAGTAAAATGATTCACACTGTTAGAACAACATACCTGAACTGTATCAAGAATAACAAACCATCTTTCCAAAGTGGCAGGAGGAAGGACAATATCCCTGACCTATACAATCTTCCATGTTGTAATCTAATAAGTTAATCAGTTATTAGAAAACTCACGGATGAGTATGAAATCTATTTCAAATAGACATTTGTGCTAAATTCGTCATGCTGGTAAACCTCAAAGCACTCTCTGATAATCTGACCATAACCTGCTGAGTGTACAGTTGGCCTCTGGACTTCAGACAGACACTTAAGATTAGCATTAGTTATGTGAGGCCACCAGATGCCAGACATCAAAGTATCAAAGAGAAATGATACTTGCATGCCCTGATTAAGTTTATGAGACTAGATTGCCAATGTGTGTGGCTGTCCATGTATCTGTGCTGAAGTCAACAAGAATCAGTCCTTAGACCTTTGTTTCCAAGGAAGTAAATCTTGATATTCTCCACACCAGCTGAACAATAGAATAAGCTAGGGAGCTTTAAAAATACTGACTCCTGGATCTCACCCCCAGAGACTGATCAAATTGGTCCAGAGTGTGGCCTGGGCATCAAGACTTTTTCAAGCTCCAAGAAATTTTAATGTGCAACAAGGTTGAGTACCATTCCTTAAAGGCCGCTGTTCTCAAAGAAAATTTTCAGAAACACAGGTGCACCATTGCTTCCTCCATTGCTCTCACATCAATTAGTAAGTGAGCTTTGATTCCTTCCCACCCCAGAATGTGTTCCTCTCCCCTTTTAGGCACTAGGGTTTGCTTCCACAGCACACCTTAAGGTTTTTCATGTCACTTGAATTTCAAGCAACTTCCCCAGTGCAGGAGGAAAACACTCACTTAGTAAATGGAGAAAGAGTTCCTTCAAATTCTACAGAAAAAAAAAATGCTGTCCAAATAGTCCAAAGTCACTTCCTTCATACACTCACATTATTTCTTAACACACAGTTACCCAGTTGTGAGTCATGTCTCCATAACCAAGTATCAGCAACTTCTATTGGTTCTGATTCCTTACTCTCTCTTGTTACCAGTCTCCTCCCTGCCTTCCATGTTATACTGCTCTAGCTCAGGCCCACCCTAGCATTTCTCATATGAAATCAACTCAGCTGTGAAAACTGCTCTTTCACTGCAATTCACGTAGCCTCCCTTCAAACCACTTTCCACTCTACAAGCAGATCTTTTCAAAGGCAATTCTGATATTATTAGTCCTTGAGTTAGTAATTAATATTCCATTCCTTTTAGGACCAAATCCACACATCTCAAACTCCACTAAACCATTTGCAGTTCCTACAGGCATGTCACCTCATCTCATGCAGCCTGTACCTGCACAAGCTTGGCCAAATTTTCACAATTCATCTGATAGATCATCTCTTTACCATCCAGTGTGAATTACAGGCTCAGCAGTATGCACTCCCACAGCATCCCACACTCATTTGTATTAATAACACCGACCACACAGCACTATGATGTTCACTGTAATTAACTGTGAGTTTATTCAGAATTAGGACTGCATCTTTAGTCCCTTTGTTCTCTGGGCTCAGCACAGGACCTGGTTTATAGTAAGTGTTCAGTTAATGTTTGTTGAATGAATGTCCATCATTTCATGTTTCCATGCTTTACGCATACTGTTCCTCTTTCTTGAGTACCTCCGATCTGCATTCACAAGATTAACACCTTCACTGAAACCTGGCTGAAGCATCTTTTTCTGGGTAAAGTCTCCTGGACTCAGTTTCTGAGGCAGTGTTGATCATGCCTGCATTTGGGCCATATAAGATAATCCTAATAATAGTACCTTCTACTTCATGCTGCAATTTTCTGTCCTCATGTCTGTCTCCCTTACTAGACTATAAGTTCCTTGGTGGTAGCAACCTATTTCATTTATCTCTATTCTGAGCACCTGTTGCATAAGAGGTGGTGAGTAAGCTTTCATTTCCTCCCCTCCAATCCCTGTTTCATACCACTGCCAGAATGTTATAAACAAAATTCAGATTATGTCTTCCCCAGGCTTAAAAATCTTCAATGACTTCCTTTACCTACAGATCTCTTTCCCAAAGTATAGCATCTGTACTTTTGGTAGTACATATGATGATTTTCAGATGGTACACAATATTTCTTTTTGTTAATGGTTAGGTACTTTAATTGTGTTAGAAAAAATGAAACCCACCAAATGAATGATTTCACATATACTTTCGCTTATGACACTTAAGGTTTTTTTAAGTTAGTGATTTAAAATAAATTTTAAAAAATTAAATAAAAAATAGCACAGAAAATATGCATACTTGGGAAATCTTGATACACAGGATTAAGAAAATTGAAATGTGCTCTGACTGGTGTGGCTCAGTGGATTGAACACTAGCCTGTGAACCAAAGGGTCACTGGTTTGACTCCCAGTCAGAGTACATGCCTGGCTTGTGGACCAGATCCCTGGTTGGGGGTACATGTGAGAGGCAACTGGTTGATGTATCTCTCGAACATTGCTGTTTCTCTCCCTCTCTTTCTCCCTCCCTCCCCATCTCTCAAAAAATAAATAAATAAAATCTTTAAAAAAGAAAAAATCAAAATGTAACATAAAGGTCTTTTCATTGGCCCCTGATTACTTTTCTAGCCCCACCTCCCTCTGGCTGTCAACAAGCACAATAAACCTAAATGATAGGTTTCCCCTGTCTTACTCCCTTTGTTGAATTAATTCTCTCATAGCAGCCAGAAGGATGCTATTAAAATGTAAGTTAGCCCTGACCAGGTGGCTCAGTTGGTTGGGCATTGTTCCACAAAGCAAAGGTTTGCTGGTTCTATTCCCAGTCAGATCACATGCCTAGGTTGTGGGTTTGGTCCCCAGTCAGGGCACATATGAGATGTTTCTTGCCCTCTCTTTCTCCCTCCCTTCCCCTTTCTCTAAAATACATACATACATACATTTTTAAATGGTAAATTAAATCAGGTCATTACTCTGCTCAAAGCTCTCCAATCAAAAAGTGTTTTATTTCTAGGAGATGTAAACTAAACTATAAGTGTATATAGACCATAAGGTCTATGATGTGCCACTATATCTGCAACTTAAACTTTTTCTTTTTCTCATTATTTGTCTTGCAACTTAACCTTTAAATGATTCAGAGAATAAAATACACATGAATATACAGACAGCCAACATGGCACAATGTTAACAATTATTGAATCTAAGGAGTAATTATGAATTTTCTGTGTATTTTTCTTCCAACTTTTTTTGTGTTTGAAAATTTTCATAACAAAAAGTTATGAGGAGAGGAAGCAAGTACATACAATGGGCTAAAGAGAGTTTATTCAATAAATGGTACTGAGAAAATTGGACAGATACCTGCAGAAAAATGAAACCAGACCACCTTCTTACACCACACACAAGAATAAATTCAAAATGGATTAAAGGCTTAAATATTAGACCCAAAACCATAAAAATCCTAGAAGAAAACAAAGGCAGCAAAATCTTGAACATTGTTCACAACAATATTTTTTCTAATATATCTCCTAAGGCATGGGAAACAAAAAATAAACAACTGGACTACATCAAATTAAATACCTTTTTCACAGCAAAGGAAACTATCAACAAAATAAAAAGACAACCCACTGAATGGGAAAACATATTTGCCAATACATCTGATAAGGGGTTAGTATCCAAAATTTATAAAAAACTTATAAGAGTCAACACCAAAAACCAAACAATCCAATTAAAAAATGGGCAAAGGCCCTGAATAGACACTTCTCCAAAAAGGACATACAGATGGCCAATAGACATATGAAAAGATGTTCAATGTCACTAATCATCAGAGAAATGCAAATTAAAACCACAATGAGCTAACACCTCACACCTATCAGAATGGCTATCATCAATAAATAAACAAGTGCTGTTGAGGCTGTGGAGAAAGGGCAACCCTTTTGCACTGTTGGTAGGAATTCCAATTGGTGCAGCCACTGTGGAAAGCAGTATGGAGATACCTCAAAAAATTAAAAATAGATCTGCCTCTTGACCCAGTGATCCCACTTCTGGGAATTTATCTGAAGAAACCCAAACACTAATTCAAGAGAATGTAAGTACCCCTATATTCACTGCGGCATTATTTACAATCACCAACACATGGAAGCAGCCCAAGTGTCCATCAATAGATGAGTGGATAAAACAACTATGGGACATTTACACAATGGAATAATACTCAGCCATAAAAAAGAAAAAATTTTACCCTTTGTGACAGCATGGATGAACCTGGAGAACATTATGCTAAGTGAAATAAGCCAGTCAGAGAAAGACAAATACCACAACATTTCACTCGTATGTGTATCCAATGAACAAACTTAGCTAATAAGCAGAATAGAGACAGACTCATAGATGGACAGCAGATAACACGCAATGGAGGGGGTGCAGTTTAGGGGGTATAGGGATCAAGCAAAAAGGTAAAAGGACTCATGGATATGGACAACAGGGTGATGATTGCGGGTGGGGGTGGGGGATGAGTAGAGGAGTATAAGGGGCCTAAATGGCAATGGAAAAATAGAATAAAAAATTTATGAGGAAATATAAGATGGCTTGATGTATAGATAGCAGGATGAAGATATTGACCAATGTGTGCCAAAACCAATATAACAAGATATAAATAGTTGAATCTAGGTGGTAAGTATATAGGCCTTTACTGTACAACTTTTTAAATTTTTTTGTATATTTGAAAATATTCATAATAAAATGGGTGTAGTTGTAAGCAGAACATTAAAAAATAAATCCCTGTCAATGTAGACAATCCAACAGAATCAACAACCAAAAAACTTCCTGGAACTAATAAACAATTATAGTAAGGTTGAAGGATACAAGGTTAATACACAAAAGTCAATTGCTTTCCTAAAAGGAACAAGTAGAACTTGAAATTAAAAACATTTTAATTTACATTACCATAAAATACCATTCATATCAGCACTCCAAATGAAATACTTAGGCATAAATCTAACAAAATATGTACAAAATCTACTATAAAACTCTGGTGAAAGAAATAAAAAATGAACTAAATAAATGGAGAGATGTTCCATGTTCATGGATAGGAAGACTCAATATTGTCACAATTTTAGTTCTTCCTAACTTGATATATAGATTCAGTGAAATCCCAATCAAAACCTGAGCAGGTTATTTTGTGGATATCAACAAACTGATTCTAAAGGGTAGAGGCAAATATCAAAAATAACCAACACACTATTGAAAAAGAACAAAGTCAGTGGACTGACATTACCTAATATCAAGACTTACTACAAAGCCACAGTAATCAAGACAGTGTGGTATTGGCAAACAAATAGACAAATAGATCAATGGAACAGAATGGAGAGGCCAGAAACAGTGTCACATAAATATAGTCAACTGATCTTTAACAAAGGATCAAAGTGAATACAACAGAGAAAAGATAGTCTTTTCAACAAACAGTGTTGGAATGATTGGACAGTTACATGTCAGAAAATGAATCTAGTCTCAGACCTTATACCCTTTACAAAAATTAACTCAGAATGGATCACAGAACTAAATGTTAAACACAAACTATAAAACTCACAGAAGATAACATAGAAGAAAATCAACATAACCTTGGGTATTGCAATGACTTTTCAGATACAACACCAAAGTCACAATTCATGAAAGAAATAATTGGTAAGTTAGACTTCTTTAAAATTAAAAACTTCTGCTCTGCTAAAGACCATCAAGAGAATAAAAAGATAGGCCATGGATCAGGAGAAAATATTTGCAAAAGACATATCTAACAAAGGACCATAATTCAAAATGTAAAAAGGAATCTTAAAACTCAACAATAAGAAAATGAACCACCTAATTTAACTATGGGAAAAGACATAACAGATGCCTGATCAAAGACATACATATAGATGGAATAGGCATATGAAAAGATGTTCCATATCACGTGTCATTGGGCAACTGCAAATTAAAATGAGATACCACTGCATACCTATCAGAATGGCCAAAATCCAGAACACTGAAAACACCAAATGCTGGTGAGTATATGGAGCAACAAGAATTCTCATTTCTTTGCTGGTGGGAATTCAAAATGCTACAGTCAATTACAATGATAGATTGGTAGCTTTATGAAAAATTACAATAATACTTTTCATATGATCTGTTAATTGCACTTTTTGGTGTTTACCTAAAAGAGCTGAAAACTTATGTCCACACAAAAACTTGCACAGGGATGTTTATAGCAGCTTCATTCATAGTTGCCAAAACCACAAAGAAATCAAGATGTCCTTCAGTAGGTGCGTAAATACTGTGGTACATCCAGATAATGGAATATTATTCAAAAAAGAAAGCAGCTATCAAGGCATTAAAAAAGGCATTTCAGTTTCCTTTATGAAAAGACATAAAGGAACCTGAAATGAATATGACTAAGTGAAGGAAACCTATTTAAAAAGGATACATACTGTGTGATTCCAACTATGTGATGTTCTGGAAGAAGCAAAGCTATGGAAACAGTAAAGGATCAGAGGTTGCCAGGGTCTGGGGGAAGGAGGGATAACACAGCCATGCACAGAGGGTGTTTAGGACGGAAAATACTTGTGTGACACTACAATGGGGATACATGTCATTATACATTTGTCCAAACCCACAGAGTATACACCACCTAGAGCGAACTCAGATGTAAACTGTGGACTTTGGTGATGGTGATGTGTCAGTGTGGGCTCATCAGTCATAACAAATGCACTGCTCCTGTGGGGGGATGCTGATAATGGGGGAGGCTGTGCATTTGGAAGGGCAGGGAATATATAGGAGCTCTGTGTACTTGATGCTCAATTTTGCTGTGACCCTAAAACTGCTCTAAAAATAAAATCAAAGAAACAAATAAGCAAATCATCCACTGCCTCACTATTGCTACCTCACCACGAAGCTAAAACAATAACAGCAGGGCTGCAAAGATCTATGAGATCTGGCCTCCCTCTTTTTCACCCTGTTCCAGCCACATTGGCTATCCCTGTCAGACTAGAATGCCAGGCACACTGCATCTCAGTGGTTTTGTACTTGCTGTGCTTTCTGCCAGGAACCTTGATCACCACCCCCTACCTCACCCAGGGAGCTGCTGTGGATTCCTCCCATCTTCCTTCTATCCTTCAAATGTCACCTCCTCAACAGGCCTTCCCCCTCATCTTGTTTAGAAATGCACTCTTGCCAACCCTTCCTATTCTCTTTCTTGTTTTATTTTTCACCAGAGGACTTATCACCATTTAATATACTATGTATTATACTTATTTAATTTCTTATCTGTCTGCCTCTCACTAGAACATAAGCTCTGTGAGGGCCAAGATTTCACTGCTGTTCATGGCCCTGTCACAGAGCCTAGGACGTGGGAGACTCTGAATAAAATCTGTCAAGTGAATAAATGAATAGCTTATTGAGAGTTCTCTCCAGATATTCACCATAATGTTTCCTCTACTGGAATGACATTCTTCCATGATCAGGAGGGACATCCAATTCAGCCTCCAACACTCAGCCCAAGAACCCTCCCTGGCCCTGGGCCTGGGCAGGTCAAAGTAGGATCTCTTTTCTGGATTGCCATGATGTCCTATTATGGTGGGCTTCTGGTGGGTTCTTGTCACAGTGTTTGGCAGTTTGTGGGGTTCCTTATTCATCTCGAACCTCTTATGCCTTTGAACCTGACGAATAACAATAATAGTAGCCCTTCAGAAACATTTGCAGAATAAAATGAGAAATGAATGAGACTTGAATAAAGCCACCAATATGTAGTTTAGTGTGAATTACATAAACATTTATAGTATACATAATTTAAAGAATACCCTTAAAGATACTCTAATTAAAGTTCCTTTGACATTAATACTTTTTACTATAACTTACTCAAGATCTATGTGTTAATGACTACCAATACCCAAAGTCCAAGACAATTGCCTATTAATCAATGTAAAAGACTGAGTTTGCATACAAATTTCTTGTACATTATTTAAAGGTTTCTTTACCTTTTGTTTGGGTTTCCATATTCATACTGGTTTGACCAAGAGAGTATCATCACGGGAGCTAAAGACTGAGCAGGTTTGGTAAACAAAGCATTGATGCCAAAAACCATTGAGAAAAGGAGTGACCTAGAACAGAAAAAGTAGCATGGGTCTATATCATACACAAATGACATGTATGCATGAACATATACATGTATCAAGCACTTTTTTGTCTATTAAGCACACTTTGACTCTATACTATTTCTATTACTGTCTTAGACTCAAGGAAGACTTAATTATATATTTATTATCTATTCGTTATATATTTATTAACCCCTTAGTCATAAGAGGTTATAGAACTAGAAGAACCTAACTGTTTAAATGAAGAAACTAAGATCTAAACAGGAGACATAACTAAACGCTTAAATGCTCACTGAGAGCTACCTGCACCCTGTACTGCAGTAAGTGTGCCACATATATTACTGGATTGGTCAAAAAGTCCATTCGAGACAACTGTACTTGACCAACAATATTTTTTTTTAAGTTTTTAAAGGAAAAAAAGTCCATTAGGTTTTTTCTGTAAAATAAGCCACACTTTTTTTCATTTTTACCAATAACTTTATTGATTTGGAGATTTTGAGTACACAGGCTATCTCCTGCTATTGGCTTCTAGTGAGTAGAGGCCAGAGGTGCTGCCAAACATCTTCCAATACAGAAGACAGCCCCACAGCAAAGAATTATTTGGCCAAAATATCAATAGTACCAAGAAACCTTGAAAACCACTTTTGAAACCTTTGATCAGTCACAGCACCTTCTCCACACACTGCACAAATATTTTTTTGTGTTTCAGTTGTGTTTTTACCTTTCTTGAAATAATAAAGCATAATATGCTGAAAATATTGCATATCTTCTTCCATCTACAATATTAAAGTGGCTGCACAAAAATTCACCAATTCTGATTTTTTTAAATGCACACTGATATGACAGGTGTCACAACACAATCTAACAAAATCATTTTGAATTAAGTTAAAGACATCTAAGCACTACTAGAGCCATCATATGGAAAAAAAAAACATGGACTTTTGGGGCAGCCCCATACTTCATTATGCCCCACAACAAGCCCATTAGGAAGATAGTATCAGTCTTATTTTAAAGATGGGAAAACAGATTAATGTGCCTCAAGGCTTTTTGACCCACTTTCATCAAGGATTACTTTAATGTGTTCTAGTAAGAACGCTGCCATATCATTTTTTATAATTAAGTTATATCATATAAAATAAATCAAATGTACTAAATAAACTGAAATCTTGTCATAATTCAACTAATGATAGAAACCTTGCAACTAAGAAGCAAAAAGAAGAATAAATGGAAGAAAAAAATAAAGAAAGGATGAGGCCAGAGAATAGGAAGAAGTTTGACTTGAAGGTAAGAGTTTGAGAATAATCCTCAGTTCTTCAATCTGCTGGTTATACTCCCTCGGGAAAGTTAACCCAAGAGTTTTATTTTCCTAGTGATAGGGGATAATTATGATTACATGATGATATAATAATATAATTGCTGTCTCTCTCCCCACCAGATTGCCAATGCCACAAGGACAAGAGCTATGTCTGCTCTTCCTCACTTTATTAAGTTCTTACCTGACATGACCAGGATGACAGTTGGCCAAAGCAAATAAATCACTCATCAATCTTTTCTCTGGGTTTTTATCCTTGAGTACAGGTACACTAATGAAAGCTTGTACTACCTTTCTGGGGTGTATACAGTTCATATTACATGATTTACAATTTTTACCATCAGTTATTGGAGAAACTAAAGTTGTTTACAAGATAATCTGGGCACAGAAAACCTTTACCATTTAACATTTAAAGTTCTCATCATCAGATTTGATGCTAGTTCATTTTTCAACTTATTTTTATCAAGTCTTTCTAAAGCATTCCACTTAGTTTTCATCAAAATAACTTCCTTTTTAAATTATATTTTATTGGTTATGCTATTCCAATTGTCCCAATTTTTCCCTTTCTCACTCTCCACCCAGCACCCACCACTCCCTCAGGCAATCTCCACAGCATTGTTTGTGCCCATGGGTCATTTGTGTAAGTTCTTTGACTACTCCACTTCCTATACTGTACTTTACATCCACATGGCTATTCTGTAACTACCTATTTGTATTTCTTCATCTCTTCACTTCTTCACCTTTCCCCCACAACCTCCTCCCATCTGGCAACCATCAAAATTCTCACTGCATCCATAATTCTGACTCTGTTCTTCTTTGCTTCATATTTTTTTATATTCAATTGTTTTTATTATATATTTTATTGATTATGCCATCACAATTGTTCCATTTTCCCTTTTTTATTCCCCTCCACCCTGCACACCCCTCTCACCCTCATTCTCCCCCACACCTTAATTCATGTCCAAGGGTGTACAATCTGATTTGGTTTCTATATTTCCTGTACTATTTTTAATTTCCCCCTGTCTATTTTCTACCTACCATTTATGCTACTTATTCCCTGTTCCTTTTCCTCCATTCCCCCCTCCTCTTCCCCACTGATAAATCTCCATGTGATCTCCATTTCTGAGATTCTGTTCCTGTTCTAGTTGTTTGCTCAGTTCATTTTTGTTTTTGTTTTTGTTTTAGGTTCAGTTGCTGATAGTTGTGAGCTGGTTGTCATTTTACTGCTCATATTTTTGATCTTCCTCTTTTTCTTAGATAAGTCCCTTTAACATTTCATATACTAAGGGCTGGGTGATGATGAAATCCTTTAACTTGACCTTATCTGGGAAGCACTTTATCTGCCCTTCCATTCTAAATGAAAGCTTTGCTGGATAGAGCAATCTTGGATGTAGGTCCTTGCCTTTCATAACTTGGAATACTACTTTCCAGCCCCTTCTTGCCTGTAAGGTCTCTCTTGAGAAATCAGCTGACAGTTGATGGGAACTCCTTTGTAGGTGACTCTCTCCTTTTCTCTTGCTGCTTTTAAGATTCTCTCCTTATCTTTAATCTTGGCTAACGTAATCATGATGTGCCTTGGTGTATGCTTACTTGGGTCCAACTTCTTTGGGACCCTCTGAGTTTCCTGGACTTCCTGGAAGTCTATTTCCTTTGCCAGATTAGGGAAGTTCTCCTTCATTATTTGTTCAAGTAAGTTTTCAGTTTCTTGCTCTTCCTTTTCTTCTGGCACCCCTGTGACCGGAATGCTGGAGTGTTTCAAGTTGTCCCATAGGTTCTTAAGCCTCTCCTAGTTTTTTTGAATTCTCGTTTCTTCATTCCTTTATGGTTGAATGTTTATTTCTTCCTTCTGCTCCAAACTATTGATTTGAGTCCCAGTTTCCTTCCCATCACTGTTGGTTCCCTGTACATTTTCCTTTATTTCACTTAGCATAGCCTTAATTTTTGGACTGTTCTTTCATTTGGTCCACTTTCTTTTTTGTCTCAGTGTGCCTGTTATGTACTAAAGGACAGAGCCTTAGGTATTTGCCAGGTCTAGGCAACCCACATTACTGCTTCATGATGCTATATGTGGGGGAGTGGTCCAAGAGGGGTCCACTGCTGCTTGTTCAGCTCTCTGCCGACTTTCAGTCATTTCTCCACTACCCACGAGTAAATTGAGCCCTTCCGGTGCTGATTCCAAGGTAGGTGGGTTTATGCACATTTTAGGACCTTATGGATCTCTCCAACAAACTCTCTTGGGAGGGTGGGAATTTCCCCCACTGCCTCAACCCCCACACGTTTTTCTAGTCAGAGGCTTTGAGGCTTTATTTCTCCATACTGGACCCCTGGGTTGCATGGTCTGTCTCACTCCCCAATTGTTCCTTCCAGTTTATCTGCGCACAAATGTGGGACTGCCCAGTCCGCCAGCTGCCACCTTGCCCACCCTGGTCCTCCAGTGGCTGCCTTGCCATGATTCCTCTTTGTCCTGGCTGCCTGTCTCCACCCCTCCTACTAGTATGGGTGAATGTTTCTTCTTTAACTCCTTGGTTGTCAGGCCTCCATACAGTTCAATTTTCTGTCAGTTCTGGTTGTTTATTGTTTTTAAATTTGTTGTCCTCCTTTTGGTTGTGTGAGGAGGCACAGTGTATCTACCTACTCCTCCATCTTGGCTGGAAGTTCCTAGATTCAATTCTTGATAAATACTTATTTAAAAATGTATTTATTTATTGTTCATAGTTTGGATGTTCTACTATTTCTTAAATAAGTCTCTTTAACATTTCATATACTAATGGCTTGGTGATGATGAACTTCTTTAGATTTTTCTTGTTGAGGAATAGCTGTGCTGAATAGAGTAATCTTGGCTGTAGGTCCCAGCTTTTCTTGACTTTGATATTTCTTGCCAGTCCCTTCTAGTATAAAAAGTTTCTCCTGAGAAATCAGCTGACAGTCTTATGGGAATTCCCTTGTAGGTAACTAACTTCTTTTATCTTGCTGCTTTTAAGATTTTCTCTTTATCTTTAACCTTTGGCACTTTAATTATGACATGGCTTGGTGTGGGCCTCTTTGCATCCATCTTGTTTGACACTCTCTGTGCTTCCTGGACTTGCATGTTTATTTTCTTCACCAAATTAAAGAAGTTTTATTTCATTATTTTTTCAAATAGATTTTCAATTCCTTGTTCTTTCTCTTCTCCTTCAGGCACCACTAGGATGCATGTGTTGGAACACTAAAAGTTGTCCTAGAGGCTGCCTACATTATCCTTGGTTTTTGTGGATTCCCTTTTCTTCTTCTTTTTTTTAGATTTTGAGTTAAAATCATAATCATTTCTTACATAAAAAAACCCCTATAATTATTTTCCATAGTAGACCCTTTCCTCATGCCCACACTGGGCTTAGAATTTGGGTAATATATAAAAATATAAAATTATACTTGTGAAAAGTTTTTAAAAGTTTAACTTACTATCCATCAGTAAGTGAATAGATCAAAAAACTGTGGTACATTTACATGGCAGAATACTACGCAGCAGAAAGAAAGAAGGAACGCCTACCCTTTGTGATAGCATGGATGGATCTGGAGAGCATTATGCTAAGTGAAATAATCCAGGCAGTGAAAAACAAATATCATATGATCTCCACTATAAGTGGAACTGAATCAATGAAACAAATAAGCAAGCAAAATATAACCAGAGACATTAAAATTGAGAACAATCCCCTTTCTTCTTTTTGTTCTGTTTGGTTGTTTTTTGCTTCCTATGTTCCAAGTTATTGATTTGATTCTTTGCTTCATCCCCTCTACTGTTGTTTCCCTGTAAACTGCTCTTTATTTCAGTTACTGTAGTCTTCTTTCTTTTATGCTGCTAAGGTCCTCACTAAGCTCCTTGAGCATCTATCCTTATAACCAATGTTTTGAACTCTGCATCTGATAGATTGCTTATCTCCATTTGGTTTAGTTCTTTTTGTAGAGTTTTGATCTGTTCTTTTATTTGGACCATTTTTTGTCTCCTCATTTTGGCAGCCTTCCTATGCTTGTTTCTATGTATTAAGTAGAGCTGCTATGACTCTGTGACTTGGCAGTATGTCCTAATGTAGTAGGTGTCCTGCAGGGTCCAGTGGCACAGCCTCCCCTATCAGCCAAGCTGGTACTCAAAATGTGTCATTTTTGTGGGCAGAGTACACCCTCCTTTTGTAGTTGAACCTTGAGTGCTGTTGGTATGTCAATGGGAGTGATTTACGACAGACAGTCAGCTACAAGGCCAGGCTGTGACCACTGACCACCAACCTCTGCCCTCTGTGGAGAATCAGTTGTGCAGGGGCTGGGTAGTGGTGCTCTGAAAAGGTCTGTAGCTGTCTACTGTGTATGTAGGCTCTGGGGTTTCCCAGGAGGTGCAGGCCAAGGTCATCCCCCACCTGTATTTAGTCTGGGGCCACTCTGCCTGAGCTATAAAGCAATCTGAGATGTCTGCCTATTCTGCTGCACTTGGAGAATCCCAGGCAAAGCCAAGCTGTGAATCTAAACTGGCTATTGCCATTGCCAGGCCAGGGACCACTTAGCAAGTTGTACAGGAGCTGGTGGCTAATTAAGGCCAGATATTGTTTGTTTGAGAGAATTTAGGAAGTTGTGAAGCATGAGCCAAGATGAGCCATTTTTATGGAAGAGTTTCTGTTAACAGCTTGTGTGGGACTGTAAGTTGGGTGGGACTCAGTCTGAGGGGATCTCCAAGGTGGGGAAAACAGTGTTAGCCAGGGTGATGGAGTCTCAGATATGGCACCAGACTGCTGGCTCTGTGGCTCTTTGAGGGGAGGGTTTAGAAAAGGGTCAATATCCTTTGCCTGCCTTTCTGTCTAGGATAAAGCTGCCCCCCAGCTCTTGAGTTGATGCCGGACACTTCAGTTTCTCCCTGTATGCCACTGGTGCCTTTCAAGCTGCTGCCATGGTGCTAGAGCTCACAAGGTTTGAGTCTGTATAAGTCCATGTGTGAGTTCTAAGATAAATTGCTTAGGACACCAGAAGTTTCTTCTACTGACTCAATCCCTGCTGGGTTTTGGATCCAGAATTTATGGGTACTTATCTTCCTAACACTGGAGACTTGGGCTAAGGGGCCTGGTATGGGGCTGGGACTCCTCATTCCCAAAATATTCCTCCCAAATTTAATTCACCAAACATGGGTATTGTATGAGCCTGTTCCACATCTCCACCCCTCCTACCAGTCTGGATGCATGTGGATTCCCTAGTTGTCAGACTTCTATTAAATTCAACTTTTGACCATTTTGAGTGGTGGTTGTTCTATAATTTAGTTGTAATTTTGATGTGGTTGTGTGAAGAGAGGTGAGCCATGCTTACCTATACCAACACCTTGACCAGAAATCATATAGAAATAACTTTCATTCCACACTTATATTTCCTAACTTTATAAAATGTAAGTGTAAGTAAATGTTGTAATTATAATAACAAGGGCGTCTGATGTAAACAGATTTGAAACAAAAAGTGCTCATTTGTGGTAAGAGTACAACTTATGGGAGCAGAAAATCATGGGTCCTCAAGAATAGCCAGAGTGTCAGGAGTCTGCACATAGAGAGTGTGATTTAGAGGAATGAAGAGCATCAGGTGATCTGAAGACTCTGTACAGGACCTGCTGTATTGTATTCCCAACTTTTATCACAGTGTCAGACAAATAGTAGGCAATCAAAGAATATTGTTGAGTCAATAATACTTACCAACAAGACTGATATGAGCCTTGAATAAGCAGTGCATTTGGTAAATTATGCTCCTCCCTTTTTGTTTGAGACATTTTATTTATTTATACCCACACAAATTAAAAAATCATTTGAGAGTTATATTATGTTTACTGAAGTTACTGTGTGTTAGTTTATTCATTTTTTAAAAGTGATTTCAGCCAGTCACTTTTCTGGGCACTAGGGTCACAGACATGGTTCTGAACCGTAAGGAACCATCTTGCTCATCATGGCAAATATGACTTAGCAATAACCCCCTGAAATTTTATAGAAATTTTATAAAGAGGAAATCAAGCAACTGGACTCGCAAATCTTTCCTCCATGTAAGTTGCATCTAAACAGACAAACAAAAAAAAAGAGCCCTGGCTAGTGTGGCTCAGTGGATTGAGCACCAGCCTCCAAACCGAAAAGTTGCCAGTTCAATTCCCAGTCAGGGCACATGTTGGCATTTTGGGCCAGGGTCCCTGGTTGGGGGTGTGTGAGAGGCAACAGATCAATGTTTCTCTCTCACTTCAATGTTTCTTTCCCTCTACTTTTCCCTCCTTTCACCCTCTCTCTAAAAATAAATAAATAAAATCTTTAATACAGAAAAAGGAAATTTTGGTCAAGACAGTGGCATAGGTGGACATGACTCACCTCCTGGCATAACCACATCAAAATTACAACAAGGGTTGTAATAGAGCCATCACTCAAAACTGGGAGAAAGCAAGTAAATAGAGGTCTGATAACTACTGAATTAAAGGAACCATATCTGTCCAGATTAGTAGGAGGGGTGGAGATGCAGAACAGGCTGGGCCCACATCCATGTGTGGTGGATAAAAATTCCGGAGGGATATCTTGGGAACAAGTACTCCAACCCCTACCCCATGCTCCCAGGAATATAAGTCCCCATAGTTTATGGCTGCAAAAACCAGTGGGGAATGAGTCAGAGAAAGAGACTTCTGGAGTCTCAAGCAGTACCTCTTAAAGAACCCACACATGGACTTACTCAGATTCACTCCTAATGAGCTCTAGCACCAAGGTAGTAGCTTGAAAGGCACCAGGGGCATACAGGGAGAAACTGATGAGTTTGTCTTCAAGGCAAGCAGAAACCATTGCCCCTTTACTGAACCCTTCCCCCCACCCCCCGCCCCCACAGAGTCACAGAGCAGGCTGGCTGGTTCAGCCTCTGAGACTCCATTGACCTGGCTTATACTGTTTGCCCTGCCCTGGAGATCCCCTTAGACTCTGCCCCACCCAACTTACAGCCCACCCAAGCTTCTTTCCCATGTAAATGGTTCATCTTGGTTTAGGCCTCACAACTTCCTGAATCCTCTCAAACAAGCAACAGTCAGCTTCAGTGAGACCCAGTCCCCCATACCTCTTGCTAAGGGCCCCCAGGCCTGGCACTAGCAAAAGCCAATTTATATTCACAGTTTGGCTTCACCTGAGAATCTCCAAACCCAGCAAAAGAGGCAGCCATCTCAGATTGTGTTATAGCTCAGGCAGGGTGGACCCAGGCTAAACACAGGTGGGGGATGACCTTGGCCTGCACCTCCTGGGAAACTCCAGGGCCAGCAAGCCCAGTGGATACCTACAGGCCATTTCAGAGCACCACTACCCAGCCCCCACACAACTGACTCTCCACAGAGGACAGAGGTTGGTGGCCATTGGTCACAGCCAATTGTTGATCTGACTGGCTAGTATAAATCCCTCCCATTGACTGGCCAACAGTTGTCAAGGCTAAACTACAAGAAGGGTCTGTACTAAGCTTACACAAAGGGTGCACTTCAGGTATCCAGCTTGGCTGATAGGGGAGGCTGTGCCACTGGACCCTGCAGGACACCTACTACATTAGGACATACTACCAAGTCACAGAGTCATAGCAAGTCTACCTCATACACAGAAATAAATACAAGGAGGCTCTAAAACAAGGAGACAAAGAAACATGGCCCAAATGAAAGAACAGATCAGAACTCCACAAAAAGATCTAATAAAATGAAGATGAGATAATCTATCAGATGCAGAGTTCAAAACACTGGTTATAAGGATGGATGTTCAAGGAGCTTAGTGAGAACCTCAGTAGCATAAAAAGATCTAGTCAGAAAGGAAGACTACAGTGATTGAAATAAAGAACAGTTTACAGGGAAACAACAGTAGAGGGGATGAAGCAAAGAATCAAATCAATGATTTGGAACACAAGGAAGCAAAAAACAGCCAATCAGAATGACAAGAAGAAAAAAGAATCCAAAAAAATTAAGATAATTAGGCAGCATCTGGGACAACTTCAAGAAGTCCAACATTCACATTATAGGGGTGGCAGAATGCAAAAAGAAAGAGCAAGAAAGTGGAAATTAACTGGACAGTATTTTGCTAAGTGAAATAAGCAAGGCAGTGAAAGATAAATACCATATGATCTCACCTATAAGTGGATCCTAATCAACAAAACAAATAAAAGAGCAAAAGAGAACCAGAGACATGGAAATAAAGAACATACTGGCAGTGACCAGAGGGGCAGGAAGAGGGGAATTATGGGGGAATGAAGGAGAAGGGTCAAGTCAAGGAACATGTATAAAGGATCCATGGACAGAGACAATGGGATGTGGATTGACTATTGGAGCAGGGGACATGGGCGGGGCAGGGGAGAGCAATTGGAGGACAACTGAGACATCTGTAATTGAACAACAACTAAATAAACAAACAAATACAGTAATGAAAGAAAACATTCCCAATTTAGTGAAAGAAATAGATATGTAAGTCTATGAAACACAGAGTGTCCCAAGCAAGATGGATGCATAGAGGCCCACTCTAAGACACATCATAATTAAAATGCCAAAGTTTAAAGATAAAGAAATAATGTTAAAAGCAGCAAGAGAAAAGAAGTCAGTTACCTGCAAGAGAATTCCTGTAAGACTGTCAGCTGATTTCTCAAAAGAAACTTTGCAGACTAGAAGGGATTGGCAAGAAATATTCAAAGTCATGAAAAGCAAGGACCTACAGCCGAGATTGCTCTACCCAGCAAAGGTATCATTTGGAATGGAAGAGCAGATAAAGAACTTCCCAGACAAAAGAAAACTAGAGGAGTTCATCTTCACCAAACCATTGTTGCATGAAATGTTAAAGGGGCTATTTAAGAAAAAGAGATCAAAACTATGAACAATAAAATGGCAATAAATATGTATCGATCAACAGTTAAATTTAAAAACACACAAAGCAAAGACAAATAGCATAAGACAGAATTATTGATACAGAGACCATTTTCATCGTTGCTAGATGGGAGGGGGTTGTGGGGGAATGGTTGAAGAGGTGAAGGAGTTGGTAAGTACAAATAGGTAGTTACAGAATAGCCATGGGGATGTAAGTGCAGCATAGAAAGTGGAGTAGCCACAGAATTTATACAAGTGACCATGGTCATGAACAATGTTGTGGGGATTGCCTAAGAGAGTAGTGGTTGTTGTGTGGAGGAGAGCAAAGGAGGAAAAATCAGGACAACTGTAATATCATAATCAGTAAAATATAATAATAAAAAGGCCATTTAGTCTAAATGTTTCTACAGAGCTAATAATGTGCCCATCTTAAAAATACATGCCTCTCCCATGAAATTAGGCACAGTATCAGAAAATTTTTGCCAGTCGAATCAATGTTATAGCTGACCTAAAACACTTATAGACCCACCAAAAACATAACCCCTCCTTATCAGCTTCTACTTTTTCAAGTAGAAAAGAAAAAATGAAACTTGATTTTTAATTTTAATTCTTGCAGTGTCACAAGCAAAGGTCATTTTGTTTTATCCAGTGTAATAGTGCATATTGCAGTTACAGGACAAAACTATCTGAAATATTACTTTGGTTTCTGAGATTTATCCCTGTTGCAGCACTGGCTGTGTGAACCTGAGGGATAAAAAATCATGTACTTTCACAAGCAGGGAGACAATTCTGAATATCCTATTATGTTCTGCTCTCTGATTCCCTATGATGCTCTTATGATCATCTCTCAGATGTGTGATTTGCAGTGGCAATATAACTGATATATAGACACTCTCATAGGTCCTACTTCCATGCAATATTTCTTGTAGCTCATATTTGAATAAATTACTCACTGTTGGTTGAACTTCAGTAAATCTGCATCAAACATACCAGCTAGTGGCAGGTTAAACAAGTAAAAGGAAGCTTGCCTAATCACCCTAGAAACAATTTTAAAATACACACATGAAAATTTTATAACTAGGAAGCACAGATTTTGTTTAAAACACAAACATCAAGTGAAAGTTAACACTGGCTTTGCAAGGAAAAAAGTGAACAGAACTATAAAATAAAAATATATTAGGCACACACTTATATGCAGCCCAAATATTATATATCTATGAACATATAATTTTAAGTGATATTTTATTCATTATGCTATTGCAATTGTCCTGATTTTCCTCCTTTGCTGCCCCTTGACACAGCACTTCTCCATTCCCTCAGGCCCATTGGGCAGGACCACCGTTCATGTCCATGTGTCATGAGTATAAGTTCTTTGGTTACTCCATTTCCTATACTGTATTTTACATCCCCATGGCTACTCTGTAACAACCAGTTTGTACTCTTAATCCCCTCACCTCTTCACCCATTCCCCTACTCCACCATTGCATCTGGCACCCATCAAAACACTCTCTGTATCCATGATCCTGTCTCTATTGTTGTTTGCTTAGTTTGATTTTTAGATTCAATTGTTGATAGATTAGTATTTTTTGCCATTTTATTATTCATAGTTTTGATCTTCTTTTTCTTAAATAAGTCCCTTTAATGTTTCATATAATAATGGTTTGGTGATGATGAACTCCTTTAGCTTGTCTGGGAAGCACTTTATCTGGGAGTCGCTTAAATGATGGCTTTGCTGGATAGAGCAATCTTAGCTGTAGGGCCCTGCTTTTTCATGGCTTTCAATATTTATTGCCAACCCATTCTAGCCTGCAAAGTTTCTTTTGAGAAATCAGCTAACAGTCTTATGGGGATTCCCCTGTAGGTAAATAACTTCTTTTCTCTTGCTGCTTTTAAGAGTCTCTCTTTAGGATATAATTCCAGCAGTGGAATTGCCAGGTCAAAAGGCAATTCCATTTTTAGTTTTCTGAGGAAATTTCATACTGTTTTCCACAGTGGCTGCACCAGTCTGCATTCCCACCAACAGTGCACTGGGGTTCCCTTTCCTCCACATACTCTTCAATGCTTGTTGTTTGTTGATTTGTTTATGATGGCCATTCTGACCAGTGCTAAGTGAAATAAGCCAGGTGGAGAAAGACAAATACCATATGATCTCACCTATAAGTGGAAACTAATCAACAAAACAAACAATCAAGTAAAACATAACCAGAGACATTGAAACTGAGATCAAACTGGCAGTAACCAGAGGGGAAGTGGGAGGGGATAATGGGGGGAAGGGGGAAATGGTTTTCAGGAACAGCTATGAAGAATACATGGACAAAACCTAGGTTGGGTAGGATCAGGGATGGGAGGTGGGATGGCTGGGTTGGGGGGTATTGAGGGGGATGGAGACAAGTGTACTTGAACAACGATAAAAAAAATTCTAGCCCTGGCTGGCGTAGCTCAGTGGATTGAGCACGGGCTGGGAACCAAAGTGTCCCAGGTTCGATTCCCAGCCAGGGTACATTCCTGGGTTGCAGGCCATAACCCCCAGCAACCGCACATTGATGTTTCTCTCTCTCTCTCTCCCTCCCTCTCTCTCTCTCGCCCACCCTGTCTTCCCTCCCTAAAAATAAATAAATAAATAAATAAATCTTTTAAAAAATATTAAAAAAAAAATTCTGAGACTTCCAGCCAAGATGGAGGTGTAGGTAGACACACGGGGCCTCCTCGCACAACCAACAGAAGGACAACAACAATTTAAAAACAAAAACCAACCAGAACTGACAGAAAATTGAATTGTATGGAAGTCCGACAACCAAGGAGTCAAAAAAGAAACATTTATTCAGACCAGTAGGTGGGGCAGAGACGGGCAGCCCAGTGGTGACAGCAAGGCAGTGGCTGGCGGACCCAGTGAGGTGGCAGATTGTGCAGTGGGGCGGGCAAGGCTGCAGCTGGCTGGCAAAGTGGCAGCTGGCAAATTAAGCGAGGTGGTGGCTGGTGGAGCAGGCAGTCCAACATTCATGTGCAGATAAACTAGGAGGAACAACTGGGGAGCCAGACAGATCGTGCAACCCAGGGCTCCAGTGTGGGGAAATAAAGCCTCAAACTTCTGATTGAAAACACTTCTGGGGGTTGAGACAGCAGTCAGGAGAAACTCCCAGCATCACAGGAGAGCTGGATTAAGAGACTCACAGGGTTCTAGAACATACACAAACCCACCCACCCAGGAATCAGCACCAGAAGAGCCCAATTTGATTGTGGGTAGTGGGGGAAGTGACTGGAAACCATCAGAGAGCAAAGCAAGTGCCATTGTTCTCTCTTAGACCCCTCCCCCACATACAGCATCACAACCCAGCAATGTGGGTTGCCCCACCCTGGTTAAAACCTAAGGCTCTGCCCCTTACCACATAACAGGCTTTTAGAGACTATATATATATATTGTCTCTAAAAATATATATATATATTTTATATATATATCCCAAATAAAAGAACAGATAAAAACTCCAGAACAAACGCAACTAAGCAACAAAGAGATAGACAACCTATGAGAAGCACAGTTCAAAACACTGATAATCAGGATGCTCACAGAATTGGTTGAATTTGGTCTCAAATTAGATGAAAAATGAAGGCCATGCTAAGTGAAATAAAGGAAAATGTACAGGGGACCAACAGTGATGGGAAGGAAACTGGGACTCAAATCAATGATGTGGACCTGAGGGAAGAAGGAAACATTCAACCAGAAAACAATGAAAAAAATGAGAATTCAAAGAAATGAGGAGAGGCTTAGGAACCTCCAGGACATCTTTAAATGTTCCAACATCCAAATCATAGGGGTACAAGAAGGAGAAGAGGAAGAGCAAGAAATTGAAAACTCATTTGACACTTCCGGCAAGATGGAGGAATAGGTGGATGCACCGTACCTCCTCGTACAACCAAGATTAGAAAACCAATAATTTACAACAATAATTTACTATCAGAATAACACCCAGATCCAGCAGAGGATTTATCTGAATGGAAGTCGGGCAGCCAAGAAGTTGAAGTAGACGCGTTCATCCGGACTGGTAGGAGAAGACGAGCCGGGTGGGCGCGGGGCTGGCTCGGGTCGGCGGCGCGCGGAGGTCGGGGGAAGGTTTGGCGCGAATCGGCGCAAAAGCCATCCGGGGGCGCAAGAAGGCAGCGGCGATCCCTGAGTACGCAAGCTGCGGCTGGCAGACCCAGAGGGGTAGCGATCGTGGACCAGGGCAGAACTCGCGGCCCAGAAGCCCAGACAACGGTCTGAGTCCAGGGGAACGGAACTACCGCCATTGTTTGCTCCCACCCCGCTCCCGCTCCCGCCCCACCCCGCCCCCACATATAACGTCACAATCTAGCGACTGGGGTGCCCAGCCCTGGTGAACACCTAAGGCTTCGCCCCCCCACCGTAACAAGAGCGACCAGACCGAAAAAAAAAAAAGGAGAGACGGGAAAAAAAAAATATGTTTTCAACAGAGCAGATCAGTCCCCCAGGACTCATCCTTTTGAGTGACCAAGAATTAGCCAATCTATCAGATGCGCAGTTCAAAACACTGGTGATCAGAAAGCTCACAGAACTGGTTGATTTTGGACGAAATTTAGATGAAAGAATGCAGATTACCATAAAACAGATGCAGGAAGACACGCGGAGGAGAGCCAATAGTGAAAGGAAGGAATCTGAGTCTCAAAACAATACAGTGGACCAGAAGGAAGATAGAATCAACCAAGCAGGAAAGCATGATGAAATAAGAATTCAAAAAATTGAGGAAAAGATTAAGAGCATCCAAGACACCTTTAAACGTTCCAATATCCGAATTATAGGGGTACCAGAATCGGAAGGGGAAAAGCAACAGATTGAGCACATATTTGAACAAATAATAAAGGAGAACTTCCCCAATCTGGCAAAGGGAACAGTCTTCCAAGAAGTCCAAGAATCTCAGAGAGCCCCAAAGAAGTTGGACCCAAGAAGAAACACACCAAGGCACATCATAATTACATTAGCCAAGGTAAAAACGAAGGAGAGAATCCTAGAAGCAGCAAGAGGTAAGGGGACAGTAACCTACAAAGGAGTTCCCATCAGACTGTCAGCTGATTTCTCCAAAGAGACCTTACAGGCAAGAAGGGGCTGGAAAGAAATATTCCAAGTCATGAAAGACAAGGACCTACATCCCAGATTGCTCTATCCAGCAAAGCTCTCATTTAGAATGGAAGGGCAGATAAAGTGCTTCTCAGATAAGGTCAAGTTAAAGGAGTTCATCATCACCAAGCCCTTATTTTATGAAATGCTAAAGGGACTTATCTAAGAAAAGAAGATAAAGAAAAGACATGTATAGTAAAAGGACAGCAAACTCACAAATATTAACAACCACACCTAAAGCAAAACCAAAAGAAACTAAGTAAACAATTAGAACAGGAACAGAACCACAGAAATGGAGGGCACATGGAGGGTTAGCAGCAGGAGGGTGGGAGGAGGAGAGAGGGGGAAAAGGTATAGAGAATAAGTAGCATAGAATGTAGGTTGAAAATAGATAGGGGGAGGGCAAGAATAGTACGGGAAATGTAGAAACTAAAGAACTCATAAGTATGACACATGGACATGAACTAAAGGGGGAAATGTGGGTGGGAGGGAGGTACAGGGTGGAGGGGAGAGAAGGGGGGAAATGGGACAACTGTAATAGCATAATCAATAAAATATATTTAAAAAAAAAAAACTCATTTGAACAAATAATGGAGAACTTCCCCAATGTGGCAAAGGAAATAGACTTCCAGGAAGTCCAGGAAGCTCAGAGAGTCCCAAAGAAGTTGGACCCAAGTAAACATACACCAAGGCACATCATGATTACATTAGCCAAGATTAAAATGAAGGAGAGAATGTTAGAAGTAGCAAGAGAAAAGGAGGCAGTTACTTACAAAGGAGTTTCCATCAGACTGTCAGCTGATTTCTCAAGGGAGACCTTACAGGCAAGAAGGGGCTGGAAAGAAGTATTCCAAGTTATGAAAGGCAAGGACCTACATCCAAGATTGCTCTATCCAGCAAAGCTTTCATTTAGAATGGAAGGGCAGATAAAGTGCTTCCCAGATAAGGTCAAGTTAAAGGATTTCATCATCACCCAGCCCTTAGTATATGAAATGTTAAAGGGATTTATCTAAGGAAAATAAGATTAAAAATATGAATAGTCAAATGACAACAAACTCACAGTTATTAACAACCACACCTAAAACAAAAACAAGAAAACTAAGCAAACAACTAGAACAGGAACAGAATCACAGAAATGGAGATCATATGGACGGTTATCAGTAGGGGAGTGGGTGAGGAAAGAGGGGGAAAAGGTACAGAGAATAAGTAGCATAAATGGTAGGTAGAAAATAGACAGGGGGAGGTTAAGAATAGTATAGGAAATTCAGATGCCAAAGAACTTATATGTATGACCCATGGACATGAGTTAAAGGGGGGCAATGTGAATGGGAGGGGGTGTGAAGGGTGGAGGGGAATAAAAGGGGGAAAATTGGACAACTGTAATAGCATAATCAGTAAAATATATTTTTAAAAAGATTCTTTTTTTATTTTAAGCTTTGACATTTTAATTATGATTTGTCCTGGTGTGGGCCTGTTTGCATCCATGTTGTTTGGGACTCTCTGTGCTCCCTGCACTTCCATGTTCATTTTTTTCACCTATTGGGAAGTTGTCTTTCATTATTTATTAATTTTTTTATTGTTGCTCAGTTACATGGTCCCAATTTTTCCCACTGTTGCTCTTTCATGCTCTTCCCACTCCCTACTCCCACAGTCAATCCCCACCCCATTGTCCTCATCCATAGGTCCCTTATACATGTTCCTTGACTTGACCCTTTCCCTTTTCTCCCTCGTTATACCCCTTGCCCCTTCCCCTCTGGACATTGTCAGGTTGTTCTTTATTTCCACATTTTTGGTTCTATTTTGCTCATTTGTTCATTTTCTTAATTAGGTTCCACTTATAGGTGAGATCATATGGTATTTGTCTTTCACTGCTTGGCTTACTTCACTTAGCATAATATCCTCCAGTTGATTCCTACTATCTTGCTCATTCTCTTCACCTTCTGGAACCCTATAATGCAAATGTTGTACTACTTTAATTTGTGCCAGAGGCTACTTATACAATCCTCATTTATTTTGGATTCTTTTTTTTCCTGTTCTGATTGATTGTTTTTTTCTTCATTATGTTCCAAATCATTGATTGATTCTTGGCTTCATCCAGTCTACTGTTTCCCTGTAAATTTTTCTTTATTTCAATTAGTGTATCCTTCATTTCTAATGGGATCTTTTTTATGTTGCTGAGGTGCTCACTAAGCTGCTTGAGCATCCCTATGACCAGTGTTTGGAACTTTGCATCTAATAGATTGCTTATTTGTATTTAATTTAAGTCTTTTTGTGGAGTTTTGATCTATTCTCTCATTTGGGCCATGTTTCTTTGTCTCCTCATTTTGGCAGCCTTTCTGTGTTTGTTTATGTATTAGGTAGGACTGCTTTGACTCTGTGTCTTGGTAGTGTGGCCTAATGTAGTAGGTGTCCTGTGAGGTCCAGTGGTACAGCCTCCCCTATTGTTAGGGTGATCCATGATGCAGGCTGTGAGAGAATTCACAAAGAGAATAAAGTGTAGAGAATAAAGTTTTTATTCATTCTGCAAGATGAGAGGGGTATGGTGTGGAGAGATACACCAGCACTGAGGGGTGGTAGCTTTGAACTTTTATTGGATTATAAAAGGATTAAAAAAGGATGGGGGATTGCTGTTGTATGGCCCCTGGGCTCTTGGGGCACTGTAATAGAAGGCTGCCATTTGTTCCAATGGTATATTCTGCCTGTGGTTGTAGGGAACAGTTAGTTCTGTTCTTGCTTTCCAGTAATTTCCAGTCCTGGGGACATAAGCTTAGAAGAGTAAAATGGTAGTCATGTTTAACAAGGTCATAGGCCAGCTAGGCAAATGGTACCATAATAGCAAATGGAGCTGGCTTTATCCTTTCACTTATCACCCAGATTGGGTACTTAAAATGTACCTTTCGTGTAGGCTGAGTACACCCTCCTCTTTTAGTTGAGCCTCGGTTGCTGTTGGCCGACCAATGGGAGGGATTTACCCAGGCCAGTCAGCTGCAAGGATTGGCTGTGACCACTTACCACCAACCTCCACCCTCCCTAGAGGATCAGCTGTGCAGGGGTATGGTGGTGGTGCTCTTGTAACAGGGTACAGCCAAGGGGGTGTGGGCAAGTGGGCATTTGTAATGGGGTCCAGAACTCAGGGTGTCCAGGAAATATTAGAAAAAATATATGTACATAGGATGTCCTCATCCCCACAACTCTGAGCTGGGGGATGGGATGCATGGAGCAGAGCCATTGAGAGTTGTTTTGAATAGCAACAGTTTTGCAGATAACCTCTACAACGGTCATTTAACATATCTGTAACCTTTAACTAGTTTCATAGATACTTTATATAGCAATGGCCATGCTTTGAGCCAGCGGGATGGGAGTGACTTCAACCCATGATGTAACTGAGAGGTACCTCCTTCTGGGTACAGCATCTGCATAAAAGCTTGCAGATGATTGACTCAGTGCCATGGGGCCATACCAGCCCAGACTTACCATGGTAGCCCAGTAAAGCTGGAAGAATATGGGAATGCTGGCAGCTATAAATGATTGTGGGAACATTCACAAATGGGGCTGCAGAAGAAGAATTGGGGCTGGGATTTAAACCCAGGTGCAGTAGCCAAGCAGGTTTTTGGGACCACATGGCTTTGGCAAAAGTTGGGACTGTGCAGCTTTGGGGTGCTCCCCTTTGCCACATGGCTTAGGAAGCAGGAGAGGCCTTGATGGCAAGAAAAACGGATGAAAGGACTCTTACCAGTGGGCTTTGAGAAGGTGCCACATGGTTTTGGATTGATGGAGATCGCAGTGGCGACACAGCTGATGGTGCCGGAACTGAGTGGCTGCCTGAACCACAGACTTCTACTTTTCCTGGGATATGGTACCCAGGACTGGATAGAGGGAGAAGGAAGGACTGTGTGTGTTTGAGGGTATTCTAAAGGACTTTAGTATTTTAATGAAGGCATTAAATCATTGCTCTAAGTCTGTATAACTTTTTAAATAAATAATTCCTTTCCTTTTCACCAATCTCTGGCATTGAGAAATGTCTTTCCCTGGCAGCAAGCAAGGCAAACCTAGGAAGGGGTGGGGGGAGCAGAGCACAAGGGTAGGTCCATTGAGTAATAGTATATCATTCACACCCACCCCCTGGGTCTGTTCTGTAACATTCTGAAATGGTCTGTAGCTGTCCACTGGGTGCACTGGCCCTAGTTTCCCAAGAGGTGCAAGCCAAGGTCATACCCCACCTATGTTTTGCCTAGGACCAGCCTGCCTGAGGTATAAAGCAATATTTGATGGTTGCTACTTATGCTGGGTTTGGAGAATCCCAGGCAAAGCCAAGCTGTGAACCTAGGTTGGCTGCTGCCAGTGCTGGGCTTGGGGCTCACTGAGTCTGGTTGTTGCTTGTTTGATAGGATTTAGGAAGTTTTGAAAAATGAGCCAAGGCTAGCCATTCATATCATTCATATGGAAGGAGGTTGGTTGGACCCATATTTGGGAAAGCTGAAGTCTCTGGACATCTCCAAGGCAGGTCAAACAGTGTTAGCCAGGTTGATGGAGTTTCCAATGTGGCACCAGCTTGCTGGCTCAGTCTGGATGGATGGACGCGGTTTCTTTAATTCTTTAGTTGCCAGACTTCCATTCAACTCAATTTTTGACAGCTCTGAGTGATAGTTGTTCTATGTTTTAGTTATAATACCGATGTGGCTGTGCAAAGAGGTAAGCCATGTCTGCCTACGCCACTATCTTGACTGGAAGTTAATTTATAATTTTTTAAAAAAATGAAGTAGTGTTTCTTGGAATTTTAAAACTGGATTTTATGCTTTGTCCTCATTGCCAAATGACTATCTAATTATTTAATCTGCTTAAATTATGAACAGATTTTAAAAAACAAAACATGTCAGGGAAATTCATCTGACTTTTTTTATTTTTTAACTTTATTTTTATTTATTTCTAAGTATTTTTATTCATTATGTTATTACAGTTTTCCCAATTTACCCCCCTTAATCCCTCCTCCACCCTACCCTCCCAACCCTCCAGCATTCCCCCCCACCCCCTTAGTTTATATCCATGGGTTGTACATATAGGTTCTTTGAGTCCTCTGTTTCCTATACCATTTTTTATCTCCCCCTGTCTATTTTATGCCTACTAATTATGCTTCTTCTTCCCTATACCTTCCCCCTGCCCTTCCCCCTCTCCACTGAACTCCTTCTGTGTGATGTCCATTTCTCTGATTCTGTTCCTGTTCTGGTTGTTTGCTTAGTTTTTGTTTGCATTGTTTTTCTTTTCTTTTAGGTTCATTTGTTGATAGTTGTGAGTTTGTTGTCATTTTACTGTTCATATTTTTGATCTTCATTTTCTTAGATAAGTCCCTTTAGTGTTTCATATAATAAGGGCTTGGTGATGGTGAAATCCTTTAACTTGACCTTATCTGGGAAGCACTTTAGCTGCCCTTCCATTCTAAATGATAGCTTTGCTCGATAGAGTAATCTTGGATGTAGTTCCTTGCCTTTCATGGCTTCGAATACTTCTTTCCAGCCCCTTCTTGCCTGTAAGGCTTCTTTTGAGAAATCAGCTGATAGCTTTATGGGAACTCTTTTGTAGGTAATTGTCTCCTTCTCTCCTGCTGCTTTTAGGATCTTCTTTTTGTGTTTAGTCTTGGGTAACTTAACGATGATGTGCCTTGGTGTGTTCCTCTTCGGGTCCAACTTCTTTGGGACTCCCTGGGCTTCCTGTAAGTCTATTTCCTTTGCCAGATCGGGGAACTTTTCCTTCATTATTTGTTCAAATGAGTTTTTAACTTCTTGCTCTTGCTCTTCTCCCTCTCGCACCCCTATGATTTGGATGTTGGAATGTTTCAGGTTGTCCCAAAGAATCCTCAGCCTCTCTTCAATTGTTTTGGATTCTTGTTTCTTCTTTCTGATCCAGTTGGATGTTTATTTCTTCCTTTTGTTCCAAATCATTGCTTTGAACCCTGGTTTCTTTCTTGTCACTGTTGGTTCCCTGAAATATTTTGCTTTATTTCATTTTGGGTATCTTTCATTTCTCGACCAAGTTCAATCAGTTCTGTGAGCATTTTGATTACCAGGGCTTTAAATTCTCCATCAGATAGGCTGGCAATCTCCTCTAATCTCCTCCTTAGTCCTGAGGTTTTGCTTTGTTCTTTCATTTGGGCCATATTTCTTTGCCTTGATGCAGCTAGTAGGTTGTAAGGGGGTGGGGCCTTAGGTATTCACTCAGGCAGGGCAACCCTCTTTGTTGCTTTGGGGGCTGCCTGGCGGGGAGGGGCCAGCGAGGGAACAATGCAGCTTGCCTGCTTGTCTCTAGCACACTTTCCAACAGGCTCTCCTGTCAGACTGGAAGTATCTTCCACTGCAGCAACCTCAGCCTTAGCCCAGAGTCAGCTCTGAGTTCCAGTTTTCCCCTTAAGTCAGTCCCTCCCCCACAGCTCTGCTGAGCTAGGCAGCCAGCCTCAGCCACCTTGTTGTGGTTTTTCTGAGTTGCCCAAAAGGTCCACCTTACCAGTCTGGCTGATTTTTTTCTTTAATTCCTTGGTTGTTCGAGTTCCATGCAGTTTGATTTTCTGGCACTTTTGGTTGTTTATTGGTTTTAGAATGGTTGTTGTCCTCCTTTTGGTTGTGGGAGGAAGCAAAGGGTTTTTTACCTACGCCTCCACCCTGGCTGAAACTGTTTTCATCTATTTTTATTTTTGATACAGTTACAGATGTCCCTTTTTTCCCCCCTTTTCCCACCTCCACCCAGTCCCCACTCCCATTCCCTCTGGCTATCACCACACTTTTGTCTCTGTCTATGGGTTACTCACATATGTTCTTTGGCTAATTCATTTACCTTCTTTCATGCACTTCCCTCATCCCCTATGGCAGCTGTTAGTCTATGTCTTGTGTCCATGCCTCTGTTTCCATTTTGTTCATCAGTTTACTTTATTTATTATATTCCACATAAGTGAGATCATATGGCCATTAAAAAAGAAGGAAATCTTATCTTTTGCAACAGCATAGATGGACCTAGAGAGTACTATGCTAAGTGAAATAAGCCAGTCAGAGAAAAGCAAATATCATATGACATTTTCTCTGGATATTTAGAAAAGGATAAATTAAAAACTGTAAATGGTTAGTGTTTCAATTATGATAGGATAATGACAATGGGACATAGCTTAAATTTTTAAAAAAGCAAAATATTTTCATTCTAAAAATTACTATAAAAGTGTCACTTTAAATTTGAGATAGCCAGGACCACTATTATAGACATAAAATCGTTATCTATGTGGGGTTCTAATGTCTTGAAGTTTGACAGAGATCCAATCCTTTGAGCTAATTACTATACTCTCCACTACTAATTTGTTTTAAACACAAATAAGTCTTTATAAAAATATTCTCAAATTATTCCAGTAGGCACCTGGAGTAGAACTTCTTATTTTATTCACCCAAAACACATTTAAAATTTTGTATTATTATTATTACTATTACTTTATCCTCACCCAAGGACATGCTTATTGATTTTAGAGAGAGGGGAAGGGAGGAAGACAGAGAGGGAGTGAGAAATATTGATGTGAGAGAGAAACATCAGTCAGTTGCCTCAACCCCACCCCAACCAGGAACTGAACCTGCAACCTAGCTATGTGTCCTGACCAGGATATGAACTTGCAACATTTCAGTTTACAAGACAATGTTCCACCAACTGAGCCACACCAGCCAGGGCCCCAGAACACATTTTTTTAAGGATTAACTATTTGCAGAAACTGAGAAACCAGGTCCTATTCACAACAAACTCAGTCCAATGGGGGCCATATACAGTCACAGGCAGGGGTAAATGCCACAGCAGAGATAAGAGAGGGCACTGAGAGACACCTGATCCAGACAAGGAAGCCAAGGAAGCCTTTCCAGAGAAGAATATGTCTGAGCTGCACTCAGCCTAAGCAAACACTAGGAGAAAGCAGGGCAAGAAACACTCATGAACTTTGCAGACACAGAACGTTGCAGGTTAGACTTGGAGGTGTTTGAACAAAAAACAACTAAGTATTTCTGTATGGTATGGAGTACAGTGTGAATAATAGGAAATGAGAGTGAAGTGGTTAATAGTGTCAACATAACAGACGACCTCACAGGTCATCATTTGGAATCTATCCTGAAAGCAATAAGCCACTTAAGATTGTTAGGCAAAGGAATGACATGGTATTTTAAAAGCAATATGGAAGAAGAGGTCAGAGGGACTGGAGACAAGAGGCAAGGGACCACGTTGGAAACCATAGTAGTCCATGGAAGAGATGTGGAGGACTGAGCTAAAGGAATGTCAATGAGAACAGAGAAAGAATGGACCCAAAGCATATTAGGGAGATAAAACTACTGATATTTGGTAGCATATTGGATGTAGGGGACAAAGAAGAAAAAGAACACAAAGACACTTCACAGTGTCTGACCTGGGCAAACAGATAGCAGAGCCATTTCCCAACAGGGGCGAAGAACATGTTTTGGAGGCAAGATCCTTATCTGGTAGCAACATTTAATAAAATGATGCACTTCAATGGGTTAATGATGCACTTAATTTTACCACAAAGTCTAGTGTATCAAATCTCTTCAAAACAGCTGTTAACATTCAAATGATTAGGCAGAAAGGTACACTGCCTCTGCTAGAAACAAATATTAAACACAGTTCAGACTGAAGAGGCTTCAGTGCTTGAAAGGGTGGATGGTAAGGCCTGGTGTAAGTTTGGGACTGACGCTGTCATTTACTTACATGATAACAGCGAGATAAACAGCCAAAAAGTAATAGTATCACTGTCCCAGAAGTAACATAACAATGGAGGCTGCTCCTTCCAGGTAGAAAGAAATTAAAATAATTTTATAGTAACCAAACTTCTTCAGCCAGGACTGGCTCATAAGTACAAGGCACTGAAATGGAAACACACTGACATCATGTTAAAATGGAACCCCATGAATTCTACTCATTCTTGCTGATGACAAAATAATTGTTTTCAGCAAAAAAATAAAATTGCTTCTGAATTATCACATCAGCTGAAACACAGAGCTAATACTGTCTATCATGGTTAGAAATGCTATTACTCATAAAAATTGACTAAAGATAATAATATCCTATAAATAACAAAAACAGCTATTATTTCCTACAGTTTCTGACACTTTCATTTTCACACTAACATGAAGAGATTTTACTAAAACTGACCATATGAAAGCATTGCTTTATGGTAATGTGAAAGGTCCAACTCAAACCTAAAATAAATCCAGATTTTAAATTTGAGATAAAAATTCAGAATCCAACTAACACACCGGAGATAAACATTCATCGAACAAATGAACAAATATTTCACTATTCTTGTTACTATACTGTAAGTCCGAAATGTACTTTTTACCCTAAAATCAAGCACCAGAGATAATCAACACTGTATGATTCTACCTATATTTCTTCTGTTTTTGTTACCTGCCTGATCTTACATATTTTCATAATTCTAACAGACTTGTTTTGAGAGCTCAGATACATTTTTTCTACATTTCTTGCTACCAATGAAAAAGTTCATTGTTCTAGACTGCAAAGTGTGTGCTAAATACACATATGTACATTATTAACAAAGATTAGAAAACACTCCATTTTCAATAAAAACTACATTGTTTAGCTCTGACAAGTTTTCACTAACCAAATGTACATATATTACAATTAGAAGAGAATTCTGAATGATATAACTAGAATACAAATGTTTCTTAATACACATAAGAGTTTTCTTCCCTGGGTGATTTTTTTTGGCTTACTTCCCTACTTTCAAGGAACAAGAGCTGTTTTTCTGGATTCTAAAAGCAATGGCTCAGTGACCAGTGTAATCCAAGGCATTTCTTAGAGCTTTGTAGGAGAAAGTACATAAAACACCCCAGCAAGTCCCCTTGACATATAATAATATTGTACAATTACACATCTCACATATTGAGGCAGAGCTTCTTGTTCTCAATCTCTAATACATAAATAAACAGTATAAGAAGTTAATAATGTAAGAAATAGGTGGCAGAGTGAAGAAAGCAAGATTTTGAAATCATATGTTCCTAAGTTTGAAGGCCAGCTTTGCCATGTTATCAGTTGTATGTTCAACTTATTCCACCTAAGAGTCATTTACTCTATATCTCTCAGTCACACACAAGTGTGTGTTCTCTTACTACCATACACTCAAATGTAAGATACTTAACAATTGCTAGTTATTAGTTTTGTGTCCCATATGTAAAAAGATAAGAACAAATGATGAGTAACCTAACAAAACTCATGAAAGGGACTGCTTTTTCTTTACTAAAATAAAGCCTTCTACAAACATGATTTTGGCTCTCCATTCATGTTTACTGAGAGGACCTCATTAATAATGTATTTTAGCATAAATGTTGGACAGCTTATGGCAAATAAGCCTAAATTAAGAGAGACAGAGGCAGTTACATTCACATAATGAGTGTAATCAATATTTGCTGCATTGAGTCTTAATAGTAAGGGCTAACACTTCTAGAGTGTTTCTTTTGTGCCAGGAATCATTTTGGGTACTTTTTATGTTTTAATTCATGTAATCATCATTATAATTCCACTAGTTAGGCACTATTTTTATTCTCATTTTGTAAGTGAGGAAACTAAGGCACAGAGAGGTTGAGTAACTTACCCAGGGTCTCCCAGCTAGTCAGAGGGGAGCCAGACTCTTCCCTCTCCAACAGGCCCCAAGCTCTTGACCCATTTACTAGTATGCCTCCCTGAGGAGAGTGGAATGTGGAAGTCACAAATGTATTGAAACTGTTATTAGAAAGAGCACTTGTTAATTCTTTTCTCCTTTTATTTATTCAGCTCCTCCTAAAGAAAGCCACTGAGAAGACAGCCTGAGAAAATGAAAATACAGTGCTTACCCTTCATTACTATTTCCAACATTTTGAGTGACAGCCAATTACATAACATTAACAACAGATTTCATGTTATTTTTTACCCAATAATTTATACAAGTGTCACTTCTCTAGAAATTAAAAATAAACTTCAGGCAACTTAATTTCTACTTTATAATAATGTTTAAATTGAGATAAACAGCTATCTATATGTTCGTGGAGGGATTGAGAAAAAGGGTGGTTGAAATCTTTTGGCCATATTTCCCTTAAAATTTAATAGCCAGGTGTTCCGGCCAAGATGGAGGTGTAGGTAGACACACTGTGCCTCCTCGCACAACCAAATTAAGGACAACAAAAATTTAGAAACAAAAAAACAACAACCAGAACTGACAGAAAATTGAACTGTATGGAAGTCCAACAACCCAGGAGTTAAACACATTCATCCACTCCAGTAGTGGGGGCAGAGTTGGGTTGCCAGACAGATTCAGATGCCAGGAGGAGAGGGGTTGCAGCAAAAAAAAAAAAGGGTGGCTTGTGGACCCTGGCACACAAGGCAGTGGCTGATGGACCAGGCGCACAGGCAGCGACTGGCAGGCCCAGTGAGGCATGAAGGGTGGCTGGCTGACCAAGCAGTCCCACATTCTCATGCAAACGAACCAGGTGAAGCTGGGGAGTGAGACAAACCACACAGCCCAGGGTCCCAGCAACAGGAAATAAAGCCTCAAAACACTGCTTGAAAACACCTGTGGGAGTTGAGGCAGTGGGAGAGACTCCCAGCCTCACCAGAGAGTTCCTTGGAGAGACCCACAGGGTCCTAGAATGTACACAAGTCCACCCACATGGGAATCAGCACCAGACGGGCCCAATTTGCTTTCAGGAAGCAACAGAAAGGGCTGAAATCTGAGAGAGAGCAGAGCAAGCATCCTTGTCTCCTCTCCCACCCTGCTCCCATAGACAGCATCACAACCCAGGAACCTGGGTTGCCCCACCCTGGTTAACACCTGAGGCTCTGCCCCTCATATATAACAAGCGTGACAACACACACACACACACAAATGGCTCAAACAGAAGAACAAATTAAAGCCCCAGAGCAAATACTTTTAAGTGATGAAGAGATAGCCAACCTATGAGAAGCACAGTTCAAAGCACTGATCAGGATGCTCACAGAAGTGGTTGATTTTGGTCGCAAATTAGACGAAATAATGAAGGCTACACTAAGTGAAATCAAGGAAAATGCATAGGGAACCAATAGTGATGGGAAGCAAACTGGGACTCAAATCAATGGAGTGGACCAGAAGGAAGAAAGAAACACCAAACAGAAAAGAATGAAGAAACAAGAATTCAGAAAAATGAGGAGAGGCTTAGGAACCTCCAGGACATCTTTAAACATTTCAACATCCGAATTATAGGGGTACCAGAAGGAGAAGAGGAAGAGCAACAAGTGGAAAACTTATTTGAACAAATAATAAAGGAGAACTTCCCCATTCTGGTAAAGGAAATAAATGTCCAGGAAGTCCAGGAGCTCAGAGAGTCCCAAAGAAGTGGACCCGAGGACGAACACACCAAGGCACATCATAATCACATTAGCCAAGGTAAAAATGAAGGAGAGAATCCTAGAAGCAGCAGGAGATAAAGGGACAGTCACCTACAAAGAAGTTCCCATCAGACTGTCAGCTGATTGCTCAAAAGAGACCTTACAGGCAAGAAGGGGCTGGAAAGAAGTATTCCAAGTCATGAAAGGCAAGGAACTACATGCAAGATTGCTCTATCCAGCAAAGCTATCATTTAGAATGGAGGGGCAGATGAAGCACTTCTCCAATAAGGTCAAGTTAAAGGAGTTCATCATCACCAAGCCCTTAGTATATGAAATGTTAAAGGGACTTATCTAAGAAAAAGAAGGCTAAAAACATGTATAGTAAAATGACAGCAAACTCACAATTATTAACAACCACACCTAAAACAAAAACAAGAACAAACTAAGCAAACAATTAGAACAGGAACAGAACCACAGAAATGGAGATCACATGGAGGGTTAGCCACAGGGGAGTGGGAGGAGGAGAGAGGGGGAAAAGGTACAGAGAATAAGTAGCATAGATGGTAGGTAGAAAATAGACAAGGGGAGGGTAAGAATAGTATGGGAAATGTAGAAGCTAAAGAACTTATGACACATGGACATGAACTAAAGGGGGGGAATATGTGTGGGAGGGGTTGTTCAGGATGGAGGGGAATGAAGGTAGGGTAATGGGACAACTGTAATAGCATAATCAATAAAATAAAATAAAATTTTAAAAAAGAGAGAAAGAAAAGAAAAAAGAAAAAAAAAAGAATTACTAGCCAAGAGTTGACTCAGAAGAAAATATATGCTGACCATCCAATCAACAAAGGCCTGGTATCTAAAATATATCAAGAATTCTTACAATTCAAAAATATGAGGATGTACAACTCTGTGAAAAAAAATAGTCAAAAGATTTGAAGAAACAATTCACAAAAAATATATATGGATGGCAAGTAAGCATATGAAAAGATGCTCAACATCATTAGTAATCATCAGGAAGATGCAAATCAAAACCACAGTAAAATACTATCTCTACTAGTATCTACTAGTGTGCTAAAACTACTAGTATGCTAAAACTAAAAAGGTTGATCATAAGCACTGGTGAGAATGTGGAGCAATTGGAACACATACACTAATGGTAGGAATGTAAAATGGCTCAACCACTTTGGAAAACAATTTGGCATCATCTTTAAAAGTTAAACATATACCTATCATGCAATCCAGCCATTCCATTCTTAGGTATTGATCTACAGGAAAGCATATGTCCTCCAAAAAACAAATGTTCACAGCACCTTTCTTTGCAATAGCTATGAAGCTGGAAACACTCCAAATGTCCATCTCAAAGTGAATAAATAGCAAATTGTCTTATATCCATACAATGACATCCTATTCAGAAATAGCAAGGAATGAAACATGAATATGCACAACAACACACTAAAAGAATCCAGACCAAAAAAACATTGCATACTGTATTATTCATTTATATAAAAATCTAGAAAATGCAAACTATTGTGAGAGAAAGCAAGTAGGTGGTTATTTGGGGTTGAGGGAGGTTGGGAAAGGCTATAGAAGGGATTACAAAGAGGCACAGAGAGACTTTGAGAGTAATGGATATGTTAACTACCTTAATTGTGGCGATGGCTTCATGGTGCATATATATGTCAAAATGTAACAAGATGTACAGTTTAAATATGTACAGCTACTAAGGCATCAATCATAGTTCAATAAAACTGTAACCAAAAAATAACTGCCTATTTTTCAACTCTAATATTTTTCCAAGTATTATTAAAGCATGAAAAATAAGACCAGAAGCCTGTATTAAAACTGTCAGCATTGTGCTAGCCAGTGTGGCTAAGTTGGCTGGGTGTCATCCTTCAAAGTGAAAGGTCACCAGTTCAATCCCAGTCAGGACACATGCCTGGGTTTCAGGTTCAGATCCCAGTTGGGGCATGTATGATAGACAATCTGATCAATATTTCTCTCCTTCTTTTTCTCCCTCCCTTCCCATCTCTCTAAAAATAAATAATAAAATCTTTTTTAAAAAAACCTGTCAGCATTGTGTATAATAGAAAACTACTGGAAATAGCCTCAGATATTTCAGTAAAATTCAATTATGGAATACTAATGAAATTTAGCCCCAACACAACTATTTTTAAAAAGTAGATTTATACATGACATGGGAGTTTCTGTAACTTATTAAATAGCAATACTACCCCCAAGTGATCTACAGATTCATTGACAAGATAATTCTGAAATGCACATGGAAATGCAAGGGACCCAGAATAGCCAAAACAATCTTGAAAAACAAGAACAAAGTAGTAGGGCTCACATTTTCCAATATTATCAAAAAAATAAAAAGACAGCCCACAGAATAGAGAAAAATTTCCAATAATATATTTGATAAAAAATCATATCAAAATATGCAAAGAACTATTACAACTGAATAATAAAAAGACAAATAACCCAATTAAAAACTGGACAAATGTGATGAATAGATATTTCTCCAAAGAGCATACACAAATGGCCAATAGAAAAAGTAAAGATACTCAACAACATCATTAGTCATCAAGGAAATGCAAATCGAGACCACAATGAGATGTTATTCATGCACATAAGAATGGCTAAAATCAAAAAGAGATAATAGCAAGTGTTGGTAAAGATTTGAAGAAACTGGAATCTTTGTCATTATTGGTGGAAATGTACAATGGTGCAGCCACTTTGGAAAACAGTCTGTCTCAAAATGTGAAACATTTACCATATGACACAGATATTACACTCCTAGGTACATACCCAAAAGAAATAAAAATATATGTTCATGCAAAAACTTGTATGTTAAGGTTCACAGAAATATTATTCCTTAATAGCCAACATGTGTTAACAACCCAAATGCTCATCAACTGATGAATGGATAAACAAAGAATATATATCCACACAGTGGATGATTATTTGGCTGTAAAAGGAATAAAGTACTGACACATGTTGTAATATGTGTGGACCTTAAAAACACTGTGTTAAGTGAAAGAAGCCAGTCACAAAAAAAAACACATTTATATGATTCCACTCATATTAAAGTCTAAAACATGGAATTCTATAAAGACAGAAAGTAGGAAATGGTTGCTTATAGCTAAGGAAAGAGATAGGCAAATAGTAGGGCAATAGTTAAAGGGTTATGGTATATTTTTAGGTGATTAAAATGTTTTAAAATTGAGTGTAGTGATGATTGAACACATATGTAAATATACTAAGAACCCACTGAATTGCATACTTTAAATGGATGAATTGTATGGTATGTATATCATATCTCAATGAAGCTATTTTAAAAATATATCTACTCTTTTTAAAATTATTTTATATATGACTTTACAATTTTTTTTTTTGCCTGGAGAAGAGAGGATACTATAGGGAAGTAGTGATTAAAAAGTGGGAAGATGTAGACAGCTTAGAATCTGGAAGAGACAGGAGCTCAAACAGCTTCATTGTGGTTCATTGAACATAGAAGCAAATAGCTGGGACAACTCTCAAACTGCCCTGAAGTGAGAGTATCACTTCTCTTACACACACACACTGTACCTGGGGACTATACAGTCTAAACTGAAAATGATATTCTACTTGGTATACTCCGTAAAGCCAAAAAGGATTTTCTACTTGGTATACTCTGTGAAATAAACCATGTAAAAACAGTACTTGAGAGACATGAGTCTTAAAGTACACAGCTCTGAATTGCAGAGCCTCCTTTTCTTATTTGTAATGATAAGATAGAAGAGGTCTTTCCTTCAAGGTGGTCTGAGAATTACTTGAGATTATGTGTACAATGCACTTGGCACTAGTAAGCACTCAATTACATGTGAGTTATCACTATTAAGGTATATACAGTAAGCACACTACAATAAAGGGCCTGAGCTAATGGCAGAAAGACAAATCTGTCCTGTATACTTTGCCTAACAAAGTGTGATAACACTTATATTTTAGAAATATTTTCTATCCCACAGGGTTTAAATATTTTTGAATAACAGTAAAAACTCATCTATTTAGAATGACTTATTTGAAGAGTATATATAACAGATTTTACTTATTTAATTATGAAAGTATAAAAAAACCCATATTGTGGGTAGGTTAAGTAATAATATTGGAGGATATACTTAGATTAAGGGGAGCATTTTGATTCACCTGCTCCCCAGTGTAATAAACAGCAGGCTGGTATAATTTTTGAAGGTGGGCACACCATCTACCATAATGGTAATGACCATGGAATTTTAATAGCACTCTGAAATTCCAGGACTCAGTCTTTGAGCCAAGGGTTTTGGAAATCTGGCTTTAATAATTCTTGAGTAACTCTTCATCACAGTAAAGGTCATAAGAATTTTAAATACCAGGGCCAAAAGTAAAATTACACATTCACAGAAAGCCACTTATTTTCTTCTATAGCACTGCTGAGGCTTAAATGAGAATGCTCAAGGGTATATAAACTCAAAAACTCAAATGTTTAAATAATCACATTGCTCACCTCTCATTTTCCCCTTCATTTCTATTTCCATTGTTTTTCCTCTGAATCTTGTATAATGTCTAGGGCTCTGAATGTTTGTCTCTTAATAAATGATGTCATTTTTTTCAAACTACTGATATAGTCAGGTTCTTCATTTCCTCAGGCAGGTAAGAGTTTTAAGTTTTCGATCCCTGCAAGAAGCTATGTGAAGAATCATCACATACCTGTGGGCAGATAAAGCCTGCCTCAAACATGACACTCCTCATGAAAGAAAGTAGAACCTCCTTGGGAATGAGATCCTCTACAAAAATAACATGAAGTTACTGAAGAAGGTTTAATGAAAGGTGTGGGAGAAATTCATTATCAGAAAGAGGCAAAAGTTCTTCTGGGTCAGGATTTGTCTCTTCAGTGAGATGACAGATATCTAGTGTGGATCCAGTTTACTTTCTGAGAAAAGGTTTTTCTTGGGGCTTCCTTTAGATTCAAAGTGACACATGTGGTACATGTCAGTACAAAGGATGGCAACAGCAAGGATGGCAAGGACAACAGCAATGTTATCAGCAAAATTTCCATGTTATCAGATGAGGCCACAGACAAGGATGCTGGTAGATCCTGTATCAGTGTGGCCATTTGGTTAATTTTAACAAACTGAAGCTGACTTTTGTGTCTAGTGAAAATCTCAACAAACAGAGCACACTGGGCTTGAAAAACAAAGGTAAACATGCTGTCAAAAGCATATAATAATACCACCAGGTGAAGTCCACTGAGCCAGTCACCTTTGTGATAGTATTTCCATGGAAATCAAGGAAGCAGGGAGACTATTGCATATAAAGTGGCACCACACAAAACACAACTGTGACGACTGGAACAGCAGTCAGCCTTCAAGTTATTGTGAAAATATGCAGTCAGGCCATTAAGTGTGTTGCAGATCATTAAAATTATCTACAAGGAAAAAAAACATAGTATTATTTTAATGTAATTCATAATGATGAAAAGGACCTCTGGATGTTTACTTAATGTGAAAAAAAGCAAAGCTGATGATTAATGAAAGCTTATTACTATGAAAACTAACAGGGGGTGTGCCTGCTGACAGAATAATAACTGCTAATACCACTCAAAAAGCCAGTGTGCATTCACTTCGTGTTTTAGGCATCATGTACCAGTGTTTACCTGAATTATTTTATTAAACTCTTAAACAATTCTAAGAAGCAGGTAAAATTATTATTTCTACTTTACAAATGAGGAAACTGAGGGCCAGAAAAGTTAGGCAACTTGCCAAGCTAGTAAGTGACAGAGCAGGTTTGAGTCAAAGCAGATGAAAAGCACTGAGTCTATACTTTCAGTAGTTATGCTAGATGGCCTCTCCACAAGGTACACAGGGTCATGCCTCAGCAAAGAATGGTATATACACCATGGTCTAGTTTCACATAATTTCATTAAGGTTAAAATATCATTGTTGCTATCGAAGACCATGAACTGTGTTACAATAGAACTTGTGAATATCATGGGACTTTCCAAGACATAGAATATCTTAACAATGATTGTATAAGTGCTCCACATTACTAATTTTTTCAGATAACCAAAGCATATCCCTTTTAAACTCTATAGCTTTTATGTCTGAAATGGCAATCCTTTACAAATCTCTCTCTGCCCTCACACAAAAGAACCTGGACATGGATAACCTTGACCTAGAATGTCTTTCACCTATGTGAGAAATCAACTCTTTGGAGAATCACAGTAATGAACAACTGTGAGAAAGAGAGACTATCCTAGATGAAGGGACAAGAAGGGCTCCCTCTCATTTTGGTTTGGTAAAAGGCTACTTCTGAACTCTTTTTTAAAATATATTTTATTGATTATGCTATTACAGTTGTCCCATTACCCTACCTTCATTCCCCTCCATCCTGAACAACCCCTCCCACACATATTCCCCCCCTTCAGTTCATGCCTATGTGTCATAAGTTCTTTAGCTTCTACATTTCCCATACTATTCTTACCCTCCCCTTGTCTATTTTCTACCTACCATCTATGCTACTTATTCTCTGTACCTTTTCCCCCTCTCTCCTCCTCCCACTCCCCTGTGGCTAACCCTCCATGTGATCTCCATTTCTGTGGTTCTGTTCCTGTTCTAATTGTTTGCTTAGTTTGTTCTTGTTTTTGTTTTAGGTGTGGTTGTTAATAATTGTGAGTTTGCTGTCATTTTACTGTACATGTTTTTAGCCTTCTTTTTCTTAGATAAGTCCCTTTAACATTTCATATACTAAGGGCTTGGTGATGATGAACTCCTTAACTTGACCTATTGGAGAAGTGCTTCATCTGCCCCTCCATTCTAAATGATAGCTTTGCTGGATAGAGCAATCTTGCATGTAGTTCCTTGCCTTTCATGACTTGGAATACTTCTTTCAGCCCCTTCTTGCCTGTAAGGTCTCTTTTGAGCAATCAGCTGACAGTCTGATGGGAACTTCTTTGTAGGTGACTGTCCCTTTATCTCCTGCTGCTTCTAGGATTCTCTCCTTCATTTTTACCTTGGCTAATGTGATTATGATGTGCCTTGGTGTGTTCCTCCTCGGGTCCAACTTCTTTGGGACTCTCTGAGCTTCTTGGACTTCCTGGACATTTATTTCCTTTACCAGAATGGGGAAGTTCTCCTTTATTATTTGTTCAAATAAGTTTTCCACTTGTTGCTCTTCCTCTTCTCCTTCTGGTACCCCTATAATTCGGATGTTGAAATGTTTAAAGATGTCCTGGAGGTTCCTAAGCCTCTCCTCATTTTTTTGAATTCTTATTTCTTCCTTTTTTTCTGATTGTATGTTTGTTTCTTCCTTCTGGTCCACTCCATTGATGTGAGACCCAGCTTTCATTCCATCACTATTGGTTCCCTATGCATTTTCTTCATTTCACTTAGCGTAGCCTTCATTTTTTTTTTCATCTAATTTGCAACCAAAATCAACCAGTTTTGTGAGCAACCTGATCACTAATGCTTTGAACTATGTATCTGACAGGTTGGCTATCTCTTGGTCGCTTAAAACCAATTACTTGTTCTGGGGATTTCATTTGTTCTTCTGTTTGAGCCATCTTTTTTTTTTTCTTTGGTCTGGTCGTACCTGTTACATATGAGGGGCGGAGCCTTAGGTGTTGACTAGAGCGGGACATCCCAATCACTGGGTTGTGAGCTGTATGTGGGGGTGGGGTCTGAGAGGGAACAATGGAGCTTGCTTCGCTCTCCATCACAGTCTCTTCTGCTCTCAGTCCTTTCCACCGCTTTCCACGAGCAAACTGGGCTCCTTGAGTGCCAATTCTTATGTGGGTGGGCTTGTGCACCCCATGGGGCTTTCCAACAACCTCTCCTGTGAGTCTAGGAGTCTCTCCCACTGCCTCAACCCCCCCACAGGTGTTTTCAATCAGTGCCTCAAGGCTCTATTTCCCAGCGCTGGAATCCTGGGTTGTGTGTAGTGCCTTGCTTGACAATCGCCACCTCGCTGGGTCTGCGGGTTGCCACCCCTTGGCCGGGATCTGCCAGCTACTACTTGCGCACCCAGGGTCCGTCCACTGCGGTCTTGTGCACCCTGGATGCCTTACTCACCTGGTCCCAACACTCTCTGCTCTCTGCACCGCCAACCCACACCGCACCCAGCTGCCTGACTCCGCCCCTCCTACTGGTGTGGATGAACATGTCTATTTTAATTCCTTCATTGTCTGACTTCCATACAGTTCAATTTCCTGTCAGTTCTGGTTGTTACTATGTTTCTAAATTGTTGTCCCTATCTTGGTTGTGCAAGGAGGCACAGTGTGTCTACCTATGCCTCCATCTTGGCCAGAAGTCTACTTCTGAACTCTTATGCAGATGTAAAAAAAACTTCACATAGTAGAAACTGAAGACAGAATTTAGCATTTCAGTTCCTAATGTTATCATAGAACATGCCCAAGCAATGGACTTGGTACTTAAAAGTGTCATTTTCCATGCAGATTTCTTCCTTTTGTTTAAAAAAGGGGGGGTGTTTGAAATTCAATGTTTGCATACAATAGCTAATGGTTTGCACAATTCCACTGGACACTAGTTAATTTTAGTTCACAGTCCAACCCCCCTAGCTGTCAATACAGAACCAGATTTAACACTTTATTCCTATTTACTCACTCATTTGGTTTAGATGTTGCCAGGAACCCTAATTTGCATATAGTTATGACTCTCCTTGAATATATTTTTAATCTATCTTCTGATTTATAAAAGCAAGATTTCTCCAAGAGTTCAGACACACTTATTTTGTGGCCAGGGAAAGGTATTTATGACATTATTATCCTCCCAACTCTGGAGTGTGCAACCAAAAAGGAATAATGAGGTGACATCCTTTAGTTAAAGTTAAAGAGAAGGAATAGAAGCAAGCCCTTCATTTTAGTATAAAGTACTCCATTCAGTAGTACAGACTTGCATTGGAAAAATTTATTTTTCTTTTTCCTGACAGACTATAACTTTGGCCCAAATGACATACCTAGGATGGATATAGGTAAAAACACATTCTGGTCCTTGCTCTGATTAACATCTCCTCTTAAATCTGGCCTCTTGTCTTACGCTTTTAGTGACTTGATTCACCTGACTAGAAAACAGGAAACAGTTGATCAAGCTGCATATAAGTACACATTCATCTGCCTTTTCATCTTGATGATAACTTTAAGAGACCATCATGACTTTCCTGTTTCATTCCTGCCTCACTAGGACATTGGCCAAGTCTCCACACTCTACTGAATCAGAAAACAGACAAATATTCAGATAACTTGACAGCTGTAACTTGCTTGAATAAGCCTTGGGAAATAAGCATATGCTGTATTCTGTATTGCCCACTCTTTTAGGGAATGAAGGGCAAATTTGAAGTGGGGAGAGGGCATTTGGCTCAAATGATCAAATATCTAAATCCCTGAGCTTCACTTTGCATTGGGTAAGAATGTAAGAATGATTCCAATGCTATGGGAAGTAGGGCTCTCTAATTATTGAAAGGGGTTATTAAACCCAGATGCAGCCCCATCCAGTGTGGCTCAGTGGGTTAGGCATTGTCCCACTAATCGAAAGTTCACCATTTCAATTCCTGGTTAGGGTACATGCCTGGGTTGTAGTTTTGGCCCCAAGATGGGATGTGTATGATAGGAAACTGATAGATGTTTCTCTCTCTCTCTTTTCCCTTACCTTCTCTTCTCTCTAAAAATAAATAATTTTTTTTAAAAAATCCATATGCAAACCATGCATTGTCTACAGACTGAATGAAGAATATTTTGCCTGTATGTGTACTAATATTCTTACAATGGTTGTAGATTCTGCAGTAATGAGAAAATACAAATCTGATTTTTTTTTGTCATTAGGCAGTGTCAAAACACTTGAAGTACACTAGTACTATTATGTGGACACCAGCTAACATTTTTTGCTTTCAGGATAAATTTTCAGATTTGTAAAAGCTAACTACTGAAGACCTTACTCTTGGGTGTTACGTATATAAGTGAGAAGAAAGATTGAGGTTGGAGGTCACTAGATTACTAAGAGGGCCAAAAACAAGGGAGTCAGAAAAAACAAAATCCAAGATTCAAATTTAGCCCACCAAAATCTAGACACTCTTCTTTTCCTTAGTTTCATTTCAGGCATGCTAAAACAAGAAGCACACCACACCCTATCAACTGATCCATCATTAAGTCAGAAGGCAGGGGTTTAGATACTCAAAATTTTGTAAAGGGACATAAGTTGAGATCAATTTTTTTAAAAAAGAATTTAAGCACCCATTGTGTCTAAAACATGTGATTATAAGGTTTTAATAATATTATGAAAACTCTACAACCTGGACTTCTCTTTGTTTATATAGTTGAGAGGAGGAAGTAAAATCTTCCTTATTTCAACCTGCAAAAGAACTATCAATACTTTGACTTAGATTATTGTCATCCGAGTAAATACTTATTTTTGTAAGTATCTAACTGAAAATCACCAGTTACAATTTTTTTCTGAACTACTACTGCTATCCAAAGACTCCCCTTACCTGATTTTACTATAGCAACAAACCACAGAACAAGAATATTTTATCTTTGCAACCAAGGACAAAGGATTTCTGATTCCTCTTTACCACAGAGTTTATAGTTTTTAAAAAATCCTCACTTGAAGCTATTTTTATTGATTTTAGAGAGAGAGGAAGGGAGCAACAGAGAAACATCAATGGATTGCCTCCCATACATGCCCTGACCAGAGATTGAACCCACAGGCTAGTTATGTGCCCTAACCGGATATTGAACCCACCACATTTTGGTGCATCAGAGGATGTTCCAACCAACTGAACCACCAAGCCATGGACACAAAGAGTTTAAAAGTAGCAAAATGGTGCCATGATTAGGCTAGGCAGGGGCACTAAATACCATCAGGGTTGTTATTCACTAACCTACTACTAAACCAAATATTTATGTTGCTGAAGAGGTTACTCATGATTACTTGTAGGCTATAACTAAGTAGACTCCAAAAGAATGTTGGTGACCCCTCCAAGGCAGGGCTTTTAACATTGAAAGTTAACATCTTTTTTTAATGCAGTTTTTATCCAAGCTTTTCCAGGAAAAAGCAAACAAAACTTTCCCTCAATAGCGCCCTTTAAAAAGAACTAATATCAAAAGGCAGAAAGCATGGCTTTATTAAAAAAATGTATTGATTTGAGAAGGAGATCGATTTGTTGTTACATTTATTTATGCATTTATTGGTTGCTTCTTCTGTGCCTTGACCCAGGATGTAACCTGCAACCTTGGCGCATTGAACTACACTCTAAACAACTGAACTACCCTGCCAGGGAGTGTGACTTTTTTTTTTGGTCATTTCAAACTATCAATAACTTTCATTCTCCAGATACTTCTGAAAGAGAATGTTAAAAGAATATTTCAATACACTTTCCCTTTTGATCTGGGGTCAAAATGAGCTATTTGCCATAATGAAAAAAAGCTAGCACTTTCAATTTTGGAAGATCAGATTCATGATTCTAGCCCTTCAGATTCCACAAATCACCACCAGCAAATTCTACATCCAACCATCTCTCTTTCCAAAGAGCTTTAGCTGTAGTAACTCTGAAATTAAGATGGTTTTCTTTTCTTTTGGTCTGGACTAATGTCTCTACAAGAATATCGACAATAGAGCAGCAACGACTTTATATGGGACCTAGCTTTCTTATTTTTTTAACCTAGCAAAAGTAGATCAGTAATAAGTTGCCTTTCAGGATACCTGGATTCAGCAGAAAGGGATTTGTAAGTTTACCATTCCTCTTTTATTATGATTATTACCTTCTAACACCATTATTCTTTCCACATGTATTTGTTGGCATTCTGCTCTAAAAGAGAGCTCTTACATTCTCTTCTCTCCAGGTGCAATGTCATGACTGCAGAGGCTTAACTTGGGGCCTCTGAACCTTTTAAAAGTCTAATGCAAAGTTGCTTACAATTTTTTTCTAAGGAGATAGCTTCCACTGCATCCTCTGCGTCCCCAGGTTCTCAAGTGGGTCTGGGGCCCCCCGTTTTAACAGGAGCGAGTACAATTCCCAGACGTCAAGGAGAAAATGTGTGGCAGCCCTAAACTCCCGACCCACCGCCTTAACTTTCCCTCATCAAGGAGAGAGAATCTGGGAGTCAAAAAGACCAGAAGGCCTACGGAGACGAAGATCTCAGGTTCCCGGCACCCTCGGCACTCCCGACTGCAAGACAGACGACCCAGGACAACAGCCACGATCCGGATCCCTCGGATCCCCGCCTTCCTGCCCACAAAGCCTGACAGTTGGCTGGCTGTCCCCCAGGCCAGACAACCACTGCAGAAGCGCCAACTCCAAACGCAGTCTATGGAGCTTGATCCTACCACAACTAAACGCGGAGAAGGGGGAGGGGCCTTGGGTTACTCAACGCTTTTCCCTGCCCTCTTTATTTCCTCCAGAGTTTCCATTGGCTTCTTGCCCTTAGACTGGAAGGTACACGACCCTGTACTGAGATGCGATTGGACGAACTAGCTGCCGCTCGACCAGGGGCCCGCTCTCGATTGGCCAAGGGATCGCCGGGGGTTTGAATAGCAGACCCGGTCGGGGAGGGCTCTGCAGAAGTGCCACGTTGGGCCTTGTTGCGGCTCGAGGAACCGACTCCGAGAGCCGGCTGGGCTGTCTGGCCTGATTGCTGTCCGTTGGGCTGTTGGGAGGCACGAGGCGAGCTGGCAGGCGGCTCTGGACAGGCTACTCGGCGGAGTATCCCGCCCGAGGGCGGGTCTGGCCGCAAGGCGGAGGGGCCAGCGGAGCGCCCGGGGCAGTGGCTGAAGAGGGACGGAGGCGGCGGGGGCCGCTGGCCCCCGGGAGAACCAGACGAGATGCTGGCGGAAAACCTGGTGGAGGAGTTCGAGATGAAGGAGGAAGACTCGTCGTGGTACGACCACCAGGACCTCCAGCAAGGTGAGGCTGTGGGCAGCGGGTGGGCGGCCTGCCGGTGAGGCTCAGGGCGGTGAATGACAGGTTGCGTTTGCTTGCGACCCAAGGACGGCCAGGTGCTGGGCAGTGCCGGGCTCACCTGGAGTGGGGGCTAGCTGCAACCTGCCCACCTCCGCGCGAGGCTCTGCGCTGGGCCGGCGGGCACCTGTGCAGTGTTACCATCACCATAGCGCGCGTGAACCGCTAGCTCTGCGCCGATACCGTCTGCTGCGCTTCCGGGTCATCGTCCCCACATTTTCCAGCTTCTAAACAACCAGGCTCCTCTGGGTAGGATCTGCGCTGGTGGTATGGGTGGCGGTGCGCTGTGCAGGACCTGTGCCAATCCCTGGGCACACATGGTGGGGGCGGGAGGGTAACTTTTGTTGTTGTTGTTGTTGTTGTTGTTGTTGTTGTTGTTAGCCCCATTTTCCAAGTGAGCAAAGCGGGGAGGCGGGGGCAAAACGACCAAGTGACTTCCCTGGAGTTAAGAGAGGGAGAACTCTCAGAATGTGGAGTCACAGTCGCTGTCCCAACCCTGTCTCTTCGTTGCCACCGGCATAGAGCTTCTTCAGTGACATGTTAGACTGTTGCGGGAAGAATTGTTTAGGCACAGTTCACCAGCCCTGAAATGACTTGAGGGCGTTTCTCCCTTTGCCTCTTCCCTCACTCTGAACTCTAGCTTGTCGGTTAAAAACTTGCTGATGCTGTGTCTCCAGCCAAGAAGCTTAGACAGACTTCAATTTGGAGACAGGTCCCCCTTATTTTGCATATTAATGGCAGGAACCTACTATTGGGGGACGCTTTTTGTGTGCCAGGCACTGACTGGCCCTTAACACCTATGTCATTTAATCCTCCCAACAGCTATGGAGGTAGAAGTAGATAGTGCTATTGGGGGAGCTAGGATTCCACTCCAAACTACAGAACAAACTTTCTTTTTTTTTTTTTTTTATAAATATCAGATGAAATTTTATTTATTTATTTTTTTTAATATTTTATTTTATATATTTTTTAGAGAGGGAAGGGATGGAGATAGAGAGAGAGAGAGAGAGAGAAACATTAATGTGCGGTTGCTGGGGGTTATGGCCTGCAACCCAGGAATGTACCCTGGCTGGGAATCGAACCTGGGACACTTTGGTTCCCAGCCCGCGCTCAATCCACTGAGCTACACCAGCCAGGGCTCAGAACAAACTTTCTTAACCACTGCCCTGAATAATCCTCAGAAACTTTTTTCAGTCTTCCTTTTCTGCAGTTCTGTATAAATCAACTTTTTCAACTTTAACTCGCACTAAAGATTAACATTTCATTTACATACTTATTAAATGACCATGATAACCATTGAACTTGGTGGGGGAGGGAATGTAGGGTTGAAGGACTCACACTTAGTAAAGGAAAATAAAACAAACATCTCTTTGGGGGAAGGGAAAGGTGATTTCTTAAATCAATATGCTGTGGACAGGACAGTCACTTAAACCAAAGTAGTTCACCATTACTACTACTTCTACTACTTGTGTAGTAGAAGCTATTTAACAGCTGCTGTGCAGTGTTGGCCATTATGTTTTCTATGTCCACAAGACAAATTTGGCTTACATTTTAACAAGCCTGTTTTCAGAATTCCCCATAAGGATTGATGGCCTAGTTTGATACTTTCTCCAGGACTAATGTGACAACCATTGTGCAGTTGCAACATTTCCTTATAATAAAGTAAGCAGTTTGCATAATAAAAGCTAAATATTTTTCTTCCCTGCCTTTAAGAAGCATAGATCTGTACAGGCTTGTTTTTTGGTTTTCAATCTAGCATAATACATAGCACATAATAGAAGCTCAATTTTAGTATTTGTTGGACTGAACTGAGGCACTCATCCAGGATTACTGTTTTCATAGTTCTCTTCTCTCAGGTACATTAGTCCACACTGCAGTTTCTCCTGTGGGAGGTTGCTAGGAGCAGCCATTTGTAATATGTCAGTCTACTTAAGAAGCAAATGCAACTTGTTGGGGTTACACATAGAATTCTCTAACCTCTGATCAGAAGGAAGTCATCAGGTGTTCAAGTTAATGAAACCTTAAAGAACACAGATCTGAACATCCTTAATGCTAGTTTGCATTTGGAATTTCTTCTGTGCTTCTCAAAGGTCTTTTACATCGGTTTATTACAGTGGACTTTGACATAACCATATATGTTGTAACCAAGTTTGTGGGGTAGGAATAGATTGAAATTCCAATGATCGTAACTTATGAATATGCCTATCCTGTTAAACACATTGATAAGCAAATGTAGTGGAATTTTATCAAGTACAGACATCTGTCTATTCATCTGTTAATATCCTCACTTTGGGCAGACCTTGTTTTATTGCACTTCACTTCAGTGCACTACACAGCTGTTTTGTTTTTTAAAAGAAGGCAAGACTTTCCACCAGCAAAAAGATTATGACTGGCTTTATTGGGATACTTGCTTTATTACAGTGGTCTGGAACCAAACTCATAATATCTTTGAGATCTGCCTGTATTAATGTTACTGAACAAGCCTCGTTTGAAGAGAGCTACCAAAACAACTTTTTAATATCCCGTTCTCTAAGTCTTAGAACTATAAGGTCTTTTTTCCTTTATCAATAGAAGCATTATTTAGGTAGATTGATTTTTTTTTTTGGTATCAAAGTTTGCTGGGGCATTCTTTTTTAAATTAAAATTGCTGAAAAATATTGAACCTCAGAAGGCTCTGGTCTACTATTCATACCTTCTTAGAAACATATAAAGGCAAGAGAAAACCTTTTGCTTTTACAAAACACTTTGATGAAGAGATTGTCTTTTGTCAGAGGGCTGAGTTGGCATGGAAGAATACTGATGATGGTCTCTGTGGGTATGATCCTTTCTGGGACAGCAGGAGCCTTCTGTATAGGTAATGGTGGCGCTTGCTTTGAAATGTGCCCCTGAGAGCAAGGTGAAAAGACTTCAGAGACTGGATTTTCTTTTAGATCAGCTGCTATTATAATTGTCTTTGCTGAGTTGTGCAAGTTTAGAATAAGGATTCAGGTTTCCACTGCATGGGTCAGCAAGTGAAAGCTTAGCTTAAAGGAATCCTAAAATTCCTGCTCCTTTTCAAGATGAGTATATTTTCCTAGTGAGTAACTAACTTGCTGAATCACTGTTTGGAGGGCCATTAAAATTGACATCATCATTTTTCTTGCTGTTTACATTCAAGTTTTTTACTTTCCCGATTATAGTAACATTGGCAACAGGAATTACACAGAAGCATCACCAAATCACACACTTGACTTTGTAAGAGGAAAAGCTTTCAGCCTTAATAGTATTGAATTACAGCTACAGACCACAGCTAACATGGGAATATATTGTCCTCATGATTTTGAAAAAAGTGAGGAAAATAAGAAAATTATAATAGCAGTGAAATCTAAAGTTTTCCAAATTCTGGAAGACAGACCCTTCTAAAAATTCACTCTGGCTGCTGGAGCTAATTTTTTCTGCCTAAGCATAGGGCTGAGTGAAGTGTTTGTTTAAAGCTAATAGTGTCCAGTGTTAAAATGGATTATCATTTGCAAAGGCTGATTAGTGAAAGAATATTAAACATGAAGGTATTGCTAGGTTGTGGTTCTCAAGCCTGTAGTAAATCTGTAGTATTTTTAGTGCTGCCTAGGCCAATTCAATAGGGTTTAGAAAAGACAACCTCTTAATGAAAATCCTTATTGGAAAGTAGATGAATAGGTACATAGGGCTTCAAAACTGTTTTGTTTCCTTTTCTTTTGTGCCTTACTTAAAAACAATAACAAAGAACATTCAATAGTCTCCCATTCCCCCCACTAATTATTTAGAAAACCTTCTTGGGCTTACTGCCAGCATTTGGCTCTATTTGGTTATGGAAGCCGTATACTACATGACAGGAAATGAACTTTTTTTGAAGACCAAAAAAGGACCCTTGTCCTTAAACTAACAGATGAAGTAATATCCTTTTATACAGTGTGACTTAACAGGCGCTTCCTTGTAGTTGAAATTTGTCTTGCTAGAATTCTATCCTAAACAGCCTATGAAATATGTAAGAGACTGAGGCTTGAGGATTGAGGTTACTGAGCAAGGTTGGGCTTTGTTTAACTGGAAATAAGGGCTGAGAGAGGACAAGTCCCAAGTTCTTTCTGGTTGCTGTTGACTGGAAGAATGCTTTACTTGGCGTCTCTCTTTCTGAAGCAGCAGGAGAGCTGTTCCTGGCTGTGTATGAAGTAGCACAGGTGGTTCCATAACAGAATGGAAGTAGGTAAGGGTGGTCTGAAGTTAGTCTTGATTCAGGTTTTGACTGCTAGTTACAAGCATCTTTGGTGAGTCTCTGGTCATTCCCAGTGATGAATTACTCAACTTTAAAACAAGCCAGGCAAGATTTAAGTAATGTCTAGGTCATGTTTGTAGGCTTTGTCTCTAATACGGTGTAGTGGCTTCTATGTGGCACTGTGTATACACATTACTTACATTATGAGTACAAAATTACTTCTAGAACATCTTTAGCTGTACATAGTTCCATTTTCACTTAGTGCAAACAAGGTATTAACTTGCCTAGGGTTGTATGTACTTTGTTTGACAGAGCAGGCAGTAAAAGCCAGGCAGTTCAACTCTAGTTTCTCTTTGCCATCTGTGAAAACAAGCAAAAAGATTAAGTACCTCGACTAGGGAAATCAGTACTCTCTACCTTAAAGAAATGTGTGGACACCCCTGTCAATAGTCTTAAAGCTGTGTAGATGTGGATAATAAAATAGAGAATGGTGGTGAGAGTGAGAGTTAGAACCTGGTGGCAGGAGTTTCTATTTTACCTGTGACTTGTGTAGACTTGATCAGGTCAGTTAGCACCTTTGTGCTTAAAGTTGTCTCATCTGAAAAACTGGGCTAAATACCTTGAAAACACATAAAGACAAATGTCTCACATGATTTGAGCTGTTTGTAAAGGTTCTATGTCTTTTGAATACAAGATGTTATTTCATAGACTTGTTATCTGGAGTCTTTAGTACATTAATGGGCATTATTAATATTTAAATCATGAGGGAATGTATTTTAAGACCTGTCTATCCGCACTACACTGATTTATTTCGAATGGGAGTAAAATGTTTAATATGAGCTGGAGTGGTCTATGGTCGATTTTGCTGCTGTGTTTTTTTCCTAATGAGGGAAAACCAACTAAGTAGAATACTAATTATACACTGGAATGAATAGCACCACTGACAAAATGTATTGCTTTTCTGTTACCACTTATTTTAGGTTGAGTTTTAATATTGGTAGTAATGAATAGATGTAAACCTTATTTGTCAATTTCTAAAAATTAAGTTTAAAAGTCATATAGTGAGGGTTCCCTGTTTTTGTAACAAATACTTTTTTATGATAAATATTTGTATTACATTAAGTAAAATTACTTCCCATATACTTAGAATAAAAGTCAAACTTTCTTTACCATGGCCTATAAAATCTTATTATGATACAATCACTGCCTACTTCTCCAACTTCACCCCATCCCATACTCTTCCCCAATGTTTCTATCACACCAGCTTTTGGTTGAGCTGTAGGATATGCCAAGTTCTCTCCTGTTGTATTATCTCTGTCTGGCTTTTACATGGTGAGATCCAAGCTTTAGCTAAATGTCTCCTCAGAGTGATTTTTCTTGTGACTACCCTTTCTAAAGTAGTTCCTTTGTTTATTATCACTGAATCCATTTTTTTCCTTTTTTTTATCTCACACTACATCCAGTTGGCTCTACTTTCAAAATATATCCAGAATCCTATCCTTCTTTTAGCTCTACTTTGAAAATATATCCAGAACCCTATCCTTCTCTCCATCTCTATCTCTGCCACCCTAGTCCAAGCCACCATCATCTCTCACCCAGTTGATTTCAGTATCCATTTGTCACCTTGCTTTCACCTTTGTCCCTTCCCCTCTGCTTATATAGCAGCCAGAATGATCCTGTCACTGAGTTACATTTCACTCAGCAAAACCTTGACCTCCTTAGTTGGGTCCTACACAAGCTGGCCAATCTTGGAGCCCTCTGATTTGTGATTTGTCTTCTACTTCCCCCATCATCCCCCTCCTCCCTACACACACACACACACACACACACACACACACTTTGTTTTGGCTTCATTGATGTCCTTATTAGCTCTAGTGATGCTTCCTCCTAGGAGACCCTGTTTTGCCTCTGCCTGGAATGTTGGTTGCCTAGGTAGATCTACATGGTCATTTATTCTATTTCCTCATATCTTAGTTCTGTTATCCTCATTACATTATTAAATCTCAAATTTCCACACCCATACTCTTCTATTCCCCTTCTTTATTTTATTTTTTCTCTTTAGCACTTCCTGCTGTCATATATCTTCTCATGCTATTTCTCCCAATAGAATATAAGCTCCATGTGGGTAGGGAATTTTTTTAGCTAAATTCGTTCTTACAGCCTCAATATTCAGGATGGTACCTTGTGTCAAATGAACTAAAGAAATGTAGACCCATTGCTAGAAATAATGATAAAGATTTATTCAAATGTCTTAGGGTTCACAAATGGAAAACATAACTAGACAATACCCAGAATGTTCTGAAGATGAAAGAAAAGCTAAGAGTTCTTAGAGTTCTTACAGTAAAAAAATATATTCTTGAGAAAAATGAGTCCTGCATTCTTAGCCTTTGGATTGGTCCCAGATGGTCATCCTCTGGATGACTGGTAGACTGGATAATGGATGTCAGGTGGCCTGGATATGTGAACATTGTTTCCTTAGTCCTTCATAGGGTAATCAGCTGGTGAGATCCAGGCATTGACTCAGGACTGAAAAGGTCAAAAGTTTAAGTTCCTAGGCTGGTTTAAAAAGAACAGAATCTTTTTTCCTCAGGCCTGAGCCTACTTGACTATAGTAATTTAGCAGCTTGACTGTAATGATTCCATGTTATTTCCTCACTATGTTCCTCACTGGTATTATTGAGTGTATGAATGCATATATGTATGAAGAATGTTTATCAGTTTGCAAGTTTATCTACATGCTTGCTGTCTGGCTTCACCATTAATCTAGAGAAGCAGGAACTTCATCCATTACATTTACCCTTCTGTGGCCAAAGCTTAGCAGAGTGCCCAGCAATAAACACATTCATTCTTTGCCTTTGTATTGCAACTTAGTTTGTAAAGTACTTCCTTCTGTATTATTTCATTTGATTTTACAATCACATTGTCCCTAAACAAGAATACTAAGTGTAGGATGCTTGAAAGCCCTATATTGTACTCAGTTGAGTGCATTTCCTACCATATTAAAGGATCTCTATGAAGTTTACTATGCAGATAGTGACTTCAGTTAACTGTTAGAACTAGTGTAATTTTTGGTATCATTAAATTTTTGTTTCTGGGATTGTGTACAGACAGATCCTGTCTTATGTGCATTTATGCCTAAGAGATGAAAAATGAGGTTTAAAATAGAAATATGATTCTGTGCTACATCAAAGTATTGTATGAGCTACTGACATGTGATTACCTCAAAAACTATAGCTGTGCTGCTTGTCTGGTTTGCTCATCTTGAAGAAGGGCATGAGAGAAGTAGAAAAAAATGAAAGACCTAGAACAATATTCATATGACAGATGTATTTTTTGACCTAGTAAGTTTTATTCTCCTTTGGGGGCCAGGGCCTATAAAAACAAACTTTGCTTTGACAGTTGCAATAATACATTAACACATTTACAATAGTCAGATTTCTTAGGAACTTTAGAGACTATTAAATATCTGTGTGTACATTGGTCTAGGCTCCATCCAAAAAAGAAGTAAATGATCAAGATATTAATAAATTCAGTTCATTAGCAAATAATTATGATCTTAGAAGTCACAATGCTGAACAATCATTCCTGGACTAATGAGTACATCTCCATAAAGTACATCAGTCTTCTTCATGTCTCACAAGTAGGAGTACATAAGAGAGCACATTTCAAGTAGAGGGCCCTAGTTCAACTGGATCTTAAGTAGGATTCAGGTTTCCTACAGGGCCATTCCATCTTCCTCAGGGCTCTGACTTAAACTTTCTATGTTGGGTTGGATTTTGGTTCATTTATAAGGACTGGGTTACATAAAATATTGAAGTGAAATCATTTGCATTCTTCACTTGTTCTAGATCTCCAACTTGCTGCTGAGCTTGGGAAGACATTACTGAATCGGAACACAGAGTTGGAGGATTCTCTTCAGCAGATGTATACAACCAATCAGGAGCAGTTACAGGAAATTGAGGTAATTTACTCAGTAGAAGAGTTACACTTGGAGGTGTGGCATGTTACTACTGTTATACCAATCATATTCTGCTACGATGACACTTGCAATTAAAATAATGTTTAATTTCTAACACAGACTTCATTGAGAAGAAAAACCATCAGAGAGGGCAGAGAGGTTGATTTCAGCTTTTGTTAGGCTTTCTCAACACATTTCTCTCTGCACTTTTGGTGAGGTATATTGGAGTAAATGATCCAGTATTTGCCAGTCTGTGAAACAAAATAAAGCTGTGAATATTATACTTAGTTTTTACTGTTTTCTTTTAAAAGTGAATTATGCAAAGAGGTATAAGAAAATAAATACAATGAACACCCATGTATCCACCATCCATCTTAAGAAAAAAAAACTACTCATACCGTTGAAACTTCTTGCTTGCATCTACCCTTCTCTTCTGCCCTAACTCCTATCCCTGCCCCAGATGACACAGTAGAACCAGCTTGTGTCCATGTGCAAAAAAATGTAAAAGACCTTAGAAGAGTAATAAGAACTTACCGAGCTCTGATTATATCAACATACTGAACCTGGTGCTGGAAATTCAAACAAGTAGAATTCAAACAGTCCTTACTTCAAAGTAATCAAAGTTACACAAATTTCAGTTTTTCAATACAAATAAACCTATCATCAAAAGTAAGATAAATTTATAATCTCTATATCCTTAATTTTATATCATAGCTATAATTAAAGTACATATAATAATCTTCATCAGGATTTATGAATATAGCCACTGATGTGACTGAAATACAGTTTTATAGTTCTAGGAAGGTACATCTTGTAATGATACTGAAATCATCAGCTACTGTTTTTATAATTGCATACATTCAACATCAAAAGAGCATAGGACATGCCATACATGAAATGAATTTAATTACTTTCACAGTTTCACAGAAATTGAAAAATGAAAAAAAAAACAAATGTTTTAGAAATATGAACTAGCCCAATGTCACACATGTTTAAGTAACATTTCTACTTTGGCTCATAGACTGTTTTTCAGATCATTGGAAGATTTCACACTGAGAACCTAGTGCATAAACATGAATACATTATATACTGTGATATATATTTATTTGTATTTGTATTTTCATAGTCTCAATACATTGGATTGATGGTTTTTTTATCCTCACCTAAGGACATATTTCTTGATTTGAGAGAGAGAGAAGAAGTGTGGGGGGTGGGTAGAGGGAAAGAGAAAGAAACATCAGTGTGACAGAGAAACATGGATAGGTTGCCTGCCACATGTGCCCCAGGGATGGAACCTGCAACCTAGGCATGTGCCCTGACCAGGACTCAAACCCACAACCTTTCAGTTTACAGGACAATGCTCCAACCACTGAGCCACATTAGGCAGGGTGGATTGATGTTTTTTTATGAAAGTACCTGTAAACCATTATAACTGAATACTATTACTGGTATTTTGGCAAATCTCCCAAGTATAGATGGAAAATAGTCCAAATATTTGCATAATTAATAGAACGATGCCTATTTATTCCTATAGGAGATCACAAATAATAGTTTTATGATCCAAGTAACTTGTCTCTCTACCTTTGTTTTCTGTGGCATTGAGGATAGTTAAACAGATAAAACATGATTGACATTCTGAAAAATTCCAAATGTCTTTTGATTCTCCAAATCTGCAAATAACACTCCATCATCTCATGTCTTCCATGAGATATTGCAAAGTGTAATGAAAATGAAATATCCAGCTTAGACCTTAATGATTAAATAAACATAAAATTAAGTACATGTATGAGCTATTCAAGTAAATTTAGTGTATAGTACTTCCAAAAACATTTTCATGAACCTCTTTTCTTTTTCTTAAAAAAATATTTCAATTGCAATTCACATACAATATTGTATTAGTTTCAGGTATGCAGCATAGTGATTAGTCATTTATATAACTTAACAAAGACATCACCAATAAGTCTTTTACCCACCGGACAACATACATAGTTATTACAATATTATTTTTTAAGTATATTTTAATTATACTATTACAGTTATCCCATTCTTTTCTTTCTCCTCTTTATGCCCCTCCGCCTGGTACCCCCATTCCCTCCAGCATTCCCTCCCCTCTTAGTTCATAGTTCATGTCCATGGGTCATACATATAAGTTCTTTGGCTTCTCCATTACCTATATGATTCTTACCCTCCCCCTGTCTATTTTGTACCTACCATTTATGCTTCTTATTCCCTGTACTTTTTCCTCCATTCTCCCCCCATTCCCTCCCCACTGATATCATTCCTTGTTATCTCAGTCTCTCTGATTCTGTTCCTGTTCTAGCTGTTTGTTTAGTGTTTGTTTTTTAAGATTTTATTTATGTAGTTTTATAGGGGGGGAGGAAGGGAGAAAGAGAAGGAGAGAAACATCAGATTCTCTCACACCCCAGCTGGGGACCTGGCGCACAACCCAGGCATGTCCCTAACTGGGAATTGAACCTGCAACCTTTTGGTTCTCAGGCCAGCACTCAATCCGCTCAGCCACACCAGCCAGGGCATGTTTTTGTTCTTGTTTTTTGAGGTTCGGTTGTTGATAGTTGTGAGTTTGTTGTCATTTTACTGTTCATATTTTTGTCTTCTTTTTCTTAGATAAGTGCCTTTAACATTTCATGTAATAAAAGCTTGGTGATGATGAACTCCTTTAACTTAACCTTATCTGAGAAGCACTTGATCTGCCCTTCCATTCTAAATGAAAGCTTTGCTGGATAGAGCAATCTTGTATGTAGGTCCTTGCCTTTCATGACTTTGAATACTTCTGTCTAGCGCCTTCTTACCTGCAAAGGTTCTTTTGAAAAATCAGCTGATGGTCTTATGGGAACTCCTTTGTAGGTAACTCTCTTCTTTTCTCTTGCTGCTTTTAAGAAACTCTCCTTCTCTTTAATCTTGGGTAATGTAATTATGCTGTGGTTTGTTACCTCCATTCCCACTGGCTGAGAGTTTTTATCATAAATGGATGCTGGATTTTGTCAAATGCCATTTCTTCATCTATTGATACTATAATACGATTTTTTTATTCTTCAGTTTGTTTATATTGTGTATAATGTTAATTGACTTGCAGATATTGTATTGGGTTGGCCAAAAAGTCCATTATGTTTTTTTCTGTAAAATAAAAAACACATTTGTCATTTTCACCAATAACTTGATTGATTTGGATATCTTGAGTATGTCATCTAACTCCCACTATTGGCTTCTAATGGGTAGGGGCCAAAGGTGCTGCTAAATATCTTTTAATGTGTAAGACAGCCCCACAGCAAAGAATTACTTGGCCAAAAAGTCAGTAGTACCAAGAAGCTTCACAAACCACTTTTGAAACATTTGATCAGTCATAGCACCTTCTCCATACACTGCACAAATCTTTTTTTTTTTGCGCCTTACCTTTCTTGCAATAATAAAGCATAATACACTGAAAATGTTGTGTATCTTCTTCCATCTTAAATATTAAAGTGGCTACATAAAAATTCACCAATTTTGATAAGATTCTGTTTTAAGTGCACACTGATGTGACAGTTGTCACAATACAATCTAACAATGTTTCAAACGAGGTTAAAGAAAACCAAGTAAGCACTACTGGAGCCATTGTACAGAAAAATATAAATGAATTTTTTGGCCAACCCAATACCAATGTTGCATCCCAGGATAAATCCCACATGATTTTGGTGTTTGATTTTTTTTGGTATATTACTGAACTCATTTACTAATATTTTTGTTAAGGATTCTTGCATGTATATTCATCAAAGGTATAGGCCTATAATTTTCTTTTTTTGTAATGTCTTCATCTGGTTTTGCAGTCAGAGCAATCCTGGCTTCCTGAAGTAAGCTTGGGAGCCTTCCTTCCTCTTCAGTTTTTTGAAATGGTTTGAGGAGAATAGGTAAACTTGTATATTTGGTAAAATTCACCTGTGAAGGCATCTGGTTCAGGACTTTTGTTTGATGGTAACGTTTTGATTAGAGATTTGGTTTCATTAGTTGTTACCAATTTGTTTGGATTTTCTGTTTCTTCTTGATTTAGTCTTGGAAGATTGCATGTTTCTAGAAACATATTCATTTCTTCCAAGATGTCCATTATATTGGCAATAATTATTCATAGTATTTTTAAATAATTTTTTTGTATTTCAGTGTGGATTGTCAGTTTTCTCTCATTTCTGGCTTTCTTTATTTGGGTCCTTGTCTTTTTTTTTCTTTTTTTAAAAGTTTACCAATTTCTATTCACTTTGGCTTTGTTTGTTTTATTTGTTCTTTTTGTAGTTTTTTAGGTGTATGGTTAGCTTGCTTATTTGAGATTTGTCTTGTTTCTTGAGGTAGGGCTGTATTGCTATGAATTCTGCTCTGCTTTGGCTGTATCCCATAGGTTTTGGGAGTTATGTTTTCCTTTTCATTTGTCTCAAGGTATCTTTTGATTTCTCCCTTGATCTCATTGTTAACCCATTCATTGTTAAGTAGTATGTTATGTTGCCTTCATGTGTTCATGTTTTTTTCAGTTTTCTCCTTATAATTTATTTCCAGTTTCATACCATTGTGATGGAAGATGCTTGATATTATTTCAGTCTTTTAAAATTTATTGAGCCTTGCTTTGTGACCTAATGTGTTCTATCCTAGAAAATGTTCCATGTGCGCTTAAAAAGAATATATATTCTCCTGCTTTGAGGTGAAATGTTCTAAAAATATCAATTAAATTCATCTGCTTTAGTATGTCATTAAGGGCTGTTGTTACCTTGTTGAGTTTCTGTCTGGATGATCTATCCATTGAAGTCAATGGGGTGTTAAAGTCCCCTAGTTTTACTGTTACTGTCCATCTCTCCCTTTATGTCCATCAATATTTGCTTTATGTATTTAGCTGCTTCTCCGTAGGGTGCATAAACGTTTACAAGGGTTATATCCTCCTGTTGTATGGATCCCTTTATCATTATGTTGTTCTTATTCTCTTGTTATAGCCTTTGTTTTAAAGTCTATTTGTCTGACATTAGTATTGCTGCCCTGGGGTTTTTGTTTGTTTGTTTGTTTGTTTGTTTCCATTTGCATAAAATATATTTTTCCATTCCTTTACTTGCAGTCTGTGTCCTTTGAGCTGCAGTTCTCTTCTAGGTAACACATGTAAGGGTCATGTTTTCTTATCAATTCAACCACCCAATGTCTTTTGATTGGAGCACTTAATCCATTTATGTTGAAAGGGATTGTCCATAGGTACATCATTATTGCAATTTTATTGTTCATATTTTTTATCTTTTCTTCATCTTGAAGAAGTTCCTTTAACATTTCTTGTAACATTCCTTTGGTGGCGATAAACTCCTTTAGCTTTTTCTTTTCTGGAAAGCTCATTGTCTCTCCTTTAATTCTAAAGTATAACTTTTCTGGGTGGAGTAGTCTTGGCTGTAGGACATTGCTTTTCTCCAGTTTGCCTGTTTTGTGCCAGTTGAGAAATCAGCTGCAGGTTTCTGTTGAGAAATCAGCTAACAGTCTTATGGGAGTTCCTTGTACATATCTAACTGCTTTTCTCTTGCTGTTTTTAAGATTCTCTCTCTGTCTTTAACCTTTGCCGGTTTGATTATGATGTGTGTTGGTGTGGGCCTCTTTGGATTCATCTTGTTTGGTTTTCTTTGTGCTTCCTGGGCTTTTATGTATGTTTTCTTCACCAGGTTAGGAAAGTTTTTCACTGCTAGGTCTTCAAATAGGTTCTCAATTCCTTGCTCTCTCTTTTCCTTCTGGTACCAGTATGATGTGAATGTTGTTATGTTTGATATTGTCCCAGAGGTCCCTAACCTATCCTTATCTTTTAAATTTTTTTTTTGCTGTTCCAATTTTGTGTATTCTACTACCTTGTCTTCCAAATTGCTGACTTGATCTCCTACTTCATCTAATATATTATTGATTCCTTCTAGTATGTTCTTCATTTCAGATATTGTATTCTTCATTTCTGACTCATCCTTTTTTATGGTTTCTATCACTGAGTTTATCTGTTCTTCCCATAAGTTCACTGAAAATTTTTATAACCAGCATTTTGAACTCTGTATCTCGTAGATTGCTTGCTTCCATTTTGTTTAGTTCTTTTTCTGGAGTTTTGTCCTGTTCTTTCATTTTAGACATGATTCTTTGTCTCCCCATTTTGGCTGCCTCCCAAAGTTTGTTCCTATGTATAGGTTGATCTGCCACATCTCCCATCTTGGCAGGGTGACCTTACATAGTGTCTTGTGGGAGCCAGTGGCACAGTCTTCCTGGTCACCTGAGTCTAGTGCTCCAGGGTGTGCCTTGTGTGGGTTGTGTTGTAATTGAACCTTAACTGCTATTAGCACTTCAGTGGGTGGGGTTGACCCTCAGGCTGACTGGCTGAGGACTCACAATGGGTACGATGGATGAGCTGTTGTGTGGGGGCTGACCACCCCTGCCAGAGGGGGATTTGCTGTATCTGGGCTCTGGTTGGTTGGTGCCCTGCTGTGTTCTGAAGCCAGCCACTGGGTGTGCTGGTTCTGGGGCCTCTTGGGTGGACTTTCACTGTAGGCCCAGGTCAGCTACTGCCTGTGTCTAGCCTGGACCATCCTGGTAGGAGATACAAAATGATCTGCAGTAATTAGCTGCCTGTGCTGGTTTTTGGAGGCTCCTGAGAGAGGCTCATCTGTAAACCAAGGCCAGCTGCCACTTGTGCCAGGCGTGGGCATGCTTAGCCAAAAGTACAGGGCACATCAAGGTCATCCACTGCTTGTTTGGTTTTGTGAACCTTTGAGAGATTTTAGGAGAGTCCACAGCACAGTCCAAGGCTGGTTGCTTGTGAGGAACCGCTGCTGAAAGAGGCTCAGGCTGGGCATACAAGTTGGGTGGAGTGGGTTCTGAGGGAATCACCATTTATATTCTTCATTTGTATTTGGGGTGGGGTGAGCGGTGTTAGCCAGACTGAAGACAGATTTTGTGCCTGCCTCTGGCTCTGTAGGTGGAGGACTCAACAAAGGAACAGTGGCCTGTGCCAGCATTTTTGTCTTGGAAAAAGCTGCCCCTCCAAAGTCTTCACCCTGAAGCCAGACCATTCAGTTCCTGCTCATATGTCCTGGTGCTTTTTTAGCTGCTACCCCTTCTCTGGAGCTGAAGGGCAAGTGTTTATGAGTAAGTGAGTCTGTGCTCTGCCCTTTAAGAGTACAGGTTGGTTTCCAGGAGCCCTTCATTTTACCTAGATGGAAGCCTTGCTGATTTTCACAGCCAGCTATTGTGGGGACTCCTGGTATTGGTGCTCCAGGCTGAGGAGCCTGGTATGGGGCTGGGACCCCTTGTTCCTTAGGAGGGACCTCCACAGGTGAGATATTTGTCTTGATTCTCAGCCGCCACATCTGGGTGTGTGACCAGTCTGTTTTGAGTTTCTGGCCCTCCTACCAGTCTTGATGTGGCTTATTTATATCCTTAGTTATAGGCAGTCTCCTCAGCTAGTCTTCAGATGGTTCTCAAGGGTGGTTGTTCTATAACTTACTTGTAATTTATGTGGCTGTGGGAGAAAGTGATCACAGTATTTTCTGAATCTCTCTTTTCTATAATAGAGCATGTGGTACACTGGATCATAGATGCAAGTGTTCAATAGTCTACAATTTATCCAAAGCTGGTTTTTTGGGGTTTTTTTTTTTTTTGGATAAGAACAACATTGTTCTAGATTTCTTCTCTGCCATTATAGTTGGCATTCTTCTTTCCTTCTTTTTATAAATTGTTTCATGAAAGTCAGTAGAGATGGAATGAAATGAGGAGATAAAATGGCAGTGCTTGCTAAGCCCACGTAGCAGCCAGAGGACTCCCAGAGACCAGCCTTACTGCCTGTTTGATTCACATCTGTGCCTGGGATGACTTAAAAATCACAACATAGAACTTTAAGTTCTCACTAATAGTCTGAAAAAAAAGAGGCCTGATTCTTATGTAAAAGTACCCAGGCAGACAAAGCCTATTCCCTACAAAAAGATGACCCTTGTATCATGTGCCTCTGATCACTTCAACATTTAGGAGCCCCTAAATTTTATAAGGACTTTTTTCTTAATTCAAACCTTATGTCAATTTTTTCCTACATTTTTTATTAAAATATACATACAGAGAAAAAGCACAAATCCTTAGTATATAGTTCGATGAATTTTTATAAACATACACATGCATCCAACACCCAGATAAGAAATGGGAATTTTATCAGCTGTTCCAGTCACCACTCCCTCTGACCAGAAGTCTAACATCCTAGATTAGGTTAGCCTGTTTTTGAATTTTACATGTATGTAATCACTTATTCAAGTTTTAAACTAACTTTTCAGAATGGTTATTGGGAGTTTTCCTGACTAGAAATGTAATATATGATTATTTTTAAAATTTAGAAAAAAATATAGCTGAAAGCCAAAGTCAACATATATCCCCTCAACCCACAGAAATTTTAAGTGAGACATTTCAGAAAAGTGGTCTTGGAACACACTACTCATGAAGAATGAAAAAATAGTGCAAAACTTGTGAAAATACTAGGATAAAATCCCCCAACCTGTGACTCATTATGGAAATAGACAACTAGGAAACTAGTTGTCAAAGGGTATTTTCTAAATAGAACTACAAGTATGCTTTCAAAGATTGTCAATTTTCAAGTAGTCCTCATAAAAATTGATCAGCCCTGGCTGGTGTGGCTCAGTGGATTGAGCACAGGCCTGCAAACCAAAGCATTGCTGATTTGATTCCCAGTCAGGGCACATGCCTGGGTTGCAGGCCAGGTCCCTAGTGTGGGGTGCATGAGAGGCAACCACACATTGATGTTTCTCTCCCTCTCTTTCTCCCTCCCTTCCCTTTCTCTAAAAATAAATAAATAAAATATTTTTAAAAATTGATCAGTGTTATTTATGTTAGACATCATTTTTAATGTAAGAAAATTAAACTATGAAAAGTAATGATTGACTTTAGAGATGCCTATAGCTTATGTCACTTTTATTTAGTGTTAATCTGAGCAGCTAATTTTTCAAGAATCCAGAGCAAAAATTTTCTCTAGGTGAGAGGGAAGAAAGAAGCTTTGAAGAGTAATGAGATCTGACACCCTCAGAAAAAAAACAGATTCTCCTAAAGTGCCAACAATTATACAAGCCATACAGTCTTGTATTTGTGTTGCTTCTCTTCTTGGAACCTTCGTTATCCCCACAGAAACTAAACCTCCCACTCAAAGTAGTCTGGCCTATAAAACAAATGAAATTGTACCTTTTGTGACAGCACCTATATATACACCTAGAGGATATTATGCTCAGTGAAATAAGTCAGTCAGAGAAAAGACAAATCCCATTTGACTTCACTTATGTGTGGAATCTGAAGAACAGAATAAAAAGTAAACTAATGTACAAAATAGAACCACAGGTATGGAAACATGGAACAGACTGACAGCAGCCAGAAGAGAGAGAGAAGGGGGATGACAGTGGAAAGAAGGAGAAGGGACTAGACAAAGAACATGTATAAATGACCCATGGACATGGACAACAGTGTGGGGACTGACTGTGGGAGTGGGGAGTGGGATTGAGGGAGGAGGGCAAAGGGGGAAAAGTTGGGACAACTGTAATAGAATAGCAATAAAAAATGATAAAGCAGTTTCAAAAGGAAAAAATGAACAAACAAAATTGAAACAGGCTCATAGATAGATGGTTGCTAGATGGGAGAGAGAAGTTGAAGGACTGGGTGAAATAGGTGAAGGGATTAAGAAGTACAAATTGGTAGTTACAAAATAGTCATGGGGATGTAAAGTACAGCATAGGGATTACAGTCAACAGTATTGTAATAACTGTGTGTGGTACCAGGTGTGTACTGGAAATATCCTGTTAGGAACACTTTGTCGAGTATATGATTGTCTAACTACTGATCTGTATACCTGAAGCCAATACAAAATAATATTGAAAGTAAACTGTAATTGAAAAATAATTTTAAAAATTTTGAAAGAACAAAATAATCTGGCCTTTTAAGGTATCCTTTTAAGAACTCATATCTTTGGAAATTGTAAAGCATTTTATGCTTCCTTTACTACATTTATCAATATTCTACTATATATTACACTTATTTGTTTTATTCTTCTCTGCCCCACCTACTCTATTTCCCATGGCAACATTGAAGACTGTTGCTGTTTTTATTCATTGTCTTTCACACGTAGTAGATAATCAATAAATACTTGTTGAAATCAGTATCTTAACAGAGATAATTAGTTTACAGTGCATTTTCAATAATTCCTAAACCATGGGTCTCCACCTCTGTGGAAGGAGCTCTGGGCTCAGAAGATTCAAGGTTAAACCCTTCATTCTATATCAGATAGCTACAGGCTTTAGTCATGTGAATTACCTCTCAGATCCCATTCACTCCATGTATAACAGTGATAAGCATGCTTGCCTGACATTGGAACAGGGATGTTCTGAGGGGAAGAGAGAGTGTGTGTGTATGTGTGTGTACACACACATATATATGACAGTACAAATTGCTGCAGTTTATTCGTGTGTTAAGAATTTTAGTAATAAAATAATCTTAATTCATAAAAAAAATCTTTTCTAGTACTGGAAAACAGATGTTAAAACAAGCCAAGTTTTTAATAGTGAGATTAGAGGTGGTTGTTATTTTCACATTCATGCTTTTTTCCCCTTAAATTTCCTACAGGGTAAATAATATTTTAATCAGGGTAAAGAGGTTTTTCAAAGGTAATAGAAAATATTTCTTCAGTATTGTGGGAGTTCATTTTGATACTAAATTGAGAGGACTTGGGCTTAATCCTTAATATAAGGATAATCCCAACACTGCATAAAAGCCAAATTTCCATTCCATTCCTTAGGCATTTTTAGTTTGGGTTGTGTGTATCTTCCCCCAGGTTCCAGGTCAGGGTTCTGCAATTGCAAATAGGTTTTAACTTAATCCGGTTGGCCTTTCTTTCTCAAACAGTTTGCCTCAGTTGTAAAGATGACCTATTTATAGCTTTTGTGCATAACATAAACCTTGTGCTCATAGTTGAAGTGACCTTCTGTGCAAATTTCAAGACATGTGAGATAACTCAAGGCACTTAAACTTTGATACTCTTGACATTTTTGCTACCCCATGTTCTCCTCTCACTGTCTGCTTAAGTTTCTCCCTTTCCCTTGCTGAATATGGCAAATACTTCTGTACATAAAGTCTTTTTAGCACTTGAATTTTAGGAACTTGGCAGTCCGGTCAGATTCATTTGAGACTGTGTATCAGAGATTCTGAATTGAGGAAACCAGGACATTTGAAGCATATATATGTACTTTTAAATGAAGGGTAGAAATAAGCTAATAATTTGAAGTTTCAAAAATCAAGCCTGTATAGAGTTCTGATTCTATAGACTTTAAATCAGTACTTGCTGAGAGATTTAATAATTTCTGTTTTAAGTTGCTGATCAATTAGGACTACTCTGCTAGGTAACCTATCACAAATTCTTGGAGAAGTGAAAGGTTTTCTAATTAGTTTTAATAATAATAAGATTAAACTCCTACCATATGAAAACAAGCTCCTTGCCATTCTGTGGATTATCTCTTAAAGCCAAGTCCTATGAGACCAAAATATCACAAAGGCTTCCTAAATGGTTTTATTGTGTTTTTGTCACAGGCTGGCTTGCTTGCTTTATTTACTTATTTTAGTTTTTTTATTAATTGATTGATTTAGAAGGAGGGAGAGAGAGAGAGAGAAACATCAATTTGTTGTCCCACTTATTTGTGCTTTCATTTGTTGCTTCTTGTAGGTGCCCTGAGCCTGGGATCAAACCCACAATTTTGGCATATTGGGATGACGCTCTAACAACTGAGCTACCTGGCCAGGGTTATCACAGGCTTTTACATAGCAAACGAGGGGGACTTACTATAGTTTTTCACATAGCCTCTTTGTGCTTAGTTGCATATTGACTTGTTTCCTATATATTGGCCACAACTCTAATTTGAGCATTATCTCTTGAAGAAGGGGCAGCAACTTGAGACCCACATAATAGCTGGTAGGAATTATAAATTACTGTCTTTCAGATTACTGGGGAGTATCAATGTCAGGGGAATAAATACAGAGAAATAATCTGTAAATGGGGTGAGAGGAGAGAGAATTAGTGGCTAATAGGGCCTTTTCCCATGAGGGCTAAAACTAAAGCCCTTCTCAAAACCTTTGAGTCCAGTCCCTGGACACGTCGCAGCTGAGTTTTGCAAAGCACAAGCTGTTGTGAACAGAGGTCTAGAAATGGCCATTCAGGCAGTATTTTTTAGGTCCCTACTATGCATCAAGAATTGTGCTAAATTGACCAAATATATGAGAAGAGTGTTAGAAAGACTATGACATTAACAAGTAAGTAGTTCAGTTGTTTATTATTGTGTTAAGTGTTTTGAGGGAAATTAATTGGGTGCCTTGGGAGAAGACGTCTGAAAAGGCTTTGGAATAGGTTGTTTGAACAGAGACCTAAAGGGTAATCAGGGCTATTGACTATTTTTGTGCCATACAACTCTTTGGATGTGTACTAAGGTTTGTAATGTTCCACTTAGCATACATAGAATTACACAGGGAATCTGTTATTGAATGCCTATCAAAATATTGAAAAAATAAATGTGTGGTTAGTAATATAGGTGTTTCATTATGAAGTACATTAAATATCAAGCTCTAATGGCAATCTAAAAATTACTGTAATTTCAAATAGTGATGGCTGCAACCACTATAGTGAGATATGGAAATATCTATGATTTCTATTGGTGATGAACACCTAAATACCCTTCCTACTTGTGGTGGTTTGTTGCCACCATTCATAATTGAAGGATATGCTAAATTTCAATTAGAAATTAATGAAGATGAAGATGTAACTTTCCCCAAGTTTGCAAGGGCCTCTCAATTCTATCCATGGATCCTAGGTTAACTGCTGGATTAAATGGTGCCAGTGGGAGTGGGGAGAGTAGGGTAAAGGCCTCGAAGGAGGAGGGACAGGGAGTGAGGCATCCCCAAAATTTTAGGGTGAACATACCCTGGAGTATGAAATAAGAAAGACAGTAGCTAACAGATGAAGCTGGTAAACCCATTTAAGATACAGTTGGGGCAGTATTAACACTGAAACAAAAGAGATAACATTAAAGAATTATTGGGGATTTTTTTGTAGGTATAATTGGAATTGTGGTTAAAAATGAAAAGTATTATTTTTTAGAAATATGTAAATATGTATGCTGAAATTAGATAGATTTGCTTTAAAAATGATTGAAGATGCAGAATGTGGGAGAGATGAAACAAGGTTGACTATTGATAATTATTGAAACTGGATGATATGTAGATGGGGGTTTATTAAGCCATTTTCTCTGCATTTATACATGTTTGAAGTTATTCATAGAAAGTTTTAAGGAGTTCCGGCTAAGATGAAGGCGTAGATAGAAACCCTTTGCTTCCTCACACAACCAAAAGGAGGACAACAACCATTCTAAAACCAATAAACAACCAAAAGTGCCAGAAAATCAAACTGCATGGAACTCGAACAACCAAGGAATTAAAGAAAAAATCAGCCAGACTGGAAAGGTGGACCTTTTGGGCAACTCAGAAAAACCACAACAAGGTGGCTGAGGCTGGCTGCCTAGCTCAGCAGAGCTGTGGGGGAGGGACTGACTTAAGGGGAAAACTGGAACTCAGGCTGACTCTGGGCTAAGGCTGAGGTTGCTGCAGTGGAAGATACTTCCAGTCTGACAGGAGAGCCTGTTGGAAAGTGTGCTAGAGACAAGCAGGCAAGCTGCATTGTTCCCTCGCTGGCCCCTCCCCGCCAGGCAGCCCCCAAAGCAACAAAGAGGGTTGCCCTGCCTGAGTGAATACCTAAGGCCCCACCCCCTTACAACCTACCAGCTGCATCAAGGCAAAGAAATATGGCCCAAATGAAAGAACAAAGCAAAACCTCAGGACTAAGGAGGAGATTAGAGGAGATTGTCAGCCTATCTGATGGAGAATTTAAAGCCCTGGTAATCAAAATGCTCACAGAACTGATTGAACTTGGTCGAGAAATGAAAGATACCCAAAATGAAATAAAGCAAAATATTTCAGGGAACCAACAGTGACAAGAAAGAAACCAGGGTTCAAAGCAACGATTTGGAACAAAAGGAAGAAATAAACATCCAACTGGATCAGAAAGAAGAAACAAGAATCCAAAAAAAATGAAGAGAGGCTGAGGATTCTTTGGGACAACCTGAAACATTCCAACATCCAAATCATAGGGGTGCGAGAGGGAGAAGAGCAAGAGCAAGAAGTTGAAAACTCATTTGAACAAATAATGAAGGAAAAGTTCCCCGATCTGGCAAAGGAAATAGACTTCCAGGAAGCCCAGAGAGTCCCAAAGAAGTTGGACCCGAAGAGGAACACACCAAGGCACATCATCGTTAAGTTACCCAAGACTAAACACAAAAAGAAGATCCTAAAAGCAGCAGGAGAGAAGGAGACAATTACCTACAAAAGAGTTCCCATAAAGCTATCAGCTGATTTCTCAAAAGAAGCCTTACAGGCAAGAAGGGGCTGGAAAGAAGTATTCGAAGCCATGAAAGGCAAGGAACTACATCCAAGATTACTCTATCGAGCAAAGCTATCATTTAGAATGGAAGGGCAGCTAAAGTGCTTCCCAGATAAGGTCAAGTTAAAGGATTTCACCATCACCAAGCCCTTATTATATGAAACATTAAAGGGACTTATCTAAGAAAATGAAGATCAAAAATATGAACAGTAAAATGACAACAAACTCACAACTATCAACAAATGAACCTAAAAGAAAAGAAAAACAATGCAAACAAAAACTAAGCAAACAACCAGAACAGGAACAGAATCAGAGAAATGGACATCACACAGAAGGAGTTCAGTGGAGAGGGGGAAGGCGGGGGAAAGGTATAGGGAAGAAGAAGCATAATTAGTAGGCATAAAATAGATGGGAAGAGGTAAAAAATGGTATAGGAAACAGAGGACTCAAAGAACTTATATGTACAACCCATGGACATGACCTAAGGGGGGGTGGTGGATGCTGGAGGGTTGGGGAGGGCAGGGCGGAGGGAGGATAAAGGGGGAAAAATTGGGAAAACTGTAATAGCATAATCAATAAAAAATACTTTAAAAAAAGAAAGTTTTAAAATGTAATAGATAAGATTAGCCATCTGTAGAGAGTCTGTATTTGGGTGGACTGAGAATTTAGGAAGAAGCTCTCGAGGTTAAGGTAACTGGTATGTAATTTCAGGGGATTATGATTCTAAAAACATATAAAAATATAACATGGTGGGAATGCTGCTGTGATACAGTTAATGTATAGCCCAATCTTAGTGAATAGCTGCAACTAAACTAAGAGGGAAATGGTAAGATTAAGTTTAAGAATTATTGTTTATCCAAGTGAAAGCTTCTATCTCCCAGACCCAGGAGAAAGACACCGAGGAAGGGGAGACTTCCAGGGTTTTCTACTTCCAAGATCAGCCTTTCTCTGATAAGTGTGATCCATGGACCATTTGTACTATCATCACCTGATTTTTGGCTAAAAATGCAGAATCTTGGCTTTACCCCAATCTCACTGAATGAGAATTCTAAGGGAAAGGGCCCAGGTTCCTATATGTACTTCAGTAAATCCTCAGATGAATCTTACCATATGTAAAGTTTGAAAAATGGAACTGTAGATAAAGATAACAATAGCTACCTCTTATTGTCTTATTGAGCAGTTTTTTGTATGCCAGATACCATGCTGAACCCTTTACATCTGTTAATCTCACAGCACTCATAAGGTAGATAAATTAATCTCACCTTAGAAAAAGTTACTTGCTAAATGTCAGCCAGTTAGAAATGGCAAGGTGGGACCTCAAAGCAAGTTCTTATCCCAAAGCTTGTGTTTTTGGCTACTATGTCACTGCCTCCCATCAGGCCATCTCTTTTTTCTGAGCCTTCACCCACCCAAAGGCTTCTGTGGGAACTGGCCTCTCACCTGCCCTCTATGGGGCAGGTGTGTAGGTCTGTCCTACAGAGGACAGGAATATTTCAGTTTCTGGGCAGGAACAGCTCCTGTTGTAAATTAATATTTAGTGTATGGCCATGGATTAGCCTTTTATGTTGTTGTGGATCGGTCCCAAAGAGCACTTTAGACCTAATACTTGATATAAAGTAGCTTGGAAAATTTCTGCAACCATTATATATTTTCCTGTGATTCTAAACCTTTTTTCTAGTATTCCTAAGAGATTAACACATTCCTATACAGGAATCTGCTATGACATTGCTAGTCAGAGGACAAGACTAAGGGCACCCTCCTGCAGTTCTGAAAAGGCTTCCCCCAAGAGACTCAATGGTTGGTGTTCCAGGGACCAGGAGAGCTGGAGGGGCTGAGGGAGTGAAGAATAAGAACAGACTTCACAGGGGCCATGTGCTGTGCTGCTTACCTCATTTCATTAGCACCTACAAACTAGGTGCAAACTGGTCTACAACCTCTTTTGTTCAATTCCAAATTCAAGGCTTATAAAACAAGATTTTTTTTTTCTTAAGTTTACAGCAAAAATTGTGGGGGGGGCAGCAAACCCTGATCTAAACTGATGTGAGACTGTTTATAATCAATATTATTCATACTTTTAGATGCAGAAATAGTAATGCTTAATTACAGGGTGCTACCAGACCTCACTGGGGTGTTATAAAGCGTGTGGGTGGATTGTGCCATGTAGTCTTTCTAAAGTTTAAAGAATTTTCTGAAACACTTTTGACCCTAAGAATTTAGATGAGAAAGATGAAGTTATGAGAGCTGTTTACTCAACACATTGCTCCCAAGTTATGTGACCAGAGTTGAAGAACAGGCTGTGTGTGTTTTTTCAGCTCTGCCACACTACTGTTTAAAGAGCTCATTGGGATTGTTTATCCCACTATTTGAAGAGTTGGTTAGTTTTGCAAATGCTTGTATAGTTGTGTAAAAAGCCTCAGGAAGCCCTGGCTGGGTGGTTCAATTGGTTGAAGCATCATCCCATACACCAAAAGTTTGTGGGTTTGATCCAGGGCATATACCTAGGTTGCAGGTTGAATCCCTGATTGGGGCGCATACAAAGAGGCAACTGATCAGTGATTCTCACATCAATGTTTCTCTCTCTCTAAAATCAATAAACATATCCTCAGGTGAGGATTTTTTCTAAAAGCCTCAAGAAAAGTGTTTTTAAAGTTATATATACTATTTCAGTGTCTTCAGGTAGAACCAAGTAGGAAATCAAAGTAACTTAACACTGAGGCATTATTGTGATACTTCTCTGTCCTCGACCATTTAGAAAGCAGTATTAGCAGCACCAAAATAATCTGGCAAATTTTTCATAAATAAGGATTATGGTGATAACATTCTCACAGAATTAAAAATAACAAGAGCCTTTGAATTATAAACTAAAATATCTCTTTGCAGTTAAATTAATAATATGCCTTATCCCCCACCCCCATTTTTTTCCACAAAGGCTCACTTAGAGAAAAAAAACATTTTTCAAGTGAAAATCATCTGAAATCCTCCACTTCAGGCTTTCTTCTTTCTGTAAAACATGAAACTTTTGCTTAAACATTGATTGTATGTTCCATATTTTTTCTCTTGTGGGATTGTCATTTCTCACTGGCTTTCCCTGTTGGATATGAATTTTATGTGTGTTACGTGCTTTGTAGGGTTTGCCCAACCTCACTGACACACAGGGTGTTGGTGAGCACTGGGGAAACTAAGCATATAAAGCATGACTTGTACTTACCTGCTATTAGGACAGGCAGTTCAGTTAGGATTTAAAGTCTTCTCTTCACTAAATTAACCTGTGCTATTGTGGGTATAATAAAAATTACATATTTATTCTTTGTCTCCAGTTCCTGACATATAGCTCATAAAACCCCTGAAATAGGATAGGATATGGACTGGTTGCCAGAAGAAAGCTAGAACTCTCAACCCAGCTCCAGCCTCTGGGAAGGGAACAGGGACTAGAGACTGGTGATTATTTAATCAGTCATACCTTTATACTGAGGCTTCAATAAAACTGAAACGAGGCCGAGGGAGTTTCTGGGTTGGTGAACACACTGATGTGTGGGAGAGTAGTACGTCTGGAGAGGGCATGGAAGCTCTGCCACACATCCAGCCCCACATCTTGCCCAGTACATCTCTTCCAGTTGGTTGTTCCTGAGTTGATTCCTTTTTTAAAAAAATATTTCTTTATTTTACTTTATTTATTTTTAGAGAGGGAAGGGAGGGAGAAAGAGAGAGAAACATCAATGTGCGGTTGCTGGGGACCATGGCCTGCAACCCAGGTATGTGCCCTGACTGGGAATCAAACCTGCGACACTTTGGTTTGCAGCCCGCACTCAATCCACTGAGCTATGCCAGCCAGGGCTTGATTCCTTTATAAATAAACCAGTAAATGTAAGTAAAGCAATTTCCTGAGTTCTGTGAGTTCTTGTAGCAAATTATTGAACCTGAGGGGAGGTCATGGGAACCCCCAAAGTATAGCCAGTTAGCTGAAAGCACAGGCAGCCCCTGGGACTTGCAACTGGCATCTAAAGTGCGAGCATTTTTGTGGGACTGAACCCTCATGATCTGTGGGGTCACTAATGCCAGGAAGTTCATGTCAGAATTGTGTTGCATGACACCCAGTGGTGCTGAAAGGCAGCAGGTGTCTCATCTGTTTAGTGTGTAACTGATCATACATAACCACCTTCTCTTACAGTACCTGACCAAGCAGGTGGAGCTTCTGCGACAGATGAATGAGCAGCATGCGAAAGTTTATGAGCAGTTAGATGTCACAGCAAGAGAACTGGAAGAAACAAACCAAAAGCTTGTTGCTGACAGCAAGGCCTCACAGCAGAAGATTCTGAGGTAAACTTTCTACAATCCATCAAGGAAGCCCTGGGCAGGAGTCATTGAGTATAAAGTAGAATAGATCATGGCTGTTGCGGGTTTGGGTCAGTATGGGGTAAGGTTTAATTTAATTCTTTATGAAGAATAGAGATTAGGTAGCAATCTTTTCCAATTAAGAAAGCCCAGTTTGAGTGGCTGAGAACTAATCTCTCCTCACTGCAGTGCCCTCAATTTCATATGACAAGTAGCAATCAGCCTCTGTCTATCATCCCTCACAGTCTGACTGAAACAATCGAGTGCCTGCAAGCCAACATCGATCACCTCCAGAGCCAAGTGGAGGAGTTGAAGTCATCTAGCCAAGGGAAGAGGAGCCAGGGGAAATGTGACCAGAAGTCAGCACCCAGCTTCTCGTGTCTGAAAGAGCTCTATGACCTGCGCCAGTAAGAGCCCACCTTCTGTAGCATGTCCTGGTGGAGGTGTCTCTACACACATGCCATCTGCATTCCTGTAGCTTCAAAGTACATTTAAGAAATGCCACTTGGCTATTAGATCACCAGTGGTTTGAGCAAAACCACTTAAACATGCAAATTATACAGTTCTTGGGTATTAGTAATTCCATGAAAAACTCATTTTCTAAAGTCTTAGGAGCATTTATTTCTATGCTCTTAATGTGTTTAAATTTGTTTAAAATAAAATGCAGCACTTCTGATAGACCACAAATTTGGGGGTTGTATTTCACATTAGAATGAAGAAAAAATTGAAATTGCAGTAAAACAAAAATCCCGGTGAATGGTTTTTGTGCCTGCAAAAATGCCTTTATAATTTAGTTATGAGATTGAATTTCTATTTAAGTACTATTCATTGAGCACCTGCTGTGTGTCAGGTGCTGTGCTGGACATGAAAAGTAGTGAGGAGAACAGACAGTTCCTGCTTTCCCTCATGGGGCTCTCCATCCTGTGAGAGGCAGGTGAGCACATTGTCACACAGGACCCTGAACAGGAGAGAGGCCTGTGTTTGCTGGGTCTCACCCTTGGGTTTATTGGTTCTTCAGCTCACCTGTGCAGTTTTTCAACTGCAATACAAGGGATTCCTTCAGGCCTACATCAGAATCTCTGGGTGTGGGTAAAAAGCTGCTAGGTGATTCTGATGTGCTTTCCTGGTTAAAAATCACTGCAGCGATGGTTCTCAGCCTTGGCTGCATGTTATAAACCACATGGAGAGCTTGGGAAACCCCCAAATCCAGGTGGCAAACCAGCTAGGTCCCAAGGGTGGGGGGACCCAGGAGTCAATAATTTTTAGGACTACCCTGGAGAGTCTAATCTAACCAAGGTTGGGGACCTCTGGGCTACTCCCACTCCTTGGAGAGATAGCAGTTGACTATCTCTGTTTGCTGGGTCTTGGGAGTGGGTGTTCTGGAGCACTTTCAATGTTTAAGAAAAATTAGTCTTAAAAATTTTGTTTCAAACATGTTTTATTTGCCCACCTCACACAATTTTAGCCACTGCTGTAGTGAGGAATAGGCAAAAATTCAGTCCCTGTTACAGCTCCTTGAAAACATTTAGTTGAAAAAAAATCACTACTCTTCTGCTCTTCGTTCTCTGTCACCTGTGTAATATGTTCTTTCCATATTTTTTTGTAGACACTTCGTGTATGACCACGTGTTTGCAGAGAAGATCACTTCCTTGCCAAGTCATCCAAGCCCCGAGGAAGAGGAAAACAAGCACTTGAAGAATGCAGTGAGGACACTGCAAACACAGCTGAGCCTGGAGCGGCAGAGGCGGGGAGGCCTGGAAGAAGAGTATGAGCTTGTGCTGAAGGAGAATGATGAGCTGCAGCAGCAGCTGGGGGCCGCTAGCGATTACCGGGCCCGGGCGCTGGAGCTGGAGGCTGAGGTGGCTGAAATGCGGAGGGTGCTGCAGTCGGAGCGTCCCTTCATGAATGGGGTTGAGAAGCTGGTGCCAGACTCCCTGTTGGTCCCTTTCAAGGAACCTGACCAGAGCCTGCTGGAGGAGATGCTGCTAACCGTGCCGGAGACCCAGCGTAGGCCCCTCAAGCGCAGCAGCAGTGAAACGGTGCTCAGTAGCTTGGCAGGTGGTGATATTGTGAAGGGCCATGAGGAGACCTGCATCCGAAGGGCCAAGGCTGTGAAGCAGAGGGGTGTGTCCCTGCTGCATGAAGTGGACACTCAGTATAGTGCCCTGAAGGCCAAGTATGAGGAGCTGCTGCGGAAATGCCAGCAGGAGGGGGACTCACTGTCCCACAAAGCTGTGCAGACTGCCAGGGCTCCAGCCAGGGACCCAGCTGCCAGGGATCTGACCATCACTGGCACCCCCGAGCTTGCCTGTTCCCCCAGCAGCACACCGCCTCCTGAATATAAAGCGCTTTTTAAGGAGATATTCAACTGCATCCAAAAGACTAAGCAGGAGATCCAGGAGCAGAGAACGAAATTTCGCACTCTCCCCTCTCCTTCCTAGTGGGCTTCCAGCTCCCCTGCTCATTTCCTGTCTCCCATTACCCCTCCCCCAATCAGACATATGTTTGTAGAGCCCAAAGCCTGAAGCTGCTCAGCACGCTTTGCCTACTTAGCAAGTGTGTGTGTACAGCAAGGAGAGGATGATGGCTCCTGGTATCAGTTCCCTAACCCAGTTCCCTTTAAGCCCCTCGGGAAGTAGTATGACAAACTGGCCTCTGGCTGGTGCACTGATTAGGCTGCCATTTCATGAGAAGCCCCAGAAGCAGTGGGGGCCGAATTGTGCTCCTAGACAGGTAGGCCTGGAGTTTCCATAGGATGCAGTTATTTATATGCAGTGCATAGCATATCCTGGAAAAAGTGAGGTTGAAACTAAGCTGAGGCACTCCCTGCTGCCTTTGTGCTTAACTTCTTGAAGCTGTGGAAGTCAGCTGCCACTTGAACAGTCTTCACAAACCGTGTTGGATACTTTGAATTCATTAACGAGAACATTCAGGAGACAGTAAAGGTCTGATCCAAAGAAACAGTATTAACAAATATTCCACAACTTTGAGTTTTGATTGCTACCAGTTGACTGTGACAGGTAATCCTAACAGATCTAAACCCACTGAATACACCCCTGAAAGGTGAGCTCTGCTTGAACAGAGTTAGCCTGTGGGCTCCAACGGCCTCCACCCTACATCCAAACATCTACGCGCAAAGTACAGTGGTTAGGATAGCTAAATACACACATCTTTTCTTTTCTTAAAATTCAAACAAAGGGGACCAACCTCTCCTGTGCTATCTGACCCAAATGACCTGCTCAGTTCCTGCTGCTCCTGTCAATGGTTGGACTTGACTGCCAGAATTCCTGTCTACTGCTTTATTGAACAGTATTGGCGTTCCAACTGTGGAAATAGTTTCCTTGAACTTGCATACTTGCATATGTTAATTTAAAACTATTTAAGAGAGCTGAGGATCCAGTAATTGTATATATTTTTCTAAAAACCAAATAAAGCTGCCTGTGAAAATGAACAAATGGATCTATTGCTTATTAATTTAAGCTTAAGCCATTTCACTGTTATAACCAATTATCCACTCTTTTTTTCTCCCAACAATATCTTTAGGAAGATTTGGTAGTGGTTCTTTTTTCCATTTTGTTTAAATAGGTTCTTGGGATTGTGTAATAGCACCAATTCTCAGGTGGATAAGTGTTGGTTAACATTACTATATGATTTTAAAACATTTTTGAATTTATATACTCTAATTTTTCACTATTTTAGGAGTATCAGACTTGATTTTGAATTAATAGCATCTGACTAGTTGATTCTCAAAACACTTGCTCATTCTATTATAGGAAAGAAACCTTTCAATATTCAAACATTAAATGACCATTGAATCTAAATTAGTTTTGCTTTTGGATTATTTAAGTTTTAAAAATGTGGGTTAAGGTATTTTTCAAAGAGTTTGTAAAGTTAGTTATTTTCCCTGACCTCCCAACCCATCTCCTCCCCAGAATCAACTAGTTATATTTCTTATATATTCCAAAATATTCTATGTATACATTACTACACAAGTATGTATATGACCCATAGTTTAAACAAAGAAGAGTATACTATCAGCACTTGCTGCATCTGCCATTTTTACTAAACTGTGTATCTTTGAAATCATATATATTTATCTGACCATCTACATTCTTTATGATAGCTGGATAGTATTCCAGTATACATACACACACATACTCCCTGGTGGGTTGATTGTGTCTAGTCTTTGCTACTATGAAAAGAATCTAACAAAATAACAATCTTTGTTCCTTTTTGTCTTGACAATTCTTTGATCCATCTGAATTCATTTCTTGTATTTCTTATGGTAAAAATATACATAGTATAACAATCTTAATTATCTTTTTAAATATTTATTTTTAGAGGGGAAAGCGAGGGCAAGAAATATCAGTGTGTGGTTTCCTCTAATGCACCCCCTACTGGGGATCTGGCCCACAAGGTAGGCATGTGCCCTGACTGACAGTCAAACTGGCAATGCTTTGGTTCACAGGTCATCACTCAATCCACTGAGCCACACCAGCCAAGGCCAAATTAATTATCTTTAAGTGTACAGTTCAGTGGTAGTAAATACATTCACATTTTTGTGAACCATTACCACCATCCATCCCCATAATTCTCTTCATCTTTAAAATTGAAATTCTTCCCCCATTAAACAGTAACTCCCCATTCTCTGCTTCACCCACTGCATGGCAACCACCATTGTACTTTCTGTCTTTATAAATTTGGCTACTCTAAGTACCTCATAGAAGTGGAATAAAACAGTTTTTGTTTTTTTGTGATTGCTTTATTTCACTTAGCATAATGACCTTGTGTTTCACCCATGTTGTAGCATGTTGCAGAATTTTCTTTTAAGGCTGAATAATATTCCATTGTATGTATATACTACGTATTGTTTATTCATCCATCGGCAGATACTTGAGTTGCTTCCATGTTTTAGCTGTTGTGATGAATGCTATTGTGAACATGTGTCCAAATATTTCTTCAATATGGTAGTTCTATTTTTAATTTTTTTAGAAATCTCCATGATGTTTTCCACAGTGGCTGCACCACCTTACATTCCCACCAACAGTGCACGTGGATTCTCATTTCACCACATCTTTGCCAACACATTTTCTGGGTTTTTTTGATAGTAGCCATTGTAATGGGTATGAGATGGTATCTCATTGAAGTTTTGATTTCCATTTCCCTAATGATTAGTGCTGTTGAACATATTTTCATGTACTTATTGGCAATTTGTATGTTGTCTTTTGATAAATGTCTGTTCAAATCCTTTGCCCATTTTTGAATCAGGTTGTTTTCTTGTTGAGTTTTAGTTCTCTATATAGTCTGGATATTAATCCATTATCGGATAATATGATTGGTAAATATTTTCCTCCATTCTGTGGGTTGCCTTTTTACTCTGTTGATAGTGTCTTTTTCATGAATAAACTTTTTAATTATAAGAGTTTCATTGTTTTAGGTCTTATATTGAGGTCCTTGATCCACTTTGAGTTAGTTTTTTTATATGATGTTAAGTAAGGGTCCAACTTCATTCTTTACTATGTGGATATCCAGTTTTCCCACCATCGTTTGTTGAAAAGACTGTTATTTCCCCCATTGAATGGTCTTGGGAGCCTTGTCAAAAATAATTTGGCAATATATGTAAGGGCTTATATATGGCCTCCCTATACTATTCCATTGGTCTGTATGCCAATACCACAGTGTTTTTGTTATTGTAGCTTTGTAATATGTTTTTAAAAAAAGAATGTGAGTCCTCCAGTTTTGTTTTTCTTTTTCCAGATTGTTTTTCACCAGACTACAGTAGCTCAGTTGGTTGGGCATCATTCTGCAAAGCAAAAGGTCTCTGGTTTCATTCCTGGTCAGGGCACCTGCGTAGGGTGTGGGTCAGTCTCCAGTCAGGGTACATGGGAGAGAGGCTACTGTCAATGTTTCCCTCCCTTTTTCCCTTCCCCTTTCTCTCAATATAAGTAAATAAAATCTTTTAAAAAAAAGAAATTTAGCCCTGCTGCTGTGGCTCTGGATTAATTAAGTGCCTCTGGCATACCAAAGGGTTGCCAGTTTTATTCCCAGTCAGGGCACATACCTAGGTCCCCAGTGGGGGGTGCATGAGAGACAACCACACATTGATGTTTCCCTCTCTTCAACTCTCTCTCTAAAAATAAATAAATAAACCCTATTAAAAATTTAAAAATTTTAATAAATTTCAAAAAGATTGTTTTGGACTTCCAGTCAAAATGGAGGTATAGGTACACAGACTGCCTAGCACAACCACATCAAAATTACAACTAAACTAGAACAACCATCACTCAGAGCTATCAGAAATCAAGTTGAATGGAAGTCTGACAATCATGGAATTAAAGGAACCACATCCATCTAAGCTGGGAGGAGGGGCAGAAATACGGAACAGGCTTGTCCCACATCCACATGTGGTGGATAAAAAAATTGAGAGTAATAACTCAGGAGTGAGGAGTTTCAGCCCCATACCAGGCCAACCAGCCCAGGGTTCCTGTGCCAGGAAAATGAGTCCCCATTACTTCTAGCTGCAAAAACCAACAGGGATTGAGTCAATGGAAGAAGCTTGTGGAGTTACAAGCAGTTGCTCTTAAATAACCCCCACACAGACTTCCTCAGACTCACTCCATCTGAGATCCAGCACTAGGGTAGCAGCTTGAAAGGCACCAGTGACATAGAGTGAGGAAATGAAGTGTCTGACATCAAGGTGAGAGCTGGGGGACAGCATTCTCCCAGACAAAAAAGTGGGCAGAGGTCATTGTCCTTTTTCTGACTCTCCCCCCACAGAGCCGCAGAGCTGGCATGCTGGTGCCATATCTTGAACCTGCCTAACACTGTTTGCCCTGTGATGGTGATCCCCTGAGGCTCCATCACATCCAACTTATGGGCCTATCCAATCTATTAACAGTAGTTTTTCCCTAAGAATGGCTGGCCTTGGCTCATGATTCATAACTTTCTAAATCCTCTCAAACAAGCAACGGCCAGCATCAATTAGCCCCCAGCACCCCTACCTCTTGCTGAGTGGCCCCAAGCCTGGCACTGGCAACAACTAGCCTAGGCTCACAGTTTGGCTTCGCCTCACTGGGGTGCCTTCTCACAGAAGGAGAACAGAAAGAGCAATAAATTGGAAATCTAGTTGAAAAAACAATGAAAGAAAACTTCTGTAATTTGGTGAAGGAAATAGACATGCAAATCCATGAAGCCCAGAATCCCAAACAAGATGGATACAAAGAGGCCCTCTCTAAGACAAATCATAATTACAATGCCAAAGGTTAAAGATAAGAGGATCTTAAGAGCAGCAAGTGAAAAAAGCAAACTACAGGGGGAATTCCCATAAGACTGTCAGCTGATTTCTCAATAGAAACTTTCACATGCTAGAAGGGACTGGCAGAAATATCCAAAGTCATGAACAAAGTGAGAACATACAGACAAAATTATGCTACCCGGAAAAAAAACTATCATTTAGTTGCAAAGGGCAGAGAAACGTGCTTCCAAACAAGGAAAAGCTAAAAGAGTTTCACCATTACCAAACCAGCATTATATGTATGTTAAAGGTTCTTATTTGAGAAAAGAAGATCAAAACTATAAAAACAATGAAATGACAATAAAACATATTATCAACAACTGAATTTAAAAAACAAAGCAAACAAGACCAGATCAGAACATGGATACATAGAGCATTTTGATGGTTTTCCAGACAGGAGAGGGGTGTTAGGGAATGGCTGAAGAGCTGCGAGGATTAAGAAGTACAAACAGTTTTTTCTCTACTGTTACAGAGGAAATGAAGACTAGAAGAGCAAGGTAGTCAGAGCAAGCGTTTTCTCAACACCGTAGGGGCTGTAGATACCTTGTGTTTGAACTCTCTTACTTTCAGTTTGTCCCTTTGAAGTCATTTCCCCTTTGGGATGGATGCAGGCCAAAACCTGTGATGGAAGTTGGAGATCCTTCAGTGAATACACAAGATTTGGTTTACATAGAGATTGTGAGAAGATGTTGGGTAGGGCGGGAGCAGAGCCCAGTTCTCCCTGTGCCCAGCTGGAACATTTAGCGGATCTTCTGAGGAAACAGAGTGAACAGTCAGTGGAATTCCCAGCTTATATGAAGTTTGGAGGCCAAAAATTGCAGAGGACATTGAAAAACTGACAGTGGGGAAATGTGCTGGGACAGTAGGTCCCTGGAATCTGCACATGTCCTAGGCATTTGGCCGCCCCTTGGCTAGACGCCTGCCATAGGATTCCAAGGAGGAGAGTTAGATCACCCAGCTCCCTCCCCTACCAGAGCAGGGAGGGCAGCCAGGCACTAGGAGGGACCTGAATGTGTGGAACTCACTGTGGGGAATAGAGAGAAAGTGGGAGACACACAGAGGTGGTACACATCCACTGGGACTGTAGACACCAGCACCAGAGAAACTGGGGTGCCGGGCAAACTACTGGAGAAGGGAGGACTTGGGCCATGTGGACTCTGACTTGGGTAGTCTCTGGGACTGGTTGGAAAGTTGGGCTGCATGAAAAGTCATGCACTTGTGAATGAGCGGTGGGCAGCTGCTTTGTGAGGAACTCGTGAGCAGCAGCTGGGTCCCCAGAAGGGTGATTTGAGTTGTGCATGCCAGAGGCTGAGTGGAACAGTGTGTTCGACATTCCACTCCTGCTGTGTGCCAGAGACTGAGTGGCTGACTTGAACCTGGCAGTGTACTAATGAGCTGGGCCAGAGGCTGGGGCCACTGTGAATATTGCAGCACAGACTTGGTCCCCATCCTCTCAAACCATAGGAAACGAGAAAAGCAAAGCTCAGCACCAATCTTCCTGTGGCATCTAGGAAGACCAGCAGAAACTGCCTGGAATAGCTTTAAAGTCAGCAAGAGGCTTATTATTATTAATATTTTTCTTTTTTCTTTTTCAAAGTATTTATACCATTTTTAAAAAGATTTTATTTATTTTATTTTTAACAGATTTATTTATTTTAAAACAGGGGAAGCAAGGGAGAAAGAGGGAGAGAAACATCAATGTGTGGTTGCCTCTCATGCGCCCCCCAACTGGGGACCTGGCCCGCAACCCACGCATGTGCCCCGACCAGGAATCCAACTGGCAACCCTTGCATTCACAGGTCGGCACTCAATCCACTGAGTTATACCAGCCAGGGCTATTATCAATATTTTTCTTTTTCGCCCTGGCTAATGTAGCTCAGTGGATTGAGCGCAGGCTGCGAACCAAAGGTCGCAGGTTCGATTCCCAGCCAGGGTAACATGCCTGGTTGGCAGGCCATGACCCCCAACAACCGCACATTGATGTTATCTCTCTCTCTCTCTCTCGCTCTCTCTCTCTTTCCCCTCCCTCCCTCCCTCCCTCCCTGTCCTCTCTAAAATAAATAAATAAAGTCTTAAAAAATATATTTTTCTTTTTCATTCCTCTCTTTTTTTCCCTTTTTTTTTCTTCCCCCCCAAGTGAGACAATAAGACATGGAGTTACAAAGGGTCCAGAGACAGATCCAAAGGGGGAGCACAAGGCTAAACTCCCAAAATTGAGGAACTGAGACAAATGTCACTTTGCTATCCTGTAGAGCTGGCATTTTATTGTTTATGTATATTATTATAATTTTTTCATTATTTTTTACCACTTTTATTAGTATTTTCTTTTATTTCTCTTATGTTTAGTTTCCTCATTTTATTTCCCTGTTTAGTTGCATCATTTGACTGGTTTTCCTTATTCTCCTCCTTATTGTATTTATTTTTTCCTCCTCTTACTTTACTCATGTGCCAATAACACTACTGTTGATTAGGTACTTTCTATTCTGGTTATCCAAATCACAAAGTTCATGTCATATTATTGTTGTTCCAGTACTATTGTAAATAATTGTTGTTCCATACAATTGTACATACTACACAACAACCCTCCCTGATCTTAGCCCACTTCATTTCAATCCTGAGCATTATTATTGTTGTGGTTAACTCTATTCTGTCTCATACTATGCCTACTTTCTATCCTTTACTCTCAGTATATCTCATCATCTAACCTCGCACAAGCACTCTGTTTTCTGGATTCAGCTCACAATCCTCCTTCCTTATAACATGAGTGTTATCTCTCTATTACCTTTTATAAAAATTGGCTGGTCAGATGAAATATCACAGTTAACACTATACTTACCCAAAGAATCTCGTATCGCTTATCTACTTGCTGGTACTTTAAATCCCATAAAATACTCTCCTGCTATCTTAATCCATTTTGCCTACCTCCTGCCACTGGTCACATACAAGAATAGGTGAGAGCTGTGAACATCAGTATACCTGCTGGGAGGACAGAAACACCAACAAAGGAACACCAAAAGGTAAAAACCCAAGTACAACAAGAAAGCTCACACAAACAGAAGAAGAGAAGAAAGGGAAAGGGTAAACCTAGAGTGTCCAGACAAGAAGATCAAAGAGATTACAGCACTGAACCCTGTAGAAATTCCTACCATAGAAGTTCATCCTACAAAGACAGTTAGTAAAGTGAAACATCAGGAAGTGCAAAAACAAACAAAAAAGAGTCACCTAAAATGGGGGAGACAAAAAAAAAACAAACACATACTGAAATCAAAAGGAATGGACGACTCCCCACTAAAAGAGCTAAACTAAATGGATGGTAACCAAACTATCAGATATAGAATTCAAAATAATGCTTATAAGATGCTCAAGGAACTCACAGACAAACTACAGGGAACTGAGTGAGAACTGTAACAGCATGAAAAAGGAAACAAGCTATAAACAAAAACCAGGAAGAAAGGACTTCCAGCCAAGATGGAGGCGTAGGTAGACACACTGTGCCTCCTCACACAACCAAAATAAGGTCAGCAACAATTTAAAAAATAAGATAACAACCAGATCTGACAGAGAATTGAACTGTATGGAAGTCCGACAACCATGGAGCTAAAATACACACATTCATCCAGACCAGTAGAAAGGGCAGCAGAGTAGAGCAACCGGGCAAAGAGGGGGTCCCAGCACAAAAAGTGGTGGCACCAGGCTTGTAAGGCATCCCGGGTGCAAGACCACAGCAGGCAGACCCTGGGGGCAGACCAGACAAGCAGCAACTGTGAAGCAAGGAACTACGCACAAGGTGCCTGGCTGTCCGGTGATCCCACATTCATGCGCAGATAAACCAGGTGAAATTGGGCAGTGAGACAGACCCTCGAAACCCAGGGTCCCAGTACCAGGAAATAGAACCTCCGGGACACTTATTGAAAACACCTGTGGGGGTGCAGGGAGAGACTCCCAGCCTCACAGGAGAGTGCATTGGAGAGACCCACAGGGTCCTAGAACGTGCACAAGCCCACCCACATGGGAATCAGCACCAGAAAGGCCCAGTTTGCTTGGGGGAAGTGGTGGCAGGGACTGAAGTCTGGCAGAGAGCAGAGCAAGCCCCATTGTTCCCTCTCGAACCCCGCCCCGACATGCAACATCACAACCCAGTGGACTGGGCTACCCCACCCTGGTGAGCACCTAAGGCTCCACCCCTTATACATAATAGGTACAACCCAGACCAAAAAAAAAAAGAAAGAAAGAAAGAAAGAAGAAAGAAAGAAAAAGAAAGAAGAAAGAAAGAAAGAAAGAAAGAAAGAAAGAAAGAAGAAAGAAAGAAAGGCCTGAATGGAAGATCAGATCAAAGCCCCAGAGCAAATACTTTTAAACGATGAAGAGATAGCCAACCTATCCGATGCACAGTTCAAGCACTGGTGATCAGGATGTTCACAGAATTGGTTAAATTTGGTTGCAAATTAGATGAAAAATGAAGGCGATGCTACGTGAAATGAAGGAAAATGCACAGGGAACCAATAGTGATGGGAAGGAAACTGGGACTCAAATCAATGGAGTAGACAAGAAGGAAGAAAGGAACAACCAAACAGAAAGAATGAAGAAACAAGAATTTTTTAAAAATGAGGAGAGGCATAAGAACCTCCAGGACATCTTGAAATGTTCCACCTTCCAAATTATAGGGGCACCAGAAGGGGAAGAGGAAGAGCAACGAGTGGAAACTTATTTGAACAAATAATAAAGAACTTCCCCAATCTGGCAAAGGAAATAGACGTCCAGGAAGTCCAGGAAGCTCAGAGAGTCCCAAAGAACTTGACCCCAAGGAAGCACACACAAAGGCACATCATAATTACATTAGACAAGATTGAAGAGAAGGAGAGACTCTTAAAAGCAGCAAGACAAAACAACAGAGTTGCCTATAAAGGAGTTCCCATCAGACTGTCAGCTGATTGCTCAAAAGAGACCTTGCAGGCCAGAAAGGGCTGGAAAGAAGTATTCCAAGTCATGAAAAGCAAGGACCTACATCCAAGATTACTGCACCCTGCACAGCTATCATTTAGAATGGAAGGGCAAATAAAGTCAAAAATAAAAAGATAAAGTCAAGTTAAAGGATTTCATCATCATCAAGCCCTTATTATATGAAATGTTAAAGGGACTTATCTAAGAAAAAGAAAATGATAAAAAAATATGGGCAATAAAATAACCACAAACTCACAACCATCAACTAACCCAAAAAAACCAAAAACAAACTGAACAAATAACTAGAATAGGAACAGAATCTCAGAAATGGAGATCACATGGTGTGTTATTAGCAGGGAGGTGGAGTGGGGAGAATGGGGAAAAAGGTACAGGGAATAAGTAGCATAAATGGTAGGTACAAAATAGACAGGGGAAAGTTAAGAATAGTATAGGAAATGTAGAAACCAAAGAACTAATCACAAATGTGGCAGTTGTCCCATTCCTCCCCCTTCACTCCCCTCCGCCCTGCACACCCTCTCCCACCCACATTCTCCCTCTTTAGTTCATGTCCATGTGTCATAAGTTCTTTAGCTTCTACATTTCCCATGGGACGCTTACCCTCCATCTGTCTCTTTTCTATCTACCATCTATGCTATATATTCTCTGTACCTTTTCCCCCTCTCTTCTCCTCCCACTCCCCTGTTGCTAACCCTCCATGTGATCTCCATTTCTGTGGTTCTGTTCCTGTTCTAGTTGTTTGCTTACTTTGTTTTTGTTTTTGTTTTAGGTGTGGTTGTTAATAATTGTGAGTTTTCTGTCATTTTACTGTACATGTTTTTGATCATCTTTTTCTTAGATAAGTCCCTTTAACATTTCATATAATAAGGGTTTGGTGATGATGAGCTCCTTTAACTTGACATTATCTGGGAAGCATTTTATCTGCCCTTCCATTCTAAATGATAGCTGTGCAGGGTGCAGTAATCTTGGATGTAGGTCCTTGCTTTTCATGACTTGGAATACTTCTTTCCAGCCCTTTCTGGCCTGCAAGGTCTCTTTTGAGCAATCAGCTGACAGTCTGATGGGAACTCCTTTATAGGCAACTCTGTTGTTTTGTCTTGCTGCTTTTAAGAGTCTCTCCTTCTCTTCAATCTTGTCTAATGTAATTATGATGTGCCTTTGTGTGTGCTTCCTTGGGGTCAAGTTCTTTGGGACTCTCTGAGCTTCCTGGACTTCCTGGACGTCTATTTCCTTTGCCAGATTGGGGAAGTTCTTTATTATTTGTTCAAATAAGTTTTCCACTCGTTGCTCTTCCTCTTCCCCTTCTGGTGCCCCTATAATTTGGAAGGTGGAACATTTCAAGATGTCCTGGAGGTTCTTATGCCTCTCCTCATTTTTAAAAAATTCTTGTTTCTTCATTCTTTTCTGTTTGGTTGTTCCTTTCTTCCTTCTTGTCTACTCCATTGATTTGAGTCCCAGTTTCCTTCCCATCACTATTGGTTCCCTGTGCATTTTCCTTCATTTCACGTAGCATCGCCTTCATTTTTTCATCTAATCTGCAACCAAATTTAACCAATTCTGTGAACATCCTGATCACCAGTGCTTTGAACTGTGCATCGGATAGGTTGGCTATCTCTTCATCGTTTAAAAGTATTTGCTCTGGGGCTTTGATCTGATCTTCCATTCAGGCCTTTCTTTCTTTCTTTCTTTCTTTCTTTCTTTCTTTCTTTCTTTCTTTCTTTCTTTCTTTCTTTCTTTCTTTTTTGGTCTGGTTGTACCTATTATGTATAAGGGGTGGAGCCTTAGGTGCTCACCAGGGTGGGGTAGCCCAGTCCACTGGGTTGTGATGTTGCATGTCGGGGCGGGGTTCGAGAGGGAACAATGGGGCTTGCTCTGCTCTCTGCCAGACTTCAGTCCCTGCCGCCACTTCCCCCAAGCAAACTGGGCCTTTCTGGTGCTGATTCCCATGTGGGTGGGCTTGTGCACGTTCTAGGACCCTGTGGGTCTCTCCAATGCACTCTCTTGTGAGGCTAGGAGTCTCTCCCTGGGCCTCAACCCCCACAGGTGTCCCCAATCTGTGCATTGAGGCTTTATTTCCCAGCCCTAGGACCCTGAGTTTCGCAGTCTCTCTTGCTCCCCAGCCTTGCCTGGTTTATCTGCGTGCAAATGTGGGACCACCCAGTCAACTAGCTGCCTTGCACCCCATGCCTCGCTTCACAATAGCTGCCTCACTGTGTCTGCCCATTGCTACCCTGGGCCCAAGGTCTGCCTTCTGCTGCCTGCTCACCCAGCATCCACCCACTTCCATCTTGCATATCCGATACCACCGCTTTTTGTGCTGGGACTCCTCTCCACCCAGCTGCTGGACTCCACCCCACCTACTGGTCTGGGTGAATGTGTCTATTTTAAGTCTTTGGTTGTCAGACTTCCATACAGTTCAATTTTCTGTCAGTTCTGGTTGTTATTTTATTTTTAAGTTGTCCTTATTTTGGTTGTGGAGGAGGTAAAGTGTATCGACCTTTACACCTCCATCTTGGCCAACCAATTAAAATAGAATTTTAAAAAATATTTTATTTGCTTATTTTTAGAAATAGGGGAAGGGAGGAAGAAAGAGAGGGAAAGAAACATCAAAGTGTGATTGCCTCTTGCATGTCCCCAACTGGGGTCCTGGCCCACAACCCAGGTATGTGCTCTGACTGGGAATCAAACCAGCAACCCTTTGGTTTGCAGACTGGCACTCAATCCATTGAGCCACACCAGCCAAGGCCAATATAATATAATTCTAAAAAAGATTGTTTTGTCTATTTGGATCCCTTAATATTCCATAGGAATTTTAGGATTGGTTTTGCTATTTCTGCAAAAAATGTAATTGGAATTTTTATAGTGTTGCATTGACTCTGTAGATCTCCTTTGGTGATATTGACATTTTAGTAATAAATCTTCCAATTCATGAACATGATATGTATTTTCCTTTATTTCTTTCTTTCTTAATTTCAATAATTTTTGTAGTTTTTGTTGCATGAGTCTTTTACCTTCTTGGTTAAATTCTAAGTGTAAGTATTTTTTTGACACTATTGTTAATAGAATTGTTTGTGTAATTTCCTTCTCAGATTGTTCATTTTTAGGGTATAGAAATACAACTTCTTGTGTGTTGACTTTTTCTCCTGTTACTTTGCTAAATTCATTTCTTCTAATAGTTTTTTAAGTGGTATCTTTAGTTTTCTATGTATATCATCTGCCAACAGGTTATTTTATTTCTTCTTTCCCAATTTGGATTTTTTTTCCCTATTGCTCTGGCTAGAACTTCCAGTACTATGTTAAGTAAACGTGATTAAAGTGAGTGTCTTTGCATTGTTCCTGATCTTAGGTGAATTGTTTTTAGTCTTTCAATATTCAGCATGATGTTCGCTGCATTTTTTACTTATGGCTTTTATTACCTTCTGTTCCTAGTTTGATGAGTGTTTTTATTATAAAAGTTATTGAATTTTGTCCAATACTTTCTCTGAATCAATTGAAATAATTATGTGCTTTTCCTTCTTCATTGTGTTGATGTGGCATATTACATTGATTGGTTTTCATATGCTGAGCCATCTTTGTATTCCAGGAATAAATCCCACTTGGTCATGGTATATATTTTTTTTAATATTCTGCAAATTTTATTCATTAGTACATAAGGGATGTAAACCTGTCATTTTCTTGCAGTTTCTTTTTCTGGCTTTAATGTCAGTTTAATGCTGGCCTTATAGACTGAGAGAGGAAGTGTTTCCTTGATTTGTTCTATTTACAGACTGATTGGTATTAGTTGTTGTTTAAATATATGGTCAAATTCATGGGTGAAGCCATCAGGTCCAGTGATGTTCTTTGTTGGGAGATTTTTTTTTTCTTTTACTGATTCAGTGTTGTTACTAGTTATAGGTCTATTCAGATTTTCTATTTCTTTGTGATTTAGAATTGGTAGATTTTGTGTTTCTAGGAATTTGTCCATTTCATCTAGGTTATCCAATTTAGCATGTAATTGTTTATAGTACTCTCTCACAGTCTTTTTTTTATTTCTGTAGAATTGGTATCAATGTCCCCACTTTCATTTCTGATTATAATAATTTGAATCTTCTCTCTTTTTTCCCTATTCCAGATAACTAAAGATTTGTTAACTTTGTTGACATTTTCAAAGAAAAACTTTTGGCTTCATTGATTTTTCCCTATTTTTCTATCTTCTATTTCATTGATCTAATTTCTAAACTTTATTATTTCCTTACTTCTGCTAGCTTTGGGTTTAGTTCTTCTTCTAATTTCTTAAATTGTTAAATTAGGTGGTAGATTTTATCTTTCTGTTTATTTTAAAAATATTTTATTTTTTTTTAGAATGAGGAAAGGAGTGAAAAAGAGAGGGAAAGAAACATCGATTGGAGGCCTCCTGCATGCACCCTGACAGAGGACCAAGACAGCAGGCCAGGCATGTGTCCTAACCTCAGATCAAACCAGTGGTGCCTTGCTTTGCAGGATGACCCCCAACAAACTGAGCCACACCAGTCAGGGCTTATATCTTTCTTTTTAAATATAAGCATTTAAAACTATAAATTCCCCCTTTAGCTCTGCTTTTTGTTATTTGTTTTGGTTGTTGTGTTTTCATTTTCATTCATCTCAAGTATTTTCTTTTTTTTTTCCTTTATTTTTTAAATATATTTTATTGATTATGCTATTACAGTTGTCCCATTTCCCCCCTTCTCTCCCCTCCACCCTGTACCCCCCTCCCACCCACATTTCCCCCTTTAGTTCATGTCCATGTGTCATACTTATGAGTTCTTTAGTTTCTACATTTCCCGTACTATTCCTGCCCTCCCCCTATCTATTTTCAACCTACATTCTATGCTACTAATTCTCTATACCTTTTCCCCCTCTCTCCTCTTCCCACCCTCCTGCTGCTAACCCTCCATGTGCCCTCCATTTCTGTGGTTCTGTTCCTGTTCTAATTGTTTACTTAGTTTCTTTTGGTTTTGCTTTAGGTGTGGTTGTTGATATTTGTGAGTTTGCTGTCCTTTTACTATAGATGTCTTTTCTTTATCTTCTTTTCTTAGATAAGTCCCTTTAGCATTTCATAAAATAAGGGCTTGGTGATGATGAACTCCTTTAACTTGACCTTATCTGAGAAGCACCTTATCTGCCCTTCCATTCTAAATGAGAGCTTTGCTGGATAGAGCAATCTGGGATGTAGGTCCTTGTCTTTCATGACTTGGAATATTTCTTTCCAGCCTCTTCTTGCCTGTAAGGTCTCTTTGGAGAAATCAGCTGACAGTCTGATGGGAACTCCTTTGTAGGTTACTGTCTCCTTACCTCTTGCTGCTTCTAGGATTCTCTCCTTCGTTTTTACCTTGGCTAATGTAATTATGATGTGCCTTGGTGTGTTTCTTCTTGGGTCCAACTTCTTTGGGGCTCTCTGAGCTTCTTGGATTTCTTGGAAGACTGTTCCCTTTGCCAGATTGGGGAAGTTCTCCTTTATTATTTGTTCAAATATGTGCTCAATCTGTTGCTTTTCCCCTTCTGATTCTGGTACCCCTATAATTCGGATATTGGAATGTTTAAAGGTGTCTTGGATGCTCTTAATCTTTTCCTCAATTTTTTGAATTCTTATTTCATCATGCTTTCCTGCTTGGTTGATTCTATCTTCCTTCTGGTCCACTGTATTGTTTTGAGACTCATATTCCTTCCTTTCACTATTGGCTCTCCTCCGCGTGTCTTCCTGCATCTGTTTCATGGTACTCTGCATTCTTTCATCTAAATTTCATCCAAAATCAACCAGTTCTGTGAGCTTTCTGATCACCAGTGTTTTGAACTGCACATCTGATAGATTGGCTAATTCTTGGTCGCTCAAAAGGATGAGTCCTGGGGGACTGATTTGTTCTGTTGAAAACATGGTTTTTTTTTCCCCCTGTCTCTCCTTTTTTTTTTTTCCCGGTCTGGTTGCTCTTTTTACGGTGGGGGGCGGAGCCTTAGGTGCTCTCCGGGGCTGGGCACCCCGGTCGCTAGATTGTGACGTTATATGTGGGGGCGGGGCGGGAGCGGGGCAGGAGAAAACAATGGCGGTAGTTCCGTTCCCCTGGACTCAGACCCTTGTTTGGGCTTCCGGGCCGCGAGTTCTGCCCTGGTCCACAATCGCTGCCCCTCTGGGTCTGCCAGCCGCAGCTTGCGTACTCAGGGATCACCGTTGCCTTCTTACGCACCCGATGGCTTTTTGCACCGATTCGCGCCAACCTTCCCCGACCTCCGCCGCCGACCCGAGCCAGCCCCGCGCCCGCCGGCTCGTCTTCTCCTACCAGTCCGGATGAAGGCGTCTACTTCAACTTCTTGGCTGCCCGACTTCCATTCAGATAAATCCTCTGCCAGATCTGGGTGTTATTCTGATAGTAAATTATTGTTGTAAATTATTGGTTTTCTAATCTTGGTTGTACGAGGCGGTACGGTGCGACCACCTATTCCTCCATCTTGCCGGAAGTCCCCATCTCAAGTATTTTCTAATTTCCCCTGTGAATTCTTCTTTGATCCATCATTGCCTATTTAAAAGTGTTTTACTTAATTTTTATGATTTTATTAAATTTCCAGTTTTATTATTGATTTCTAACTTTACCCTGTTACAGTCAGTGAAGGGCACTGGGTGGAGGCGGTGATGTAGGGAAAATAGGGACATTTGTAATAGTTCCAACAATAAAAATAAAATAAAAAAATATTCATCTAAAGATTTAAAATGAGGGGATGTGGTCCTTCTCTGCCAGCTGCTTAACATTCTGCTGCCCCATGCCATCAACTTACAGCAAGGTCAACCTGCACTCCCAGATGTCCCAGTTCCTGTGCCTTAACAATATCTTCACCTTCTTGTCTACCTGCTTTGAGAAGTTTGGCCTTAAGAGGAGTGAGCTCTTTGAGGTCTTTGACCTCTTCAGAGTGCAGGGTTTGGGGAAGGTCATCTACACCCTGTCTGCCCTGTCCTGGACCCTGATTGCACAGAACAAGGGGGTCATGTCCTTCCCCACTGAGGAGGAGAGTGTGGGGGTTGAAGATATTTACAGTGGCCTGTCCAACCCGATTGATGACACCGTGGAGGATGATGAGGATCTATATGACTGTGTGGAGAACAAAAAGGAAGAGGGTGACGAGATCTAGGAGGACCTCAAGTGCACAGAGCCCATGCCCATGCCACCCAAAATGACAGAGTACAACTAGTGGTGATGCTGCCTGAGAGAGATCCAGCAGACAGAGAAGTACACAAACACACTGTGCTCCATCCAACAGCACTTCATGAAGCTCCTGCAATGGTTCCTCAAACCTGACGACATAGTGACCCTCTTCATAAACACTGAGGACCTGCATCGTGTACACACTCACTTCCTAAAGGAGATAAAGGAAGCCCTGGCACAACTGGCACACCAACCCTCTACCAGGTCTTCATCAAATACAAGGAGAGGTTCTTCATCTATGGCCACTACCACATCCAGGTGGAGTCAGCCAGCAAGCACCTGGACCATGTGGCCTGTACCCAGTGGATGTGCAAATGAAGCTAGAGGAATGTTTTCAGCAAGCAAACAATGGGAGGTTCACCTTGTGGGACCTGCTGATGGTGCTGATGCAGTGGGTGCTCAACTACCACCTTCTTCTCCAGGAGCTGGTGAAACACACACAGGATGCAATGGAGAAGGAGAACCTTTGGTGGCCCTGGATGCAATGAGGGACCTCGCACAGTGCATGAATGAGGTCAAGAGGGACAATGAGACCCTGCAGCAGATCACCAACTTCCAGCTGTCTATTGAGAACTGGGACCAGTTCCTGGCCCACTATGGCTGGCCCAAGATCAATGGGGAACTCAAGATCACCACTGTGGAACACTACTCCAAGATGGACAGGTACACCTTCCTGCTGAACAGAGTTCTGCTCATCTGTAAGTGCTGAGGGAACTCCTACAAATTCAAGGACTTTGTGAACCTACACAGCTTCCAGGTTCATGATGACTCTTCGGGAGACCATGACAACAAGAAGTTGACTCATGTGTTTCTCCTGATCGAAGACCAAGGTGCTCAGGGCTATGAGCTGTTCTTCAAGACATGAGAGCTGAGGAAGTAGATGGAACAGTTTGAGATGGCCATCTCCAACATCTACCCTGCCACAGCCAACGGGCATGACTTCCAGATGTTTTCCTTCAAGGAGACTACATCCTGCAAGGCTTGCCAGATACTGCTGAGAGGAACTTTCTATCAGGGCTACTGTTGTCACTGGTGTTGGGCACACTGCACACAAAGAGTGTTTGGGGAGAGCCCCTCCCTTGTGGCCACCATGGGCAAAGATTTTCTGGAACTATGAAGAAGGATAGGCTATATCACTGGGCTCAGGACAAAAAGAGGAATGAGCTGGGACTGCCCAAGATGGAGGTTTGCCAAGAGTACTATGGGATTCCTCCCCCTTCAGGACCCATTGGCCCTTTTCTATGGCTCAACCCTGGAGACATCATGGAACTCCCCAAGGCCAAGGTGGAACAGAAATGGTGGGAGGCAGGAATACAGCTACAAATGAAGTTGGCTGGATTCCCTATAACAGGGTCAAGCCCTATGTGCATGGCCCCTCCCCCAGGACCTGTCTGTTCATCTCTGGTACATGGACCCCATGGAGGCAGGCTGGACGCAGAAGAAAGTACCCTCACCAACTGCTTGGACAGGACATTCTTGGTGTGGCAAGAGGGGTGAAGGACACAGCAGAAGAATATGCCATCAGCATTAAGTATAATGTTGAAGCCAAGCACTTTAAAATCATGACAGCAGAAGGACTGTACTGGATACAGAAAAGAAGGCTTTTCGAGGGCTGATGGAGCTGGTGGAGTTTTACCAGAAGAATTCCCTAAAGGATTGCTCAAGTCACTGGACACCACCCTGAAGCTCCCCTTCAAGGAGCCTGAGAGGAGAGCCATCAGCAAACCAGCACAAGGGAGCACCAAGTATTTTGGCACAGTCAAGGTCTGCTATGACTTCTGTGCCCAGGACCAATCACAGCTGAACTTCAAGGAGGGTGACATTGTCAAGATCCTTAACAAGAGGGGACAACAAGGCTGGTGGTAAGGGGAGATCTACGACTGGATTGACTGGTTCCCCTCTAACTATGTGGAGGAGGATTATTCAGAATACAGCTGAGCTCTGATGTACTGACAGAAAGACAAGGAACTGCAGGCTGTGATCCCAGGATGAGCAGGCTGCATAGCCAGGGACTGTGACAGATCCCAGCAAACTAAGAATCAGAGGCAGACTGTGGAGGGTCTGCATCCAGTTGCCTGGGCTCCTGGGGTGATGCCCTGCCATGGTTAATTTATAACACACTGAGTTCATGTTGGATCTCCTTGGGATGGCAGAGCTCAAGACAATGGCTTTGAATAAAATGATGGATGGAGAGGGAAAAAAATAAAATGAGATTCCTGGTCAAGATGGAAGTGCAGTGAACACACTTCACCTTGTGCAACCACAGAAAAAATTGCAACTAACGTCAAAACAAATAACACCCAGAACCATGAGAAAATTGTGCTGTATGGAAGTTCAACAACCAAAGATTTAATGAAGTCATATTCATCCAGACGTGTAGGAGGGGCAGATGATGTGGAAATGGGCAAGTGGTGCAGAGAGGCAACGGTGGTGAAATGGGCAGTTCCCACATTCTTGGGTGGTAGATAAAAATTGGGCAGAATATGTTGGGAGGTAAGCAATCCCAGCCCCAGGCCAGACCACACAGTTGAGGGTTTGAGCTCCAAGAAGATAAATCCCCATAGCCCTCTGGCTGTAAAAAACCAGTGGAGGTTAGGGAAGCAGAAGAAACTGCCAGATTTTCAGGAACTCTGCCTAAAGAGTCCACAGGAACTTAGGAATGTACTCAGACCTGCCCCCTCTGGGATTCAGCACAGGGCAAGAGTTGGAAGGACACCAGTCACATACAGGGAGTAAGTGAAGTGACTGGTAACAGGGTGAGTGCCAAGCAAACCTCCAGAAGCCAGGCAGTAGTAATGACTTCTCTGAGCCCTCCCCTAACACAGAGCAAGAAAGTGGTGAAGTGGTTTTCCTTGACCTGGGGATTGTCTAAGGCTCAATCCCACACAATTTACAGGTGTCTTTTCTACAATAGACCATGATACAAAAGCAGAGAGTCAAAGCAGCTCTACCTAATAGACAGAAACAAATATAGGGAGGCTGTCAAATTGAGGAGACAAAGACAATATGACCCAATGAAAGGAGAGAATAAGACCCTAGAAAAAGAAGTAAACAAAATGGAGATAACCGACCTATTAGAGACAGAGTTCAAAACACTGGTGATCAGGATGCTCAAAGAACTCACTGAGTATGGCAACAACATGAAAAAGGCCGAGGAAGAAATGAAGGTTACACTAAGTGTAATAAAAAACAAAACAAAACAAACAAACAAACAAAAACTACAGGGAACAAACAGTTGATGGGATGAAGCCAGGATCCAAATCAGGACTGGAACATAAGGAAGAAATGAGCATTCAACCAGAATAGCAAGAAGAAAAAAATATATTTTTTAAAAAAAAGGATAATATAAGCAGCCTCTGGGACACCTCCAATGTACCAACATCTGAGTCATAGGTGTGCGAGAAGGAAAAGAGATGGAGCAAGAAATTGAAAACTTACTTGAAAAAAAATAATGAAAGAAAGCTTCCCTAATTTTGTAAAGGAAATAGACCCACAAGTTCAAGAAGCATAGTGAGTCCCAAGCAAGTTGAACCTGAAGAGGACCACACCAAGACATGCCATAATTAAAATATCAAAGATTAAAGATAAAGAGAAAATCTTAAAAGCGGCAAGAGAAAAGCAGAGAGTTACCTACGAAGGAGTTCCCATAAGACTGTCAGCTGATTTCTCCAAAGAAACTTTGCAGGCAAGGAGGAACAGGCAGGAAATATTCAAATTGATGAAAAGTGAGGACCTACAGCCAAGATTACTCTACCCAGCAAAGCTATCATTTAGAATGGAAGGGCAGATAAAGTGCTTCCCAGACAAGGTAAAGGTAACAGAGTTCATCATCACTAGGACATTACTACATGAAATGTTTAAAAGGACTTATAAGAAAAAGATCAAAACTATGAACATTAAAATGGCAATAAATTCATGGCTACCAACAACTGAATCTAAAAAAAAAAAAACAAACTAAGCAAACAAGAACAGGAACAGAATCATTAGTATGGCGATCATTTGGAGGGTTATCAGCTGGGAGGGAGAAGGGGGCAAATGGGGAAAATGGCGCAAGGATTAAGAAATATAATTGGCTTCCCCAGTTTGTATGGTTCAGTGGATTGAATGCCTGCCTGAGAACTGAAAAGTCTGGTCTGATTCCCAGCCAGGGCACATGCCTGGGTTGCAGGCTAGGTTCCTAGTTGATGATACATGTGAGAGGCAATCGACTGATGTTTCTCTTCTTCTCTTTCTTCCTTCTTTCCCCTCTGTCTAAAAATAAATAAAATCTTTTTAAAAAGAAACATAATTGGTCAGTACAAAATAGACAGGGTTATGTTAAGAATAGTATAGGAAATGGAGAAGCCAAAGAAGTTATATGAGCGACCCATGGACATGAACTAAGGCGGGGGGAGAATCATTGGAGGGAATGGGGGCACCAGGTGGAGGTGGAAAAGGGGCAAAAATTCATAAAAGTGTAACAGCATAATCAATAAAATATATTTTTAAAAAGGTTTAAAACTAAAGTTGTAGAAGTATGTTACATAGATGGGCTTTATAGTAAGTAATCTAGATAGCCATTAAGATAACTGTTTTTTTAATCTCTTGAGACTTAATTTGTATCCTAACACATGACCTCTCCTGGAAAATTTCCCACATGCACTTAAGGAAAATGTATATTCTGTTATCAGGTAATGTGTCATAGTCATCTGTCACTTAACAATTGTGATAAATTCTGAGAACTGCACTGTTAGGTAATTTCATAACTGTGCACACATCATAGAGTGTATTACACAAACCTAGGTGGTATAACCTACTACACACCTAGGCTATATGGTGCAGCCTATTGCTCCTGGTCTACAGGCCTGTACAACATGTTACTGTATGAATATTGTAGGCAATTGTAAGTATCACACAATGGTAAGTATAATAGAAAAAGTATAGTAAAAACAAGATATAAAAGCTAAAGTGTGTGTGAGCACATGCCTTGAATAGATGAGGAAAGGACTGTGGAGGGACGTGCTGCTGGAGGAAGAATAGACATCAGGAGGAGGGAGGGAGGAAGAAAGAAAGAAAAGAAGAGAAAAGGAGCATAGAGGTCAAAAGACACCCAGAGATGAAACTTGAAAAGTAATAAAACACAGAGAGAAGAAAGGAGAGGGAGAGAAGTGACTCAGAAGAAAGAGAGAAACAGAGGGAAGTGAGTTTGTGGACATGAGTGTGTGTGTTTGTGCAGGGATGGGTGTGAGTGCATAGGCTCCCCTCCTTCCCAGGCCTCTCTCCTTGCTTCTTCACCAACTCTGGAGCCCCAGCCATGAGGGCAGCCTGTGGACCTCATCTAATTAAGCCACTCAGTGCTTAGCAGTAAATTCAACACCAAGGAAAGGTCCAGCTTTTTCTTTCAGCATTGGAAACAAATTTTTGCTTTATAATCATTCATAATCTTAAGGAGCCACTGTTGTATACATAGTCTAACATTGACTGAAACATAGTTATGCAATGCAGTGCATGACTGTTAGGTCTAGCTGATTTATCGTATTAAGCCTCTGTTTCCGTAATTACTTTCTGGCAGCTCTGTCCATTATTGTGAGTGGGGTATTAAAGTCTTCAACTATTATTATAGAATGTCTGTTTCTCATTTTCTGTCAGTTTTTGCTTCATATATTTTAATGTCTCTCGTGAGATGCACAAATGTTTACAATTGTTTTATCTTTTTGCTGTATTGACCCTTTTATGGTCGTCTCTTGTAACCTTTGTTGATTTAAAGTCTATTTTGTCTAATGTTAGTATAAATACACCTCCTTCCTTTTGCTTACTGTTTCCATGGGGTATCTTTTTCCATCCTTTCAATCTGTTTGTGTCTTTAGATACCAAGTCTCGCATACACAGCATCTAGTTGGATCATGTGTTTTTATCCACTCTACCCATTTGTCTTTTGATTGGAAAGTTTAATCTATTAACATCTCAAGTAATTACTGATGAGGAGGGACTTCTGTCATTGTTCTATGTGCCTCATAGCTTTTTTGTCCTTTATTTCTTGCTTTATGTCTTCCTTGTATTTATTTTATTTTTTTAGTAAAATGATTAAATTTCTTATTTCCTTGTGTGCATTTTCTAAAGCTATTTTTTTGTGGTTACCCTGGGGATTACATTTAACATCCTAAAGTTACAACATTAATTTGAATTGATAATAGCTTAACTTAGGTAACATAAAAACTCTGATCCTTCACAGCTCTATCCCCATCCCTTTCATTCTTGATGTCACAAAATCACCTCTTATATATTGTGTGCCCCAAAACATAAACTGATAATTTTTAAATACATCTATCTTTTAAATTATGTAGAAAACAAGATTTGGAGTTACTGATCAAAGTTGCAGTAATACTACTTTTTGCACTAATAATTGTAGAAACCAAAAAATACTGTTACACACTATTGTTAATAATACTTCCTTTTATAATTAATTTTCCATGTGTTTACCTTAATTGAAATATTTGTCTCAATAAATCTTTATATGACTTCAAGTTACTGTTTAGTGTCCTTTGGTTTCACCTTGAAGGACTCCCTTGAGCCTTTCTTTCAGGGCTAATGGCCCTGAATTCCCTCAGCTTCTATTATCTGGTAATGTCTAAATTTCTCCCTCACTTTTGAAGGACAGTTTTGCTGGGCATAGGGTTCTTGGTTGAATTTTTTTCTTTGAATATATTGGCCTGCTGCCTTCTGGCCTCAAAATGTTCCAGTGAGAAATCTGTTAGCTTATTGTAGATCCCTTGTATGTGATGATTCACTTTCCTTGCTGCTGTCAGGAAGTTATGCTTGGCTTTTGAAAGTTTGATCATAATGTATTTCAGTGTGTCTCTGAGTGTACTTATGTTGGAGTTTATTGAGCTCCTTGGTTGTTTTATATTCCTATTTTGTTTTTGCTTTTTAAAATATATTTTATTGATTATGCTATTACAGTTGTTCCATTTTCCCCCCTTCACTCCCCTCCACCCTGTATACCCTCTCCCACCCATATCCCCCCTCTTTAGTCATGTCCATGTGTCATACTTATAAGTTCTTTAGCTTCTACATTTCCCATACTATTCTTACCCTCCCCCTATCTATTTTCAACCTACCTTCTATGCTACTTATTCTCTGTACCTTTCCCCCCTCTCTCCTCCTCCCACTCCCCTGTTGCTAACCCTCCATGTGATCTCCATTTCTGTGGTTCTGTTCCTGTTCTAGTTGTTTGCTTAGTTTCTTTTGGTTTTGCTTTAGGTGTGGTTGTTAATAATTGTGAGTTTGCTGTCATTTTACTGTACATGTTTTTTCTTTATCTTCTTTTCTTAGATAAGTCCCTTTAACATTTCATAAAATAAGGGCTTGGTGATGATGAACTCCTTTAACTTGACCTTATCTGGGAAGCACTTTATCTGCCCTTCCATTCTAAATGAAAGCTTTGCTGGATAGAGCAATCTGGGATATAGGTCCTTGTCTTTCATGACTTGGAATACTTCTTTCCAGCCCCTTCTTGCCTGTAAGGTCTCTTTGGAGAAATCAGCTGACAGTCTGATGGGAACTCCTTTGTAGGTGACTGTCCCCTTATCTCTTGCTGCTTCTAGAATTCTCTCCTTCATTTTTACCTTGGCTAATGTAATTATGATGTGCCTTGGTGTGTTTCTCCTTGGGTCCAACTTCTTTCGGGCTCTCTGAGCTTCTTGGACTTCTTGGAAGTCTATTTCCTTTGCCAGAATGGGGAAGTTCTCCTTTATTATCTGTTCAAATACGTGTTCAATCTGTTGCTTTTTCTCTTCCCCTTCTGGTACCCCTATAATTCAGATGTTGAAATGTTTAAACATGTCCTGGAGGTTCCTAAGCTTCTCCTTGTTTTTTTTTTTTTAAATTCTTCATTCTTCATTCTTTCCTGTTTGGTTATTTTTTTCTTCCTTCTGGTCCACTCTATTGTTTTGAGTCCCAGTTTCCTTCCCATCATTATTGGTTCTCCGTGCATCTTCCTTCATCTCTTTTATGGTAACCTGCTTTTTTTCATGTAATTTGCACCCAAAATCAACCAATTCTGTGAGCTTCCTGATCACCAGTGTTTTGAACTGTGCATCTGATAGATTGGCTATCTCTTGGTTGCTCCAAAGGATGAGCCCTGGGGCATTGATCTGTTTGTCTGTTTGAGACATATCTCTCTCTCGCTCTCTCTCTCTTTTTTTTTTTTTTTGTCTGGTCACTCCTGTTACAGTGACGGGCAGAGCCTTAGGTGTTCAACGGGGCTGGGCACCCCAGTCACTAGATTGTGATGTAGTATGTGGGGGTGGGGGGAACAATGGCGGCAGATCTGCTCTCCTGGGACCACAGTCCCTTCCCTGGGATCTTGGGCTGCACGCTCTGTCCAGGTCGGTCCACAATTGCCGTCTCACTGGGTCCGCCAGCTGCCACTCGCATACTCAGGGTCCCCCCCCCTCCCCCGCCGCAATCCTGCGCGCCCTGGATGCCTTACATGCTCCCAGTTGCCTTATGCACCCACTGCTCACTGCTCTCTGCTCTGCGACCCGTGCTGCAACCCTCGCCCGGCTGCTCCTATCCGCCCCTCCTACCAGTCTGGATGAACGGGTCTACTTCAACTTCTTGGCTGACTTCCATTCAGATAAATTCTGTTAGTTCTGGGTGTTATCTGTCTCTAAATTGTTGTTGTTCTAATCTTGGTTGTGGGTGGAAGTACGGTGCATCCACCTATGCCTCCATCTTGCCGGAAGTCCATTATATTCCTATTTTTCATGACGTTTCAGATGTTTTTAGCTAGTATTTCTTCAGATAGGTCTCTCTGCCCCTTTGTCCTTTCCTCTGGGACTCCCCTGATATAGTTTTTCATTTGATGGTGGCCCACAGGTCTCTCAGGCTCTGTTCATTTCAATCTTTTTTCTCCGTTTCTGACTCAATTTCCACTGTCCTGTTTTCAAGTACACTGATTCTTCTGCCTGCTTGAATTTGCCTTTGAATCCCTCTAGTGAATTTTTAATTTTCTTTTCAGCTTCAGAACTTCTTGGTTTCTTTTCAGACCTAAAGATGATAGATAGATAGATAGATAGATAGATATAGATAGAGAGATATATTCCTTTTTTGTTCACACATTGTTTTCTCAACTTTGTCCACATCTTCCTTTAGTTGAGTATCTTTAAAATGGCTGTCTTGAAGTCTGTCAAGTATATGTGCCCCTGTGTCTTTTAGGAACATTTTCTGTTTTTTTCTTCTGAATGAGCCGTATGTTCCTGTTTTTCTATGTCTTGTGATTTTTTTTGTTGTTGTTGAACACTGGGCATTTGACTCTAATAATGGAGTAACTCTGGAAATCAAATTGTTCCCTTTTCCTGGGGTTTGCTGGGGTAGGGGGACTTGTTTTTGTTTCTTCACTAGTTGTAGTCTGTGCCTATGCTGAGGGTACCTGAGTGTAAAACTTAAGGTCTTCTCTGTCTTTTCTGGGCCTTTAACTTGGCATGCATGAGCACTTTCTAATTTTCCCCATATATGCATTTTAAAATATATTTTTGGTTTTTAATTATATTTTGTGATTATGCTATTACAGTTATCCAAATTTTTCCCCACTTTCTGCCCTCCACACAGAACCCATCACTCCCTTCAGACAATCCCTCCCACCACTGTTCATGTCCATGGGTCATGTGTATAATTTCTCTGGCTACTCCATTTCCTATACTGTAATTTACATCCCCATGGCCATTATGTTACCGCCTATTTGTACTTCTTCTTTTTTAAAAATTATTCTATTGTTGTTCAATTACAGATGTCTGCATTTCCTCCCCCCACTCCTCCCACCTCTTCACCCATTTCCCCCACACCCTCTTCCCATCTGGCTCTCCATATCAATGATTCTTTCTCTGTTCTTCTTGTTTGCTTAGTTTGTTTTTTACATTCAATTATTGATAGAGATGTATTTATTGCCATTTTATTGTTCATAGTCTTGATCTTCTTTTTCTTAAATGAGTCCCTTTAACATTTCATATAATAATGGTTCAGTAATGATAAACTACTTTAGTTTTTTTCTTGTCTGGGAAGCTCTTTATCTGCCCTTCAATCCTACATGATAGCTTTAATGGATAGAGCAATCTTGGCTATAGGTCCCTGCTTTTCTTTCCAGTCCCTTCTAGCATGCCAAATTTCTTTTCAGAAATGAGCTGACAGTCTTATGGGAATTCTCTATAAGTAATTACCTGCTTTTCTCTTGCTGCTTTTAAGATTCTCTTTTTATCTTTAACCTTCAGCATTTTAATTATGATGTGTCTTAGAGACAGCTTCTTTGCATCCATCTTGTTTCAGGTTCTCTGTGCTTGCTGGACTTGCATGTCTATTTCCTTTGCCAAACTGGGGAAGTTTTCTTTCATTTTTTCAAATAGATTCCAATTTTTTACTTTCTTTTCTCCTTCTGGTGCCCCTATGATGCAAATGTTAGAATGCTGGAAGTTGTCCCAGAGGCTGCTTATACTATCCTCATTTTTAGGGGGGGACCCCTTTTTTCTTGTTCTGATTGGTTGTTTTTTGCTTCCTTATGTTCCAAATCATTGATTTGATTCTTGGCTTCATCCAGTCTACTGTTGTTTCCCTATAAATTGTTCTTTATTTCAATTAGTGTATTTTTAGTTTCTGATGGAATCTTTTTTATGCTGTTGAGATCCTAAGTTCCTTGAGCATCCTTAAAACCAGTTTTTTGAACACTGCATCTGATGGATTGTTTATCTCCATTTCATTTAGTTCTTCTGTCTGGAGTTTTGATCAGTTCTTTCATTTGGGCCATGTTTCTTTGTCTCATTCTGGCAGCTTACCTGTGTTTGTATCTACGTATTAGGTAGAGCTGCTTTGACTCCATGTCTTGGTAGTGTGGCCTAATGTGGCAGGTATCCTATAGGGTCCAGGGGCACAGCCTCTGCTGTCACCCAAGATGGGTACTCCAACCGTGCCTTTGTGAGATGAGTATACCCTCACCTTTTAGTTAAGCCTTGATTGCTGTTGGCAGATCAATGGGGGTATTTACCCAGGCCAGTCAGCTGCAAGGTCTGGCTGTGACCACTGACCACCAACCTCAGCCCTTCCCAAAGGATCAGCTGTGCTGGGGCAGGGTGGTGGTGTTCAAATGTGATCTGTAGCTGTCCACTGGGTTCACAGCTCTGAGGTTTACTGGGTGGTGAGGGCCAAGGTCATCCCTTACCTGTGTTTTGCCCAGGGCTACCCTGCCTAAACTATAAAGCAGTCTGAGATGGCTGCTACTTGTGCTGGGCTTGGATATTCCCAGGTGAAGCTATGCTGTCAATCTAAGCTGGATGCTGCTAGTGCCAGGCCTGCATCTGCTTAGAAGTGGTATGGGAGCTGGGGGTCACTGAGTCTGGCTGTCACTTGAGTAGATTTAGGAAGTTGTGAAGCATGGGCCAGGACCAACCGTTTATATGGAAAACCAGCTTGGGTGGGCCCATAAGTTGGATGAGGCGGAGTCAGGATATTCAAGGTGGGGCAAAGTGTTAGTCGAGTTGATGGAGTCTCAGATATGGCACCAGCCTGGCTTTTTGTGGCTGTCTAGATGGTTGTAGTTTCTTTAATTCCATAGTTTTCAGATTTCCATTCAACTTAATTTCTGACAGTTCTGATGGTTCTGTATTTTAGTTGTAATTTTGACATGGTTGTATGAGGAGGTGAGCCATGTCTGCCTACACCCCCATCTTGACTGGAAGACCCCTGCTATTGTTTAATGTCTGGATCCCCAAAGGGGAAAATGTGAAAAATCATGGATGGTGGCATGCAAGACTCTTAAATCCACTGGTATCGCATAGGGGTAGGAGCTTGCAGCAATCAGGGGAAGTACAATGGCTGCCCACCTTGTGTGTACCTGTCCTTAGAATCAGTAATCAGAGCACAAGTGGCTGTATTGAAGCAGAGTCCTCTCCCGATACAAGATCCCTGCCTACAATGTGGTGCAAGCTGCTCCAGGGATGTGACTGGGGGTGGGAATGGGTAATTGCTACTGTGCTATGAGCTGAAATTGAAGAAAAGTAACAGCATTGACAGTCCAAGTTTTCCCCTGAAAAGTTGCAAACCTTCATGGACTTGGGTTCAGTTATATCAGATGGATTCTGTCAATGCAATTGTCTAGGTGGAGAAACAGATTTGTAGTGCTTCCTGTTCAACCATCTTCCCAGAATCATCTTAAATGTCATTTTAAATCTATTCCCCAACACTTGAAATAGTATTAAATTTCTACATGAATTTGAACTTGTTCTAGGATCTCATTTGCATGCATCTATGACAATTAGTTGCTATATAGCTTGACATTGTACTTTCTTAACTGGCAAGGGGAAGTTACTCTCATTGCTTCTTCACGATTTTCCTGGATTATTTTGCATTTTTTTCCAATATGCACTTTAAAATTAGTTTTAACAGGTTCTCAGAGAAATATTGTTACTTTTGTTGCAATCAAATTAAATAGGCTAAATTGAGAACAGACTATGATACAGAGACTTGGATCCAGAAACATGGGTTTATGCCTTCCTATTTGTTCAAATGATTTTCTCTGATCAGATTTTCAAATTTTATCACTTAGGCCCTATACATTTTAAAAGGCTCACCTCTTGGATGTTGCAAGTTAAGATCATTTCTAACTATTTGTATATAGAAGTTATGATTTCAGCTATCTTGAACTGAGAATGGCTTTTAGTTGATTCTATTGATATATCTGAAAAATGTTAATTTTGACCCTTTATTTTTTATAGTTTTCCTTATTCTTGTCTAACTGCTCTAACCAGTAACCCCAGAATAGTATGATGAGTAAACATGTCTGTCTCAACCCTAAGAAGTATGTCCGATGTTTGATTTACAATGTTAGTTTTCCATTATTTAAGCACTTTTATGAAGAATCTGTTGCCCTGGCTGGTGTCGTTCTGGATTGAGTATGGGACTGTGAACCAAAGGGTTGCTGGTTCAGTTCCCAGAGCACATGCCTGGGTTGTGGGTCAGGTCCCCAGCTGGGGACGCACAAGAGACAACCACACCTTGATGTTTCTCTCTTTTTCTCCTTCCCTTTCCCTCTCTAGAAATAGTTAAAATCTTAAAATAAGATCAGATATATATATATATTTATTTAAGAACTTGTATCTGGAATGAATTGTACATTTTTGATCCCTCAGACGGTGGTTTCCTTCAATAGGTCTGTTCATAGTGTGAGCTGTTAGTCGATACCTTGCCATCACCCTTGCATTTGTTTCAGTAGTTGTTTAGTATGATCACCCTTACAGAGATGGAATATGGTAATTATTTAATGTGCCCCTGAAATTCACTATTACAATTTTTATTCATATCACGCTGCCCTTATCAGGTTTTTAATCAGTGCTTCCTAAGAATTTGGAGGCTTGTTATACACTAAAGTTTAAGCCTTGTTGTTTATATTTTAAAGATTTGACATAATTCATCTGAGTTACCTGGGTTTTTGATTCTCTAAGAATTGGTCTATTGCAGTTTTCTTCCTAGCCAATTTTTTTTTAAGATTTTATTTATTTTTAGAGAGGGAAGGAAGAGAGAGAGAAACATTAATGTGCAATTGCTGGGGGTCATGGCCTGCAACCCAGGCATGTACCCTAACTGGGAATTGAACCCATGGCACTTTGGTTCGAAGCCTGCGCTCAATACATTGAGCTATGCCAGCCAGGGCCGCCAGTTTGTTTCTTTAAGATTTTATTTACTTTTAGAGAGGGGAAGGGAAGGAGAAAAAGAAACATCAGTGTGCGGTTGCCTCTCACGTGCCTCCTACTGGGGACCTGGCCTACAACTCAGGCATGTGCTCTGATCGGGAATTGAACTGGCGACCCTTTGGTTTGTAGGCCTGCGCTCGATCTACACCAGCCATGGATCTAGCAAGTTTTAATACTTCATATTTTGCTTATAAATTGTCTAATTCCTCTGTAACATTTTCCATTTCACCATCTTTTTGGGTCTGTGTCATTTTCACTGTGTTCATTGACATATTTTATATTTTTACCTCAACTTTTGCTTTCCACTTATTTCCTATGTTTCGTGTTTATTTTTCAGTTTGAATCCAATGTTTAATGCACCCCTCTATGTCTATCAGTGTAACTATTTAAGGGTAGGCCTAAGCACGGCATCCTGTGTTTTGCTCTAAAGTTGTGCTGTTTCTGCTGCACCACAAGGCATCTCCCCTTTGTAATGCGCTAAAAATGGCTGGACATACTCTAGAGTAAGTTGAGTAATTTTGTACTCCTTTCAGCCTCATGTATGTAAACAACTAGAACTAAGAGCATAATTTACAATCAACCTGTTAAACTATGTTACCAAATATTAGATTTTTTTTTTTCTTTTTTGATGGTTGGGGCAGGGAGATGCACAGGCCGTCTGAGGCTATGAGGTATCCAAACTTTGACACTTTGGAAGAAGAGTTGTCTTGGGCCACACGTTAAATACACAAACACTAAGGAAAACTTGATGAGCAAAGAAAAAAAGTTTAAAGTGAATTTATGATTTTGTTTTGGGCTGCATTCCTAGCCATTCTGGGCTGCATGTGGCCCGCAGGCTGTGGGTTGGACACCCCTTCAGACGGGGTGGCTGGTGCCCCAAATATAATCATGGAAAAGGCTTTAGGTAACCAAATTTCACATCTTGCCCAACACAACTTACTCTTCTTACTTTTTCATAATCTTTTGGGACTGCGCTGTCCAATAAGGTCGCCACTTATGGCAACTGGGCACTTCAATTGTGGCTAGTATACTGAGAATATTGTAAGGTATCAGATTTTAAAAATTTAATAAAAAAAAAAACACTGAAAAATTTTATTACATGTTAATGTTTTAGCCATATTGGACTAAATAAAATATTACATTTAAATGATTTCTTTTCACTATCTGAATGTGCCTACTAAAAAACCTTTGTATGTGTAATGGCACAGCTGTGCTGAGCTGTGCTGCTCCCTAAGCTCTCCCTTCCACCCCCCCCAACACACACATACACACACACACCCAGCACAGGGACAACACTCCTTCCCGTATCCAGGTAAAGACAGCAGCACTGTGAGGCTAGGTTAGTGTTAACATTTATTTTAAAAATACACAAAATATAAATTTTTTACATCAAAGTGTGATAACTTTACTTATACATTGTTCCATACTTACCTGATTTTGTTTGCATCCTTCTGCAAACATTAAGAATAGATGGATTTGATTCTGATTTTTTTGCTATGGTTCATGTAAACAGTTGAGACTGCTACATACAGTAGGTTGTTTTACAAGTAAAGTGGTTACAGAAACCCAACAATAAAACAATTCAATTTGGTTTAATGAAATTGGCAGAAGTCTTAGCAGAGAGATAATCAAAGACTAAATATTGGCTTCTAGGCATTTTAAATATTAAAAACCTTGAGGTTTTCTTCATCTTGTAAACATAACTTAGACCTTTGTTGGCATTACATTTGGAAAATAAAATATTAAATCATGATTTTCATCATCCTGCCCATGTCAGAATACACTCTAGTATGAGAATGAAACCAAATAATAAGCAACATACATCAGGAATTTCAACTTATACTGCAAAGAAGGTCCCAATGGTTTCTTCCGGGAGCGATGCAACTTTTAGGTGATCCTACCACTGGCTGAGTAGGGTCCCCTCTGTCTGCTGGACAGTACAATGCCACAGGACACCAGATGGTCAGTACCTCTTGCTCTGTGTCTTCTGAGGCATCTGAGACTCTACTTCCACCTCTACTGGCTCTGCTGTCCTTCCTGGGGCTTAGATTCGCTGGGGTAATAGTTTGTGACAAATGTCAAGACTGTACCGTCCCTTTAAGGTACCACATGCCACCATAGCTTACACAGCAGTCCTATGGAGAGAGAGAGAAACATGTTAAGGGCAGATTTCCGCAGAAAAGGTAGCTACTACATTCTGTGCAGAATTTCACGTGGCCTAGCAATGGACAGAACACAAATAGGAAATCAAGAACTGCCTAGTTCCTTCAGTGTTTGGGCCTCAGGACCCTCTTCCTCTCCTCACTGGGGTCTTAAGAGTGAGGAACTACAAATGAATGTACTTTATAAACACAAAATACAAAAACTGTGAATAAGCTGACCAGAACAAAGGTGCTTCAAAAATAGTGTCACTATATATAGCCTTGGATGTTAAGACACTAGATTGGAATATAAGGTGACTGTCACCAGCTTTCCGTGTTCCAATATAGTATTGGAACACGGTCAATATGGTATCTGGAGCATGGTCATATCACGAAAGCATTTAAGTAGCAGTACACTTAAGGACTTCAATATACTGAACAAATAAATATAGTTTAAAAAGGGATGTATTACCCCTGGCCAGGTAGCTCCGCTGGCTACAGAGCTGTCCACATATGCTATGGTTGAGGGTTCAATCCCTGGTCAGAGCACATACAAGAATCAACCAATGAATGCCTAAATAAGTGGAAGAACAGATTGATGTTTGTCTATTTCTCTCAAATCAATCAATAAAAAATGCTTAAAAAGGATATATTAATTGCTTTGAATTAATATATTTTACTGAAATTAATTCAGTAGAACATGAAATTAATTCTAATGAAAGTTAAGTAGTATAGGAGTTAATGTGGCTATGGCAGAAATCAAGAAAATGGTATAAGATTCAAAGGAGGAGTGAAGTCAGGACTGTAAAGGGCAAAGATGACCCACTAGACCACACTTTTTGAAAGTGGAGACTACATCTTACTTACTTTAGTCCTTCTGCACAGACCCCCCACCCCACACCAATGCCAATCATTACCAGTTTCTGAAGACCTGAGTAAATATTCACAGAGTAGCAAGAAAGGCACCAGACTAGAGCCCTATCCACACACTGCCCACCTCCATCTAAGATTCTGGATGTTGTTATACACAAAACGGACGTACCTTTAGCACTTTATCCACCTCCTGTTTACTTAGATCTTCTCCACACTCTTGAGTCAACCGAGACTGGATCATGTTCCGGCGTACTCGGTAATTTTTGGAGAAAATTTCAAGCAAAACCTGTCGATGCTTTAGTAGCAAAAACACGTTATTTTGGGAAGCAATCTCCAAACAAGAAATCTAAAGCTATGACCCTAACTTCACACTGCAGTCTGTGATAAAAGTCCTTGCTGAGGGATTCTGGTTAAAGATGGACATGTCCAGCAATTTGTCCTCTCAAGACCCCCCGAAAATGAAGAATAAAAATAATGGCATATGCCTGAAAGAGCTGGTAAACAGTTGGCAGAGCACATGCAGTTTAGACATACTCTTGCATAATAAATAGGAGAGAGTGCTGATGTAGCAGGTGGGTAAAGCCACCACCTAAACTACATGAAGACAGAGAAAGGGGTAAGGAAGGAGTGCATGGCTGAGTGTTGGCACACTGATATAACATGGCATTATACCCCCAAATAAAAATTAAATAGGATAGAAGGTGGCTGAAATCCCTCTCAAAGGCAGAAAAGGTGTTCAATGAGAGAGAAAATTTGATCCAGGATGTCCAATGTACGACTTAAGATTTCTGAAATAATAGCAAAAAACAGGTAAATTATCAAATCTATCACATAACTTCCTAAGAATGACCCGTCTAGTACATTACTGACCCACCCCATGGTTCACCTGGAATTATGCTAATGTATAATACAGAATAAAGAAAAAAACCTTTAAGTTTGGGATAAAGGGAAGGATTGATTGGGTCCAATTTAAAAGACCAAGGGACAGAATGTCATTGGGCAACTCTAAAATCCTGAATCCAATGGAAAATATCTTAAAATTCAGAGGGAATATGATTTACCCTCTAAAATTGTAGCTCCAGATAAACAATACTTAAGGACAAAAGGTTGCCATTTTAAGACATGACAGAATACAAACAACTCCTATGCCCCTTAGAAGCTGAAATGAATCAAGGAGGAAGACACAAGATTTCACAAGCCAGTCCTGCTGGAGAGGCTCCCCAGGAATCGGACTCAACAACAGTATTATCGTTGTTATCTGTGTTCAGGAAACCATGCAAGTGGAAACAAAAAGTAGCATAAAAGAGCAATGTAAGTAGAGTGCAGTACTGGTATTTGCCTCTACCATGATGCTATAAGCATTGAGACCTGATAGAACTATATTCTCCCAACACAGCTGAGAACTAACTGTCCTCACCTACTGCCAAGGGAAGCCCATAGATAATGTCAGGTTGATATATCTAACAAAAGTATAAGTACATATTATATATATATATATATATATTACTTATAACATATATAAGTACAAATATATTTTTATATTTTATATATATATTAAATGGAAGTATACTCTTTTGGTGGTATCTTTTGGTAGTTTAAAGCAATAGCATCTAAGGAGAGGAAATCAGGTCAGGCAGGGCAGGAGACAGTTTCCTATAAAGCTTTGTCTTACTGGATTTTGAAATATGCACTTACTACTTTCAATTATCAGAGTATTTCAGGAGTAGGAAACCCAAATGCCGCCTACTGTGGGCAGAGCACATAAGGTTGCTCAGGAAGACCATTCCAGACTGCTGTCTACCCAGGGTCCACCAAAGCCCCCCACAAGGGACCAAGAGCTCAGAGGGGCTCTTGCTGACTCCCTTCCCCCCACGTCTTTGGAGTTTTAGCAATTAAACCTTAATCTTCATGATTCAGGGAAAACTTCTGGACCTCAGGGTTCATGATTGTACAATTACAGTCTACTGGTTTAATTGACCTTTTGTTCACTGGACCCCCATGGCACTTCCAATTTCTACAGGAAAATGATCAATTTCTATAACTTAAAAATCCAGCACCCAAGACCTGGAAGGAAACCTAGTGATCCCTACTGCCAGAGGCCCCCTGAGTGATGGGGTCCATCGCAGTCTGCCAGCCAGCTGGACATCAGAATCATCCAGGAAGCTCTGTAAGAAATTTAAGTACCTAGGATGCTACCCCATTCCTGATGAACTGAATTCAATGTCTAGAGTCAGTTCTGGGACTCAACATGTTTTTTAAAAGGCGATTTTCACACAGCTGGCTCAGAGATTGGCATTTGGGAGCCACTGATTTGGGCTCAAACTACTGGTACCTCCAGCCTATCTGACAGCAAACAGAATATTTGACAGAATATTTAGAATTGGGAGGGGCTGGAAAATCTGAACCAAGACTGCACCCCAGGTCCCCCAAAGGCCTCACCCCTACAGGAACACCTCCCAGCAGCAAAAGTTTTCTCACCTGATCACTTATGTCTCCAGATTCCCAGAGGGCAAACACCTTCTGCTCATCCGGGGAAGCAGCTGTCTGTGGGGGAAACTAAGCAAGACCCAGGCGTGAGCTGGTCTCTGTCTTTACCACGTGGACCCACCCTCCTTGCCCCATCTCCCCTCTCTGGGAAGACACCAGCCACCCCCTTAAGGGCCTCAGAGGGCTGCAATGACAGAAACGTGACACATCTGGCTTGAAGTCCACAGTGTGTTCATTAAGGTGGGGATGTGGGCTCTTCTGTTTTTCCCATTAACTCACCTCTCTGCTTTAACATCAGTGTTCTCCTTCCCCAAATACCAACCCTCAGATATGTCCTAAGAAGCCTCTCTCAAAACTCCTTGGGGCATCTGGGGTCCTCTCAGTCCCTTCCTACAAGAGCTGTGTCAGTCGTGGGTTTGTGGGCCTACCCACCTCCCAAGCAACCCACTGCTCTGGGTTTGGTAAGGACCGAAGGTGTCCCAGGTGAAGGTGGGTGCCTAGGGATGGGGAGCAAGGAAGACGGCACCTGGCACAGTGGGTTCCAGTCTTGGTGCCACAACACAGGTAACAGTAATGGTTACTACCCTACATATAGTCTCATTTGATCATTAAAAACCTAGGTGTTAGTGAAGTGTTATGCCCCCAATGTACATGAGAATAGTCCAGATCAGAGAGGTTTACTCTCTGCCCCGTGGTCACACAGCTATTAAGTAGCAGAACAAGAAGCTAAACAAGTCTGTGAAAGTCTATTCACTTTCCCTGGGCCTCAGCTCCCTTGTGTAAAAACACGAGGCTGGACAGACCTGAGGTCTCTTCCACCTCACATATCACCGTGATCTGGTCCCCACATCAGGATCACAGGGAGGGAAGGCAACAGGCAAGCTGCAGAGAGGGCCAGTGTCCCCCAGACACCGACCCAACCAGGAGGAAGGAGTGTAGCAACACCAGGTCCTGGGCGCTGAAGCAGGGTATCCCTCACCTTATTCTCTCCTGCTGCCTAGGACAGCCTGACCAACATCAGGCAGGTGCCCCTCTCCTGCCAGGCCAAGCTCAGAGAAAGGTGATCCTGCAGGTAACTGGATCCATTTGCCAGGTGGTCAAGGAGCAGGGCCTCCAAATAGGGCAGGGCCCCAAACCCCAGTACCTTCTGTAAGAGACCTCACCAAGGAGGCTCCCTGCCATGAGAGCCAATCCTCCTGCAACAGCCCAACCAGCCTGGCATCCAGCGCAGGGCCTCTTATTCTAGTTTCTATTCCTCGCATACCCAGGGATGCACCTTTTCCTCAGCTCACCCAAGGCTGCAGATCTTCCGACCTTGGACTGCTAACATCAATGCTCCCTTGTTAAGAGGTGGCAGCAGTTCACCTCACCCCGTTTGCTGCCAGGCCTGGGTAGAGCCTGGATGGAAAGAGTAACCAGCACAGCTTCCCTAAGGCCACAGCCTGGTGCACTCCACCCTGAGCTAAGGAAATGGTCTCCAACACATGCTCTGCTCATACATTACCTGCACTCTGGGGCCCCACCAACAGCAGGACAAGAGGCCTGGCCCCAGAAATGCTAACGTAGCCCCTATGGACAGGCAGGCCCTCCAGGACCCAGGTACAAGCTGGGGACTCGGGTGAAGAGCTCAGCTCATCTTAGCTGAAGCAGAAAGGACTTAAGAGCTGGAGCCATTATGCTGACATTCAGAATCCAGCTCTGTCACTTCCTAAGCATTTGACCACTCAACAGGTTCACTTCACTTCTCTGAAACTCAGTCCCCTCAACCCTGGGCTGCAAAAATGAATGATACTAGAAATCATCCTAAAAATGACAGAGCTGACGACGAGTGAACTGAGGTGCAGACAGTGGTGCTTGGCCTTTACCCAAGTCCACTGACAGAAAAATGTCCGCCCACTTTAGAAGAAAGTGCAGAGCCCAAGGCTGGCCGGCCCAAGGTCACTCAAGGCCACCCAATGAGAGCCAAGATTCCAACCCAGGTCAGTGGTCTTCTCAAATCCCCAACCTCGTGCTGGCAGTACTCGGGCCACTCCAGAGCAACTCAACTCCTCTCTTTGGCTTCTTTCTGCCATCTACCCTCACCCCAGGGCAGAGGGTAGCCATGTGTTGTTACCCCCAAGCACAGGCCCCACTTACAGGCACCAGTATCTGCTTGCAGCCAGCAGCCAGCACTGTGTCCTGAAGCATTCGGTCTGAGATGCCACTGAAGAGTGTGTGGCCTGGGGGCAGGCTAGCCAAGTGCAGGTTGAAGAGGCGCTTCAGCTCGCTCAGTGTGAGCACAAATTGTCTCTGGAAGGTGGCTTCCACGAAGGTCCGCAGCTCCTGGGCCACCGGGGTGCTAGCGCAGCCGGGGGATGGGAGCCCATTGAAACTGTCCCCACCTGCAACCCGCCCAGCAGGCAGCCCATTGGTCAGCCTGCTGTGGTGGTCACCACTGGGGGCAGTGTCCATGGGCTCGCCTTCCTCTTCTTCCTCTCCCTCCTCACTCAGGGGCTCTTCCTTGATCCGCACACCAGGCAGGGCTCCAGATGCCCAGACCTGCTCTTTCCTCTGTTGCAGCTCCTGTGCCAGTAACATTGAGTTCTGCTGGGCCCTGCTCTTGGCTACTTGGACCCGCTGGTCCCCAGAGACCAGCCCTGCAGGTCCTGTGAGGAGAGGAGGGCTGCTTAGGAAGACACAGAGATTGGCCAGTGGAGGTCCTGAGACAAAGGCCCACAGCCCCTCTGCCCCTCTGCCCCAAGGCCAATCTCTTCCATCCCAACAAGGGACATCCTGCTGTCTAGAGCTAGGGCAAAGGAACAATGCAGGCCCGCTGGGGCTGTAGCAAGTGGCCCATCCTTGTCTTACCCCAACCTTACCTAAAAGGGTTTAGCTACCCCAGTAGTGAGGGAAGAAAGAACTGGGAAAATCAGCTTCCCACGTGCAGACATCTAAGCCAGGATGAGTTAGTGATGAGCTCCTACCAATTTCTCTTGTCCTCCCTGCCCCCCATCTCCTGGCAACCCAAGAGAGCAAGCAGGTCTCAGGAGCCTGGGACCTAACCATCCTGAGTACAGAAGTGCTCAGTCCCTGCGGTGAGGTCAGTGGGAAGGGAAGACACCCTTTGTCCCACACACCCTGTCCCCAGGCCAAGTCCCGCTGAGCCCATTGTCAGGTAAGGGCCTGCCCAGCCAATAGCCTGCACACCTGATTGTCCATCCAGCTTCTTTGGCATGGTTTCATTCACAAGGTTATAGACTTTTTCTAATCTGAAAAGAAGAGTAAACACTTAATCCTAAACTGTGTCCCCATCACGTAGACCATCCTGCCAGACACCGTATGCTGGGAACTCTGGCAGCCCTGCCTACAGGGCACAGGCCCATCCACCCAGGCTCTTGCTCCTGAGGGCTCCACTCCCTCCACATGACAGACATGCCAAGATTCTGCCCCCCACAACACTGTGACCAGCAGGGAGTGGCTATGTCAGGCCCCCACTGGGATTCTGGGGTCAGTTAGCAGTGTCCACCTGAGTGGGAGGGGGGCATGTGGCCCCAAATCTGACCCACACCCAGTGAGTCCTTACTTGGCCTGGACACCTGCCCACAGCATGTGCTGCCGCTGGACCACATCTGGGTGCTTCTTGATGAACTCCCCATCAGGTGGCAGGACGAATTCCCAGCCTCTGTTGATCCTCACCACGGCCATGTGTTCCAGAAAATCCTTCACATCCTCTGCACAAAGCTGGGGGTGGGGCAAGGGTGAGGTTGGCTAGCTTCTGACAGCACAGCCCACCCCTCCCTCCAGATTGACATCACTTACTTTTGTCACTGTTGCCACCTCTTTCCTTACCACCCACCGGCTCTGCGTGAACTTCCACATCTAAGGGAAAAAGAAGCATGTTTCCAGGAAGGAGAGATGGTGCTGCTGAGACTTTCCCCTGAACCTAGGCCACTGTCCTGGGTGCCTGGGGTCAGGCAGACTTGGGTGTGGGTCTGGCCATGGGCAGCCACATCAACTCCAAGCCCCTGTTTTTCTTGCTTGTTAAGGACCCCCAGGGTTGTCTCCTTCAGGAGGATAGCTGGACCCCACCCACCTCTACCTAGACCGCAAAGACTTCCTGGTCAGGGATGTCTTGCCCATTTGTCACCTACAACTCCGATTCGACCAGCCCCTCTTCCAGGCACCCAGACTAGACGGCATCTGCATGAACAGAGAAGGGCTGACAGGCAGTGAGGGGCAAATGGTTTAAGTGCAGGATGAGCGAACCTGGGAGTGAATACACACTGCACTCTGACCCCCAGGGACAAAGATAAAGCACACAGGCAGGCCCCTGGAGAGTGACTACCAAGGAGCTGGGCAAGTCAGAAAAAAAGAAACCACAGACACAGTCTTCAGCTTAAGGATGCCCTGTGTCACCAGGCCTGCACACCACAGCCACGGTGGGCGCTCTAAGGAGACAGACTGAGCAAATCTGAGAATACTGTGAGGCAGGGACTGAAGTTCTGGATATGGGCAAGGAGCAGGTGGGTGGTGGAATGGAAGGATGACCTAGCTCTGGAGTTGCAAAAGCCAATGGCAACAATGAGAACACGCACAACAGAAGCAGACATGACCAGCACTCTGTAAACTGAGAATTGTCAGCCTGTCCAAAGTCAGTGCGGTTCAGGGCTGTGGGTCAGTCATACCAGACTCTCCAATTATTCATAATGAGCTAGAAAATCTGGTCTGCATCGTAACTTTGATTTGTAAAAATCAACAGCCAAATCAAAAATACTACTCAAGCCAAATAAAAAATGCTTCTTGGACAGAATCTACTCATGAGGCACCAATTTTCAACTCCCAGCGAGAGAAACTCAAAGGTTCATATGAAGCCAAGACTCCAGGATTCCAAGAGGAGGAAGGAGAAAGGCAGAGTCCAGAGCCTCCCACCCTGCCCACACATACTTGCCCTTTGCCCAGAGCCAAAGTCCTAGAATCCCTGTGCTGTCCCCACCCCCCTCCCATGGCCACCTCCCCCACAACCCTGGAGGTAAGACAGCCTGGGCACTTACAACAAAGTCTCGGCCCCTGCAGAGCACCTCGGCGGGCACACCACTGTGAGGACTGGAAGAGTCCTTGGGGTACAGGATGTCACTGCCAATGAGAGTAGGGGTGGCAGGTCAGCCCCTGTCTTCAGCCCCATCTGACTCCAGTCCCATGCCCAGGCTCCAAGTGAAAGCCCAGGTCTCTTTCCAATATGGGGTAGTGCAGGCCTGGGCCTGACAACCCCCCTCAGAGCCCATGCTGTCCCCCAGGAGCCTGGTTCTTGTGAACGTATGTAGGAGAGGAGCTCCCTCCTCACAAACACCTCACAAACCCTCACAACCCCTACCTGACACCCCCCCACTTACAACTGGCCCAGCCTCAAGGCCCACTGAACAGCCATGAAGGCCCCAGGGGCTCAAAAACAGACATGGCCAGCCCAGGCTTCTGGGAAACCAGTAGGTCCCACATGGAAAGCAGGTGCAAGCCCAAGACAGACTGGTGGTGGAGGGGGGGTTGCAGGGCAGGGGGCTGGGACCTGGACAGGCCCTGAACACAAGGTGGGTTGAATCCTTGAGAGAATGGGGCCAGCACTAGGCTCAGAGAACTTCACAGCCCATAGGTGAATGAACAGGCTCTGAGGCTTACTACACGCATTTTCACAGCACAACCACAGTCCCCTTGTCCAGGAACACATATACTACCCCCAGACACCCCACACCATTGGGGCCTCTGCCCCTGTTGCCCCATAGCCCTCCCACCCCAATCCTACCTGGCCACCAACTACAAGTCATCCTTGAAGGTCAAGCTCTGTGTCCACCCCCTTCCCATAAAAACTCTTTGGGGACAGGGACCTGATCTATGTTATTCATTGCTACCACAGGGAGAGGAGGTAGCTGCTAAGCAGGTGTTAAATGAATGTAACCCAGGCCCTTGACCTCTATATTCAATGTGCCCGTTCTTGCCTCTCAAATCTGAGGACAGGGACAATGTCTGAATGACAGTGCCCCATGGGGCAAAGGACAAGCAATGAGACACACTGAACAAATACACGAACTTTGCATCATCTCCTCACAGGGACCCAAAGGACAGGGCAAGGAAGGGGCATTACAGGCTTTGGTGTGGCAGTGAGGGCAGTGTCAGGGCAGAGACCACAGCAGGACCTAAATAATATGAAACGTCCAGGAAGCCCTACCTTCAGGTCACAGGGACAGACCACCAGCAACACCAGGAGCACAAGGCACTGGGCAAAGCTCCAACCCCAGCTGTGGGAGTCTCACTGCCAGGATTTGGGACAGTGTCCTGGTATATAATGGGATAGCACCTGGATCTTGTTCACACATGGCATAAATACACACAGGGCCCCATCTAATGAATGATGTGCCATCTCAAAGGTCTTCTATAATTAAAGACACCAACTAGGTAGGTACATGAAGCCTGTGCTTCCAGTGGAAAGGCACCACCATGTGGCCCAGACACAAATATACTTTACAATTTACTTAGCTAACCAACTAGGAAATGATGGACTTTTTACAGTGAATTACTTAAAAATCTGTAACAATTCATTTTTTGACAGATTTTTCATCTTAGACCATACCTAATTACAAGCGAGTATTTTAGCTCAGTGTGGATCAGCAGACTGAGTGCCAATCTGAGAACCAGAAGGATGTGGTTTCAATTGCTGGTCAGGACACTTGCCTGGGTTGTTGGCCAGGTCCCCAGTTGGGGGTGGCGTGTGAGAGGCAACTGATGTTTTCTCTTGCACATCAATATTTCTCTCCCTATTTTCCTCCTTTCCCCTCTCTCTAAAAATAAATAAGTAAAATCTTTCCTAAAAAAGTGAGTACTTTATATTATACCACTTAGAACTAATGTAATTCAAATGCACATAAAAAGACAACTGCACTGTATTTACCAGGGGTCTCCCCTGAGCCAGGCATTATACTGAGTACAAGGGAAGCAGGGGAGTCCCTACCGCCTTGAAACTGACAGTCTGGTGTAGGAGACAGACAGACTAGTGGAGGAATCCTAGGAAAAGAGAAACTACTGAAAATTCAAGATCAGTGACCTGTGACAATGCTCATCCAAAACAAAAAAAAATTCTCACTCAGACACATCTCAGTGAACTGTGGAAAGCCAAAACAAGGGAAAATCTTAAAAGCAGCCAGAAGGACACAAAAGTAGAATTCCTTCAAATGCTCTACCTAGAATTTACACCCAGTAGAAAATACCCTTTGGAACCAAGCTGAAAGAGACACTTCCAGGTAAACAAATGCCAAGGAAATTCACCCCCTGCAGACTTCATTAAAAGAAATGCCATGACACTCTTTAATAGAAGGAAATACCCCAGACAGAAACTCAGAGACACAGAAAAGAATACTGACCAGATAATACAATGTCTTGTGGGACTTAAAGCAGAGAATATAATATACAAATACAATAGCAAGTGCGTTGGAAGATATACCTAAAACATTCTGAGTTCTTTGAATTATCCTGGATAAGGGTAAAAAGTAGCAATTAATATAAACTGAGACAAGTCATGAATGCATGCTGAAATCTGTAGGGAATCACTAAAGCAATTAAGAAAGGGTAACTTCTAAATTAACAGGAAAAAAGGAACAATGAAAGAATCCAGAAGGTAAGAATAAATATAAAATGCAGTGTAGGCAGGATAAATAGAAAGCATGACAGTAGATACCCCAAGTATCAGCAATCACATTACACTTAAGTGGGTCAAGTGCTCCCATTGAGGGGCTAGGGCCAGTCTTACCTCTTTACCACCCAGTTTCCTTGGACTAACATTGCCACCTTCTGGATGCCACGTAAAACAGCCACGGAGTCGATGGAGGGGCCCAGGAGGCTCATCAAGTTGGCAAAAGGCATAACCTTCACTGAGGATGCAGAAAAGGGAAGTCAGGCAAGGGAAGAAGAGCCCTGGGCTGTCCTCTGCCCCCTACCAGTTCTGCAATGTCAAGTTCAAACAGCAAGCCCAGCACATGCATGACAACCAGGATACCAGTAAAATGATAGCCCATTGGACCCTGGAGGAAATGCCTATGAGGAACTGGGTGCCAGGAGGCACACCGCCTTCTACTCATGCCCAGAGGTTTCAAATCTCCCTCATGATCATCTGGCTAGTAAGTGGCAGAGCCAGGACTGGACCCCAGACTGGTCCAAAGTCCATGCACTTAAACATTGTTCTCTGTTCACCCCAAGTACCTGAGCCCCCTGCCCAGGTAAGCAGGGTAAGGCCTGGGGAAGGCCCAGGCACAGCAGGGAGCTTCCCTCTGCTCAGGCCCCAGAGATCCCTGAGTGAACCCCAGAAGAGCCCAGGGCCTAGGACTCAGCTCAGAGGGGTCAAGGCTCAGGTCTCCCAGTCACTAGCTACAGGTCCCTACATGTTCTGACCCTCCAAAATTCTCCAAGAAAAAGCCCAGTCCCTGCTGTGTGGGCACCACAATACAGTGCAAGTGAATGTGTTTAAGCACCTTATATCCACATGCAGGGCTCGGCATTAGCCCATACCTCTCTGAACCCTCCCAGCCTCCAGGAGCTACCTTAGTCCCATCTTATCTAGCAAGCTAAGGGTCAGGAAAATGAGTGACCTGCCCAAGATCACACAGCAGGGGAGTAATGAGGGTGGCGTGGAAAGGCTGACCCCTGAGGGACACCAGTCTGCTGGAGAGTGTCCTTCACAGACCAGGACACAGATGAGAAGCCAGGCTGTTCGGGTACAGAGAGCCTCTGGCCTCTAACTTGGTCTGCAGTCTGTCTCAGACTTAGGAGGTGGAGGGTATGATGAGCACACAAAGCACCCACCATTCTTCATCAGGATCTTGATCTGATCGGCCAGGGGCAGGGTGCGCAGCTGGGCCATGGACAGGACGTTGCTAGGGGCCACAGGTTTGTCTCTGTTAGAAATAAAAGCATTGTGTCAGAGGCAGCAGGCAGGGAGCCATGGAGGATTGTCCAGCCACCTTTACTCACTTCTCCTCCTCCTGGCTGGGTGGCATCAACATCATGAGGTAGTCACTGTGGAAGAGGGGAGAAGGCAGGGTCAGTAGCCCCAGGGCATCTCCAACCCACTGTGCCCGTGAACCCATGCTGTTCCCAGGTTGAAGCCTCCTTGCCACCAGTCAGCGAGAGGCCCATCCCCACCCGCCCCCAGCTACAGAAAGGAGGACCAATCTCTTTGACATGGGGCCGCTGCTCCCACAGCCCTCCCCCAGGCTACAGAAGGGGCCGCAGTCCCAAGGGAGGACCCACACCAGTGTCGGTCCCAGCCAGGCTCACCTGGGTGACTTGACAAGCTCCGTGTTCTCAACCCCGTTGGAGCCCTGGCACAGCAAGTACTGGCGCTCATGCTCAGAACGGCTGTCCTGTTGGGAGAGGTGGGGGGAACCCTCAGCTGAAGCCCCAGGCCTGGCAGCCCCACTCCCTCTGCCTTCCAGTTGTCACCCCTGCATCACTGTGTTCCAGCCACCCAACACTGGCCACAGGATCACATGCAATCTAGTAGGTTTGCTATTCCAGGCCTGTGATATGGCCTCAACCAACTACCTTCCAGGCTTTATGGCCACACAGCCCCAACACTGCGCTCAATGCCCTGTCTGGGACACAGGGGCATTAGGAGCCATAATGAAAATGACAGCTGACATTCAGTGAGCACCTACTGTGCGCCAAGTTCTGTACCAATGGCTGTATGTATACCAACTCACCTACCCTCAAAATAATGCTACCAAGTTAGGTCCTACTATTATTCCCATAAGAAAGAGATTCAAAGAGATGAGGTAACTTGCCTAAGGTCACACACCCTAGGAAATAGCAGAGCTTCTGGAAGTCTGAGTCTGGCCCTGAATCAAGCAAGCCTCTGTCAACACATCTCTCTCCCAGGAAAGTTCCAGAAAATCAGGACTCCACCCCAAGTAAAATGCTGGGGACCCTAGCCTGTGGTGTGTTGGGAGCTAATATTCAATTGCTTCTCTCCCTCCATACGTATTCAGGAACTGGGGTCTCAAGTCAATGCATGAGGTGAAAAGCAAGCACAGTAAAAATCACCCTTAGCAGGTAACACAGTGACTCCAGTCATGTGAAAGACGGCAGGTCCTCTACAGAGCACCAAATGGAGAGTGCTTGAGTTGAGGGCCCACAGTGCACAAAAAATATGTAACTAAACCCCAACCTCACTCTGAGCCCAGCAAGATGTTCATGCCGGGGAGAGCCTGGGGCTGCACCCAAAACCAGGAGAAGCAGACCCACCCCCACCTCACACAGCCTTCCTCTGGAGTGCAGAGTGGATCAGTTAGCGTGGAGGACACACTGCCCACCAGACTTAACCTCCTTTCCCTGTGGTGTTATCAAGTGGCCACAAATGAAGTAAGGCAGAGGTGCGACAGTGAGGCCACACTGTCACACTTCCTGAGCACTGGGCTCTTCCCCCAGGACCCCATGCTCAGAGGGTCAACAGCAGCCTGAGGACCCAGCTCACCCTCAGGCTGTAGTAGTGCAGGTGGACCCAGGGCTCCTCAGCATGCTTCTTCTGCAGGAACTCATAGGACTGCACACGGCGCTGGCGAGCCTGCTCTGACTCAGGTCTAGAGAACCGCACCTGGGGGGTGGGAGGTAGCATGGCCTCAGGCCTCAGCCCCACCAGGAGGCCAGAGGACCCCACATCTGGGACAATTTCCACTCCCACCTTCCCCTCATTTCCTGACACAGGTCTTTTATTCAGTTTTAACCATGTCCCACTCTGTGACCTGCGAACACAGGCTAGGAAACAGCTTTCTCAGGGTCCTGCCTGCCTAACGCCCAATCTGTTTCTACTCACTGGTGGCTGCACCTACATTTTCCTGTGAAAAAAAACCAGTTCTCCTTTAGTTCCTACCTAAAAACCCTCCCCCACAAACACACATTCCCAGCTATAGGAGTGGGCAGGTAACTCAGACCTGGACAACTTGTACACCAAATCCTCTTAGCCACAGGGCCTGGTTCAGGGTTGGCCAAAACAATGAGTCCAGTCTGAAACTTTACTTAGAAGCAATGGGAAGAAATTTCTTTTCCCATGGGGTCTTAGGAGGTAAGCCTGGAGCTGGCACAACTCCTCTACCACTGGGGACAGACACCTTGCCTAAGACAGATGCCAAAGAAAAAAACAAAACCTAGAGATGGAGAAATCGGGTCTCAATGACAGGCTCTGAGTACCTAATTTCAGCCATACCTAAAGCTACCCCTCAATTTTTCAGAAATAAGAATCAATACATTCCATTTTTTCACCTGTGCCATTTAGATCTGGTATCTGTTGCTTAGAGTTCAGATGGAGCCAAGCCTCCAGTCACCTCTCTGTGAATAGATTCTAGAATTCAGGGACTCTATAGGGGGCCTTGAAGACACACAGACCTAAGATTGGCTTGCTAAAAGGGCCAGAGCACCCTGGCCTGTGTGACTCAGTTGGTTGGACATCGTTCAGCAAAGCGAAAGGTCGCTGGTTTTATTGCTGGTCAGGGTAACTGCTTGGGTTGCGAGTTCAGCCCCTAGTTGGGGCACATGTGACAGGCAACCAACTGATATTTCTTTGCCTTTCTCCCTCCTTTCCCCCTGTCTCTACAAAGAAATACATTAAAAAAAAAGGGGGGGGGGGCAGAGTCCTCAAGAAGGGAAAGAGTTATCTAAGGTCATCCAATAAGCTACTGAGAGAACAGATGGGTCCCCCACATTGGTTATGCCAGAATTCACCAAGTCTTCAAGGACATGCAAACATTCATAACTTTAGCCACACTATGTACTGTCCACATCATTTGTGCAGTATTTTTTAAAATACTTAAATCATTTTAATCTAAAGATACTTAAGTGGGAGAAACTTTATAAGCCATACATGGAAGGTCAATATTCTTCTAACAATCTTTAAAACACAGGAACAACTATTAAGATAGGAATTTTTCAAATATGCACTGCTTAAGAGACAGAATCATACAGTTAGTTAACACGGGGCTGTGGCCCTGTTAAAGCAAGGGTGTCAGGGCACAGGCAATGTCTGTGTGTGTACTGGGCCCCTGAACCCTTGGGCCATGGCTTGCTCTTCCCAGCAATTCCAGGCAGAGCCAGGATCCCATGTTTCACACACACCTGGGGCCACCACCCTATTTACAGCTGGGACAGGTCGGCTGGGCAGAGGTAAGGCTATCTCTCTGGGCAGCCCAGCAGGAAGGCTCTGAAGAACACACAGTTTCTGCATCTGTTTCACACAGAGCACACATTCTACACAGACTCTCGTGCGCGCTCTCTCTCTAGACCACTGAGCCTCAAAACCAGCCCTGCTGCCTCCCCGCTAACACTCCCTCTTGGGCTGGAGCTCACCGTGATCTGCTTCACATCTTCTTCTGCCTCGTCCTGCGAAGAGTCCCCTGCAGCAAAAAAAAACCAAACCTGCTTGCAGCCTCTAGTGGAGCCCCCGTTTCCCACTCTCGCCCCTATCCCATGGAGGCCCCAAGCAGCAGTGTCTGTGAATTTTCCTTCTAGATGCAGGTAGATGCATGTCAGTGGTTCTCAAGTTGGTGCAATTTTGCCCTCACCCCCACCCCAGGGGACATTTGGAAACACACAGAGACATTTTGGGGGGTGAGTACTATTGATACCCAATGGGTAGAGACCAAGGATCCTCCCAAGTCTACAATCCATCTGTTTAATACTTTCCCCATGACCAACCCATCTTGCCAAGTCACAGACAGACAACAGCGTTGGGGGGCAGGGGTCAGACCTCACCCTCATTGGCTGCCTCCCTCTCTCGGTGCTTGGCATCTGCCTTATCCAGATAGGAGAAGCTGGGCCGCAGCTGCAGGATGCCATGTAAAGGCGTCAGGTGGAGCTCACCTGACAAAGGAAGAAGCACTTGGACATGACTCTAGGAATTAGCCAACCCACCCAGCCTGGCTCATGGCAGTCAGTCACCTAGGGTCCCAGACTCCCCGAAGACCTTGACCCAATGCCAAACCACCTCCCACCTCTGATCCTAGAGCCTTGGCACCACTGGGATGACCCAACTGGCCCTGCTGGATACAGCAAACACACAACTGGGTCAGAACACAAATCCAGACTCAAAGGCACTTCTTTAAAGCCTGCCTGGAAACCCTACTCCACATGCATTCAAGGCTCTCCTGACCCTCGTCCCACTGCCCTCCCTCCAGCTGCTTGCTCTGACAGCAGCAGGCAAGTAATCCACAAACATACATGTTCTTTCCCAGCCAGGCCTTGGCTGGACCACCCTCACTGCCTCCCTCTCTCATCCTCCCACCTCTTCTTGCCAGAATCCCACCCATCCCATTAAGAAGTCAGCTACTGCAAATGTGGCCAGGGAAGTAGCTCTTGAGGTGAAGGAGAGTCTCTATACAGTCTCTGATGAAGGTCATGGCATTTCCCTGTGAACCAGACCATGCCCTAGGAGGTAGTGCACAAAATCAATTTTACAGATGAATGTGGGCTTCAAAGAGAAGAAATTGGAGGCTAGGGCTCTGTGAAACCTTTCTGGACCCCGGAAGTAGAAGAATATTCCAGATAAGGAGTAAATACATGAATGGTCTGGCTGCCAGAACGTGGTGTTAAAGATAATTACTTGATGCTCCTTTTGATTCTATTCTGTTTCCTAAATGCTCAAATTTATTTCATTTATTACTTCATAAGCTCTACATATATTTCCAGGACCTTGTACTTTGAAACAGCTTTGAGATATAACTCACACGTGATACAATACACCCACTTAAGCCATAAAATTCAATATACTCTAACAATTTAGAATTGTACAACCAGTACCACAATCAATTTAAGAATGTTTCATTATGCCCCCAAAAGCTCCATATGCATCCTGAGTCCTTCCCACAGCCCCTAGCAACCACTCCTCTGCTTTCTGTCTCTGTGGATTGGTTTGTTCTGGACACTTTATAGGGATGGAATCACAAAGCATGGCCTTTATGAATTGCCACTTTCAGTGGCCCACTGCTCTCCAGGCTCATCTGTGAAACATATATCTATCTCACACTCTTTGAGGTGACTAAGAGTCTACTAAGTGGCTACACTACATTGTCATCCAGGCATCAGCTCATGGGCAGACAGTTGGATGTTCTTTTTTTTGCTATCATGAATAATGCTGCTGTGAACGTCTGTGTACAAATTTTGATGTGGATGTAGCTTTCATTTCCCTTGGGTAGATGCTGTGTAGGAAGGAAATTGCTGGGTCATAAGCACCTTGTTTTTAAAACATGAATCTACCACCTGTCTCAAAAGTTATGCTGTGTATGTCTGTATCCCAGGAAGACAATGACTTTGGAGCTCCGTCCCTATCAGAACGAGCAACGACTAGTCAGAAGTCCCTCAAGATAGTCAACTCTGGTCAACTTACAACCGTTATTTGCACAAGCTGCCTGGCCCTGCAGGTGTCTAACATTTGGGGGAGGAGATGGACACCAGACTAGGGCAGGCCTCTCCCCATCCCAGCCTCTGCCCTACTTCCCTCCGCCATTAGACTCCATGTACCACAGCAGCCCAGGGTGCCCAGCAGAGGTACCTTGCCTGTAGAGTGCAGCAGCATAGCGGGATGTGTTACTGGTGGTCTGGGAGGAGGAGAATGTCTGCTTATCCATCAGCTTCCTAAGAGCACAGGGAGAAAAGGTGTCCAGGGGAGGAAGTGCCTAACCCAGGCCTGGTAGGCATAGCCCCTCCATCCCAGATACCTTCTGAAACCCAACAGCCAGGGACCAAGCCCACAGGACCGGCCATGTGTGCTGCAGGAGGGAAACTGGAGCAACAGAACCCAAAGTTGTATGGGCCCCAAGAGACAAGCAGGAGGTGAGAGCCCCTGTTCTTCTCAAGGGGCCTGGGAAGAACTTGGTAGGAGGAGCCTTTTCCAGAAGATGTGTCCTGCAGGGAAGGGTCTGCACTAGGCCCAGCTGCTCCAATGTGAATGCTTATGGGGAGCCCAGCCATAGCGCATAAGGCCTCAGTGTCTTTAAGGCATTTGTAAGGCTCACTTTGGAACACAGTGAGGCTGGAAGCTTGGGGCTGTGGACTCACGAGGAGTATGTGCTGGTCTCGTCTGCGCAGGCACCGTCCACGTTCAGCGCGATCTGCTCCCCTTTGCTGCGGCAGTAGTTGGGGTTTAGTGTGTCGATGGCCATCTCAAGCTCTACCTAGAGGTAGGAAGCACCCCCCCACCAGCTATGAGGACCCCCAACCACGCCAATCCTGGCCCTACCCCAAAGTAGAATAGACATATGTCCCTCCCCAGGGGCATCTAGGCTTCAGTCTACACCACAGAACACAACAGCCAATTCCAACAGAAAAGGCCAGCGTAGTTTTTTTGTGTAATAGTTTTGTCTGCCCCTTCTCCCAAGCTCCACTCCTAGAGATCTGTATCTGGGATTATAAATCAAGAGGTTTCTCATAAAAATCTTACTTCCACTTTCTCTTGAAAAGTCAGTGGCACTGGTAATACTGGAAGGACATGTCTCTGTGGCAATGGGCCTAGTGCTGCAGCCACCCCAGCGCCACGTCTCAGAGCTATCCTACTCCCCACCATCCCACCCCTTCAAAGCACTGGATGTCACACACTAGGCCTGCTTCACAATGGCCCCCACCATGTACCTGTGAACATGAGCCCCCAGTGCCATTCGATAACTGGAATCTCACTTTTCCCGGCCTCTCTGGAGCTGTTCACCCTCTTTATTTCTGGAAACTCCTTCCTATCTCAGCTTTCAAGGCTCTACAAGTTGTTGGTTCTCTTAACTCCATTCACTCCTTCTTTGAGCTTACAGTCACCAAATGGCTCATCTCCTCACCTCCACCAGCTCCCACCCAAACCGCTCACTTCCAACACAGAGGGCAGCCCCACCTTCTGCTGCTTGGGCTTGATCTTGGCTGAGAGGTGTGGAATGTCATCATAGGTCATCGAGGCTGGACGCACAGGGTACTAGGGAAGGCAAGGGAGCCATCAGTGCACCTTGCCCAGCCCCAACCAGAGCCACTCAGGGAACTCTGGCCAAGAAGCCCCACTGTCACCGCACCCCCACCAAGCCCAGAGACCCCTGGTCTCCACCCAGCCTCCTTCCGAAGAACTTTTAGATGTCTCTGACTTTCAAGGGACATGCCCAAGCCTCAGGAACCCAAAGGCCCACACACATCACCCCATGGGCTCTGGCACCCACAGAACAATTGCCATGGGAGTCAAAAGTGAGGTCAGAGGTCAAACTACCAGTCTGCAGGCCACCAGGTAGGAGAGGACAAGGGAAACAGACCACGAGGGAACAAAGAGGGAAAACAAGACTGGCTAAGAGCTACTCATCGCTGAAGCCAGACGAGGTCACATAGGAGTTCATTATCCCAGTTTCTCCCCTTTTGCTTCTGTGTGACTTTCCCATTACAGAAAGTTAAAGACAGGGAAAAGTCTGCATGCTACTGGGCGGGTAGATGAGGCAAGGTTTAGAACAACTTTCAAAAAGCACCATGACAGCCTTGGGAGTGAGCCTGCAGAGAGAGGTATGGCAGTATAAGAAGTTAGTGTTCCTCTGGGAGCCATATTAGGTCAGCTACATTTTAGCCAGGGAAATGGTTGTTTCCTAAAAGCTCACGTCAGTAGTAGCACAGTGGCCCTTCCATACTTCCTGGGCTGAGCCCGGGGCAGGAACCTGGAGTATAGGTGTGGGAATGGCCTGCAGCCCAGGCTGGAGCACAGCCCATCTGGCCAGAGCCCCTGCAAAGGGCCTGGGCCAGAAAGAGTGCTGCTGAAGGGCACAGATTCTGCAATCAGACAGCCCAAGTTCCGGTCCTAACTCTGCCACTAGCTTCTTATGAACTTGGGCAAGCTCCTCGCCTCCATCCAGCACGCATAGCCTCACCACACAAAGCATGGCACACCCTGAATATGCATGAGGTCACTGCCACCAGCACCAGTCCCATCATCACTGTATAGTCTGGGAAACAGGTGCAGAAGTCCCAAACGAGGGCCTCCAGCCCCAAAACCTATAAAAGCAGAGCCTAGGGGATAGGCAGCAGCCCTCGTCCCAAGCACATGCTTGGAGCACTGCTGCTGCCGTGGACAAAAAATACTTAAAACAATAACCTAACTGTTAAGAATGCAAAATGGTACAAAACAGTCTGGCAGTTCCTCAAAATGCTGAATTTCCATGTGACACAGCAAACCCATTCCTAGGGACTCGCCCACGAGCAATGAAAACACGTATCTACCCAAACACTTGTACAGGAATGTTCACAGCAGCATTCGTTATTCCTAAGAGTCAAAAAGTGGAAACAACCCAATACCCATCAAGAGGCATGCATAAGGAAAAAGTGGTGTGCGTATGTCCATGCTATGGGCTTATTCTTTCATGGCTGCCTCAGTTTCCTGCCTTGGAAATGACAAACTATGTAACCCACCCACAAGAATAAAAAGAACTGTCCCATCACACACTCTGAGGTCTCCCATTATTCCCGGGCCCCACTCATTGCATTTCCACCACCCCACCAACACCTGCTTTCCCCTCTTTATCTTCAGGTCCCACAATTACCTGAAACAGATACAGCTTCTCTGCCAGACTTTTGGCCAAGTAGACATCGATCTGGGAACAAGGGAAGAAGACTTAACTAGGACAAAGAACCCTGAGCCTGACCTGCCCTGCTCGCATGAGGGGTAGTGGCCCCAAAGCAATCCTGGATCGAGGGAAGAGCTCAGCTACTGCCAAAACAAAATGGAACCGAGTCTCCAATCTGGATATATCCAGGGCCCCCCTCCCTATAGCTCTCAGGGGGCCAGTACAAGGGTCCAGCTGGCCCCCTAACCAAGGTTCACAGTAATCCAATAAAATGCCTCTTCCCTGGGTTGCCCAGACCAGGCAGCATCCTGGAGCTGGAGTAAATGCTTTTATGATGCAGAGGAGACAGGAAAAGTGTCTTCCAAGTGCCTTCCACCATGGAGTCTGGATCAACCTATCACTCTGTCTAGGGTGGTCTACAAGCCCCTCGGAGACTGACCAGCCTTACTTCCTTTCCTCTCAACACTAACCACCCTGCCCCAACATGCGGTAGTTGACCTTCCTGCTTCCCAACTCTTCATAGGAACCATGTACTCTGCCACATCCAGGCCTCAAGGACTAGTGAATGGTCATCAGGCACAGGGGAGGCTTGTGTGAGGGGCCTTCTAGTGGGAGGAACAGCATGTGCAAAGGCCCAGAGACTCTAGAATGTGTTCTGATCTGAAACTGCCTTCCCCACTGTCTGCTTCTTAAGACTCCTTCCTTCTCAGTCTCTCCCCAGAGATCCTAATCTGCCTGGAAAGGGGGATAAGAACACTGCCTCTCCTCACTGTTGCCACAGCCCCATATGGGTTCAGTAAATAACTGCTGAATGAGTAAGGTAAAGGGGAAATGTAAGACTCATTCATTAATTCAACAAATTATCCTACTAACTACATATCATGTCCAAGGAACTGAACCCAGCTTTGTGGACACAGTAAACAGAATAAAAGCTCTGCTTTCACAGGTTTACATTCTAACGGAAGAAGAATTATGTCTAGTAAGTATTGTGGCCAAGTGCAAGGCAAGTCCAACATAAGGGCCTAGAGTGTTGTGGGAACAGGGGCAGTGTGCAAGAGGAGAATGCCACATGAGCACAAGAGTGGTCAGGGGAGCTGTTCTGACAAGGAGATGCTGGATCAGAGATCTGAAGGGAGCAAGAGGCTCAGCCAGGCAGGTACCTGGAAAAAGAAGCTCCCAGGCTGGCCTGAGGAAGGATGGAAGGAACCCAGCCCCACTGCCTGCAATCCTGGGAACAGGCACTTTTCCTTGGCAGCCCGGGCAGAGGGTGGGGAGCAGCAGTTACCTCCTGTATGACTGGGTCGTCCTCTTCATTGGCCATACTAGGGGGGAGCCAGCTGTGAGATCCTCAGACTCAGCCTGTAAGGAATAGCGAAAGACTTGGCCTGTCAGTTGGTTGTTCAGCCGTCACTCCGCAGTGCTCATTCAGTGACAGATGCTGCTCTGGGAGGGAGAAGCCTGAGACAAACAGAAGTTGATCTTCTTTCTACATGTACCCTGAAGTCAACAGAGGATGACCAATTACATAATCCACAGCTCCCCCCAAAGAGAGAAACAACCAAACAATAGGTTGTACCTGTGGGAAAGAATGACCAGTTTTAAGGGTTTTTTTGACCACTGACAAAGAATTCACCACCAAGCAGGAGAATGGAGGCTGGCTGACCCACAGCCATGTTCACAACACTCCAGAACTAACTAGAAGCCATGGGGAGGTTTTAAAAAAAGAGTCAGAGATTTCCAGTCAAGATGGTGGAGTAGGAAACCACTCCTCCCACAGCTACATCACAATTACAACTAAATTACAGAACCACCACCCTTGAAAACCACCTGAAGACGATCTGAAAAGAACTCTCACAACTAAGGATATAACGAAGCTACATCGAGGAGGGGCAGAGACCAAAACAGGTTGGTCCCACACCCACATGTGGAGGTGAAGAACTGGAAAGGATAGCTTGGCTGCAGAGCTCTCCCCTGAGGAGCAAGGCGTCTTGGCCACACACCAAACTCCCCAGCCCATAGCACTAGTGCTGGGAAGAAAGCCCCCACAACAGCTGGCTGAGAAAATCAGCAGTCTCCATCAGCAGGTGAGATGAAGGGCTGCTGGAAACCCAGTTGTACTGTTAAAGGGCCGAGCACAAACTTATAAACACACTTGCTCTGGTCTTAATCACTGGGGTAGCAGCTCAAAAAGTGCCAGGGACATAAAGAAGGAACCTGAACTGACTAGCTTCAGGACAAGGGCTAGAGGAGCAGTTAGGGGTGGTTCTCTCCAGGGACAAAAGTGCTGGCAGGTGCCACTGTTTCTTTGTTGAGCCCTCCCCAACCCAGCCAAGACACAGCATACTGTTAAATCTAGGCTCTCCATTGACCTAACAAACATCTTTCACCCCACAGAGGTGATTCCCTGAGACCCTGCTCCACCCAACACAGATACCCAGCCAGAGCCTCTTTCAGTGGCTCCTTCACAGAAGCAGCCTGCCTTAAGCTCATGCTAAGGACTTTCTTAAAATCTCTCCAAGGTCCACAAAGCTCAAACAAGTGGCAGCTGGCCTCGGTGTGCCCCATACCTCTTACTAAGTGTCTTCAAGCCCAGCACAAGCAGTAATTGGTCTCAGCTTGCATTGTAACTCCCATCATGTGGCCCTAAACCTGGCATAAGCTACATTCGGTATTGACTTGGAGTATAGCTTCAACCAAAAGGCCACAAGCCCAGCACAAGTGGCAGTAGGCCTCAGCTCAAATCATGGCACCTACCAAAGGGTCCCAAGATAGGCATTAGAGGCAGCCAGCCTGGCTTCTCGGCATAGCCTCTCTCAAGCACCACCAAACTCAGCACAACCGGCAACCAAAAGCAGATCACTTTGTAGCTTCTACCAAGGGACGCCAAGCCACTCACAAACAGTGCACACCTCAGCCTATACTAGAGCCCTCCTAAGAAGCCCCCAGAATCAACAAACCCAGTGGCCAGCTTCAGACAACAGCAGAGCACTACCCAAATAGCTCCACAAACAACATATCTGAAGGATGAACTAGGCAGGCACAGAGCCCCACTAAAGCAAATCTCATTCTGTGGGGTCAACACCTGAACAACAGCTTGTCAGCTAAAGTCATGTTCAGCTGTCAGAGCCTGTTAGCCTGAGGGTCCATTCTACCCACTGATGTACCAACAGCAATAAAAGCTCAACTACAATAGGAGGACACACACAACCACACAAGGGACACTCCTGGAGCACCAGGCTCAGGTGACCAAGACAACTGCACCACTGGGCTCCACAAAACACATACTACATTAGGACACTATAACTGGGAGATGTGGTAGCTCTACCTAGTACACAGACACAAACACACAGCCAAAATAAAGCAACAAAGAAACATGACCAAAATAAAAGAACAAACAAAACTACAGAACATGTACTAAACAAAATGGAGGCAAGCAATCTATCAGATGCAGAGTTCAAAACACTGGTTATAAGGATGCTCAATGAACGTAGGAGAAAAGTATTAATAGATGAACTCAGAACTTACACAGAGATAGAAAACATGAAAAAGTCTAAAATGAAGAATACAGTATCTGAAATAAAGAAGGAATCAACAGCATATTAGATGAAGCAGAGAATCAAATCAGCGATTTGGAAGACAAGGTAGTAGAAAACACCCAATTAAAACAGCAACAAGAAAAAGAGTCCAGATTTTTTAAAAATGACAATAGTTTAAGGGACCCATGGGACAACATTAAGATCCCAAGAAGACAGCAAGGGCTGAAAAACTATTTGAAGAAATAATAATGGAAAGCTTCCCTAACCTGTCCAAGGAAATAAGACATACAAGCCCAGAAAGTGCAGAGACCCAAACAGGTCCACACCAAGAAACATAATAATGAAAATGCCAAAGGTTAAAGACAAAGTGAGAATCTAAAAAAAAACAGCAATAGGAAAGCAGTTAGTTATGTACAAGGGGAATCCCACAAGACTGTCAGCTAATTTCTCAACAGAAACTTTGCAGACCAGAAGGAATTGGTATGAAATATTCTAAGTTATAAAAAAGAAAAGAACTACAACCAAGACTACTCTACCCAACAAACATTATCACTTGGAATCAAAAAAGAGGTAAAGAGCTTCCCAGACAAGAAAAAACTGAAGGAGTTCACCATTAAACTAGTATCGCAAGAAATGTTAAAGGGACTTCTTTAAGTAGAAAAGAAAACATAAGAAATATGAGTAAGAAAATATAGGTGGGAAAACTGCCTATTGACAAAGGCAAACACATAGTATTGGGTTGGCCAAACAATTCATTTGTCCGCCCCCCCCATAAGATGGGTCTAGTAGTACTTAATTGACTTTAACTTCATTTGAAACAATTTTGTTAGATTGTATTGTGACAGCTGTCCTATCAGTAGGCATTAAAAAAGAACTTATCAAAATCAGTGAATTTTTGTGCAGCCATTTTAATATTGAAGATGGAAGAAAATACAAAACATTTTCTGCATATTATACTTTATTATTTCAAGAAAGGTAAAACTTCAACTGAAATGCAAAAAAAAAGGTTTGTGCAGTGTATAGAGAAGGTGCTGTGACTAATCTAACGTGCCAGAAGTGGTTTGTGAAGTTTCACATTAGAGATTTCTTGCTGGAGGATGCTCCAGAGTAGGGCAGAGAAGTTGAAGTTGGTAGTAATCAAATTGATACATTAATTGAGAATAATTAACATTATATCACACAGGAGATAGCCCACATACTCAAAATATCCAAATCAATAGTTACTACTGAAAATGAAAAAAAAAAGGGTCTTTTTATTTTATGGAAAAAATGAAATGGACTCTTTGGCCAACACAAGAAAAGCAGTTGATTCAACCAACTATAAAACTAGTACCAAGGTTAAAAGACAAAATTAGTAAGATCATATGTAATTACAACAATAAATTAAGAGAAACACACAAAAGAAGTAAAAAATAGAGACTAAAACATAAACGTAGAGGGGAAGAGTAAAAATTGTAGTAATTTTGGAATGTGTTTGAACTTAAGTGACTCTCAACTTAAACAGACTTCTATAAACATACCTTGATATATATGAAGTACCTCATAACCATGAACCAAAAACCTACAAGAGACACACAGTCACATCTCAGTACTAGCCAGCTTCAGAATTTGTCAAACCTTTTATTTGTTGCGTTTTGACAAGAAAAAAAATGTTTCAGCAGTAGGTGCTTGCTCAGGACTCATCACACTTACTAGAGCTTGTGTGAGTCACGACACCGCCCTGCAAGACAAAGTGCTTCACTGTTCAGGACACACTGGTTTTGGCACTCATCATGACTTCTAGAACGAATTAACAAGTACCAAAGTACCACTGTACAAGAAATAAAGAAAAAGGAGTCCACATTACAGAAACTCATCAACATAGAAGACAGAACAAGAAGGGAACAGAGAAGAACTACACAATCAGAAAATAATAGAATGGCAATAACTACATAACTATCAGTAATTGCTTTAAATGTAAATAGATTAAATGCTATAATGAAAAGACACAGGGTAGCTGAATGGATTAAAAATAATAAGACCCATACATATGCTGCCTGTTAAGAGACCCACTTTAGATCAAAACACACAACAGAGACTGAAAGTAAAGAGAAGGAAAAAGATACTTCAAGCAAATGAGGGGGAAAAACTGGGGTAGCAATAAGCAATACATATATCAGACAAAACAGACTGTAAAACAAGGGATCTTTGTCTTTTCTGTAACAAGAGACAAAGAGGGGCATTTCATAACAAAGGGATTAATGCAACCAGAGGACATAATTCTTATAAACATGTATGTCCCCAACTGGGCCCCCAAAATATATACAGCAAATATTGATGGATATAAAGGGAGAGACTGACCATAAAAAAGTCATAAGGGACTTAAAAACCCCACTGACATTAATGGATAGATCATACAGACAGAAAATGAACAGGGCAACAGTGGCCTTAAGTGACACAGTGGGCAAAATAGGCTTAATTGATATTTGTAGGATATTTCACCCCAAAGCAGTCAAATATACATTCTTTTCAAGTGCACTTGAAACATTTTCCACAATAGACCATGCCAGGCTACAAAACAAGTTTCAATAAATATAACATGACAAAAATCATATCAAGCACCTTTTCTAATCATAATGGTATGAAACTAGAAATCAATTACAAGAAAACTGAAAAACAAAAAACCAAAAAAAAAAAAAAAAACACAGAAACACATGGAGGCTAAATAACACACTATTAAACAATGAATGGGTTAATAACAACATAAAGGAGGATATCAAAATACCTTGAGACTAATGAAAACACAATCACCTTTAATCTACTGGACACAACAAAAGCAGTTCTAAGGGGAAAATTCACAGCCTACTTCAAGAAACAAAAAATTCAAGGTCTACTTAAAGAAACAAGAAAAACCTCAAATAAACAATCTAATCATATATCTGCAGAACTTAAAAAAAAAAGGAAGAAAAAAAAGTCCAAAGTGAGTAGAAGGAAGGAAATAATAAAAACCAGAGAAGAAATAAATGAAATAGTCTAAAAAACACAAAAGATCAAAGAAATTGAGACCTGGTCCTTTGAAATGATAAACAAAGTGAATAAAGCTTTAACCAAATTAATTTTTTTAAAAGGGGGAAATAAATTAAAACAAATTAAAGAGGAGACACAACAAATAACTATGACAACCAACATTTGGTTCAACCTGGAAGAAATGGATAATAAATTCCTAAAATGTACAATCTCCCAACATTGACTCAAGAAAAGAAAATGTAAACAGACTGATAACTACTTAACAAAATCAAATCAGGACTTCTGGTCAAGATAGTGGCAAAGTCAAATACAGCTCTCCTCTTCTCACAACCATATCAAAATTACAATTAAAATACAGAACAAATATCACTCAGAACTGCCAGGAATTGAGTTAAAGGGAAATCTGACAACCACAGAATTAAACAAACCACAGCCATCCATCCAGACCGGTGGGAGGGGCATAGACGAGGAACAGGCTGGTCACATACCCATGTATGGTACATAAAAATTTGGGAGGGATATCTTGAGGGCAAGGAGTCCCAGACACACCAGTCCCCCCAGCCCAGTGTTTCAGTGCCAGGAAGATACGGCTCCACAACTTCTGGCTGCAAAAACCAGCAGGGATTGTGTCAGTGGAAGAAACTTTTGAACCCCAAGCAGTTCCTTTTAAAGAACCCACACATGGACTCACCTACTCAGACTCACTTCCTCTGAGCTCCAGCACCAGGGTAGCAGCTTGAGTGGCACCAGTAGTGTACAGGGAGAAACTGAAGTATCTGGTATCATTGTCCTTTTGCTAAACCCTCCCTGCTACAGAGCCAGTAAGCTGGTGCCATATCAGCAACTCCATCAACCTGGCTAACACTGTTTGACCAGCCTTGGATTTTGCAGAGGCTCTGCCCCACCCAACTTATGGGTACCCAGGCTGGTTTTGGCTCATGCTTCACAACTTACTATCAAACAAGCAACAGCTGGCCTCAGTGGATCACAGGCCTGGCACTAGCAGCAACCAGCCTATGTTTACAGCTTGGCTTTGCCTGGGAATCTCTAAGCCCAGCACAAGTAGCAGCCATCTCAGATTGCTTTATAGCACAGGTGGCAAACACAAGGCCCGTGGGGCAATTCTGGCCCTCCACCTTGTTTTATCCAGCCTGGCACCTGCACCAAGCTCTCGCTTAACTGTTAAGGAGTAGTTACATTTATACAGTCCTAAAATTACATTTGGTCCTTTGAAGGCAACTGGGAGGCTGATGTGGCCCTTGGTGAAAATGAGTTTGACAACCCTGCTTTATATCTCAGGCAAGGTGCCTTGGGCAAAACACAGGTGGGGGCTGACCTTGGCCTGCACCACCTAGGAAACCCCAGTGCCAGTGCACCCACTGGACAGCTGCAGATCACATCGGAACAGTACCACCTCCTTGCCCCTGGCACAGCTGATCCTCCAGAGAGGGCAGAGATTGGTGGCCAGAGATCCCAATCAATCCTTGCAACTGACCTGGGTAAATCCCTCCCACTGACTTGCCAGTAGCAACCAAGGCTCAACTACAAGAGAAGGGCACATACCTGGCCCACACAAAGAGCACATCTTGAGTACCCAACTTAAGTGATAGGGACAGCTGTGACACTGGACCCTGCAGGACACCTAATACATTAGGCCACACTACCAAGACATAGAGTCAAAGCAGCTCTACCTAATACACAGAAACAAGCACAGGGAGGCTGCCAAAATGAGGAGACAAGGAGATATGGCCCAAATGATAGAACAGATCAAAACTCCAGAAAAAGAGCTAAACTAAGTAGAGATACATAATTCATCAGATGCAGTTCAAAACACTGGTTATAAGGATGCTCAAGGAACTCTGTGAGGACCTCAGCAGCCTAAAAAAGATCCCCTCAGAAACTATGGATATGCTAATTGAAATAAAGAACAATTTACAGGGAAACAAAAGTAGAGTCAATGAAGCAGAGAATCAAATCAATGATTTAGAACATAAGGAAGAAAAAAACAAGTTCACAGAACAAGACCAAAAAACAATCCAAAAAAATTGAGGATAGTATCAACAGCCTCTGGGGCAACTTCAAGCATTCCAACATTTCCATCACAGGGTTGCCAGAAGAAGTTAAAGAGCAAGAAATTGGAAATAGACATGCAAGTCCAGGAAGCCCAGAGTCCCAAAAAAGATGGACTCAAAGAGTCCTACTCCATGACACATCATAATTAAAATGCCCAAGGTTAAAGATAAAGAGAGAATCTTAAAAGCAGCAGCAGAAGTTACTTATCAGATGGTTGCCAGATAGGAGGCAGGTTCAGGAGAATGGGTGAAGAGGTGAGGGAATTAAGAAGTACAAATAGCCCTGGCTGGTGTGGCTCACTGGATTGAGCGCAGGCTGCTAACTAAAGGGTTGCTGGTTCAATTCCCAGTCAAGGTACATGTCTAGGTTGTGGGCCAGGTCCCCAGTGTGGGGTGCACAAGAGGCAACCATACATCAATGTTTCTCTCCCCCTCCCTTCCCCTCTCTAAAAATACATAAATAAAATCTTAAAAAAAAAAAGTAGTAAAAATAGGTGGTTACAGAATAGCCACGGGGATGTAAAGTACAGTATAGGAAATGGAGTAGCCAAAGAACTTATACACATGACCCATGGACGTGATGGGTGGATTTCCTGAGGGAGTGGTGCTAAGGGGCAAACATCAGGAGAATGTGTTAGCATAATCAATAAACTATAATTTAAAAAAATAAAGTTTTTTAAAAAATCAAATCAGTAATAAAACTCCCAACAAAAGTCCTTGCCTAGAAATCATCAGAAAATTTTACAAAATATTCAAAGAAGAATTAATACCTACACTTCTCTAACTATTCCACAAAATTCAAGAGGAGGGAAGCCTCCCAAGCTCATCTTACAAAGCCAGTATTACTCTGATTCCAAAACCAGATAAAGACACTACAAAGAAAAACATTATAGGCCAAAATCCCAAATGAACGTACATGCAAAAACACTCAACAATATACTAGCAAACCAAATCCATCAATGCATTAAAAAGATCATATACCATGATCAAGTAGGATTTATTCCTGGGAGGCAAGGTTGGTACAATATCCACAAATAAATTAACATGATAACCACAAACAAACTGAAGGATAAAAACATAAATAGCACTTGACAAAATCCAGCGTCCATTTATAATAAAAACACTCATCAAAGTGGGAAGGGGGAACATACCTCGACATGATAAAGGTCAGATATGACAAATCCACAGCTAACATAATACTCAATGAGGAAAATCTAAAAGCATTTTTCTTCAAATCAGGAACAAGGCCAAGCTGTCCGCTTTAACCACTTTTATTCAACGTGGTATTGGAAGGCCTAATCAGACCAGAAAAAAATTTAAAAAAGGCATATGAACTGAAAAGAAGTAAAACTGTCATTCTGCAGATATGACAATCTACAGTGGATCCTAAAGATTCCACCAATTCAGTAAAGTAATAGAATACAAAATTAATATTCAGAAATTGGTTCCATTTTTATACACCATTAATGAATTATCAGAAAAAGAAATTAAGAAAACAATCCTAGCCCTGGCCCAGTGTACTCAGTTGGTTTGAGCACTGTCCTGTGCACCCAAAGGTTAAGTTCAGTTCCCGGTCAGGAAACATACCTGGGTTGCAGGTTTGATCCCTGCATACAAAAAAGCAAATGACTGATGTTTCTCTGTTTCTCTCTCTCTCCTCCTTCCTCTTTCTCTAAAATCAATAAACATATCCTCGGGTAAGTACTGAAAAAAAAAGAAAGAAAACAATCCTAGGACCTGGCCAAGTAGCTCAGTTTGTTAGCGTGTCATCCCAATATGCTAAGGTTAAAGGTTAAATCCCCAGTCAGAGCACAGACTAGAAGCAACCAATGAATGCATAAATAAGTGGTACAACAAATCGATGTCTCTCTCTCTACAATCGATAAATACTCAGAAAATTATAAGACGGCCCTGGCTCATGTGGCCCAGTGGGCTGAGCACAGACTTGCAAACCAAAAAGTCACCAGTTCGATTCCCAATCAGGGCACATGTCTGGGTTGCAGACTAGGTCCCTAGTTGGGGGTGTGTGAGAGGCAACCATTAATGTTCTCTCACACATCAATGTTTCTCTCCCTCTTTTTCTCTAAAAAATAAATAAGATCTTTTGTTTTAAAAAAGCACAAATTTATTTTAAAAAGATGTTAAAGGAAAAAATAAAAAAAGATACAAATAAATGGAAGCATATACCATGTTCATGGGTAGGAGGAATTAACATCATTAAAATGTCCACACTACCAAAAGAAATCTATCGATTCAATGCAACTGCTATCAAAATACCAATGGTGTTTTTCACAGAACTAGAACAAATAATCCAAAAAGTTATATGGAACTACAAAAGACCCTGAATAGTCACAGCAATCTTAAAAAAGAACGAAGCTGTAGTTATCATGCTGTCTGATACCAAACTATACTATAAGGCTATAGTAATCAAAACAGCATGAACTAGCATAAAATCATACACCGATCACTGGAACAAATGAGAGAGTCCAGAAATAAACCCATGCCTATATGGCCAATTAATCTATGACAAAAGAGGTAAGAATATACAATGGGATAAAGACTGTCTCTTTAATCAATGGTGTTGGAAAAACTAAACAGACACATGCAAAAGAATGAAACTGGACTACCTTCTTATACCATATACAAGAATAAACTCAAAATCGATTGAAACTTAAATTTAAGACCCAAACCCATAAAACGTCGCTCTTAGTGATATTTTTTTTTGGCTATGTCTCCTCAGGCAAGGGAAACAAAAGAAAATATAAACAAATAAGACTATATCAAACTAAAAAATTTTTGCACAGTAAAGGAAACCATCAAGAAAATGAAAAAACCTACCAAATGGTGTATGATTTTCACCAATACATCCAGTAAGAAATTAATATCCAAAATATATATAAAGAATTCATACAAGCTTAACACCAAAAAAAACAAGCGAAGTTTAAAAATAGGCAGAGGACCCAAATAGACATTTCTCCAAAGAAGATATACAAATGGCCAACAGGCATATAAAAAGATGCTCAGCGTCACTAGTCATCAGGGAAATGCAAGTTAAAACCACAATGAGCTAATACCTCACACCTGTCAGAATGGCTATCATCATCAAATCAACCAAACAATAAATGATGGCAAGGCTGTGGAGAAAAGTGAACCCTCACATACTGTTGGTAGGATTGAAAATTGGTGCAGCCACTATGGAGAACAGTTTGGAGGCCTTTCATCCTCAAAAAGTCAAAACCAGAGCTACCATATGACTCAGCAATCCCACTTCTGGATATTTATTTGAAGAAATCCAAAACATTAATTTGAAAAGATATATGCACCCCTTTATTCATTGCAGCATTATTTACAATAGCTAAGATATGACCATAACCTAGGTATCCATCAATACATGATCGGACAAAGAAGATGTAGTACATATGAGTATATACAATGGAATGTTACTTGCCCATAAAAAGGCATAAAATCTTGCCATTTATGAAAAAAATGGAATGAACCTAGAGGCTAAGTGATATACTAAGTGATATAAGTCAGAGAAAGAGAAATACCATTATGATTTCACTTACATGTAGAATCTAAAAAACAAAGCAAATAAACACAATAGAAACAGACTCAGAGAAACAGATGACCAAGGCATGGTGACCAAAGGGGAGGGGTAAAGGGAGGAGGAATGTATGAAAAAGGTGAAGGGATTAAGAAGTACAAGCTGGCGTTTACAAAACAGTCACAGAGATACCAAGTACAGCATAGGGAATATAGTCAATAATATTGTAATAACTATGTCTGGTGCCAGTGGTACTAGACTTCTTAGGGGGGTCACTTTGTAGATTATATAAATGTCTAATCACCATGCTGGACACCTGAAACTAATATAAAATAATACTGAAGGTCAACTGTAATTGAAAAATAAAAATAAATGTAAAAAGACTCAGATGTCAAACAGAAACAGCAGACAGTCCCAAGACTTTTAAGGTGAACTTGTCTGATATTTGATTTTCAAGTTGACTTCAAGCCCAACTCAAAGTGAGATAACTCTCCTCTCTGTGGTAGTTTTATGTGTGTATAAAAACAATCCTCTTCAATACTTTCTCCAGTATATTTAATAATCCTGTGAAAGGACTTGACTATCCCCATTTCATGAAGAGTAGACTGGAACTCACAGACATCTCTATGTGTTTTACCCAAAGCCACACAACAACCACGAGGACTCGCTGGGTTTCAGAGCCAGGCCACGGGGCTTTAGGCAACAGCAGCTCTATTCAGAGGAGGGAGGGGAAGAACCTTTCTGCTGGGGAGTGGGTGTTAGGACTTGGCCTTAAAAGATAGAAGGATTTGGAGGAGCAATGAGAGCAAAGGAGGGATTCCAGCAACAAGAAGCACTTAAAGTACCCGGGAGAGGGAAGGCTGAAGTCTCCATGATGGAGGGTGAGTCATTCAGCTGGGCTGACCCTCCATATGCCCAAAGGGAGGAGATGGTTAGCAAGGCACAGAGGTACCCTCAGATCTCAGCAGTCCCCAAGACCTCTACTTTTGGGTAAGACCAGCACAATCTTTGTCTTATCTACTTAACACTTAAACTATGTAATATGTAAATGAACATAATACCTTCACCATAGAATTCTATGTCATCTAAGACCCTTGTCCCAGCCATCATATGAAATCATCTCTTATTCCAGATACATGTTCTGAACTCAGGCTGCTCAGGCCAAATGCTGGCATCATCTTTGGTGAGTCTCTTTGTTTCAATCCACACTGGCAAATCCTATCAGTTCTACCTACCTTCAAAGTGTGTCTGGGACCTGGCCACTTCCACTGCTGCCTACCACTCCAGCCTGCTCATCTCCAGTCTGTGTTATAGCCATAGCCTCATGCTCTCCCTGTTTCCACCCTTGTCCCAAACAATCTTTGCTCAAACCCTCAGCCAGTGATGCTTTTGAAAACCAAGTCAGATCATGTCACTCCTCCATCTTCAAAGGCCTCCCATCTCACTCAGAATAAAAGCTAGTCTTTACCATCCCAAGTGGCGAGAAGCAAACTTCCTCCCTGCCTTTACTTCTCAGGCCTCACTGCCCACAGGTCTCCTTCTTCTCCTGTCTCCTCCTGCTGTGCTTCTGAGGCTTGGTAACTCTCTACCACCTGATAACAGCATGGCTTCCTACTTCATTTTTCTTGTTTTTGCTCAAATGTTACCTCATCACTAAGACCTTCCCTGTTCACCCAATTCAAAACTGCACCCTGCCCCTTCCCTGCTCTGGTTTTCTCCACAGCATATATCACTACTGTGACAGTTTATAGCTCTGTATTTATTAGCTGTCCCCACACCCCACTGTCACTAAGCTGTAAGGCTCCAGGAAGGCAGAGATTTTGGTCTATTCTGTGTCTTGCTGTACCCCCAGTGCCTAGCACAGAGCAGACACTCAACACGTATTTGTTGTCTGAATAAATGAATCACAGGAATGTTATTTAATAAGGAGCACCCAAGAATCTGGGTAGAGGACAATCTTAGGGTGGGAGATAAAAAGCCAGACAAAAGGGAAGCAGGCCACAAGTTAGGTGATAGAAGTCTGGGTGAAAACCAGGAGTCCCAAATTGACAGCTGTAGGTACTTTCTAAGTCCCAGACAGGGGGCAATGGATGGGAGGGCCAAGGACCCCACCCGTTTGCACTGGGTGCCAAATGTCACAGATGTCAAGTACCTACCTTCTCTTCAGCTGGCTCTGTAGACAACTGAAAGACTGGGGACTTGCAGGTGTGGCCTGGGAGTTAACCAAGATGCAATCATTCCCAATCACAGGCTTTCTCAACCATTGTTGGGCTCTGTTGGCCTTGCCTCAGTTACACAGGAGAACCTCCCTCCAGGTCCCTCCAGGTAGGACATCTGATTGGGTAAAAGCAGGAGTTTTCACCTTCCTTCACCCTTCCATCATCCCATCCAACTCAGTGGCTTTCAAAGTTTTCAGCCTAAGATCTATAGTAAGAAATCTATTTCATATAAATGACCCAGAACATATATATAATCACGTAACAAATTAAAGAAGGTTTAACAACCATAATTGTCCCTATTCCACGTGAGGCTCTCTACCCTTGCTCATTAAAATTAAAAATGCTGATTAATATCCCACGTTGATTTCACATCTCACTTATATATCTTGACCTGCAGTTTTAAAAGTACTGCTTCATCATGTGTTCCTATTGCCCCTCCTTCTTACCTCCAATCTTCCCAGAAAAAGCCAGAGTAGTACTTGTAAAAAAAAAAAAAGTAAATCACATCATCCCTCCCCCTGCCGAAAACCCTTCAACTGTCACACAAAACAAAATCCAAGCTCCCTTCCGTGGCCCCAAGGCCCTGCATGATTTTAACCTGCCTTTCCCTCATCATTCACTTGGCCAGGTAGTCACCAGGAGGAGAAAAGTTCCCTGACCACCCCATCTTACAGCATCCCCACCCCAAACCCCTTCCCAGTCACTACCACCCCTCCCTGTTCTATATCATTTGTGGTTCTTCTTACAACCTGGAACTACCTAGTGTATTTGCTTATGTGTTGTCTATCTTTTGCAGTAGAATATAAACTTCATCAGGGCCTCTGTGCTTCAACCAGAAAGTGGAGAGAATTATAATACATGTATTTCATCAAGTTGTTAAAGGATTATTCTGTGTCTCTTTTTTTAAATTCACACTGTTCTCCCAATACGTGGAACAGTGCCCAGCATGAAGTAGACATATTGTATTTTTGCCATGTATAATGCGCACCCACATTTTTGGCCCAATCTTTCAGGAAAAAAATCTTTCATTTTAATTTCTTAATTCAATTTTGATTTATTTATATTTAGATATTAGGTTTTTATCATAAAGTTATCTTAGCATTTACTTTTGAACATACTAGGGTACAAAAAGTCTTATGTAACAATAATTACAAAACACAAGAACAGATACAAGGTATTTCGGGCACTAACCATGTATAATGTATAATGCACACCCTTATTTTTCCCTCAAAAATTTGGGCAAAAAAAGTGGTCATTATACAGCAAAATATGGTAATATAATACAAAGAATAACTGAGCAATTGAGTACATGAAAGGAGGGACTCACAAAACCTGAACCCAGAAAACCTAACTCAGCCCCCACCAAAGGGCTGGACTCATGGTTTGGGCCTCATGGTCTCTTGAGGACAAGGGCTGTGACCCAGGCGGGAGCAGGCTTCTAGCCACCAGAAGCCAAGCTGTGCCACAACAACAGTGTCCACCTGGGCCTCAACAGGGTGTCCTGTGGCCATAGGGTACTATGGCAGTGGCTCCATGGCCTTGGGCACAGGAAACTTCCCCCAACGGTGACTAGCTCAACAAATGGAAAGGGGGCAAGGATATCAGGTGGAGCTAAGAGGAGGTCCAGAGCAGAGGTCCACAGCTGGGTCCATCTATGCTGTACCCAGGAATCCAACCTGTCAACCAATCAGAAAAGCAGAAGCAACTTCAAAAGTTCTCCAGCTACTAAAGGGAGTCGGAGAGGTCTGAGTTAACAAAAGACAATACACTAAAAGGGGAGAGGGCCCCAAGACCCAGGGCCAACAGTGTCAAGGCAAGGTTTCTAGTTGGCTCTATGCCCCTAAAACAGGTATCTCCCTTCTCTGAGTCTCCTGTTTCCAACTTGGTTAAAGGCAGAGTTGGCCTAGGAGACAAGAACTAATTAGCCCTAAATGAAAGTCAGTCCCTTCTCTATGGAGTTCACATAAAATCTCATTTAATTGTCTCAATAACCCTATAAATCAAGATTTATCATTCCACTCCTGGCCAGCTAGCTCACTTGGTTAGAGTGATGGTTGGGTCATTTGCCAAGGTTGCAGGTTCAATCCCCAGTCAGGGCACATACAAGAATCAACAATGAATGCATAACTAAGTGGAGCAACAAATCGATGTTTCTCTTTCTCTCTCTTTCTTCCTCTCTCTAAAAATCAATTAACCTTTTTTTAAAGTTTTTAAATTTATCATCCTCAAATAAGAAATGAGGAAACTGGGGCTCAGAGAGTAACTCGCCAAGGTCACAGCACTGGAGAACGGCAGAGCCAGTACAGAAACCTGGGTCTAGCTGATGTCAAATATCCTTATTCTCTTTCAAACCTACTGCACTGCACTCCTGCTTAAGAACAGTCAGCATGGTACAGTGGGCAAAAGCCTGGACTCCAGAGCAGAACTGCACATGTTCAAACCTCGCGTTTGCTGCTGAACACCGTGCCGCACCTGGAACAGCCACATCTTGGTAACCCCCACTAATTTTCATCTCTGAAACGCTGATAACAAATACAGGCCTCCAGAGGACCACAATAAGGACTTTAGTCTTACTGTAATAAATGTAACCCGTCTAAAATCTGTTACTACTTGGCAATCTGTTTTCTTCCGTCGTTAAAAGGGTCTGAGACGTAGCAAAGTATCACAAACAGCACGCTGGGGCTCCTTTCGCCGGTCTTACTCTATTCCGCTCCACCACACCCCCAGGAGGCAGGATAGGTGTATGAACCCATTTCACAGATGAAGAACTGGAGCCACTGCTGAGACTTCGGAGCAGGCAGAAGAGAAGGACCGTCCATATTTAACTTGTAGCCTAAGTGCTCAGCGGGCTCCCTGTGAACGCCGAGCGGTGTCCGGAGAAAGAGAACACAGAATCCGAGCCGGGCGGGGCTGATGTGAACCTGCTCAAGGACTGCGGTCTGGTACCCTCCCCCTGCCATCGGGGCGAGCCGCGGCCCAGAGCCTCCCATGTGGGTGGTCAGGCCCCCACACAGCGACAGCCTAGGGCTGCCACGGCGGGACACCGGCTACCTCCGGGCTGGTGCTCCCGTTGGAGGTCCGGGCCAGACAGGGCATGGGAGCTGGACCCTGAGTCACCGCTAGCGGCCGCGTCCTCCCAGACTCCCAGGCCGAAGTCAGAGTGCGCGGCCGGCTGGGTCTACTGGGGCAGGTTGACCGTACTCTAGCCCGAAACCCGGGCGGCCCCAAGCCCAAGAGCTCAGCGCGGGCCTCTCGGCCTACTCGGCGACCCAGCCCCAACCCATCTCGCCAGTCCACGGAGGCTCGTGCACAGGGGGCTTGACACATCGGCACTCACCTCTGCGCGGCGGCCGCGCTCGGGCGGCGGCAAACGCCCAGGTTCCCGTAGTGTGCAGAAGTGGCGGCCCCCGACTTCTCCGTTCAGGCAGCAGCCATGTTGCTGGTGGAGAAACTCTGGCGGACACGTGGGGGGAGCGGGATTGGGCCTCACGCTTCCTTTTACCCAGAATGCCTTGCACCCACGAGCTTGGACCCACCCCCTTTACCGTCTCTTCCGCGTGGACCTGTCCGATACTTACGGCGGTAGAGGGCGCTGATGTATCCGGAAAATGACGAAAAAGCGTGGTGCGAAGGCAGCAAAAAGGTCTGTTTGTGGCAGCGGTGGGATTCGAACCCACGCCCCCGAAGAGACTGGAGCCTTAATCCAGCGCCTTAGACCGCTCGGCCACGCTACCGCAATGCCGCTGGATCTCTACAGAGAGCTACTTAGCGACTTTAGAAGAAATTGCAATGTAATTTCACTACAGTGTAATATGTATTTTTACTTAATTTTGATGCAAATAGAATATGCCAAGTAATTAAAAGAAAATATTTGCTCAGACTTTTAAGCCCGGACTTGTTCCAAATGAGTTTTAGAGCGAAAAGCAGTTTAAGAATCTGTATTCTGAGTAGGGTGTTTAACCTGGAGACTTGAGGTTAACCCACATAACTCGGGTAAGAATCTCAAGGAGAAATGATGGATTCTGTCAGTAATCGCCCCCGCTCCCGCAAACTCCAGGAGTTCGAAAGGGTCTGGGCACAAATAATCCGTGAATTATTGCAAAATATTAAAACCTTGGACCCCGATCCTAACTAAGCCCCTCCACAAAGGTAACCATTATTATCAGCATAGTATATGTCCTTCTTTATCTTTTGCTGTGAATTTACATGGATATATTCATATGGATATATGTGTCTGTAGAAAATAGATGTTCTGTTTTTACTGAGTATGGTTTTTTACATAAACATTTTCATACTATTATGTAATTGGCTGTTTCCACCCTATTCTTTAAAAATAATCACTCCTATTATTTAAAAATGTCTGCCCATGTTGATGTATATAGATATTTAAAATACAGAAAAAGTACAAAGAAAAATAATCATCCATATTCTCACCACCAATTCTTTTCCTATGTGTATACTTTTTATTTAAAGTTACACAGGTAATGATATGAATGTTATCCTCCTAAAAATCCATTAAAATTATATTAGACCATTACAAATAGAAAGCCCTCTTCTCAAACATCCTCCCCTAGTTATAACTATTGTCATAAATTTGGTGTGTATCTTTCCAACCCATTTCTTATACTTCCATGTGTATATATGTATAATGTATAGTATGGTCTTTTATATGTTTTTCATTTACATCAACAGTCCTACATTGCACCAATATCATTCTACAGCTTGTTTTTCTACTTAAACCTTACATTTTTGAGATCTATTATGACACATACAGATTTAACCTACTACATGCTATGAAAATGGACATTTAAGTTGTTTATATTAAATGGTTACATGCAAAAAATTTTTTAAAAAGAACAAGAAGATGTTGCATTGAAGTTTCTGGGTAATCTCCAGTTGGCATACACCCTAACATTTGGGCACTCCATATTTCTCCTTCTCTTCAGTTCTTTCTTAAACTGTTTTATTTCTCCATTTACTTTCACCGTAAGTGTTGATATGCAAAGATTTCACTGTACTAGGAGACTTTGTTGCTTTTAAAGGAATTTTTTAAGATACAGAAGTAGCCATCTATTGGGGATACAGGACAGGTATTGTGGGGGACAGGGTTTAAGGCTGAATGAGGAATTAGTCCTTGAGATCAATGGAAACATTCATTGATCTAGTCATGGTGCTCTAGTACCGGGAAGAACTGTACATGTTGGTGAATTGTATTAGGGTGGTTGGTGATGCTGGATGTGAAAGAATTCACAAAGAGAACAAAGTGTAGAGAATAAAGTTTTTATTTGCTCTCCAAGAAAGGAGAGGGACGTAGTATGGAGAGTTACACCAGCATTGAGGGGTGGGGGCCTTGAGCTTTTATTGGATTATAATTGGATTTAGAAAAGGGTGGAAGGATTGTTGCTGTGAGGCCGCTAGGCTGTTGGGACATTGTAACACATTCTTTTCTTTTTCTTTTAATTTAATCATTCTCTTGTCTTATAAAATATCTCTACCAAGATAAGGATCAGAAGAGTTGTTATCTTGTGCAGGGCAAGGTGGGGGCATATTGCTTGAGAGGGGACCTGAGAGAGCTTTCTGGGGGTGTTACAAATGTTCAAAAATTCATCAAGCTGTATGCTTAAGATTGTGCAATTTATTCTATGTAGGTGAGACTGTAATAAAAAATATTTTTTTAAATGTCCCTATCAAATGTGAATCTTTGAATTCCTTCCAGGAGGGTTTACACTGCAACAAGATTGTAATCAAATTTTGCAACAAAAACATCTAAAAATTTTCTTCCATCTCCTTTACCTTTCTAAAAGGAATACTCTCTCTGGGTGGAAATCTTATTTTTGCCTTCCCAGAAGCTTTTCCCCCATTTTCTATTAACAATACTGATTTTTACTTTCAGGAAACATTCCTGTGGTCCTAGAGAAACTGTCAATTAAAGCACTAAGGGGGCAGGCACACGATCCAAATATGGCCAGTCAGAGGCTTTGTCCTGGTCTGAATCTGGACACCCGAGGATTTAGCCCAATAGCAGAGCCATGAAGAGAACTTCCAGTCTGTTTGTGATCTTCCACTTCCTACATAGACCTCCACACTTGCCCTGGCACCTCCTTTTCTAAGGCCTAATTCTTTCACTTTTACCTTCCATTCTGTAAACTACTTCCTTCCCCCAAAATGGCTTATTTGATAAAATTAACCAGCCTTGATTTCTGTTACCTGCAACCAAGAAACCCACATGATCACCTAGGCCACCCCCAAAGGAAATTTGTTCTTGCAGAGGAGACACACTTTAGCTGTGTGCAGACCACACACCCTTAGCAGGGTTACCAGCATTCTTTATTCCTGGAACAAATGCTTAATTCAAAGACATGAACTAGGACGTTCCCGGGTAAACTGGGTCATTTTATCATCTTATTACACCTTGTCCACTCAAAGTTCCATCTAAGTTGTCAGATGTCAATGAGACCTGCTGAGTCCAGTTAAGCAACAGGCTCCGTGACTGGTGGCACCCTCCATCAATTTCTTTAAATCTTAGCGCTGCAAACAAACTCCTGGTGTCTTCAGAAGGTGGTTGTAGGTCCTGGGAATAATGCATCCATTGGCATTATGTTGGAACTATGATGATATGTGGTATTCAAACCTGCAACTTTCCTCTTTGATTAATGAAAAAACATTCCTGTCAAATGCTTTCCATATGGGACCCTTTAAGCTTCATTTGTAAAATGGTCACAATAATAACAAGGTTTGTTGCAGGGTTAGAAATAATTGTATATGCCTAGGCCAATGTTTGACATACTATATATTATTGTTTCTTTTTTTAATATATTTTATTGATTATGCTATTACAGTTGTCCCATTTTCCCCCCTTCACTCCCCTCCCCACTGTACACCCTCTTCCACCCATATCCCCCCTCTTTAGTCATGTCCATGTGTCATACTTATAAGTTCTTTAGCTTCTACATTTCCCATACTATTCTTACCCTCCCCCTATCTATTTTCAACCTACCTTCTATGCTACTTATTCTCTGTACCTTTCCCCCCTCTCTCCTCCTCCCACTCCCCTGTTGCTAATCCTCCAATGTGATCTCCATTTCTGTGGTTCTGTTCCTGTTCTAGTTGTTTGCTTAGTTTCTTTTGGTTTTGCTTTAGGTGTGGTTGTTAATAATTGTGAGTTTGCTGTCATTTTACTGTACATGTTTTTTCTTTATCTTCTTTTCTTAGATAAGTCCCTTTAGCATTTCATAAAATAAGGGTTTGGTGATGATGAGCTCCTTTAACTTGACCTTATCTGAGAAGCACTTTATCTACCCTTCCATTCTAAGTGAGAGCTTTGCTGGATAGAGCAATCTGGGATGTAGGTCCTTGCTTTTCATGACTTGGAATACTTCTTTCCAGCCCCTTCTTGCCTGTAAGGTCTCTTTGGAGAAATCAGCTGACAGTCTGATGGGAACTCCTTTGTAGGTGACTGTCCCCTTACCTCTTGCTGCTTCTAGGATTCTCTCCTTCATTTTTACCTTGGCTAATGTAATAATTATCATGTGCCTTGGTGTGTTTCTCCTTGGGTCCAACTTCTTTGGGGCTCTCTGAGCTTCCTGGATTTCTTGGAAGTCTATTTCCTTTGCCAGAATGGGGAAGTTCTCCTTTATTATTTGTTCAAATACGTGCTCAATCTTTTGCTTTTCCTCTTCCCTTCCTGGTACCCCTATAATTCGGATGTTGGAACGTTCAAAGATGTCCTGGAGGTTCCTAAGCTTCTCCTCGTTTTTTTGAATTCTTATTTCTTCATGCTTTCCTGCTTGGTTGTTTCTTGCTTCTTTCTGGTCCACTCTATTGTTTTGAGTCCCAGTTTCCTTCCCTTCACTATTGGTTTTCTGTGCATCTTCCTTCATCTCTTTTATGGTAACCTGCATTTTTTCATCTAATTTGTGCCCCAAATCAACCAATCTGTGAGCTTCCTGATCACCAGTGTTTTGAACTGTGCATCTGATAGATTGGCTATCTCTTAGTCACTCAAAAGGATGAGCCCTGGGGCATTGATATGTTTTTCTGTTTGAGATCTCTCTCTCTCTCTCTCTCTCTCTTTTTTTCTTTTGTTTTGGTCTGGTCGCTCCTGTTAGAGTGAGGGGCGGAGCCTTAGGTGTTCACCTGGGCTGGGCACCCCAGTCACTAGATTGTGAAGTTGTATGTGGGGGCGAGGGGGAACAATGGCGGCAGTTCCGTTCTCCTGGGATCTCAGTCCCTTCTCTGGGATCCTGGGTTGCGCGCTCTGCCCTGGTCCACAATGCCGCCTCACTGGGTCTGCCAGTCGCTGCTTGTGTACTCAGGGTCCACCGCTGCGATCTTGCGCGTCCCGGAATGCTTACGTGCTCCCAGTTGCCTTATGTGCCCAGTTCTTCCCGATCTCCGCGCACCTGCTCCTCCTCTCAGCCTCTCCTACCGGTCTGGATGAACGGGTCTACTTCAACTTCTTGGCTGTCCTACTTCCATTCAGATAAATTCTCTGTCAGTTCTGGGTGTTATTCTGTCTCTAAATTGTTGTTGTTCTAATCTTGGTTGTGCATGGAGGTACGGTGCGTCCACCTATGCCTCCATCTTGCCAGAAGTCTCCTATGTATCATTGTTTCTAAGACACATTTTCCCCCACATTTCAGTATCTCTAAAATTGACCTGTATCTTATGATCAATAGCATACAGTTTATTTTCAGTTTATTAAACAAATATGTTTATTTGCTATGTATACTGCACACCCACATTTTTGTGCACATTATACATGGGATTATTATACCTCCCCCCAAATTATGTTCATGGAGGGACTTCAAGCCAAGATGGAGAGGTAGGTAGGTACACCTGGCCTCCTCATACAACCAAAAGAATGACAACAACAAATTTAAAAACAAAAATAACCAGAACTGCCAGAAAATTAAACTGTATGGAAGTCTGACAACCAAGGAGTTAAAGAAGAAATATTCATCCAGACCGCTAGGAGGGGCAGAGACAGACAGCTGCGGTGGAGAGGACTGTGGCAAGGTGGCAGCTGGTGGACCAGGTGAGGTGGTCCCACATTTGTGTGCAGATAAACTGAGAGGAAGAACAGGAGAGTGAGACAGACCATGCAACCCTGGGTCCCAGCACGGGGGAATAAAGCCTCAAAACTTCTGAGTGAAAAAAGCTGTGGGGGTTTAGGCGGCAGAAGAAACTCCCAGCCTCACAGGAGAGTTTATTGGAGAGATCCACAGGGTTCTAGAAGGTGCAAAAACCCACCCACCTGGGAACCCAGCACCAGAAGGGCCCAATTTGCTTGTGGGTAGCAGGGAAAGTGATTGAAAATCAAAGGGGAGATGAGCAAGCAGCAGTGTTCCCTCTTGACCACTCCCCCACATATAGCATCACAATGCAGTGACCTGGGTTGTACCGCCTTAGCAAATATCTAAGGATCTGCCCCTTACTACATAAAAGGCACACACAGACAAAGAAATATGGCCCAAATGAAAGAACAGATCAAAGATCCAGAAAAAAAATAGAACTAAGTGACAAAGAGATAGACAACCTATTAGATGCAGAGTTCAAAAAACTGGTAATCAGGATGCTCACAGAAAAGGTTGAGTACAGTCACAAAATAGAGGAAAAAGTGAGGGTTATAAAAAGTGAAACAAAGGAAGATGTACAGATAACCAACAGTGAACGGAAGGAAACGGGGACTCAAATCAATGGTTTGGAGCAGAAGGAAGAAATAAACATTCCACCAGAACAGAAAGAAGAAACAAGAATTCAAAAAAAAAAAAATAAGACAGGTTGAGGAACCTCTGGGACAACTTTAAACATTCCAACACCCAAATCATAGGGGTGCCAGACGGAGAAGAGGAAGAGCAACAAGTGGAAAAGTTATTTGAACAAATAATAAAGGAGAACTTCCCCACTCTGGCAAAGGAAAATAGACTGCCAGGAAGTCCAGGAAGTACAGGAAGCTCAGAGAGTCCCAAAAAGTTGGACCCAAGGAAGCACACACACTAAGGCACACCATAATTACATTACCCAAGATTAAAGATAAGGAGAAAATCTGAAATGCAGCAAGAGAAAAGGAGAGAGTTACCTATAAAAAAGTTCCCATAAGACAATCAGCTGATTTCTCAAAAGAAACCTTGCAGGCAAGGAGGGGCTGGAAAGAAGTATTCCAAGTCATGAAAGGCAAGGACCTACATCCAAGATTACTCTATCCAGCAAAGCTTTCATTTAGAATGGAAGGGCAGACAAAGTGCTTCCCAGATAAGGTCAAGTTAAAGGAGTTCATCATCACCAAGCCCTTATTATATGAAACGTTAAAGGGATTTGTCTAAGAAAAAGAAGATGATAAAAAAATATGAACAGTAAAATGACAACAAACTCACAACTATCAACAAACAAACCTAAAAATAAACAAAAATGAACTGCACAAACTAGAACAGGAAGATTCACAGAAATAGAGATCACATGGAGGGTTATCAGTGGGGAGGGGGAGAGGAGAGAAAGGGGGAAAAGGTACAGGAAATAAGAAGCATGAATGGAAGGTACAAAATAGACAGGGGGAGGTTAAGAATAGTATAGGAACAAAATAGACCTACCATTTGTATGAGAAATGGAGAAGTCAAAGAACTTATATGTATGACCCATGGACATGAACTAAGGTGGGTGAATGATGGTGGAAGGGGTGGTGCAGGGTCGGAGGGGAATCAAGGGGAGAAAAAAATGAGACAGCTGTAATAGCATAGTCAACACAATATATTTAAAAAATTTTTTTTATTCTGGAGAGAGAGGAAAGGAGAGAAATAGAGAGAAACATAGGTGTGAAAGAGAAACATTGATTGGACAACTTCCCATATGCACCCTAACTGGGGATTGAGCCCCCAACGTTTTAGTGTACAGGACAATGCACCAACCAACAAAGCCACACTGGCCAAGGCTATTTTCAGTTTTTTAATTAATACATAAAATAAATGGTTCGTCTTAAGCTCAATTGTGGTCCTGACTAGTGTGGCTCGGTGGGTTGGGTGTCATCCAGAAAATTGAAAGGTCACTGGTTACATGAGAGACAACCAACTGAAGTTTCTTTCTCACACCTCTCTCTCTTTCTCTCTCCCTTCTTCCCCTCTAAAAAATAATAAAAACATGTTTTATAAAGTAGACAAAACTTTCCAGAAAAGGAAAAATAATTATAGTTGAGTATATAGCTAAGATCAAGCTTAGGGAATAGCATTTACTGATTATTGCTCAAATGAAATTGCAGTATAACTCTGTGAGTAGGGTTGGGGTAATGGGAATGTTTATGATGGTGGAGGTGGAGTGGGTAGAGTTAAATTCTTATATTTCCTAATAGAAATCAATAGATAATGCCTAAAATTGAAAGGAAAATAAAAAAGCAACATAAGCAGATTGTTTAGACATATGAAGATAAATACCAAAGAACCAGCTAACTGTTGGAAGTGGTTGCCTGGGGTGGAAGCAGTAGGCATACTGGTCATTTTGATAACAAGCTTTGTAGAATTGATACTAGACACATGTACAACTTTGATAAAATTATCAAATTAAGAATTTAAAATACTAAGAATTAAAAATACTGAATTTGCTAAGTTAAAAATTCATTAGTAATACATGTATTGAGCATTGTGTTTTATTGAATCTAAGACATAATTGAATTTTTAAAAGATTTTATTTATTTATTTATTTAGTCATTCATTCACTCATTTATTTATAGAGAGAGGAGAAGAGAGTGAGAGAAACATCAATTGGTTGCCTCTCACACACCCTTAACCGGGGACCAGCCCACAACCCAGGCATGTGCCCTGTCCAGCTATCAAACTAGTGACCTTTTGCTTTGCAGGATGACACACAACTACCTGAACCACACAGTCAGGGCTTGTCTATTTTTAACAATTGTCTTTTGAAAATACTTACCTAATTTCTAGGAATTCGTCCCTAATTCAATTTTCAAATTGGTGGACACAGTATATACATGAAATATGTATGACTTCAGCTTCTTGGAAGACATTTCTCCTAAACCCTCCTGGCAGAGGCAGTAAACTCTAGGTTTAAGGCATCACCCTTCACCCTCATCTGGGCAACAGGCTAGGCCTCACTCTTCTGGATGATATGCATTTCTTGTTAGTCTACTCTCCCCATACTGGCCCTCTTTTGGCAGCAAATCCTCCAGTATCTTCTGGAGAAACAATACAGGAGAGATTACTTTTTTGAGACTTTACATGTCTAAAAATGTCGTTATTCTACCCTGATACTTATTTGATTAATAGTTTGAACTTAAATTGTAGGTTAAAGAAAGCATTTTCCTCTGAATTTAGAAGGCAGCTTCCAACTTCCAGTGTTACTCTTGAGATGCCTGAAGTCATTCTGATTCTCCATCCTTTGCATTAAACTGGTTCTTTCCCTCTGGAAGCTTCTAGGACCTTTTTCTTGTTCTCAGTGTTCTGAAATTTTGTGAGAAGAATCTTAGCATAGGTCTAATTTTATCCATTGGCTTGGTACTTGATGGGCCCTTTTGTTTTGGAAATACACATCTTTTAGTTCCGAGGAGGAGGGTTCTTGAATTTTTAAAAAAGATTCTCTCCCCTCTGGTTCTTTGTTCTTTCTCAAATTTATAAGTTAGATTCCTAGACTTTTTTTTTAAAGCAACTTTTTTTTTGTTTTAATTAAGACTATTATACCCTTTTTCAACAGATACTACTTAATATTAATAGCTCTGATTCTTTGGAATTGATTTAGCTTATACTCATAATGGGGAAAACTAAAGTTGTGCATGAAGTCAGAAAGAAATATATGTACTATAAAAGAAAAACAAGCAGAACCCTGGCTGGTGTGGCTCCAGGGGTTGAGCCATGGACCTGTGAACTGGAAGGTTACTGGTTTGATTCCCAGTTAGGGTATATACCCACATTGTGGGCTAGGTCTCTGATTGAGGGTGTGTAAGAGGAAACCGATCAATTTCTCTCTTTTTAAAAGGAGTTTATTATTTTTTTTAGAGAGAGGGGGGAAGGGATGAGAGGAAGAGAAACATCAATGTGTGTTTGCCTCTCATGTGCCCCCTGCTGGGGACCTGGCCTGCAACCCAGTCATGTGACCTAACTGGGAATCGAACCATGACCCTTTGGTTCACAGGCCTGCACTCAATCCACTGAGGTACACCAGCCAGGGTTCAATAAATTCTTTTATTCATTCATTTTAGGAAAAAAACAAACCCAGACCCAACCAGTCTGAGTTCCTTCTGGTGACCTTAAATACTGATAAGTATGTCAAGGTAGAAAGACAAATACCCAATCTTTTTGGAACCCTCATTATATTACAGTGAAAATGTTTGCTCACTGCTAAATGATTTGCATAGTGGTAGGACTGTTACATTTATTTACATTTTAATCAACATATGGTAAATATAATTTAGAAAAAATGATATCTATGTCTACATGCAAGTCCAATTCAGAGCATGCACCTAGATTGCAGGTTTGATCCTGGTGGTGACTGATCAGTGTATGTCTTACGTAGAAGTTTCTCTCTAAAATCAATAAAAACCATATCCTCGGTTGAGGATTTTAAAAAAAGGCCATATGAAAATTTTTCCTATGAAACTAACAGCTTAGAATTCTGGTCCCAAATTTTAGAAGGCCAAGGAAAGGTCATTAAAAGGCTACACATAAATCATCTTGGGCTGTTGGGCTAATTTCTCCACAAAGTAAAGAGAAAAACAATGAAAACTGCTCCACTGTGCAGCCAAGGTTTCCTATTCCTCCGACTCTGAGAATTTTCTCTATTTTTCATATTTTTTTTTCCTGGGAGATTTCCTCAACTATTTTCCAACCTTCATATCATTACTCATTTTTGTGGGTACCTTTCATTTGCAAGAGCACTTTTGCTCTGTGAGTCCATGGGTGCCCTATTCTACCTAAGGAATTAATAACCTTGATCTTTACAGTTCTGTTCTTCCTGAGTGGAGTCCTCCAAGACATTTTCTTCTGTTGCTTTATATGAAATGTTTTTCTTACACATGGACATTTGGCTGGCTATTTTTTCAAGTTTAAGAATTGGGCTCTCCCAAGAATGGGGAGTTTCTGTAGGCATGAGTAGGACTTGGTGGCTGAGAAATCTGTGAGGTGCTCTGACCAGCCTGTTTCATTAACAGGAGGCATCTTTCAGTCTTTTATCTTAGGCTGGTAAGATTCCCTAGAGATTTCTTCAATCGTTGGTCTTCTGTCAGGAAGGTCAAAGTCAGGTTACCAGTGCCTGGGAGCACGGGGGAAAAATTTGGGGGAACCTCTAAATCCCAAATGGAAACTTCCACTTAACCCTTCGAAAGTTACAAAGTACAGTGGCTTCTAATGTGCGTGATGTCCCAGCTTCTTGAGGCTGATGGAGAGGCAGCAGGCTGGCTGACTCTACAGGGGGCAGGTCTAGTAATTTGATGCTTTAATAGTCTCTTTAACTTTTTTTAAAAAAAGAATTTATTTTTAGAGAGAGGGGAAGAGAGAGAGAAAAAGAGGGAGGGAAACATTGATGTGAGAAACATTGATTGTTTGCCCCTTGTAGGCACCCCCACCAGGGACCAAACCTGCAACTCAGGCACATGCCCTGCCCTGGAATTGAACCAAATACCTTTTGCTTTGCCAAATGATGCCCAGCCAACTGAGCTGTTAGGCCGGATAGTAAACCAGGGCAGGAAGGGGAGGGAGACATGTCTCATGCATTAATTGAGCAGTCCTGAGTCTAGTCCAATGAGATAGCCAGGCGTTCTGAACATCACAAGCAAAAATAGAGCAGCAGGAGGGGAGTCCATGAGACCCTGTGCTGGGAAAGGGAGCCTCTGTAGCAATTTTACTAAGACAGAAAACCTTTACTAGCTGAGAAAGAAAACACTCGTAACTGTATATTGACCCCAAGGTCTAGAAGGGGGAGAAGGAGGGGTAACTAGAAGCTAGCTAAAGTATATATATAACTCCTGAAGCCCAAATAGTTGGGCACTCAGATTAGCTGTGCCCACTTGTAGCCTTTCTGCTCAAGGTATTTCATAAATAAACTTGCTATTTCATTTCCACTATACGTGTTGCCTCTCGCTTAAATTCTCTTGAGAGCAAGGCAAGAACCAAGAAGGGGAGCCCCTGACTTGGGTCTCAGTAACATGAGCCACACCAGTTAGGGCAGATGCTTTAATAGTCTTTCGACTGACCCTAGAGTTTTAGCTCCATTTCATTTCTCCTTCTGGAATGAAGACAGTTTCTCTTGCCAATGCCTCAGGTTTTGGGGGGTTCTTCAGTGATGAAAACTGTATTATTTGTCAGATTTCCTTGCTGCTGACCTCGGATTCAGTCTTCTTGAAGACATTTCTAATTCAATTATAGTTCATCTGCTTTCCAGCATCCAAAACTTTGTTGCTGTTGATGCCTCTTTGTCTTCATCCTCTTGGACTTATGGCATTAACACAATCTCTTGTCATGTAATTATGTGTCTTCAACCTACCCTCACAGCTACACTAATGTTCAAATTTATTAAAATTAAAAAATCATCTGCTTGAAACCAAATGATCATACCTATAGCCAAGCTTTTCTTAAGCTTTGGATGACAAAACATCTTTAATATGCATACTCTTCTTTGAAGTTGATGACAACTCTGTAATGGTAAAGATTATTCTTTCTGTTTTATAGCTGAGAAAAATTAAAAAAAAAAGAGGCTCACATACTTTATCTATAGCAGAGGGAGAGAATAGGGCCAAATCTAGAAGGGTTTTTTTATTTTTAAAGATTGTAGTTATTTATTTTTAGAAAGTGGGGAAGGGAGAAAGAGAGAAACGTCACGTGTGAGAGGTACATCTATTGGTTGTCTCTCACACGCCCCCAACCCGGGACCTAGCCCACAACCCAGGCATGTGCCCTAACAGGGAATCCAACCGGCACACTTTCAGTCCGCAGGCTGGCACTCAATTCACGGAGCCACACCAGCCAGGCAGCTTTTTTTTTTTTAATCCTCACCCACAGGCACCTTTTTCGTTGCTTTTAGAGAGAAGGAAGAGCGAGACACATCGGTGCAAGGGAGAAGCACCCATAGGCTGTTTCACACAGGCACTGGGACTGGGGATCCAACCCGCAACCTAGGTAAATGCCCTGATGGGAACTAGAACATGCAACCTTTTGGTTACAGGATGACACTCCAACCAACTGAGCCACATTGGCCAGGGCAATCTAGAAGGCTTTTTTAAAAATTCAGAACTGATTAGTAATGTTAAAAATCAGAAGACCCTGCACTAAAAAAATCCAATTTTCACCCTAGCTGGTGTAGCTCAGTGGATTTAGTGCGGGCTGCGAACCAGGCATTGCAGGTTCGATTCCCAGTCAGGGCACATGCCTAGGTTGCAGGCCATGGCCCCCAGCAACCACACATTGATGTCTCTCTCTCTCTCTCTCTCTCCCCCTCTCCTTCCGTCTCTAAAAAATAAATAAATAAAATCTTTAAAAAAAAAAGAAATTAAAAAAAATCCAATTTTCAACAGCTCTTGAAAAACCAGAAAATGGGGCAATACTGGTCCCACATTCTCCATGGCAACCATGATTTGGAGCTGAATCACAGTTGTCCCTTTCATATGGGACCCTCCAGTTCAGCTCTGCCTCCATTTGTTTGCTACCAGGAGACATTTGAATTTGAGACTGGAAGGAAAGAAACCATTTTATTTGAAACATGAAATGAAATTTGATACATATACAAAAATAAATCTATACCAAAAGTCACTTCTCTGGGGCCCATCCAGTGCCCACCTTCTCTAATGGTTATGCCAGAAACTAGAAACATGAATAATAGGCACAAATCCACACAGATAATATGCATATTTTGTCTCCTTTCCCCCATACAAGCTGCATATACTTGTGTAAACATTTGTTAATTGGTAAAACATGTCGAGTACTGCAAACAAAAGTGTAGGGGTGGGGGAGGGGAAAGAAGTTAATAAAATAGCAAAAGTGTAGTTTATCTGGCTGGATCATGAAGGTGGCATTTCATGATAAATTCCCACAGAGCCTCAGAGGGAGGGGGAGGGAAGAGGAATATGCCGATGCACCAAAGTTCAGGATTTTTTTCCTTTTCACATTAGCCTCCCCCCAGCCCCCACTTACAGCAAAACTGAAAGGGACATTACAGTCCAGTTTAACTTTAAACTTTATTCCCAGGATCCTCTAAATAACAGCAGTTCTCAAATCTCAACTCTAGCTTAGTGGCTAACCAGCACTATCCCTGTAAAAGATTCTACCTTTCTGAACCTCAATTTCTATATCTGTGATTGAAGGTACCAGATGAAATCTCTAATTCTTCTTATCTAATCTCCCAGACTTTCACGTACTTCTTGCACTTGAAGAGTTGAAGACAGTCTTTGATATTTTCCCAGTTGGGTCTGGACTGTCCTGGTTATTTTGTATGTATGGGGGAGCAGGTAGGACTGCATACTCAGCATTTGTGGAGAAAGAAGATGCTCTGACAAACTTTAGAAGGCACAAAACCAGGTTCTGAAGGTGGAGTAAGTCCTTTTGTTGGCTCAGAAGGATCTCAACATCCTACAGATTATTTTATTCTCAATGGTCCTTAAAGAAGCATTTGCTTAACTCTACATCTAGATCATTAGGGTACCAGCTGCTGGCATTAAGGTCACATGGGTGTGTGGAAATTCGGGGGTGGTACTTCAAGCCAATTCAGACCATGAGTCATTGACTGGCTGGAGGAACCAGAGCTACAAAGAAGAGGTGCCATGACTAAGGGTGGCTTTCCATTTGTTCACACATTTATTGAATGCCTACTCTGTGCCACTGCATGGTATGTCTGAGCTCTAGAGGCCAGAAAATTGAGATAGCTCATACCCACAGCTTAATACAAACACTCTCAGTCAAGGATTAGAGCAGAGGTTGGAAAACTGCAGCCCAGGCAGGCCATCTGCTTTTGTAGTAAAGATTTATTGGAACATCAGCCATGCCCACTCGTTTAGGTGTTGTCCATGGCTGCTTCTGCTTTACCATGGCAAAGCTGAGCCACTGCAGAGACCATATAGCCCACAGAGCCTGAACTACTTACTTTCTGGCTCTTGACAAAAAAGTTTGCCAATCCCTATGTTAAAGAAAAGCACTTATGCTATTTCTTATAACTAAGAAATAAGATAGATAGTCAGGGAACAAATGATGTGCCTAATAAAGTCCCAGAGAGAGACAGCAGGCTGGCTGAATTAATGACAACAAAAAAGCATAGATTATTTGAGGCTTGATTACTTTGAAAAGTCACAATAATTTGCTCGTAGCTTACATTTAACATACATAATTTAACTGTATGCACTGGTTTAAAACAAAAACTACCTGATTTATCACAAATAGAAAGAATGATCACTTCCAACTTCTAGAGGAAACTGGCTGTGAAGAGTCCACATACAAATAAGGGATACTGTCATTTATAGATACTCTGAAGGACTTCTCAAGGGTGATTTTTTTTTTAGCTCTGCCTGATATTTTTCCCTTTAGGGCATATTTTGGACTTTGGAACCTAATGCTTGCACAGGTTCACAGCTCCACAGCAAGGACCTCTTTCAATGAACAAATAAGGATAGTTTGTATGTCACACTCTGATTTTACACAAAGAAAGAGAAGCTACTTAATCACTTGGGGTTGATCAAAGCAGTCTGTTTTGCTATATTTGAAATACCAACTGAATCACACTGGTATTAATTGAATTTCTTTTAAGAAAAAGCTCATTATGTGCAATTAGCCATAGCCTGGCCTAGTGGAAACTACTAGAATTAATGAATGTTTAGAGTTAGTTCTTGCCCTCTCATTCTCAAACATGGTAAATGCATCCCAATGGGCTGCTGCTGAAAGCATCCTGCTGTGAATTACAAGGAAATCAGCCTGGCTTCAAGCAAAAATGCCAAGGACGAGGGTGGAACATCAGACACTAAGAAAACATGAAGAAGTCCTATACAAGGGGTACTTGAGTCATGTTGTGGATGTTGCTATTGAGATTTCTACTTGGAGGAGAGGCTTTACCATGCCAAACCACTGTCCTTCCATGTAAAACTCTTGAGGCACACCCACTTCCACACTAGCTGGCAGAGGAGTCAGAGGTAGTAAACATGTATACAAACACCAAACCTGTTTTGTAAAGCCGTTTGTGGAAAGCATGTTTAAAAGTGGAATTTGGTGGTATTCTAGGAAGTCAGTTGCTTTTCAGGAAGAAAATTAAACTAAAAGATGAGAAAACAGTCAGTGTGCATCCCTCCTCTGTGGCAGAAGCAGCCAGGGCGTTGTACCATCTCATATTCATGGAATGATGCCATGTATGCTTTCAAATGCTGAGCAGGGAGGCTTTGCACTAAGTCATGACAATACACAACCCCATGGAGAGCTTATATGCAGCAATACATTCCCCATCCAACTCAGGAAACACGGGTTCTGTGGGCCTAGTCCAGCCTGAAAGCATCAGTGAGCAAAGCTTCAATGTATTCCAAGGCAGAAAACCACTTTCTTACATTTCATGACAAAAATACAAAAGAACCTCAAAACGATATACTGGTTCATTAGGCTGCTTTTTCAATCCCTGCCCCTGCAAAATCCTGTCCCAGGGGACAGCTATAGTGTCTGCTGATTGCAAAGACATTTTCAAAAGTCAAAAAATGACATAAAAAAGTCGATTTACAACACACTAAAAATACTTGCCCATTTCCCCAAAACAACCCCTAACTCTTCTGTAACTCAGTAGATCTTTTTCCCTTATCCTTTTGCTTGGGACTGGCCCACAGAGACAGGGATTTTCCTGACACGTCACTCCTCCATCTGGGCCCATGCCTCCTCCGCCTTCTCGTAGTACTGGTTGGCCAGCCGGCCCTTCATGGCTTCCATCGCTGCCTCTGCAGCCCGGGTGTACAAGTCACCTGAAAGATAGCAAAGTGGGGCACAAACAGCTTAACCACCTGGTGTTTTAGCCAGCCCAGTGCCCCCCACCCTCTCTGGAAACAGCATCCAACCTACTCCTAATGTCCTCTCCCTTCACATGACCTGGGTGGGCTCTGGATGGACAAGTAATTAAAGTCTGGCCAATCAAAGTGCCCTCCCCATTCTCCACCAGACAGACTTAGGCATACCCATCAGAGTAAGCCATTTCAATGAGCATCTGTGACTGGCTTAGGGGTGGGTGGATGATTCCATTGGAGCCAATTATAATGAGGCCAAGGACTTTGCAGGATTATTTGGGGAATGTGTGAAAGATTATAAACAGCCACATGTCAGTTCAGGATAGGTCTGGCCATCAAATGAATTTGTGCCACATGAACACATGGTTTTCAGAGCTTTTGGAATTACAGAATTATGTTATTTGCTTAATTTTTTAATATAACCTTAAGAAAAACTTTTAAACAGCCTGATGCCATACATACCAGTGAAATAAAGAGTTCAGTATGCTTATTATGTAACAGAAGAAAAATATCTCATGTGTGCATCAGCTGTTGAATGGATAAATAGAAAGTGGTATATCTATACAATGGAATATTATTTGACTAAAAAGGAATGCTACAGCATGGATGAATCTTGAAAGTATGCTCCATGAAAGAAGCTAGACACAAAAGGCTACATGATTCCATCTAATGAAATGTCCAGAACAGGTATATACACAAAGACAAAAAAAGTAGGTTAGTGGTTTCCAGGAATGAAGAGGGGTGAAATAAGAAATCATTGCTAAAAAGGACTGGTTTTCTTTCTGGTGTGGTAAAATATTCTGCAATGAGATAATGGTGATGGTTAGGCAACATTGTGAAGATGCTAAACACCACTGAACTTGTACATTTTAAAATAGTGAATTTTAGGTTATGAAAATGTAAGCTCAAGCCCTGGCTGGTGTGGCTCAGTGGACTGAACGCTGGCCTGCAAACCAAAGAGTAACTGGTTCAATTCCCAGACAGGGCACATGCCTGAGTTGTGGGCCAGATCCCCAGTTGGTGGCGCTTGAGAAGCAACCACACATTGATGTTTCTCTCGCTTTCTTTCTCCCTCCCTTTCTCTAAAAAAAATTAAATATTTAAAAATATGTAAGCTCATTTTTTTCCACTGGAGAATATTTTATCATTTTTTAAATATATTTTATTGATTATGCTATTACAGTTGCCCCAATTTCCCCCCCTTTCCCTCCCTCCACCCAGTACTCCCCATTCCCTCCAGCAATCCTCCACTTAGTTCATGTCCATGGGTCACGAATAGACTGCACTTTGCCATGTGTAATACACACCCATGTTTTTGGCCCAAACTTTCAGGGAAAAAACTTCATTTAATTTTTTAATTCAATTAGTTTGTATTTATATTTAGATACTTGTTTTTGCATATAAAGAAATTTTAGCATTTATTTTTAACATACGGATATTGTTATTGCTTTCTAGACTTATACTTTTAATACATAAGCATAAGTAAAAGAGTTAAAACCATTAATATAGTGTGGAATTAGCACTACCTATGCATAATGCACATCCTCATTTTTCACTCAAATATTTGAGCAAAAAAAGTGAGCACTACTCAAGGCAAAATACAGGAAGTTCTTTAGATACTCCATTTCCTACACTGTTCTTAACATCTCCTGTCCATTCTGTACCTACCAATTTGTACTTAAACCCTGCATCTTTTCCCCTATTCTTCCTCTTCTGCCTCCCGACTAATAACCCTCCAAATGATCTCCATATCTATGAGTCAGTTCCTGTTCTGCTTGTTTGCTTACTTTGTTTTTTTAGATTCAGTTGTTGATAGTTGTGAATTTATTATAATATTAATGATCATTGTTTTGATCTTCTTTTTCTTAAATAAGTCTCTTCAACTTTTCATGTATTAATGGTTTGGTGATGATGAACTTTAGCTTTACCTTGTTTGGGAAACACTTTATCTGCCCTTCCACTCTAAACAACAGCTTTGCTGAATAGAGTAATCTAGGTTGTAGGCCCTTGCTTTTCATCACTTTGAATATTTCCTGCCAATCCCTTCTTGCTGGTAAGGATTCTTTTGAAAAATCTGCCGATAGTCTTATGGGAACTCCTTTTCTTTTGCTGCTGCTTTTAAGATCCTCTCTTTATCTTTAACCTTTGACATTTTAATTATGATGTGCCTTGGGGTGGTCCTCTTTGGGTCCATCTTGTTTGGGACTCTTGGTGCTTCCTGGACTTATATGTCTATTTCCTTCACCAAATTAGGAAAGTTTTCTTTCATTATTTTTCAAATAAGTTTTTAATTTGTTGCTCTTCTTCTTCTCCTTCTGGTACCCCTATGATGCAAATGTTGGAATACTTGAAATTGTCCCTGAGGCTGCTCACACTATCCTCATATTTTTGGATTCTTTTTTCTTCTTGCTTTTCTGATTGAATATTTTTTTCTTCCTTATGTTACAAATCATTGATTTGATTCTTGGCCTAATACATTCCACTGTTTGTTCCCTGTAATTTTTTCTTTATTTCACTTAGTTTAAGCTTCATTTCAGCCTGGGTCTTTTTTATGCTGTTGAAGTACCCAATGAGTTCCTTGAGCATTCTAATAACTAGTGTTTTGAACTCTGCATCTGTTAGATTACTTATCTCCATTTTATTTAATTCTTTTTCTGGAGTTTTGATCATTTGGGCCATATTTCTTTGTCTCTTCATTTTGGCATCCTCTCTGTGGTTTTTTTCCTATGTATTAGATAGAGCTTTCACTCCCTGTCTTAGTAGTGTGGCCTATTGTAGAACAGTGCAATGGTAAGTTGGATGGGGGAATCTTAGGTAATTGCTTGGGCAGGGAAACCTGTGTCAATCAGATTGCTAGAGTCGCCAACGTGGTATCCCCACTCTGTGGCTCTGTGTGAGGGAGTGCTCAGAATGGAGACAATGCCACTGGTTGGCCTCTGGAATTTTGTACAGGAGGAAGTTGTCCCCCAGAACTTGCCCTGATACCAAGCTCAATTTCTCCCTGTATGCCACTGGTGCCCTTCCAGCTGCTGCCCCTGTGCTAGAGCCCAAAGAAAGTGAGTCTGCATAAGTTCTAAGCCCATTGAAGGCCCTTTAAGAGGACATCCTTGAGAATCCCGCAGTTTCTTCTGCTTTCCCAACCCTCACTGGTTTTTACAGGCAGAAGTTATGGAGACTTATCTTCATGGCACTGGAACCTTGGGCTGGGTGGTCTGGTGTGGGTTGGTATCCCTCACTCTCGAGGTACCCCTCCTGATTTTTATCCACCACATGTAGGTTTGGGACTGCCTGTCCCGCATCTCCGCATCTGTTTGTGTCTCTGCCCTTCCTACCGGTCTGGATGAATGTGACTTCTTTAATTCCTCAGTTGTCAGACTTCCAATTTTCTGATGATTCTGTGAAATAGTTGTTTTGTAGTCTAGTTGTGATTTTTGCTGAGGTTGTGAGAGGAGGAAAGCCTTGTTTAGCTATACCTCCATCTTGACTGGCAGTCCTCAAGTTTTTTTATTAAAAAAAAACACCCAAAACCCAAGCCCCTAATATATAACCATTAAAATAAAAATGTTCATCTGCACACTAGCTCCATGAAGCCCCTTACTAAGCCAGCACCATATGGGTATCCTGCCTGGCAAAATACATGGTCCATATGAATCTTTCCCCCTTTTGTCATAATTCCCAGTGGGATAGGAATTATGTTCCTCCCTGTCCAGCCCTATTCCACAGCAGGGGCAGGTCTGCCGGGCCCTACCTGATCTCTGTGGGTCCTTCTCCAGCCCAAAGCCGCCCTCAGACAGCATCGCAGCTTCCCTGGCCAGCAGCACGTACCGGGGCTCATCTTGCATCCCATCATACTCACCGCCCTCATCACAGTCTGTTGTGTCCAGGGCGGTGTTATACCAGTGCAGAGCCTCTGGCCAGTCTTGGGACCTTAGCAAGAGATAAAGAGGAAAGAAGGAGGCTACCATGACAACTGGGCAGGAGAGAAAAGACCCACCATCAGGAGGAGCAAGTCAGCAATCCCAGGAGACCACTACCTATGAAACACGACCCACAGCACCCAATGCCACCACAGCTAGGGGTCATTGTTTACACTGTATATTTTTACATTTACTGAGATAGCAGTCTTTAGCTTTACCTAATAAAATTGGTATATTACAACAATTTTCCAATTATGAAAACAGAGCATTTTGAGGAAGAGAGGCATTTTCCCAGTTTGAACAAGATAGCACCCTGTGGGCCAGCATTAGCAGTAGCTGGTATCCCGGTCAATCCATCCTCTGACTTGGATAAGAGAGGAGGTGGCAGGGGTAGCCAGGGTGGGGAAGGGTGGGCAGCAGTGGTGGGCTGTGACAAGGCTTCCAGAATCAGCTGAAGGAATAGCAATCTTGTACCCCATCTCATGCTAGGCCCATACAGTAGGCTCTGGGTATCTCTAGCACAATGCGGGGCTTCCCCAGGAAGAGCTGGCTCCCTCTCTGGCTCTGCCCCTCTAGCCCCTCCTCTTTTTCCTGCTATAGCATGTGAAAGGCCAAACCACCAAGGACACACACAGGTTCCAACCAAAGGTAAACACACAATATAAAACAAACAGGGCAGCGGCTCTTTCTCTTTGGGTATATGCTGACTCCATTACCAGGAATGTAAGTATTTACAGTACATCAGGAAAGAGCAAAGAGAGATGCAGATAAGAATGGATCTCATGAAGGTATTCCAGGGCACACAGCTACACTGACTTGCTGTCCTCTCCTCCAAGGCCCTACCTAACCCACCTCAGCCCTTGGTCCTAGCTCCTGCTAATCTCCCCCCATGCTAGGCTCTCCGTTCCCAGACATGTCAGCTACTGTCTGCTCCTGGGCCTTTGCTGCTGCTCTGTCTGCTTGGAATGTTCTTTCCCCCTCTTTCCATACCTGGCTCCTCATCCCTCCAACCTCTGCTCATATGTCACCTCTTCAGAGAAGCCATCCCCAAATATCCGATTTCTTACAATTGCTTTAATTTGTAATTCTGTTTTCTTCTTCACTGTTGATTACAGTCCCCCCAAAGAGAATGAAAGCCCCAGGAAGGCAGGGACCAATGAGAGTAAACACATAGGCAGTTGTGAAAGCCTTGAGGGGCTAACTCTAATTCCATTTTTTTTTTTTTAATAGAAGACAAGATCTTTTGAAAATTTTTGGTGGCACACCTAATAAACTAAGGTTTTAACCTTTGTCCGGAAGCCACTAAACTAGATTTTACCCCTTTTACCTCTGACCCTTCCTGGTCTTGAAGGGCAAAACAGAACTGCCCTGAAACTATTAAGTGGAAAAGAGGGGAAGGGCCTAGTCTCTCCCACCCACTGCCAACCCCAATTGACTCCACAACCAGTAGTTAGGGTGCCCATCCCTGCTTTGGAATTTGCAATGACTTTTCCTTGCCCTACTAGGTGGTAACTTCTGAGAAGGTGGAAACCCCTTACATGCAAGTTTGGGTCTACCTGGGGCCCTGCCTTACCCGGAGTGGCCCTCAATACTCCCTGAATGGAAGAAGCTGGAGCTGCTTGGAATGAGGAAGAAGAATAAGAAAACGACTATAGTAGAAACTTAAAAAAAAAAAAAAGGAAAAACTTTGATAGCCCTGGCTGGTGTGGCTCAGTGCATTGAGCAACAGCCTGTGAACCAAAAGGTCACAGGTTCGATTCCCAGTCAGGGCACATGCCTGGGTTGTGGGCCAGTTCCCCAGTTGGAGGTGTGCCTGAGGCAACTTCACACATTGACTCTTGCACATAGTATCTCTCCCACACTGATGTTTCTCTCCCTCTCTCCTTCTCTTCCCTCTCTCTAAGAAGTAAATAAATAAAATCTTTAAAAAAATCTTTGATAGATTTAACTACATAAATATTAAAAATCAATGTATCTCCAAACCTGGTGAACAACTGTCATTGAGTGGCACATGTGCCATCCCCTGTCCCCCCACATCTATGGTAGTTATCTTTAAAAAAATGTTTTAAGGCAACTCATATGCCAAATAGTTCTTAGCATTAATATGTTAAAAATTCTTACAAATCAATAAGAAATTATCATGTCAAAGAAAAAGGAGACAAAGTACATGGAAACACACAGAGCAAAGATTTTTAGGTGCCTAGGTCCAGCAACCCCTGCCCACGCTGTGCTTCCCCACTACACTCCGTGGGAACCATCTACTCTGGCATTTGATCTGACACAATCACATTGTGTCTTTGTTGTTTACCTCCCCTCTGTACCAGTATAATTCTGAGTCCACTATGAAGCCGGCCATGTAAATAGTCCACTGGAGGTGAGGTGAGAAGACCTAGGTTTTAGCTTTGCCACTACCAGATCTTTGACCATGGGCATGTCCCTTCACTTCTCAGAACTAGTTTACTCATCCATAAAATAGGGGCCAAACATTCCTGCCCTGCCTGTCCAAAGACATGTGTTGGTTCATTCAGCCAACAATACTGAGACAGGCCCTATGTGAAGCTCTGGACTACAGATACACAGAAGTCCCAATTCTTATTCTCAGTGAAAGAGTGGTCCAAATATAAGGGAATGGTACAGTAAGTGTCTGATACCTTTTGCATGATACGTACAGGCAGGATGTCACATGTCCATATGTTTTAGACCCTAAAAGCTTGATATGACAGAGCCACTATCTTGACTTTCCTTCTAAACCCAGTGAGAGGAAGGTGAGATCCTGACCCAAAGGAGAGAACTGCCAGGCTGCTCCAACCCTGGAGGTTTAGATGATGAATGTGCTCACCCTGCTCCCTTCTAGAAAGCCACAAACTCCTGAGGACAGCAGTGGGTAGCTGAGATCTAAGGGGAACCAAAGAGGGTCAGCAATGGGTCAATTCCCCCAACTGTCCTCTGCTCAGTCTGGACTTCTGGGATATCCCACTACCAAGCCAAGGAGATGAGATGAGGTTGGGCCATCCTCTCCTCCTCCCACTCCCACTCCTCCTCCCACTCCTGGCATTTCAGACTGAGCGATAACTGGAAAAGAGTTAGTACTTGCAGAGCCTTCAGGTGTCCCAAAGCCACTCTGGAAAACTCACACCAGGCCTGGGCTCACCCCAGAGCTTGCTTCCTTCCCTCCTCTCCCCCACGGAAGTGAAAAATAACAAAAATAAAAGTAGGAAGAGTAAATTCTAATCACCCATTACCCTAATATCTAGGAACAACCACTCTCTACCCAATGCTGAAAGGTGGCTGCCATGTATTTTGTGACTTACATGTCAGGCACAGTGAGAATTACAGGCATCACCTCATTTAACCGTCACACAACAATCCTAGGATGCAGGTTCTGTTATTCCCATTTTACACAATGAAGAAACTGAGGCCATGGAGGTAAAAATAATTTGCCCATGGTCACTGGACTGGAACTCAGTGGGGAGCCCAGCCTGAAACCCAGGTCAGTACTGATACTGGAGGGGGAAGCTCCCACCTGCAGCCCAGGTTCCCACCAGCTCCACATGAGTGGAGGCCACAGTACCTGTCTGGACTGAGGTTCTTGCCAGTGTCAAAAGCTCGTGCCACATGGATCATGGACTGCCTGTCGCCAGCTTCAGCTGCCTTCAGTAAGTAATCAAATCCTTTGATTTTATTTTCTTCTGTCTCCTGTCAATATGAACCAGAGAGGAGAAAAGAAAAGGGAATGAGGTTGGAGGGGCTGTGAGGTCTCACTGATAAATCTTCTCCCCTTTTCTTGAATTGTTTGGAGAGCTCTAGACTGGGACTACTGTAGAATTGCATTTCGTGCAATGAGTTCCTTGGATTCCCATCAGGAGGGGGAAATGGAAAGCTTAGCTCTCTCTTGCTCATTGTCCTCTGTCTACTCTGATTCTTCCAAAGAGCCACATCATCTTCTGCCTCCAACAGTTGGAGGCTTTCTATATCCACTCTTTAAAAAAAATTTAGTAGTTTTATTGAGATATAATTCACATACCATATAATTCACGACCTTGAAAGTGTACAATTCAATAGTTTTTAGTATATATTCACAAAATGTGCAATCATCACTGTAATAATTTCAAACAACCAAAACACCATACTCCTTAATTGTCACCTCCAAATTGCTCCATCCGACACAACCCTAGGCAACCACTCATCTACTATCTGTTTCTAGGGATTTCCCTATTGTGGACATTGAACATAAATGTAGTCATACAAAATGTGGCTGGCTTCTTTTACCCACCATAAAGTTTTCAAGGTTCATTTATGTTGTAGCATATATCGGTGCTTCATTCTTTTTATGGCCAAATAACATTCCGTTATGTGGCTATACCACATTTCCTTTATCCAATCATCAGTTATCAGTTGATGGACATTTGTTTTTTCTGCTTTTTAGATTTATGCTGCTGTGAAAATTTATGTACAGGTTTTTTTTGTGGGGATGTATGTTTTTATTCTCTTGGGTGTACACCTTGGAGTAGAACTGCTGGGTCATATGTAAGTTGAGAGCTGCCCGGCTATTTTCCATAGTGGCTGCATTCCCACCAGCTTCCATTGTTCCACCAAGACCTATTCCATAGCAGCAGCCAGAAAGATGCCTCTGAAGCCCCAGTCAGGTCATATTACTCTGTCAAAGTAGCTCCAAGACATCCTATCTTACTCAGAGACCAATCCAAAGCCCTCACATCAGCCTATTAGTTCCTTTTCAACCTTTGAGAAGTGTGGCAAAGACTACCAGCTGTCCCCCATATCCATTCTTGCCCACCATACTTCATTGGCACATGGCTGACAAGCAAGAGACTACATTTCCCAGCCTTCCCTGCAGCTGGAAACTATGTCCTAATACAAACTCTGTCCAGTCACTAGTGATCACATTCCCTGTCATATTTTCTTCTCAGCAGTTCTGAATAATACTTGGCACAGGACGTGCTCTGTAAAGGTTAGTTATTTTAATTTTGCTGGACATTTTCATTTGTTGTTACCTGTACTATACCCTTCCCCGCCTGAAAAGCTTGCTGTCATGAATAAGGAGCTAGGACAGTGTCCAGAGTATAGAAGATAGTCAACAAACATGAGAGGGATGCATGTCTTCACAAAACAACAGAAAAGGCCCCCAAAATGAAGGCATCGGGGAAAGTGGGAGATAAGCTTTCTAGAGCACAGCAGCTTCTCAGGACACAAGGCCACTGTTTTCCTTGCTAAGCCATAAGCCTGCTGGAACTCGGTTCACTTCTTTCCTGTCTGCCCTGCCCTAGCCGCAACATTCTATCCAACCACATTCCTGCTAGGGGAAGCTGCCACAGTCTGTACACAACAGCAAGGCCTGTGGGATGCCTGCAGTTGAGGAAACCGGAATTGCTTCCGAGTCTCCTTACAAAGTAGGTCCTAGGCTGCAGTGGTATATACAGTCTGAGATCACAAGGAGATCTACCAGGGGCCTCTGAGAGAGGGGTATCTGCTGGTCCTGGCCCTACCACTCACCCTGGGCCCAGATTTCCTTCATTCAGGCCTCAAAGCCTCTGAGCGTCCTCACTGGGCCGAGCTCTGTGACAGGTGCAGTGGCCTGCTGGAGCTGGCTCTACAGGTCAAGAGAACCGACTGAAATTTCCAGGAATTCCACAAGCTATTATTAAAAATGAAATTTTGATAACTTAAAATTATAGGAATGGTAACAATTACTCAAAGCTCACCACTTTCTAAATATTTTACTCTTTGTTACTTATTACCTATACTCTTGAGATTAATTCTACCCTCTGCAGGGCTTCTCAGCCTCAGTACCACTGACGTTTTAAATCAGATTATTCTGTGCTGTGGGGCAGTCCTGAGCCTTGCAGGGTGTTAGCAGCCTCCCTGGTCTCTACCCATTAGATGCCAGTTGTACTCCCAGAGTTGTGACAACCAAAAATGTCTCCAGATATTGCTAAGTGTTCCCTGGAGACAGAAAGGGAGAAATGATTAGTTGAGAACCACTGGTCTTTTCCCAATTCCATGTTCAGTGATGTCATATTGGTACTGTGAAAATGGCCACAGCAGGAGCCTTACACCACAGAAAGCAGAAAATGCTACAGATCGAGATTTGATTGTCTTTGTTGAAAAAGAGATGAAAAAATATTCCTAATGCAGATTAACTTAAAAGTATGTTGTGTCTGTAGCCATTATACTGTGATTAACACAGGAAATTGAAGAAAGGTTTTTTGGTATTACCAGCAATGAAATTGCTCACATCAGTGGCAAATAAATGAAGTTCCAGTTCTGACAGAGGTCTTCCTTATTTCACCTCCATCTTACTCAAGTAAATGAAAGTATCAACCAATATTTACAATGACCAATATTTATGTCAAAACATCACACCTCCAACAATTGCAGCCATAAGTGGGTAACAGATATAAAGTCCCACAGTAAGTAGTGAAAGCAATCTGTGAGAATCAACTGACTATATGGAATTTACAATAAAGAGTATATTTATCATTGTTTGTAAATTGTATGCTCCGGTCTTTTTTTAAAAGATTTTATTTATTCTCAGAGAGGGGAGGGAGGGAGAAAGAGAGAGAGAAACATCAATGTGCAGTTGCTGGGGGTCATGGCCTGCAACCCAGGCATGTACCCTGACTGGGAATCGAACCTGCGACACTTTGGTTTGCAGCCCATGCTCAATCCACTGAGATTCGCCAGCCAGGGCCGCTCCAGTCTTTTTTAAATTGAATTTACTGGGGTGACACTGGTTAATAAAATTATGTAAGTTTCAGGTGTACAATTCTATAATACATCATCTGTATATTGTATTGTATGTTCACCACCCTAGTGCTCCACATTCTTTATATCAGTAAAATTTATAATAAATTTAGTGTATATATATGTGCATGCATTTCCTCCCCACCCCCAAGAGTCAACTGGTAAACACTTATTGGCACACCACTGGTTGAATAAGCAATATTCATTACTGTTGTCAAGGAGCAAGGAGGTAGGAGATAGACAAGTCATCAGTCTCAAAATCCCCTCCCAGAACCAAGCCTACCCCTCACCATCTAAAACAGGAAAAAAAATGGCTGTGGATTATCTCTTGCCCACATGCCAAATAATCTACATGACTAAATCATATGACACTGTCAATAATCTACTTTTCCTGACCTACAAAAATAGTAGTTTTATGAAGTTCAACTTCATGTGCACAAGGCTAATCACTGCAGCAGTTTCTGTGATATCCAAAGAATGGAACAAACCCAAGTGTCCATCAACAGAGCAAAGGTTAAATAAAGCAGGTGGCACCCATGTAATGGGACATTATACCGCTGTTGAAAAGAATGAGGATGCTTTATAGTACTGAGGAAAAATGTCCACGGATGCTGTCCAGTGAGAAAACCTAGGTCCAGGTGAGTGTGTGTGGTATGCTAACTAAAGAAAAAAACAGGGTGAAAATACTCTGTGCTGGTGTAAGGAAACTCTTTTTTTTTGTTTGTTTGTTTTTGTTTTGTGTTTATCATATAAATGGAACCAGACAATATGCATGCTTTTGAATCTAGTTCCTTCCACTTAGCATAATGCACTTGAGAGTCATCCATGTTGCTTCATATATCAGTACTTTGCTACTTTCTCTTTATGTTTGAATAGTATTCCACTGTATGGATGTATCTCATTCAATAGCTAGCTGTAGGACATTTGGGTTGTTTGCAAGTTTTGGTGATTAGGAATAAAGCTGCTGTAACGATTTGTGTACTCATACATTTTTTGAGGGAGCATAGTTTTCGATTTTTTTGGATAAATGTAGAGAAGACTGCATTGCTACCTGATTAACAAGATTTGTGTACTTTCATGAATATTGTATGAATACAATTTCTTTTTTCTTTTTTTAATTTTATTTTAATCATTGTTCAAGTACAGTTTTCTCCCTTTTACTCCCAATCCAGCTCACCCTCCCAACCCTCCCCACTTCCCTCCCATTACCACCCTCCCCCTAGTTTTTGTCCATGTGTCCTTTAAATTTGTTCCCGTGAACCCTTCCCATTGTCCCCTGAAATTCCCTCTTCTCTCCCCTGTGGTCACTGTCAGCCTGTTCTCTATTTCAGTGTCTTTGGTTATATTTTGCTTGTAAGGAAACTCTTTGTACTGAGTTAAACAGTATCCCTCCCAATTCATGCCCACCCAGAACTTCAAAATTGGACCTGATTTGGAAATAGGATATTTTCAGATGTTAAGATGTTAATAATTAAGATGAGCTCACCCTGGAGTACAGAGGTTCCTAAACCCCACATGACTGGTGTCTTTATAAGAGGAGAAGAGACAGAGATGGGAATGGACAGAGGCCATGTGAAGGCAGATATGGAGATTGGAGAGATGAAATCTGTTGGGTTGGCCAAAAGTTCATTTGTTTTTTTTCTATAAAATTGCTTTAGTAGCACTTAGTTGTCTTTAACTTACTGTAACAGCTGTCATGTTAGCATGCATTTAAAAAAAAAAACATCAAAATTGGTAAATTTTTGTGTAGCCATTTTAATATTGAAGATGGAATAAGCAATATTTTTGGCATATTATGCTTTACTATTTCACAAAAGGTAAAAACGCAACTGAAATGCAAAAAAGATTTGTGCAATATATAGAGAAGGTGCTATGACTGATCCAATGGGTCAAAAGTGGTTTGAGGAGTTTTGTACTAGAGATTTCTCACTGGACGATGCTCCACAGTTGGGTAGACCAGTTGAAGTTGATAGTGATCAAACTGAGACATTGACTGAGAACAATCAAAAGTTATACCACACTGGAGATAGTTGACCTACTCAAAATATCCCAATCTATAAAATTATTCAGAAAATAGAAAATGTGTCATATTTTATGAAAAAAAAAATACGGACTTTTTGGCCAAACCAATAAAAGCCAAGGGACACTGCAGCTGTCAGCACACCCTAGAAGCCAGAAGAGAGAAGGAGGGAGCACAGCCCTGCAGACACCTTAGTTTGGACTTTTAGTTTCCAGAACTGTGAGGGAATAAATTTCTGTTGTTTTAAGCCACCCAGTTTGTGGTCATTTGTTAAGGAAGCCCTAGGAAACTAATAGACTTTGGAATTCTATACAACAAACTAAGCTTTTAAAGAAAAAAAAAAAGTATAATCACATAAATGTGATACTTGTTTAAAAAGTTAAATAAAGTACTTTGGAGTGTCTTCACCTTCTTCTGATCCAAGACCCCTACCCACTGGCCCACTGAGGAGTGCTGGTACCCTGGGCCCAGGCTGAGCCCAGCCTTGCCCAGCCACCTGTCCATCCACGACCCTGGCCCATGTGATACAGAGGATGGGAACAGATACACTGGGGCTACATGCTTGGGAGGGCCTCTCAGCTTCTCTAAGGGGAAGATCATATTTCACAGGCCCAGCCAGGACCTGTGGACTCAGTCCTTTCCTCACTGTGTGCATGGACCAGGGATTTCCCCACACATCCACATCCTGCTGTTTCAGACCCAGATTCAGCCTCATCTCCTACACCACCACCATATGCCCTGTGCTCTAGTGGTACTGGTCACACTGATCTGATCGCCTCCTGTCCTCAGATCAGCCATCCTATCTGTCGCCTCTGGGACTAAACACATGCTGTTCCCTCTGCCTGAACTGTTCCCTTCTCACAATACCATTCAGCCTTTATGTCTAACTTAGACATCTCTTTATTCATTGATTTCACTAATAAATACTGAGCACCTACTGTGTGCTGGGCTTTTTTTTAGTCCTTAAGGATACCACCGAAACCAGCTTTGAAGAAGCAGGCATTGTTTCTTCAATGGAAACCCCAGTTAGGGCCCTCCCTCATTCATTTCCATCACCTCTTCTGCTTCTTCCATTACAACTGTCATAATTACATAGAAATGGGACTGTCGCCTTCCACTCATTCCCCAAAGGCAGAGACCAATTCTACCAATTTCACCTCACTTAGGAGTACCTGGCCCCTACAGGAACTGTCTGTGACAAGCATAAACCCCCCAGGACTGGGGGAATGGTGGGCTGACGAAGGCCACCTGGCTGGGTGCCAGGCCCCCCTCACCTTCAGAGAGACATCAGCCAGGATGTGGTGGGGCAGCTGTGAGTACATGAGTCCCAGGCCCACTATGGCCTCTAGCTCGCCCAGGTCAGCTGCACGCTCCAAGTGGAAGATGGCCGACTCTCGGTCCCAGTCTTCGTCCTTCTCACAGAAGCGCCCACCCTCATGGTAGCGCACCATGGCCAGATGGACCTGCCACATAAACTTGGGTGTTGGTTGGGCAGTCTGGGAGACCAAAGTTGCACTCAAGGGCCCCCACCCAGCCTGCAGGAGAAAGCAATGAGTGGAGGAGGTGAGAGCTGGGTTAACGCAGAAAGGGCTCTGAAACAGACATCACTGATACCTTCCCCAAAATGGACTTCCCAATTTTCTTTTCAAGGTCCAGAGCGTTAAGCCTTTGCACTTCCAGGGCCACAGCCGAAGGCCTCGGCAGGTGGAGACGGGAAGAGTTGAGAAGATTCCACTTCTCCACACAGACCTGAAGGGAGAGAACCAGGCATGGTGAGTTTCCAGGCCAGAGAAGCCAGGGGCTGGGGATGGTCATACTGTCACCAGCTGTCAGTAAGTTCTACTACACAAGCCTGGTTAGCAAGGTGGGCAGTGAACCCTATGGTGTCAAATTCTATCAGCTCATGTTGCTGAGGGACAATGACAGCAACAGGACACAAAAGCTAGCAGAACAGACCACAGCAGTTCAAAGAAGTGTTTCCCTCATTTATCAATCTGGATGTGGTTGGGGAGGTTGGACCCTAAGCTGTCCATTGGCCAACTCTTCACAAGGCACAAAATGTCTGACTTTAGACCTTACAACAAGTCCATTTGCTTTCCTCTGGGCATCAATTGTGTGCTTTAAGAAATGTCTCCCAGATACACACCCCTATTTAAAGGCTCTCACAGGACAGGGCCAGGCAGCTGTGTGTGCCCCAAACCTCCTACAACACACAAGGTAGCCCCCACAGCAAAAGATGGCCCAGCTCAGGATGTTGACGGTTGAACAACCCTGCCCCATTCCACGCTGAGCCCTTGACCCAGCCGAGGAATAACACGTGACACATAGTCCATTCTAAGGGAGCTGGAGTCAAGCCTACTGAGGTGATCAAAGAAGAGCACGTGCTGGAGGTGCAACTGGGATCCAGTCCAGGAGAGTAGGCAGGCTTGGAGGAGATATGACCATAGTGGGAGGAAGGACATTGCAGGCGGGAAAGCAACTTGCTTTAGCGCAGGCTGGAAGGTGAGAGGTGCAGCTGTGTGTCAGAACCAACTAGAGAAGAATACAGTGTTCCTAAGGGCTGGTTCTTCCCACACCTGGGAGGTGGTGATGATCACCTGAGATGCTTGTTGGAAATACTAACTGGTAACCTGGGGAAAGTTGCTCAAGACCCCCATTTTCTCCTATGTAAAATGGGGGTGAGTAACATTAGCCTATCTCATTGGGTGGCTGTCAGAAGTAAGTTAATATTACAAGGTACCTACATTGGCAGGACTTTAACATGTGAGCTATGGTTGTTTTAATCTCCCCTGCAAGACAGGTGATCTTGACATCCCTAATCCTCCCCAAAGGTCCCCCATCTTCCCACCCAGGGCAAAGGCTCAAAAATTATTTGCCAAGGGGATTGGCTCCTTTAAGAAATCTTCCTTTTGGAGATGTGAAGCATATGGATAGGGTGCAGACATGAGGGAGGAGAAACAAAAGCAGCCTGGAGAGGCAAGCACAAAGCATTACAAGGGTTCCTCAGGAGCACTACCTGTCCGGAGCTTCCCAGGCTGTCTTCATCCAACTCATACCTCCGGTTACCACTTGAGTGGCCCTGACAGACAAAGAGAATAGAGTGACCCAAAGAGCATCTCTTCCTCCCCAAAACTGGTCTGGCCGAGAACCTCCTCCTGGGAAACTGATCCAGCCTCCCACGGACCCTCCTCTCAGGTAACCAGCCCGACCCCCACCAGGGAAAGGGGGAACCCTGCCTGCCAAGCAGAGAGGATTCTGGGTAATAGGCAGGCCTGATGTGCTGGGGCAACCATAGCTCTCCTCTTGCTCTCCCTGTGTGCACAGGTGGAACTGACTCAAAGGCACAGGATCCCAGAAAACTGGGCCAAGTGCTTCCTCTAGCCAAAGCTCCCATCGCATGTCTTTATTTGCAGTAACAAAGCTGAGACCAGAGGACTCCAGCAAGACTGGCCTTGATACTGACTTGGCATAGGGCTAAACCTTCAAATAGCTATGACACTGCCTTTGGCCACCCTTACCAGGATGCTGTGGGAGGTGCCTCAGAAATCTTGGGGGTCCTCCTAAGAATGCCAGATCCTGAGCCAGAGCTGGCCCTCCCACCCATACCAGCAGTATTCTGGCTTATTACCCAGCATCCTCTCTGCTTAACCACTTTCAATCTTGTGTTGGAGCCACTCCCTCCCCCACTACACTTACTGATCCCCATTACCCTGCTTTTTCTCCTGCCGTGCATTCACCTTTATTTGAAGTGATCTTTTCTTGTCACGTTCTCATGACCCACTCTCATTTTCCCTACCTCTCTATCTTCTAGACAATGAGGGACAGAAAACTCTGGTCTTGTTTCCTAGGAGTTTCTTACGTGTTCATGTGGCTCTGGGTCATCCAGCTCACCCCGCTTTTCACTGGGGTATCCGCTATCCCCACTCTTCTCAGAGTCCTGTGGAGAAAAGATGGCCTGAGGGTCTCAGTGGTCTTCTGAGTACCTGGTGGTGGTGACATCTGGACATCCCAGCCATGTGCTTTCTCTCCTTTGTCCCATCATCTCATTTAATATTCTCCTCTTTTTGCCCTTGCTGGCTGGGTGACAAGGGAGCAGTAGAAAGTAGTGATGAAGAGCTTGGGCTTGGGAGCCAGAGTGCCCAGGTTCAAATCTGAGCTCTGTGATTCGTCAGCTGCTCACCCTCTCTGAGCTTCAGTTTCCTTAGCTATGGGGATTCATTATAGCACCTACATCAAAGGCTATGAGGATGAAAGTGATAGTGGGGATCACAGTAGGCACTATTGTTAAGTGTAGCTCAACAATGCACGGGCAGAAAAACAAAAGGCTGATTTAAGGGATATAAGCCATAGATAAAAATGCAGCACTGGGAATGATATTTACTATAACTAAGCCCTTTCTCAAAACTGCATAGGTCACCTGGGCATTTTTTTATTGTTCTATAACTGAGATCTGTTTAGAAAGGAAAAGTGATATAATTTACAACCTCTAAAACTACAATCACTTGTCTACCAATGTTGAGTTCTGGCCATATCTGCATGTCACCTACATCATTATTCAGCTAATACTTTCAGTATTTTCCTTCCTTATTCTACTAAGAAGTATTTCAAACATGCAAATAAGACAAGAGATACACCAACTGGTTGCCTCTCATGCACTCCCAACCAGGGACCTGGCCCATAACCCAGGCATGTGCCCTGATGGGGAATCCAACTGGCAACCTTTTTGGTTCACAGCTGGCACTCAATCCACTGAGCCACACCAGCCAGGGCTACTTATATAAATACTTTTTAAAAGAAGCTTGGGATCACTAGCTTAAAAGTGAAACCTGGGTCACTGTAACCATACACAATGGAATCCCTGGTCCCTGTTTTGGTGGGATCCTCCACCCTACAAGCCCTACAAACTCCCCTCCCAGCCTTCCCCAAGGCCTTTACTCTATGTGAGCTGAAAGGCTATTATTTGATTTTTTTTTCAATTTTTAAAACTGAGGTATTATTTATAGATCACCCAACTGTTCGGGGAGTGGAATGAAAGGCTGTTTTTGAAAATGGACTGCAGGCTTTACTCAGAAGCTCCAGACAGCCTGATCCTTGCACCTCCCCTACTGCAAGACCTTGAGCCACCCTCCCCCACCCCATCCCTCCCTCTGGAATCAAGACCAAGCTGAGCAACAGAGGGTTTCATACAACCCCCAGCTCTGGGTCCCTGGGCGAGGCAGCCAACCTTTCCAAGCCTCGTTCTCCCCATCTGAGTAATGGGGGGACTACCCACTCAGAGGTGGGGAACAGAAGCAAAGGGCAGCAGTCAGAGGGTGGGCTTGAATCTTGGCTCCATCACTAAGGGACCAGGAGCAAGTGGCTCAACCTCTGTGTGCCTCAGTGTCCTCATCTCTAAATCACGAATAATACGAGTCCTGCCCCATAAGTGGTAATATTGGGGAGAAGGAGCCAGTGGCTGAGGGACAGGCAAGAGCGAGACATTTTGTTGTGCCAATCCTTTGTACCTTTTCTTTTCAACTATAAGAATGGATGAGCTATCCTGAAATTCTTAAATTTATTCTAATTCTAGAATAAATTCTAATTCTAGAATAAATTTACTATGAAAGGAATTTTAAAAATCTACCTCCTAGGCCCTGGCTGGTATGGCTCAGTGGATTGAGCGCTGGCCTGTGAACCAAAAGGTCACTGGTTCAATTCCAGTCAGGGCACATGCCTGGGTTGCAGGCCAGGTCCCTGGTGTGGGGGCAACATGAGAGGCAACCACACATTGATGTTTCTCTTCCTCTCTTTCTCCCTCCCTTCCTATCTCTCTGAAAATAAATAAATAAATAAAATCTTAAAAAAAAAAAAACTACCTTATAGGTTGTAGGTTATTGTCAGGATAAACTGAGAATATCAAACCTTCAATATAGCATTTGCCCACAATAATACTATTATTTTTTCCTTCCCCTTAAGAATTCTGCAAAGTAATCAAGAGTAAACTTGAACCTTTGGGACCATCTGATGATGCACTTATGGTCTAGGCAAGTGTGACATTTCTATAAAGTCTGTTTTTAAAATTCCCAAGAATTTTAAACTTGACACCATGATGTATTTGCCTGAATGCAAATATGACGCTTTCAGTTTCTTACCACTGGGTCACCCAGAAGCTCCAAGAACCTGTTCTGTTTATCCAACCTGAGAGCATCGCAGCTGATTGTGCTGTCAGTGACAAGTCTGAACATGGCATAGCCCCTTCCCCCCAACATAACTGTCCACATATAGGTGGCCAAACCAGCTCAGGGCTGAGCCCGGCAGTTACCAGAAGGTCACACTGTTGTTGACTTGGATTCCCTCCTCTCTAACCACCTCCAGGAAGGGGAATGGATCCAGCTCTTTCCAAAAATACTGCTGCCTTGGGCAGGAGGCTGAGATTTACCTGTATCCCCCAACTCCTCCCCATGTCCTCTTGGCAGTGCCTGGAGCAGACCTGGGCTTCCCACCTCTGTACCTGCACATTCACCCTCAGTTACCACCAGACTAAGTGCACTCCTACCTGCCCTGCCCTTTCTTCCCTCTCCACTCACCCGGTGGTTGTCCAGATGGTCATGATATCGGGGAGCCTTGTTATCGAGGTCACTGAGCACAGGCCAATCTGGGCAGGGAGAAAACAGAGACAGACAGTGCTCTGGGTCCACTGCCAGGCAGTTCGCAAGGTGAACCCATAGCCTAGAGCTGACTGTACCTGTCACCAAGCTTTTATTTTAAATTTTTAAAGAAAGGTGCAATAAAAGGAGAAGAATGTTATCAGCACTTGGGTCCACAGCTATTTCTCGAGCATTTTCTTCAAGTCTGCTACTTGTCAGCTGTGGGGCCCTGAGTAAGTAGCTTAATCCCTATGCCTCCTCAGAGTTGTCATAATGCAAATAAATATATTTGTGTAACATGTTTGTAAGCCCATGTGCATGGCCCACCATGGGCCTTCATAAGGTGCAGTTGTGAAGGAAGAAAGGCCATTTGTACATTTGGGGCCCAGTGAGGAGTGACAAGTGGGGGAGCTCCAGATGACTTCAATACCCACCATTTTCTGATGATCCTATCACCTCAGGCCCTCCCCCCCACCCCAGACCAAACCTGGCTTATCTCTTGTTTCTACATAGTTTTTATGAATAGTTTTTACATTTTCACATGGTTGGAAAAAATCAAAAGAACAACATCTTGTGATATGTGAAAATTATATGAAATTCAAACCTCAATGTCCACAAAAGGACTATTGAAATGACAGCCACACCTGTTTGCTTCAGCATTGTGGCATACGGGGGCATACAGGCTGCAAACACAGAGACCGTGTGGCCTACAAAACCTAAAGCATTTACTTTGGCCTTTTAAGAACAAGCTTGTTGACTCCTGCTCCAGACTGTCCCCAAGGCCTTCCAGTAGAGATATCTAAAAGATCTTTAACATTTGACATGGAATCCTCTCCTGTTGCCCCACAGCCCCCAGCTGAACAAATAGCTGCACCATCCTTTCAGTTCTCAGGCCAAACCTTGGCATCAGCCTTGCCTCCCTCTTTCCTGTAGACATCCACATCATCAGCAAACTGTCACTTCAACTTCAGAAATAACAATCGTTTTTCTCCTTTGACCTAGTCATATGCCAATAATCCACTTTCTAACATTGAACAACCCTCAGATTCCTGTAAAAACCTTATTGGACTATGACAGATGGTTCCCTTAAGATACTACCAATCTTTATATGTTAATACTTTATTTAGAATTTCTGTATTATATATTTGTAAGTGAGGTTTGAATATAGTTTTCTTTTTCAGTGTTTTGCCAAGTTTTGCTAGTTTCATAAAACACATTGAAAAACATTTTCTACAATATGGGTTGCTTTTATAGCATCCAGATGACTTGTTGCATCTTGAACATTTGTTAAAAGAACTCACCTGTAAAACCCTCTGGGCCATGAATCTTTTTGGTTAGTGTGTCTGATTTTCTAAGATTAAGTGAAAGCCAGTTTAGCTCTGTAGGCCTGGTGCCTGTCCCCTCCAAGAACAAGGATCAAAGACCAAACGATCACTTACAGAGGAGGTCCAGTTTTTGGCTGTGTGGCATGGCTGAAGATGGGGAGGAAGGGGGAGAGTCGAATGTCATGTCATTCATGTTCTCATCTCCAGAGCTCTCTGAAAGGTGGAGGAGCAAGGGTGGCCGGCTCCCAGAGAGCGTCCTTACTCGAGGGCTCCCACACTTTTCCTCTGTCCCCCTCAAGATGGTCTTGGCTGATTGCTGGAGAATTAACAGGGACATTCATGTCACAAAGGCACCCTCTGGGGAGTGGGGGCTCTTCCTGTTGCCTATTGTTGCTTTGAACTCTGACGTCCTATGGCTCTTATACATGCCTGTTTAGGGACTGGTGGGAAATCTGAGAGGACTAAGTGAGGATTAAGCCAAAGGGGCATCTCGGAGAGGGACTGGCCAGCCAGTCTCCCTCAAAGCACTAACCACATTTCCCAGCCCTGACCTGGGGAATAGATATCACTCCATATTCAGAATCCCAAGCTGGTCTTTTCCAATATTCTCTTGTAGTGGGGTTGGAGTGGGCATATCCAGGATACAGTGAGGGGCCCAGAGAGCCAGGTCCAAGTCTAATCCAGCTATTTGTCAACACACACGCAAACACACACACACACCATACACCTCTCTCCCAATCTCTATGCACCTGGTCTCCTAACTCTGGTCAAAAATGGGCCCAAATCAAGCATACCCCAGTTACTCTATTAGTAGGACACTCAGGGAGGCTTTGTGCACTTATTTGGGAGGGATGAGGGGCATGGATGGGACTGAGGTCCTTCCAGCCCTGATACTCTTCAATTAAGCATTGCAGGCTGGGGCTGCTGTCACCCAGTGAAGCACATTTGCTAGCCCAGCAGCAGAAGGACACCATCAGTCCCAGAAGGCTCACGTGGGGTACCCACCAGAAGCTTGGTGTTCTGATTCACTGCATCCTGTTCTCTTGGCGAGAGGTCAAAAGGAGCAAGGCCCATGCTCTTGCAAATCCGGTTGCAGGCATGGGAGTAAAAGAAGAGGGCCATGCCCCGGACACCTGAGGACAAAGTAGTGGTGTCAGGGGTGTGGCTCTGCTTTGTGACAGGGGCAAATGTAAACGCTGCTGAAAAGGGGAGAGGTGGGGTCCCAATGTCCTAGGATCCCATAACCACCACCTTGGGAAGGCTCCAACTTGCCCTGTTTTTGCTGGCTGTACAAAGAGCTGGGGGATTTGAGGGAGGGGTGTGTGGTCTCTGTGGAAAGGCCTCTGGCTTTCCCCAGCTACCTAGGTTGCCATCTCCAAAGTCAGTGCCCTTCACGGTGTGGATCTGTGGATCGGTGTAGAGGTCGCCCACACCCTGGATGTCCACCACAATCAGCTGATGGCCAGAACGCTCAAATGTGAAGTGGCTGAAGGCCTGTGGGGGACAGGAAGAAACAGGCTGTAGGCTATGTGGACATTGGCCAGCCACTACTCTGAGAGACTAGGACACCCCAGCTCTGCCCACGGTGGGGGCCTTCTCTGCACAGGGGAGTTGTTTAGAGGAAAAGACAAAGGAAGGAGCCCTGTAACTTGGTAGAAACCTCCAGGTGGCTGACAGAGCTGGCATGGGATATCCTTTGGGATGCTCCATGGGGCTTGAGGGCCTCTAAGGCTGAGAACCCCCTCCCCAAAGGGACCTTTGTCTCCAGGGACCACACCTGTGGCGTCAGGCGCACGTTGTCATCACGAACAAAGCCTGAGTTGGAGTTGTACTTGATGTACTTGCCCTCGATGTAGTGCTCCAGGTGGAAGAGGGGCTTGCCCGGCCTCTCTTTCAGCTCCATGACACACATCTGCATGATGTCTACCTGGTGGAGGGAGAGGCAGACCAGGTGGGAGGACAGGGCCCTGGTAGCAGCCTCCCCTGACAAGGGGCAGGAGCATAGGCATTGAGAGGAGCCAGCCTGCCAGAGCTCCATCATTTAGCAGCATTCTGAGGCAGAACTGCTGACTGTCCCCAGAATCCAGTGTCCTCTCTTCCTCTGAGAACATAAACCCATATGGCCTGAATGTATTCCCTTCCCTGAATTCATATGTTGTGATCTTAACCCTCACAGGTGATGGTATTAGTATCTGGGCCCGGTGGAAGGTCGCTAGGTCATAAGAGTGAAGTTCTGATAAATGGAACGAGTTCTCTTAGAAAAGAGACCCACAGAGGTCCCTTGCGCTTCTGCCAGATGAAGACAGCCAGAAGGTGCTGGAAGAGGGTCCTCACCAGAATTCAACCATGTCAGCACCTTGATTTTAGACTTCCCAACCTCTAAAACTGTGAGTAATAAATTTCTGTAGTTTATAAGCTACCCAGTTTGTGGTATTTTGTTATAACAGTCCGAACAGACTAAGACAACCCCCAACCCTGAGTTTTAATATGATGCACAGCCATCCAGTAGGGATGACATTGCTTGGCTTGCCTTGCCACTAGGTGTAGCCATGTGACCAAACCCAGACAAGAAGCCAGCAACAGTGATGATGCAATTCCAGCCTGCCCTCCTCTCCTTTGGTCCCTTCCTGAGGCTGTAAGGTGGACACCTGCCAATGAGCCAGAATGAGCACTGGTCCAGGGTGACCCTCAGGGGATGGCAGAGCAATTGAAAGGAACCAGGCCTCTGGATGACTTAAGAAAGCAAGGTACCAGCCCACCCTAAGCACCCCTATCACTGAGGGACTGTTAGAAAAGAAAGATACTATTTCATATTAGCACACATTTGTAGGCCTGTGTACTAAGCAACCTGGCTTGTGCCTTACATTAATACTGTGAGTCTGGGCAAGTTATTTCACCTCTCCATGCCTGTTTCCTCACCTGTGGAATGGGGATCTCAGACTTCACATAAGGATGAAATCTCCTGGTGCACAAAAGACTCTGTCAAGGTTTGCTGATGTCATTATCAATTCTAGAGTAGACACAATTCTAGAGGAATATATACCAAACTAAACAGTGAAGAATTATGGGGAACTCAGACTTTCCTTGCTGAATTTTTCACAAAGTGTATGTATAATTCTATACACAGAAGAAAATGTGTAAGTGCTGTGTTGGGTGTAAGTAGAGTAGAGAAGACCTGCAACTCCAACGTGTGTCTGTTACACAAAAGACTCGCCCACAGCACCATTTCCCCTTAATCCCTCCAACAGCAGTCCGGGTTCCCCACAGGAAATGAGCTCCCAGGGAGCTACTTGGCTGTCACCAGATGGGCAAGCAAGAGCTGCAGAGGCCAAAGGGGCCCAGAGCTGAGAGCTGAGAGCTGAGAGCTGCCCTAAACAACCTGTTTCAAAAACCAGCCTGAGGGGCAGTGCAGCCAGTTCTCAGGATCCTCACCCAAATGCAGGCTCCCAACTGACAAGGAGGCCTGAGGCTGGTGGGCCACCTGCTTTGCCAGAGGTCTCACTAGGTAAGAGGCAGTGGCAGGGGTGCAGGCAGGAGGAGACACCCAGCTCCTCCTCAAACACCCACATCCTCTCCTTCATTAATTCAACTACATTATCATTTCCTGACCACCTAGGCACTGGGGTACGGAGTGAACAAGGCAAAGAAATCCCTGCCCTCAGGGGAAAGGCTATTCAAATATTAAATACATAAACAAGATTCCTTCAGATAGTGTTAACTGCTCCAAAAAAAGAAACCAGAACAAATGGAATGACATGACAGAGGGTGACAGTGCTGGAAGGGCTACATCATTTAGGATGGTCTGGGTGGTCTCTGAGTAGGTAACATTATGAGCTGAGACCTGAATTAAGAGAAGGAGCTTGCCATGCAAGGCATTGTAGAGACCTATGTGGGCTGAAGACATAGCCAGGGCAAAGGTCCTGAGGCAAGGAACAGCCTCAGGGAAGAAGAGAAAGGAGGCCTAGCCAGAGACTAGATAATTACTGAGGGGGTCACAGGTCATTAGGGTGAAGACTGTGGCTTTTTAAATGTTTTCTTTTGTTGAGAGAGGCAGAGAGAGAGAGGCAGACAGACAGGCAGACAGAGACAGGCATCAATTTGTTGTTTCACCTATTTAGGCAGTCATTAGTTGATTCTTGTATGTACCCTGACCCAGGATCAAACCCACAACCTTGGTGTATCAAGACAGTGTTCTAACTAACTGAGCTATCTGGCCAGGGATGGACTGTGGCTTCTTGTGTTCATCTTAAGAGCACTTAGTTAAGGGTCCTGCAAACAGCAGGTGCTCAATGAATTCTGCTGGTTGCCTGGAAATGTGGCTCTCCTGAAGCACCCAGGACGGTGCCTTCTATCTAGTAGGTGCTTACACAGTGGGCCAGCTAAGCTGTGAATTTAGGCAGGGCAGAGGTCTGGGGTGCCATTTCCTTAAATGTCTGAAGGCAACAGGAAATTCTATTTGGCCTCCAGTCACTCAATACCCTGGCAACAAAATTGAAGAAACCAACCAGGCTGGTGTTTGGAAAGTCTGGCTTTGAGCCCTGGCTCCATCTCTATCTGTTAAGGCAGTTCACTTAACCCCTTTGGATCCCGGTTTCCCCAGGAAAAGATATCCATCCCCTTCCACTCTCCTTCTGCTTTTTCTTGGAAACCACAATCTCAGCTCCAGAAGGATCCACATTCCTAGTTCTAAGGATAGGCACATGGCTTAGGCCTGCCGAATCTGCATGTCCCCTTCCCCTGGCCATTGTGATTGGCTCAGAGACAGGCACTTGACTATCAGAGCCAATGAAACCGAGTTCTGAGACTTTCATTGGCACTTCTGGGAAAACAGTTGTTGTCACTTTGCCACAGTTGCTGAGAAGACGGAAAGCAAGGCTGCAGCTGCTGGGGTCCAACACTCCATAGCAAGCCAAGAAGCTGCCTGGGAGTGATGGCAACACAGAAGGGCACAGAAGCTAGAGGTGGAGGAAAATACCCAACAACCTCAGCTTGGTCCTGGGCCCAGCCATGCCTGTGGTCAGTGCTATTTATCAGTCCCACAAAGCAATACATTTCCTTTTTGGATTATATTCCCTTTTTGTGTTTCAGTCATTTGCAAACAAAAACCCTAACTATTAGATCCTACTTGTAAATGGGATGCAAACATTCCAACTCACCTCAAACAACCTGAACATTCTGTTTTTAGGAATAAACAACTCTTTGCACCTGGTCCGTTGTGCTTGATAAATGGTGGTTGGTAGTAGCTACTGTAGTTAAGATGGTGAAGAAGAAAACCTGTGACTGGCACCACCACCATCACCCGCATCACCCTCATCTCCTGACACTGTCCCTGGCTGCCCTGGTTGGGATAGGTGGCAAGGACAGTGCCACATACCTGTTTGGGGGGCTTGTGCCTATTATACTCCTCTCCCCAGAGCTTGGCTTCCATCTGTAAACGCACGTCCTCAAAGTACACGTCCCTGTCCACTGACTCAATGTAGCGCTTTGCCACGTAGTTAGAGGCTCCCTTCCACTGCTGGGTGTGCAGGAAGTTGGAGAGCTTCTTCCTGGGGAGAGAAGCAGCAGGGGGACTTACTGGGCAGTGGGTTCACCAGGGATCCAGCCCTGAGTCCTCAGGACAAGGACACCTGACTGAGCCAGGAACAAGCTGTGGGAGGTGGGAGGGGTTTCCTTATTGCACTGCATGCTTCACAGAGCTGGGCAGGGGACTTAAGGGACACTAGTAAAGGTCTCCTATCCCACTCCCCTTGGCCTCAAAGAACCAGAGTGGTGATGAGTAGGACACTCTTTGTTCTCCCCAAGCTTATCCCCACAGCCAGGCCCAACATGTGGTCCAAGGGAGACCAGGTGGAGAGGAAATGGGTTACAAGAAGCAGAGGCCACAGACTCCATTCCCAGGCCAGAAATGTCACAAGGACCCTGCTCTTAGAAGCCTGAGGGAGTCTGGGCAGGACCCTGAGAGCAGGTTGTCACTTACGTCCTGAAGCACTCCCTCATTGCTCCACGGCCAAAGGGCTGAAAGACACCACAAGGAAGGAGTTATCAGTCCCCATGCTCCACCCAGAATCAACCCCATGTCAGGAGGACATTTCTCCTTTGGATGGCACCCACCAAATGGACCTCATCTCAATCCTAAAATCTCTGGCCCTCCCTCCTATACCCCAGCACTAAAGGCTGACAGAACTTCCAAGCCTGGAGGCTGCAGGAATAAAAGTACCTCATTCCCTGACCCCAACTGAGTGGAAGAACTCCCAGGGGGTGATGATGTTCTGGGGGCAACATAGTGGGGGAGACAGTGCATACCAAGGGATGTGTTTATAGCTCCATCTGTAACAGAATCCCAATGTCCATCAATAACATAATAAATTACATTTATTCATTTGGTGAAATACTGCATAGCAATGAGAATGAAAATATTACAGTTCCAGCAAAAACATGTACAAAGCTCACAGATAAAATATTGAGCAAAAGAAGCCATACTAAAAAGCACACCCACCATATGGCTTCATTTATATGAAATACAAAAATGGGCAAAACTGACCTGGGGTGACAAAATTCAGTCTGGTGCTGACCCTCAGGTGTGAAGAAGAAGTGATTGGGCTGAGGGGCTCCTAGGGCTGGTGACACTCTGTGTCCCGCTCTGGGTGCTGGCTACACGTGTGTTCACTCCATGAAACCCACTGATCTATGTGCTTTTCTGCCTGTGCAATACCCTAATGGAAGTTTCAGGAAACATTCCTTCCCCTCACTATGCAGGAAGTCCTCTATTTTCTAGTCTTTCTTTTTTCAAAAGGCTGGTGGCTAGCCATTAAATTCATGTTACAACTCAGCAATAGGTGGTAACCTGCAATTTTAGAAAACTATAACCATTTACAGTCAAGTGATTTTCGATAAGAGTGCCAAGAAGGGTATTTTGATATAGGATGACCAGAATAGGGAAATCTATGGAGGTGGAAGGCAGCTTAGTGGTTTCCCAGGGCTGGGCACAGAAAAAGTAACTGGGTGCTGACGTAATGGCTACGTGTGGGGTTTCTCTTGGAGACAGTGAAATGGTCTGGAATTAACTGTGGTGATGGCTACACAACTCTGTGACACACTGAGTGAAGTGTACACTTCACATCAGTATGTTGTATGATGTGTGAATTATATTTCAATAAATGTGTAATAAAAAGTTATATATACAATACTGTAAAGAATTCCCAAAAGTTAACAAAATAAAATGGGTGTGGAGGAGAGGGAACATGAACTGAAATCAGCTCGAGAAAACCCTGCTCAGTCTTGCCCCTCCAGGCTGGACGATCTACTCACCTGAGATGCCATCTTGATCAGAACTTCATCCTCCAGCCACTGCCCGGTGACAGCGTTGTACCTGCAGAGACCAGAACCCACCACAGGGTGCAGCATCCATCACCTGGTCCTGTCACTTACCGGATAAAGGCTCCCCACTGCCTCTGGATCAAGCCCATTCTTTACTCAGTGGTCCAGTGGACTTCCTGGGTTGGGTTTGAGGACACTTTCCCATCCTTCCAGGTCCCCACATACTGGTCTCCTTTCCTTCCTCAAACTCAAGGCGCCTGTCCACCCTGTGCCCCCAGCACTTACTGCTGCGCTATGGGTGGGCTCCCCCGGACTGAGAGACCACACAGGCAGGCCCATGTCTGTCCTGTTCACTACAAGGCCTGGTGTGTATGTGAATGCTTAACAAATGTACACTGGATGAATGACTGAATAAGTAAATATCCTTATTATAATTGGGCTACATAACAAATGATGTGTCCCAGGATGGAGGGTGGCAGTGTCCTTGACCTTGCCAGGCACCTGTGTGCAGCCCAGCCCAGGTAGCCGGTGTGTCTCCTGGTAACTGTCCAGCATAGGCAGCTGGCTGCTGAAGAATAGCCAAAGTAGAGAGGGATGGAAAGGGTTCCAGAATATTTCCATCTCTCCTTTCCTAGGAATCCTCTCTCCCTAGCCCATATGCCCACAGGCCTGGCTGAGCCTCAAACAGGTATGCCTGGTGGAAAGTGCCTCAGCTCAGTAAATCTCTATTGTAAAATGTCCCCCAGGACTGAAGTGTTCTTAGCTCTAGCAGAAACTTCCCTAGCCCTCCCCAAAGCAGGAGAGACAGACTCGAGAATACTCCCAATCCCAGTATGAACAGCTTCTCAGAGCCTGAAACCTCCATGAGGAAGAATGGCAGAGGTAGCCTCCCCGAGGCCTGACAAGAGGAAGGCTCACCACTAGCCTATTCCAGGTACTATGCTAGATAAATAATAGCAATGATTATTATTATTACTATGTAGAGACCAAGGTAAGGGAAGTAGTCTTCCCTCACCTTCAAAAGAGACTGAAAACTGAGAGGTACCTGGAAGGGGCAGGGTGGGGGTATGTAGCATCATATCTGTCCTTCAAGACCACTGACATCACAAAGGACAGAGCTGCTCAAAGGGCTGAGTGTTCACTGTATGCTGGGTGCTTAAACTAGTACCTGCAACCGACCCTCACAGCAGCCCTATGAGACTGGCACAGCTACTGAGGCTCAGAGAGGTGAAGTAATCTGCCTGAGAGCCAGGATTCAAACGCAGATTGGTTTCATCCAGAACCTCACTCTTAACCAGCCTGTGTACAACCTACACAAATAGGAAATCTGCCCCAAAGGGCCAGCTGGAATCAGTGTTCTTTCAAAACCAAGAATATATGTAGAAGCCCCCAATTTAGAAACCTCTGGAGGCTCTGGCCATCTAGCCTGACTGGCCTCCACTAGCAACCAACAGATGCTTTGGTTAGGAAATAAACACAGGTTGGCTTGGTGCCTGGTCCCAGGTCCCTGCAGAGCTGAGACACACAGATCCAGCCTAGCATGTGGGTCCTGGAGGCTACCTCTGCCTGGAGGCCATGTGTCACCAGTCAGCCACCATGCTGCCTTTACAGGCAAGAAGGAGCAGAACTCATACCCTCCCCTGCAGGAGCCCCCAAAATGCTGACCTTGGCTGCTGGCACACAGCCCAGAGCCCACTAGAGGGTGGGCCTCCAGCAGTGGGAAGGGGTGCATGCCAGGATCTAGCCTCTCTTCCCAGGGAGAGAGCAGGAGCACGTTGCTGAAAGCAACTGCTCCAGTGTTTCTGCATCTGCTCCCCCTTCTTCTGGCAACAGTACCCCAGAATATTCCTTTGGGAAACCCTGTCCTCTATTCTCAGAATATGTGGACTGGGTGGGGCTGATCCCCAGTACCCTGGCTTGTGGTATGTGACTAGACCTGGTCAATCAGGGCAACACTCCCTGATACAATGACTGGTTCAGAGATGAGCATATAACCAAAGCCAGGTCAATGAGATTTGAATATGGAACTTTTGTTTGAAAAAGTTGATAAAATATCCACTGTGTGAGATGAAATGTGGAGTTCCCAGGGGCCCTCTCTGCCACTGATATGAGAGAGTCTGTTTGAGGTCATAGCTAAAAGCATCCTTGGAGCATCTGGAATTAGCCATGCCTGAAATCCACATATAGGGTAGAGCAAAACTAGGTTTATAGTTGTTTGTATGGAAAATAGCACAATAATTAATAAATAATACAAGAATAAACTCTGAGCTTCATGTACTCACACTGTAAACTTACTTTTGCCCCACCTTGTACATGAACAAAACATTCCCCTCTATCCTTAAGCCACTGTGTATTCAGTTTCTGCTACTGCATTTGAAACTGAGTTCTGACTACTTTGACGGTGCTGGACTGAGTCAAAAGGTTAGCTTATTATTGGGTTGACCAAAAAGTTCGTTTGGTTTTTTCCATACAATGGCCTTAGTAGTGCTTAGTTGTCTTTAACTTCATTCCAAACAATTTTGTTAGATTGTATTGTGACAGCTGTCATATCAGTGTACATTTAAAAAAACAAAAAAAAAAACTTATGCCCTGGCTTGTGTGGCTCGGTGGATTAAGTGCCAGCGTGTGAACCAAAGGGTCGCTGGTTCAATTCCCAGTCAGGGCACATGCCCGTGTTGTGGGCCAGGTGCCCAGTGAGGGGTGCATGGGAGGTGGCCACGCATTGATGTTTCTCTCTTTTTCTTCCTCTCTTCCCCTCTGTCTATAAAATTGAATAAAATCTTAAAAAAAAACCTCAACCAAATTGGTGAATTTTTGTGTAGCCATTTTAATACTGATGATGGAAGAAAATAAGCAACATTTTCAGCATATTATGCTTTATTATTTCAAGAAAGGAAAAAGTGTGCCCTGGCTGGTGTGGCTCAGTGGATTGAGTACTGATCTGCTAATCGAAGGGTTGCTGGTTCAATTCCCAGTCAGGGCACCTGCCTGGGCTGAGGGCCAGGTCCCTGGTCAGGGGCATGGGAAAGACAACCACACACTAATGTTTCTTTCCCTCTCTTTCTTCCTTCTTTCCCCCCTCTCTAAAAAAATAAATACATAAAATTTTTTTTTAAAAGAAAGATAAAAATGCAACTGAAACTCAAAAAAAGATTTGTGCAGTGCATGGAAAAGGTTCTGTGACTGATCGAACATATCAAAAGTGGTTTGAGAAGTTTGATGCTGGAGATTTCTCACTAGATGATGCTCCAAGGTCGGGTAGACCAGTCGAAGTTGATAGCAAAATCGGGACATTGATTGAGGACAATCAATGTTATACCACAAGGGAGACAGCCAACATACTCATAATATCCAAATCAATAAAGTTATTGGTGGAAATGAAAAATGTGTCCTTTATTTTATGGAAAAAACCATATGGACTTTTTGGCCCACCCAATAACTACCTGGTGATCCTTGGCAAACCCCTCTTTCCCTGAGAGGACTGGCTTGGATCATTCAGAGCTGGAGGGGTCTACAGAGTCATGGGACTGGGGTGGGCTAAGGACAGGTCCATGAGTCCTTTAACATTATGAGCAAAATTAGATATATGTGTGCAACTTTCTGAGATGGACTTCATCAGATCCTCAAAAGGGATAAATGCTTGACATGATTCCTATCTAGGCTTTTCTTAATGATGAAATACATACAGAATGCTTAAAACAGTGCCTGGCACATGGAAGATTGAATAAATAAGGTCCCTCATCACCACTGTCTTCATCATTCTTATTACATTAGTGGTGGCATTTATTTTGTTTTGTTTTTTATTCATCTTTCTGAAACGCTGTAAAAACAGGAAATCTAGATACTCCCAACTATGTTTGCGAATGTTCTTGGGGCCAAGGCACTGAAAAACTGGTGTGCTGTCCTTCAGGCTCTTCCCTCCAATAGCACTAGTTAGGGTCTCATGCTAAAATGATGGAGTCACAGGATGGAAGTCACCCTGAAGAACTGCTCAGTTCCCATTCACCTTCATCTGAGCGAGAAACACACCTTTGTTGCATTAAGCCCTGGGGGTCTTTGTTACTGCAGCACAGCTCAGCCTAGCCTATCACATACATACCTTACAGGACCATGGTGAGGATTAAATGAGACAGTGCATAGGCTGTCTCATTGAGTGTATGCTTGTCTCATGTTGAGTGTATGAAGCATACACACTCAAATATTGGCTGATATTATTATTATTCCATTCTCCTTGATAACCAAGAGCACTCAGGCCTCACTTATTGTAAGGAGAGGAAGCAGGACCCAGACCTCCAAGGACTCCTGAGCCCTGGGGCCCTACAGCAACCCCAGACAAGCTGCTGACCTGTGACGTGTAGCACATTCAGTGATAATGTCCTCCAGGTGGAACTCAGCCCAGGGGTCAGGTATGTGCTTGGCCTTCTCAATTGCATGCTTCCAAGCTTCCTGCAGAAGGCAAAGGGCATGTCAGACCAGGGGCGGGACAACGTGGCTGTGGTCTGGATTCTATAGAACACCTACTATGTTAGGCCACGCTATCAAGACAGGGAGTCAAAGCAGCTCCACCTAATACCTAGAAACAAACACAGAAAGGCTGCTAAAATGAAGAGACAAAGAAACATGTCCCAAATGAAAGAAAAGATCAAAACTCCAGAAAAAGAACTAAACAAAATGGAGATAAGCAATCTATCGGATGCAGAATTCAAAACACCGATTATAAGGATGCTCAAGAAATTTAGTGAGGGCCTCAACAGAATAAAAAGGGTCCAGTCAGAAATGAAGGATATACTAATTGAAATAAAGAATAATTTACAGGAGAACAACAGTAGTGTGGATGAAGCTGAGAATCAAATCAATGATCTGGAACATAAGAAAGCAAAAAACAACCAATCAGAAAAAGAAGAGAAAAAAGAATTTAAAAAAATGAGCATAGTATAAGCAGCCTCTGGGACAACTTCAAGAGGTATAACATTTACCTCATAGGGATGCCAGAAGAAGAAGAGAAAGAATAAGAATGGAAGAAAACTTCCCTAATTTGGTGAAGGAAATAGATATAAAAGTACAGGAAGCACAGAGAGTTCCAAACAAGATGGACGCAAAGAGGCCCACTCCAAAACACATCATAATTTAAATACTGAAGGTTAAGGATAATGAGGGAATCTTAAAAGCAGCAAGAGAAAAGCAGTTAGTTACCTACAGGGGAATTTCCATAAGACTGTCAGCTGATTTCTCAGTAGAAACTTTGCAGGCTAGAAGGGATTGGCAAGAAATATTCAAAGTCATGAAAAGCAAGGACCTACAGCCAAGATTGTTCTACCCAGCAAAGATATCATTTAGAATTGAAGGGCAGATAAAGAACTTCCCAGACAAGAAAAAACTAAAGTAGTTTACCATTACCAAACCATTATTATATGACATGTTAAAGGGACTTATATAAGAAAACGAAGGTAATCAAAACTATGAACAATAAAATGACAAAAAATATATATATATCAACGACTAAATCTAAAAAACAAACTAATCAAACAAGAACAACAGAGACAGAATCATGGATATGGAGAGTTTTTTGATAGTTGCCAGATGGGAGGAGGTTGTGGGGGAATGGGTGGAGAGGTAAGGGGATTGAGAATTACAAATAGATAGTTACAGAATAGCCATGTGGATGTAAAGTACAGTATAGGAAACTGAGTAGCCAAAGAACTTATACATATGACTCATTGACATGAACAATGGTGTGAGGGTTGCCTGAGGGAGTGGGGACTGCTGGGTGCAGGGGAGCACAAGGGAAAAAAAATCAGGACAATTGTAATAGCATAATCAATAAAATATAATTTTTTATAATTGTAAATGGCTTTTTTTAAAGGTCTTATTTATTTTATTTTTTTAGAAAGGGAAGGGAAGGAGAAACAGAGAGAGAAACATCAATGTGTGGTTGCTGGGGGCCATGGCCTGCAACCTAGGCATGTGCCCTAACTGGGAATCGAACCTGTGATGCCTGGTTCACAGCCTGTGCTCAATCCACTGAGCTATGCCAGCCATGGCTCAATAAAATATAATTTAAAAAAATTGAGAATGAAAATGAGATACCATCCCCCATCCCCACTGTTCAGACTGGCAAACATTTTCACGACAGCTAATAGTGAGTGCTGGCCAGGGTGTGGGGAAACAAGTGCACTGACACGCTGTCCATGGGTATTAACTTCCTCTAAGAGGTAATCTGGCAATGTAAGAAAATGAAAAATACATTTCTTTATTTTCACTCAGAGTTCTAAATCTAGGAATGTGTCCTATAGAAAAACAAACACAAGTGTGTAAACATATACCTGAGAGGCGTCATTGTTGTGACTGTGTAAAAGTGAACTTAAAAGTGTTATCTAAATTATAAATGCACCCCATTTACTGCCCTAAATGAAATTCGGAGATACATGACCTTCTAAACTCAGAGTGTATCAAAATCATACAAAAGCCCTGGCTTATGTGGCTCAGTGTGTTGAGTGCCGCCGGCCTGTGAGCTGAAAGGTCGCTGGTTCAATTCCTTGTCAGGGCTGATGCCTGGGTTGTGGAACAGGTCCCTGGCTGGGGGATGCATGAAAGGCAGCTGATCAATCGATGATTCTCTTACACATCAATGTTTCTCCCCTCCTCTTTCTCCCTCCCTTCCCTTCTCTCTAAAAAATAAACAAAATCTTTTTTAAAAACCATACAAAAATAGGTTGCCTTTACACTAACAGAGCACTAAATTCTGGGCTCAGATAACTATAAACAGGTTTCTGTGACAGTGCCAATGTCCTAAGGACATGGAAAATCCAATGCCTACAGTGCCCTCCCCAACCCCTGTCACAGTTGTGATGACTAATAACATCCTCCAAAACTTTCAAAACTGTTGAGAACCAGGGCTCTTTTGGAGCTACTTGGAAAGATGACCAAGGCACATTATGAAAAAGAGAATTCTGATTCTCAAGTCTCATGGTCAAAACAACCCCAAGTCTCAAAACAACCCTGTTTTTTGTTTTTAAAAACCTAATTTAATTGCTTTTATATAATCAAAAAGTGGAATCCCTCCCTGTCCCCACCAAACAAGCACTCCTGACACCCACACTGGGTGAGCCTCTTCCTCCTTTCCTGAAGAACCTGAACCTTTGCCCTGCGGTACCCCAGAATCAGAGAAACCACAATTCCCTTCCAGGGTCCCTGCCACAGTCCTGAGCCACGCATAGGAGGAGGCTGGATGTTGTGCTAGACACTGGGCATGGCAGGCCCACCCTGACGCCAGACCTTCTCACTACCTCCCCCCAACCCCCATACAGTAATCCCTCAGCCATCCAGAACAGTTAAACAGGAGTCCTGCCTCCCACAGACTCAGTCCAAACAGGACAGCATACCACTCATGCCCTTGCCTGGGCCCTGTCACTGGGATCCTGCTCAGAGACAGGGCAGGAGCTGTGCCTTCTAAGAAATACAGAGAGACACATACACACATGCACACACTGCCCAGCACTCTTTGCTGGAGCTTTCTAACCTTTCCAAAGTCCAAAAGTAAAGTTAATAGTTTTTTTCTTCCAATTTGAAAGCTAATTCACATTTAATAAAAAAAACACTTAAGAAAAAAAACACAAAAAGGGGAAAACACTTGGAAAATACAGAAGATCGAGAAAATTCAAACCCTCCATGGGCCATCTACCCAGAGCAACTATCATCAGTGGTTCAGACTAATTAGTTCTTCCCAGGTCCTTTACATGAATTTTCTATAAGACTGGAATCGCAGTGTCACTATAATTTCTAGCCTTTCAGGAGCATGGGTCAATGTGACTTGGTACTTTTATTTAGTAATCTTGAGTTTTTCCATGATTCCACATGTGTGATCTATGCATCTTTGTAAAACACTGCAAGCACTACAGAACTGAATTAGAAAGTGAAAGTCCTTTCTAACCCCCATTCCTCTGCAAACTGCAGCTGACAGTTGGTGTAGATACCCTGCAAGTTTTCTCTTCTGAACTCACACGCACGTGAGTCTGAGAGCCCTGAGACGGCGCGCATGCTCTGCCTGCATCTGACTTAACACAGCACCTTGAACATCTTTCCATGTCATGGACAGACAGGCTGGATTGATCTCATTTCCCTCCATGGTTGTAAGATACATAATTGTATAAATGTACCTTGAGGTGTTTTTCCCTCAGTTCATGGATAATTGGATCCTCTCCAATACTTCCTAGTACAAACACTGCCGAAGTGAACAGCCTCATGGGTAAACCTTTCTGTACTTGTGCAAGGTCTCACTAGGACAAACCTCTTAGAAGCATAATTGCTGGATCACGCTTAAAATGTACATGTTTGGAGTTTTCTTCCAGAAAAAAATTTCCTCAGTTACACTCCAACAGGCAGTACACAAATTACTTAAATTTTTTAACACAAACATGACACTGTGAATTTACAAGGTGCTTAGTTGGCATAATAATCTACAGTATGGGTTTATCATTATTGACTTAACCATTTGCCTACAATTTGCTACAGGTAGACTTTGAAGTTTGTCACTGGCTTTTCCCTGTTATAAATAACCTTGTAGCTGACATGTTTACACTAAGGGAGTTTCTGAATTTCTGTACTTTACAAAAGTGCCAGTCCTCTCCTGTACTCCAGCTGCTGTGAGTGACAGGGTCGGTCATCTGACCCTGCCTGTCCAGGAGCTTGTTCCTGTGCCTGCGGCACACAGCTTTCCAACTGCATCCCTCTCAACCACTGACTCAAATGCTCCATAAGACACCAAAGCAGGGTCCCCACACTCAATAACAAGTACCAACAGAAATTACCTCCTGACTGGAGGCTGAGTCACCAACCAAAAAGCAATCAAGAAAAAAGTATTTTAGAATTAGAGTGTTATTTTTCAGCATCAAACTTGTTCCCAAAACCCAGAAAAAGAGACATACCTTATTGACAACAGAAGGGTTTAATCCAATTGATGTTTTTTAAGAGCACAGTATAAAAAGTCCCGTACTCAGATTTGGTTCCCTTGACTCTGGTCCCATCCACTGCTGATTAGCTATGGGAACATATACTTTCTTGTTTATAAACAACAATGAAGAATGTTGTGACTACTAGGGGCCAACTTTTTTCCTGCTCCCAAAGCTGAGGTCACGGTACTTACTACAGGTAAATAACCCCTGCTGAGCTGAAATCACAGGTGTACTATTTTACCCATCAGGTTAGGAAAAACAGGTGTTTATGGAGGCCTGGGAAGTGAGTACTGTCAGACACTGTGAAGGCAGTGGGAGCAAGTACTGCCACCATTGTCTATGAGCCTTCCTCAATAATATGTGACCTAGCCATTCTGATCACCTACCCAGGTATATCCAGGTGAGCTGGCCCAAAGATGCTCAGCACTTATAATGCTATATCACGGTTGGACACTGCAAACAACCTACCTGACCACAGGGAGATGATTTCATACACTTGATGCATAATGATGTTTCAGTCAATGGCTGTGATTCCTTAAGATTATAATGGAGCTGAAAATTCCTATCGCTAAGTGACGTTGTAGCAGTTATAATGTCGTAGTGCTTGATAATGATCATAAATGACTACATTGCTCATGTATGGACTTACTATACTACACTTTATTGTTATTTTACAGTGCAGTCTTTCTATTTATAAAAAAGTACATCATGTATTTACTGCATCTTTTCATTGCATTATATTCTCTTGTGCTTGATTTAACCTCGTGTTACTTTATAAATTTAGTGTAGCCTAAGTGTACAGTGTTTACAAGGTCTACAGTAGTGCACAGTAATGCCCCAGGCCTTCACATTGACTCACCACTCACTCACTGACTCACCCAGAGCCACTTCCAGGCCTACAGGCTCCCTTCCTGATGACTACCCTAAAGGGGTACCATCTACAGTATTAAGGACATAACATGCTGTATAGGTTTGCAGCCTGGGAGCACTCAGCTCTACCACACAGCTGAGGTGTGTAGCAGGCTGTACCATCCGGGTGTGGACTCTGATATTCATATGATGATGAAATCACCTAATGACATGTTTCTCAGAATGTGCCCTGCTATTAAGCCACACATGACTGTACTTGTATGCAGTCATTAAAAAGATCAAGGCATATACATGAGAACTCTCTAAGACTTATGGTTTAGGGAAAAAAGCAAGTCGCTACATAATGCAAACAATATGACCCCATTTAATTGTAGCAGAAACCCCCAAATCACTAGCATAGATTTCTAAGGTGTGTGTGAGTCTGTAGATAAATACATAAAAGTATAGTTATACACAAAAGCATTAAAAGAGGTCTGAAAAGTGACTTACACCTAATGGATACAATACTTCTCTCCAGAAACAGGAGAGGATGCGAAGTTGCTCAAGGAGACTTGAGTTTTATCTGCACTGTTTGCATTTTTTTTTAACTATGAGAATCATTTACATGCATAAAATTCACTGGGGTAGATGATTCTCAAGGCCCTGCCAGCTCTAACATTCTCTAGTTCTAAACATCTTAAAACTCAGCTGTTGAAGGGGCTAATGAACCTTACACAGAATGGGAGTCTAGGCAGTTTCATAAAAAGGAAAATGTAACCTTGCCTAGAGAACAAGAAGGATTTGGTTCTTCAAAGCCAGAGAGCACAAAATAAAAATGTAATAGCAGTAATAAAAATAAATTTCCTGGGATATGCCAGAAGTGAGGTTGGACATGTGAGTAATGTGTCTGCAATTTCTTTGGCATATAAAATGCAATGGCTGCTATTTTTATATCACTGTTTTTATCACTATCACAGCAACCAAGGCCTCCGGATCTTACAAAAGGAGGCACCAGTGACTCCCAGAGGTCTTCCCCACACATCAACTGCTCCATTCACCAAGTGGATGTTATAAAATATGTTTTTTCCATCATCACTTCTATAGGCTTTAGGAGCTATGGCTCTGTGTCGGCCCACCCTGCCCCTCCTGGCCGACAATAAACCACGCCCAAGGACAAATAAAAGAAGGGAGATGAAGTGAGAATGCAGAGTCATGCTCTGGGATGGGATGAGGCCAACAATGCTGTGTGGCTGCCCCACTCTGGGCCATGTGCACTTAAGAGGTTTCGTGCAATGTCCAAGAAAAACAGCATTAAATATAGCAGCAAAAAAATGGAAACTGTCTAAGTATCCCACAAGAGGAAACGCTTAAAGAAATGGGGTATATCCATACAAAGGGCATCCATGAAGCCATTAAAAATATGATGAATTAGATCCACATTTACTGATGTGTGAAAACATGCACTACCTTGATTGCCCAGAAAAAAACCAGTAACTAGACTAGAGCATAGAGAACATGGTCCTATTGTCATAAATGCCCTAGTTATGGATTTGTGTCTGTATTTATACTGAAATATAGAAAAGTCTGAAATATACACTAAGACCTTAATAGCAATTTTATCTGTACCTTCATTGTTTTCTGCAAGGAAGACAAATTACTTCTATAATCAATAAAACAAATAACTGTAAAAGAAACAAAACTGAAAAACCTGAAGAAATCTTTGTTGAAAACAGTGGCAGCACCAGATCGTTCCTCAACTAGTGAGATTCAGAGACATGGCTAGAGAGGATATGATGGGAAGGCTGGAGACAATAACAACAAAGCAACAGCAATAGGAAGGCATGATGCCCTGGCCTCCTGGGAGCCCCTCCCCAACAGGATCCTGGCAACCTTGTTAGGGGCAGACAGGCAGGCAGGACAGTTCCCAGTCCCCTGATGAGGTACCAGAGGCTCAGAGAGTAGGGAGGTGACTTGCCTACAGACATGCAGACCCAGGACTCACACCCAAACTTGTAGAGCCCAGTTGCCTGCTCTTTCACAAAAGGAACTAGATTTAAATGTAGAATTTGACCACATAACCCAGCAATTCTTGAGTATCTATCTATTCAAAAGAAATAAAAGCATGTCCACACCAAGATTTGTGTAGCACTATTCATAATAGCCAAAAGGCAGAAACAACCCAAATGTGCATCAGCTAATGAATGGATTAACAAAATGAGGTCTATTCATACAATGGAGTAATATTTGGCAATAAAAAAGAAGGAGTACTGACAGTCACATGTGTGAATGTGGAAAACATTATGCTGAGTGAAAGCAGCCAGACACAAAAGGCCATGTTATTATACAATCTTATTTGTATGAAATGTCCAGAAAAGGTGAACACAGAGACTGAAAGTAGATTAGTGGTTGCTGGGGGGTGGGGGATGAGAACACTGGGGGTGATGGCTAAAAGGTATGGGGTTTCTTTTTAGGGTAATGGAAATGGGCTAAAATTGATTGTGGTGATGTGGATGCATCATTTTATGAGTACACCAAAATCCATTGAATCATACATTTTAAATGGGTAAATTGTATGGCATGTGAATTCTATTTCATTAAAGATGCTAAAAAATTTACAAAATAAAATAAAAGGTAGACCCTTATGTCCCAACATTTCCACAAAGGATGTGGGCATTTTAGCACAAGCACATACTTTGGAAAGATGAGTCCCCTACAGCCTGACTTGAATCTCCTCTGCCTACTGTTGTCCGGAGCCCAGGTCACCAGGTGGCCCCGTCCAATGCCAGTATCACTCTTTTTCCTTCATCTGCCCAGCAGGCCCTTATCTTGCTGAGAGTCCAAAGCTTTTTGGGACCAAGGATGCCTAAGCTTCCCTTTCGGAGTATGCATTCCCAGAGCTGCAGGTAGAGCACAGAACTGGACACTGCCTCTGGCTGTGCACAGAGCATCCTGTGGTCACTCACTGGGCAGGTACAGAAGCCGAGTGCTGCCAGGTATGGCCTCCCAGGGCTCAGGTAGGGAGAGATGCCTCTCTCCTCAGTGAGTCATCAGACCCTGGCTCCCTCCATGTCATTCTGGGGGATAGCTGTCCTTGACTAAGCCCTGAGCTGCATGGCTGAAACAATCAGTGTCATCACCTAGTCTGTTAACAGGGTATGGGAATCAGGGGTGCCCATGTATCTTGTGGGGCCATCAGATGCTAGTGCAACAACTTTGTAGGGTAACTAGCAATGCCCAGCCAAGTTCTAAACCCACAAACATTTGCTTCAGCCCTTCCAACTCTGGAGGTTTTTGGCCAGCCACCAACACCTGCATGGGCACAAAAACATATACACAGGGATACTACGAAAGCTCTGTTTTTACTATCAAGAAACTGGAAATGACCATCCATGAGGACTGGCTACATATATTATGCTGCTTCCAGACAATGGCATGATATTTAGCCATTAAAAAAATAAGGACAGAATATGCAAGACTATACACTGCAGTTGTGAAGAGCACCAGGTAGTTAAATTCAGAGGCTCAGGCTTACTATCTGTCAAATGCTAATCATCAAGGTTTGCCATGCAGGTTAAATAAACTGGTATGAGTAACACGTGTACACATGAGTAGCACAGCACCTGCTAGGAAAGTTCTGGCTGGTATCAGTTTGTCCTTGCAAAGAAAGACAGTCCCCAGGGAACAGATCAGAGCTGAGAGGCTTTTCAATGTACAGTATATCATTTTTATAGTTCTAATTATTTTTATCTTGTTCATATAATATTTACATATTATAAAATTTAAGCTTTTTAAAGTTTGCTTAGATATCTGTAGAAGTGTTCAGAGCTGCCCAGCCTGATTTCAGGAGCTGTAACCCCCCCATGGCTAAGGCTGAGTGAGCGACCTTCGGACCATAAGCCACTAAGGAGACAAAGCTTATCTCCCTGGCAGGAGCACAGCTTCTGCTTCTTTTTCCATAACTGGCCCCCAATGCTTGATCCATTAGCCAATGACGGGTAAGATTCCCCAAGGGGGGAACAACCTAAGACAGGCATGATCACGTGGAGGCCCCAGGGAAGGGCTTGGGGGGCTATGGAGAAAGGAGATGATGGACCCTCATCCTTCGACTTTGACAAAGCCTGAGTCCTCATTCTGCCTGCGAAAAGTCTCCTAATCTCTTGGCTGCCTTGCTTCCTCTGCCTGACTTAATCCTGAAACAATGATAGAGGGCAGTGTAGCCCTGTACTGGAAAGGACAGGCTCCCAGGGTAATCAGGCCTGAGAAAGAATACATAAACTCCTGTGAAACCTGCTTCACTAAGAATGCTCTCAATTAAATGATAAAGGTCCAAGCAGGAAATGAGTTTGTTCCCCAAAGTTTTGTAGCCCTTTAGCTATTAGACCCTGACTCAGGCCCTCAGAGTTCTTTGCATGCTATCTATTGTTTGATCCTTACTGCCTGACAATGATTAATGAACTTTACCTGTATTCCTGTGCAAATTGATTCCAATAAAAACCTGTGAAGGGAAGGATTGGCATGCTCTTCCCTAGAGAGAGTGGCCAGGCTGCTCCAAGGCACCCTCCCCTTGAGAGGGTTGCTGTGCTGTTCCTTTTCCTCCACAGGACTCAGTAGTCCATGTGAAGTTGTCTTGTATCTCATCCATAATGCCGCAGACCCTGCAGGCCGGTGTCCACAGCATAGAAGCACATTTATTATAGCACTGATTATGACAGGGGGAAGAAAGGAAACAAAAGCTCAAGAGGGCTGCCTGAATTAATGTCCATGTACCTCAGGTGACAGAATACAATTTAATCCACCTTAAAAAAGAGATCTGTGGTGCTGCTGTGGAGTGATCCCCGGGGTATTTTCAGGCCTAGAAAACATGTTTTAAAAAACAATTTCCCACTCTGTTAAAAAATGTAAAACACAGATATGCTTATTCTGGAAAACAGAAATGAGGAGAGGAGAGAAAGGAGCAAGTTGCCCCTTACCCAAGACTATCTCTGTTGGCCCAGTCTGATGGCTCAGTTGGTTGGAGCATCATCCTGATATGACAAGGGTGTGGATTTGATCTCTGATAAGGGCATATACAAAAATCAATCAATAAATCCTGACTGGTGTGGTTCAGTGGGCTGGGTGTACTTTGAGGACAGAAAGGTCATTGGTTCAATTCCCAGTCAGGGCACGTGCCTGGGTTGCAGGTTTGGTCCCCACTTGGGGAGTGCACAAGAGGCAACTGATCTCTCTGGCTGGTGTGGCTCAGTGGATTGAGCATCGGCCTGAAAACTGAAGGGTCGCTGGTTCAATTCCCAGTTGGGGCACATGCCTGGATTATGGGCCAGATCCCCAGTAGGGGGTGTGTGACAAGCAACCACACAATATTTCCCTTCCTCTTTGTCTCCTTCCCTTCCCCTCTCTCTAAAAATAAATAAATAAAATCTTTTAAAAATAAAGAGGCAACTGATCGATGTTTCTCTCCCCCTCTCTCTTTCTCCCTCCCTTTCCCACTCTCTAAAAAAGTTAATAAAACCTTTTATTTATTTGTAAGTATGTTTTATTGATTATACTATTACAGTTGTCCCCCATTTTCCTCCCTTTTATTCCATTCTGCCCTGTACCCCACCTTCTACCAGCATTCCCACCATTAGTTCATGTCCATAGGTCATACATATAAGTTCTTTGACTTCTCCATTTCCTATACTATTCTTAACCTCCCTCTGTCTATTTTGTACCTACCATTTATGCTTCGTAGTCTCTGTACCTTTTCCCCCATTCTCCCCCTACCCATTCCCCACTGATAACCCTCCATGTGATCTCCATTTCTGAGATTCTGTTCCTGTTCTCATTAATTCCTTAGTTTGTTTTTGTTTTTTAGGTTCACTTGTTGATAGTTGTAAGTATGTTGTCATTTTACTGTTCATATTTTTAATCATCTTCTTTTTCTTAGATAAGTCCCTTTAACATTTCATATAATAAGGGCTTGGTGATGATGAACTCCTTTAACTTGACCTTATCTGGGAAGCACTTTATCTGCCCTTCCATTCTAAATGAAAGCTTTGCTAGATAGAGTAATCTTGGATGAAGGTCCTTGCCTTTCATAGTTTTGAATATTTCTCTCCAGTTTCTTCTTTCCCGAAAGGTTTCTTTTGAGAAATCAGCTGATGGTCTTATGGGAACTACTATGTAGGTAACAGTCTCCTTTTCTCTTGCAGCTTCTAAGAGTCTCTCCTTATCTTTAATCTTGGGTAATGTAATTAGGATGTGTCTTGGTGTGCTCCTCCTTGGGTCCAACTTCTTTGGGACTGTCTGAGCTTCCTGGACTTCCTGGAAGTCTATTTCCTTCACCACATTGGGGAAGTTTTCCTTTATTATTTTTTCCAAATAAGTTTTCAATTTCTTGCTCTTCCTCTTCTCCTCCTCACCCCTATGATTCAAATGTTAGAATGTTTGAAGTTGTCCCAGAGGTTCCTAAGCCTCTCCTCATTTTTTTGAATTCTTGTTTCTTCATTCTGTTCTGGTGGAATGTTTATTTCTTCCTTCTGCTCCAAACCATTGATTTGAGTCCCAGTTTTCTTTCCCTTCACTGTTGGTTACCTGTATATTTTGCTTTATTTCACTTTGCATAGCCTTCACTTATTCCTCTATTTTGTGTCTATAGTCAATCATTTCTGTGAGCATCCTGATCAACAGTGTTTTGAACTCTGCATCTGATAGGTTGACTATCTCCTATAGCTTAGTTCTTTTTCTGGATCTTTGATCTGTTCTTTCATTTGGGCCATATTTCTTTGTCTGGGTCTGCCTGTTATGTAGTAAGGGGCAAAATCTTAGATATTTGCCAAGGTGGGACATCCCAGGTCACTGCATTGTGATGCTGTATATGGGGGTGGGGTCAGAGAGGGAACAATGCCACTTGCTTGGTTCTTGCCCCACTTTCAGTCGTTTTCTCTGCTACCCACAAGTGAATTTGGCTGTTCTGGGGCTGATTCCCAGCTGTGTGGGCTTGTGTATGTTCTAGGATGCTGTGGGTCTCTCCAACAAACTCTCCTGTGAGGCTGGGAGTTTCTCCTGCTGCTGCAATTCTCACAGGTTTTCACAGTCAGAGGTTCTGAGGCTTTATTTCCCTGTATTGGAACCCTGGGTTGCATGGTCTGTCTCACTCCCCAGTGTTTCCTTCTGGTTTATCTGTATGCTAATGCATGACTGCTCAGTCTGCCAGGTACCACCTTGCCCACCCAGTCTGTCACCTTGCCTCACATCCCCTCTACCCCAGCTGCCCATCTCTGCCCCTCCTACTGGTCTAGATGAATGTTTTCTTTAACTCCTTGGTTGTCAGACTTCCAGACAGTTCAATTTTCTAGAAGTTCTGGTGTTTTTTTGTTTTTAAATTTGCTGTTGTCCGTCTTTTGGTTGTGCAAGGAAGCAAAGCATATCTACCTATGCCTCCATCTTGGCCAGAAGTCAAAAATACATGAAATCTTTTTAAAAAGTAAAAAAAATATATATAATGTAGATCATCAAAGTCCCCTTAACTGCACTGTCTCCCTCAGAGAGAATCACTGTTGACTGTTGGATGCAAATTTCTGTAAGTTTTTGCCATGAAAATACTAATATATTATATAGACATGTTTTTTGATAAAAGTGGGATCATTTTATATTTCCACTTGCTTTTTTACTTATCAGCATGTATAAACAAAACAGCACATGAAAATCAAAACAGATGGTATTATGGACCAGCACTCTGCCAAGGACTTTGTCACAGATTTCTTTCTCCTATAAAATATTTATATATCTTGGCCTGATATTCAAGTCAAATCACATAGAAAGGTCATCTCTGTTCTAATGTAAATAGAGCCTTCTGTTTGAACCATAGTCTATAAATAGGCTCCTCAAGATGGACCTTTGAGCCATTTATATTTTTTTCTTCATTACAAACAATAGAAACAAAGCACATCTTTGAATATTTAAATCTGAGCACTGTGCAAACATTTCTCTATTGGCTCTCAGTAGAGAGCGGTACCCTCCCCCCCCATGGGGCTTTGCAATATACTATGGAGAATATTTTGGGTTATCATAACAAATGGGGGGAAATGGGGCATTTTATGGGCTGGGGTAAGGCATGCTGAATATCCAGTAAGAGCTGTCCCTCTCAAATGGCCAACAGCACCCAGGTGGGAACATTTTGGCTGAGGATGAATCTTGGAGATGGAATTGCCATTTGAGCTATAAATATTTTTATTTTAATAAGAACTGTGAAATGGCCCACAGGGGTTTATGTTTTATGTAAGTACTATCATATCTTCTCTCTGTCCTTTTGAAACATAGCCCCCACACTGAAGTGAGCTCACAGCATTCAACCATCACCTCACTGATCCCAAACAGAGCACTTACCGTGTGCACAGCATTGCTCGATGGCACTGGGATAAGCAATGAACCAGCATAGGTCCTCTATCATGAAGCTCACATCCTAAAGCCAAACCTCTTCATCTGGATCACTCAGTCTATTTCCTTTAAATCTTTACCATACTGTGTTTCTGTGTTCAGAGACTGTGTCCCTCTGCATCTGAGACCCTTTAACTGGGGACCCACCCAATGTTTGCCCAAAGGCCCCAACCAGACTCCAGTTCTTGAGAACAGGCAGCTGGGGGTGGAACCCCTCCTGGGTCTGCCCTCCAGGAGGCCACCAGGATCCTCCTGCCCTGGAAACAGCCCCTCTTCTGTGACCCCCCCCTTCCCTTATCCCATGTCCTGGCTGGAACTGACTGGATAAGAGATGGAGAATGCCTGACCCAAGCTAGGTGAAGCAGATTCCATTCATGGAATTGGGACAAAGAAGGTCAAATGTGTCTTTGCATGTAGCTCCATCTGGAATGAGAGGATCATGGGCTTTTGAGGGGTCCATTTTCCCACTGTATAGACTGAAGGGCAGAGAAGAATAAAGAATAGGCAGAGAGATTGAGCGACGAGATAAGACAGAGATAGTACTACTGCTTTCTGGGTCCTGGATCTGTCCCTTGAAAACCAAACAGCCCTTCTATCCCTGGGTCCCAAGAAATACTCCTGGACTTTTACAAAAATTCCCCTTTTCCCTTAAACTGGTATGAGCTGGTTTCTGTTTCAGGAGCCCCTCCAGCCCCCCTCTGGGACAACACAGAGATCCACATGTCCTTGAGCCTTCCTGACCTAAAATGAACAGACAGGAGGTCATACAGCTCTCCTGCTCTTCCCATGGGGTTCAATCTGTTTCAGAAGCCTCCACTCAATAGGCAAGTAGGTCAAGCCACAGCCTGACACTTTAGTAGCATCCTAACCTTAGAGGAGATCCACAGGACTTTTTCTAGAGCTGCCTGCCCCCGAGGGATTCAAACTGGAATTCTGGCCCTGCAAAAATATATCCCACTGTCCAAAAACTAGAACTATTTTCTAAAAACAGATTAATACTGAAGTTAGAAAAAAAAATTATAATTTCAAGTCCCTAAATGGTAACAGGCATTTTGCCAGCTAGACATTTTACCTATTTGTGAGGATCAAATTAAATAAGGACAACAGTATTGCATTTAGAATTTTAACATCCCCCTTCTTCCTCTCTTTTATACAAGCTTTGCCATGATATGAACACAAATCCCTAACAAAACAAGTGCCCTTTTCCTCAATCCAGAAAAGGGATGCCCAAACATAAGCAGTGGCTTTTTTGACTGCAACCAACACAAATGACTACATTTCACATCCCATCCCCAGAACCACACATGCAGACATCAGGTGAAATAAAAATATGTAATAAGTGGTATATCAGGAGAAGCTAAGCTGATCACCACATTGATGTATGCAAATGTGTATACATACGTTCCAAAAAATAAGATCTTATAATTTGTAGTGCCTTCCAATATTTTCTAGTCTCTTCCATTCTCTTCTATTTTCTTAAAAAGTTAGTCAAGGTTTTCACAACCCAGAAGTGCATCCTGAGCAGCTAAACACTGGTTGACAGTAATGAACTTGCTCTAAACCAACAATCAGCTTCACAGGCATATACCCAGACCCAGAATTTACAGGTCTGCCCAAAGTCTGGAAACACAGGAAAGACCTAACCAGAGACCCCAATTGCCCACCTGTATGGTAGGTGACCAGGCTGGGGCAGACGGGGGACATGGTCTACTCACTTAAAATTGAAGGAGCTCACTGGAGATGCCTGAAGCCATACTGCTCACTTTTTGTTAGGTTGCTGTAGTAGTTATTAACCTTGGAGTTGCCATTCTGGTGTGCCCTGGGGTCATCAGTGATGGGGCAGATGAAGTAACCTTCATCTTCGTCACTGTCTGGCTCAGAGTCCACCTCCTGGCTGGCCCCAGGGGTCTGTCCGCCATCAATGCCTTCCAGGGGGAAGATGAGGTCTTCATCTGCCATGCTCCCACCGTGCCTGTTGTGCCCCAGGGGTGGGTGGTACAGCCAGAGTTCCTGGGAAAATGCTGTGGAGCGGGCCCTGAAAAGGGGAAGCAAGAGATGGGTGCTGGGTCCTATGGGGGGAGGGGCTGGCTCACTGACACCTCACCTGAATGCCACTGGTGATGACAAGAACCAGCACCCTCAGACTGAAAACTACAGCTATCTTTTGGGGAGGCACTTGGCAGGCAGCATGTAGGGACATTTTAAAAGTACAAACCCATCACCCAGGTAATTCCCACATCCAAGAACTCAGTGCTTAAACCAAGGCAGGGAAACTAAATGCTTCTTTAAACAACTAGAGTGATTTTTAGGACATTTAGATCAAGTGATTCTCCTGCTTAACAACCTCCCTCAGCTTCTCTTCACATTCCTGATAAATCCCAATGCCTTTTAAGGTCCCAAGGCCAGAATTAACTGGCTCTAACCACCTCCCCTCAGGCTGTGGTATCCCCCAGGCACACTGGCTTTCTTCCTGTTCTGTGAACTTGAGGAACCCATTCCCCCTCAGGCCTTTATACTGCTGTACCTTGTGCCAGGAACACCCTTCCTAATCTTCTAACATTGAGTTCTTCCTCTCATCTAGATCCCAGGTCAAAAGTCACATTTCTAGAGAAATCTGCTCTGATTCCTCAATTCAAAGAACCCTCTCATTCATCAAAAAATTAAAATAGAACTACCTTGATAACAGACTCTGCCAGCACTTCTGTCTAGGAGAAAGCTGCCTCCACTCGCCCCCGCCCCCAGCTCCTACACTGATGACAGACAATTCAGTTCTGCCCTATGTGCCCTGGCGCCTTTTGAGCTGCTGCCCCAGTACTGGAGCTCAGAGCCAGTGTGTCCAAATACAGTCAATCACATACCACAGTATTTAAGTTACGGGGTATCAAAGGAGAAGAATGAACTTCATCAAATAATTTTGCATCCTCTTCTGGGAAAAAGGCATTACCCTCAAGAAACCTATCACACTACAAACTTCATCTCAGCATTTGCTTCACAGTGGTCTCAACTAACTCTAAAGGACTTAATGTTATCAACTTTGAACAACACCTTCCTGTAGCAAAATTCATGAAGCCTGGGCAATAACCATCATGGCTCAGAAACTTAAGAAACACATTAGGAAGGTAAAAAGAACAGTCTTGGGACAGAACAATAATAGAAAAAGGACAAATGGCCAGCCACCAGCTCCCCAGAGCCATCTTGATTGCCAGAATCAACTCATCTAGCAGCTTCTACAACAGAGAATTCAAGTGGGAGGACAAAACTTGCTCACTGGAAGCCCTTGTGGAGGGTATTTGGAACACATTTCTTCAACAGTGCTGGTCATATCTAAGGCAACATCAGGGTCCCTTCTGGCCACATGATGAAATGCAAGTAAAAGGATGTCAATCCTTTGAAGGGTTCCAGCTATCCTAAACTGCTCCACATGATGGCATGAAGGAGACACTGTCTACCAAACTAATAAGTAATGTGCTATAAAAAAGGAACATCAACATCACTAAGAAGTTTAGTGGTGGTTGCTCTCTGTGGCCAGAACTGACAGGAAAAGATGCTGTGACAGGTCAGGGATCACAGAGAGTAAAGGCAACGATTAGAATCTGAAACAAGAGAAGCAGGTGATAATACACAACCATCCGAAGCCAAGTGGGCACAATGATTATAATCAACAGCATGATCAGAGTGGCAGCCAGAGGGCTGCAACCTGGCCCAAAGAGGTCTAAACTGGAAGGACATCTTGAGGGATGTAACATGGGGCCACTAGATAGATAATGTCATGGTTATCTGGCTAGATGAGTAAAAAGGATGGCTAATACTTTGGAGGCCTTGGTAAAGCACAAGCAGATGGGTGAGGGTAAGAGATAACTCTGAATATTTGGTGTTCTACTGCATCAGTAAAATTTGTATGGCTCCAGTGGTTAAAAAAAATAAAAATAAAAATAAAACCCCCCTGCCATATAATCCATGAATCCCGCTTCTGGGTATTTATCTGAAAAAACTCAAAACAATGATTCAAAAAGATATATGCATATTTATGTCCACTGCAATGTTATTTACAATATAGCCAAGATATGGAAACAACCCAAGTACCAGTCAATAGACAAGTGGATAAAAAAGTGGTGGTATGTATATACAATGGAATATTACCAAGCCATAAAAAATAATGAAGGCTTGCCATCTGTAACAACATGGATGGACCTAGACGGTATTACACTATGTGAAATAAGTCAGACAAAGACAAATGCCATATGACTTCACATATGTGGAATCTATAGAACAAAATAAACAAAACAGAAACAGATTCATAGATACAGAAGACAAACTGATGATTGCCAGAAGGAGAGGGGTTGGGGGGCTGGATGAAAAGGGGGAAAGGATTAAGATGTACAGATTAGCAGTTACAAAACAGTCATGGGGAATATAGTCAATAACATTGTAATAGTTACATATGATGCCAGGTATTAGACTTATCAAGGGGTTCACTTTGTAAGTTATGTAAATGTCTAATCACCCTGGCTGGCATAGCTCAGTGGATTGAGCGTGGGCTGCAAACCAAAATGTCGCAGGTTCGATTCCCAGTCAGGGTACATGCCTGGGTTGCAGGCCATGACCCCCATCAACCGCACATTAATGTTTCTCTCTCTCTCTCTTTCTTCTTCCCTTCCCTCTCTCTCTCTAAAAAAAAAAAAAAAAAAAAAAAAAGAAAGAAAAAGTCTAATCACTATGCTGTATACCTGAAACTAATGTGACACTGAATGTCAACTGTACTTGAAAAATAAAAAATTATTAAGAGAACCCCTCTCAAATGCATACTCAGTCACTCCTCTAGTACACAGCCCAAGCTGAAATCATCTCATTTACTTTTATTGTGTATGTCCCAGTGTCTCAAACAGTGCCTGGCAGTGTAGGGATTCAAATCACATCCCCAGAATGAATGAGTGGCCCCCAGAGTGTTCTCAGTAACAGCCCACAATGCTCATCCATGGAGGCCTCTTCTGTACCATGAGAGGCTGTGCGACTGTTACCATGGGAGTTCTGGATACACAGACATGCAAGATAGTCAAAAAGAGTTCAGGAAGATTGTAGGATACAAAAATCAGTATTATTTCTATACACTAGCAATGAATAATCCAAAAAATGAAATTAAGAAAACAGTTCCACCTATAATAGCATCAATAAGAATAAAATAATTGGGAATGAATTTAACAATAGAAGTGCATGAAAAACAAAACTTGTCAAAGAATTTAAAGAGGACATAAGTAAATGGAAAGACATCCTATGTTCATACATCAGAAGATTTAATATTGTTACAATGACAATACTCTCCAAATTGATCTATAGGTTCAATCCAATCACTATGAAAAATTCCAGCTGGCAACTTTGTAGAAACTGACAAACAGGTTCTAAAATTCACAAGGAAATTCAAGGGACCCAGAATAGCCAAAACAATTTTTTTTGAAAAAAGAAAAACAAAGTTGGAGGAGTCACACTTCCTGAATTCAAAAGTGACCTACAGCCATCAAAACAACTGGGACAGGCATAAGAGCAGACACATACATCAATGGAATGGGACTGAGAACCCAGAAATGAAGCCTCACATTTGTGGCAAGCTTACAAAGACCATTCAATGGGGAAAGAATAATCTTTTCAACAAATGGTGCTGGATACACACTGAAAAAGAATGAAGTTGAAGCCCTTCCTTACTCTACACACAAAAATTAACTCAAATGAATCAAAGACTTCAATATAAGGCCTAAAACTCTCTTAGAAGAAAATCTTTGTGACCTTGGGTTAGGTAAAGACTTCTTTGAACACCAAAACCAAAACTACAAAAGAATAGATGAATTGGACATCAAAATTAAAAACTTCTATGGTTCCAAGTACGGGGGGTATTGATGACATGAATTAATTTGGTCAAGGTCACCAGCAGTCTAGGCTCCTAACACTGTGCTACATTGCCTGGAGGTCTGCAGGCAATGCAGCACAACTCATAGAGTGAAGAGACAACTCATAGAATGGGAGAGACAACTCATAGAATGGGAGAAAATTTTGGTCATCATATATCTGATAAGGGATTACATAAAAAACTCCTATAACTTAATAACAAAAAGACAACCCAAATAAAAATGGGCAAAGGACTTGAATAGACATTTCTCTAAAAAAGATACACACATGGCCAAAAAGCACATCAAATGATGCTCAACACCATTAGCCATTAGGGATATATAAATCAAAGCCACTAGGATGGATATAGTTTTAAAAAATGGAAAGTAACAATTGTTGGCAAAGATGTGGATAAATTGAAACCCTCACACACTGTTGATAGGAACAGAAAATGGTGCAGCCAATTGGAAAAACAGTCTAGTATTTCCTCAATAAGTTAAACATACAATGATCCAGCAATTCCACTTCTAGGTATATACTCAAAAGAAATGAAAATATGTCTACACAAAACATGTATGCATGTTCAGAACAGCATTATTTATAACAGCCAGAAAGGGAAACAACCCAAATATCCATCAACTGATGAATAATTAAACAAATGTGGTCTACCCATATAATGGATACAACCACAAAAAGAAATGAAGTACTGATACATGATGAAACTTTAAAACATCATGCTAAGTGAAGGAAGACAGCTGCAAAAGACCACATATTGAATGATTCTGTTTATGTGAAATGTATAAAACAGGCAAATAAATCTACAGAGACCAGAAGCACATAAATGGTTGCCTCGGGTTGGGGGCCGGGGAGGAATGGGGAACAATGTACTAAACTAATGGGTTTCTTTGGAAACCCATTCCACCCCGTGGTGGAAAAATGTTGTAAAACTGACTTTATGTTGGTTGCATGACTCTGTGAATATACTAAAAGCACTGTATGCTTTACATCAGTGGATAGTAAGATTTATAAATAAATTTCAATAAAGCTAAAGTTTAAGAAAAAGATAGTCAAGAAAAACTGTTAATTAGAAAGCAGGTTGTAGAAGAGCAGGCACGTTAAGGTAACCCTCTTTGTGCTAAAAGGAAAGGGTGTTTGTAGAAGCAGTAAAACCTCCCTGCAGGGCCCACTGACACTCACCAGCACTAGGGTGGACTGTGGGGCTGGAGGGAACTTTCTAACTTTTTGTACATTTCTAATTTCTTACAAAACTTGATTGCCTGTAATATAAAATAATAAATATGTAAAACATATTTTTAAAGACTGTTTATTTTTAGAGAGAGGGGACTCAGGAAAGAACCCACAAACCCCATGTGCCCTAACTGGTAATCCAACAGCAACCTTTTGCTTCAAGAGTTGGTGCCCAATCAACTGAGCCACGCCACTCAGGGCAATAAGTAAAATATTTTTTTAAATTTTAGATCAAGGCAATAATTCCCACTATTTTTTTTTTGAGATTTTATTTATTTATTTTTTAGAGAGAGGGAAGGGAGGGAGAAAGAGAGAGAGAAAAACATCATTGTGTGATACAAACATTGATCAGTTGCCTCTTGTGAGCCCCCAACTGGGGACCTGTCCTGCAGCCCAGGCCTGTGCCCTGACTGGGAATCAAACTGTTGACTTTATTGTTTACAGGACGAGGCCCCACTGAGCCACACCAGTCAGGGCTCTAGTTATTCTTAACAGCTCTCTCCATTGACAGGCAGTCTTCTAGATCTGAGGATGGGCACTTTCTTGATACCACAGTGGGGAATCCTAGTGCAATGCACATTTATATCCTAATCCAATACACACCCATGAAATGTAAACTGAAATCTTAGGAAATAGTGCTCAGCTTTGCCACTTCCTGATCTATTGAATTTCTTTTTTTGCTGTTCTTACTTTTTATTCTTTTACCTCAATGCATCAGCCATACTGATTCCTTGACTCAGTTGGACAATCACTGACCTTACCCTTGGTGCAAGGTACAGTCACTTCCTGGATCCAATGGCGAGCCCCTGATCCTGCTTGTCACCAAAACTTTCTCTGGCTTATGGCCGAATCTTCCCTCCCTCCCCAGCCCCAGTGCTACTCAGCCCTGGTCAGCCCTTGGCCAAAATCCCTGCTGACCAAGACAGTGTGGAGCCCAGAGCTGCCAGCAGGCCCAGCCAGGCCACTGGCCTCTGGGGCTGAGATGATGCCAGAGGAGGGGGCCACAGCTTCAGCCTGCAGACCTCCAGGCAATGTAGCACAGTGTTAGGAGCCTAGACTGCTGGTGACCTTGACCAAATTAATTCATGTCATCAACACCCCCCATTTGTGAAGGGAGCTGAGTAGGCAAGTGGGGTTCCATGGCAGTCAGTTCACAGGGGAATTATCACCAGAAACCTGGTCCATGGCCACGTCTGCTATAGACCTGACATTCTCTTCAGCCCTGGGAAACAAAGCAGCTACAGGCAAGCAGCTATAACCCTGCCTGGCATGGTGCTTCATACTCAGAAGACACTTGATATGTATTCCAGAACTGAGTGAGCAGGATCTGTTTTATGGCTTTTCAGTTGTCATAAATTTGCTCAACACAGCTCTGGCAGCACCTGCTAAGAAAGAGAGAGCAGCCGTTCTCTCTTTCTTAATAACAGGACCACTGGTCTTGGGTTAAGCACATGGCCACTTAGAATATGGTCTATACTTCCCAGAGTCCTTTGCAGTTAAGTGTGACCACATGACCAAATCTGGCCAAGGGGATATGAGCAGAAGGACACTTTCCAACTTTAGGGAAGGATTTTTAAAAGAAGGGAAAAAATGTATCCTTCCGCTCTCCCTCCTTCCTGCTAGCTGGAATGAATGTGTGACGGCTGGAGTTCAAGCAACTATGTTCAAACATGAGGAAGCCATGTGCTAAGGAAGGCAGAACCACAATAAAGGAGGCCTAGGGCAGCATAATCTTATATCACGAGGCAGCATAACAGCCCTGGACTGACAATCTTCAGATTTACTATCTAACCTTATATAATCTATAGTACTTTCTTTTTTTCTTACTACTTGCTAATTCTATCTGGTCCAGTAGACCCTTCTTTCCCGTACTATAAAAAGTCACATCACATACCTTATAACAAGTTGGTGCCTGGTAGGGTCGGCCTGGGAAAACTGTGGCCTCAATCTGGAGTCCTAACGTGACAGCTGCTCCCACATTTGCCCATGAAGACTGGGCAGTGGAAGATACTGGATTCCCCTAGACAGGCAAGAAGCCTTAAATGGCCCATAACTCAGCCCCACAATGCCTGTTCCAACACCAGCCAGGGAACCCATCTTCCTAGGAAACTCCATCTAACTTGGGCTTCCCTGGGCCCACAGAAGGGGCCTATTCCTGTGAGTGAGAGACTAAGACCAGAAGCAGGACCCCAGCTATCAGTATGTCAGGATTCTCTAGGTTTCCTCTGTCCTCACTCAGGAATCCACATTGTCCTCTCCTAGTCCCCAACATACTCTGGGAAGATATTTCTATGGAGATGCAGCTGAGTGGGGTTCTGATTTCGGCACACCAAGTTTAATCCCTAGCTCTGCCACTTATTAGCTGTGTGACTTCACCTCTTGAGTCTTGGCTTTCTCACTACAATGTGGAGTGCAGAGGTGTGCCCACACCACTAACTTGACAGTGCTAGCACTGAGCAAGCATTAAAACACAGCAGCTATTATTATCATCATTTCCAATATCAGAAATAAAGGGGACTGAGCCTTGGGTCCCAACAAGGCTAATGACCTGGATGTCCGGTTAACAACCAACCAAGCTTCTTCCAGGATCCTCAAAGAACAGGCTATTTATGCTCTGGCCACCGAACCACTGCTCTCCCAGCATCTTGCTATAGGCTACTCAGGCAGCCACTTGGGTCAGGAAATGATGTTTGCAATGCCCAGGTTAAGGCTATCGGTCCTCCTCAGGCTCCCCTCCTTCTATCCTCCTGTTGTAGAAATGAGCTGTAGTCTCCCACCCATCACTCCAGGAGCCAGCACTCCAAGATAATGTGGCCTGCACTGAACCAGCCAGTGCACTCACTAGTACATGTCCAGCACCCACTGGCCTCAACTGCAACCACAGTGGGCAGGCTGACTTGTGTGCCACCTTATGTCATGTACTTGCTTCTGTTCTGGGATCTGCATATCCCCTGCTCTCATGCCATATGCCTGGGGTTGAGGATCCACAGCCAAGCCACTGGGGGTGTCACAAGGTCCAGATCTGAGAAGAACACAATTCGGGAAACTGGCCACAGTGACTGGCTCAGAGGTGGTATATGACTCAAGTCAAACCAGTCTCGCCCAATTGCGGGTAAGCCTGGGGCTTCAGCTTGAGTGACTGGATGAGGTTAATCCTTTCCTGCAGAGCATGAATCTGAGACAGAGGCTGAGGCCACCGGAGAACAAAGCTGACATTTGGTGGAGAGCAGAAGAAGAAAGACAAAGAAAAATGAGTAGTGATGACATTACTTGAGACCCTGAATCCAAACATGACCAAAGCCAAACTACCTACCTGGACTTCTGCATTACATGACACAAAAAAACACTGCCTATGGGAGGCTGGGTAGGGGGACAACTTGGCTGGCTACAGATAGGTTTTTGCCACTTGCAATATTAAAGTACAAAACCCAGCTGGGACTTAGGGCTTATATTATTTCTACATAATTAAAAAATAACACTTTCATTAAAGCATATAGCTAAAAATAACACTCTTGTCCTACTAGGGCCACTGTGTATGACTACATAGGCTGGGTGCTGCTCAACTCCAGTGAGCAACCTTTACAGCAGTACATTGGCAGCCCTGCCCCCTGCCTGCAGAGACAACCACTTCCAAGTACTCTAGATGTTACTCATGGAAGTTACTTCCACATCTCTAGATAATATGCATATTCTGCTATTTCTTTTTTTTTTTTAATTTCAATCATTGTTCAAGTACAGTTTTCTCCCCCCTAGTCCCGTTCCAGCCCCTCCACCCAACCCTCCCCCCTTCCCCCCATTACCCCCCACCCCTAGTTTTTGTCCATGTGTCCTCCAAATTTGTTCCTGTAATCCCGACCCATTCCCCCCTGAAATTCCCTCTTCTCTCCCCTCTGGCCACTGTCAGACTGAAATAGGGCCACTGTCCCCTATTTCAGTGTCTTTGGTTATATTCTGTTAGTTTTTTGTTTTGTTTTGTTTTGTTGTTTAGATTCCTGTTAAAGGTGATATCATGTGGTATTTGTCTTTCACTGCCTGGCTTGTTTCACTTAGCATAATGCTTTCCAGCTCCATCCATGCTGTTGCAAAGGGTATGAGCTCCTTCTTTCTTTCTGCTGCATAGAATTCCATTGTGTAAATGTACCATAGTTTTTTGATCCATTCATTTATTGATGGGCATCTAGGTTGCTTCCAGCACCTAGCTATTGTAAATTGTGCTGCTATGAACATCGGGGTGCAAAGGTTCTTTTGTATTGGTGTTTTAGTGTTCTTAGGATAGAGTCCCAGCAATGAAATTGCAGGGTCAAAAGGCAGATCCATTTTTAGTTTTCTGAGGAAGTTCCAAACTGCTTTCCATAATGGTTATACCAGTCTGCAGTCCCACCAACAGTGCACTAGGGACCCCCTTTCTCCACATCCTCTCCAACACTTGTTGTTTGTTGCTTTGTTTATGATGGCCATTCTGACTGGTGTGAAGTGGTATCTCATTGTGGTTTTAATCTGCATCTCTCTGATGGCTAGCGATATTGAGCATCGCTTCATGTGTCTTTGGATTTTCTGTATGTCCTCCTTGGAGAAGTGTCTGTTCAAGTCCTTTGCCCATTTTTTAATTGGGTTCCTTGTCTTCTTAGAGTGGAGTCGTGTAAGTTCTTTATATATTTTGGAGATTAAACCCTTGGCTGAGGTATCATTAGCAAATATGTTTTCCCATACAGTTGGTTCTCTTTTTATTTTGATACTGTTTTCCTTAGCTGTGCAAAAGCTTTTAATTTTGATGAGGTCCCATTTGTTTATTCTTTCCTTTATGTCCCCTGCTCTAGGAGACAAGTCAGTAAAAAAGTTTCTGCGTGAAATATCTGAGATTTTCCTACCTACGTTGTCTTCTAGGACTTTAATGGTGTCACGCTTTATATTTAAGTCTTTTATCCACCTTGAGTCTATTTTTGTATAAGGTGTAAGTTGGTTCTCGAGTTTCATTTTTTTGCACGTAGCTGTCCAGTTCTCCCAACACCATTTGTTGAAGAGGCTATTTTTATTCCATTTTATGTTGCTGCTTCCTTTGTCAAATATTAATTGACCGTAGAGGCTTGGGTTTATTTCTGGGCTCTCTGTTCTGTTCCATTGGTCTATGTGCCTGTTTTTATGCCAGTACCAGGCTGCTTTGATTACAGTGGCCTTGTAGTATAGTTTAGTGTCAGGTATTGTGATTCCTCCTACTTTACTCTTCTTTCTCAAAATTGCAGCAGCTATTCGGGGTCGTTTATGGTTCCATATAAATTGTTGAAGTGTTTGTTCTATGTCTGTGAAATATGCCATTGGTACTTTAATAGGTATTGCATTGAATGTGTAAATTGCTTTTGGTAGTATGGACATTTTAATGATATTAATTCTTCCAATCCATGATCACGGTATATGTTTCCATTTGTTTGTGTCTTCCTTGATTTCTCTCCTCAGTGTTATGTAGTTTTCTGAATACAGGTCTTTTACCTCTTTGGTTAGGTTTATTCCTAGGTATTTTATTTTTCTTTTTGCTATTTCAAATGGGATTTTTTTTTTATTTCTGCTTCTGCTATTTCATTGTTGGTGTACAGAAATGCCTTTGATTTCTGGATATTGACTTTGTATCCCGCTGTTTTACCAAATTCATTTATTAGGTCAAGCAGTTTTTTGGTGGAGTCTATAGGATTTTCTTTTTTTTTTAATATATTTTATTGATTATGCTATTACAGTTGTCCCATTTCCCCCTTCACTCCCCTCTCCCACCCACGTTCCCCCCCTTTAGTCCATGTCCATGTGTCATACTTATGAGTTCTTTAGCTTCTACTTTTCCCGTACTATTCTTGCCCTCCCCCTATCTATTTTCAACCTACATTCTATGCTACTTATTCTCTATACCTTTTCCCCCTCTCTCCTCCTCCCACCCCTACTGCTAGCCCCCCATGTGCCCTCCATTTCTGTGGTTCTGTTCCTATTCTAGTTGTTTGCTTAGTTTCTTTTGGTTTTGCTTTAGGTGTGGTTGTTAATAATTGTGAGTTTGCTGTCCTTTTACTATGCATGTCTTTTCTTTATCTTCTTTTCTTAGATAAGTCCCTTTAGCATTTCATAAAGTAAGGGCTTAGTGATGATGAACTCCTTTAATTTGACCTTATCTGAAAAGCACTTTATCTTCTCTTCCATTCTAAATGAGAGCTTTGCTGGATAGATCAATCTGGGATGTAGGTCCTTGTCTTTCATGACTTGGAATATTTCTTTCCAGCCCCTTCTTGCCTGTAAGGTCTCTTTTGAAAAATCAGCTGACAGTCTGATGGGAACTCCTTTGTAGGTGACTGTCCCTTTATCTCTTGCTGCTTCTAGGATTCTCTCCTTCGTTTTTACCTTGGCTAAAGTAATTATGATGTGCCTTGGTGTGTTTCTTTTTGGGTCCAACTTCTTTGGGGCTCTCTGAGCTCCTTGGATTTCATGGAAGACTGTTCCCTTTGCCAGTTTGGGGAAGTTCTCCTTTATTATTTGTTCAAATAACTTTTCCACTTGTTGGTCTTCCCCTTCTGGTACCCCTATAATTCGGATGTTGGGACGTTTAAAGGTGTCCTCGATGCTCTTAAGCTTTTCTTCGATTTTTTGAATTCTTATTTCATCATGCTCTCCTGCTTGGTTGATTCTATCTTCCTTCTGGCCCACTGTGTTGTTTTGAGACTCAGATGCCTTCCTTTCACTATTGGCTCTCCTCCGTGAATCTTCCTGCATCCCTTTTATGGTAATCTGCATTTTTTCATGTAATTTGCATCCAAAGTCAACCAGTTCCGTGAGCTTTCTGATCACCAGTGTTTTGAACTGTGCATCTGATAGATTGGCTATTTCTTGGTCACTCAAAAGGATGAGTCCTGGGGGACTGATCTGTGCTGCTGGAAACATGTCTTCTGTCTTTTCTTATCTCTCCTATTATTTTATTTATTTATTTATTTATTTTTTCTCTGGTCTGGTCGCTCTTGTTATGGTAGGGGGCGGAGCCTTAGGTGTTTACCGGGGTTGGGCGCCCCAGTCGCTAGATTGTGACGTTATATGTGGGGGCAGGGGCGGGAGTGGGGGCAGGAGGGATCAATGGCGACCGTTCCGTACTCCTGGAGCCAGACACTTCCCTGGGCTTCTGGGCCGTGAGCTCTGCCCTGGTCCACAATTGCTGCCCCACTGATTCCCCCAGCCGCTGCTTGCGTACTCAGGGATCACCGCTGCACCGCTGCGCTCCCGCGCCCGGATGGCTGTCGCGCCGATTTTGCGCCAAATTTCCCCCAACCTACGCGCGCCTGTGACCCGCGCCAGCCCCGCACCCGCTCGCTCGGCTCGTCGTCCCCTACCAGTCTGGATGTACGGGTCTACTTCAACTTCCTGGCTATCCGACTTCCATTTAGATAAATCCTCTGACAGTTCTGATATTATGACTGCAAATCATTGTTGTAAATTATTGTTGTTCTGTTCTTGGTTGTGCGAGGAAGTACGGTGCGTCCACCTATTCCTCCATCTTGCCGGAAGTCTCTCAGGATTTTCTATGTACACTATCATGTCATCTGCAAACAGTGTAGTTTTGTTGCCTCCTTTCCGATTTGGATTCCTTTTATTTCTTTTTCTTGTCTAATTGCTGTGGCTAGAACTTCCAGTACTATATTGAATAGAAGTGGTGAAAGTGGACATCCTTGTCTTGTTCCTGTTCTTAGTGGAAAAGATTTTAATTTTTGCCCATTGAGTATAATGTTGGCTGTAGGTCTCTCACATATGGCCTTTATTATGTTGAGGAATGCTCCCTCTATTCCCACTTTACTGAGTGTTTTTATCATAAATGGGTGCTGTACCTTATCAAATGCTTTTTCTGCATCTATTGATATGATCATGTGGTTTTTGTCTTTGCTTTTGTTTATGTGATGTATTACATTTACTGATTTGCGTATATTGTACCATCCTTGCATACCTGGAATGAATCCCACTTGGTCATGGTGTATGATCTTCTTAATGTACTGTTGGATGCGGTTTGCCAGTATGTTGTTGAGGATTTTAGCGTCAATGTTCATCAGCGATATTGGCCTGTAGTTTTCTTTCTTTGTTGTGTCTTTATCTGGTTTTGGTTTTGGGATTAAGATGATGTTGGCCTCATAAAAAGAGTTTGGTAGTCTTCCATCTTTTTGGATTTTTTGAAATAGTCTGTGAAGGATAGGTGTTAGTTCTTCCTTAAATGCTTTGTAGAATTCTCCTGTGAAACCATCTGGTCCAGGGCTTTTGTGTGTTGGGAGTTTTTGGATTACTGCTTCAATTTCTTTTGCTGTTATTGGTTTGTTCAGGCTTTCTACTTCCATTTTATTGAGTTTTGGAAGGTTATATTTTTCTAGAAATTTGTCGATTTCATCTAGGTTTTCAAATTTCTTGGCATACAGCTCTTTGTAGTAATTTGTTACAATCCTTTGTATTTCTGTGGTATCTGTTGTAATCTCTCCTCTTTCATTTTTGATTGTGTTTATTTGGGTTTTCTCTCTTTTTTTCTTGATGAGTCTGCTTAAAGGCTTGTCGATTTTGTTTATCTTTTCAAAGAACCAACTCTTGGATTCATGGATCTTTAGAATTGTGCTTTTAGTCTGTATGTCATTTAATTCTGCTCTGATCTTGGTTACTTCCTTCCTTCTGCTTGCTCTGGGCTGTCTTTGTTGTTGTTCCTCGAGTTCTTGTAGACGTAGGGTTAGGTTGTTTGTTTGAAATGTTTCTAACTTTTTTAGGTGGGCCTGTATCGCTATGATCTTCCCTCTCAGGACTGCCTTGGCTGTGTCCCATAAGTTTTGGGTTGTTGTGAGTTCGTTTTCATTTGTTTCCAAAAACCATTTGATTTCTTCCCTAATATCATTCTTGACCCATTCATTGTTTAATAGCATGTTGTTTAATCTCCATGAATTTGAGTGTTTTGGGTTTTTTTCCTTGTGGTTGGTTTCTAGTTTCAGTCCCTTGTGATCCGAGAAATTGCTTGGTATGATTTCAATTTTTTTGAAATTGTTGAGGCTTGTTTTGTGTCCTATCATGTGGTCAATCTTTGTAAATGTTCCATGTACATTTGAAAAAAATGTGTATTTAGCTTCTTTGGGATGGAGGGTTCTGTAAATATCAGTAAAGCCCAGTTCGTCTAGGGTATTGTTCAATGCCACAATATCTTTGTTGATGTTTTGTTTGGAAGATCTGTCCATTTTTGATAGTGGGGTGTTAAAATCCCCCACAATAATTGTGTTGCTGTCCATATCTTTCTTGAAGTCCTCTAAGATTTTCTTTATGTATTTGGGTGCTCCTATGTTGGGTGCATATATATTTACTATGTTTATGTCTTCTTGGTGAATTCTTCCCTTGAGTATTATGAAATGACCTTCTGGGTCTCTCTTTATGGATCTTCTTTGGAAGTCTATTTTGTCAGATATGAGTATTGCTACTCCGGCTTTTTTCTCCTGTCCATTTGCTTGGAAAATTTGTTTCCAGCCCTTCACTTTCAACCTGTGCAGATCTTTTATCCTGAGGTGGGTCTCTTGTAGACAGCATATGTGTGGGTCATGTTTTCTTATCCAATCAGCTATTCTATGTCTTTTGATTGGAGCGTTTAGTCCATTTACGTTTAAGGTTATTATTGATAGGTACTTATTCATTGCCTTTTATGTACGTGTGATCCTCTCTCACTCTCTCTTTTCCTTTCTTTCCTTAAAGCAGTCCCTTCAGCATCTCTTGCAGAGCTGGTTTAGTGGAGGTGTATTCTTTTAGACTTCTTTTGTCTGAGAAGCTTCTTATTTGGCCTTCTATCTTAATTGAGAGCCTTGCTGGGTAAAGTAGTCGTGGTTGCAGGCCTCTGGTTCTCATTACTTGGATTATTTCTTGCCATTCTCTTCTGGTTTGGAGTGTTTCCATTGAGAAGTCAGCCGTTAGCCTTATTGGGGCCCCCTTGTATGTTACTTCCTTCTTCTCCCTTGCTGCCTTTAAGATTCTCTCTTTGTCTTGAAATTTTGCCATTTTAATTATGATGTGTCTTGAGGTGGGCCTCCTTGGGTTCCTCTTGATTGGGACTCTCTGTGTTTCCTGTATTTGTGTGACTTTTTGTCTCATCAAATTAGGGAAGTTTTCCATCATCACTTGTTCAACTAGGTTTTCTATCCCTTGTTCTTCTTCTTCTCCTTCTGGTATCCCTATTATACGGATATTATTACATTTCATATTGTCTTGCATTTCTCTTAATCCCTCTTCATTCTTTCTGAGCCTCTTTTCCCTTTCTTGCTCTTTCTGGGTGTTTTCTTCTATTTTGTCCTCTAGCTCGCTGATCCGATCTTCTGCTTCATCGATCCTGCTTTTCATTCCTTCTACTGTGTTCTTCATTTCAGAGATTGTATTCTTCATTTCCTCTTGGCCCTTGTTGAGAGTTTCTACTTCCTTTTTTATGCTGATGTAGTTTTCACTGAGTTCATTGTAGCTTCCCTGTAGTTTCTCGTAGCTCATTGTGAGCTCATTGAGCTTCCTGACAATCACTGCTTTGAATTCAATATCTGATAGTTGAATTGCCTCTGTTTCATTTAGCATTCTTTTTGAGGCTTCCTCCTTTCCTTTCATTTGGGGAGTATTTCTTTGTCTTCCCATTGTTTGTGAGACTCTTCTTGTTCACCTCAGCTTCTTATATTGATCTGTTCTGGCTCCCTCGGTTTATGATGTGAACTTCTTTAGTAGAGTAGCAGTGAGTTTCAGTGGTGCTGTTTCCTTGACCCCCCACGCTCGCTGGTCTTGGGCTGTTCTTTAAGTTGGCTTTGTGTTTGCCTTTGGGTTTTGATTGTTGTTGAGTCTTTCTTTGGTGGTTCCTTCCCGCCAGCTGGTTAAATGTGGGTCACTCTGTCCACCACCTTCTGTATTTTGTTGTGCTGGTGAGGGCAGGTTGTGTTGAGGCTGGTTCTTCTGTGTGTACAAGGTTTAAAGAAATCTTGTTCAGTTGTTTGTATTGGGTACTGTCTCTACTGTTTAGTTGTATTTCCAGACAAGCCCTGGATTGAGGTTTGTGTGGTTACTACTCCCTCCTTCACCTTCTTCTGCTGTTATCTGTTAGTGGTTCCTTAGTTGTTGGGTTTCCTCTTCCAGTGGGTATCCTGGTGTTCACCTCCTCCACCTATTCTCGAAGCAGCACTCCGCCTAGGATCCGTTCTTTGTTCTTTCGGTTCTGCCACAATCCTTGGTCCTCCGTTCTCAAAAATGCTGAAATATGCTGGTCGCTTGCCTTTGTACTCCAAAGATCGGTCAGGACTCTCTCCCCTGAGCAGAGGAAAGCCAAATCTGCTCCTTCCTACTCCGACGCCATCTTAGATCCCTGAAAACTGATTTCTGTTTACATAAGTATAGGCCAGCCTAATGGGTGAAGGGTAAAAACAGTTTTCCAAGAAGAAGGAATAGCATCTGTCTAGCCCCGTCAGCCTCCCTCTACCAGGAGTCACCGGCGTGACGAAGCAAAAAAATCTCTATTTCTTAATTTACCTAGTTTGGTCCTTATCTATTGATTTCCTGGTGTAATAAGTTAGAGTTAGCTTCATATCCCTTCCCCAATGCAACCCCAGACTGGTAGGTCTTCTCTTGGTTCCTTTAGACAGCATGCCAAAGGCTCTGTCTCTTGTTCCACCAACCAGAAGGAGCTATGGGTTTCTCAGTTTAGCATGAATTCTCACTGCAAGAAAGTAGGAAAGATGTGGCTTTTGCACTGCAAATGAGTGACAAGAAAGCAGAAGAGATTTTTGTTCCTATCAACCTCAAAAATGCATACTTTTTACTGAATAAGACAGATATGTAATACAAATTACGTATCTTGTAGTGATACAGCTAGTGAACAGCTTACTGCAACCCAGGTGCCATGCTAAGCACCTGACACAGACTTTCTCATCTACCAATGGCAGGAGCTGCAAGGCAGAGAAGTAGCTGCCCACCTCCTTTAGGGCCACCCTGGGAAGGGAAACTAAGCAAAGTGAGGCTGCCCTTGGGCTGTACCTGGCTTGTTCCAAAGATATCTTGAGCTCTAGACTGAGTCCTCAGTTTTCTTCATATTAGGGGGGTAAAAAACTGTCTTAGAGATATACCCCCATGTTCACTGCAGTATTATTCATAATAGCCAAGGTATAGTAACAGCCTGTGTCCATTGATGGATGAATGGATAAAGAAACTGTGGTGAATATACACAATGGAATGTTACTCTGTCCAAAAAAAGAGAGGAAATTCTGTCATTTGCAAAAACACGGATATACCTGGAGGACATTATTGAATGAAATAAGCCAGACACAAAAAAGCAAATATTGCATGATCTCACTTACTGGTAAAATCTAAAACGCCAAACTTGCAGAAACAGAGCAGAGCTGGGCTTGCCAGGGGCTGAGGGTGGCAGAAATGGAGAAGCTGCTGAGAGGGTAGAGTTTCCATTATGCAAAGTGAGGAAGTTCTGGAGAGCTCATGTACAGCAGGCTGACTGTAGTTAATAACACTGTATTGTAAACAGGAAATCTGTTAAGAGAGTAGATCCTAAGTGTTTCTACCACACACAAAAAAGGTAACTATATGAGGAGATGGATGTGTTGATTAGCTTGGTTATGGTAGCCATTTCACAATATATTCCTATATCAAATCACCACATTGTACACCTTAAATATAGTGGAACCTCGCTTCTCAAACTTAATTTGTTCCAGAAGACTGTTCAAGAAGCACTTTGTTTGAAAATCAAATCATTTTTTCCTATTAGAAATACAGGTATTAGCATGAAAGGGTTGTTGGATGGAGAACTGAAGTGGTTTTTTCTTTAAGGTTTTATTTATTTATTTATTTCTTAGAGAGGGAAGGGAGGGAGAGAAACATCAATGTGCGGTTGGTGGGGGTCATGGCCTGCAACCCAGGCATGTACCCTGACTGGGAATCGAACCTGTGACACTTTGGTTCACAGCCTGCGCTCAATCCACTGAGCTACGCCAGCCAGGGCTGAGAACTGAAGTTTTATTCAACAGCCAAGACGTTTTTTCCATCAACAACTTGGTCAAGAACCAAATTGTTCGAAGTGAGAGATGTTTGAGAACCAAGGTTTGACTGTATACAATTTTAATTTGTCAGTTATACCTCAATAAAGCTGGTGAAAAACAAAACAAAAGAAACAATGCCCAAGACAGTAACAGAGACTCTGTGCTCTGTCACCACGTGGCTGGGTGGCTGGGTCTAAATTCCTGTCCATGTCTGGTGAACCTGTCCTGAAGAGCAGATGTAGAGAGGCTGGCTGTGACCTCCCCCAGCCACTGGCACTGAGCAGGGATCAACAGGTGCTAATCAAATACATCTCCGGGCTGTATTTTATTTACTTACTGGAGGGGGATGTAACACTGGGAATCACTAAATCAAGCACCAAGCTAGGAGTTCATGTCAGTGTCTTATTTATATCTGTGCTCCAGCATGTGGTGGGTACTCACACATAAAACTTATTTAAGCTATTGTGAGAAATAATAGTTTATATCGCACATAGTTTAAATTAGTTCTCAAATGCCTTGGTTCTCAAACAATTGGTTCTTGAACAAGTTGTTCACAGAAAAAAGGTGCCTTGATTTTTTAATAAAACTTCAGGTCTCGATTCTCTACCCAACAACCCTTTCATGCTGATACCTGTATGATCAGTCACATGTCTCTCAGGTAACAAACCAAGTTTGGTTTTCAAACAAATCACTTCTCAAACAGTTTTCTGGAACAAATTAAGGTCAAGAACCAAGGTTCTACTGTAGTTTATGTCAGAATAAAAGGACTTATTTACAGATGTCCACACCCACCTGCCTTCTCTCTGCTATGTCATCTCCCCCACTTGCCCCAACCAAGAACCAACTGCCATTCACAACCACACTCACCTCCCTTCCCTTACACCCAATAGACCCTCTTCCTAGAATGCCTAACTTACTTGCTGCCAAACCCCTTTGTTCCCTTTTAGATCCAGCTTGAAAATGTATCTCCTCCAGAAAGGCTTCCCTGGGTGGTCTCCTCCTCTGTACGATGGGGGCAGAACCTACACCAGGAGTTGTTTTGAGGAGTCAGTGAGATCAGGCATATGATGTCTGGCAGAGAATTGTTCAAAAGTACCAGCTGCTATTATGCCCTAACCATCCCCATTCTCCCACCCTCTAAGTCACTTGCCTCCTCTCAGGCCCTCCATGAGCATTTCCATTACACCCAAAAACCAACAGTCTATGTGGTAGGCAGCATAATGGCCCCAACCATACCCCAATCCCTAGAACCTGTGAATATGTTCCCTGGTACGGAAAGGCAACTTGGCAGGTGTGATTAAATTACGGGTCTTGAAATGGGGAGATTATCCTGGATTATCTGGTGAGCCCAGTACAATCACAGGGTATAAAGGACCCTTTTATAAGGGTCCTTATAAAAGCAGGCAGGAGGGGTAGAGTTAGAGGAAGAGAAATGGCAACGGAAGCAGGAGTCATATGTTGGTGTTTTGAAGTTGGAGGAAGAGGCCACAAGCCAAGGAATGCACAGCCTCTAAAAGTGGAAAAAGTAAAGAAATCGATCTCCCTGGAGCCTCTAGAGGGAACACAGCTCTGCTGACACCTTGACTTTTGAACTTCTGACCTCCTGAACAATTCAGAGAAGAAATTTGTATTGTTTTAAGCCACTAAGTTTGTGACTTGTCACATTAGCAATAGGAAACAAATACAGCTCAGAACAGTGGTCCTCAACGTGGGGCAATTTTGTCAACAAGAGGACACTTGGCGATGCCTGGAGACATTTTTGGTGTCACAACTTGGGAAGTGAAACTGGCATCTAGTGGATAGAGACCAGGGATGCTGCTAACCATTCTACAGCGCACAGAAAAGCCCCATAGCACAGAATTATGTACCAAACTGTAAACAGTGCCAAGGCCAAGAAACCTGTTCTAGAATGATTCTGGTAGAATTCCAACAAGCCTTCCCCTACCTGCTCTCCTTTCTTTCCTAAAAACAAACCTCCATACATACCAGAAAGAGGAGAAATGTGCTTACTCACTGATGAAATAAGCAATCCAAAACTGAGCCAAGGAGCCAAGTCAATATTTGTGCTGCTAAAGGCTCATAAAATAATCACTGTGCTTTGTTCACAGAAAACTGTTATAGAAGACTTCTGGTCAAGATGGAGGCATAGGTAGATATACTGTGCCTCCTTGCACAACCAAAAGAAGGACAACAACAAGTTTAAAAACAAAAGACAACCACAACTGCCAGAAAATTGAACTGTATGGAAGTCTAGCAACAAAGGAGTTAAAGAAGTAGTCATTCAGACAGGTAGGAGGGGTAGAGATGGGCAGCCAGGGCAGAGAGGACATGCAGCAAGGCAGTGGCTGGAGGACAGGGTGGTCCCATATTTGCATGTGGATAAACTGAGAGGAACAACTGGGGAGTGAGACAGACCATGCAACCCAGGGTACCAGCACAGGGAAATACAGCCTCAAACCTCTGGCTGTAAAAACCTGTGGGAATTGTGGCAGTGGGAGAAACTCACAGTCTCACAGGAGAGTTCACTGGAGAGACCCACAGGGTCCTAAAATGTACACAAGCCCACACACCTGGAAATCAGCACCAGAAGGGCCCAATTTGCTTGTGAGTAGTGGAGGAAGTGACTGAAACTGGCCAAGAGCTAGGCAAGTGGCATTGTTCCTTCTCTGACCCCACCTCCACATACAGTGTCACAACACAGCTAAGGGGGCTGCCCCACTCTGGCAAAAACCTAAGGCTCCACCCTTTAGAATGTAACAGGTATACTGAGTAAAAAAATATATATATAGCCCAAATGAAAGGACAGATCAAAAATCCAGAAAAAAATTGAACTAAGCAATGAAGAGAGAGCCAACCTATCAGATGCAGAGTCCTAACTACTGGTAATCAGGATGCTCACAGAAAAGGTTGAGTATGGTCGCAAAATAGAGGAAGAAGTGAAGGCTATGCAAAGTGAAATAAAGCAAAATATACAGGGAACCAACAGTGAAGGGAAGGAAACTGGGACTCAAATCAATGATTTGGAGCAGAAGGAAGAAATAAACATTCCACCAGAACAGAATGAAGAAACAAGAATTCAGAAAAATGAGGAGAGGCTTAGGAACCTCTGGGACAACTTTAAACATTCTAACATCTGAATCATAGGAGTACCAGAAGAAGAGGAAGAGCAAGAAATGGAAATTTATTCAAAATAATAATGGAGAACTTCCTCAATCTGGTGAAGGAAATAGACCTCCAGGAAGTCCAGGAAGCTCAGACAGTCCCAAAGAAGTTGAATTCAAGGACGCACACACCAAGACACATCATAATTACATTACCCAAGATTAAAATGAAGGAGAGAATCTGAAAAGCAGCAAGAGAAAGGGAGACAGTTACCTACAAAGGAGTTCCCATAAGACTATCAGCTGATTTCTCAAAAGAAACCTTGCTGGCAAGAAGGGACTGGAAAGAAGTATTCAAAGTCATGAAAAGCAAGGACCTACATCCAAAATTGCTCTATCCAGCAAAGCTATCATTTAGAATACAGGGCAGATAAAGTGCTTTCCAGACAAGGTAAAGGTAAAGGAGTTCATCATCACTAAGCCCTTATTATATGAAATGTTGAAGGGACTTATATGAGAAAAAGATGATCAAAAATATGAATAGTAAAATGACAACAAACTCACAACCATCAACAACTGAACCGAACAAAGAAGAAACAAACTAAGCAAACAACTGGAACAGGAACAGAATTACAGAAATGGAGATCACATAAAGGGTTATTAGCAGGGAGGGATGGGGAGAAAATGGGGGGAAAGGTACAGGGAATAAGAAGCAGAAATGGTAGGTACAAAATAGAGAGGGGGAGGTTAAGAACAGTATAGGAAATGGAGAAGTCAAAGAACTTACATGTATGATCCATTTACATAAACTAAAGTAGGGGGAATGCTGGTGGGAGGGGGGTGCAGGGTAGAGGGGAATAAAGGGGAGAAAAAAATGGAACAACTGTAATAGTATAACCAATAAAATATATTTTTAAAAAACTGTTATTGTACAAAGATTATACTATACTTTTAAAAATCAGAAAAACACATTTTATAATACAAAGTACAAATTATTGTCATTATAGCTTCAGTTAACAAAATGCACAGGGGGGCTAGGATTTTAAGTTTTGATGACTTCTTAGGCACCCTTCTCATGTACCAAGGACACCCTGTATTCCAGGGAAAGAGTATGTCTCACTTCTCAGAGGGAGCTCTTGTTTACATGGCCTCTCCGTGGCCGGACCACATGAATGCCTGGATCAAAAGGGGCCATGTCTCATTCCTCTCTATCTCTCAGCCAAGATCATGATGCCTGGCACACATTAGGTCCTTTGTAAATGTATGATGTATGAATTGACAAGTAGCTGGAGAAAAATGGCAATTTTGTGGATATAATGGGACTGCAGCCCTGGACGAATGGAAGGACTATGGGGCAATCATGACAAGTTGTCTGAGGTTGGTTAGCCTGAAAACATGGCTGAGATCTTTAGTGGAAAATCCTGGATCATGGGGAAGTCCTCAAAAAGCACTCCTGACCAGTCTCTGGCCTGATAAGACTTTTGGGACAAACATATTTGGATTCAAGTCCCGACTATGCTACTACTAGCTGAGTGACGCTGGGCAAATTACTTAATCTCACTGAACCTCAGCTTCCTCATCTGTAAAATTCACTCCCTCAAAAAAGTGGAGCACAGTGAGCAAGGTGAAGAAGAATTGAGAGAGGTGGCCAGGGGCGAGAAAAGGCCAGTGTGGCACAGATAGCTGGCTCTTGCCACGAACCTGTGCTCCCCTGCTCAGACAGGGACTACATCTCCTAGCACCTTTTATATCTCGGTGGGGCCATGTGACTGCACAGGAGCAATGGAATATGGGCAGAAATAGTCTGTGCTGCTTCCACACCCCCCCCCAATGGCACATTTTCCCCACCTTGGTCCCCTCCACTATGATCCTGCCCTGAGACATCCTGGAACAGATTTATAGCATTTCGGTACCACTTACAAAGCCCCTGCTTTGTCACTCTGCTCAGCTCCCTAGAGGACATGGGTTCCACCATCCCTGGGCTTTGCTCATCCTGTGCCTTCTGTTTGGCACACATCACTGCCTACCCTCCCTACCCATCCCCTGACGAACTCCTCTACTAACCCTCAAGCCTCAGCTTAGATGTCATCTCTTCCAGGAAGCTTCCCCCAAATCCCAGTGATAGGCATAATAGCTTCATCCTACAGATAAGGAAATGAAGGAACAGAGAGGTTACATAACTTGCTGAAAATCACATGGCTAGAAAATGGAGCCAGGTGGGTTTGAGCCCAGTGGAGGCTGAACCTGGGCTTTCACTCAGTCATCACTGGCTAACCCAGTCCTGAAAACACAGACCTGGGGCCACCAGCAGCAGAAGCAGCTCCACTTGGGCATGCAAATTCTCTGGCCCCAGTCTAGCCCTACTAAACTAAACTCTGGGTGTGCGCCTAGCAATGTGTGTTTAAACAAGCCCCTTAGCTGCTTCTCATGTGCCCTTAATTTCAAGAACCACTGGCCCAGAAAAATTTTCTGCAGTTGAATCACTTGCCTCTCAGTACTTGCTCCCTGTGGACTTCTTGCTAGGTCTAGAAAGTGCCACACTGGAATAACTGAATATTGTCCACCCTCTGACTTTCCAAATATTTAAAATGCTTCTCTGGGGCTTTGGGGACCTGGGGACTGTCATCTTCTCCCTTGTCATTAGTGTATCTGTGACTCGTTCCTTCCTCTGTTTGAAGCTTCTTTCTTGTGCCCATCAGCCTTCGTTAAAAGGGTTTAATCAAGAAACACTTTAAGGCCCAAGTCACTTGCATCTCATGGTGGTCACTATAACCACCTCCTAGAAAATTCTCCTTTTAAAAAAATTATATTTTATTGATTGTGCTATTATAGTTATCCCATTTTTTTCTCCTGTTGCCCCTCTGCACCCAGCACCCCTCACTCCCTCAGACAACCTCCACACTATTGTTCATGTCCATGGTCATGTGTATAAGTTCTTTGGCTACTCTATTTCCTATACTGTATTTTACATCCACATGGCTCTTCTGTACTTCTTAATCCCCTCACCTGTTCACCCATTCCGCCAAACTGCAAAATGGCAACCATCAAGATGTTCTCCGTATCCACGATTCTGTCTCTGTTGTTTTGTTGGCTTAGTTTGTTTTTTAGGTTCAACTGTTGATAGATATGTATTTACTGCCATTTTACTGTTCATAGTTTTGATCACTTTCTTTTTCTTAAGTAAGTCCCTTTAACATGTCATACAATGATTTTTTGGTGATGATGAACTTTAGTTTTTTGTCAGGGAAGCTCTTTATCTGCCACATGATTCTAAATGATATCTTTGCTGGGTAGAGCAATCTTGGCTATAGGTCCCTGTTTTTCATGACTTTGAATATTTCTTGCCAATCCCTTCTAGCCTGCAAAGTTTCTTCTGAGAAATCAGCTTGCAATCTTATGGGAAATCCCCCATAGGTACCTAACTGCTTTTCTCTTTCTGCTTTTAAGATTCCCTCTTTATCTTTAACCTTCGGTATTTTAATTATGATGTGTCTTGGAGTGGACCTCTTTGCATCCATCTTGTTTGGTACTCTCTGTGCTTCCTGAACTTGTATGTCTATGTTCTTCACCAAATTAGGGAAGTTTTCTTTCATTATTTTTTCAAATAGATTTCCAATTCTTGCTCTTTCTCTTCTCCTTCTGGCACCCTTATGAAGTAAATGTTGTACCTCTTGAAGTTGTCCCAGAGGCTGCTTATACTATCCTCACTTTTTGGATTCATTTTTCTTCTTATTGTTCTGATTGATTGTTTTACTTCTGTATGTTCCAGATCATTGATTTGATTCTCAGCTTCATCCACTCTACTGTTGTTCTCCTGTAAATTGTTCTTCATTTCAATTAGTATATCCTTCATTTCTACCAGATCATGTTTATGCTGTTGAGGTCCTCACTAAGTTCCTTGAGCATCCTTTTAACCAGTGTTTTGAGGTTTGCATCTGATAGATTGTTTATTTCCATTTTGTTTAGTTCTTTTTCTGGAGTTTTGACCTATTTTTCATTTGGGCCATGTTTTTTGTTTTGTTTTATCTCCTCATTGTGGCAGCTTCCCTGTGTTTGTTTCTATGTATTAGGTAGAGCTGCTATGACACCCTGTCTTAGTAGCATGGCCTAATGTAGTGGGTGTCCTATAGAATACAGGAACACAGCCAATCCCTATTACCCAAGCTGGGTACTTGAAGTACACCCTTAGTATGAGCTTAGTAGACCCCTCTTTTGTAGTTGAGCCTGGACTGCTGTTGGCAGGACAATGGGAGGGATTTCCCCAGGTCAGTCAGTTGTAAAGACTGGCTGTGACCACTGGATCTGCTCTCTATGGAGGATCAGCTGTGCAGGGGCAGGGTGATGGTGCTCCAACGTGGTCTGTAGTTGTCCACTAGGTGCACAGGCTCTGTGGTTTCCCAGCTGGTACAGACCAAGATCTGTTCCCACCTGTGTTTTGCCTGGGTCCATCCTGCCTGAGCTATAAAGTAACCTGAGATGGCTGCTACTTGTGCTGGCCTTGAAGATTCCCAGGCAAAGCCAAGCTGTGAATCTAGGCTGATTGCTGCTAGTGCCAGGCCTGGGGCCAGTACCTCTTAATAAGAGGTATGAGGGCTGGGGTTCTAACTGAGACTGGCTGTAGCTTGTTTGAGAGGATTTAGGAAGTTGTGAAACCGGAGCCAAGACCAGCCATTCATATGGACAAGCCACTGTTAATAGACTGCATAGGCCCATAAGTTGGGTGGGATGGAGCCTCAGGGGATCTACTGGGTGGGGTAAACAGTGTTGGCCAGGTTGATGGAATCTCAGATATGGCAACCCCTGCTGGCTCTATGGTTCTGTGAGGGGAGAGTTCAGAAAAGGGAAAATTGCCTCTGCCCACCTTTCTGTCTGGGAGAAAGCTGTTCCCCATCTCTTGCCTTGATGCCAGACACTTCAGTTCCTTCCTGTATGCCACTGGTTCCTTCCAAGCTGCAACCCTAGTGCTAGAGCTCAGATGGAGTAAGTCTGAGTAAGTCTGTATGTGGGCTCTTTTAATAGGAATTCTTGAGACTCCAGAAGTTTCTTCCACTGACTCAATCCCTGCTGATTTCTGCAGACAGAAGTTATGGGGACTTATCTTCCTGGCACTGGCACCCTGTGTGGGGGGGAGGGGGGGCGGGGGGCTGGGACTCCTCACTCCCGAGATATCCCTCCTGAATTTTAATCCACCACATGTGGATATGGGACTAGCCTGTTCCGTGTCTTCATGCCCCCACCCCACCAGTTTGGATGGATGTGGTTTCTTCAATTCTATAGTTGTCAGACTTCCACTCAACTCGATTTCTGGCAATTTTGAGTGATGGTTGTTCTATATTTTAGTTGTAACTTTGATATGTTTGTGCAAGGAGGTGAGCTGTGTTTACCTATGATATCATCTTGACTGCTAGAAAATTCTCAGTTCACAGAGGTAACAGTCTGCAGCTTCTTGGTCAGTGTAACTGATCTGCCCAACACAAAAAGTCTTGTTTTTTAATCAGTTCACCAGCTGCTATTACTCTGAATGTAGTCCTGATCATCAATTTTTTCTGCTTCAGCTTCATGATTGAATCAGAAAGAATGAACGCTAGAGAATGAGCTGGAGCAAATCCAAGTTTGCTGTTGACCTTCCGCCTCCTTCCATACTCCTCTGAGTGTCCTGGCAACCAGACACAATCCTACTAAAAATGCAAAACTTCTTTGGGGAATCAATCAGACCAGTGTCAGAAAAAAATAGGCATAACACCCTTTCCCAGTGTAACAGCTCAGCCAGAACATCCCAAGAGGAAGGCCACAGCCAACAAGCCCCACTCACACCTCTAGACGTTGCAAAGAACTTACTGGATCCCTTCCCTTCAGCAGATAGCCCCAAAGCAATGGGATGGGGACAGAAAGGAGATGCTCTGTCCACAGTCACTCAGGGGCCCTGGATCCCCCAGACTGGTGACTCTGTCCTCCTACAGGCCCAGAGAGTCCTCTCAACTCAGCTGGTGAAAGGGGACAGTGGGGCAGGTTTTTAGGATCCAGGTGTGAAAGGGACACACACTATTTCTGCTCACATACCATCAGCCAAACTCAGTAACAATGGCCCACCTAACTGTAAGGGAGCTTGGGAAATTCATCTGAGTGACACCCCAGGAAAAAAACATAGGTGCTGGTGACCAATAGCTGTCTCTGCCAGATAATACACTCAAAATGTTTAAAAATCAAATCAGTGATTTATTCTTAATCAGCCAAAAGGTACTGTCCCAGCACACACAGCACAAAAGAAAAAAATGATAAATCATATAGACTGCATACAATTGATTAGACATATATAGAGATCATTTCGATGATTAGCAGGACTGACTTTCTGCCTCCCCCACTTCCTGAGGATAAGAACTTGGGACCTCAGCCTACTCATCCCCTTTGAGAAGGGGACTGAGAGGAATGGGGGATGGCAATCCTAACCATGTTACACCTGTATTCATATCATCAAGAAATTTTACTGTATATGTTAAATTCATACATGAACACAAGAATGAATGCCAGGTGCCGTGGAGTCTACAGAGAAGGACACCTGCATAACTCTATCTCTAAAGCCCTACCTTCTTCCACTGACAGGCATCCTTTCCAACTCAGTTGATACATCACCTCTTCCAGAAAGCCGTCTCCACCAACCCTACCCTGCAACAGCCCCCCCCCCACACACACACCACATCAGGCATGATCAGGTTCCACTTGCTTGCTCTGTATTCTCTCCTTTACTTTGTCCATCTTGCTAATTAGAGTCTGCTGTTAGACCACCAGGACCTTGGTTTCCTCCTATGTAATATCAGGAGTGCACTGTGTTACTCCACTTCCTGGCTGAGTTGGCCCTAAGGCCATCAGCGCCCAAGGCCCCAGAAGTCAGGCTCCCATCCCAGGCAAGCTCCTGTCACAGTAGGGGCGTAGACCAAACTAGGCCAGGATTTACCAGGGAGGCCCGGCCCCCGTTGCCTCCACTCACATATTTATGCCCGGCCCATTGGCTCACCCGCCAGCCAAGCCTGCCAACACTCGACTCCCGCAGCCAACAATGCAGCAAAGGCAACTCTACACAGTCCTCCAAGCTCCCCGAGTTCTGGCCTCTCGTTCAGGGCTGGGGTGGGGCATGTAGCTCCGGACCCTGCAGGGACAGAACAGCAATGTTGTCCCTGTCCTCTACGGGCCCTGAGGCGCCCCGGGCAAAGGCCCCAAGCTTCTCACAGCTGCTCGCGTGCCAAATGTTTTCCCAATAGACAACGCTGTTAACCTGAGCAACTCGCCCGTTTTACAGAAGCCAACACTGAGCCCGAGATTTTAACTAGGACAGAAACACCTCCAACACTCTTCTTTTGCGACGCCTGGGCCCCACTTCCAAGCCCCAGACCCTGCGGGCTCCGGGTGCCGGCTGCACCGGGGCGCACACTCCTGCAGCGCCCAAACCCGCACCCATCTGCCCAACCGACCGCTGCTGCACCTACCTCCCTCAGGCGGACTGGAGAAGTGGCCGCTAATCAGGGCCGCAAGAATCCAGAGGAGGTGGCAGAGCCTTGTAGCCCGGTGCTCCAGGGTGCAGGGCGGGCAGGCCCCTGAGAGAGCCGGGAAGCAAAGAACCGGGCACAAAGGCCGGCGCTCCGGGGAGGCAGAGAGGGCCGCTCTGAGCGGATGGGGCGATCCAGGGGCACGGGAACCTCTGAAATGATCCTGGGGCACGAGGAGCTCACAGAGATGCTGGAAGAATCCGGGGCATTGGGGAGTGTGTCAGGAGCACGAACGCAGGGGACAATCCACCTAGCTGGAGGAGTTACGGAGCAGGCCTTGGGGGCACTGGTCTGGGAATAGCAGAGCTCTGGCTGGGGCGGGGTTGTAGCGAGGCAGGCGTTGGCGCCGCACAGCGTCGCTGCCGCTCCTCGGCGGTCAGTGCGCCAGCAACTAATGCGCATGTCTCCAAGCTTCAGGAAGAAAACTGTCACTGAGTTCTTCGCTCATCAGCCTACCGAACGTGCCACCTTCAGATCAAACTTGCCACCTTCAGATCAAGCTGAGAGGGGGCAGATGCGGGGGTGGGGGGTAGGGGTGCCCTTCCAGGGGCTAGTTCTAGAAGAGGCAGCCTCGTGACCTTCCCATTCTCTGTTGCCTACCTACTTCCTGTATTCAAGTCCTTCCCAAAATCATTAGTAATCCCATCTTGCAGGGGTGTCCAACCTGCAGCCTAACACCAAATTGTAAATTTACTTAAAACATTATTGGATTTTTTTTTTGCAATGTATTTAATGTGTGGCCCAAGACAACTCTTCTTCCAGTGTCACACACAAACGCCAGAAGGTTGGACACCCCTGCATCTCAGTGTTTGTAGAAATTTCTATACATAACCTTAGAATATTTTTAGTATAAGAAATTGCTTGTTTTTTTTTTTCTGATTTCCACTTTGTGGAAACTTAGTCACTTATAACAGCTGCAATTATTTGTGCCATTATTTGATTAATATCCCCTCTAGGTGTTCCTTACCTGTCTAGGACATTTCCTGTATTCCTAACCTCTTAGCACAGGCCTGGCATAATACAATAAATGCCTGTGGAATGAATGGATAAATATGGAAAGCTATCAAGAAGAAAAGGAAATACAGCTAATGGTAACTACTGTGAGCATTTTGATATTATATCCTTCCAGATAGTTTTCTAGTGAACTTTCACCAATTTCACAAATCTTATAGTAATAATAATGGGGATATTTATTGAGCAATTTATTTCATTTCATTGTCACACCAGCCCCGAGGTAGGTTTTATTAACTCTGTTTTACGTATCATAAAACTGAGCTTATAGAGATAGCTTTGCCCAAAAGATTTCTAAGGTGGCTCCACGTGGCAGAGTGCATGTGCACTTCAGGGCTGTGTTACTCTGTGCTGTAAAAGGCGAGAGGAATTTGAAGGATCACACAGGTGAGAGGGAGGAGGGAGAAAGGCAAAGGCTTCCAGTAGAGCAGCAATTTTCAACCAGTGTGCTGCAAGAATTTTTAAAACAGGCAATATCTGACTATTTAGTCAGGGGCACTGACCTCTTTTCCCTTAGATTGTCAAATAAAAAAATGACAGCAGCCACCACAGCTCTCTGGTGGGAATGCCCTGTCTGGAACCATAAATATATAGGCCATATAATAGATTTGCATTTTACTGGTCACGGACATGATAAGGTTAATTATGTGTCTGGTTAATTCTTGGTACCAGAAACCCTTATATACAAGTATAGGCATCTGATTTTTTGAAAAGTCACTTTGGAGATAAAAGGGTAGGTGATTACTATTATTATTATTATTATTACTTGCAAATCAATCAAATATACACCTTTTTTTGGTCAGATCAGCAAAAAATATTTTTTTTGATGTGCTACAGAATTTTAGTATTATGTGTGCCATGAAAAGAAAAAGGTTGAAAAATCACTGCTGAACAGCAACGTCTAGTGGGGGAAATAGTTTGCCAACCACACTCCCTATGCTCTACAGAGTTTTAGTCAAAGCCTCCTTGGGCTGGAATGCTGTATGACCAAATTCTCCTATAGAACAAGAGGAAGTGCTTTGTGAAGGTAAGCCCCAGGCAAACACAGAGACCACCAGTGCAGCAGACCAGAGACAGAGGGACACAGACATTTGGGTATTGCATGTGGATATACAGTTGACCTTTAACACGGGTTTGAACCTGAACTATTTTTGAGCTGTGGTTGGAAATTTGTGGATGTAGAGAGCCATTTGTATGCACTGAGCCATACCATTTTACATAGGGGACTTGAGCATCTGTGGATTTGGTGTCAGTGGGGGTCTTGGAACTGTAGATACTGAGGAACAACTTAAATTTGGGGGGAAGTCAAAAGCTATTATGTGGCTTTTAAAAAAAATTCTCACCTGATATGTTGTTTATTGATTTTAGAGAGGAAAGGAGAGAGAGAAGGGGAGGGGTGGAGGTGGGGGGCGAGAGAGAGAGAAGAAATATCAATGTGAGAGAGAAACATCTATCAGTTGCCTCCTGTATGCACCCTGACTGGAGATCAAACCCTCAACCATTTTAGTGCATGAGAATGACACTCCAACCAGCTGAGCCACTGGGCCAGGGAAGCTCTACATGGATCTTAACCATGTTGTAGTCAATTGTATTTACATTTTTCTTAACAAGAGTTAAGAAATGTATCTATTGCTCATTGTCCTCTTCACCACTAGGTTGTGAACACATTTCTCTGGTCAAGGGTCGCCTGTCATTTGCAATGCCTGCTCTGACATGCTTTTTGGGGGATGCAGCAAGAGTTGATATTTACAGAGCATTCAGTCTGTGCCAGGCACTGTGGTAATTTATTCATGGTCAATTATCTCTTTTAATTTTCATCACATCCCTCTTATTGTCCCCACTTCATACACAGGGAGACCAAGGCAGGTTAAGTGACTTTCCCAAGGTTACACAGTAAGTGGCAGAGCCAGGATTTGACCCAGGTCTGGGTGTATACTGGCCCCTCCACTGTCCTGTCCTTAAGTGTAGACTCTAGTTGTGAGGCCCCTAAAAATTCAGATTCCTTTGGGAGAGCAAAGTCCTTCAAGTCCTTGCCAGCTGCTATGCTCTTTGTAAGAAGTAGGTTCAAGTTTATGAGGTGTAGCGTACGGGTCAATTATACAGGCATCATCTTAGGAAGTGGTGGGAGGAATGGGAAAAAAAAATGTTCCTGAAAACCATCATTGAGTGTTTTATCCTTTGGTCTCTGTGTTATAAGTTTTGAAAAATGTAAGATCTAGAAGATATTTTTGTTTGACATGTTGACTCCTTCAGTCACCTCAAGAAAACTCCTCTGGTTTTTGGAAAAAGACAGAATTGCACCTGTAATTCTGACCATAGAAAAGTCAGGGAGAAACAAAGAGTATGAGTTAGTCTGTCCAAGCCCAAAGTGAAACCAAACAAAACCCCAAAATGTAAACAGACTGAACAACTTACAGCTCTGTGGCTGTACGCAACTTGTCTGACTGAGCCTCTGTAATTTTTGTCTGCCCAGCAAGTGTCCCCTTCTTTGCACAAGCATCTTCATTTGTCTTCAAGGAACTAGTCCACACCCCTATTCTCAATTTATGGGAATAGCCCTCCCCACTTCCCTGGCTTCAAGGGTGGACCCATGACCAGACCTGGTCGATCAGCATATTTCATCCCTTTACCCCACTGATTGGTTCTGAGATGAGCATGTGACCCAGTCCAGGCCAATGAGACACTAAACTGGGTCTTTTATAGCAGCCATATAAAAAGGAATCTTTTCCAGAGAGTTGCTGAGCTGGTAGGATGGAAGCCCAGGGTTTCTGGGCATTCATTCTTATGGCAAATATTTATTAAGCTCCTACTATGTGCCAAGTATGTGCTAGAAGTTGGGGGAAAGAGAAAATGAAATCTTAGACAGTCATTATTCCATAATATTATAAGCTGAGAAGTGTGCTATGAGTGAAAAGCATAGGCAGTGATGAGGGATCATAAAGCCAAACCTGGTTAGGAAAGCTACTCTGAATAAATGACATTTGAGTTGAGCTCCGAAGGGAGGAATAGGCATCATTTCCAGTAGCTTTAGGAGCACAGGTACCCTGGGTGGCCTCGGCAAGGAGGTGTGGATCAGATCATTCTTGGTTTATGCTTGGTCCTTCCTTAATCACCTCCTTTAACCATCATACAAAGCTGTTTACTGAAGAGTTTGGGGGTAACAAAAGAGAATTAAATACAAGAGAAAAACACACTGTCTCCTCAATGTTACAGTATCCAAGAGGAAAAATAAACCTCTCAAGGGGGACCTTTTTGTTGGCATACTCCAGTTACAAGCCTTGCTTCCCTGTCCTGAAGCCTGCCCTTCCTTCTCTCACATGCACAAACATCGCCTCTTCAAGCTATACTAGAAAAATTCCTCTCCCTGCCCACATGGATTTGGGTTTCCCCCCTTTCCCATCCCCAGAGTAATCCACAGAACTCAACCCATAGGATGCAAAGGATATCATCAAGAAAGTGAAAAGACAACTCAGAGAATGGGAGAAACTATTCAAAAATCATATATCTGATTAGGGAATGTAACCAGAATATATAAAGAGCTCTTACAACTCAATAAATAAAAATGGGCAAACCATTTGGACAGTTCTCCAAAGAAGACATACAAATGACCAATAAGCACATGAAAAGATACTCAACAACACTAGCCATCAGAAAATGAAAACCAAAATCACACCCACTAGAATGGCTATAATAAAAAGTCAGATAATAAGTGTTGACAAGAATGTGAGGAAACTAGGACCCCCATACCCTTCAAGCAGGAGTGGAATATGGGCAATGGTTTGGCAGTTCCTTAAAATATTAAACATAGGTCTGCTACATGCTCCAGCAATTCCAGTCACAGGTATATACCCAAGAGAAATGGAAACATATTTCCACACAAAAACTGAGTGTTTAAAGCAGCATTATTGACAATGGCCAAAAAGTGGACACAACCCAAATGTCCATCAACTGATGAATGGATAATGAAAATGTGGTATATCCATACAATGGAATATTGGTAATAAAAAGGAATGAAATACTGATACATGCTACAACACAGATGTACCTTAAAAACATTATGCTAAATGAAAGAAGCTATATACAAAAGACAACATATTGTATGATTTCATTTATATAAAATGTCCAGAGGTCGATTAGAGAGGCAAGGTCACCACCATCTTGATGGTTTCCCCTTCACAATGGTGGTGGGGTCGTGTGTGTAAGATTTTGTTTTAAGATACCAATAGTTGTTTGGGGAAATGCAAGCCAGAAAACATTCTCTGGAGCACTGGTACCCATGCAACGGCTTTGTTGCCTCTCTTTACTGCCCTGTCCCCTGTGAAGAGGACATGGAAACACAGGAATTCTGGCAAAGACTGAGGTGTAGGTAGAAACCCTTAGCTTCCTTGTATAACCAAAAGGAGGATAACAACCAATCTAAAATCAATAAACAACCAGAAGTGCCTGCATGGAGCTCCAACAACCAAGGAACTAAAGAAACAGTCAACCAGAACAACCAGACCAGCAGCGCTGCAGCACAACAAGGAGGGTTGCTCCACCCAGGTGAACACCTAAGGCGTAACAGGCATGCCAAGACAAAGAAATGTGGCCCGAATGAAAGAACAGGGCATAGCTTCAGAAAGAGAGCTAAGCGATGAGGAGATAACCAACCTATCTGATGGAGAATTTAAAGTCCTGGTAATCAAAATGCTCACAGAACTCAATGAGCTTGGTCGAAAAATGAAAAAACAAATGAAACATACCCAAAATGAAATAAAGCAAAAAATTCAGGGAACCAGCAGTGACAGGAAGGAATTCAGGACTCAAAGCAACAATTTGGAAAAAAGGGGAAAATAAAAATATCCAACTGGAACAGAATGAGGAAACAAGAATTCAAAAAAAGTGAAGAGAGGCTGAGGAATCTCTGGGACAACCTGAAGCGTTCCAATATCTGAATTATAGGGGTGCCAGAAGGAGAACAATAGCAAGAAACGGAAAACTTATTTGAACAAATAATGAAGGAAAACTTGCCCAATCTGGTAAAGGAAATAGATTTCCAGGAAGTCCAGGAAGCCCAGAGAGTCCCAAAGAAGTTGGACCCAAAGAGGAACACACCAAGGCACATCATCAAGTTACCCAAGATTAAAGACAAAGAGAGAATCTTAAAAGCAAGAGGAAAGGAGAGAGTTGCCTACAAAGGAGTGCCCATAAGGCTATCAGCTGATTTCTCAAAAGAAACCTTGCAGGAAAGAAGGGGCTGGAAAGAAGTATTCTAAGTCATGAAAGGCAAGAATCTACATCCAAGATTACTCTATCCAGCAAAGCTTTCATTTAGAATGGAAGGGCAGATAAAGTGCTTCCTGGTTAAGGTCAAGTTAAAGAAGTTGATCATCACCAAGCCATTATTATATGAAATGTTAAAGGGACTTATATGAGAAAAAGAAGATAATCAAACCCATGAACAGTAAAATGACAGCAAACTCACAACTATCAACAAATGACCCTAAAAGAAAAGACAAATAATGAAAACAAAAACTAAGCAAACAACTAGAACAGGAACAGAATCAGAGAAATGGACATCACATGGAGAGATTTCAGTGGGGAGGCAGAAGGGAAGAATAGGGGAGAAAAGGTACAGGGAAGAAGAAGCATAATTAGTAGGCATTAAATATATAGGAAGAGATCAAAAATGGTATAAGAAACAGAGAACTCAAAGAACTTATATGTACAACCCATGGACATGAAGGACACTAAGGAGGGGGAATGCTGGAGGGTTGGGAGGTACAGGGCAGAGGGGGGATAAAGGAGGAAAAATTGGGGAAACTGTAATATTATAATCAATAAAATATACTTAAAAAATAAAAAAATGTCCAGAGGTACAGGAGACACTGTTCACTGTTCACTGTCTGTCCCATGCACTGGACCCATGGCAGAATGGTGATTTCCTCCCACAACTCTCATCTTTGAGGTTTATCTAATGGAAATCAATGTTCATTCTGACATAAATCAGCACCCCTCCCCTGCCTCCTGCTTTCTGGCATAGGCCATTGTCCTGACCTGGTGAAGCACGTAATTTCCCATATGTGTAGCATTTACATACTACTCCTTGGATCCGAAGGTCCTGGGGCTTTCTAGGTATGAGAAATTTTCCTAGGCCAAGAGACTAATGAGGCTGACAACTCCATCATTACATTAAGAGTTTATTAAGAGGACTTACATAGGAGGTGTGTCTTGGGCAACAGCAAAATGATGTGGCTATGCTCTGTACCACGTGGCAGGCGCTAAGGAGTTATATAGGGCAAGGCAGGATAGATGGGGGTACTGGTGTGTGACCCGCCCCAGATAAGGGAGAACACCTTACGTGCCCGCCTGGGTAAAGACAATGGCCTGTTCCAGGAACCAGCATAAGACAGCATGATATGGGGCACAGAGGAAGAGTCTACCAGGCAGCCTCCAAGGGGACCTAGGGGAAGCAGTCTCTATTCTGCCCTGGATCTGGTTGGATCTAACATGAGAGTTGGACAGCAGTCAGGTCTTGGAACAGTCTGTCCTCCATATCTGGGTAGTGTGTTTCTCCCTTTGTGCAAGGCAAACACCGGGATTAGAATGGGACCTGTTGGAGCCTCTAGTTTCATTTGCCCAAATATCTGCATAGGAAAATATTTTTTTCCACAGTAGTTACGTTACAGAACAAACAAGGGGGGCCTGGGACGATATACTATTATTGAAAGAAGGCCCCGGGTCCGTTATGTCCACTGCCTGAGGAAAAACGTCTCTCAATGCCAGAGATTTGTGAAAAGGAAAGGAAATGTTTATTTAATGCTATACAAACTTAAAGTAGTGACCTAATGTCTTCACCAAAATCCCAAAGTCCCTTAAAACACCCACAAACACATACAGTCCTTCCTTCCTTCCCCCTTTGCCCAGTCCAGAGTACCGTATCTCAGGAAAGGAAATAGAACTCAATGGCTCAGGCAGTCCTCTGGTTCTTCCCAGTTAGACCTCCATCTCAACTGGGAGACCTCCCTGGGTTCCCGGCACCCTCCGCTGAGTTACCGGGATCTCTGCTAAAACCAGGTGGTGGTTCCCCCTTCTAAAGCTGCGGGGGGTGGGGGGTGGTCCCCACTCTGGCAAAGGCACGTGGTCCTCTCTCCCAGGGCCACGGGAAGGAAGAGTCCCCACTCTGTCAAGGCCGCGTGGTTCTCCCCCAATGGCTGCCGTGTCTGGGTTTAAATCCCCCACGCCAATCTTCTTCTGCAGCCCCATTTCTGACTCCTCCTACACTTGGGCACACTTGCCCTCAATCTGCTGTCTTCTCCAGCTTTTCTGGTCGCCATTGTGGGTCTGGGCAGGTGTCACCCCATGTCATGGAGCCAATCTTTTCCCAGCTCCCATGCAGGCACTGTAACTCAGGGGACCTGCCTCCCAGGTCCCATCTTGGGGGGGAGGTCCCTTTCCATCCCCCTGGCCTTGAGCATGGCCATAGCTATTTAGCATATCTAAGTGACCAGCCAAAGGCTATAGGTATGTTAAATGACCATGCCATGGATTAGCTGCAAAGCTGCCCTGCATGCTCTTGCTCTGTGTGCCCCTTCCCCCAACTCACACCTGTGGGGGAAGGGGTGAAGACACCTTAAAATCTCCTGGACACCTTGAGTTCTGGACCCCATTTCAAATGCCTATTTGGGATCCTCCCTCTTGGCTGCACCCTGTAACAGTTACTTTGGATTTGGTTATGAAGGAGAGCTGTAGTGAGGAAGAGAATTTGCCTTTAACTTCATAAATATCATTAGACATTTGAAAAATTTCACAATGAGCATGTATTACATTTCAAATTTAAAATGTCAAAAAATGCCTTCCTCTACCAAAGCATTGATTGTTTCACTGCGTGAAGAAAATTAAAGGTAATTTTATTTTCTTATTTGTACTTTTTCTTTGCTCAGATTTCAATAAGGTACATGGATTACTTTTACAAAGTTATTTTTAAATGTCACTTAAAAAAACCCCAAAACTAAACAGAGCCCAGTTGCTTTGTTTCTGTGGCCTCCCCACCCTTTGGTGGCTGAGTAGCCTCACCCTTAAAGGCAAAAACCATGAAAAGCTGAGTCAGCACCAGGGTTGCATGTGGAAACACTGGGGGGGGTGGGGGAACCAGTGAGTTAGCTCATGCCCTTGCTCCACTGGACTTTGGTTCTGTTGCAGAAGCCTCTGCCATGAGGGTTTTGAGAATTCTGAAAATAGTTGTCCTTCTCCCAGAAGACTGTTTTTCTGCCTGCTCAAGCTGAGCAGGGAAAAATCAATGTTCGTTCAAATTCAATTATCAAAGACAGAAAGGGAGAGAGAGAGATGGTAGGGGTAGGGTGATTGCTAGCAAATAGTCTGACTAATGGAGAATGCTTTGAGTCACTGTGGGGGATTACCTGGAGATATGTATCTGAATCCTTCTTGTGGCCACAGTGGGTGATCATCCTGAAGATCAGACCACAGCCTGGCCATGTCCAGATTAAATTTCTGCAACTTTTCCTGCTGGGCAGCTCCACAGAATAAATTTACCTCAGACTTCATCTAAGTCCACATTGTAAGAGTGTGTGATTTTAACCAAGATACAAAACCACTGGTTCAAGGGATAGTCTTGCTGCCAACAGTGTACTAGGTCCTGTGGATATAGCATTGGGTGAACAAGACACCATCACCTACCCTTCTAGTGTTGGCATTGTAGCAGGGCCAAGTATCATCCTGGGAGAGACTCATGCTTGAGGCAAGGGGTAGGGGAGATATATGTGGAATGCCACCCAGTGATCAATGCTCCTGTTCAAATACTTGCACAATGAATGAATTTAATTCTCACAGCAAATTCTGTGAGGTGGGTACTATTATTGCCACCCCATTATAGGGATGAGTGTTTGAGGACCAGAGAGATAGCTTTCCTAAGGCCACACAGCTAGTTAAGGCTCAAGCTGTGTGATTTCAGAGTGGGTAGGTTTACCCACTATATTGGTTTCCTATTGCTGCTGTATCAGATCACCAAAAATTTAGTGGCTTAAAACAACACAATTGCCTTACAGTTCTGGAGGTTAGCAGTCCTAAAATCAAGCTGTCAGGCACCTTGTGTTCCTTTACAGGAGCTCTAGGGAAGGATCATATCCTTTACCTTTTCCAGCTTCTAGAGGCTGCCCACATTCCTTGACTTGTGGCTACACCATTCCGACCTCTGTTTCTGTCTTCCTTCACGCCTCGTTCTCTAATTCCTGCCTCTCTCTCATAAGGACCCTTGTGATTACACTGGGCCTACCTGGAAAATTCAGGATAATCTCCTCATCTCAAGATCCTTAATTTAATCATATCTGCAAAGTCTCTTTTGTCACCTAAAGTAACATAGTCACAGGTTCTGGGGACTTGGATGTGGACATCTTGGAGGGGGGCATTATTCAGCCAGCTACACCCACTTACCTATCTTTACTATACTGGATGTCTGTTTGTGATTTTTCCTTAAATAGGCACAGAAATGGATAAGCCTATGTGTAGGTATAATTAGTAAATAAGTGGACTAAAAGGAATTGCAACTCCTGGGGCAGGAGGAAGGGGCGTAGAACTTGGGGATGTCAAAGGAGACGTGACTCATCTACAGTGTTCATTTGATTTATTAGAAAATATTTGAAGCAAATATACAAAATGTGAACACATCTTGGTGGCGGGAAATAGATGTTTGCTGTGTGTTTATTGTATTTGCTCTGTATTTACGGCATTTAAAAAAACCACACTGAAACAGCCTGCCTAGGAGAGAGCTAGCTCTGCCTGGGCAGCTGAGACGAGTTACTGACTTCTCTGGGCGTGTTTCTCCCTCTGAGATGATGGAGGACCAATAATCTACAACCTTCAGCAATTTTCCTCCCTGGACACGTGGTTCTTACATTGTAGGGGCAGGGGCCAGACCACCTGGCTATGCAGGACCGCAGAGGTGCCAGGAAATAGGGGTTGGGAGCCTGCGGAATGGAGAGCACCCAGGGTCGGCCGGGAAGCGCGGCGACGCTGCACCGCCCCCAGGTGGCCAGAGACAGTATATACCACGTTCAAGGAAGATAAAACACACACATACCTGAGGATTGAACCTTACGTTTAATGTTGAGTAACTCCTCTTTCCTTTGTAACCCTGTGTTGTAATAATAGTAACTCCTGAGGATCTAGAGAGCACTATCACTCCGAGACCCAGGGGGAAGACCAGCGTTTGTCGTAAGAATGGGAAAGGCTGGCGATATCGGACATGCGCACATCCGCAGGGGCGGATCAGTAGACCACATACTGCTGCGTCATTCAACTAATATAGTCTCTATGGGGAACCTGATGAGCGGGAGGTAGCGTGGCCGAGTGGTCTAAGGCGCTGGATTTAGGCTCCAGTCATTTCGATGGCGTGGGTTCGAATCCCACCGCTGCCATACCGTTGTAGGTCTCAATTTTTCCATCCTTCAGAAACCTGTTCATTTACTGATTTCTCTTCCCCGATATTCTAACGTTATCGTATTTTTATTTTTTTGGTTTTAATGGAATTAGCAGCGGGTAGAGGGAAACGAAGAAACTGCAGGACAGGCCACAGGCCCTCTCACTCCGTAACCTAGTACACAAACCCACCAAACCTGCTATCTAAAAAACAAGAAAGAAAACACTATTTCCAGGAGAAAGCATCCGAAATACTTTGGAAAGTTCCCAAGTTATTTAATCCTCCGAGGCCTGAGGCCACAGGGAGTGGGTCTGTTAACTCCACAAGTACAAAAGTTAGGTGGGGGTGATTTTAATCATGACCTAAGTTAAGGAGGGTCCCTTTCTGGCCGGCTCTGTGTACTTTGGAGAGCCCCAGCTGACTCCAGAAACCTCTTTGGCAAAAACCTGTCAGGTGTCCCTGGGGTAGGGCTAAGGTATCAGGGGGTCTGTCCCACATGGGGATTATCAATTTTAAGGTCCCAGCTTCATAGATCCACCTCCTATTTGGTCTTCAGTCTTGATTTAGGGTCCCTCGTTTATTTATTCATTCAACAACTACTTATGAAGGATCCACTATGGGCCAGAAACCAAGCTTGTCATGAGGCTATAGAACAAACAAGGCAGATGTATCTTCACACTCATACAGTTTATAGACATTGTAATCTCATTAATTACACCTCTGAGGGGTGTTATGCAGTGCATTATGCTAATGCTAACCTTGCCCAGGGTCACTGGAACAAGTGACACTTAGTTGGGACTTGAAACTGAAAAATTAGCCAAGTGAAGGGGAGAGGGTGGGGCTCCTGGTAAGTCTGAGATTCTGTGAAAGCAACTCAGGGAACTGGACAGAGACCAGCAGTGGACAAATAGCAAAAGATGAGGCAGAAGTGTAAGGCAAGGAGGGCCATGAATGCCAAGGTAAGGCTTTGAACCTGATCCTGAACTCATTGAAAGGTTTCAAGCCAGAGACTGCCATGTTCCAATTTTGGGTTTAGAAAGTTCCCTCTGGCAGCAAGAACAAGAGGTTTCCTTTAAAACCCATAGCAGTTGTCTAGGAAAAAGGAAAGCAGCTTGTACCATGGTTGTGGCAGTGTGTTGGGCTGAAGGGATGGGGCACAGAGACATTTTGGAGATGGATATGACAGAACTCACTGATGAAGACATGAAGAAGAGGAACGTGTTAAAAGTGATGCTGGGTTTTGAGTTTGGGCCACCAGGTGGCTGGTGGTACCTATTCTCCCCATAGGAGGGAACACAGGAGGAGGAGGTGGTTTGTAAGATAGATGATTTCTGTTTGATTTATACTGATTCTCATTTTGAGATGCCTGTGGGACAAGGGGTTGAGTAGGAGGATAGACATAAAAGTCTGGAGGTTTAGAGAACACTCCACACAAATGATACAGATTTAGGGGGCACTGGGTACAGAGGCCATGGGAATGGATGAAGTTACCCAAAGAGTGCACACAGGAAGCAGAGTGGCCAAGACAGAGTCCTGACAAACATAATCTTAAAGGAAGGACAATGGGAGAGAAGCCAGTGAAGATGGAGGACTGGCCAGAGACATAGATAGAAAACATATGTGGTGTCATATAGACCAAGCACAGTATTTCAAGAAGGAGGGAGTAGCCAACTATGTTGAATTCTCCTAATAGGCTTGGCAAAATATAGACTGAAAAATATCCATTGGATTTATGATTTATGGGCAAGTTCATCAATGACCTTGATTAAAATCATTTTGGAATGGGTTTAAGAGAAGAAATGAAAATATTAGTGTAGACAACTGAGCACAAAATTTAGTTTTGGGAACGGGTAGAGTGGGAGGGGGAATGAGGAGCCAAGGGACAAGGCTGGAGGATGTTAAAACAGTAGAGAAGAACTTCAGCACACACAGTGATTGGCTATGTCACCTTGGGCTGTCCATGCTGACAACTCTCTTTTCTGTATTCATGTTTCTGCATAGTGTCTACAAGTAAGCTTGGACCTCCTACTTGCCCTCTTAGAACCTCCTGGAAGGCTAGTTTTCTGGGAAGCCTCTAAAATGCTCATTTGGACTCAGTTTGTTGGTTAAAGGTGTTGCCTTCTTTTCTTCTGGGTAAAGACACTCGAGAGAAAGGAAGCTTCCTTGGCACAATGACCCACACTGTTTCCATGACCAGGTTTTAGACATCATACCTTCAGAGTATCAAGGAAGAGGTGACTTAGAGAAACAAAAAAAAAACAACCCAAGAAATTGATTTTGCTTTTGGGTTTCAGAAGCTGAGGTTTGCCAGTAGACAAAAGACCCAGACGGTCATGTGAACAGGAAAAGTCTGTTTTCTCTGTGCTAAGAACCTATTTCTCAGGGTTGGTAGAGAGAAGAAGGTGAGAGCAGGTGAGTTTAGATGCAAGTGTGTTTAAAGAAGAAGGGAGCCCAAGGACTTCCAGCCCCAATTGGAGTTGAGAAAGAGGTAGATCCTAGAGCTCTACCCAAGCCTGGCATGGCCCAGGTGCAGAACAGCAAAACTGACCATGTATCTTGTTTAAGCCAGTGGGCCTGGGGCCGCTCCTCCAAATTGCCCCAGCTGCAGAGATGTAATCCCCACCACTTTTTTGATGTTAGACACAACCCCAGTTTCCTCCTCACCTGCAAAAAGAGAATAATAGACTCCACTGTAAGGGTAGCCCTAGGAATTAAATGAAAGTATATAGATGAAAGCCCTTTCAAATTGTCAAGCATTAAACAGACATAAAAGATTATTATTGAGCTTTTAAAAATTATATACACACATACAGTTCAACCTAGCAATGAAGAGATACACTTTGTAGCTACTTCACAAACTTTCTTCATTGTTCAGCCGAGAGAGAACACAAGTTGTAGATGTCCAGCCCCCATGATGGCCACATTGGTTCTGATTAACACTTTTCCTCCCCTCCACCACAAGCTTTTCAGGTTCATGATTTTCATCTTTACCAGGGTCGACAGTTTGACGGGCCAGTTCCACATGTGTATTTTATGATACATGCATGGATGTATTTACATCCTGATCTTGGTATCCATAATCACCAAAATAATAGGGAGGCACTGCTTCTGTGGAAAGTAGGGCTGGATTAAGAAATTTTGCGGGTTTAAACATCAAAGATTATGGTGATCACCACTGCCCCCTCATTAACAAATAAAAGCAACACTAAATTATAAAATAAGGCCAACTAAGTTCAAATTCTTTCTAAGGTAACTATATTGGTATTTTTTTGAGAAGTTTAATTCTTTTAAATAAAAGTTTTGTTGTTTTACGTCGCTGCTGGTGCTGTGCTTACTAGGTTGAGTGACCCAGAGGTTGGGGCAGCGAGGAGGGTCCAGTGTCCGTAAGGTAGCTGCAGCAGACAAGAAAACTGGGCAACTGCCCCACCCACTAGAGCCGACCGAGGCCAGGCCCGGGAGCTCCCTTAGGTCTTTTGCCCGCAGGAGCGGAAGCAGAGCGGAAGGGGCGGGGGCCAGGATGGGGCACGTAGCAGAAGGGAGATACCGCACCCAGAGGGAGGAGCAATGAAGGGTGGGCTTGGGCGCAGGCCCAGGAAAAGGAGGAATCCGAGCCGGGGAGAAGCGGGGTGATCCAGGACTGGGCAGAGATGGGGAGAAGGACCGTTAGAGGGAGCAGGCCTAAGGCTAGGATCTCTTCGCTAACCTGGCCGGGCCGGAGGGAGAAGTAGGACCGAGACCCAGAAGGGGGGAAGGGGCGTGGCCATGGTTCCTGTGACGAGGGAGGGACTTGCCTAAACCCTGAGGGCCGCCTGGGTGGGTCCACGGCGGGGCTCACCCCGGTAGACGGTCAGACTTTGGGCCGCTGCCCGCCTAGGAAGCACAGGACAAGGGCGAGCAGGCTCAGGAGCAGCAGCAGCCCGAGCAGTAGCCGCAGGAGTGACCGCGCTGTGGAGCCACGGGGCCGCCCCGCCGCCGTGGACTGTACATATCGTTCCACGGCATCCGCGAAGTTGAACTTGTCTGGCGCATAGCCGAGCTGCGCACGGGCCTTAGCGATCTGGAAGGTGTGCGTTACGGCCACACTGTGCACCTGCGAAGAGAGGCCCGGCAGTTGAGGGGCGGGATTAGTCCAGGTGGGAAGTAACCTCCGCGGCTATAAAAGGACACAGCCCTCCTCAGGGAGGACCTCCTTTCTCCTATTTCCCTCCAGGACTCCGCCTTCAGGATGCTTTTTTCTGCATTTCCCCACCCTACTACTGAGCACAGTCCCCCAAAAGCAAAGGTGGCCTAGTACAATCCTGTGACATAGGAGGCCCTTGATTACTACGTGACCTGGGTGTGGCTATCCGGAAAAATGCCTCCAGGAAACGCTCCTGTCTTCCTGGTCCTCAGTCTTAGACTGAGGCAGGGCCCAGGGTGCAGCTTTCAACCCTCACTGATTAAGCTTCCCCAAAAGAGGAGTTCAATTATGTAGGGGTGATTGTTCTTGAGCTTTGTTTCTCTGTGGCCAGGTGGCCTGAAGGTTATAAGCTTCAAGCAGTTATCAATAAAGTAGTTATCAGTTTCAGAGTTCACACTCTGTACTTGACCTGGGCTAAATCTCATTTAATCTTCTAAGGTGGTACTGTGGTACTATCCCCACCTCAACATATTTGAAAATTGAAGATCAGAGAGATTAAGTGGCTTGCCCAGGGTCACACAAAGAACCAGTTTCCAGCTCCTGCTTCTCTGTGCTATGCTGGGACTGAGAGGATGCCAGCCTCTGTGGACCCCGGGAAGGGCCTGCCAGCTGCTTGATTCTCGTGTGGTACTGAAACAGCCAGTGTGGTCAAGCCCAGGGTCTTAGACGCTTGTGGGAGGAGAGAGGCAGAGAAGTCAGTTCTTGTCCCTTTTTGCCCCAGCTAGTTAAGTTCAGGCTTTGGGGTGATGGATACAGCTATGAACTAGATAAACAGGGTTCTGGAACACAGTATTCTCAGATATCAGGCTTAGATCTCAATTCCAATGGGAAGCCTCCCTAACTTCCTCAGAACTGGCTTAGGTGCACCTTGTGTATGACCTGAAGTTCTTCCTAACTTCCCCCTTATCACAATGTGTTGAGCTGCTTGTTTACTGGATGCTCTTCCCCTCTGGACTGTGAGGTCCTTGAGCTAAGGACTATGTCTTGAAAGGACAAAGTCGGTGCCATTTGCTGTCATGGTGCCATTTGCCGAGTAGGCCTATGACGTTGTTAAACATGACTGCCATTTTACTCTTCTGAGCATCTGTGTCCAGGACTGGAGATTACTAGGAAGTGAGAACAGAACGTGACCAACCACCCAGAGCTGCCAGCAAAAGATAACACTGGAGCAAACTGCAGCTTATGCAAAACCAATTGAAACCTCGTGTGCTGCAACACCCCTAACACAACAGCAAACCGTGCCCTCCACCCTTTTACAATCCAATAAAAACTCAACTTGCCTACATCTCATTGCTAGTGTATCTCTCCACACTTAAGCACTTTTCCTCCCTTGGAAAGTTAATAATATTTTCTCTCTGCATTTTCTTTTTGTGAATTTTTTTTCACAACCTGCATCACTGGCTACCTTCACATGTCCTGCTTCCATTGCTCAGCACAGTGCCTGGCACACAATATATTTTAAATGAATGAACGCCTATCAAGTCAAACTAGAGGGCTCGTTGGTGTGTCACAGACTGACCAGCAGAGGGCGCCAGAGCCACATTGTCCAGAAACTTGCCCCTGATCTGTGCACAAGTGAAAGGAGGAAGGGAGCCAGACCCCTGGCCTACCATTCAGCAGCATCTTGACAGCTATTTTACATGGATGTGATTCCTGACTAATTTCACAAGCTAGTGGTTAAGCTTGAAATCATTTAGATCTGGTTCTGGTTCGGATATCAGTTCCACAACTTTAATGAGTGATCTTGGGCTGGTTATTTCACCAATGTGTCTCATTTCCTTCCCTGTAAATGGAGATGATAATATAATATATTGTATACATCTAGAGTAGAAGTGATGATTAAATGGGATAAACACAGCCTGACATATCATTGCCACTCAAAAGATGGTCACTATTTTCATTTTTCTCTTTCCTCTGCTAGTTTGGATGGTTCAAAGGAGAAACAGTAGGAAATTGATTATTTCTGTTGCCCAGTCTCCATTCCCCAAATCAGAAAGAACTAAGCAGAGTGTGAAGCCAATTCCAGAATGGTGCGACTTTGGACAAGTCAGTAAATTTCTAGTCCTCAGTTTCTCATCAGAAAAGGACATCATATTCATAACTTTTTTGGCCTTCCTAATTTACTAGGGTATCAGAGAAAATCAAGTGAGAGTGTAGACTGGAAGGACTTTGTGAATAACACCAAACACCTATAAAGTTTATAATCTGTAATAAAACATCCTCTTTAAGTACAAATAGATACTACATCATCATTTGAAAACAGTATTCTGTACAGAGTGGGTACTTAATACACATTTATTATTCAGTGAGCATGGATGGTGAAGCTAGAACCACAAGGCTGTGTGTGTGCATTGAGAGCTGGCACGAGTTGGTGAGGACTGGTGGCATTTTAAACAGTAAATGTCATGGAGCCTGGTTTTTGGAGCCGCCAGTTTGACTGGGAAGATAAGCCTGATGAAATGCAGTGATGAGGAATGAGCTTGGAGCTGTCACATTTCAGATCAAGAGAGCACAGCCTAAGCAGAAGCCCAGAGGCTGGATGATTATGAAGGAAGCCAGCACTAGATTTGGGCCCACATGGAAAGTTCTAAGACCTTAGACAAGCATCCAGCTATGATGTCAGAGGGGTGAGTGGAGTGTGGACAAGGGGCAGGAAGGGAAGTGAGGATTCCCAGAGGACACAAGGGCTCCCCCAGCAGCACCCAGCTTACCTCACTCCGGGTGAGCAGTGGTGGGATGCTGCAGATGGGCCTCAGGGCCAGATGCAGGTACTCCATCACCGTGGCTGTGTGGGGAGAGAGGGACCAATGACCAGGCTGCCAGGTTCTAGGCAACGTCCAGGGGGGCCCTCAGGAACATATCAGTTGGGGGCATTATTTGCCTTGCTAGACATTTTGCAAAGTCTTCACTTTGCAAAAATTTTCTGCCCTCGGACCTTTAAGTCAGCAGTTCTCAGCACATGCTGGGTGCTTTATTTGGCTGAGAAATGTGTCACAAGTAGTTGTTATTACATTTTAAGGACAGACTGAGGAGATTCAAAGCAACCTCACAGTAATGTCTGCCTCACTCACTTCTGTTCCAATCTGCTTTCTTGGGTAGGAGAGAAGGAAGCTAGGGTAATAGTTCTCACTGGGTTGCACTCTGGACCACTTTAAAAAATACTGATGCTAAGGAGCTGGAAAGAAGTATTCCAAGTCATGAAAGGCAAGAACCTACATCCAAGATTGCTCTATCCAGCAAAGCTTTCATTTAGAATGGAAGGGCAGACAAAGTGCTTCTCAGATAAGGTCAAGTTAAAGGAGTTCATCATCACCAAGCCCTTATGTTATGAAATGTTAAAGGGACTTATCTAAGAAAAAGAAGATAAAAAATATGAACAGTAAAACAGCAGCAAATTCACAGTTATTAACAACCACACCTAAAACAAAAACTAGAACAGGAACAGAAGCACGGAAATGGAGATCACATGGAGGGTTAGCAACAGGGGTGTGGGAGGAGGAGAGAGGGGAAAAAGGTACAGAGAATAAGTAGCATAGATGGTAGGCAGAAAATAGACATGGGGAGGGCAAAAATAGTATGGGAAATGTAGAAGCTAAAGAACTTATGACACATGGACATGAACTAAAGGAGAGGATGTGGGTGGGAGAGGGTGTACAGGATGGAGGGGAATGAAGGGGGGAAATGGGACAACTGTAATACCGTAATCAATAAAATATATATTTTAAAAATACTGATGTTTCCTCTGTCCCCTTGCTTCGCACTAATGCTGTCATTGTTCTGGAGTGTGACTAAGGCATTTTTATATTTTAAAAGCTCCCAGGTGATTCTCCCCAGGAACTATGGATTTCTATACAGCCCTCTAAAACTGCCAGGACCCGTGGCTCATCTTTTCTTAGCTAGGTAAAGGAGTGTCAGTCACTGTGGTGATGCTGTGCTTGAGAAGCCATCCCACCTGTGTGCCCAGTGGATAAAAGTGTGCAAGCATCCAGTGCAATTAAAGTACAAGTCTAGTCAAGTTTTTTCAGGAGTACAGCCACTTGTGTCTTGAGGGCCATCTGTCCTCTGGGCAGAACACTTCCTGCCTGACACCTGCTCTACATTCTAGCTGGAGGGAGGCCAGTAGAGGGGTGCTGGGGTTATGAGTAGAGACTGATCTTCAGGGTAAGGAGAAGAATTGAGGGTCAAAACAGGACCTCCACATGTCTAAAAACAGCCTTAACTTCAGGGTGACCTTGGGGAACAGGACAGTCGCAGGGCCCCCTTTCCTCCTGACTTGCAATGCCTTTTAGCACAGGCCACAGGGCTGTGGAGTCAGCCGCTCAGGTGTGAATTCTGCCTCTCCTGCTTTTCACTGTGGCATGGTGGGAAGGCCTATCAGAGCCTAGTTGCCTCACCTTTACAATGGACCCAACGCCAAGTAGAATAGGGTCCTGGTGTTTTTTGTTGTTGTTGTTGTTGTTGTTGTTGTTGGGGGTTTGTTGTTTTTTTTTTTTGTATTTTTTTTTTTTTAGAGAGAGAGAGAGAGAGAGGAGGGAGAAAAAGATGCAGAGAAACATCAACGTGTGGTTGCCTCTCATGTACCCCCTACTGGGGACCTGCCGAGCAACCCAGGCAGGTGCCGTAGATAGGGAAATCGAACCAGGGACCCTTTGGTTTGAAGGCCGGCACTCAATCCACTAAACCACACCAGCCAGGGCATGGAATAGGGTTTAAACATGGTCAGGACTAGAGTGAAGGGAATGATGTGTTGGGGTCAGTCAAGTGCAGATCAGGCTTGGGGCAATTGGATGCTGAGAATGAGGGTCTCCTTAAACTCTGTGCCTTCAGGCACTCACTCACCTCCACCTAGTCCTGGACCTGGGTTTAAAATGTGATAATGCATGTTTACCTGATACATGGAGGTCTTTTGATACACATATTCTTTTCTTACCTGTCAGGTAAACCCAGGAAGTAGGCACCTGGATCCATGGCTGGCTGTACCCCAGCTTCTCAAACTGCAAGGAAACATGGTCTGAGATGAAAACAGTCCTCCAGGTGCTACTGTGGAAAGGACACATGTTCCCTTTACCCTAGGCCAACAGAATTACCTCCTGGCCCCTTGCCCACCCACCCTGCTCCAGTCCCAAGCCAGTCTTGAAATGATATCCACACCTTGACTTGGAAAAGTCAAGTAGGAATTGAATGCATGGCAGCAGAAGAGGGGTGTTAACTTGGGATCATTCAAATCATTTTTTTGAAATCCTCACCTGAGGACATGTTCATTGATTTTAGAGTGAGAGGAAGGAAGAAAGGGGGTAGGGAACAGAGAGAAGAGAAAAGAGAAGAGGAGAGAGGAAAGAGAGAGAGGAGAGGGAGAGGGAGACATCGATGTGAGAGAAACATCCATCAGCTGCCTCCTGCAAGCACCATGACTGGGGATCAAACTCTCAACCTAGGTATGTGCACTGACTGGGAATTGAACCTGCAAACTTTGGTGCATGGGATGACACTCCAACCAACTTAGCCACCCAGCCAGGGCTCATATTGTTTTTATTTACATCTACCTACACCCAAAGACATTCCAAGTCACTTGTGTAGAACCTGATTTTTCTAAAATTGCTATTAAAGGGTGAAAAAACAGTCTATGTGTGGAGGGTGGTAGAAGATGCATGAAGAAAGGGGCTGGCACAGCATAAATTATATATAGGTCTTCACTTGTACAAAACTAATAGTAACAAATGTTGCCAAGGATGTGGAGAAACTGGAAACTCTTACTCTGCTGGTGGGAATGTAAAATGGTACAGCCACTTTGAAAAACAGTCTAGCTAGCAGTTTCTCAAACGATTAAATACAGAGATACCATATGACCCAGCAATTCTACTCCTATATATTCTATGGGGACATAACCAAGAAAAATGAAAACATGTACACACAAAAACTTCTACATGAATGTTCATAGAAGTATTATGATAATAGCCCCAAACTGACACCCAAAATTGTATCAACTGATGAATAGATAAACAAAAGGTATGATATCTATAGAATGGAATATTTCTGGCAATAAAGAATAATTATTAATATGATCCATGCTATAACACGGATGAGTCTTGAAAACTATGCTAGATAAAAGAAGGCAGTCACAAAAGACCACATACTGAATGATTCTGTTTATATGAAATGCCCAGAACAGGCAAATCTATACAGACAGAAAGTAGATTAGCAGTAGCCTAGGGCAGGGGGAAAAATGACCACTAAAAGACACAGTTTTGGGGGGGGTTCCTTTTTTGGAGGGTAATGAAATGTTCTAAAATGTACTATGGTTGCGTAATTCTGAGTATGCTAAAAACCATTGAATTGTGTGCTTTAAGTGGGTGAATTATATGGCATATGAGTTATATCTCAATAAAGTTGTTAAAAATTGACGTGCCAGGGCCTGAGTGCCCTGAGGGTGTATCTTTCAGCACAGGCATCTGTAGCCCCTTTGTCTGGGCCCCAGAAGGAGTCTGTGGGCTTCTGGGACAGGTGGCCAGGGTTCTGGAAGGGGCTGTCATCAGGAGGCCCCAGGACCAACACTTTCCTTCGTGTTTCAGGCCACTTTCTACTTACCACTTTGAGAGTTTCACCACACAGTATTATGGATCACAAGGAAAACTCCACAGGGTGAGCAGTCAGCATCAATCAGGAAGCAGTCTGGGAGGGACTATTGCAAATCGAGGGAGCACAAAGCCTCCCAAAGGGGAAGCCACAGCTCAGCTCCAGTCAGTGACAATGTCATCCAGTGGACACTGTTTCCAGAACTGGTTTGGAATGTGAAATCTTCTGATTTTTAAGAAGTAGGAAAGGATGACAGGGAGGGAAGAGGTGGGGAATCCCTGAATTCTCACTTGAGGTGGGGGTGAGGCATATGAGCACCTACCAGTGGGGCCATCCACTCAAAGAGGTTGACGCTCTCCCCGTCGTTGATGTAGTATGCCTGACCGCTCTGAGGGTGGGGGGGTGGCAGCAAAGGGGAATAGTCAGGCAGATAGATGCTGGACACCTGACTCTGCCTCTCAGATGGCTCCCAGCATCTGCCCAACACCCGAGTTCTCCTAAGCAGCCACCGAGGAGAAAAAGTCAGTCCTCATTCCTGGACAGACCTGCGCAATTCCCTTTCAGTTCTGGAACTGACTAGCAGTGTGACCTGGATAGAGTCACTTAACCTCTCTGTACCTTAGTTTCTTAATCTGAAAAATGGAAGCATAGTAATGGGATCTCTTGAGCTGTTACAAAGATTAAATAAGACAGTGTATGTTAAATGCTTAGCATTTGGTGACCAACATCTGGGGTCAACAACACCTACCTCACAGGCTCACTGCTAGAAACTAATGATGCTCTATAAAGACCCCCTTCCCTGCTGCCCCCCACCCCTCCCCAAGCGTCCCTGGACAACAGTCCCACTAGCCATCTTGAGATGGGGAGAAAGGTATGTGAGCCAGGAATCCCTTAGGGATGGGCACTTGCCTGCAGCCCTTGGTGGGGGGAGGAGGAGTAGGGAGCATTGCAGGGGACTCACGGCTACATAGCCTTTGGCTGCGGTGAGGGCCTCAGCTGCCAGCACGTGTGCTTGCACCAGATTGTGCACATGCACCCAGTTCATTCTTGTCCTTCGGTCCCCAAATCGGAACATGAACAGTCTTTTCTTGATATGGCTCTGGGTGGGTGGGGGGGAGACTGTTTGAGGAGCAGTGAACACTGACCCAAGCCTAGGTGGCTTTAAATTTCATCTCTTTGCTGATGGGTCCTGAATTTCTAGCTCCAGACCAGAGCCCTCTGCTCCAACCCCATGTACCAGGAGCCTTCAGTTGTCTGGCAGACAATGCAAACTTGGCTGTCCCAGAGCGAGCACCTGACCTTTCCTCTCCCTCAATTCACTTCTCCCTCCCATCTGAACTGACAGTGCTCCAGGCTCAGGTTAAAGTCCTAGAGCCACCTTGCTCTCCCTTCTCTCACACCCCCATCCAGCTCACCTGCAATTCCAGCTGGCTCAACTGTTACACTCTGTTTAGAATTGACCGATTCTCATCACCCTGCCTGCCACTCTCTTCTCTCACCTGGATCCCCAAAAAGCCTCCTAATGAGTCCCCTGCTGCTGGTCTCCATGAGGCCAGGGGTTCCTTTTAAACCCTAAGTCAGAGGACATGTCTTCCTGCTCAGCACTTCCTGGTATGCCCATCTCACCAGGCTGAAGGCCTCAATTCTTACAATGCCCCTTCTGATCTGGCACCAGCTTTTCTCGGACTACAAACCCTCTTTGCTTGTCAGGCTCCAGCCCTGCCTCCTTCTGGGAACCTGCTGGCAGGTTCCCATCTCAGGGCTTTGAGCTTGCTGTTCCCTCTGCCTGGAGGTCTCTTCCTCCAGATTCCTGTGTGATGCACTCTCATCCCCTTAAATTGATGCTCAGATGTCCCTGCTTGATGACACTCCTGACTGCCAGCCCTCCCAGTTTCCTCATCCTTTAACATCTTTCATTTTTCTCTGTAGTACCTGGTACCTTTGAACACTCCTCATTATTTACCATGTTTATTATATATCACCTTGTGTGAGAATGTAAGCCCTACAAGGAAAGGAACTGTGGTCTGTTTTGTTTATTGATCTGTCCCCAAACCTAGAACACTAATCTTTCTCATGTCCAGGTTTGTGCCCAAGCCCCCTCTTCTGCTTACATCACCTTCTCTCTACCACCTCATTTCCTTGGTTAGTTTCTGCTTCTCTTTACAAACAGCTCGGGCATCACTTCCTCCAGGAAGTCCTCCTGGACTTTCCCTCTCTAATGTACTCCCATCTTCTTGTTCTTCCCTCTATACAGCCCTTACCACACTGAATCTGAGACCATAGCAACTGTCTCCCTGACCAGGCTGTGAGAAATCTGAGGACAGGACCTACTAAAGCCACCTTGTTCCCAGCCTTGGATCCATAGCTCTGTGCCTGCCACCCATGCCTAGGCCTGGCTGGCAGACAATGAGAACTGTTCCTGGTGGGTCTGATGGGGTCTGGGCACCTTCTAGAACTAAGGGCCCCAGGCTAGGGACACTGTCCCAAGACTGATGCAGTGACCATGGGCTGGGATGACCCTACCCACAAGAACGACCCAGGCTCCTCTTGTGTCTCAGACCCAAGGCTGGAAGGACATACCGCCACACGGGGCAGGTGCCTCTGCTCTTCAGGGCCGTAGATCCCTGGGGGCCGGAGCACACACGTCCGCAGAGTGCCTCCTCCTAGGACACAGGGGAAGGCATTCAGGGGAAAGACAGACTAGCAGGGAGAGGGACAGAATGACTGTCCATATCTCCTGGTCATGGACAGGTTAACAGGGAACGCAGGCCCTTGGGACTTCCTCATTCAATTAATTATTCTCTCAGTCAACAGTTAGTCATTTAGCAAACACTGTTCAGAGATTTTCCCCTTCTCCCCTTGCTTTCTGCACTGGGCATTGGGATGTATGTATGCTGTGGAGAATCTAAAGGTGATCAAGAATGGTTCCTGCCCTTACGTTGCTCATGGGCCAGTAATGGATAAGAGCTGGAGCAGGTGTATGAATGCCCCTTGAGAGTCATGACCTCCTTTAACTCCCTACTGTACCCATTTGCAGATGTGCACAGGCCCATACTCCCTTGTGCCAAGAGCTATAGTTGTTTCCTTTTTCTGATCATCAGTTACATAAGGGCTATGATGACTTTTAGGGGAGCTCTACCTTGTGCCTAGTCTTCTGGTAAGCCTCAATTTTTCTCCCTCAAGGCAACTCTTTGAGTCCATGCTCAGAGGAGGGATGTGATTTGCTTAAGGGAACACAGTTTGGCCTAGTGGTGCTGAGATGGGGGGCTAAGGCCCAGGCTCTTCCCACTAATACCCCTGCCTCCTGGTGATATGACATAAAGAAAGGACAAGACTAGAGCCATCGTCACAAATGCCTGCCCCCCTAACTCTTACTGCTGCCCTGTGCCGGCAGGGTCCCCCAGACCAAGACAGAGAGCTGGGTCCAGGGCTTCTCAAATTCTCTGCCAGGGAGCCCCCACCAGGCAGGGTGGTGAGTGTTATCTCTCTCCCCTGGGGAAGCCTGGGGGTGTAGCCTGAAGAGCTGCCACAATATTTAGTTTTTTATTTATTGATTTTAGAGAGAGAGAAACATTGATTTGTCATTCCACTTCTTTATGGTTGCTGCTTGTCTGTGCTCTGACAGGGGATCAAACCTGCGACATTGGTAAGCTATCCAGCCAGGGCTATTTCTTTCAAGTATTAAGAAAGCCTACAAAATTTTCAATTTACTCATATACTCCATTTGTTTTTTAAGATTTACATACTGAAAAATTTCTTATTTGTAAATTATTCAACTGCCAACTCCAACTCCTAACTGAGATGGAGTCTCCTGTACCAAGTTCTGCTTGGGGATCCCAAGCAGCTACACCCTCAGTTTGGAAAACCCAGTATAGACTATCTTCTGAGACCAGAAGTCCACCTTCTTTTGGGGACACCCTCCCCCTCTGCATGAAGTCTAGGAGACTGTTAGTCTAGATGTGCCATTGTCTCCTGAGGTAACAGCCATGGCATCCAAGCTGGGCCAGTGACATGTTCTCATGCAGGAATGTGACTCCAACATCTCTGGCATTGGGACCTAAACTCCTAGGAGTAGGTTTACCCAAAAGATTGATCATCAGCTCCTGCTACCCAGGTCTCCCCAGGTTGCCCCAACCCTGTCCCTTTTAAGCCCTGGTGGTCATTTTTCTGGAAATATATTTTCCAGAAGCTATCACACATACTTCCAGTGTAAGTCCCCTTTTTCCCATAAATTAGCCAGGGCCAGTGTCTCCAGGTTGTAGTCAAACACCCTGACTGCTTCCCCATCCAACACCCTTACTTAGCAGTGTGGTCCAGTGTAGTGGATTGAGTGGTGGTCCAGAAAGATCTGTCCATGTCCCAGAATCTGAGGACATGGCCTGATTTGGAAAAAGAATCTTTGTACTTGTCATTAAAGACCTCAAAATGAGATCATCCTGGATTATCTGGGTGGGCCCTGATCCCATGCCAAGTATCTTTATGAGACTCAGGGAAGAGACAGAGGGAGAAGGGAAGGCCTTGTGAAGACAGAAGCAGAGACTGGAGCGATGCACCCACACACCAAGGAATGAATGGAAGAGAGAGAGAAGGGTTCTCCCCTAGGGCCTCAGAGGGTGTGCAGCCCAACTGACACGTTGAGCTCAGACATTTGGCTGTGACTCTGAGAGTGGTGAGAGCAGAAAGTACAGTTGTTTAAAGCCACCAGGCATGTAGCAATTTGTCCTGATGGCCCCAGGACACTAATGTACCCAGAGGCAGGAGGACATAGTCAGGTTCATGCTGAGCTGGGGTCTGCACATGTCTAGACTCTGTCTCAGGGACCAGCGCCCTCCATGCTCAGTTAGAGGCAGAGTCTCAGAGACCAGCTTGTGTAGTAAAGACTGGAAATCATCCAGGGTGATGGTGGCTAGACTCCTGGAAGGTAGGTATCAGGTAAGCTTTTCTGTAAACAGCCCGCAGCTAATTTTAAACTCTGGGTCACCTGGACATGGAGGGAGGAGGTCAGGTTGCAGTGCCATTGGCCATTAGGGCACTGGGCAGCCACATCACAGAGGTGCTGGGCCCAGGGTATCCATGACTCTTTTGATCATGGGAAGCTGGGAATGCTCATATAAATAATTATTGGCCAGAGGATTAGGTGTCTGGCTTATATGCTGCTGGTCCAGTAGGGTATGCCCTAGGTAGAGAAGAGAATTCAACTGCACAGGGACAAACCTCTAGGAGAACACAGCTGGAAGTTCCTGATAGGCCCAGGATGATAGGGTAAGGTGGAGAGGATTTGGGGGGAAAGAGCTCATTCTCAGAGAGACTACGTCAACTGTGGCTATAGTGTAGCATGATGGTTAGTCCCTAGGCTCTGGTATTAGATTCCTGGGGTAGAGAAGGGGTCCATATCCCATCTCTGCCACCTAATAGCTGTGTGACTTTAGTTAAGTCAGGTAACCTCTCAGCTTCAGTTTTCTTCTCTGAATTTCAGGGATTTATAATTGCAAGCATCCCTCGCTTTCCCAATCCAATTGGCCCCTGAGTTTAGGTAGTAAGGGTAACTGAGTTCTCTGATTTGTTTTAGTTTCTGAATTTTGGAAAGCAAATAATGAATGTATCTGGTTCCTGAGTTTGGAAAGCAAGAGAGATCTACAGATGCTGTGAAGAGTTATTATGACTTTTGCCTATAAAATTGTCATGTGAAGTAAGCACTTGATAAACACAGACTGTCCACATTCTACCTTTTAATAGTGCCCATCATTATTTTATCCTCATGTTAAGAATCTTTGAGGTAGATTTCACTAACATCTACATTTCCCTATAGATGAAGAAACTGAGGCAGGGGATAAATACATTGCCTAGAGCACATAGCTAAGAATTGGTGGAGCTTGGATTTGAACTCAGTTCAGCTGGATGTCAGTTTGTGGTCATACTGCCACCTCTCCACATTCTATTACCACTTCTCTATAGCCGAAAAAGGTGATGCTGTAAGGCACAAGGCCAGTTTTTCTGGGAGTTATTGATGGTTAAGCTTTAGGGCCCTTCACTTGCATACCACCCTTCCAAAGTGTTTTACCTCATTCCATATTCATAATTGTGCGCTCTTTTACCTACAGAGGGCCTTAAACTGGAACCACTCTGATCTGGTCTTTTCCCCATCAGACCATGAGCACTGTGAGGGCAGAGACTGGAGCCTGACTTTTTCTGGGCTGTATCCTTGGTAGGGGGTGGGCGCATAGCAAGTGCTCAGATCTGTTGAATGATGAATGACCAACGCCCTGGGGAAGTGTCCTTTGGAAGAAAATGGACCTCAGAAACATGTTGGCTAAAAGCTAGAACCACATATGTCTTTCAGGGAAGGCAGCAGGGGGCACACACACTTGCTGTGAGCAGGGCCCCACTAGACTTACCTGGGAGAGGCATTCCATTGGCCATGAGGGTCAACTGGTCGGCGATGGCTTTGGTTCGGGAGTAGTGGTCCATGTGCTGGCAGAGGGCAGGCAGAACAGCCAATGACATTGCAGGCAAGGCCTACACAGCCTAGCCGGTCCCAGCCCAGCCCCAGGGCTGACCTTGGCTTTAGCCCACATAAGGGTTGGATTCTGGGGACTTGTAGTGGGAAATGGCCAAGCCCTAAGCCCCACTACCCCTCTTCTCCCTCTGGCTGGAAGCCACAGGAGCAATTCGGGGAGAGGAGCTGAGTTCAGGGCAATAACATGACCAAGGGCTCCTCAACTCGGGGAGGCTCCTGCCAGCCCCAGATGCCTCCTCTGGGGCACTGATGCTAGAGGTGTCACACATAGCTCTTCAGGGTTCACATGGTCTTTTTGCATACACCACCTCACTTCCTGCTCTCCACAACCTCACAGGGTATGCATAATGCCAAGAAGAAGAAAAGACAGGCTCAGAATAAAGTGACTTGCCCGGGGTCAGGGAAAGTGGCTTAAGGCCAGGTCTATCTGATTTCAAAGTTGCTGTTAGCATGACCAGGTAAAATAGAAGAGGGCTTGTGCCACCCAGTGTTGGGACCCCTTCTTCCTGGGATCACACTACATTGTGGAATGACTCTGGCTCCGCCCATCCCTTCCTGTGGGCTGTTGTCCCAGGCCCACTGGCCCAGCTCACTTCTCCTAGAAGCTAGGTACCTTCTCCAGAGGGAAGTATGGCACAGAGTCCTCATCGCCCTCTTCTATGGGCTTCCCACCAAAAGCAACATTGACGGTGCTGGTATAGATGAGCCTTGGAACCCGCTGGCGGACACAAACTATGGCGACAGATGCAGAAAGTCAGACACACAAAGATAATGTGTTCAGGCAATTGGCTGAGTAGCTGCTGGACCCTGGAGCCCTCCCTGAATGTACAGCTGCTCAGGAGGGAAGGACATCCTTTGTTTAATTTGGGATATGGGTCTAGTCTCTGCTCTGTGGGATCCTTGATGGCATGTCAGCTCACTCTTCCTCCTCAGTGTGGCTGTGGTCCCTAATCTACCTTGCTAAGGACAGCTCAGAAGAAAGTCTCACTCAGTGGGGTCACACAAAAATACACACTCTAGAATCAGATAGAAAAGTGAGATGCAGAACATGCCCAGAGAGCCCAGATGGGGATCTTCTATTTTGGTTCTTCAGTGACTTTGCTTACTCCTGACCCCTATGCCCTGAGGGCAAACTCTGCTCCCCGTGTCCCCAGACATGTAATACCACACTGACTCACCCCATGCAGGATTCTGGGCAAGTCTGCAGCACAGGGAGGACATGCTGCCCACAGGCCCTCTAGGGCCCTGTGGGGTGGGGATAGGTGGGGGGCAGGAGAGGCAGCAAACGCATGGCAGGCCACACTCAGCTCCAAGTGCCTACCATCAATCACCAGTTTGGTGCCACCGACATTTATAGACTCAATCTGCTGTTTTTGAAGCTAAAAGACAAGATGAGGTGGGAAAGTCGCAGAGCTGCCTCCCTCCCTGTCACCAAGGCTGTGAGGGTGGGGACTGTAGAATGTCCAGCTCAGAGGCAGGGCTCTCAGAGGGCCAAGAGCAGAGCCCTGGGCTCTGGGCCCATCCCTGCCACTGTCTTCCTAGGCAGTCGGGGAGGCTCTGTCCCCCTCTGGTTGTCAGCTTCTTCATCTGGAAGGTGAGGGCAAACCTCTTTCTGTGGTCGGCAGGATGAAATAAGCCCCATGGGAGGAGGTGGGACAGTGCTTGGCACAGAAAAGGGACTCAAAATGTGTTGGATTGTTTCCTCACCCTAGGAGTCTGTTTCCTTATCTGTATGATGGACACAGCAACACTATTCATGCCCTTGCAAAGGGGCTGAAGAGTGAAATATAAAAACAGCTGGTTTTCAGTGAGAGCAGCTTGTGTGCCACAGACAGGACAAAGCTTTACATGTCATCTAATCCTTACATCCATACCAGGAGTTGGGTCCTACATTGACTTTCAAACTATATTTATTCTTGCTACGGTTTTCTTTGTTTAACAGGTAATTCAGTCATAAGGTTAAAAATCATTCAGTTAAAAGGGTTTACAGTGAAAAGGAAACTGACTTCCTTCCCACTCCTGTTTCCATCTCCCTTTGCCCTCCCCAGAGGCAACCACATTTCCAGTCTTGTCTATTTCCAGAGGTTATCTACACTTATTAATATTGGCACATATGGATGTGTGAGTGTATAAATCTTGACCCTAATTAGGTTTTTTTTGAGCAAACAGGAAGATATCAAGCACTGTTTCTACAACTTGGAAATTGTTCAATATCAGCACATATTGAGTTACCTCATTCTTTTGGACTTCATGTGTGGATATAGCATAATTTATATAAATAGTCCCCCACTGAAGGGCATTTTTTTATTATTTCCTTGCTTTGTTATCAAAAACAGTGCTAAAAATATGCAAATAAGGATAACTTCTGAGTCAGAGAGTATGAGTATGTTTTGATAGGTACTGTTGATATAAGTACTAGTTAACATCTTCACTTTACAGATGAAGAAAGGGAAGCTCAGAGAGGTTATGTTAACTTGCTCTAGGTCACACATATAGCTAGAAGCAGCAGAACTGGCATTTGGTCCTATGTTGCAAAATGCAGGCTGGGTATAAGCCAAACCCTTCCTGGGGTAGGTGAGAAGTATTAATGAACACACGGGCCCAAAGGTAAGGCCAGGGGACAGAGCCAGGATCTGACCCCAGTCTGTTAACTCCAGGTACTGCATGTGAGGTACTCACCTTCTCAGCACCAGACATTCCATGGGAGGCCACATGGAAGACACAGTCCACTCCTTTGAAGGCATGCAGCAGGGCTTCCTCATCTCGGATGTCAGCCTGAAACACAGAAAAAAGAGATGGAGTAGGAGGTTTGAAGACCAAGGCAGAAATACCAACTGTGTACCTTGCTGGGTCCTAGACCTGGCTCTTTGACCCCACCCAGGCTAAGCACATGTAGGACCAGGACGGCTGGGGGCAGGATTTATGATTCCACAGGATGTCATCACCACCCTCAGCCCCATTTGTCAAGCTGAGTCACAGGGGCTGTGTTCGATGTGTCCTGTGCACTCTTATCAAGCCCCCATGAGACCCTTGTGAGGCAGATATTGTAGTGTTCCCTTTCTCTGGATGATGACAGGAGGCTCAGAGATGTGGAGCCTTGTGGCCATGGCTGTCCAGCTGGGAAGTACCGGGGCAAGAGCTGGAGCTTAAACAGCCTGTGCTCTTCTTTAATGCCATGCCACTGGTTTCATATTGGATACTGTCTCTGGACCTCCACCACCAGCCAGGGCCCCCACATGTTCCCAAAGACCCTCATCGCTGCACCTGGATGAACTCAGTCCCTGGGGACAGCTCCCACTGGGGTCTGCGGAGGTCAAGCAGGATGACAGAAGTGCCACTTTTGGCCAGGCTGGAACCCAGACTAAAGCCCAGGTAGCCTCCTCCTCCAGTTACCAGAACCTTCTGCCTGGGAGCCTCCATAGGTATGGCTTGAATCTTCTGCTGTGATGCTGGTGGTGGGGCTGTCATTGGCTCATTGGATTTGGGACAAGTCCCAGACCCATGTCTGAGCCCAGACCCTACCCCTGGTCCAGGTAATGATGCAGCTCCTGGCCCAGGGCCCAGACCTGAAGCAGCCGCAGGTACAGGTCCCCACCCACAGCCCAGAACAGCACCAGGCCCAGGCGCAGGTCCCGAAGCAGCACCAGGTCCCGGCCCAGGTCCCGAAGCAGCACCAGGTCCCGGCCCAGGTCCCGAAGCAGCACCAGGTCCCGGCCCAGGTCCCGAAGCAGCACCAGGTCCCGGCCCAGGTCCCGAAGCAGCACCAGACGGGGGCCCAGGCTCTGACTCAGGCCCTGGGCCTGAGACCCCTCCCCACGCCTGGCAGACAGGGCAGTTCTTCTCCCTTTGGCCTGCAGCTTTACAGGCCTCTGGAGAGGATCCTGCTGGGTTGGGCTTCATCCTCTACTGAGCCATGTGGACCCAGGATCTGTCCACCTGTAGGGAAAAATAGAAGGTATGTTCTATAGTTGTTCAAGTCACATGGATGATCAGACCCCTAGGGGTCAAGGGAAATTCCTAGGTTCAAAGAAAACTTGTCTCTTTCAGAATCTTTAGAACTTCCAAGGCGGCTGTTGCCTTACTCAGAGAGAATCAGAGACAAGGCAGTCAAGTCTTAAATCTTACAGCTGGGGAAACTAAGGCCCAAAGTCACACTGTATGGATGAGGTTTACACCAAGTATTTGTGACTTCTCTATTAGTTCTTTAAAATCCCAGTTTTCATGTAATACCAGAGAAAGACAGATCCAATCACATCAAACCTCACCAGATTGGGGGGGTGGCTGCTTTCTGACTGGGGAGCTATAGAGGGATTCCTGAAGGAGGAGGAGGAAAAGACGAGGGGGAGAAAAGACGAAAGGGGAGAAGGACGACGAGGGAGGAATCTACATGGGATCCAAAAGGGCTCTCTGCCCTGGAACTTTGCACATGCTTCCAAATGCTGCAGCCAGCCCCATTCTGGTAACTGTTGCCTCTGGTTCTCCCAGATCCTCTAGCAATACAAGTGGCTAGCACTACAAGGTCTGCCCAGGCCCACCCCAGGCTTCAGAGTTAGGTCTGTGGGCCTCAGGGGCTAGCGCTTGAGGAGCCTGTCCTCCTCACTCTAGACTTGAAGCAAGCTAGGCTGTCAGTCACTGTCACCATCATCGTCCCACCTCTTGCTGCACCTGAGGATGAGGCTGGATCAGGGGCCAGACACCATCATCATCGCTAATGACAGCAGGAACATGTACTGTGGGCCCACTGTGTGCCAGGCCCAGTAGATACAGAAATAGGTAAGTCTCTGCTCTAAGTGGAAGATAGTGACTGTAAAAAAAGAACAGGTGTGACTGAGTGACTGAATGATGAACCCCATGGTTGTTGCTGGTGGTCAGTGGCCATGGGACAGGGGCCCTGACAGCTGTAGGGACTAGATCTTTTTGTTACCTCTGTCACTGCCCTGTTCTCCAAAGCTCTGAGTGAGGACTAAAGTCATGCCCTGTACAAGCCGTGGCAGACATGGTTTTCACAGGGGGAAGACACGCCAAGATCTATCCTATGAGATGATTTTAGTGGCATAGCCTGGGCACAGCCTTTGCGTACCTTTTTTCTGGGTGCACCCTTGGGCAAGATGCTTAAAGACCTAACAGCACATACGTATCTACAGCTGTAAATGGACCCAAATAACCCTGGCTGCACGGTGAACCTCACAGGGAGGTCCTGAGAGGGCGGATGGCAATGCCCGGGCAAACCATTAGATCACCGTCCAGGAGGACCCTGTCGGCGGGTGTTCCCAGCACCTAGAACTGCATCGGGCACCAAGCCAGCCTTCAGTAACAGCCTCGGAGCAGGGGAAGTCCCTTAGGGCTGCATCTGGGAGTGAGTGCTGTGGCTACTGACAGCGGACACTGCTGCATTTTTGGTTCTGGGGAGTAGAGGTTGCTGTTCCCAGCATGCAGAGATGGAAACTGAGGCTCAGAGAACATTTGTAAACTTCGATGGAGTCACAGATGGTGACTTCAAAGCAGGGTTTGGTGAAAGGGGGTTGGGACCCACCCCGGGCCGGTAGTCCTCTCCGGGCGGCAAAAGCGGGTGCCCCTCAACACCGAGACTGTCCTAGTGCCCGAAGCTCAGGCCCGGTTCTCCTTCCCACCTCCCGCAGCCCCCAGCTTGCCAGCAGCGCTCACCTAGCCCTGCTCCCCGTGATTGGGCTCCCGGCGCTAGTGCTAGCGAGCTGCAACTGCCGCGCGTCTCTCGCTGGTCTCACCCGCGCCAGCGACACTGGAAAGCCTGGCGCTGCAGCGGCTCCACCTCCTGGGGAGGTGTGGCGGGGGTAGGGGGGTAGGGAACCGGAATGCGGGGCGGGCCGGGCTCCCTGACTGCCTAGCGCCTCCTCCCGCCGGTTCTCGACAGACGGCGGAGATCCACAGGCTCTCACTGAGGGGATATTGAAGGTAGTCGACCGGTGAGAAAACGTGCAAAGTCACTGCATGCCCGGCCTTGTCCTGCTCACAGTCACCCATCTAGTCTCTAGCACGTTCCTTTGTTCATCCTGCCAGCCCTCACTCCTCAGCTATCCATCATCCTACTCATTGTTCCGTCCATCTCTATTCATCCATCCTTCCCTATTAAAAAAAATTCTTTTGTCCATTCATTCATTCATCTATCCATTTGTCTTTCCATCGAGCATCTATAATTCACTCCCTATGTCTTCCTTTGCTCCCTCCCACCCATCCACCCTTCCTTTCCTGCATTCTTCCATCCAGTTTCTGGATTCACCCATTCTCCAGTGCCTTCATTTCATGCTTAAGGAATGCTTCTTCAGCGCTGGCCTTTCTCTTCCTTGCAGGAGGACGCAGATGGATCACACCATCGCTAAAAAACTCATTTGTAAGCGGCAGTAAACTGAGCGAGGGGCAGGCATGTGCAGACAGCTTGCACAGCTGCTCTGATAGAACTGAGGGACCTGTGCCCAGAAGGCCAACTCAGCAGGAGGGCTGGTTACTTTGATTTGATGAGGGCCACAGGAAAGGCTTCACCCATAAGAATGGCCTATGGGCACAGCTGAGTGTGGGAGAGAAAAAACTAAATCTTAGCCAGCACATGCTATGTGCAGGGGGTAAGATATCTTGCTTATCCCTCATAACTCTGTTTTAGCTCAATTTTAGAGGCAGGGAAACCATTTCAGAGAGATGAAAGGGGCTCAGAGTATAGTGGGCAAGGTGTGGGGTCAGCCTTGGGTTTAAATCTTGGCTCTGCCACTTTCTTGTTCTGCTTTTGGTCAGCTACAAGGCTCAGTTTCCTCATCCATAAAGTAGAACTGGTGTGTACTTTACAGCTGTGACATTGTGAGGCTTGTGGCTAATGAGGTATATGCAGAATGCTGAGTGCAGTGCCTGCCCAGTCAGTGCTCAACCAGTGGTAGCTGCTATCACTACATGAGAGATTAGAATTCAAACCCCGGTCCTATGCTTTACCACTTCACAAACCATGTCTCTGGTTCATCCTTTCATTCACAAATATCAGCCCCCCTCTCCCATCAGCAGGGCCAGAGAACTCATATTCCCTTGTGCAGCTGGTTGGTGGTGTCCTGCCAAGAAGTGTAGTTTATAACACAGTGTCTATGGGTTGTTTTGTGCCCCATCTCCAATTCATACATTGAATTCCTAACTCCCAGTACCACACAATAAGACCTTAGTTGGAAAGAAACTTTACAGATGTAACTATAGGTGAAGTACACTAGAGTAGGGCCCTAATCAGTATGAGTGGTGCCCTCATAATGGGAAATTTGGACACAGGCATGCACACAGGGAGCCCACCACGTGAAGACTGCAGTGAGGCTGCCACAAGTCAAGGAACTACCAGAAGCTGGGAGAGCCCAGAACAGACCCATCCCAGTGACTTCAGAGGGAGGACAATCCTGCTGGTACCTTGTCCTGGAACTTCCAGACTCCAGAACTGGAGGCACTAAATTTCTGTTGTTTCAGTCACTTGGTCTGTGGTATTTTGTTATCACAGCTCTAGAAAAGTTACAACTACCACTAGCCATCTTCTCTGTGTGGAGGTGATTCAGAAGGGCAGCTGTCCAAGACAGTGGCCAGACAAATCCACTGTGTCAGGGACCGTGGTCACTGCTGTCTCCCTTAGCCCCTCCTGGAGCTTGGGCAAAGCCAAGCCTTGTTAAGCCAATTGTTGTATTTTTAAACAACTTGATGAAATTTTACCTACTTATACATTAATGTAACCACCACGCAGATCAAGAGAGAGCATCTCCAGCATACCAGCATACCAGATGGCCACTGTGTGAGCCTGGCGTGCCCTCCCCACACACCAGGTACCCACTATTCTGATTTAGATTACCAACAATAGTTTTGCCTGTTCTTGTCTTCATGTAAATGGAGTTATACAGTATGTGCTCTTTCATGTTCTTTTGCCGAATATTGCTCATAAGATTGATGCATCTTGTTGAATACAGATGTCAATTCATTTTTCTCAATTGACCAGTAGTATAGTATGCCATTGTACAAATGTGTCACATGGATGAACATTTATATTATTTGCAATATTTGCTTCTGTGAATAAAGTTGCTATGAAACATTCTGGAATGTGTCTTTTGTCGAACATATGCACTCATTTCTCTTGGAGTAGAATTGCCAGTGTAGAATATGCATATTTTTTACTTTAGTGGAAACTGCCACACAGTTTCCAAAGTGGTTAAACCAATTTACATGTCCCCCTGCCCTGCCCCAGCTATGTATGAGATTTCCAATAGCCCTGTATCTTCATATTGTCAGTTTTTTAGTTTTAGCTACACTGGTGGGTGTGTAGTGGTATCTCATTGTGGTTTTAATTTGCATTTCACTGACAGGTAAGTTTGTTGAATACCTTTTCCTATTGTCCTATACCTATTGCCCATTTAAGTCTTTTGTCAATTTAAAAAGGCTGAAATGTTTATCTTTTTCTTATTGATTTGGAGTTCTTCATACATTCTGAATGAGTCTTTTAATAAAATTTTATCTCACCAAAAATTTATTCACACACGTGTAAATAATCACTTCAGTTTAAAAGTAATTTTGATCCTATTAAATAGAAGGAATTTTTCTGTCTTAAAAAATGACCCCAGATCACATACTACATGACACATTCATTTCATATGTACATGGTGGAACTGGGCCAGCAGACCCCATCCAATTCCCACATGCTTGAGTAGAGCACTCTCTCTGGACTGGATTCCAGAGCTGACTCAATTCAGTTTGGTTGAGCCAGGAGTGAGGGAGGTTGGTGATGAGGCTCACATGTTTCTTCTTCCTCCAGGATGGGCTGATGGTGGATATGCACAGCCCCTTGGACCAGGATGGTGGGATGCACAGAGTGAGGGGACCAGGATCTGGCCTCTGGTTTCCAGAGCTGGGCTCTTACAACTAAGCTGCATGCTCCATGTTTACTACATATCTACCCATAGCAGGTTATGGGGACCCAGAGATGATTAAGACACCAGCCTCTTGCTAAGAGAATGCATGGTTAAGCAGAAGAATTGATGAAGGGAGCAAGGAAGCATGACATGGAGTGCTAAGTGTAGTAAGTGGTGTCACATCTGTAAAGACAGATGTTTGTTCAGGATGCTATGGGAGGAAGGCTAGAGGCTCCCAGCTCTTGATGGGTCCCAGAGACATCTTCAGAGTGGAGCTGATGTCATTTGATTTGTGCCTTGATGAATGAGCAGGAGTCACCAGGCAGAGGATGGCAAGAAGGATATTCCAGGGAAAGAGCTTGGTGCAGGGCTTCCCAGCAAGAGACAATCTTGTGACTAGAATGTAGGGCGTGAATGTTAGGGTAGATCCTGGGATGGCAGAGCCTTTCCTCCCTCAGCTTCCAGGGAGCCCTGGTGCAGGAACAGTATCTCCTGGCATGTGGGCCACAGCTTGCCAGGTCACTTTGCCCTCAAGGTCAAAATGTGCTTAGTAGGTGGTTCTTTGTAGGATGGTCTTTCTGTTTAGAGGAATCATTATTTTTGATCCCTTCTAATAGTTACTACTATCCACAAAACAGAGCATGTTTCCTGGACCTTAGTGAACACTCAAAGGATGGGGAGTCCATCCCCTTACCTGAGATGACTTCTCTACAAAATAATCACATGACCTTTGTTATGTATTGTTTTTCTTCTGGAACTGGGACCTAGTAGACAGGAATGAAAGAATATGGTCCCCTCAGTGCTCAGATTTCTGGGCCCAGGGGAAAAGAGCATGGCAGGAGGAACCCTTGGAACAAGGGTACATGACCAGGGCAGTAGGACTGGAGCCATGTGGCAGGTGGGAGGGACTGCTTGGAGGGCATACCTGAATGACTGGGCCTGCCAGAGGAAGGTTCTGGCTTTAGTGATCTCCTGGGCCAATCTCTTTAAATCATCTCCTTCAAATGATGGCAACATGGAGTCCTTAAGAAAGAGAAATAAGTGTTATGTTAGACCCAGTAAGTGACTAGATGGGACCTGAAAGAATTTTAGAGCTAATTAAATGCAGCCTCTTCCCAGTGCAGGAAATCTTGTGGACCTCAGCTCTCATGATTTCAGGGACAGGGAGCTCATTACTTGCTAAGGGAGTCATTCTGCAAACAGGATACTTTGAAAGAAGATGTCTAAACGTCAGTGTAGGAAGTGGGTAGTAAAAAACAAAGATGGTCTCTTGTCTTCACTGAAGTCAGTGGGGCAAGTGGTATATGCTCCTAATCTCATTGTTACTCAGTAAAATCTATTCAGCCCTTTCTCTATTTCTTTTAATAAAACAGAGCTTTGCAGACATGCTTTTATCTTCTGTCACCCAATGAAATTCCAGAGCCTAACCTTAAAAGGAAAGTTCTCACACCCTGCAAAAGAATCTAAGAAAGAGATGAACTGTCCCTTCTCCCTGGCAGCATTGTAGGGATGATCCCATTCTGCATCCAGAAACTATTCAGTCTGATTTCATAAGGCACTAAACTGAGAATCTTCACAATAAATTCCTTTTCCTGTGTCATAAGGACATCCATTACTTTTACTGGTTCTGGTTCTATCCTCTGTATTATTTGTAATATTTGGCCCCAATCAGTTATTTGAACAAAGAAATCATGCAAAGCACTTGACTTCAAAAATTATGCCATGTGTTGAGACATATTTAACCTCCAAAAAGAAATCTGGAATTCTGGTTGACTGTGTTACTTGATAATTTGTGCTGAAAATCTAATTGACAACAGAACATTCTAAAAGGTAGAAATATGTGCATAATTTTTCTAATAGGTCAGAAGAAGATCGCTTGATACCTTCCTTTTGTCCCACATGTGTGACAGAACCCATGGTATTACCAAATTTATTACTTAACAGGTCATTTGAATATCTGTTTCAACAGATTTAACACAGGGAGACAGAAATATGCAGGAATTAAAACAGAGAGCTTAGGAGCATGGGTCTCTGAGTTCCGGCTTTATCATTTACTCTGACTTCAGGTATATTCCCAAGTCTGGCTAAGCCTGTTTCTTCATCTGCTAAATGGTAGAAGAATAGCTGGGAGGATTAACATCTATATAAAGCAACGAAACTACACATAGTAAGTGCTCAATAATGCAAACTGTTGTATCATTAAATAACACCTGAGCCTCTACTTCTTTCCCAACCTTGTGGAGAGTCAGCCTAAGAGGAGAGGGCAGGGAAGCACAAGCCTTTTAGGCAATCCTTTGACAAGAGGACAAGGACCTTTTAGAAGGAAAAAAACATGTCTGTTGACATGTTAATGAGCCATTTTAGTGGCTCTACAACCTACCCTTTCATCCATGAAGCCCTTGGTCAGCAGGCGGAGAATTTGGAAGAGCAGGTCATCATCAACAAGGCAGTGATAGCGCCCCCCAGTGAGGGAGGCCAGATTTCTCAGGAAATTAGCTTCCACCCTGCAGCGGGGGACAGAGAGGGCTGGGGCCAGGATGACTGACCCACCTGGCCAGTTCCCTGGGATCCCAGCCTATGGGGACCTCCTGAGGAAGTCTGTGGGGCAATGAGCCTTAGACTCTGGGGCTCTGTGCCATTGAGGCCCTGTCAGCATCACCAAGCCCACTCTCCCAGCCAGACTATGGGTAGTGGCAACTGCTGCCACTTCATAAGGTGGATTTGCCCTGCTGGTATCACCACTTAGACTGGACTCCTCAAAGCACATGGCCAGCATACTCCAGCCCCTTCCCTAATTAGAACTCCATCCAGTGCCTACTATGTGTTAGGCCTACTAATGACATATTGTGACCTTTATGGGTGACCTTCATGATTTAGACACAGAAATAAAATACGCACCTAAGTAATCACTTATTAGATAATCACATTATTTGCCAATAACTGTATTACTTGCCAATAATGTTAACTGTTTTCTGAAGCACTTAAATCTTCCTTGCTTTACACATGTTCTTCTTAGGTGATTGTTTATAAAAATAACCATAACAAGGCTTTAAACCTCTTCCCCTATTCATAACTGTACTCCCAGGAAAGATGGAGGGAAAGCACAACACGTGACTGTGGGAATAGGTTCAAATCTGTTTCCATGCTGCAGAGTCAGGAGAACAGGCCCTACTGCTGGGTAAAAGTACAGAGAGGGGCCTTAGCTGGTGTGGCTCAGTGGATTGAGGGCTGGACTGTGAAGCAAAGGGTCACTGGTTCGACTCCCTGTCAGGGTACATGCCTGGGTTGCGGGCCAGGTCCCCAGTTGGGGGTACACAAGAGGCAACCACACACTGATGTTTCTGTCCCTCTCTTCCTCCCTTTCCCCCTCTCTAAAAACAAAAAAAAAATCTTAAAACTTAAAAATACAGAGAGGGGCTTTCATGCTGTGTTCCTTTAGGCCCTCCCAATTCCTGACTCACAGGACTGGTCCTTCCTGGGACCAGTGTCTGATGGGAGTCCCTGGGTTAGGTAAGCTGCTTAGCCCGACTTCCTGTGGCTCACCTGCCCGTGCAGCTCAGGGAAATAGTATGTATTTTCACATTGCGCTCCTCCTTGAGTCTTTGCACTTCACTTAGAATAAAGCTGCAGCTTGTGTCTGGCTTCCCATCAGTCAGGAGGTATAATCCTTCCACATCACGGAAACTGAAAGCTTTCTGAAAAAGCATGCAGTTTGTCTGGTTCAGGGGTGGGTGCTCACCAGGAAGAGAAAAACCAATGCCCTGCTGTTCCCAAGGACAACATGTCTGACTGGATCCCACTGACTTGTCCATTAAGACTGAGAGGCTCTCCCTTTCAGCCCACCACTGACAAGAAAGCCACTCACGTTTAGGAGAAAGATCATGGTTCACTTCTAGGCTGGTTGACCCCACACAAGTCACTTAACCTTTGTGAGAACAATGAGCATCTCTTTCTCATGGGTTGTTGAGAAGATGAAATGATTTAACACTGAGTACATTCTAAAGCATTATACAATATCCATATATGAGATGATGCTATTTCTTTTTTGCTACAAGGTCAGGCTCAGGGCTGGAACTTGCCAGTAATGCTTGTAAGACTGAGGTGCTTCCCTGAGCACGGAGGTGGGTCACCCACTGCATGGCCTGGTGACATGCTGTGTCTGAGGTCTCCACCAGAGTGTCCTGCCACAGTTGTGGGTCCTCAGAAAAGCTGATCAGGTTAAAACTGAGGGTGGGAGGGTAGAGAGGGGGGAAGAGATTGGTTAGAACATGTCAGTCTATGTTGAATTCTGGCAAAGTAACCTCTGTGAGGACCATTCATGCCTTTTAGTGAAGACCCTCACAAGGAGCCCCAGGTACCCTCAGGGAGAGGGTACCTGAGAATAAGTAGGTACACAGTCAAGATTCTGGGTGCAGACAGAAGTAAATAAATACCCCTTATCTACCTGTAGGTTATGTGATCTCAGACAAATTATTTAACCTAAGACCTAGTTTCTTTTTCTGAAAAATAGGGATGATAATAACCCTTGGGGTCTTTGTGAGAATTGAGCAAAACCATGCATGTAGGTACTTAATAAATGTTTGCTCTTTTCAATGTTAAGACAAGAATGAGTCCTGGCCTAGGACCAGTCTCCTGCTATCCCCTTAGGGTCAAACCTTTTGAGTAGAGAGAACAAACAACCCACTGCCTCCACTCCTTAAAAATCAAGTACTGCTGAATTCACAATTCAAGGTGATTCATTTCCTCTGTAATTGACCTTGGGCCTGAGTAGGATTTCTAAAATCCACTTTACTTCTACAGGAGAATTCAGTGTTCTTTTGTGCTCAAATAAGCTGTTTATTAGAACATTTCAGAAATGTCCTGGCACTATGCAACAGTGAGGAGGGAGTGTCTTTGGCCAGAGAAGCCCCAGGAACTACTCCTTTGATCTTCTTCCACTCCTACACCGCTGCCTCTTACCTGTCACAGTGCTTCCTCAGCTGCTCCCAAATCAGTAGAATCAGCTCTGTCTTCACCTTTTGCAGGTAGGGGCCCATGGACCCTGAGGTGTCCAGCAGGATGCACACTCTTTTCTCCAAAATGGTGCCAAACAGTCGGCGGCTCCCTGCTCAAGGTGGGTGGGGCCAAAGGCAGGGAAGGAGTGAGGGGTTCCCCTTCCTGCCTGCTTCTCTTCTCTGTTGCTGTTAAATACATGGTCTTGCAACACCAGTTGCCCGATTGACCATTGATCAGCTGTCAACCCACAGGGATATGGCCTTTGTAGTGTTGTTAGAGGGGTCTATTGTCCTAGGGTAGATCTGGTTGTGGGTCTGGGCTTTGAGAGATGAAGATTTCAGCTGTGGCTTTGCCTGTGACCATTTGTACAAGTGGTTGTAAATGCTCTGGGCTTGAGCTTCCTCATTCCTCAAGTTAAGTAATTGAACTAAATAATATCTCAGTATTTTGGGGGGCTGGAAAGATAGAGCACAAATTGTCGACTGACCAAGAGAAATCAACTGAGCATCTGCTAAGTGCCTGGTACTGTGTGAAGTGCATTGGTGAGTGACAGAACTTGCAATTGGGCAAGGAAGACAGATGTTAGAGCTATGCCGTGGACTCTGACAGCATTAATGAGGCACATAATGGGGAAAATCTGAGTTTAAGAGTTGTGGATGGGAAGCAGATAGGCAACAATTGCAGGATGCACAGCTGTTAGCTGAGGGAAGAGTTGGGGTGTGGAGAGAACAGCCTGTGAAAGGCTGGTGGAAGGACAGAAGAACATGGCCTGTTTGACAGACAGAGAGAAGGTCAGTGTGAGGAGTAACAAAGGCTGAGAAGAGAGACCCACAGGGAAGGGGCAAGAGAGAAAGCTAGAAAGGTTGTTAATAGATTAGGGATTTATCTCAATAGGAAACAGAGAGGGCCAGTGACTTGCCCAGGGTCACCCAGACTGGCAGTGACAGCTGAGATTCATACCCAGATCCTTTGGTCTATACTTTAAAGCAACTGCTAACCACTGCCCTTCTAGAAGCTTCGACAAGTGGCAGTCATCACCTTGACCCACTGCCCATGGACTGTGACTACCAGAGGATTGGGCCAGATGAATTTACATAGGACCCTAAGTGGCCCACACAGGACTCTCTATAATAAAGGCTCCTGCTCTACTTCCTCTTATTGTCCCAAGGCCCCACCTGGTCCCAGAGCCTAAACTCCCTCCCATTTAGTTCTAGCTGTTTGCATGGCCTCTTGGGCTTGATGCTGAGCCCACCTCCTACTCTCCAGCACACCTTCCTCTGGGATGTGAGCTGGGCTCTCCTCAGCCAGCCTATCCATTCACCTCTCCCAGAGGGGCCTCGATGCTCATTGTAAAGAATAATGGGGGACTTCTCTCTGTCAAGACACCTTCATTTCTACCTTCATGGGCAGTTCAAGGGGACCTAATCAAGACTAAATTGAGCCTCTCTAGGGTTAGCCCCTCAGTCACACCCAGAGAGCCAAGGTGTGGAAGATGGCCCTGCAGAACATACCTGGATGACCTCGGTCCCCTCTGGTGCCTTTTGGCCCATGCTCTATCTCCCTGTCATCCAGCACCTTGCCTGACCTCCAAACCCAGAAGTCATGCTGTATCTGGATGACCCTCCTGGCCAAATCCCAGACCTGACAGTTTGTGAGTGCCTGGCCTGGGAAGGACTGACCCTGGTGTCCCTGAGGTTGAGACCTTCCTCTTCCCCTGAGGCCCCTCCATCCTCCAAGAAAGCAAGCAGGCTCACCAGACAGCAGCCACTGCAGCCTCTGGACATAGCATCTCATCACCTTCTTTAGGCATGTGATGTACACTTCAATTTCCCTAGGTGTCCACTGAATGTGTCTCACCAGCCCCTGGATTAATGCAAGCAAAGGCAAATTTCCCCCATCACTATTTCTTCATGTCCCCATCACTCCCTACAAGGGTTTAGTCCATTGTGGCTCATAATTTCCCAAGCATTGTTTAACATACATTTTTGTTTGTTTGTTTTAAAGCTTTTCTTTTATTATATTACTAGGTGTATGGTTTTAGGATGGAATGAGGAATTGGGATGATGGTTTTGTGGCAAATGTGGCCACAGTATTAATGAAAAATAAAGTATCTCTAATTTTAAAACAGAAAAGCCCTTATGGTAGGATGGGAGTCCACACATTTCAAACCAAAGGGTGACCTTGGATAGAGATGGGGACAGCATGATTGAACTCTCTTAAAATTTTTCTGGTAGATAATTTTGAATTTGGTGGATATTTTTTAGCTTTATAGTTTTCCCTCATCTTGGTAATATTGCATAAAAAGGCAAGGAGAAAAATGGAGTCTTTACAAAAAGCATGGCTAGATTTTCATTTTGTGCTAAACATACCCGGTCCAGTGTCAAAGCAATAAGAAAACAGGAGTCCAAAAGTAGGAAATAAGAGATGAGAACCCTCTCACCTCCTGTGATAAGCCCTGTTCTCGCCATCCTACCAAGACCATCATCAGTATTGGGGGACAGAGTCCTTGTCAGTGAGTATGTCAGCTGCTGCCCTGTGTTCTCAGCCACTGTCTTTGACCCTCACTCCAGTGAGCCCATTTAACCTGAGTATGGCCCCAGGCTCCCTGAGGAGCTCCTTTTTATTCAGCAGGATTCTGCATAACCTGTTCCCCAAGAGCAACCCCATTCTGGGGGAAGGGGTTTTGCAGGAAGAACAGAAGCCACTGTGTGTATATTCACAGGAAGTTCTCCCCAACACACACTGCCACTCATGGCTGAGAAGAGGTGAGAGCTGGGAGAGAATAACACCAACAACAAAATCCCAACTTACATTGACCTCTATGCTGGGGAAGATGCTGCAGTATTTGACTGCTGCCAGCCTCTGTACTGACTTTTGATGAGCGCATTTAGGACCGATGAGGCTGGAGATCCCCATCTTCAGTTTTTTTAGTCCGTAATTTGCTACCCACTTTAGAATAAAGAAAAGAACTATTATCTTGGGTAATTCAGGCTGAATTATTGTCTGACCCATCTGTTAAAACCTCTTTGAAAACTGTCTCATGTTTGAAATGTGGGGTTTTTTGGTCTTCACTGAGAGCATCCATTGTATGTAGATTCCATTCCCAGAGCTGGGGAGAGCTGCACGAGAAATAGGGGCAACAGGGAACAAAATTTACTGAGTATCTGCTACTCCCTAGTCTGGTAGACATTGTTCTTCCCTAACATCATTTCAACTTCCCCCAGCAAAATTTGGGTGGAATCCCTCACTGGTCTAAATCTCACACTGTAATCCAGTGAGGATGATTTCAGTCTACTTGTCACAAGAGTTACAAGAATGAGTAGGCTCCATGCAGTTAGAGCACAGCTTCCAGGATTGACCAGTCAGAACCAAGCTCAGACTTCATTGAATGACTGGAGGAAGAAAGGTGTTCTATCTTTCGGATGAACACGAAGGAGCATTTCCGTTGCTTGCAACAGATACGATCTAACACCACTAAGAACTTTACACAAACCCCTGGCTGGTGTGGCTCAGTGGGTTGAGCACTGGCCTAAGAACCAAAGGGTCGCCAGTTTGATTTGATTCATGGTCAGAGCACATGCCTGGGTTGTGGGCCAGGTCCCTAGTTGGGGGCACATGAGAGGCAGCCAAATGATGTTTCTCTCACACATTGATGTTTCTCTCCCTTTCTCTCTCTCTCCCAAAATAAATAAATAAAATTTAAAAAAGAACTTTACATAAAATATACTTCAATTAGTCATCAATCTTAAATGATAGGTACAATTGTCTTCATTTTACAAATGAGGACATTGAGCCCCAGCCAGTGTGGCTCAGTTGGTTGGATGTCATAGTGCAGACCAAGGGGTTGCTGGTTTGATTCACTGTCAGGGCACAGGCCTGGGTTGCAGGTTTGGTCCTTGGTCGGGGCATGTAGCAAGGGCATCCCATCACTGTTTCTCTCTTACAATGATGCTTCTCTCCCTCCCTTTCTCCCTCCCTTTCCCCCTTTCTAAAATAAAAAATAAAAATAAAATAAAATGAAGACATTGAGATTGAATGTAGCTAAGGGACTTGCCCAAGGTCACCCAGATAGGAGATGGTAGAATCAGATTTCAAACCTTGGTGTATTTAATCCTTAGCAAGTCATTCTAAGCAGGTTTCTTCTCACTTCCACTTATGCCCACCCTCCTAGAAGTAATGGCTGGTAGGAGGAATTATTGCTTAGGGAGATATGTGCTGGTGCAGACAACTTAATACCTCTTCACTTGAGCAGACTGTATCCTTTCTGGGCAGCTCAATCGAAGAGCTAACCCTTCTTAGGCTTCTTCCTCGAGGGTACTTCCTGTACACTGAGCCTGGGAGAAACAGAGTAAGGTTACCTTGTGCGCCTTTCTTCCCTTCCCTCTGTTCCTCACACCACTCCTTTTTTACGTCAATTTCTCTATCAGTTGAGTCAGATGTAAAATCCCTTAGGTGCAATTTGCTGAGAGGGCAAAAGGGAGGCTGTGAGGTGGATCAGGGCAAGCCTGTTGGGACCTCTCTTCTCCACACCTCAGCGAGTGGTTCCTGGGATCTGTGCCATTTCTCAGCAACGAGGCTGGTCTGGAGACTCATCTCTATGCCCTCCTCTGTCAGTCTAGGAGCTGAGGACACTGTCCCTTGTGGGTGGAATGGGAGTGCTGCACTCGGGGGGCCTCTGGAGACTTTCAGCATTAATTTGTCTCATTCTCCTCCAGTGTCAAAACTGCATGTCCATCTTTCTGGTCTTGGAGACCTGACTGGTTTGAAGATAGGCCTGGTCCAGAAGCACTGCTGCCCATGTCCTGGGACCATGAGAGTGTCTCCTCCCATGGGGCCTGCTGAACTTATAGTTCCCACAGGACAAGAGGGCTGTCCAGACACCTGTATCCTTCAACTTACCCACGTTATTCCCAGTCTCTGTATAAAACAGTGAGAGAGACATTTCTGCTTCCCTCGCCTGGGTCTTCCTCTTCCACTCTGCAGTGTCCTCTCTGGCCGACTGAGCTGCAGCTGGAGGGCATGTGGCCTGTGGGCTAGAGTGAGTGCTTCCCATACCCCATTTCATTTCATCCTCTCTCTTCCCCAGTTTACAGGTGAGACAAGCGGGACTCCATGTCAGTAAGACATAGAGCAAATATTCTACCCAGGTTCTATGGATTCCAGGGCTCTGTTCTGAGCCACTCTGCTGTCTTTGATGTTGAAAGTAAGATACATGCCCTTAGATTTTAGGAGCTGAGCCTTTTCATGAAAATACCCATGCCTGTCACAACCAGCTGGTACTGGTCATTATTCTTATCCCCTCTGAGCCTGAATTTCTTCATCAGTAAAATGGGGAGCTAATAGATTACCTGTCACATAGAATTGATTGTTACAAGCTTTAAATGGGAGTCTTAGTGGAAGGGCTGGCACATGATCAAAACTCATCATCATTGGTCATTTTGGCTACTATCATTATTAATGAGTCTCAGCCATGCCCGTGCGCCCACCCCAAAGCCAGCCTCACCTGGTGGGGTGCTCACTTTGCCACTGAGTGGCCGCCATACCAGAGCTTTCAATATGGGACTTCTCTCTCCATCAGGGTCATCTCTAGTGCTCTAGAAAACAGGCAGTCTTTCCCATCAGTGGCCTATTTTCTATGGCAGACATACCCCACTCATCTCAGCTTCAATCTGTCGATTAAGAACCTTTGCAGGAAGCCCTGGCTGGTGTAGCTCAGTGGACTGAGCACGGGCTGTGAACCAAAGCATCGCAGGTTCCATTCCCAGTCAGGGCACATGCCTGGGTTCCAGGCCACAGCCCCCAGCAACCACACATTGATGTTTCTCTCTCTCTCTCTCCTTCTCCCTCCCTTCCCTCTCTAAAAATAAATAAATAAAATCTTAAAAAAAAAAAAAAAGAACCTTTGCAGGGAGGGGCCTAAAGGACTAGGTTCCTCAGACATTTTTGCCTCATCTCCTGCTGCAGATTCAGAGGAGACTCTGGCTTTTTTTTTGTAGTATAGTGTACTTGATTCCTTTTTATAGTTTTTTTAAATTTCTTTCCATTACCATATTCCCTTTATACTCTTTTTCACCTTCCCCTCCCCCCTCCCCACCAAGACTCTGGCTTTTGAGGTAAAAAAGAAAAAAAAAAAGGTGTGTGTATTTGCCAGAATTTTCTTCACCAATTACCCACTCCTCTTCCAACTGGACTAGGACTTGTGGGCCTCCAGCATGATAGGAAGCCATTCAGGTAACTGTGCCCTATTGGGTACCTCAGTTTTAAGGGAGGGGTCCCTTGATCACTGGGCACAGCTGGAATGTGGTGATAGTTAAACAAAATTACCCAGGGCCCTGGACCAGCTGAGGCCTCTGGCTGAGCTGCTGTGAAAATAGCTTGGAGATTCCACTCCAGGGGCCCCCTGCCCTGGTTTCAGGACACCCAATAAAGTCCTCATTGAGGCCTAAGCTCCTCACACTGAGTCAGCTCAGGCAGTACTATAGGCCCAAGAGACAGACCCTGGAATTATGGGGTTTCACCTCAGAATTTGGGGAGGCTCCTGAAACCTGGTGGGGTTTCTTGAAGGAAGACAGTGCCTGTGTGAACAGCATCTTCCAGAAACACAACTGCCCTGGGACAGCAGTAAGCCACACACTCTCTGGGATGAATGTCCTCACTCTGAAACATGCTGGTTCCTGAGGTCTGCCAGTTAGTGAAATGCTGAGGAGCTGATGTATTTCTTTGCTCCTTCTGTTTACAAGTACCATAGAGTCTGGAATCTCCCCCAGTCATAGCTCTATAGGCCCTTCTGGTTGCTGAGGTGGTTATTTTATGCTGGACCTATCTGACAGGCTGTGGCTAGATATAAATATCCCAGGGCCACCCTCAGGCTCCTTTCAGGCCCTGGCTAAGCCTAGGGCAGCTGCAGCCAGAGCCTGTTAGATGCCCTAACATCATCATTTCTTTGCCCCTGAGAGACCCTCCAGGGTAAGCCTTCCTGCCTTATAGTCATGGTGGGTTTCAGTTCCATGGGGTCCTTAGGACCCAGATAGGGGTCAAACCTGGGATATCCAGGCAGAATCAAAGGTGGTGGTGGATGGGGGCATGGAGGCAGAGGTGATCCCAGAGCTGAGAAGCAGATCCCCCAGTGAAGTTCCTCCCTCTAGAGGTCAGGGCTGGAGGCAGCCACAGGACACTCACCACTGAGGACACTGCCCTGATCCCCCTGGCCCTGGGGTCAGGGTTTCTGGTCCAGACCACTTCAAGATTTAGGCAAGACCAGGAGACAAGGTAGAAACAAAATCCTGTGTGTTATTAGGGAGGGGGAGTCAAACCATTCTGACCGCCGAGGGGGCTGTGGTCTTGCAGAGTTTCTTGGGCTGACTTCTTTGCTTGAACATCTTTGGCTTTTCTTTTGGGAGGGATGCACTTTCGAGGTCTTTCCTGGACTGGTTCTTCAGGGAGGACACTAGTAAGGCACACTGAAACAAGGACTGGGAGGGTTAGCTACACCCCAGCCACAGTGCACAGTCTTGAAGCAAGGCACACACACACATTCACACTGGAGAGAAACTGGGTCTGCTAGGATCGTTGGACTCCTCTTTCTGTCCCTGGAATGTCTCCTGGGGCAGAGAGCCCTGTGCATCAATCCTATCAGTAATAAGTACCTTGTATGCAGGTCCTGAGATGCACCAATCACTGGGCCCATTGAAGGCTGGGCAACTCAAACCCAGGTAGGCAAGTGCTATCTCATCTCCATTTCACAGATGAGAAAAGCCAAGCTCCATGAGTGTAAGGGACTTTCACAGGGCCACAATACTAGTATATAGAGGGCCTTCAACCCAAACCCAGGTGGGTATGGTTCCAAAGCCAGTGCTCTTTCCACATGTGACCCAGCATCCACTGTTGGTCAGCCTACCATGTGCCTGGAGCTAACTTTGGATGTTGGCAGAACAGTGTGTGATACTAGGTTCCTTTGCCCACACATTTCTCAACTGCTGAAAGTTTCTCTAGTAATTATTCTCCACCAAAGCACTAGAAGACATTAGAATGTAAATAACATCCTAGCGAAAGACAGATTAAACTATTATTGCCCAAATACCTTGTGAATGAGTTTATCAGATGAGGGAAGTGGACTGACGTACATCTGAGGAGAAGGGGTTAAAAAAACAGCAACAAAGAGGGGCCCTTTCAGGGAGGACAGTTAAGACACATTTAGGGGAGCAGATACAATGGACAGGGAGGAAAAGAATGTGAAGAGGTGGCCCTGCCTTTCCAGGAGCTCACAATATGTTGTTCTGCAAATGGCAGTCATTAAAGTGAAAGTCAGGCTGAGTCTCCTCCTCAGGCTCCTCTACCTCCCTACCTTGGCCATGGCCACCAACCTGCTCTCTGTCTACCCCCATGGTTTGAACTGCCCCAGCCCTGGTCTGTTCTCACCTGTCTGAAGGATACCCCCACTTGTTGCCTCGCAAACTCACCTTTGTCCCAGGCCTACCCTCTCAGCATCTATCACAATTCCGTTCTCTCTGTCTTGGTCAATCATGTGCCCCAGTGAGGAACTTGGGAGTTACTCTGGGATTTTTTCCTCTCCTTCACCCTGTACAGTCAGTCAGCCACAAGTTTGGTCAATTTCTCCCTAAATGTTCTCATGTCCATTCCCTTATTTCTATTCTCACTGCTGCTGACAAGATCTGGCCTCTTACTATCTCTCTAATCTTATCTTCAACTGCTCAAAGGGATTCTCTGAAAAAGTTACATTTTGGTAAGTCTTGAATAACAAAGACAAATCCATGGACGATCTGGGAGGGGAATGACAGGCTAAGGACATAGCAGGTGCAAAGATCCTAAGTTTAGGAATGAGCTCAATGTGTTCAAGGAACTCAAAAGAGGTCACAATGTATAACTCACAGACTTAAAACCAATGACTTATAGGAACTCCTTGTTTTATCTGAAGCCTTGAGGGTCAGTGGATCAGGACATGAGGAGGGAAACTGATGTAGGATGAGTCATGTCACCAGAAAGATATGTTCAAGTCTGAACCCCTGGTACCTGTGACTGTGACCTTACTTGGAAATAGGGTCTTTGTAGATGTAAGTAAGATGTTAGTTAATGAGGTTATACTAGTGAAGAGTAGGTCTTTAATATAATGTTACTGGTATTACTACCAGAGGAGAAGGGACACAGACATACAGAGAGGGAGGAGAGCCATGTGAAGACGGAGACAGAGATGGAGTTGTGCTGCCATAAGCTAAGGACACAACCCACCAGTGATGAGGACGCCCCCCTTGACCAAACTTCAGTCAGGCTCCTCTGAGCCCTCTTCTCAGCTAGGCTTCAACTATGGCTGCTAAATCCAGTTTTGGCAAAGAATCTTGCTAAGTCAGTTTAGAGAACCCCCACCCTTGATATTTGATCAAGTTCTTCATCCCCTATACTGGTATCTAAGTCCTTGACCTGCCTTCAGCAAGAATCCTGCTAAGTCCATTTAGCAAGAATCCCCCTATCCTTGAAAGCTAACTAAGTTTCTCTTAATAATTTCCCATCCATGATTTGTCACTCTGCTTATTGGCTATAAATATCCAGCTGTCTTTGCTGTGTTTGGAGTTGAGTCAATCTCTCTTATTGCAGTAATCTTGCATAAAGTCTTCCTTGCCATTTTTTAACAAGCATCTAGTGCAGTATTTTTTCTTTAATATCAGCTGCCATGGAGGGACTGTACCCAGAATTTTCAGAGGGAGCATGGCCCTTCTGACACTGTGATTTCAGACTTTTATCCTCTGAAATTGTGAGAGAACACATGTCTGCTGTTTTAACCCTACTAGTTCAAGGTGCTTTGTATGGCAGTCCCAGAAATAATACAGAAGCCAGCCCAGTCATTTGCCCTGCCCCTAAAGCATACCTTTTGAGAATAGTTGAGGGCTTTTTCCAGCTCAGACATGATGGTGTTGATGTCATCACTTTCGTAAATGCCTGGAAACCAAACACATTGTGAGTGTGGGAAGGGATGTAGATACCGCAAGCGTCTGTATCTGTACACAGAAGGGTTGTGTGGAGGTGACCTGAGTTGGAGAGGCAAGGTGGGATCTTAATGGGCTGAGCTTACCAGCCCCCACCCCAGCACAATCCAGAGGTGGTCACAGTGAGGTTACCAACAGTGAAGCTGGCCTTGGGACACAGCACCCTGGCATCCAGTCAAGAGCTTGCACCCATAGGAACAGCAGGTTGGGAGCAAAGGTTCTGCTATTCCAGTGAACAAAATCACCCACTTTGGGATTATGTAAAGTGGGTAATGTCCATAGTGAATATTGATGACAAGGCCAACAGGAACTAAAGAATAATGACTAAGAAGACAGACTCTGAAGTTGATTTGTCTGGGTTCAACTCCTGGCTCTACCACTTACTACCTGTGTCCTACTTTTAGACCATGTGGAGTGGGGTGGAGAAGAAAGCTCCTTGGCATCTGCTGTCTTTCAAATGTCTTCAGCTCACAATAACTGTTATGCCCAAGTGGCATATTTTGACCCCCTACAACTATCACAAAATTTTTTTGCTCTGTGCTCCATGTACAACTGTGTCACCCACCTGTTATGAACATTCCCCCACTGGGCAACACTAAGCTAAGGAAGCTTTAGGGCCCCTTCCAGCTCTGACATTCTAAAGTATTTTAAAAATAGTTTTCCTTTTCTTTTTTTACTTAAAAATTGTGGTAAAATATGCAGAACATAAAATTTACCATTTTAACCATTTTTTAAGTGCACAGTCAGTGGCATTTTCACATTTTTGTGCAGCCATCACCACCATCCATATGTGAGTGTATACTGACTATGTGAACAGCAGTTTTCCATTTTGAATGTGATTTTCACATGCTGCTTTTCTGGAATACATCTATGGCACAGGGAGTGATGTTGGTAGTGAGATACAGAAAGAAAAGAGGTGGAAGAGCGAGCCAACATTTATACACCTGTGTCTCCAAACCAATGGAAGCGGCCACCAGCAGCCTGGGTGAGCTCTCGGTAGGCAGTGGCTGTGTCGGTGCGGCTGGCATAGCAGGCAGGGGGAGTGGTGTCCATCTGTGGCTCACCCACATAGAAGAGACACACATTCAGCTGGACGTCACAGCCCCCACAGGCCTCGGTCATGTAGGCGCTGAGCATGGGCTGTAGGGGAGAGAGGGCAGAGGGCTCTTGCAGGTGCTGGCTCAGCCTGATTATCTTTCTTGAGGGCTTACTGTGTGCCAGGTCTAGTACTTGGCACCAAGGATAAAAAGACAAGTGAGCTGGGTCATAATTTCTTTATCTTTCTAGGGTAAAGCTAGGAAGCTGGACCAGAGAGCCTAGCAATACCAAGTGTTGCAACCTGGTTACAGCCTGGGAACTTGTTAGAAATGCAGACTCTCAGGCCCTAGGCCAGACCTTTGGAACCAGGATCTGTAATTGAACAACATCCCCACATGATTCTCTTGCACACTAAAGTCAAGGAAACATTTGCTAGGCTTCCACCTAGGAGAGTTGTGGAGTTGTGAAGAATGGGGACACCCAGGACAGGAAGTACCCACCATATCCTGATCCGGAATGCCCCCTGTGAAAAGGTAGATGCCCTGAGATTGCTGTTTGTCTCTGTCCTTGAAATCCACTTCCACAGCCTTCCGCAAGGCGCTGAGGATGTTCCTGCTGCCCTGACACTTCAGGGTCAGGGCCCACCTAGAGGCAGGAAAGGCTGTGCTGAAGGAGGTCAGGGGTGAGACCAGGAGCAGAAGGCAGACATTTTCAGATTCATGCCCATGTCTGTCAGAGGGAAGGTATTCTATTCCCAGTGGAGAGGGGGACAGAAAATAGCACCACCCAGGCTGCCCTCAGACATAGTAGGTGCAGCCTCTGCCCATCACCTACTGCCAAGCGCTTTGTAAATTGTCGTGGCTCATGGAAACCATCTCGGGCCTCCAGCTTTCGATTGAGCTTCCAAACCTTGGGGGAAGGAAAGAAGGCTTGTTCTTAGGGAGAAGACTGCTCCACTGTGTGCCCCAACTCTCTGGGCTCCCCAGGGTCTAAAGAGGTCAAAATCCTAATTATACCCCCCAAACGTTAAGGTGTCACTGGCCTGGGTCAGCCAAGAGATTGCCTTGCTGGTCATGACCTGTTCCAGTACATTCACAGCAAGGCAGAGCTGAGGCTCTCAGTGAAGACACAGAGACAGGACCAGCTCTGGCCATCTGGACAGACTTCCTTCCTGATGTGTTTCGGTAACTCGTGTTGTGTGAATTTCCTCATCCCCTAAGAAGGGAGTCCTTCCTCCCTTTTTAATCTCCCCTAGGACACTGGTTCATGCTTACAACACATTTTCACTCTCTATCTGTACTATAGTTTTTTTTTTTAATTGCATCACTTCATCTTTCCTATGAGACACATTTAAATCCTTGAGAAGAAAATGTATCCCCCATTCATTGAAGAAAAAGCAACTCCTTTCTGGTTCAAGATGGATCCCTCCTCCTGGACTCGACTCATCATGGTCAATCTCTTCAGAGACCTTGCACATGCCTGTCTCAACATGCCTGGCTCCCACTACAAGGCCTTATGTTCTTTGAGGACAAGTTTTGTGTTTTAACTTCCACATGCCTAATGCCCACCACAGTGGCTGGTGCATGGCAGGCTTTCCAGAAAGCTGTTCAACAAATGAATGAATAGATGAATAAATGAATGAAAACACTGTCTAACATGTTTGCACAAGCACTTTTTCTATAGAATTTATTAGGAAAAGATTAGGCCCTGGTGCAGAATAATATACAACATTACCTGCTGACTTAATAGGTTTAGAACACTCCCTATTAAGTGTGAAGTTATATAAAAATGTATAGGTCAAGTGGGTTCCTTTTCTCTTTCTCCCCTAGTGGCATGCAAGTAAAAATATGTATAAAATGATGTATATATTGAAATGATATATAATGGTAGATATTTAAACTATATGTAAATTATATAATTTTAATGCTGATATATGATAGTTACATGTAATTTAAATATATAGTTATATATAATTAAAAGTTAAATATGTATAAAATATTTAAAATTTAATTTATATTTTAAATTCAGATATAAAATCATTATGTATAAAATATATAATTTACACATTTATATAATTTGTATAATTTAATTATATAGAGCTACATATAAAATTAAAATTTAGAATTGAAACTCTAAATGAAATATTTATTGTACCTTATTAGATCCACACTGGGAACTAAGACGGGAATATGCCTGGGGGCCCTTCTTTTTCTTTCTTGTGTTTATCAGCTTGGAGGCCAAATGGGGCAATGGGCGGAGTTACTTTATCCTTGTTGATCAAGCAGTGTGTTTTGGGGCTGCTTTTTACCTTCACCCTAGTGAGACTGTTCTGCAACCATTTAATTATTCAATGCCCCAATCAAGATCACTTGAATCAGATAAACTGATGGCTGTCCCAGGAGGGTGGGTGCTCAGAACCTGTCGTCCACTCCCTTTCAGAAGCCTCAGCCCAGTGGTGAAAACATGCACACCAACCTCCCCCACCAGGAACTGGGAGCTTACGCAATGACATTGAAAGCGTCCTTGTTGGACAGTTGCTCCTCTAGCAGAAGTCGCAGGGAATGCTGGATATGAATAATGTACATGGAATTGGTCGCAGAGATATCGAGCAGTATAACCACCCTAAACAGAAACACAAGCTTTAAGAGGAGAATCGAATCTCTCAGATAGTGTTCATTTTGTTCCATTTTACTATTTAAAGTGTTTTCCAGGGGCACTTTAAGTGCCAGATTCACAGCTGGCCAAAATCTTCTTTGAGGTCAACAGATGTGGGTTTACAACAGTAAACTTCAGGGGTCACAGAAACTTCTCTCTCTGGAGGTCCTATCACGGAATCAAGTCTCACAGTAGAGAAGGTTTAAGGGGCAGAGGCTGCATATAAAGATTTGTATACATTTCCTTGTTTAAAGTGCGAGGATTCAATATTATGATAAGTTGGGGTCTTTGAAGGAAAAACAGAAACAAGGTAAACAAGTTAGATGTAGAACTGTGTGTATCTGACCCTCTGGGGAAATGTTTGTATTTCTTGTTTCCTTTTTCTGCTTTAAGATCCCCAGCCCCATTCAGCCTTCTCCTTTTATTATTTCAAATCTTATAGTCTCATCTCTTCCCTCTGTTCTCATTTTGAGACTCCTATGGATAGCAAAAGAAAATCCACTGGATTTAGAATCAGAAGACCTTGGTTTGAGTCCTACTTGCTGTGTGGCCTTAGGCAAGTCACAAAACCTCTCTGATCCTTGGTATATTTACCATAAAGTACTTATAATACGACTCCTCATAGGGTTGTGTTAAGAATCAAAGGATATAATAGATGTATAGCATTATAAAGGATACTATTTTGTAAGAGTAACACATCAAAAAAGGTATGGAATGATAATAAAGGTCCTAATGGACACCCATTGTTTCTTCCTACTCAGTGTCCATTACCTCTTCTGACAATAGCTTCCTGATTTTCATTTGGAAAACACCTCTGCCTCTGTCAGTCCATTTGTTGTGGGTAGAGCTGACCCTAGCCTAAACTCTGAGAGTGGGCATTTGACCCTCAGCAATGTTCCATCATGCTACCCTAGCCAGGATGAAGAGCTCATGGATGGGCCCATGCCCCAAGCTCCAGAAGTGCTAAAATTGGTAGAAAGTAAGTTGGGATGGCTGTCCCAGGAGGACACCCTGGCTACCTTGCCACCTGGAGGGGAAGTCTGCCAGAAAACAAAGCGATAAGAGAAGAAAACAGAGCTGAGAAATGGAGATAGATTCCTGACATGTATGAACCTCTGGATCAAGCCATGCCTGAAGACAGCTATCAAATCTATTATGGAATTTTCAGTTACCTTAACCAGACTTCACTGTTTTGTTTCAGCCAATTTTCACTTAGTTTCTGTTGCTTCTTAACTAAAAGAATCCTGAATAACACAATGAATGATGTTATTGATGTTGATGATGATGGTGGTGACTTTTCCCCCAGGAGTTCTGTTGAGTGATTTGCTGACTCTTAGTGTAAGTAAGCAATGGCTTTTGGTGTTACTAATAGGGAATCCATGAGTTGGATAAGTGCTATGTTACACACAATATCCATGAAGGACAAGAATACTACTTAGGGGAAGGTACCTTTTTTCACAGACGGTGCCCCAGATTCTTCTGCTGGCCAATGAGAGCCATTCAATACGCCTCTTGTACATCCGCATAACTCTGCTGAGCTGTTTCTGTAAACCCATGGGCCAGAGTGAGCAATTGCACAAAGGGTGGCTGATTAAAGGGTCTGTGAGGACAGGGGTATATATCCCAGTTAGCTTTTGGGAATAGTGTGTCAAGGCCATGGGTATCCAGGGAGTATGAACATTCCACTAAATCATGGACAAGTCTGCTGCAAGACCATGAAGAGAAGAGTCAAAGTATTTTATTACTCCTTATGGGGAGGAGGTAGATCTTGTCCCAAAGGATTAGAGCCTTTTTTTTTTTTTTTTTTTTTTTTGGCTTTTGTTAGATGCATCCAGATCTCTGCCTGGGGATGGAGTGGAGAAAGCTCCAGAGGTGCCTGTTGGGGAGCACAGTCTCTGTTTACAAGAGAATTCAGTCAATGGCTTGGTGTCTCCATGTTACTTGGCACCTTCCTCCCATTCCCCTTTCTCACACCCCATATGCTGACTGATTGGACCCATCACTGACCTGGTACTCATAGAGGAAGGGCAGGTCCACATGAACATTCTTCACTGTCCCATCATGCCATTGAAATTGTACCATTGCCTTCTGCACTCAGGTGTGGCCAGGAGGTGGTGCACACAGTGAGGAAGAATTTTAAGTTTAATTTGGGTACTGGGACTCTGACCGCATGTGGGGTCAGATTATGCTCCCCACCCCCACCCCACAGGTCACTACTGCCTTGTCTGGAGCTGGAAAAGAGAACCATCAGGACAGTGGCCCTTGAATGAACATGCTGACAGTAGGCAGACTGCCATCTCGGGAGGCTCCTCTGAACACTGGAGTCTTGATTACAGGATATGGCTGGAAGTTTAGGTAATAACAGTGAGACACCTTTAAAACACACTGGCCATGGGTTCTTAGGTTTGGGAACTCAGGCCTTTATGAACACTATGAAAATCAAGTTTGTTCATCTTATTCTTTCATCCTCCACCAAGTTGTCATATACATATCTTGAAGTATCACTCCATCCACCTAGTCATTCATCCATCCCCTGCTTGAATTGTCCATCACTCTTCCCTTCCATTCTTCCATCTTTATATTTGCCTTTCCACTCATCTTTCCATTCATTATTCCTTCCATTTCTCCACTTTTCGATCCTTAAATTTTTACTTTCATTCTTTTATCTTTTTTATTCTATCTTGTCACTCATCCTTTCATTTTTCCCCTCCATCTGATCACATTTACATACATACATACATACATCTGCCTATGTTTGCATGTATTCACCAACATTTTCATCCATCTAACCATTCATCCTTTGTTTTCTTCTTTCCAACCACTCAGTCATCCAGTAAACATTCATTGACTGCCTTACTTGTACTACATATTGGGGATAGACAGTTTTTTCTTTTAAAGAGCTCACACTCTGGTAAGATTTAAATATGTAACAAATACACATATTAACACAGTGTAGGAGCTAAAGTAGAAGTCTGTACAAGGTAGAGTGAGATGTTCTGAGTGGGAGAGAGGAAAATCTTTGTACTGGAGGTTAATTGTGGTACCCAATTTACTCCCTCTGGCCCATCTCCCAAGTTTTATTTTCAGATGGGTGGAAAGCCTGCCTATGATCCTCAGGCTCTGCCTTATGACTCTATTTTCTAAACTCTCAAGAAGGGAAATGTCACAAAGGAGCTCCCCTGCAGAGGATGGAGAGAACTCTGGATCTGAGTCACCTCATGGACAGTTGATGATACCATTTTCTGGAGAACAGGCACAAATTCCTCAATGGGAGAGAATGCGTTGGGTGCCAGAACCTGATAAAGGCTTAGCTTCTTCGCTGTAAAAATAAATGGTAGAGTTTAAGGTACGACTCATGAAGACCCAGAGAGTTAATGGCTTTTAGTCAGTGACCTGAGTTCTGGGTTCCGTCGTTTTTGAGGACTTACCTTTTAGGCCATTGTCCTTTAGCCATTCTGCAGAAGTCTTGTCCAAGTTTGGGAACTCAATTGTGAGGGGGGCTTCATGCTTTGGGGGTTTAGGCAAGAGACTTCTGAGGGGTCCTTGTGCAATTTCTGTAGAAATCTAAATTAAAATAAAAAATCCTCATTACACAATCATAATTTAGAGTTGCAAAGTCCTCAGTCTCCCCCACCAACCCAGTTCACCCAAGGGGAGAATCTTAAAACATTACCTGGTAAATTAAAGGCAGTGTTGCCTCCTTGTCTCACCAACCCCATCCCCTTTTCTGGAATTTCCAGGGAAAGAGGGAGATGTTTCCAGAAACTTTCTTTATTTACTCATCCTCCTGGCCCCCTCCCCACCCTTAGTGTTAATATCAGCACCTTGGCCTCCTGATGACAGGTGGCCCCTCAGTGGACTCAAAACACAAGGCTTCAGGGAACTGAAAAGTAACTCTACACTAAAATCATGTAGGGAGCTCTCATCTAGCCCAGCCTCCCTTGTCCACATTTATAAACTGAAAACCTGAGGGTCTGAGAGGTTAAATCACACATAACCCATGTAGAAGTAAAATACAGAACAGCCATTCCCAAACTTTGAACACCATTTTCATAAATTTTGCTATATCTGAATACCATTGTACTGTTATGTACTCAGTTTATTTTTAAATCAATTATATGACATTAAAGATTTTTAATATTTAATTTGATTTACTTTAAAAAATAGACTTTTTTATTTTTTTAATTTTATTTTAATTATTGTTCAAGTACAATTTTCTATGTTTTACTCCTATCCCAGCCCACCCACCCAGCCCTCCCCACCTCCCTCCCATTTCCACCCACCCAAATAGACTCCTTTTTTGTATTAAATAATTTTAGAAAGATCTATTACTATCATAATGAGCTAGTTTTAAATATATAACATTAAAAATATTAATCTATTCTGGCTGGTGTGGATCAGTGGATTGAGTGCTGGCCTGCAAGCCAGAAAGTCGCTGGTATGATTCCCAGTTAGGACACACATCTGGGTCGTGGCCCAGGTCCTCAGTTGGGAGCATGCAAGATGCAACTGGTTGATGTATCTCCTGCACATCAACATTATTCTCCCTCTCTTTCCCATCTTTCTAAAAATAAATAAATAAAATCTTTAAAAAATACTAATCCATACAACCTTACAATCTTGCAAACCACATGTAGCACATGCATTTCATTTTGGGAAACTCCTAACAATGATTTGGCCATCTGACAGACCTGGATTCAATTACACTGAATTGCTTTCTATCTCAGTGATCCCAAGCACATTATTTAACCTGTTAACTTTGGTTTGCTAATCTGTAAACTGGGGGTAATAATCTACTTGCAGCAGACTGCTGTTGCAAAGATAAAATAAGGCATTTAGAGAATTAAGCACTGTGCCTGTTTTATGGGTGCTGTGCTCAGCAAATGAGAACTTTTATAATTATAATACTAACATCATCGTGATTGTGTGTAATTGGTAGAAGAGCTGGAGCTAAAGTTCAAGACCCCAGTGTAGGTGCTATGTTTCTCTCACTCTGTCCAGCCAGTATAAATACACCTCAGTGCTCTTCTGTCCACAGCTAAGTTTGCCGCGCCCTTCTAAATGTATAGCTTTTATGGAGCTTGTGCTGTTGTGCCCATGTTAAATCTGTCCCAGAGCAGAGACTGCCCCTGAATGAAGGTCTGGGGTAAAAGCCAACTTCTAGACAGCCTACACTGTGTGGTTGAAGTTTTCATTATTCTCCAAAGTGGAAGAAGGGGAAGGTGGAAGGGGTGGCAGGAGCCTGGTTACCTTTCCCTGAGATACAGTTTTTAATTAGAAGATCCACCAGGACCTTTTCTGACATAGTGGAAGACTCACCTGACCCATCTGCTCAGAGCTCCAAGGCTCTGCCTTGTTTCATTTTTAGGAGATGGTGGGGCAACAGACACGTGAAGGAAGAAAATGAAGTGAGATCTGCTGAGTGCCTCAGGGAGAAGGTCCTGGAATCTTCACTGATACTTACCTCCTTCATGATGCCTGTCAGCTCCTCACTGGGGGCACCGTAGCACAGAGCTTGGATGTGGCCCAGGAGGTTCTGGGCCTTCTGGATTTCCACCAGTAGCTGGTCAATGTCTGGGCTGGTGCAGATCTAGGGATGGTAGGAGCAAGAGGCCATCCAGAAGTCATTTAGCTACCAGTAGTAGCCAAGGTGAGAGGGCAAGGAGGGATGTCAGTTCCTAGAGCTGAGTGGCAGACTGTTTAAATCTGACATTATAAACTGGGGTCCGTGTATATGGGACAGAACTTGCAAACACACTGTGTTCCACTTGTGCAGCCCTGGCCTGCAGTGTTAACCAACTGAAGGGTTATTTAACCTTAAAAGTGTGAAGAAATACTTTATACCCTTTAGTAGGCTGTGATAATAATAATTTTACAAGGACTATGACACTGCTGGTGGGAATGTAAAAGGGTATAGCTTTTATAGAAAACAGTTAAGTGGCTCCCTAAAAACTTAAACAGAATGACTCTATAACCAAGCATTGAGACTCCTAGGTATGTACCCCAAAACTTGAAAGCAGGGACTCAGACCAATAGTCACAGCAGTTCCCAATCACCAAAAGGTGGAAATAACCCAAATGTCCAGAGACTAATGAATGGATAAACCAAATGTTAGAATATCCAGAAAATGGAATGCTATCACCATAAAACAGAATGAACTACTAATACCTGCTACAATATAGATGAACCTTGAAAACATTATGCTAACTGAAAGAAGCCAGACACAAAAGGTGTATGATTCCATTTAAATGAAATATCCAAACTAAGTAAATCCATAGAGACAGAAAGCAGATTAGTGGATGCCAGGAGCTACGAGTAGGGGCAGTGGGTTGTGATGCTTAATGATATGGGATTTCCTTTTGGAGAGATGAAAATGTTTTGAAAGTAGATAGAGGTTGTGGTTGCATGACATTGTGATAGTATAAATACCACTAATTATACACTTTAGAATAGTTAACTTCATGTTAGATGAATTTCACCTCATTTTAAAAAACAAATGTAAATAAATCACACACTTAAATTAATCCATATTTCTGGTTCTTCTTGAAAATTTGAGAATCTGGCAACACTGGGGTCATGTTGCTACAGAGGTGACTGGCAGGGGCTGAGCAGGGGCACCTCTTCAGGTGGGGCAGGTGCTATCTAATTCACCACAGTCCTCACCGCCCTCTGTTGCCTCCCAGCAGAGACAGTTGTCACCCCTGCACTGTTGTTTTGCTCATATTAAAGAAGACAATAAAATTTGTTGTACCCATATTTCCATCTATATTGGAAAAACAACAGATAAGATGGTCACAGATTTTAAGATAAAATGTTTCTTAAAACAGCCAGTTTTATTTATTTACTGGACCTTTCTAGCCCCTGTGGTCTGTGACCCCTACAAACAGAATCTGGGCAGTGAGGTAACAAGAGGGGGTGCTGCTGAGAAAGGCAAGTCCTAACTCAGGCTCCTGTGAAATGCTACACTTTGTAACACCTGAACATACTTGTGAGATGCAGCTATTCATTTACTTATGGCTATTAACAGTCAGCAGGCAAGACACAACCTGTTAGCTGAAAGGATAGTTGGATTCTCAATCTGCCAAATGGATTTACACACACATTTGCTAACTGTTCCCTCCATGGTGGACACATGGTATGTGATGTCATTATTAACTGGGACAAGGACACTAATGGATGGATTTGTGTAGAATCTATTGCACATTCAGAATTGACTACTGTGGGTCCCCTGCAAGAGCAGAGGTCTACCTAGGAGGAAGAACTGAGGCAGCCAATTCAGACTCAGAGCTTTGATGGGAGCAGAGGTGGGGTGGAGCCCATGTTGATGGCAACTGGATAGATTCAGGATTCTACCCACCAGGCTTTAAAAAGCCTCTAGCCTCACAGGTGTGTAATTAGCTCATCATACATATTGACCAAAGGATCTCTTGTGACTTCATGTCCCAGTTCTTCCCACATATTGACTTTAACCTGATTATACCTTTGTAAGCCCATTGAGCTTGGGGGAGGGAGGGGAAGCAAGCATACAGCATGGTCTGTCCTGGCCCAGATCCCTAGACACAGTGGGACAGGCAGGAAGGAGAGCAGGGGCAGCGAGCGTACCTCCGTCCCTAGGGTGTAGCAGTGATAGTGGCCCCCAACAGCTTCCGCAAAGTTCTTCAGGACAGCCTGTGGGATGGCAGCAGGGTCAGCTCTCACTAGGGTGATGCCAGTGCTGCAAAACACTTTCTCCTTGACCAAACCTCCCAACTCTCCAGACTTCCCATCTTACCAAATGGAGAACTGGGTACAAGAGAGTTGTTCTCTGGTCCACAGCTTGGGGCCTGTCCACATACAGAGCCTCACAGGCTGGCACTGCTCACTATGACCAATCCAAGAGAACACTTGGGAAGTCTCAGGTACTTACAAGGGGCACCTGATCATCGCATTTGTAGGTGATGATGTGGGTGTGGAGGTCCCTTCCCATGGTGGACTGTTGGATATAGTCAGACAGGATTTCAGCAGGCTGATCTGGGCTGAGGAAAAGACAGAACAAGAGAAGGGAGCACCCCAGCATGAGGTCATACCAGAGCAAAATGATAATTTCTAGGGAACATCTACAGAGTCGAATCTACCACTTGTATGCCAGGTAACTTGTATAAGACGCAGGGCAGAGTAAAAGCACAGGCCTGGCCTGCTCTGGTGGCCCTGTGCACAGATGACCCATGAACACAATCCTTCCATCAAGCATGTGTCAGGAGTCATGCTTGTTGATCTTTCTTCGAACACTGGTTTGGTTCTCTGGCCCCCTTCATGTACTCTGTTGTCTGCTTAGGAAAGGAGACCTACCAGCTTCCTAATATGGTCACTAGGGAATCCAGCCCCTTTAGAGCAAAGGTTTTCTTCAGGGCTTGCAGCAGATTGCTGCCTCCATCAGGCTGCAGGTGCTTTACCCAGAGCTTGAATTCCTGTAGGCTGAGGAGACAAGAATGGAGACAAAAGCAGCCTAATCACAGCATTCTTCAGGGCTCCAGGTCTAGGACAAATTGAACTCATTTCAGCCTAATGATACCTCTTTGAGGTGGACATGTTTATTCCCATTTTATAGATGAGAAGAATGAGGTTCAGATTTAGGAATTGCCAAAATTATACTGTTAGCAACTGGCAACGCTGAGGATTCAAATGAGGTCTGACTCTAGGACCAGAGCTTTGTAGAGGATGGGTTTGATTTGGTCTGGCAAATGTGATTCAGCTCTGTATGGAAAACCTACAGGAGCAATGCAGTGGGCAGAAGCCAGACCTTCAAACGGGTTTTCCCGTGGGAATCAGGCCTAGAAAATGCACACAGACTGTTATGGCTTGCTCTTGCTAAAACTCCTTCACTGGTCTAAAAGAGTGGATGTTTATTGCCTATCTTCAATGTAATTTCCAAAGCCTGTGTAAATTTTCCCAAGGATGGAGCTAATCAGCTCGCCACCTTCCCCTTCTGCATTTGTTATTTTCAGTTCCTCAATTGTACCTAAAATGTGGACAACAATATTCTATGTAATAGATAAATCCTTCTTTGATGTAAGACTGGAGAAAAAAAATAAAAGCCTGTCTAGGCAAGGGTTGGGGTGCTCTCCCCTTGAGAGAGTGGCCGTGCTGTCCCCCTTTTCTCCACAGGATTGCTGTAGCCTGTGCATTTGTCCTAGCCTTCAGTCACAATAAGTAGACTCTGATGACCAGAGTGTGCCACAGAGCTTCTAGTGACTGCTGTCAGTTGGTCCAGGGATAAGACCCTTCTTCCACCCACCCTGACTCTGCTGGGAGGCAGACTTCAGCCTGAAGCATGGAGTCAATGCTCTAACACTCAGAAGGGACTAAGAGAAAACTGTGGCTGTGTGGCCATATCTCATGTGGATTGGGGTACACACTTCTGGTAACAGGGAAAATGACTTAACACAGTACTGTCTTGGTTAAATATTGAATACCTCACATGGTACTAGTGAGAGAGTTCTGCTCTTTCCATTTCTTTTTCAGTCTGACCAACACCCCCAGCCCCCAAATCTCAGCCTGTTGCTAGAAGTCTGTCTCTCATTATTACAACTATTGAGTCTCCCTTTTAAACAGAGAAAGAAAAAATTCAGGCCTAGAGTCTTCTCAAGCCAATAGGTTTCAAGCTGGAATTTAATATCATCAGTTTGTTTGCTATCCTTGTATTTATTTTTTGACTACTTTCTAATTATGGCAAGGATTCTGGGCTTCTCAATTATGGTACTGAGAGAGAGTTTCCTTCAACAATAAACAGAGTTGGTCTAAAAAAATCAATAACAGTGCAAGTGGTACAGAGTAAATAATAGTTCACAAGACAGAGATATGCTGAAATCATTTAAGTCCAGGAATGACTGGAGTTGAGAAACTCCTGGCTAGATGATCTCAAGGTCATTCCAGGTTGGACAATGGAGATCAGGGGTCTAACAAAGGTGGAAATCAAAGTAAAAAAAAATGCTCTCATTCTCTGACTATCTGCCACATGCCAGTTACTTATTTTTAATTTCATCCTCACAACAGCTCAGTGAGGAGCAAGTATCCTCAGCCTCATTCTGCTCATGAGAGAGGTGAAGGACTGGTCAGCATTACCCAGTAACTGCTAGAGCTGGGATTCAAAGCCAGCACTGCTGGAATTGAGTACTTCTCTACCTGGACAGGTTCTTCTTTATAGCCAGTGCTTGGCAAGGGGACCTCCATCCCAGAAATCTAAGCTTGTGGATTTTCCAGGACTCTGCTCTGGAATCTAATCCCGGCTCTGCCACTTTGGGCATGTTTCCTAACCTGAGACCAGTTTCTTCATCTACAAAATGGGGATAATAATCCTATTCAATGTGCTAGATACAAATATTAAATAAGATAGTACATGCTAAGTGGCTACTGTGGTACTTAACACATGGTGGGTGATCAAAGATGCTCCCTTCATGGTATAAGTGGAAACTCTTACATACCTTCCCTCTCTCTGCTCCCCTAGACCAGAAGCTCTCAAATAAAGGACTAGCTAAATTGTAGTATATAGTGGAATACTATACAGCCATTAAAAAGAAGGAGTTCCTGTATGCCCAGAGAGTAATGTCCAAGGTTAGGTGCAAAGCCAGTTACAGGCCAGTATGACATGCTTCTGCTTGTGTTTATTTTTAAAAAATTTTTTAAAGGTTTTATTTTATTCATTTTAGAGAGACTGGGAGGGAGAGAGAAAGAGAAGTGTTTATGTGCAAGAGATGCATGGAATGGTTGCCACTCACATGCCCCCAACTGTGGGCCTGGCCTACAACCCAGGCATGTGCCCCAACCAGGAATCAAACTGGCAAATTTTTGGTTCGCAGGCCATCACTCAATCCACTGAGACTCACCAGCCAGGGCTTCTGTTTGTGTTTAAATAAAAGAGGATGGCCCTGGCTGGTGTGGCTCAGTGGACTCAGTGCTGGCCTATGAACCAAAGAGTCACCTTAAAAAAAAGAGGATGAACACACAGGTGCATGTGTGGCAGACTGTCCATAGAAGTAAACAGAAGAAACTGTTACTGGGAGAAGAGAGGAGGACTTGGGTGAGGGAGACTCATTTGCTATTATTTACCCTCTCATACTGTTTGAGTTTTTGAACATGAACATGTATTATTTTCACAATAATAAAACTACCTGCTACTTTGCCGGATAAAATGGTATCTTGTGGTTGTCTTGTCTTTTCATTTGATGAATTACTTGTGAGGGTAACTCTTTTTCCAGAAGTTACTGGCTCCTGGTGTTTCTACTTTTGTGAATTGTCCCTTTGCATTTACTTATCCAATGGGGTCTTGGGTTTGTACTTCAATCACACAATGAAGACAGTAACACTTGGGGAGGAAAATGACCACATAAACATCCTGGGCAGGGCTGGATGGCTACTCACATGGAGGTGCTGACGTCCATGGGGTCTGGCCAGAGGGCTCTGGTGGTGATGCCAAAGGACAGGACGTACAGCTTCTCCTTGCGACTCAGCTGCTCATCAATGAGGCTCTGGTGGACAGAAGTGTCAGGTAGGGAGTTAGTTATTAGCAAAAGAGAAGGGGGCCAGACATCTGGTTTGACCTGATTAAGTCAGGAAATAGCAGTTTCGCAGTCACACCAGGGAGTAATGGCATCATTTGGACAACACCCGCCTAATCAACGAGGCAGGAAAGACAGCCTTACAGCCTCCCCAGGGTTAACAGGCATCATTCTTCTGGACTAACAGAGAAGGAAGAAAATGGTGAGGAGGATTCCTTTTACTGAGGCTGCGCAGTAGAAGCCAGATGAGAAAGCAGAACTTTGAGGCTTGTGCAGTAGGAGCCAACATGGCCACCATAAAGGGGCGGAGTCTAGGTGGAAAAGGATCAGATTGGAGGAGGGCACATGAAAATGATTGAATAGCGTGAGGCACCAGCACAGGCCAAAAAATCCAGGAGAGACCGGGTAGTTTGAAATAAAGGCTGCTCTCAAGCCCAAGAAAATACAGGGAAGACAAAGAACCCAGCCTGTGCCCTCCTTGGAGCATGTCCACTCCAGTATCCTTTTTGAGAATACTTTTGCCTTTTTTCCTAAACTCTAAGGGTCCACAGGAGACTTACAAATAGGGGAGCAGCAAGTGACAGCAGAGGGCTCTCCTTTTGACTCTCACTTATTTTCATGAGTCTACACAGCTGCTACTATAGCCTGCTTGCTCCATAGGTCTCCGAGAATATACTTGTCAACTTTTTGCTTTAATGAATCTTGCCTTTCACACACCTCCTCCTAAGCGAGTGTCCCCAAATTTCTTTCCCCTGTGACACTGTACAAGAGCCCATTACCAGACTGTGCAGGGCCTATCTGCCTAGACCCTGGTGTTTCCAGTAATAGGTCACCACTGGCTCTCAAAGCAACCGGCCATGTGCCTGGCTTTACCTCTCATGCTGCGGGTGGTCACCGGGGCTAGGGTATGAGCAGTGTTAAAGAAGGGTCACTTGAGGTTCAGCTTAGTGGACTCACACTGACCTTTGCTTCCCACCCACTGGGGATGTGGGATAAGAGCTATAGCTGCCTAACCCATACTGTCCCATGGTCCTCTGTGGTGGAGGTAGAACATGGGCCTTCAGCTTGTGGATTGTGTGCCCCCCTCCCCAACCCACAATGGCAGACTGCTGTTCTCTTTCAGAGCAGCTCCTTAGGGTTGCTGTACACCAGGGTCAGAAATGTGGGTGGGATGTGTGTCTTGGCTTCCCATCTCAAATGTGTGCTATGGTTGGTTGAACTCTTAACTGTGGCACCCAGGAGGGAGAACAGAGGAAGGGGGCAGTAGTTTCTCTCCAAGGCATGTGAGTTGGAGATGGAGCAATGAGCACAACACCAGCCTGTTTGACTGATGTTTTTAAGCTGTAGTGGGTGAATATACAACAGTCTTGAGACATAGTCAAGTTACTAGGGACTGCTGTGAAGAGAATACTAGAAGCTCACACTCCAAGGGAAAATGACTCTGAGGTTTGGGTTCTTTAACTGAAGATGCTAATTAACTGTGAGCTGCTCTTTGTAAAATACATCATTTTGCATTTGCTGTAAACAAAGACAGCTAGGCAGGCACAAATGGGAGGGAGGGGTGGTGGAAGTGGTTCCAGGTCCTTCTCTGTGCCCCAAGACTTACCATGAGGTCATTTTGAAATTCTTCATTCCTAGGGCTACTGCTGATGGCTGACACATCAATGAGAACGCCGACTCTGGCCCCCTTGATGAGGCCAAATGCCTAAAACCAAAAAGGGCACCCAGAAATAACCAGCACAACTGTGTTGCTCTGAAGACTTTCATGGAGCAGCTCCGCAATGGGAACTTCTAACCCTCCCAGACCTCAACAAAGAGCAGCCAAGGAAGGCCCATTTTACAGAGGAAGAAGCAAAACCTAGGTCTAGGCTGCTGCTCCTGTTTTGTGGCAACCTATTCTTTAAGTTGTTGTCATTAATATTTACCGTCTACTCTTATGAAGTAATACATGCTTACTGTAGAAAATTTGGAGCCTGTAGAAAAACATCTTTTTTAAGAGATAAAATTTGATACTTCACTACTATGGATGAAAATATGGCCACATGCTAAATCTAACAAGCTCAGGGGAGGCCTGCATGGTGGGACTTACAAACTCAGACCAAAGTAACCACATGGGATGGACTGAAATTAAAACATTCTAGCTAAAGGCAGTTAATGGCTGGTAATCTTGTCCTAGTCTAATGGGGTGCAAAGTGAGGGGTGCCAAAAAATAGGAGAAAAAAACCCACAGATCTTGACTGGGGGATGGGGGAAGTGGATGATATGGCTTAAGATAATTGCATAGCAAAAAGGCAAGCTAATAGTTGTGCTACTGCCCAGGGTGAAAGGTGTCTAGTGACCCTGAGAGCATTCAGGAACTCGTGACAAGCCAGGGGAGGTGAATGCCCTCCCCGGAAGCCCCTGTGTCACGGGAATTCTTGACCTAACTAAAGATGGCAGCTGAGAGAATGTAAATATGGGGAGACTGGCAAATGTAGCACATTGTGGGAGGAGCTGGATAGGATGTCATGTAGGAAGCTCTGGGTCAGGATTTAAACTAAGGACAAGCAGAGAGAGGGAGGTTGGTTGGCTATGAGGGCTGAGAGAGTAGGTAGCAGTGGTGCCAGTCTGTAGTGAAGAGGGCAGCTATGTGCAAGAGGTTCAGCCATGGTGCTTATAGTGAGGGAGGAACTATGTCTGTTCCTCTGAGGATTCGGCCATGCAGCCTAGGCTAGTAAGAAAGGGGAGTAGTTATGAAGAAGGAGCCATAAGCCAGAAGGGATTTGGCAGCAGCAGCAAAGAGAGAGAGAATGGCAGGCTGCTGCTCTGATTGTGCCCACTCTAGCTGACTCCAAAGCCACTCAGGACTCTGCCTTGCAAGATGCTGACCTGCTGCCTCAGGCCTGTACTATGTCTGTACTCTTGGGACTCTAGATGTACAGAGAAGTCACTTTCTTGGGACTTGTACCTGTCCTGGACTTCACCATGATCCAGTGCAACATGGCACATTTTCCTGGACTATTACATGGAGGCTGAGGACAACATATCCCAGATCCTGAAGGAGAGAGCTGCTGTGAGAGGATGGCAACTCTGAAACCCATGGGTGTACCTTCCAGAGGGGATGGAGACCTGTTTGTGCAGCTGGCTTAAGAACAGATAAGAATATGGGGAACTATTGGGCTTGGTTTTGGCTTATACCCTGGTGGGGAGCAAGGAAAGTGCTGGGTCTCGTGGGAGAACAGAGCTCTGAGCAGAAGTGCTCTCAGCCCCACTGAGGTTCTACCCTTGTAAATAAAAAGCTGTTTCCTCCAACACTAATTGTCGGGTCATGCATCAAGGCACCACAAGCGCAAGCCCCACTTTGCTCAGTTACACTAGGGCAGTATTTTTCTCTAACAAAGGTCGGTCTTCACGTTAAGTGAGCCTGTCCTCTTTTCTTTCTTTTGGCATCTATGATAACATACCTGATAATATACCTTTGGAATATCAGAGTAATTTCCTTTTGTCCAGGCCCCTCAAAGCACAACCACCAAACCAGAGCACAGACCACACATCCTCTCACTGTTACTATTATCATGCTAATTGTTGACTGTTACCTATCCTATACCCACCAATGTAAAAGAAATACAAGGGGGGACTCCCAAAAACCCCAGAATTATCTTCTAGAGGTGGGCCCCCTTGTAGTACAGGCTTCCCCTGCTACGTGAGTGTTCTATGAACCCATCTGTATCATTGTATCAGCTGGCACTGTTGTGAGAGGTGTGCTTAGCTTCAGTGAATTTTTTTTTTTGAAGATTCTTTCAGTGTGTTTGACCATTTCATGATGGGTGATTTAAGAGCACACCTGCCCACACTGCACTGAGTGCTCAGCAGTTTTGAACGCAGAAACGGCACGGCCCTGTGCCCCATACTCCCTATTCACCTGATCTCAACCCAGTGACTTTCTTTTGTTTCCCCAGATGAAATAAAGTCCTCAAAGGGAAACATTTTGCCAATGTGAAAGAGGTGAAACAAACAAACAAAAAAGCAGTTGCACTAGAAGGCATCAAAATTGATGAGTTCAAAAACTGTTTTGAGCAGTGGAAAAAAATGCCTTGATAGCTGTATTACATCAAATGGAGAGTACTTTGAAGGTGGCTGAAGTTTACACATGTATGAATACACACTTTTTTTACAAATAAATTCCAGGGTTTTTTGGGGGGACCTCCTTTGTATGTGTCTATTCCTTTTACTTTTTATTTAACCCCAGAGATTTGCCTGCTTTGCTCTCTTCCATCTCCCCAATTTACCACCAGTGAATTTTATGTAACCCCCTTATGCCTCCTCCTTTGATTGTAATGTATAAAATAAGGTGCAAAACTGCCATTCTCTGGAGCATTTTCTCAATCCATTGAGATTTTGCTTCCCAGCAGTTGCCATCAGTTTGGCTCAAAGAAACTCATAAATATTCTTACAGGCTTGGAGGTTTCTTACATTAACATTTACTTGGAATAGTGTGGCAGGATTCCAAAGAAGCCCACCCAGGACCACCTTATAGACCCTGACCTGTGCTTGGTACCAGAAGGGGCCCACTGTGCCTCACCAGCTCTTTGTTTTACATTGGGTGAACTTGGGATTCTGGATCTCACTGTTTTGAGGTAAGAGGCTCTGATTTTATTTGAGCCAATTTTTAAAATCCTCAAGGTTAAGGGTTGAGAGAACCCAGGCTAAGGTGGGACAGTAAGAAAAGTGGGTGGCTGGGTTTTAGCTTTGACTTTTCAATTGAAATTGTTTTCTGAGAGTCTGAACAAAAAAACCCTTTGCTGGATAAATGGGAGCCTGAACTCATTGGGCTCCAAAGATAAGGTGCACACCCTTCAGCCTGAATCTTGGGGTATTCTTAGGAGATGAATCTTTGTGGAGGTGTCAAAAGCCATCCTTTATGATATACAGGAAGGAGCCCCTTAGAGAGTTCCAATTCTACTGTAATTAAACAACTGACTCATCTGGAGACACACACCTAAAGGTTGGGTACTTAGTGCTCCAAGTCCACACAGTTGTATTAGGCAGGCAGCCAGGGAGAGAAACCAAGACACATAAGGGTTGACTATAACCCAGGAAGGAGATGACAGTCTCTTGGAATTCAGTCCATACACAGCATATTTCAACTCACCACACAATATCCCTAGAAATTTGTTCAGACTCTGAAGATAATTTAAAGAAAACTAAAATTAACATGGGAAATTGTGCCTCCAGGGCTAGAAACTCCCAGCTCCCAACCCCCATTAATATTCACGGAGATACACAATAAATAGGAAGCTTGTTCTTGCATGTACTTTACAGAAATGGGAAGACTTAACTGGAAATGATACCAACTTAAGATGGCCAAAATTCAGATTTCTTTGGGTGCCTAAATTATTTTTTGCATGCAAACTTAGAAAAATGCTGGCTCTAAAATTAAACTGAATGAATGGGAAGCATATCTTGATTGGAAATTAGAAACTTCTAAGAAGGGCACAGGTAAATTTTTTTTACATATTAATAAGAAATTTTACAAACTTTCTTTGAACTAAAGAAGGCTTCTGAGGTTAACAAATGCCAACACCCCATTCCTCTCCTTGGCTGTCTAATAACAGCCATGAGCTCCTCCACTATATTCTTTGCTTTCCGAGCTTCCTTGTGTAGATTTGCCCTCCCCCTCTATCTACTCCATATTCCCCTTTTATCTACTCTATATTTCCTCCACTACCACTCCCTACTGACTTAGGGGAAAATGAGAATAGGAATTCAAACAAGGGTAATTCAGGAATTCTAGCAGCTGCCTTTGGAGAAATGCTGGTCTCAAGCAGACAGGAACAAACAATTGTATACATCCTTGGACTGAAACAGAAGTAAGGTATCTGCCTAAAGATTTCCCCAATTTTTGCCTTGGCTAGGTAGCTTAGTTGGTTAGAGCTTTGTCCCAAAACACCAAGGTTGTGGGTTTGATCCCAGTCAGGACATATATAAGAATTAGACAATGAATACATAAATAAGTGGAATAACAAATGGTGATATTCTCTCTCTTCTTTGTTAAAAAAAAATTTAACTGTTGAGAACATGTGATGCTGGCTATCCTGATCTGTTCCAGTTAATATACCTACTGGTTTCTGGGAGCAAAGTAACAGAATGACTAAATAGAGTTTGCTAGGAAATTCTTGTAGAGGAGTCTGTTTTTATTGTAGAAAGCTAGGTCACCTAGAAAAAGAGAAGAAACAGAGCGAGCATAGGGCTGCTGCAAGGATGATGAAAGGGCATTTCCCCTTCTCCTTACTAATCATTTAGGAGAAATACCATGAAAAAGTATGTGGGGGTGGTGGATTACTAAGGTTCTTATAAATACTGGGGTTGCTTTATCTGTTCTTAAATTACACCTAAGTTGCCTCCACTCTCACAGTAAAACTTCTGTGTAGATGGTAGGGATATTTAATCAACCAATGTCTGCTTTTAAATCAGAAACTGTCCCCTTCCAACTAGGGGATGTTAAAGGGCAATATATATATTTTGATAATCAAATCTGTCCCAACTCACCTGATAGGGTGAGATTTTCTTGAAACTAATGATGCCCAAATAACCTTTTGTCAGAAGGGTGAAATGTATTTAGAAATGAGTAAATCAGATATTGAACTAACTTGAAAAATAATAATTTGAAGGGAACCTCCACAAGAGGAAAAGAATCTTGAGACTCAACATTTGTTGTAGGATAGTTCACTGCAACCTTGGGCCTTTTTCAGTATAGATATTGGCAAGATCAAGTCAGCCACTCCTATAAAAATAACTATTGATATTCCAAAAAGTCCAAAATGATGAAAGACTCCCAAATTCTTTTTTTGAAGCCAGCATCATCATAATCCCAAAACCAGATAAAGACACAACAAAGAAAGAAAACTAGAGGCCCATATCACTGATGAAGATAGATGCTAAAATCCTCAACAAAATATTGGCAAACCACATCCAACAACACATTAAAACAATCATACACCATGACCAAGTGGGATTCATCCCAGGGATGCAAGGATGGTACAATATTTGCAAATCAATAAACATAATACATCACATAAACAAAAACAAAGATAAAAACCACATGATCATATCAATAGATGCAGAAAAAGCATTTGATAAGGTACAGCAGCCATTTATGGTAAAAACACTCAGCAAAGTGGGAATAGAGGTAGCATTCCTCAACATAATAAAGGCCATATATGAGAGACCTACAGCCAACATCATACTCAATGGGCAAAAACTTAGAGTTCCCACCAAGATCAGGAACAAGACAAGGATGTCTGCTTTCACTACTCAACATAGTACTAGAAGTCCTAGTCACAGCAATCAGACAAGAAAAAGTAATAAAAGGCATCCAAATCAGAGAGGAGGAAAAAAAGCTGTCATTGTTTGCAGATGACATGATAGTGTACATAGAAAATCCTATAGACTCCATCAAAAAACTACTCGACCTAATAAATGAATTTGGCAAAACAGTGGGAGACAAAGTCAATACTCAGAAATCAAAGGCATTTTTGCATACCAACAATGAAACATCAGAAGCAGAAATCAAGAAAAAAATCCCATTTGATAGAGCAACAAGAAAAATAAAATACCTAGGAATAAACTTAACCAAGGAGGTAAAAGACCTGTACTCAGAAAACTACTCAACACTGAAGAAAGAAATTAAGGGAGACACAAACAAATGGAAGTATGTACCATGCTCATGGATTGGAAGAATTAACACATCAAAATGTCCATACTATCCAAAGCAATTTATAGATTCAATGCAATCCCTATTAAAGTACCGATGACATATTTCAGATATACAACAAACATTTCAGAAATTTATATGGAACCACAATCGATAGAGTTATGTAGTGCCTTTTTCAGCATTTCTGAAAGAAAGAAAGAAAGAAAGAAAGAAAGAAAGAAAGAAAGAAAGAAAGAAAGAAAGAAAGAAAGAAAGAAAGAAAGAAAAAGGAAGGAAGGAAGGAAGGAAGGAAGGAAGAAAAGAGAAGGAAGGAAGGAAGGAAGGAAGGAAGGAAGGAAGGAAGGGAGGGAGGGAGGGAGGGAGGGAGGGAGGGAGGGAGGGAGGAAGGAAGGGAGGAAGAAAAGAAAGAGAGAGACAAATATCTCTTTGCTTTCATCTGGGAAGATTACAAATTTACTTGGACAGTTATGTCCCAGGGATATACGAAGAGTCTCACCTATTTCTCTTAGATACTAAAAGCTGACTTAAATGATGTTAAATTTCCTAGAGATTCCACTCTAATTCAATACGTGGATAATTTACTTTTATGCTCTAGACAGGGGTCTCCAACCCCCTGGGCTACAGATGGGTATAAGTCAGTGGCCTGTTAGGAACCAGGCTTCAAGGGAAGGTCGTCAGAGCTCCGCCACCTGACCCCCACCCAAGCCTGAGTTCCACCTCCTGTTCCCTAACACTACTCCAACCACCACCCGGGGAAAATGCTGTCCCTGGTGCCACAAAGGTTGGTGACAACCTCTCTAGAACATTACTAGACTCCCAAAGGACACAATTTACCTATTACAACAGCTAGCTAGCTAGCTATAAAAGGACATCAGGTCTCAAAGGATAAGCTTCAATTTTGCTTACCTCAAGTAGAGTACCTTGGCTATCTCATATCTAACCCTGAAAGACTCAGAGGAATGATATCCTTTCCTCTTCTAAAAACAAACAAGGCCCTGGCCAGGTACTTCAGTTGGTTAGAACATTGCCCCAATACACCAAAGTTGTGGGTTTGATCCCCAGTCAGAGCACATGTAAGAGGCAACCAATGAATACATGAATACATGAATAAGTGAAACAAATCAATGTTTGTCTCTCTTTCTCTCTCTCAAATCAATAAAAAAATTTTTTTAAATAAAAACAAAAACAGCTTAGAGGGTTCCTAGGTCTGCCTGAATGCTGTCACAATTGTATTCTATTTTTTTTATTATTATTAATGGCTCAGCCTCTATTTGTCCTATTAAAGTCAAAATGATCTAATCCAATTCAGTGGAACCCAGAAGGGAAACAAACTGTAAAATCTCTAAAGAATTATCTAAATCTGCTCTGGGTCATCTTAATTATACACTTCCCTTCTTTCTTGTCACACATGAAAATAAATGAGATGCCTTTGGAGTCCTAACTCAGAAAAATAAAGGTTATCAGAGACCTAAGTATATTAGAGTCAGTAACCAGACTCTGCTACAGTCATGCTAAGTAAACAGAGAAGAAGAGAGAAAGGCTCTCCTTCAACTAATTACGTCCTTCGTTCTGTTGAATCTCCACTGTATTCTCGTCACACTCAACACTTCTGTCAGTAGTCTGGCTCTTGCTTTCTACACCTAGTATTACTTGAACTCGATGTAAGAGTCTTAATCCAGCAACTTTGCTACTTTCTTTGCAAGATGAAGATATCCATGACCTGGGGTGTGTTTTTTTTTTTCCTTACTAACTACCTTCTTGTTCCTAGGAATAGTTTACAGGAAATTCCTATTGATAATGCTGACTTAATCTGGCTTACAGCTAGATCTTTGAAAGATAAACACAAATGTTACTGAGCTGGGTATGCAATAACTTCCATGGTGGACATAATTGAAGGTTCTTATTTACCTGCATAGGATCTGCCCAAGAAACATAATTAATTGTTCTAACTTGGGTTTGTCAATTGGCCAAAGATCAACTATCCAATATTTACACTGGTAGTGTGTAAATATTGCCATGCCCTGGGTGTAGCTCACAACTCTAGAATGTTGTTGAAGTGGCAGGGCTTCTTAATTTTCTCAGGGAAGCCCATAAAAAATGGAAAGGAGGCTGCAGAATTATTAGATGTCCTACAAAATTCAAACAATTGGCAATTATTAAAATTCCAGGGCATTCTAAAGTTGCCACCATGGAAGCAAAAGAAAATCACTTAGCTGATGCTACAGCTAGACAGGCAGTATTAAACAATCAAATTATCTATACCCAAGAATGCTCCTTGCTTCCTATTAAATCAATAAAAGACTTTTTTATTATTGTTAATTTAATTTATTGTTGTTCAAGTACAGTTGTCTCCATTTCCCCCCCAACTCCCCACCCCAACCATCCCTATCAATAAAAGACTCTTTTAATGGTTCCAATGGACAGCTACCGAAGAAAAGAGGATATGACAACAAATGGAGAAAATTTTGTCCCAGGCAAACAGATAGGGCTTGGGACCAGTCAGAAACCAATCTTACCTATAGGGGCTTAATTACCTGTACTTTAACATGAACTAAAGCATTAGAGTCTGAAAAGATGATTTCACTACTGCTGTAATGTTACTACTACTATAGCTCATAAAGTATATGTAGATCAGATATTCTATCTGTCCAAATATAACCCTGAAAAATCATTCCACAGGTCCTAAGGACATTTCCCACTCTTCTCAGATTCATTTGATGTATGGTTATTGGATTTTACCCAAATGTAACCACCTCAAGAATACAAATATGTGTTATGATTTGTATGGGTTGAGGCATTCTCTTGCAGGAGAGCAATAGCCTTAATGGTAGGTGAATTATTATTGGAAAAAATTAACTTCCAAATGAGAAATTCCCTCTAAGTTACAGTGACTGAGGGACTCATTTCACTGGGCAAATAATGCAATTCACTTGTAGTATTTGGCCTATTCTACAGTATTTTTGTTGAGCTTATCACCTCAGTCCTTTGGATTGGTGGAACACACAAATGGTACAATTAAAACTCAACTAGGTAAATTTTCAGAAGCTTTTAATCTCCCTTGGCCAAAAGGTCTTCCTACAGTGCTCCTCAACCTAAAATCTACTTTTGGTAAACATAGACTTTTTCCTTATGAAACAGTCACCAGCCATTCTATGAATCTGGATAAAGGGACATATGAATCAACCTTACTAAAAGGAGACATTCTCCATTATGATCAAGGGCTCATTAACCAGATTACAGGGACAGATAAATTAGTGACATTCATTTCACAGTACACTCCTGAAAATGAAAACTTCAATGACTATGACTTACAACCAGGAGATTTTTGTCTATTGGAAAAGACAAAAATTAAAGACTCTCTCTAGTTAATTGAAGACTCTCTCCACTTTGTTGGGAGAGACCTTATCAGGTGCCAAGCAGGTGTTACTTCTGCTGAAATAAGTAAATATATATATTAATATATATATATTAATTTGTTATTAATATATTATGTATTATATGTATATTGTGTCCACAATATATATATATATATATATATATATATATATATATATATTGTGGACACACACACATATGTCTGTCCAGAAAGCATGCAGTCACATAATGTGAAAAACAGACACGTATTGAAGAAAATACAAGATACAAGAAACATTGTATATAGGATAATGATGCCTCAGCCCCTTTCAAAGTAGGCACTTTGGGACCTCACACAGTTCTCCTAATCGCCATCTGCTTCCCCATTGTATTTTCCTGAATCTCACTGATGGTCTGAAATATCTTCCTTTTCAAAGGTGGTTTTAGTTTTGGGAAAAGCCAGAAGTTGCAGGGCACCAAATCTAGCCTGTAGGCAGGCTGAGTCACCTAGGTGATTTGATGTTTTACCAAAAAACTCTGCATGAACGCGTGATGCATGAAAGGGCGTGTTGTTGTGATGAAGCTGCCAATCACCAGTTTCCCATAGCTGCGACTGTTTTTGTCATATCTCTCAACTGATAAAGAATACTGAGGTAGTACTCCTTATTAATTGGCCTGGAGGGGCATACTTGTGATGAATAACACATGTGCAATAGAAAACAGAGTTAACGTGGTCTTGATCTTTATGTGACTTTGCCATGCCTACTTTGGGTGTGGAGAACCAGGTGACTTCCATTGGGATGACTGGGCCTTAGTTTCTGGATCATAGTCTTGGACCCACAATTCATCTCCGATTATGACCTTCTTGAGGAAATCGGGTTTATTGGTAGCAGTTTGAATCAAGTCATTAGCAACTGCAGCACATTGTTCCTTCTGCTCTAATAGCAGAAGCTGTGCAATGAATTTTGCCACAACACATTTCATGCCAAGATCCTGTGTCAAAGTCTCAGACAGAGTGGTTTTTGGAATCCCCAGAACAGCTTCTAGTTCTCACACTGTCAGTCACGGATCTTTGTTGATTGCAGCCTGTAATCATTCAACATGCTCAGGTGTTCTGCTTGTTGCAGGTCTTTCAGAACGTGGATCACTTTCAACAGATTGTCAACCAACTTTGAAGCATTTGTGCCACACCTTTATTTGCACTCATTGCATTGTTCCCAAAAGCCTTTTGAATCATCTGAATAGTTTCCACAGAGGAATGTTCAAGCTTAATGCAAAATTTGATGCAGAATTGTTGCTTTACTCACTTAGTCATTTTGAATGTGATGGTCACACAGTACACATGTTCACTCAATGGTATTTACCACCCCCTTACTAGTACAGTGAAGTTGTCATTGTTGACACATGTGCATTCAGTCCACTGTCCTTGGATGCCAGGTTACACTGATGTTGTGCAAAGTGTTCTCATTATATTAACAATGGCTGAACTTTTTCTGGACTATCTGTGTGTGTGTGTATGTGCACACATTTATATTTATCCTCACCTGAGGACATGTTTAATTTTAGAGGGAGGCAGAGAGAGAAGGAGGAAAACATCAGTCAGTTGCATCTCCTATGACTGAACCCACAACCCAGGCCTGTGCTATAACTGGGGGTTGAACCCCTAACTTTTTTTATTGTTGTTCAATTACAGTTGTCCCATAGAAACCCCAAATTTTTGGTTTGAGACAATGCTCCAATCAACTGAGCCACACTGGCCAGGGTGGGATGTGTGTATTTTCAAGAGAAGTTAAAAGGAAGTAGTTTGTCTTAATAAGTTAGTTATTTCTGAGTGAGTAGAGACCAACTAAGAAGAACAAGGGAAGTTGTAGAACATTAGTGGAAAAGGAATACTGATAAAGGAATTTTATGTATAAACACTAGAACCCAATTATGAGAATGTCCTTACTCCCTAACCCAACAAGGACAACTAACTATATTAATTCAGATTGAAGCTGAAATGGCTATAAAAACCTGGCCCTTTACAACTGCTGCTGAGACACGGGAAATTTACTTATGAGACTCTTACTGTTTTCTGGGCCTCTATAATTTTAGATGGTAATTGTAATTTACAGCATTGTGTTCTTACAGCCATGGCCCCAAATAAACCTTAGGGTTACAGCTTCCAATTACACAACTAGCAGGAATTAGATGAATAATGAACAGCATTTGCGTGCTTCTAATGGGAAGTAGATGAGCCATAGTAAATGGGTACTCATCTTATGGTCAGATTGTGAAAGCTGAAGAGGTGTATGGTGTGCCCTCAAATTATAAGTAAATGTTATACTAGATGCAAATTACAGAGATGTGATACAGCAAAACCTGGGTCATAACAGCTTATAGGTTAGAAAATATCCAGAGTGTTTTTCTTAGCAAAGGCCCATAATATTTGACTGTCTCCTTCCCCTTACCTGCCTTTCAGTTTGGAGAAAAAATTCGGCCTGGACTTCCATCCAAGGTTATGGTCTTGCCCCATCCCCACAGGTCCATCGTTCAGCAAGACAAATGCTGACACTGAGACTTCCTAGGAATGAGCCTTCCTAGCACATGGGACCTCATTATCCAACAAAAAGTTTAGTCATCTGTGCATCCTTCAGATTGATTTAGGACCAAAAGGGGTACATGTAGACAAAAAGAGAACCACATACTAAACCTGACAAGCTCAGGGGAGGCCTGTGTGGCAGGCTTACAGATCAGAGACCTAAAGTAATCCCAAGGGATGGTTTGAAAAGAAAACTTCCTAACAAGAGAAAGTTTGTGGCTGGTGGTCATGTTCTAGGAGAGTAACTTCCCTGACCAAGTCCAATCTTCGCTTCAACTGAGCCTATCTATTGTTTTTTTCCATGTACTGTAACATATCTGGATAACAAACCTTTGGAATATCAAAGTAATTTCCTTTTGTCCAGACCCCTCAAAGCATAACCACCACACCAGAGCAGAGACCACACATCCTCTCACTGTTATTATTATGATGTTAATTGTTAAATGTTAACTATCCTATACCCACCAATGTATGTGTCTGTTCCTTTTACTTTTTATGCAATCTCAGAGATTTCCCCACTTTGCTTTCTCCTGCCTCCCTAGTCTACCACCAATGAATTTCATGTAACCTCCTTACATCTTCTTCTTTGATTCTTATGTATAATAAGGTGCAAAACTGCCATTCTCTGGAGCATTTTCTCAATCCATTGAGATTTTACTTCCCAGCAAGAGTCACAATTTGGCTCAAATACACTCACAAAAATCATTACAGATCTGGACGTTTCTTATGTTGACATTACATCAGCATATTTAATTTCATTTCTCTGGATCCTCATTTATTTTCTCCTTCTCCACCATCACAGGCAGATTTGTGAAGCTTGCTGGCTGCCCTGGTATTTCTGTGAGTTTCTAATTATGTTTCTAACCACTATTGCCACCTACCTGTTGATGCTGTTGGATTCTGCATGTAACTACTCATCCTGTTATAGCTGCACTGTGAATTAGAATTTTCATTCATATGAAAATGATAGTTTTTCAGGTGTGGTGGATTCCATTTCATGCTTTTTGCCTTAAATCCTGCATGACTGGATACCTAGTTTTCTGTTTAATTCCATTTCCTGCTCACAGAGGTGTTTTGTACCTCTCATACCTTCAATATTTCCTTTCTGCATTCTTTTAGCAAGTGATTTTGTCTCCGATTTCACTGAGAAAACAGAAACAAACTGAAGAGTAGTAGCAGTTGTTTTTTTTATTAATCTTTCCAGCAGAATCTACCAGCATGCCTGACCCTGTGCCCACACATTTTGCCTTTTTCCTGTTACTATGGATCTAAAGCTAACTCTCCAAGCCCTGCAATCAACCCTCTGGCTTGTCAAATAGGTACTTTGCTCCTATAATCGACCTTCTCTTAGACTACCAGGTTCCTCCCTCTCTACTGCCCATCACACAAGGAAATACACATTTCAGGACCCCATCTCTCCTGCTACTACTCCATTTCTCTGCTTTCCATTTCAGCAATGCTTCCTTACCTATAGTTTCTCTGTGTCCATTCATTAGACTTTCCCCTCATCATTCCTTTAAAGCCATATTTATGAAGGTGACCAATGACCTTGCTCTTGTCAAATCCAAGTTCTCAACTCTCTGGAACTCTGAATAACTAGCATAGGACACAATTTGAAACAGACTGAAACACTTAATAGTACACTGGTCTTTCAGGACACCACATTTTCCTGCTTACCTTTCCACTCACTGGCCAGTCCTCATTCTCCTTTACCAAATTCTCCTCCTCTTCCTGAAGACTAAATATTGGGATGCCCCCAGGGAGCTTGTTCCTACAGGTGTTGGACATGGGCTGACAGTATTACCATCGCTTGAGAGCTTGTGAGATGAGACATCTTAGGTCCCACCCCAGACTTACCTAATTAGAGTCTGCATTTTAATAAGATCCCCCCACCCCCAGGGGATTTGGCTGCACAACAGTGTTTGAGAAGCCCTGACTGGTGTGGCTCCATTAGTTGGCATCATCCCACAAAGTGAAGGGTCACCAGTTTGATTTCTGGTCAGGGCACATGCCTGGGTTGCAGGTTCAGTCCTTGGCTGGGGTGCGTACAAGAGGCAACCGATCAGTGTTTCTTTCTCACATAGATGTTTCTCTCCCTTTCTCCTTTCCTTCCCCTCCCTCTAAAAATAAATAAATAAAATCCTTTAAAAAATAACATTTGAGAAGCACTGGGTGAGTGCTCAGTTCTTTCTCTACTGTGCCTATACCAGGGTTTCTAGTTGCCGCACTGTTGGCAGTTTGTGCCAGATGATTCCCCTTCACAGGGAGATGGACTGTGCACTGGGGGGGTATTTAGAAGTTTCCCTGTCACCCTCCCTTACCAGTTGTGACAATGAAAAATTCTGCAGAAAATGCCTAAGGTGAAAGAAAATGGTGAACCAGAAAAGCATCCATTGGAGAAAAATAGGCTAAAACAAATATAAGAGCAAATCAAAGATTAATTGGCCTATAATCACTCTTCTACACTCCAGGGCTGAGAAAGACATTTAATCAAAGGTTCAGTAGAAGTTACGTGCAGATTATCAGCCTTAGTCTTATAAATCTCATTAATGGTCTGTGGTTAAATGGTCCAGGGCACATCTATTCTCATCCATCCAAGAACTGTTTGTCTTCTGGTAACAGCACTCTGGCTTTCTGCATACAACCATCCACCTCCCTTTGAGGTCTGGTGAGCGGGGGAGAGTTACCCAAACTCCCCTTCTTCCCCCACCCCCTGGTTTTCCCCAGGAATAAGCTAGTTCCAGTCCTAGCTAGTTAGTATATCTTGCCTCGTTGGTGATGATGATTGGTCTAATTGGCCTAGTGAGAGTTGATCCTAGGACCTGGGAAGGTGTACTGAGAAAGGTAGATGGGGTGTCTATTGCTATGTCACTCTAGCTGGTGACATGTAAGCTTAGAGCTGTTGAAGACCATCTTCCCAAGCCTGGGAACAGCCTTTCTGAGAATAAAACCAACCCAAGGAAAGCAGAGCCCAGAGACAAAGAGGTGACATCATTCGAGCCCCTGGATACAGCTGTGTCTGGGTTTCTCACTTATGTAGGTTAAGAAATTTCTTCTTTATCTGAAGTAAAATTAAATGGGGGGGTCTATAATTTATACCTGAAAGGGTTCTAACAAATACAGAAGAAGTGAGTGAAAGGAGGTAAAGAATGAAATCCATATTTGTTACCTTTTTGCTGTTTTCTGTAAGCCACTGAATTCTCTGTTGATAAAGTCCTATAGCTCTGTCAAAACACCAGAAAAACTTATTACACAAGAACAGCTCCATTACTGAGCAACAGCCACTTACATGGGAGGAAAGTGTGGATGAAATTATTTTTAATGTGTCTCAGTTTTGGGGAGAATATAAGGCAGATTTAACAGAGAAAACTGAAGGTACTTGTTTGCTAGAGATACACACTGGAGGGGCTGTGAGAAGAGCTCTGTGTGGGTGCAGTTCCTTGGTGGTGCCATGTACATTACAGGCAGCTGTGGTTTGGTGGGATGAGAGTCAGGGATGAGAGTGAGCACCGAGTGCAGGCAAGGCAGTGGAGGGCGAGGGTGTTCTCATGAAGAAGGTAGAAGAATACTCTTGCTTTTCACAAATTGGTCCTTTCGGGGGAGGATGATCATCAAGGCACATGCGAGACAGTTCAGCAGCACTTTCTCAGTGTATTGATGAACAAATGAAGCTTAGTTTCCAAAAAATTAGTCGCAAACAATTCCAATGGCTGTTTGGAGACCAGCATGTAACAGGTGCTGAACCTAAAGACTCAGTCACTGGAATGTAAGTGACTTGCCCTCACTGAGAGCTGTTGAGATTTGGGATCTTAGGGAAGGGCAAGGAAGGCCTTTGGATATGAAATCATGGGGCAGGGGGTGGTGTATAGTTTTCAGGCACACACGCATATAAAAGGGCTACAAGTATGAGCTTCATAATGAGACAGGTATATCCTGGAGACCCAGGCCTGCCATTTACTAGCTGGGTGACCTTGAACAGGTGTGGTGACCTCTCTGAGACCCAATTTCATCATCTCCAACAAGAAGACAATAATGGGACTTTATCCAAGTCAATTTACTTGAGAATCAATTTGCCAAATGACCAATTAACTGAATGGACTTGAACATTCCTTAAAATGCTGGGTTCACAATTAAACCAATCAACCAAAATATTGCAGAATTCTTTAAAAACTCTTTAAACCTTCCAACTTTAAATTACTATAAAATTTATAGTCAAAGAGTTTTGATAAATTTGGCAAATTAGTCATTTAGCAGTTGAGATTTAGTTAACTTTAGAATAATACTATATTTCAAATTGTTCTGAGGATTGAATAAAATAATGCATGCAGCCCTTAGTAGAATCCCTGACACATTAACAAATGTTAGGTATTAGTTATTACTATAGCTTTGTAGGTAAACTCAGGCAAACAGTAATCACGGGTCACAGACTGCATAGCCGGGATGGAATGTAGACATGTGCAACCAAAATCTGGCTTGGGAGTGGGGAGCCTGCATATTTTGACATTTATAAAAGCATGAACCCAATCCATTGGTTACTGAAAGTGGTCGTGCTTAACAATTACACTTCAAATGAGGCTGTGAGTTTTTATGTGTTTATCCAAAGAAATTATCAATTTTAGAAAGCTGAGAAAAACTGATATGATCCAACTTCTTTATGTCAGAAAAAATGAAATTGGGTCTAGGAGAGGGAAAAGACCTTCCTAAAGTCCCACAGAGATTGTCATCTGAACAAAGTGACTTTCAAGCTGTTGAAAGGTGGTAATTCTTGAGTTCTAGGGCTGCTGGGAACACATTAAAAACATACTTACTCAGAAAGCTTTGCTTCGAACTGGTGGATGATCTGGGGTGAGAACTGCATTTTCTTCACAGCACTGCTGTCCTCCCTGAAGAAGCAACGCCTAAGAAGGGGTCTCTCAGGCCCAGGGAGCCAGGTATGTCACTGCAGGCTTAGGGTGAGGGGGTGGCTTCAGACTTACAGCACAGCTGTGCCCTGACAGATCAGGTCAGCCAAGGTGAGCTTCTCAAACTTTAAACTGTGAGTTGAAAGCCAGTCATGTGCATCATCCCATGCTGAGGGCTGGATCTCCCATTCTTGTAGCCTCTGTGAGATGGAGCCAGAGTCAAACAAATAGCCATGGAAAGAGAGAGTGAGGCTGAGGACATTCTAGGTGCCAGGCTCTTTCCACACAGGTGCCCAAGAGCCACCAACTCTGATGGTCTTACCTGAAAGCAGCCTGGTTAAGATCTCACCTTGCTGAAGGAGCAGAGGAACATGGAGACCTGTGCTCTGGGCCAGCTGTCCTGGAAGTCTAGTTCCCTTCTTCCATCTCATGTCTAACAAGCAGCTGGACAACTCAAGGGCCACTCAGCATGGCCTGCCTGTGAGAGACTGAGTCTGCACGCATAGAGCAGCCAGACCATACTTGACAATGAAACTCCAACTGGCAACCTCTGCAGCAACTGGCCTGCAAGGGTCAAGACTCGGTCAAAGATGCCAGCTTTCCTATTTTTATACCTCTACTTTCATCTCAGGACCAACCAAAGAAAGTCATACATGCCTGCAAACCAATCACATGAAATGCCTGGCTTCTAGTTAGGTGCCTCCAGCTTGCCTCTGCTGACAGCTTCCTCCAGAGCACACCTGGAGCCTCCCTTTCTTCACTATGAAGCTTTCTCACTCCTCTGACAGCCTTTGAGTCTCTGCCAAACACAAGTGATGGTGGCTGACTGTTGCTAGAGAAAACTCTGAATAAATTCCCTGTTTGTTTTCATTTGGGTGGTCTCTGTTTATTTCCACCTTGCCTTCTCTATGTCATTTCAGGTAGATAAGTTCTGCCTCCCTATCAGTCTGATGGTCCCCAACAAATATTCGCTGACTAATGGAAGAGGGAATGGGTTTATCCTGTCCATTCCAGAGGCTGGAAGCAGTAGCAGCAGGTGACAGTTTTAGAGGAAGAATTTTCTAGCCACCACAGAAGTCTGTCCATGAAATGGACTTAGTGACACCTGCATCACTTACATAGTGCTAAGCTTGAAATGTGGGAATATGGGTGAAGTTGAAGTCATTCACAGTGAGCATTCAACATTGGTGATGCTTTCTGGGGACCAGAAGGTAGGGAAAGCTGACCTGAGGCTCTGAGTTCACTTTGGCTGTTCAAGTCTTCTGGAGGCTGGCATTTCTTTCATTCTCCAGTGAGTGTTTCTGAGCCCTACTCTGAACTAGGCACTGCTCCTGGTGCTAGAGCTACAAGATGTTAGAACAAGATGGAAATGTTCTTGCCTTCTTGGAGCTTACATTCTAGTGTAGATGAATGGACAGTAAGGAAGAAAATGAAATCAATGTACATAATTCCAGAAAGAAACAGTTCCATTAAGATCAAACAGGGAAGTGTGATAGAAAATGGCTGGGGAGGAGATGGAGAGATCGCTTTATCCTCTCTGGGCCAAGACCTATAAGTTAAAAAGAAGTCAGCCCTGTGCATAGCTTTGAACGCATATTCCAGTCAGAGGAATGGGGTTTGGGGTGTGTGTGTGTCAGAGGGTTTGAAGAACAGAAAGGTGCCCACAGTTGTTGGAGTGCAGAAAATACAGGGTACTGTGACATGTGAAGAGGCTGGAAAGGTGTGCAAGGCCTGGATCAGGCAGGGATTTTACAAGAGTTTCCAGCACAACCACTGCTGTCCATGTGATACAATTGACCTTAAATGTTGCCAAAGTTGGCCATAACTCAGGGTGCAGAGTTATGGCATCGTAATAGGAGTCTGGCTCAGTACCACAGTGAGAGAAACCACCCTCTAGCATCTGATGAGTGTGGAATGGGCCTGGAGCACCATTTAACCCATTGGGACTGTAGTCTAGATACCAGGATGGCTTCAGCTGCTCTTGGGCAACTGCTTGAACCCTAAGTGGGTTCTGCTTGGGCTTGCATTTGTCAGCACTTTTGTTGCAGTGGGTGAGGTGGCGGACAAGAGGTTGGAACTATCCACTGTAGCTGACTGAGCTACACAGGATAGGACAGAGAATACAGAGAGAGGAAGAGTAATAGGATGAACGAAGAGTAGGAGGGAAGAAAGGAGTGTGGTACTGTTTGGTGATTTCAAGTCCACTTGTTTATGAATCATATGAAGTTGTTTTGATCTACGAGTGAAGTTGTTTACATTGCAGAACAAGATGCTGACAAAATGTCATCATACGTGCTGTTATTGGTCAACAGTAGCTCAGTGGATGATGGGCACTGCTGGGGGTTTAGCAGTGGAAAAGTAGCTACAGTGATGGGACATTTAGCACTTAAATTCACGAGTCTGTGAGGACTCACTGAGAGTGCTCAGTCTGGGCAAGGGTACTCTATTGACCTACCCAGCCCTTTGATGACCTTGGGCATTAGCTCCTGCCTTGGTGAGACGACTCTTCACAAGGGATGGTAAAAACCATGCAGCAGCCCCAGGGGAGAGATTATCTTGCCACCCATGTAGTGCTATCATTCCCTAAAAATGTGCTCTAACAACAAGAAACTTTCCCTTTGCCCTGGTGGCAGCTCTTGGTTAGCTAAGCTGACTCTTCTGAGAATCAGCTTACCAACTTGCCAAAAGGTACACGTCCACTGAATTTGGACTTTATTTCCCTTAAATTGTTTGCCTGAAATAAATGTAATTTCATTCGAAGGGTGTTATTTCTTTATTGGTTTATTAAGAGACATTATCCTGTTGCTATTGGCTTGTGAAATTATTATAATTCCCACAGTTAACTTGTGTTAAATAAATTACTGGCAATGACAACCTGTTTCTGAGCATAAATTTGCCGCCCAAACCAATGGAGTTCTCCATTTACTAGCTTCGTGATGCTGAGCAACTCTTCCTTTGCCTGTAAGATGGGTGTCTAAAGCTTTGGTCCAGAATAGGGCCTTGAATGTTTCTGCATAAATAGTTCTCAACAATAGTGGAAGGTAACCACAAAACAAAGACAACAATAATAAAATGCTGCTATTATGTTCCAGTAAGAGAGTATTGCACCTTAAGTTTTGTGCCCCAGGCCTACTTTCTTCATTTCAAAAGGAAATTGCAGATATTAAAGAACTGTGAAAAATACTAGTAATTAAAGCAAACATTTAAATAGCACTTATTATGTGTCGAGAACTTTTCATAAATTAACTCATTTAATTCTAAAACATAGGTTCTATCATTAACCCCATTTTACTGACAAGGAAACTGAGGTATAGAAAGTTTAAGTAATTTGCCCAAAGTTACACAGCTAGTAAGTGGTGAAGCTGGGATTCAAACCCAAACAGAAAAGCTCAAGTCATGTTTGTGATCACAATACATACAGTCTTTAAATTAGCACCACATTGTGACTATCTTGACTAGGAACTGTGAGAGAAGGGACTGAAAAGATCACTTTCTCATTATGTGATTCTCCGCTAATCAGTGTCCTGCCTTTGAACTGCCTAAAGCCATCGTCCTGTCTCACACTTACGGAAACACATGAAACATTGTTAACATATGAACGCTAGATGTCACCCTTCTCATCTTTCAGGACTCACACTGGTCAGTGATAACACTGAGCAGGGCAGATGCAACCCAACTTTCTTCCAGTTTACTGGCATTTGAAATGATCCATCAGGTTTTGGAAAGTTGATTTTGTATTATTACTATTTGAAGATTCACTATTAAATACATTCTGGATTTTGCGTGTAGAGCATAGTGATTGCATTCTAAAGGTTAAACTTTTCAAAGAGAATAGTTAAGATCTTTGTGTTGGGGTGCTCCCTTCCCTCTTTCTCACTGCCACTCACTTATAAGGGAAAGAAGGCCCTGACTATGGCTGATAAATGTAGGGCTGGTCCTTGTACACCTGGGAAGTCACATATTTATATTATATTCGATGAAATAAAGATATATCATCCCTGGCTAGCGTAGCTCAGTGGATTGAGTGCGGGCTGGGAACCAAAGTGTCCCAGGTTCGATTCCCAGCCAGGGTACATTCCTGGGTCGCATGCCATAACCCCCAGCAACCGCACATTGATGTCTCTCTCTCTCTCTCTCTCTCTCTTCCCCTCCCTCCCTCCCTTCCCTCTCTAAAAATAAATTTTAAAAATCTTTATATATAAAAAAAGATATATCATCAACATCTGAGGTCATTGAAAGAATCCCTCAGAATCTCAACTCTATTGATATTTCCTCATTTTCTCTTAATTAAACTTGCTTTTCCATAAGTGCCCATGCTCAGGAAAAGTAAGACATGACTATTTTCCTGATTGTTTAATTGCCAGCATTAAAACTGTATTGTTTTGCACTGATATCATTTCATAGGTGTGATACTTAAACTCCAACATAAATTAGATGATTATGGGACAGGCCAGCAAGACAATCGTTTCTATGGTAAAAAGAATTCTGAGTTTTAGACAATCCACTCACCATCTTGGGAAGATGGCTTACATATTGGGAAGATGGCTTACACATTGAGAGTCAGCCTAAAACATAGTACTGGTTATTCTAGAGGTTAATTCTTCCATAACTCTCTTGCTCCAGCAGCAATTAGTGAAACTGATTTTTAGATTTAGATTTTAGGGAATCCTAAAAAAAACCCAACAAATCTCAGGTAGGGGAATTTTAGAAATCAATTTCTTAGACTTCAGGCTTTGAGAGTGTGGACAGTCTTCTTTACATGCTCCTGAACATTTCATGATATGCCTCAGAGAACTACAAAATTTCTATAAACAGCATAGACGTTCTTCGGTCATTTCTAAAGGTGAGGGATTAGATATAAATGCTTAACTAATCTTTTTCAGTCCTGGGATCCTATGTGAAGAGAATACCCAGAGTTGGACACACTCTGTATTCCCTCACTATGATCTATAAACACCGTGACTCAGTTAAAGCACAGAAGTTTTTACCAGTAAGTCTTGTGTCTGATTAATATGTGTAACTAGCAGTCCATCATCTGGATTTTGGCCAAGTTCACTGACATCCTTCTGGATCAATTGCTTCTTTGCATCTCTGTTTCTCTTTGTGCTACAAAACAAAGTGATCTGATCAATGTCCCAGCACTGGATATTGATTCCACACTGACAGTGACTCTAAAAAAAAATTTATTTCCATGCGGTAAGTGGGGAGGGTTCCTGTAGAGTCCTAATAAAATGTGATCTCTGGGTTCATGAGAAATTTTACTCTACTGTTCTGGTGGATCATTGAAGCCTTCAGATAGGAGATAATGCAATGACGAGTTACCTGCCTCACTATATGGCAGGTGTTCATTCCCACTTCAACTCCCCAGGGCAAAATATTATTGTCATTGTATTTATCTGCAAAATCAGAGAGAAGCTTACCAGCGATTTTCTAGATACTTATTATCTTGATCGTGGGAGACATGACTAGTTTGTGTTGCCATTATAAAGGCACTCAGTCCTTGTTCTCCTAGGGAGGAAAAGAATTCCAGGGAAGAGAAGGGTAAGTGCAACACTGAGACAACAGTCTTGGAGTTCTCTATATTCAACTCAACTCTCCTCTAATCCATCCAATAAGTACTTACCAAACACCTATGAGGTATCAGACTTTGTGTTAGGTGCTGAGGATATAATGGTGATCAAGATAATGAGGATTTCTTATTCTTGGTCCTTTTGACATTCTTGGTTGTGAGGCTGTCCTGTGCATTGTAGGATGCTTAGCAGCACCCCTGGACTGTACCTATTAGATGCCAGTAGCACCCCTGCCCCCAAGTTGTGATAACCTGCACTGTCTCTAGATATGGCCTGATGTCTCCTGGGAGCACAATCATCCCCAGTTGAGAACCACTAAGCTAATGTTGTTCTTGTCCTTTGCAGAGCTTGATTCTAGAGGGGGAGACTGATGTTTAAAAAATTAAATATATTAATTACAAATTGTAGAAAGTGCTATAAAGAAAGTAAACAGGATGGCATTGTAGTGATCAGGAAAGGGCTCTACTTTGCATAGGTAAGGTGGGCAGTGAAGGTGTCTTCTGAGCTTTGACCTTCTTGAAATATGAAAAGGAGGTGGCTGAGTTAACAGTATAACGAAGGCTGCATGAGGCACAGAGGACAGCAAATGACCACAGCAATTCTGAGAAGGAGGGGAGAGGGAAAATATTGAGATTTTTTCTCTGAGAACCACATCTGCACTTAAAGGGCTAAGTCCTACAGCCTGCTCCTTACAGCTTACTGAATCAGTGGTAGACACACATCCAAGATGGATCACATTCTCTGGGAACTGGAATTCAGTTGTGGGGCCACCATGTCCATTCAGAAGCCAGAAGAGACTGTCCTCAGAGAAAAGTAGAGTTAGTGGTCATTGTTGGCTTTGGTTCCTGGGGCCACTCTCAGGCTTTCTTTTCACTGCCTGCACCTTCTCAGTCTCCTATGCAGGCTCCTCCTCTTCTCCTGAGCATTTCAAGTCAGTGTTCCTCGAGGCTAAATTGTGAACCTTTTCCTTTTTCTAGGGGATCTTATCCTTGCCATGACTTGAACTACCACCTATATACAACAACAACTCTCAACTATGTGTCAAAAGCCCAGATCTCTGACTCCAGAAGTGGGTGTTCATCAACACTGGACATTTCCATCATGAGTACCTCAAATTCAACTCGGCAAGACCGAATTCATATTCTCTACAAACCTACAGTCTTTTTATTCTCTAGTTTAGGGAAAAGAATCACCATCCATTTACTCATGAGTCAGAAACCTAGGAATTACTCCTGATGCCTCATTCTCCATATCCAATCCATCACCTGATCTTGTCTCTCCACTTGCCTATTTCCATTGCCATTTCTCTTTTCCAGACAAGTCATTTCTGCCATAGACATTACTAGACCCTAAGTGGCCTCCCTATATGCTGAGTCCTCTCATCCAATCTGTTCTCCTTACAGCCCAAATGATCTTGTAAAGAGAGAAATCCAATGCCATGTCTCTTCTCCCTCCCGCTTAACACTATTCAGAGACTTCCCTTCATTTCTAGGATGAAGAGTAAGATCCTTGTGATGGCATCTGAGGCCTCATGTGGTCTGGCTGCTGCGACCTACCCTCCAGCCCTCCCCTTTCACCACTGTGACCCTCTTTGAGTTCACAACACCCTCCCCTTCACAGGAATGCTGCACTTCCCTCAACCACAGACTTTTTCATGTACTGCCTTTTCTCTGGAACATTCTTCTCCCCACCCCTGCTCCTTGAAACTGCAGCCCAAATGTCACTTCTTTGGGACATCTTCTCCAGCATCCCACTTTATTCAGATTCCTTTGTGCTATGTAAACTTTCAGAGAACTATGTTCCTTTCCTTCAATGCACTTTAGAATGATACACTCATTAACGCAATTTTTAAAATTGGTGTCTCTCTCCCATTAGGTTGTAATTGACATGAGAGCAGGGACTGGCAGATGATAAATATTTTGAGGTGGGAGGTGAAGGGAGAGAAGGAGGTTGAGAAATTGCCTTGTGTCTTGAATTTCTAATTACTGATCCCAGGCACTTGTGAGAACTGACTTCACTTCCTGCTGTCAAGATAGCTCACTAAGGTTTTTATTATTTGCAACCAAAAAAATACTGGCAAGATATGGCAGGTGAGGAACTCCAAATGAAGATACAGCTTGAACATGAGTGTGCATTCTTATGAAATCATTAAATAGCCTAATGATGTGGCAACTGGCTTTTCTCTTTTGGGTCTTTAATCTTTTATCTGGATGATGCTTTGTTTTGGGGGAAAGCACCAAGATAATGTGGCAATGTCTTAAAAAAAACAAACTGGCTTTACATCAGTAATCTTTGCTGGGAGACTCTAGTGGCAAAAACTGTTAGAAACACCCCATAAATAGTGGACACCCCACAGTGTCTCAGTTCCATTTTCAGTGAGGGATTAACACTTAAGGAAGTCAGAGGCCTGTGGCCCATGGAGGAACATTATAGAACAAACATAGTGTGCTTAGAAAGAGCACTGACCCTTTGGTTTGTTTCTTCATCTGTAGAAATATAGCATACCGGTATTCTACAAGTGTTGCCTCTTCAAGCACTTTAGATGATACTTAAGCAATCCTTCATTCTGTGAACATTTATAGAGTGCCTACTAGGTGCTAGACAGAGCAGGCACTGGGGGAGGCTGAGGTGAAGGGAACAAAGTCCTTAAGCTCAAGCTTTGGTGCAGATAAAATCTTATCAGGGAGGTCTTCTTTGAGCACCCCATCTCAGTAGCCCCTCCACCCTGCTTTCTTTTTTTCCTCCTTGCCATGTTTCATCATCTGATGTTATTTATTTACTGATTATCTGTTTCTCCCTGCTCCTGGCCCCATAAATCCACTAGAAGACAGACCCATGATGGAAGGAACTTAGTTATGTTCCCTACTAAAATGCTTTTGCATAAAACAGTGCCTAGAACATAGTAACTCCCCTGAAAATATTTGTTGAATAAATGTACTCAGGACAAGTCCAGGGTTTTGACAAAGGTGGGTCAGCTTACCCTGGGGTAGTGGTCACAGGAAGGGAGCATGCAAAATTGTCTTTGGTCAAGGGGAGAGAGGTAGCCCTGATTAGTGGATAAAAGAAATTCTTCAGCTAACTTCCTGTTTTGCTAACAGCTGGATCTCAGATTTTCCTAAATGTTTATCCAGGATAAAGCCATCCCAGGGTTTGTATGTTTTAATTGCCAAATAACCTCTAGTCTTGACCCACCCAATCCATTTTACATTCTGCAGCTATAATGACTTTTCCTGTATGTGGAGTTGTTTATTTTGCTACCTATTTAGACGCAGACGTGGATCCTCAGAGCCATAGATAATCACCTGGGACCTTCTTTGCAAGGCTCAGCACTGCTTCAGGATCTGTTCCCTGCTCACCTTTCTATCTTACCTTAAATCCTTCTACAGTCCCTGGCAACACTTACACATACCTTGCTATTTCATGCCTTTCTTTGCTCAAGTTGGACCTACTTCTAGAAATGTCATTTGCCCTTTTTGTTTGACAAGAAAACTCAGAAGGTCTCCCCTGAACCCAATTTGCTGATCTCCAAGTCCCAAAGAAAATAGTGTTCTCCAATTGTCCCTTCTTTCCCCTCCCCCACATCACACCAAGTTGTCACAGTGGGGACTGGCCCTATTACTTGTCTACTGTTGTACCCCCAACACCTGACACAGTGCCTGGCATGGAGGAAACAGATGCTTAAGACCCCAGCCTCCCTAAATTTTTTCTCTCTGTCCAGAGCTTAGTGTCTCCCACACCCTTTTTTGTACCACCTCTGTCAACCTTGTGATACTCACCCTCACCTGCATTTCTCATTTCCCCATCTTTGGGAGAAGGGCTCCTGGTCATCCCAGGACTCTGCTTTTCCCGGTTCCCACTTCCAGTTCTAAGCAACTAAGCAGTGAAGCAGACCCCGCTGGGAAGTGTTAGCTGGTCTCCAAGGCAACAGACTGCACCACTGCAAATGTGAGGCAGTGACAGGGAAAAACCTTCCTCCTGGAGGGGGATGAAATGGCCACTTTGTTAACACACTGCCCCTGCCCCTCCCCCAGCACTCTGCCTTTATCCACCCCCATGAAAACCTGGAAGCAGGATTGGGACCTCCTTCCAAGTTTTAGAGCCTCTGGGACAACAGAGAACTATGGTTTAGACCAGTAGAGCAGCGGCACCTGCTGCCTTCCTGTGGTAGGAACTGAAGAGACAGCAGAGAACACGTTAAAGGCATTAGAGGCAGTAACCTTCTTTCCCTCCTCAGATTCCCTGGGGTCCCTGGGAGGGGTCATGCAGTCTCCCTCCCCCACCCAAACCTGGTTAATACAACAGCAGGCTTAGTGACCTGTTAGCATCAGAAGAGAGCATCTACTGCAATGGTTCCCAAACTCAGGTGCCCTTCAGAGTCACCTGGGTTGCTGGTGAGAAAACACACACACAGTCACATCTGGGAGACTGACACAGAACTGTGGTAAATTGTGGGAACATGAATCTTTGACAGTGGCCTCAGGTGATTATGATGTAACCAGCCCTAGCCCATAGTTGAGGATTTCTTCAACTCCTTTTATGGACGTCAAAAGAGACAAAGTAATGTACCCATGTCAACCAGTCTGTGTGGCCTATATGTGGCTGAGGAATCTGCACTTAGTTTTCCTCATCCAGGTCATTTCTCAAATCACTGACTGCACTTTCTGAACCTTGGATTTTGAAATTCAGAACATATGCAGCTGGTGGTAGTCCTCATACGGTAGAGACTCCCTCAGACGCTGAGCCCAGCAATGGCTTCTGTAAGTCCAGGTCAGAAACAAAGGCCTCACAACAGAAACTGCTGATCTCCCATCAGTCACTCTGGGCAGAAGTCATGGATACAGAGCAACATGTGTCAATATATCACCAAGGCAGGAGATGAGGGAGATCAGAAAGAGGTAAGAAAGTCAGGAGAGGTGAGAATCACAAGAGGCTGAGAGCAACCAACCATCAATGGCTACTCTGTGAACAAGAAGTGAGGTCCCTAAGAGGCAAGGGGGAGGTGAAGACAGGTTGAAAGAGAGTGAAGGGATTAGACAAAGAACATATATGTAATACCCATGGACACAAACAGTGCTGTGGAGATTGACTATAGGAATTGGGGGCAGGCTTGGGGTGGGAGAAAAACTGGGACAACTGTAATACCATAAAAAAAAGAGGTGAGGTCCTTGCACACACCTTCCTGAAAATCCTGGGTAGAAGGGGCTGAGTAGCTTTGAAACCATTTTTGGAGACATGGGGGCCCAAGGCACATAGTTCACCACTCTCACAACTTCCCCTGCTCTTGGATACATAGGTTTTTAACATTTTACTTAAGAAGTAAAGTAAAGTTATTAAGAAGTAAAACCCAGCATTGCAAAGTCATTACTACTGGTTTTTGTTGGTTTTTTTCTGCTTGAGATTACATGATACATATTCTGAATGTGACTAGACAGATGATAAAAGAGGGTAAGTTTTTTAGGCTGTACGACCAGCCAAAAGGAAAGCTATGTGCAGATACTGTCTTGCTCAGTAAACCTTAGACCATATGTGGCTCATAATGGGCCCCATGTAAGGGATTGAAGCACAGTAGGAATTTCTTTTGCCTTGATCAGGTACCTTGATCAGGTTCTTAGTACCTGATCAAGATCAAAATCTCTGATCTTTATTTAGGAACACTAATCTGGTCCCATTACACAAAATATAATTGCTATGGTCTGAATGTTTGTGTCCCAACAAAGTTCCTATGTTGTAAAACTAACCCATAAGGTAATGGAATTAGGAGATGGGGACTTATCATTAGGCCCTCATGATTAATGCCCCCTGAGTGGGATTAGTGCCTTTACAAAAAAAGAAGGAAAAAAAGTCAGACAGAGCTCTGTAGCCCCCTTCCACCATGTGAGGATATGAGACATCTGCAACCCAGAGAAGGGAGGGCCCTCACTCCCGATTATGCTGGCAATCTGGTCTTAGACTTTCAGCTTCCAGAACTGTGAGAAATAAAGTTTTTAAAGTGATGTTGCAATGAACATAGTTTTACATCTTTGTGTATTGAGATTTTATTTCTGTAAGATAAAGACACAAAAGTAAAATGTATGAATCTAGGGATTTTATTTTAAAAATAAAAGACCCTAGAACTGAAAGTTTTAAGTTCACAGCAGGTTCACTTGTAGTGGCAAAATGTGTTGAAATGGAACGAGGTAACTCAGTCTATTCTATTTAATGTGAATTTTTAGACATTTTGTAATTATGTCATGTTGCCTCAGTCTCTGGTGGGGATGTGACAAAATACATAATAAGCATCACTGATTTTTTTTTAATCTGAAAAACCCCAAAGCTCTTTAACTTTTTGATAAATGCTATTGTGTAACAGTGAGTCCCTATAATCCTCATGTATTGGAATGAGCAGATAGTGATGACTTTGATAACTTTGTTTTTAGCAATTAAAATTCCCTTTTGATTTTTAAAAATTGAGATTTAATTGGCATATAGCATTTTATTAGTTTCAGGTATACAATGATTTCATGTCTGTATATATTGTAAAATGATTACAATTTAGTTAACATGTAGTAAAACTTGCTTTTTACCTAAGATAATGTCATTATGTTGTAACAGGGGACACACCCATAGAAATAGGGAAGGGGTCCAAGCTGCACATGACTGGAGACTTTGCCCCTTTGCTGAATGTGTGGCTGGAAGAGGGGGAGAGTAATGGCAAACATGGCCAACACTGGCCCACATTGTTAGAAAACTGGACACCCCCACTAACTTTTGGCATGCATGGGATTCTGGGAGAGGACTTTTGAAATGGAGCATGCCAGGAAGGGAAGTCAGTCAGTTCTTTCCCCTCCCCCAGTGGGGGGGCATGTCGATGGTCTCCAGCAGGTCTGCCAATGTTGGCCAGTGTGGGTCTATGAGTGGAGGCCTGGGGCAGACTTCAAAAGGTGCCTGAAGCTGGACAGTGACTGGAGACCAGCTAAGCCACCTACGTTTACAATGCTTTTGGGTGAGAGAAGAGGTTCCTGGCATAACCTTGAACTGAGTTGGCAGAGGATGACAGGGTGATTTTTCTTTGGTTGTCCTAGAGGAAACAGGCTTTGAGGCAGAAACTTGCCATTATTTCCAAACACCTTGGTGATAATTCAGCATTGTGAATAGATTTTTTGTTCTTGTGTTATTTTCACAAATGACAAATATTGTCATTTATAGTTGTAATGACAAATATTTAAATAGCTATTTTTGATGTCATACTCTTGACTTTTCCTTTCCCTTTACTTTTGTTACCCAGACATTTTAGGCAGAAACTTGCCATTAAATAAGACTCCTTTCTTTTCCACCAAAATGTGTCTTTGGAGATTTGCCTGGTAGGGAGCAAGCAGTAGGACCTGCCCCTGCACCCCCTCCCCGCCCCCACTGACTGGGTTTGGAAACAATGTGGTATATATTTTAGACATTAATTTGTATTTTGCTCTATTTCTTACCTCTATTTCAAGCCAGTAGCAGGTGCTTTTTGTTGGGTTGAGAAGTAGTAGCCTGAAGTGAACAGTTTCCTCAGTCTTTTGTAAAAGCCTAATAAGTGATTTGAAATATTAAAGTAACATGTTAAAGCACAGTAAGGGGTGTGTGTGTGTCAAGAGGAAAGTGGAAGTGCATCAAGAGTCCTTCCATTAGAAGAGACAGAAGCCCAACTCAAGCTGGCTTAAGGCAAAAAAGACAATTTGCTCAAATGACAGAAAAACCCAGGTCTAGTTCTGACCCAAAGGCTAACATAATGTTAACAGAAATTTGCCTCCAATTTTCATCTTCCTTTCTTCTGTGATGGGTTTATTCTCAGGCAGGCTCTTCATGAGTGGCTGACTTGGATCCCCGCAGCACTCTTTCCCCACACAACTCAGAAACCCTAAACGAAGAATGCCTCTTTTCCAGAGTTTCAGCAAAGTCCCAGTCTTGGCTTTGGTTACATGATGTGTCTGTTCTTGAATCTGGCCAGGCTGGTCTCTGTGTCCAGCCCTGAAGCCAGAGAAACCACACAGCCTAAATGTACGAAAGGGGCTGTTTTCCAAACAAAAGAGTTGAGTTTTGTGTCTTTAAAAAAAAGACTTTCATTTATTTTTAGAAGAGGGGAATGGAGGAAGAGTGAGGGAGAAACATCAACATGTGGTTGTCTTTCACATGCCCCTACTGGGGACCTAGCCCACAACCCAGGCATGTACCCTGACTAAGAATAGAACTGGTGACCCTTTGGTTCACAGGCTGGCACTCAATCTACTGAGCCACCTCAGCCAGGGCTCTTTGTGTCTTTTTACCAAAGGAGACATAGGTATTAGGGGGACATACCTCTGAGGGAAGCCAAAGGAGTGGGGGAGGATAATTCCCAGACAGAGGTCAAGAAATCAGAGATCTGAAAATCAGAGAGAGCAGGGCCCTGTTCAGTGTTTGGTTACAATGCTTCAGTGAGATGGCAAAATGTTAGAGGAAATAGGTCCTTGGTGTACCCAGGGGGAAAGTCCACAGGCATAGGGATTCAAGCTCACCAAAAGTGACCACAGCCCAAGTGTGGGCTAGACATAGCCTGGGACAGTTATGTCTCAGCAGTAATTAGTGCAGACAGATGACAAACTACTGGAAGGGCCTTCCTAATGTTTGAATCATGGACTTCTGCATAAGTCCGGTGTAATCCGATAACCAACAGATTTTCCATCAACAAGAGAGAAGGGCCTAGCTGATGGCCACTTTGGTAAATTTCCCTGGATGCTCAATTCCCAAAAGGACCCGATAAAATCAACAGATAGTATCAGGTAGCTCACCAACCAAGGAAGTTGGCACTGCAAAATACCACTTAGTGACAACTCCAGAGATACAGCTTGACGCTAAGAGGGAAATGATGAAAGATTAAACACAAACAACTTAATAACTTACACACTGTTTTCCCCCCAATAAAATGTAACATTCACAGAGCATTTCTAAGGAGAACTACCTTTTACGGTTGGTTGCATTCCACAGCCAAAAGAGGCAAACTATTGATTTAGCTGCTCATGCCTGAGAAAAGGAAATGTAACTGGGACAAGCTATTTTTACTTCTTTCAACAAGCCAAACTGATAATATGGGACAGCAGCAGTAGTCCCAGATATGAAGTCAGGGAACCTAGGTGTGAAGCCAATTCACCAATTACAAGTTATAAGGCTTTGGGTAAATTGTTTACCCTTTTTTTTAATTGTTAGAATTTTATTAAATATTGGTAAGCAAACAGGAGTGGTGCACACTTTGGTTGAAGAGTCCAATTGTTCATCTTTTTGATCCTTAGTTTTTGTAGTCTATAAAATACTTCCTCCTATTCCATAGGCAGGAAGGATACATCAAGATGACATGGAAAAGCACATAACATGAATTTAATGTTCATTTTTCTCCCATTTTTTTATTGAATGCCACTATTTCTTTACCACAGTGCTTAAAAAACATGAACTGCTTTAAAGAGTAGTTGATATACTTTTAGTTAATGTCAAGTTACTATGGTACTTGGAAAGTTTCTGTCATCTAAGGTCTAAGTTCAGCAGCATTATTTGCCATAACAAAAACTTGGAAAAAACCTAAATATACATCAGCGAAGGAAGAGATTAGTATACACACACACACACACACACAACTCTGCAGCCATTTAAAACGAGGAAGACCTATATTTACTGGCACAGAAAAACATAAATGAAAAAGAAAGTAATGGTAGATATGTATAATGATCTTGCTTTTATTAAAATTGAACAGGATATATATATATATATATATATGAAATAACTGTTAAAAATAGTAAAGTCTGGAAAGTGGGTTGAGGGGGGAAAAATTTAATTTCCTATATTCATTAAAATAACTACAGATGCGTTAACTGTTAAAAAAAAATCCTTTTGTCCTGTTTAGGGTCATGGTAATGTCCTTCTCCACAACAGCACTTAGGACAAGAAACAGTTTTTGATGATCCTGAAAGCAGAAATGAAGTATGTGAGTCGGGGTGAGGCTGCAATGCAAGTCCATTTTGCTGCACACTCATTTCATTAGTAAAATATGTAGAAGACAAGGCTTTCATAGATAAGTGGATTATTTTTTCCCCTAGAGCAATGTATTATAGATAATGGAAAGGAGGGTTTTTCAACTGCATTTGTATTTTGCCATCAAGAAGGCAATGTAAATGAGTGAGTTTTTACTTTTCAATTTAGGAAAATACTAGAATTGCTTTAGCCAACTAAATCAAATATTTAGACAACACAAAGAATGCTAGAGTCAAATCACAGAATTTTACTGACTTATCCTGACAAATAATAAATGGGGATTGACTTATTAGTAACCCAATACATTGGCAATATTTACTAAAGTGCCAAAAATGGCCAGTTGGAGATAACCACATCTAAAATGAGATCAAATTTTGAGTCCATCCCTTTTAGCAGAAATAATTAAGATCACTTGGGTAGAACCAAGGTTTTTTTTATTGTTCAATTACAGTTGTCCCCATCTCCCCCCTATTACTCTCCTCTACCCTGTCTTTATCCATGTGTCCCTTATACAGGTTCCTTGAAAACCCTTCCCCTTCTTTCCCTGTTATCCCTCTCCCTCCTCTCCTCTGGTCACTGTTGGTTTGTTCTTTATTTCCATGTCTCATGAAACATATCAAATGTATGGCTTCAAGAAAATGGGGAAGACATAACTCAAAAGCCTCCAGAGTGCTCTCAGGATCAACAGAGTGCTTGCATCATTCTGGTCCTTTGTGTATCAATATTAGAACACTGTGAGCTCAGTAGAAGTGTCTCCAGTCTACAGAAATATCCCAAGGAGGTTAATGAAACTGGCATATAGCCAAATACTTACCAACAAAATAACCATACTTGCTGATCTAGGCAAGCTTCTGTTTTCAGAAGTTCACCAAAGCAATCCTGGGAGATAGGTGACTGGGTCTTTCAAATCTCCAGGAAATAGTTTCATAACTTTCCTTTATACCCAGCCCCAAATATAGTTATGATAATTCATGAGTAAAGCACTAGGGCAGGTCCTTGGAGAACATGAGAAAGCCACATTTCTTGCATGATCACTAAGTTTATAATCTAGTTATAAAGAAGTATTTAATAATGATGACCCTGTCATTTGAATGCTTACTATATACCAAGAACTTTCCATGCATTACCTCATTTAAACCAACAATAACCTTATGATGTAGGTACTATTAGCTCCATTCTACAGCTGAGCAAACCAAGGCTCACAGAGGCTAAGTGATTTATTAAGGGTCACACAGCTAGAATAGTGGAACAGAAATTTGAATCCTGGCAGTTTACTTCCCTGTAGTAAGTTCTGTTAGAGAGGTATAAGCAAAAGAAAAACAAAGCACAGAGAGTTAAATATATTTCAAATAAAGGAGGAATTAGAGGACAATGCAAGGAGTAAAAGGTATAGACACAACCAAGACAGACAGCAGGTGTAGTGAAAAAATGAACATGCTGGTCTGTCAGTGAAGAGAATGGTGGGAAATAAGACTGAAGAGACAGCTTGAAGGCAAACCATGGAGGGTTTTCCATGCTATGCTAAGAAGTGTGGGTTTCATCCTGTAGCCAGGGGAAATAACAGGAACTTGAATAAGGAAATATGTTTCAATTTGTTAAGATTATTTTGGCATAAATGATTTAGATGGATTAAAACAGATAATTAATTAAAGACTGGTTCTATCCTGTGTTGGTGCTTGGCTGAGACCTAGCTGTGTGACTTTGACAAAGTCAATAGGCCTGTGTCCCTGACGTCTTCATCTGGACAGCAGACATACTTAACACACCCTTGCAGATTTCATCCAGCTCTGAAATTTTTTCAAGTTTCATGAAAAAAATTCCATCTTGAAATTCAATCTTGACTGGTCTTAGTCTTTGGACCTGGGGCTGATTTGTAGAAACCTTGAATGTGCTTGAAATTATCATCTCAGTATTTTCATTTGCTGGGAAAATAACCAAAATTCTAAAAATGTATACAGCATTATGCTTTCTATCTTTAATACCACTTATAAATAACTACTTATAGTTTATTGTTGGGTAACTGTGACCCAGAAGAGTTTACTTTGCCTAAAGTCCTCTAGTCTTGGTGTTTTTTCTATAACCTTCTCATATAGTGGTTAGAACAGAATTGGTGGAAGACTAAGTAACAATAAGGTATTTTTGAATCCATGTTGTTTTTAGAGACAGTCTGTTGCCTTTTTATACAGTATTAGCAAAGTGGAAAATGTGCTTCCCCCAATTTAGTTCAGTTGAAGTCTACCATTACAATTTCCAGTTGATCTATTCCTTAATAGGTTTATAAAAAAGAACTCTTCAAATATCTCTATAATCTATGTTATAAACCAGGACAAGGTTCAGATGGTGCAAAGACAGTCAACAAATCAACCCCATTTACTTGGAACTTTCTCAGTTACAGCATTCAAAGTCTCATGTCCCAGGAAACCCCTCAGTCTTAGGCAAACTGGGACAGTTGGTTATCCTAAGAAAACACCCATAAGCTCCAGAACTCAAGAATGTCCAAACCCTACATTGTCTTTATCTCCTAGTTCCCCATGAGGTTCCCGAAGAGGCCAGGAAACAGCAGCAAAGGGTAAATACAATGTTTTATTTGATCCTTAGTTATTATTAGACTGGGCTCATCTCAATACCTCCAGAGCTCAAAGAGAGCTGTTTGTGATGAAGCACATGGACGAATCTAGACACCAAGGGTCTCTATTACCATTTCAACCCAAATTTCAAATCTTAGAAACTAAGATCCTTTGGTCTGCAGTAAAGCAGAAATAGAAGACTGAAGCAAAGATGAATGGGCTTATTAGGACTTTGTGCAAGGAAGAAAAGAAAAGATGGTTAGTTTTCTTTCTCCTACTTCAGGAAACATGATACAAAAGAGAGAGCAACATTTGTATGGTTTATTCTTGCTAAGTGACTCTTCTTATTGGTAAACATGGCCTAGTCCATATTCTGGACTTTTATTAATAGCATCTCTTCCCTAGCAGGGGAGGTAGGAGTGGGAAAGGAAGGAGAGGGGAGACCTTTTCTCCCACATGATGCTAACAAAACCAAAGTAAAAGGCAAGGAAGTGTCACTGTGTGAATATGTGAAAACTCTTTAAGGAATCAATTTTGAAATAAATTTTTAAAATCAAAGCTTATTTCAAAGTAATAGAAGCCTTTTTAGTTTCTTTAGTAGACAATTTATTTTGATAAACTTGCTCCATAACAAAAATACAAGTGAAGAAAATTATGTTCATTTTATACAGTTCATATTAACAATTTGTTTTGAAACTATTAATTGAAAAATGTTATAACCAATTAGAAAACAACTCTTAAAAGTTTAGGGCAATATACAGACCTTGATCACAAACTTCAAAATCTCTTGAGGTGATACAACTACTAAATTCTGTGTAGGGAATCCAACCTACACAGGCCACTTTCTTCCTTCATATACTTTTATCCTTCAAAAATCAGCTCTAAAAGACAACTTACTGTTTTGTATTGTGAAAGTAATTTCAATTTTTAGAAGATTAAATGGGTTGATAAACAGTTACTACAATCAGAGTAACTGTGGCTAGTAGTCTTTTAATAAAGACAAAATAAATGTAACATGTTCTTCCTATGAAGCCCACGATGCAAAATAATAGCTAAGCATATATGCAGAGTTAGTTTCCAATACTTTTCAGGGCCTTTCCTCTAAATCAATAGATTGTATGTCACCAGGACTAATTATTATTATACTAAAGAGATTAAACAGTGAATTCACAGAACATCAAGTAGAAATACCAAAGCTTTAGGCAAAAGAGTAAAAATTAATGAAGTGTTTTGGTCATCTAGAACATTAAAAAAAAGAGCCATCCTTCAAAAACAAAACAAATGGAACAGAAAATAAGTTTATAAGAAGTAGAAGAGTCAGAAAAATTACATACACACATTAACAACATAGAACATGGATTACCTTTGGAAAGGATTATACTGAAAAATTTTAAAAATGAACTGAAGATTTTCCATGTTTACAGATGTTTAGGCATATGTAATTAGGAGCTTCCAAAATTTTCAAACTAAGTCCTGTGCAAATAAAATCTACAACTAGTTTTCAGCAGATTTTACAGTGATGTTCTTAGGTATGAGAATAATGCACACTCTAAAAACAATGTAACAGACAAAAGTTTGACAAATGATTGCACCGTAAAAGTGTTTTATATACAGATTACAAGCTACGATTTCCTGTTATAAATTAATACTGTACTATATAGTACTTACTATAGTGACCTTTTTAAAGCAACTGCTGATAGCTGTGTCTTTTCACTTACAGGATGTATAGAATTTTATATGAATAAGTCCATTTCAATGTTTGGTCTGGAAGAGTACAAAGATTTGACTTCATACACTACTTGATGGGACAGTTTTAACCCTGGGCTGACTGGTTAGAATTTCCCTCATCAGTCCTTTAATGTACTGGACCTCCAAGATGATGATGAAATTAAAGAAAATCTGATGGTTTGGATAATAGATACAAATAAAACCTTAAATTTTGTCATCTTGCAATACCACTGTAAGTGAAAGAAGTAAACAGTGGGGAAGTTCTTAGCAGCTGAGAAACTCTCTCTCCCCATGCTTATGATCCAGTTAAAAACATTTTGAGACTATTTACAATAAAATTCATCTTTTGGAAGAGAAAAGCTCTTGGTTATATAAATTAATTTGAAACATACTTTGCTAACACTTTATGTCTGGTATAATGATGACAATGATAGCTTTCCTTCAAAGTGATCCATTGTGACTGAGGACTAATCAGATTCCCCTGGGAATGGCAATCCCAAATGTCCAACTGACTAGACAACACTTAGGGGGAAAGAATCTACTTCAAGCATCTTCTAAGGTTTCTTTGATCCTGGAGGAAAATGTGTGACATTCACTGGTACCACTCAAGGAATGCATCACAGTGGTGGCCTACCTCTTATCCCCACTCCTGAGTGAGCTGCAACACTGGGTTTTCTTCCACAATAAAATACTGATGAATTAACAGTGAGATACATAAATATTAAACAAGCCAGCATGGAAAGAAAACATCAGGTTCCCCCATTTCATATTTTGAATAATTGAGGAGGTAGCCCCAACTCCGTTGCAATCATTCTCTAATGTATAATCTAGGTTTTTAAAAAACAAGGCATTCATTTGTTGGTGTGAAGCTGTACTATATAATAGATGGACTATCCAGGACTCTACTGACGGACATTTGGGGTGCCATTTCACTATACAGAAGAAAAACTTAGCTCCACTGCCATGAAAACTTACTTTCATTGCCATGAAAGACCTCTCCTGCCCCACATTTGAAACAGGAGATGATCTATAGTGTACACCTGGAAAAACTAAGCACTGAGACATGAAGGCATGGAAAGGTGGAGAAGAGAAATACTGTGTTTTAAAACTATCTGTGGATTCAAGGGTTAGCTATAGTGCTTCTTTTAGGAAAAAAAGATAAAGCTGTAGGTAGAGTACGGTCCTTTAAAGTAAATGCAAAAATGTTAGCTGCTCCCAGACAAAGGTGTATGGCATATAAAGAAAATACTGTATCACTCAGGTTTTCGGTAAAGGAGATGTATGAATAATGCTTATGGATAAAAATAACATAAATTTAACTTTAGAGCAGAGTGATATTGGTGTTGTAAATATTGTAAATTAATATTACTAGTGGACTTTGTATTTATGTAAAGTTGTATATTTGAACACAGAAGATGCATTATTAATGTAACAGAGTCAGCCAGTAAAAAAAGAACCTCTGTACAACAGACAACAGTTGCCAATAATTTAAATAGTGTCAAATTCCCCAAATTACATGATCTTACTTTCTACTATCATATACAAATAAATTAACCCTACAAAGAATTTTAGCTTAACTTAAAATTGCACCTAGAAAGATATGGGATTATTTGTACCTATTACAAAAACCTGTTAAAATCAAGGGCTGTTACAAAGAATGAGGTAAACTGAAGACTCTCTCCACTATACAGCCTTCAGATAAATGGCTTTTTTAAATTGAGTTCTAGGTTTGCACACCACAGTGTTTTGCTAGCAAAGCATTCAGAGTTCTCTTCCAGAAACTGTTTGCATGTGTGTATACAAATTTACACACACACACACACACACATATATACACACTGTATACTGCATCACAAAATATATATTATATATATTTATATAAATATAACGAACATTTCCCCCACCCACCCCAGCAACATGTTTCTTAGTGTTTGATTTTTTTTTGTACACAGAGAACAGGGAATTTCAGAATTTTTACATACATTTTAGCAAACAAGTTTTGATCTATTGGCTTCTTGGTGCAGTATCACAACAGCAATCCCTTCTGGTGCCTCATACTACTTACAAGGAAGCTGTGAATACTAGTTTCTTAGAAAGTGAGGCCAGCCCCACAGAAACTTCTCTTGCATCCCTCTGGTCCACTGTGATTCATAAATACTTAGAATTTTCCCCCCTCAAATGAATCATTAGACATTAACAACGGAACAAGAGTCATAAGGGCCCCGTGCTTTTCAGTAGAAAGTATTCTCCTTCACTAGGCTGCTATCACAGTGCAGATTTGACTGCCTGAATATGTGCTCAGGAGACTTAGTCAACATTGTCTGTATTTGGTTATGAAAAAGGCTCTCAATTTTTTTAAAATCCAAAGTGCATAGTGAGAACTAATCAAAGTATTTTCTTTTCAGCATCAGTTTCATCTAAGTATCTTCCTAAGTGAGGACTACTCAGATGCCTTGCCTTTGTCCTCCCCACCCTCCAAAAATAAAAAAATAAAATAAAATTTAAAATAATAAAAATAGTCAAGCAAATTAGACATTCATCAGCCTGGTAAACAAACTTTGCCAGCAAATAGAAGTCCTACTATTGTAAAGAAAATTGATAAGACAAAAAGTACATATGATGACCCAACTACTGTGTTGTTGGGTAATTTATAAGGTTGACCTCCGACTTCATTGATGTAAAATCCTATTGGAAATATTAGGGCAGCCATACAGAAAAGGATCACTGTAAAACAAACCAAAACACAACATTAGTAACATGGTTTGGTGATTAGAAAGACAAAGAAAATTGGTACAAAGAAGTTTATAAGAAGGGTCATGGATTGGTAACATGGTCAAACCTTTTAAAATGTGAACCACCTGTCCAAAGATTTGCATATACTGCAGATTATATAATATCCCCAAAGCCTAACAATTAAGTTCAGTAAAAGCTAGGTTAGCCTTTCAAATATCAGCATTAAGAAAGGTCCCCATGTCTACTAAGTACTTGCTTTTATTATTCTTGACCATTTCAAGTTGTGATGAGAGTTAAGTTCTGGCTGTACTACTTACTAACTGTGCAATCTTAGGCTCTGGTACCCTTCTGCAAATAGAATAAATGCGAGAAGTATTAGGTTGGCCAAAAAGTCCACTTAGTTTTTTTCTGTAAAATAAAAGACACACTTTTCATTTCACCAATAACTTTATTGATTTAGATATTATGAGTATGTCAGCTATCTCCTGCCACTGGCTTTTAGTGGGTAAAGGCCAGAGGTGCTGCTAAACATTTTCCAGTACATAAAACAGCTCCACAGCAAAGAATTATTTGGCCAAAATGTCAATGGTACCAAGAAACTTTGCAAACCACTTTTGATGTATTTGATCAATCAGAGTACCTTCTTCATATACTGCATAAATCTTTTTTGTGTGTTTCAGTTGCCTTTTTACATTTCTTGAAATAATAAAGCATAACAAGGCAAAAATGTGGATTTCCAGCTAAGATGGAGGAGTAGGTGGACACACTGTGCCTTCTTGCACAACCAAAAGAAGGACAACAACAAATTTAAAAACAAAAACCAAACAGAACTGACAGAAAATTGAACTGTATGGAAGTCTGACAACCAAGGAGTTAAAGAACAAACATTCATCCAGACCGGGCAGGAGGGGCAGAGACGGGAAGGACTCTCAGCAAGGTGGCAGCTAGAAGACCGGGGTGGGCAAGGCTGTGGTTGGTGGATCCAGTGAGGTGGTAGATTACGGACTGGGCAGTCCCACATTTGTGCGCAGGTAAACTGGAAGGAACAACTGGGGAGCGAGACCGACCATGCAACCCAGAGTTTCGGTGCAGGGAAATAAAGCCTCAAACCTCTGATTGAAAACACCTGGTGGTGGAGGTTGAGGCGGCACGAGGAGAAATTCCCAGCCTCACAGGAGAGTTTATTGGAGAGACCAACAGGGTCCTAGAACATACACAAACCCACCCACCCAGGAATCAGCACCAGAAGGGCCCAATTTGATTGTGGGTAGCGGGGGACATGACTGAAAACTGGCAGAGATGGGAACAAGTGACACTGTTCCTTCTCGGGCCTCTCCCCCATATACTACAATGTCACAACACAGCTACATGGGTTGCCCCGCCCTGGCGAACACCTAAGGCTCCACCCCTTACTACGTAACAGGCATGCCAAGACCAAAAAAAAAAAAAAGGCCCAAATGAAAGAAGAGATCAAAGCTCCAGAAAAAATACAAACTAAGCCATCAAAAGATAGCCAACCTATCAGACACACAGTTCAAAACACTGATAATCAGGATGCTCACAGAATTGGTTGAATATGGTTGCAAATTACATGAAAAAATGAAGGCTGTCCTGGCTGGTGTGGCTCAATGGATTGAGTGCTGTACTGTGAACCAAAAGGTGTCGCCAGTTCAATTCCCAGTCAGGATACATGCCTGGGTTGCAAGCCAGGTCCCCAGTTGGGGGCATAACAGAGGCAACCACACATTGATATTTCTCTCTCTCTCTAAAAATAAAATAAAATCTCTTTTAAAAAAATGAAGGCTATGCTAAGTGAAATAAAGAAAAATGAACAGGGAACCAAATAGTGACAGGAAGGAAGCCAGGACTCAAATTAAGGGTGTGGACCAGAAGTAAGAAAGAAACATTCAACCAGAACAGAATGAAGAAACATGAATTCCAAAAAATTAGGAGAGGCTTAGGAACCTCCAGGACATCTTGAAATGTTCCAACATCCAAATCATAGGAGGAAGATTCATCTGAATCAGAAGGAGAAGAGGAAGAGCAAGAAATTGAAAACTTACTTGAACAAATAATGAAGGAGAACTTCCCCAACCTGGCAAAGGAAACAGACTTCCAGGAAGTCCAGGAAGCTCAGAGAGTCCCAAAGAAGTTGGACCCAAGAAGGAATACACCAAGGCACATCATAATTACATTAGCCAAGGTAAAAATGAAGGAGAGAATCTTAAAAGCAGCAAGAGAAAAGGAGACAGTTACTTACAAAGGAGTTTCCATAAGACTACCAATTGATTTCTCAGAGACTTTACAGGCAACAACGCGCTGGAAAGAAGTATTCCAAGTCATGAAAGGCATGGACCTATATCCAAGATTAGTCTATCCAGCAAAGCTTTCATTTAGAATGGAAGGGCAGATAAAGTGTTTTCCAAATAAGGTCAAATTAAAGGAGTTCATCATCACCAAGTCCTTATTATATGAAATGTTAAAGGGACTTATCTAAGAAAAAGAAGATTAAAAATATGAACAGTAAAATGACAACGGACTCACAGTTGTTAACAACCACACCCAAAACAAAAAACAAAAACAAGCCCTGGCTGGCGTAGCTCAGTGGATTGAGTGCGGGCTGCAAACCAAAGTGTCGCAGGTTCGATTCCCAGTCAGGGTACATGCCTGGGTTGCAGGCCATGACCCCCAGCAACCGCACATTGATGTTTCTCTGTCTCTATCTCCCTCCTTCCCTCTCTAAACATAAATAAATAAAATCTTAAAAAAAAACAAAAACCAAAACAAACTAAGCAAACAACTGGAATAGGAACAGAATCACAGAAACAGAGATCACATGGAGGGTTATCAGCAGGGTAGTGGTGGGGGGAAGGTACAGAGAATAAGTAGTATAAATGGTAGGTAGAAAATAGACTGGGGGAGGTTAAGAATAGTATAGGAAATGTAGAAGCCAAAGAACTTATATGTATGACCCATGGACATGAACTAAAGGGGGGAAATGTGAGTGGAGGAGTGTGCAAGGTGGAGGGGAATGAAGGGGGGAAATGGGACAACTGTAATAGCATAATAAAGTGTATTAAAAATGTGACTTAAAAATGTTCTGTATCTTCACCTTCAATATCAAAATGGCCACACAAAAATTCACCAATTTTGATAAGTTTTTAAAAAATGCACCCTGATGTGACAGCTTTCACAATACAATCTAACAAAATTGTTTCTAATGAAGTTAAAGACACCTAAACACTACTAGAGCCATAGTAGGGGGAAAAAAAAAACCTAAATGAACTCTTCGGCCAACACAATATAAATAAAACATTATTGAGTCCCTGACACAGTGCCACATTGACAAGTGCTGAATAAATATTGCATATTATCATCTTAGTTATTATTTTGCCAGTTCTTTGCTCCTCTGAATTGATATTATTTAGAAGGAATTGGAGAAAAGGTACATGCAAGTACTGTTTACCTTACTCTGATACAAAGTCAGCTAGCAGAAAAAACCTGAGACTTCTGGGATGATTAGCAAATTGTCAGAGTGGTTAGCTCTTATCATGGACAACGTTTAAAAAACAAAACAAAACAAAAACAAGAATAACAACCCATCCCAATCTCTGTCAGGTTTCTGAATACAAAGAGGTTCAAGTGGGAGAGAATGGGAAAAACTCTGCGTTTTGTATACAAACACAATGAAATCTAATATTTGCTAAAATGTTTCTAGAAAAATATCAGAAAAAACACTGAGTGGGTAGGAGTAATTCCATAGGCCACTGTATTAGCAAACAGTGTGTTCCCCTGTGAGACCAAAGAAACATCCTTCTTAGTGAATGCAAGTTACCTACAGATAAGTTAGTTTTTCCAAGAAAATAGTTTATGCTTTTTGAAAGCACACTAGTTAAAAGTGCACAGTCATTCAAATTTCTCTGTAGGCAGAAACATTTCTTCAGGGTAATGTGAAGACAGATTACTATACTCACAGTACATGAAGAGTTGAAGCTTTCCATTATTATCTGAATGAGAAAAGTTTCCAAGTTAGACCTCTTCCCAGGAATACTGACAAGAGTCCTGGATAACATATTAGCTGACAATTTTCCTAAATTATTTTTGTGTTAGTCAACAAAGTTTAAAAGTCCTTAATAAGTCAACAGAAGTTTTTCTGGAATAGCTCTAGAAATGCATTAAAAAGTAACATTTTCTCAAGTAATGCACTAACTTAAGAAATACATCAGCACCCTTGTTTGCTTTGCACTATTTAGGTGGATTATTTTATATTATACACATAGTCTATTTTATTTTGGGCAAACAATCACACCAAATAATTTTACATAAGCAAATTTAGACTCTTTTGGTTGTTCTGTTGTATAGTCAGCAAATAAATAACTTTATGCCAATATCCACTTATCAGTATCATCTGCCACCAATTTCTAATAGTTTTTAATGCCTTAATGATTTGGTAAGTCCAAAGAAACCACAATATAAGTAGCTCTACCTAATTTATAAAAATAATGGGATACAATGAGTTTTAAAAACAATTTGTTTCTTAATGATTAAGTTAATCTCAAAAACTAAATAATTTAGAAATACAGATATTACATGTTACTCTGTTAACTGATCTGCTGACTTTATATCTATCCTTTCTTATTTTCCATCATAAAATAAAAATTTATCCATTATAATGGAGTAATTGTTTAGCATTTTACAAGACTTAATTAGTTTCCAAATTGGTTAGGAAAAGCTTAATCAAATTTAAAGGAAGCAATAAACTCTTATTCAATCTAATTTTGGTTTTTAATAAAAAAAATAGGTTCTCTATACTTCCTGAGGATATTTAATATGGGTAGATGATTTTTCTTTTATTTTTTAAAAGATTTTATTTTTAGATAGAGGAGAAGGGAGGGAGAAAGAGAGGGAGGGAAACATCAATGTGTGGCTGCCTCTCGAATGTCCCCTCCTGGGGACCTGGCCTGCAACCCAGGCATGTGCCCAGACTGGGAATTGAACCAGTGACCCTTTGGTTCGCAGGCCCACACTCAATCCACTGAGCCACACTCGCCAGAGCTGGTTGATGATTTTTCTTTTAAGCTACTTCTTTATGACCTGTAAAGTTACTTTAGATCTTAGAATATTATTTTTTTCTCTTTCTTTTTAAAATTGAATTTATTGGGGGTGACACTGGTTAATAAAACCATAAAAGTTTCAAATGTGCCCTGGCTGGCATAGCTCAGTGGATTGAGCGTGGGCTGCGAACCAGGCATCACAGGTTCGATTCCCAGTCAGGGCACATGCCTAGGTTGCAGGCCATAACCCCCAGCAACCGCACATTGATATCTCTCTCTTCCCACTCTTCCCTCTAAAAAATAAAAAAAAATAAAAAAATTAAAAATTAAAAAAAAAAAGTTTCAAATGTACAGCTCAGTAAAACATCATCTAATGCTGATAATATCTATCAAATTTTGGTAGTTAAGTTCTGGATTATAAATAAACCTATGAAGACATAACTTCATGTCCTCCACGGTAATTAGAGTCAGATTATCAGGTGTGTAGATGAGGTAGATGAGGGTGTAAATTACAGTGGCAAAGGAAAGGACACATCTTTGTTACTCTTTTCCCCCATATGCCAACTCTACCATGTGTGGCTCTCCTCTGAGAGATTTTTCCACTGTGTAAACCACACAGAAAATGTTACCCTCACATTCTTACCAAAATTACAGCTTAACTGGAATAGAAACCCATATCATAGAGTTGATGATGTACAATAGTGTAACACTAGGGGGAGCCCAATTCCTCTTGGAACTGTCAACCCAGTGGAATAGCTCTAGAACAAAAACCGATGTATTTAAGGAAGCTAAGAGTAAATACAGTTCTATGCTTACCTAGATGTCATTAACTTCAAGATATATTCTTGAACTAAAAACCAAGGTACAGAATAATATAAACAGAATAAATATATATTTATGGAACACTCAAATATATACAAACACGTTTTGATGCATGGAATACCTTTGGTAGGAAACCCTACAAACTAGTAACAATGGTTGCCTCAAGGAAAGGAGTATTGGATATATGGGTTACTGGGCCACAAATGAGACTTACTTTTCACTTGGTGACCCTTTCATAGACTTTGAATTATGTATTTTATGCATATTATTTTAAAAACTTAAATTATTTAAAAATAAAGGAAAAACACACAGCATACTGAGGTAACTACATATACTTAAATATTCTCTATTGAAGGGGAATGAAAAACAAGATAACCCATTTTTTCATTTATTGGGTCACAAAAACAATGGCTCAGTGAGTACCTTAATACTTTCACTTATACTATTTTGCTAAATTATATGAATTTTTTTTCATATTCATAGCATATGCATTCCCAAATTTCAACTAAATCCAGAAACTACATCCTTCCTTGATTTTACATAAAGAATGAATTTTATCTGGACAAGTACTATATCTTTAAGTAAAGATTCTCTTTAAATTTCTCACCAATACCTTTTAATTTAGCAGCACTGTCTCTGGACCCTACCATTTAGCAAAGAACTGTCTTGGGAGGTTTGTCTGAACTCAAACAAGATCATGACCTTGTTTACCCTTCAAGACAGCATGGATGGAGCTAGAGACTATTATGCTAAGTGAAATAACCCAGGCAATGAAATACAATTCCATATGATCTAACTCATAGCTGGAATCTAAGGAACAAAATAAAGTAATGAGCAAACAGAGGCACAGAAATAAGGAACAGACTGACAGCTGTAAGAGGGGATGGGGGAGGCTGGGACTAGTTAAAGGAAGTGAAGGAACTAGACAAAGAACATACATTCATTACCTATGGACATGAACAATGATGTGGGGATTGACTGTGGGAAGGGCAGTGACAAAGAGGAAAAATTGGGACAGCTGTAATAGCATAAACAATAAAAAAATAAAAAGATCACCTTGCCTCACATTTCTTAACAAGAATGGAGATTATTTTCTGTCAAAAGCAACTTGACCTAAATTTTAAAATTAAGGTAGACATAGAGACAAAAATAAAACAACAGAACCAGAAACATACATTAAGAGAATGATGCTCAGGAATGAATACTCCATCTTATGGTCTTTAAGGATACATTGAGTTTTACCATTAATAGGTATATGTAGGATTGTGCCTCACCCCTATCTTATGAGTTCTAAAGGAAAATATCAAGTGAAAGTAAACTATGATGTAATACTCATTGTTTAAAACTTATGCAAACCTGGGATGATTTTAAGGCAATGAAAAGTTAAATCCAGTAGTATCTGGTATAAGTCTCATCATTCTATATACCTCAGAGCAAGGTTTCTCAGCACAGCCCTATTGCCATTTTGGGCCAAAGAAGTCTTTGTTGTGGAACAATTATGTGCACTTGTAGCATGTTTACAGCCTCCTTGGCCCCTACTCACTAGGTGTCAGCAGCATCTTCCCATTTATGACAATCAAAATGTTTATAGACATTCATGAATGTCCCCTAGGGACAAACTGCTTTAGAGAGAAAGACACAAGAAAGCAGAATTACAGAGATAGCTTTTCTTTATGCATTTTTGTTTCCTTTAACTTGGGATCAACCTCTGATGTGTTTTGAAATTAAACCAATTCTGCAAAGTACAAGAGAATGTGCAATATATAAATATATCAAACCCTTGGGCACTTATTAATGGAGTAAGAAATGTTGAGAAACAATTATTAAATAACCAAATGTGCTGATTTTTCAATGGTCACATACAACTGACAGCAGAAACTAAAAATTAGTGTTATTAAAAAGCACATCAACGCCTTATCTAATTTACATTTGTTATATTTTTATCTAGATTTATCTTTATTTGACATAAGATACTAATACCTTTGAGAAGTGGAAAGACTCAAGTTAATGATAGCTCTGAGTCACAGACCTGGAACACTATGCCACAATGTGAGCAGAAAAAAAATTCATTAAAATAGCATTTCATACAAAGCGATTAAGGTTTTGGATGTCCTTGTCTTGTGGTGAGAATTCTGAAGAATCGATGGGACTGTGCAGTTTATCTGACGGCCATATACAAGTAGTGCTCTTTGATGATTATAGAGTCCTTATTACTGGTTCTTGATTATCTTCATAAAAATACCAGCGTGCATGCCTTTTAGACAAATTACTAGCACAGGTTACTTACTTCCAGTGAATGCTATCCATCGAGCATATTTTGTAGCTTCTCTTCGCCAGTGGGAAGCCACCAGCAAACCACATGTGACAGTCAATGAAATGATTCCCATGATGATAAAAAATAGTGTGGTGACCCACTCTGGGGGAAGCCGAGGTGGGATGCACGTTCGGTCTCGTCCATGGATTGTTTGACACTGTCGCACAAGGCCCACAGTGAGTGCTCCTGGGGAGATGCAAAAAGTGAAAATGCTTTAGTGGGTTTGGCATATCCAGGGGATATTCCCTACCAATACCCCTTTAGTTCTTAAATCATATTTCTCTCTATGTGGGTCATTCAAGCACTTAATTTCTACTGAGTCCCCCTGCCCAGCATTCTGCTATAACTTCTAAGGTAGTAATACTTGTTGTAATGTATGAAGTGAACTTAAAAACAAAAGACAGTTCATTTAATTATTCATTAAATACATACTTTTCTGAGTACTTGTGTCATGTACTGTTTCTAGGCTCCAGGAAAATAACAATAAATGAGCAATGAGGCTCCTGTTCTTACTAGCAAAAAGAACTGGAACTTTTGTATTCCCAGAACAAAGGCTCATTGTATATTATTTTATTTTGGCTGAGGAAAAAACCACTTTTCAGAAAATTGAAGGCAAACTTAAAATACGTTTAAGCATACTATTCAAGTAAAATTAAATAATGAATTAAATACTAGAACCAATAATATTTTATTAATAGTAGAAGGTCTATGATATTATAATACAAGTTCTTTTCCATCATATTCAAGAAAATGTTGGGAAAACTAGTAAATTCCCCCCATTTGGTAGTTCAACAATTTTTGTACAATGTACAAGTGTTCACAACTGCCAAACCATTACTGGCATGATTCAGCAAGAACGCATAAAGGCATTAGTGGCAGTTTTTAAACTGCCCCTTCTACAACTCATTATTACAAACATGTTCTCACGTAAAGCCGAAGGAACCCCTTTATCAAATATGAATTAACTTGTAGAAACTTAGATAAGGTGAAAGAGTAATTATTTTATCTTCTCCACTAATAACAATTAAAATGTTACTTTTGAGTAAAAGCTGCTTATTTCCCCCTCTAAAGGGCAAGTGTGAATGGGAAAATTTCTGTGAAAAGTCCAAGAAAAGACATTTGTGGAGCCACTGAAAACAAGAGATTTCTGCCTCTTTTTTGGATCTTCATTATTTTTTCTCAGTATGAACAACAACACAGCAATTGCCTCTAACAAGGGCCTTTGTAAGCAGTAAAACTCGTAAAGGCTTTCTGGGAGGTGGCCTTGGAGGAGAAGGCAAATGGGGGTGGGGGTGTGCCTACAGATGTGTATGGGAGTAGTGGGGCTGTAGGCAGGGGGCTTCTCTGCAACTTGCGTTTTGCCATTGATATAAAACAATGTTTTCCCAAAAAAATTAAGCACAAAAATCAGTTCTGCTCTCAAAACTTGAGTTGTACGTTTTTTCCCCTTCTAATCAACTCTAACTCTTTCAGGAGAATGAAAGGACATAACTCAAGTTGTACTTTTTTCTCTTAAATCACCTAACAATTAGGTCCATCTTGTGCTGTCCGGAGGTGTAGCAGACTGATAGTTATGGGATTATTTCTGGCAGATGCAGGGGTGGAGGAGCAGAAAGTGATCAAACTTCCACATTAATGCCACACACCATCCCTCCTTCTAACTGCTGCTTGGAGCTGAGTGACTTCATAGACCAAAGGGAAGTAAATCAGTTCAAAGTTTTTGATAATTGCTAAGCCTTCAAGTATCATGGTAATTGCCTGAAACCAGAAAAGGGTAAGCACCAGGGGGTTGCAAAATTGTTATTAAATCAAAACTAAAAAATTTCCTTAAGAAAACTTGGGGGAAAGGGAGTGTCTTATATGGTAAAGCATTTTACTGTAATTTTGGAAATAAAGGCTTTCACAGCAGTGCTTAAGAACTCCTAACAGGAAACCACTCCTGACCACTCAGTAAAGACCTCTAACAAATTACCCTCTGTAGTCACTAACTACCCCATTTACAAAGGCTCTGACTGCTTTAAGAGTAGACAACAGGCAACGAAAGACCCTCTGACAAAATGCAATATTGTGAATTTTGACGATAGTTGCAATTTTCTTCACAACTTAAAATACAAAGAAAATATCATTGGTAACTCAATACATTAGTGGACTTCAATTTACATTCGAGAATTATTTTTGCTGACAAATACTTAAAGTTGTAGTTAGTAAATTATAACTAAAATATCTAACCTTCAAAATATTTTTGAGAATCTCTATGTTGCTTTTCTAACTTCCTGTTAGGGCTCAAATTTAACTTAATCTTCTGGGTCTACGGATTGTGAAGCTTTCTGAGTAGGACTGCGTCTTCCTCCTCTCCTAACTGGTGTACCACACCATGTGAATACAAAAAGAACAAGTCTGAAAAATGAAAATTAGAGCTATGCCTTCTACAAACCAAGTGGAAATAATCTGACAGATGGTCAGCTTTATAAAAAGAGTTATGTTCTGTAGTCCTTATTACCACAAGTCAAGACCAAATGTTCAGCAGCTACATTCTGGGAGAAAAGAAAGCTAATGCTAACAACCAGAAGGTACACTGTATATGAGAAAATCAATTGACAAATATTTTTTAGTGTTTTTCATGTGCTCAAGATTGTTGTAGTGGTCAGGTATCCCAAAACTAATACTGTCATAATTACACCAAAAATAGACTTTCTTTAAATACATTATACAAGGGCTATTATAAAGTGTTTGGCCCATATTTTTGCTAAGACTCATTTTCTTGAGTAAGACTCTAGGTCAACACAATTTATATCATACTCACATATTTTCCATAAGCTGTCTGGGGAATGTGATCTGCAAAAACCAAACGTTCACCAGCTCTTTAAATTTCATCTTTTACCTCAAAGAATTATCTCCTGCTTGTATCTTCAAATCCATTTCCTATAATGATTTTTTTACATCCTCCAAATTCTCTGAACACATTCAGTTTGTATCACACAACTGTGCACCTGAATTTAAAATAGCTTCTTTTTGCCCCCCAAAACAGAAAATAAGCTTTTCAGGAGGGAACTGAACTTTCTACTTCATTGGAAACCCCCAGAAAGGCCTGAAGCAATAGGTGCAAAGCAGGAATAAGCATTTGGTGAACCTAGACAACAAACAAGCTAAATTTAAACTCACACTGTATTAACTACTTCTCTAAACTGTCTTGGTGTGATTTCCTGAGGCACACTAATTTTTGTTTTACCAAACAAGTCTTTTGCTTCTTGAAGAGCCAGTAATTCCATTCCCCAAACAACCAATCCATCTTTATCCTGCAGCTGTGTCCTAGGTAACCAATCCAACCAAATAAGATTTGCACGCAATAGAAAAAGGAAACCAAACTAGGAACTGTAGCATCCCTCATGTGTCTCAGTATCTCACCTGTGTATTATAATACATAATAGGTAGTCATAATGAGTCTTACCCTGTTATGTGGGGTATCTTAACTAAAGAGGCTTTTTGACAGTCATCTTCTATAGATCCAAACACTGTTGAAATGATTTAGCATGGTCAGTCTGAGCAGGTCTCTTGTCACAATGAGGATGATTATAAGGTATGTATGTCACCACTACATATAAAAGTAATGTCATAAGAAATCTAAAACACAGGGATTGTAAAGCAGAGAGGCAGACACACCCACCTGAGAGTGTCAGCAGATCATGTGTAGTAAGTGCTTGACAGCTAGCCATAGAACACAGCAGGATGACATGGTTTCTGATGAGCTGTCAATTTTTAATAGTATTGAGGATCCTTCATACATGAGAATTCATTTTTTCCTGCTGTTTTCAAGATTTTCTTTATGTCTTTGACTTTTGACTACATGACTATGACATGTCTAGGTGTGTGTTACTTTAAGTCTATCCTACTTGGAATTTATTGAGATTTTTCAATATGCAGATTAAAGTTTTCATCAAACCTGGAGAGATTTGGGGCATTATTTGTTTAAATATTATTTCTGCCCCTTTCTCTCTTTTCTCCTTCTGGGACTGAGTCCCAGAAGGAGAAAAGCATCATGTATCATGTATCCAGCATCCAGCATCATGTATCATGCTGGAATACCTGATAACATCTCATTGGTGTCTCACGCTGTTTGTTTTTAAACTTCTTTCTGTTCTTCAGATAGATCATTTCGATTGACCTGTATTCAAGTTTGCTGGTTCTGCCAATTTCCATTGTACTTTTCAACTCCACACTTCCTATTTTCTTTTTATAATTACACATGGTTGTCTTTACTTTTTTTGGAACATATTTCTCACAGCTGACTTTAATGCTGTGTCTAGCAAACCCAATGTCTGGATTTCCTCAGACGCAGTTTCTACTGACTGCTTTTATTGTTCTATCAGCCATACTTTCCTGTTTCTTTATGTGCACTGAAATCTTTAGTTGATAATTGGAAATTTTAAATAATATAATGTGACAATCATTGACATCATATTCCTCCCTTTCCCAGGATTTATTGTTGTTACTATTTGTTTACTGAATTTCCTAGAATTGCTTTGTAAAGTTGTATGCATTGATATGTGCAGCCTCTGAAGTCTCTGTTCCATTAAGTTAGTCACCAGCTAATGGCTGGAATAAGATTTCTTTGAATGCTTTGAATCAATATGTCTCTCAGCCTGTGCTGTCTGTGATTGCTGTGGTACATTTTCAATGGCCCAGCGGGCAATTTATTTACAGCTCTGCCTTAGCACTCACTTTCTGCTTGCTCAGAGCCGTAAGACCAGCTAGACGTTAGAGAGGAGGGCCTTCACAGATCTTTCCTGTTGATCTGACCATTTTTGCTAGTCTTTGTATTGCATTTATGGAGGAACAGATTTTCAGAAGTCCCTGCTCCACTATCCCAGAAGTTAAATCCATCAGGTCACAATTTAAATCTCATCTTTTCCACATTTGGGCAAGTAACTTAGTTTTCCCAAGCCTGCTTCAGCAGGAAAACAATGACTTACCATTCAGGTTTTTGTGAGAATGAAATAAGATAATAAGATAATACTTGTAAAGCAACTGGAACCTTAAGCACTGAATAACTATTACATGCTTTCAGGAAAGGAAATAATATATTTTTGTTTTAGTTAAAAATACATATATAAACCCAGTATGGTAGTAACAATAATTTAATGCAATAGTTTACTCATGAAATTCACATTCCAAAATGCACATTTGATGGCTGCTAATAAGGCTGTTAATCATAACAAATACTCATAACATTACTCCCATGCCCAACTGCTTTCTTTAGTATATCATTCAGATTGAACACCAATCACAAGACAAGTACACACCTTGCTGAAATAAAAGTTTTGGGAACAGATTTTATAGGAACAGCAACGCAGAAAACATTGAGATTGAAAGTGTTTTGCTAATAGAATGAAATCATAAAATGCTCTGCTAGATAGTAAATAAAAAATCATCATTAAACTTCTATTTATTTTTATTTTTTCAATTACAGTTTACATTCAACACTATTCAGTATTAGCTCCAGATGCACACAAAACAGCCAGAAAACTGTGTACCCTACAGAGTGGTCCACTTGCTGCCTCAAGTACCCACCCAGCCCCATACATAGTCTTTTTTCAGCTTGATTTTCTTTTCCCTTAAGCCCTGCTAGCTGTTTTATTCCTATTTCAAATACAAATACTACCAGCTATTTGTAAGTAGGACTGTAGTTCAGAGGTCATATCTCACTTTACTATTGATAAATTATATCCAACACTGCTCTCCTCTATTACACTTTATTATATTAGCCCTTACTCCACAGAATTGGCCTTGGGTCTAACCCTATAAAGACATGAAACATAAACTAACAGTAAATATTTATTTTAAAATCTGCTTTATTGACAAGTATAATATGGTATGAGAATCTGTCCTATCACTCTCCCAATCACTGAAGCTCTTAACCTACAATGCACAAGGAAGTCATTAAAGAAAAGCTCACCAAAACTTTTAAACTGTACACATAAAGTATGAAAAATATGTGGAAGGATATTTGTCATATTGTTAAGAGTGGGCTGTTCTGGTTCAGTAGGATTGCAGGGGGAGTGGGGCCAAGGACACTTGCACTCCTTCCTCTGTCTTATCTAAGTGTAGGTAAATTCATACAATTTTGTCTTTTATTTTTAAATGTTTAGAGTATCACACATTAAATTTAAATAAAATATACTAACTACATTTATATTACACACTGTGAAATCTTTCAACCATGCATGAATTTAACTGCATACTATCTAAAAGAAACTAGACAATGCCAAAGAAATTATAGTAAAGTGAATCAGTTAGAGAACTAATATCGAATTTAAATTACTATGTCTACATTTTCTTTTTTTCTCTCTTTTTTTTAAAGATTTCTTTTTAGAGAGGGGGAAGGGAAGAAGAAAGAGGGAGAGAAACATGGATATATGAAACATCAGTAGGTTGCCTCTCACATACTCCCAACCAGGGATGTGGTCTGCAATCCAGACACGTGCCCTGACTGGGAATCAAACTAGCAACCCTTCAGTCCACAGAATGATGCCCAACCCACTGAGCCACACTGGTCAGAGCAACTATGTCTACATTTTCTATTCCATTTCAATTAGTTTCTCATAAGAAAACCCTGCAGAGGAACTCAGTAGATCATACTGGAATACTTACTATTTCTTGATTGATTTGACAGAAGAAACCCAAAACAAGCTTAACTCTTATTTTACTTAAATGAATAGTTACTATCTTTGTATGTAGAAGTGGCTTAAGGTGAGTGATACTAGTGAAGAGAATATATCAAACAAATTTGATAGGTCAGATTGTTTCTGTGTACAGAAAAGTACTGTGGGATCATGTGCAGAAGTATTTTAACAAAAATGCTGAACATTAACTCCATAGCTTTCAACCAGATTCACCTATGGCAAGGGTGTCAAACTCTTTTCCACCAGGGCCACATCAGCCTTGTGTTTGCCTTCAAAGGCCAAATATAATTTTAGGACCGTATAAATGTAACTACTCCTTAACAGTTAAATGAGAGCTCAGTGCTGCTGCTGGTTAGAAACAAGGTGCTGGGCCAGATAAAACAAGGTGGAGAGCTGGATTCAGCCCGCTGGCCTTGGCAATGATCAAGAAACAAGCAACACAGCAGACAAAAATGGTTCTCAATCATGCAAAACTCCTGGCAAAAAGCAGTCCTAAAGTTAGGGCATTTAGAGATAGAAGGGATCTCAAAGATCATCTGTCCTAATCTCCCCAGTTAGGGCTGGGAGAATACTGAGGCCAAGAAAGGGTACATGGTAAGTCAAGAATACAAGGAAACTAACAGTGCTGGGATCAAAAACTCAGGTTTTCAATGAATCAGTCCTAAACTATTGCTACCACATACACTGACTTCCTAAACACCATTTACTGGGTAAGGAAAATGATTAGTATCCCTAAAAATACCTCTGGGAACATTCAGATTTATATCATAGCATACTAAATTACAACTTCCTAAGCACAGATCAGTAAGTCTAAGGGAAACTTGCATGGGAGATCAAAACATATACAAAGAGCCATGGCTGATGTGGCTCTGTTAGTAGGGCATCATTCTACAAACACAAGGGTTGTGGATTCAATTCTTGGTCAGAGCACATGCCTGGGTTCTGGGTTTGGTCCTTGATCGAGCTGCATGCAAGGGGCAGCTAATCAATGTTTCTTACCCTCTTTTTCTCCCTTCCTTCCCCTCAATAAATCAATAAAATTATTTAATTTTTTTTAAATATATTTTATTGATTATGCTATTACAGTTGTCCCATTTCCCCCCCTTCCACCCTGCACACCCTCTCCTACCCATACCCCCCGCCTTTAGTTCATGTCCATGGGTCATCATGTAAGTTCTTTGGCTTCTGTCTTTCCCATACTACTCTTACCCTCCCCCTGTCTATCTTCTACCTACCATCTATGCTACTTATTCTCTGTACCTTTCCCCCTCTCTCCCCCTCCCACTCCCCTGTTGATAGCCCTCCAGGTGATCTCCAATTCTGTGGTTCTGTTCCTATTCAAGTTGTTTGCTTAGTTTATTTTTGCTTTCATTTTAGGTGTAGTTATTAAAATAACTGTGAGTTTGCTTGTTTTACTGTTCATATTTTTTTTATTTTCTTTTTCTTAGATAAATCCCTTTAATGTTTCACATAATAAGGGCTTGGTGATGATCAATTCCTTTAACTTGACCTTGTCTGAGAAGCACTTTATCTGCCCTTCCATTCTAAATGAAAGCTTTGCTGAATAGAGTAATCTTGGATGTAGGTCCTTGCCTTTCATGACTTGGAATACTTCTTTCCAGCCCCTTCTTGCCTGCAAGGCCTCTTTTGAGAAATCAGCTGACAGTCTGATGGGAACTCCTTTATAGGTAACTGCCTCCTTTTCTCTTGCTGTTTCTAGGATTCTCTCCTTAATTTTAATCTTGGGTAATGTAATTATGATGTATGTACCTTGGTATGTTCCTCCTTGGGTCCAAGTTCTTTGGGAGCTTCTTGGACTTCCTGGAAGTTTATTTCCTTTGTCAGATTGGGGAAGTTCTTCATTATTTTTTCAAGTAAGTTTTCCACTTGTTGCTCTTCCTCTTATCCTTCTGGTGACCCTAAAATTCGGATGTTGGAACATTTCAAGATGTCCTGGAGGTTCCTAAACCTCTCCTCATTTTTTGGAATTTTTGTTTCCTCATTCTTTTCTGATTGGATGTTTCTTTCTTCCTTCTGGTCCACATCGTTGATTTAAGTCCCAGTTTCCTTCCCATCACTATTGGTTCCCTGTATGTTTTCCTTTATTTCACTTAGTGTAGCCTTCATTTTTCCATCTAATTTCTGACCAAATTCAACCAATTCTGTGAGCATCCTGATCACCAGTGTTTTGAACTGTGCATCTGATAGGTTGGCTATCTCTTTGTCCCTTAGTTGTATTTCTTCTGGACCTTTGATCTATTCTTTCGTTTGGGCCATTATTTTTTTCTTGATGCACCTGATACATATGAGGGGCAGAGCCTTAGGTACGGTGGGGAGGGTAACCCACATCCCTGGGTTGTGACGCTATGTGTGGGGGAGGGATCCAAAAGGGAACAATGGTGCTTGCTCCTCTCTCTGCTGGGTTCCAGTCACTTCTACCACTTCCCACAAGCAAATGGGGCCTTTCTGGTGCTAATTCCCAGGTGGGTCAGTTTGTGTATGTTCTAGGACCCTGTGGGTCTCTCCAATGAACTCTCCTGTGAGGCTGGCAGTCTCTCCCACTGCTGCCTCAGCCCCCACAGGTGTTTTCAATCAGTGGTTTGAGGCTTTATTTCATTGCACTGGGATCCTGGGTTTTGCAGTCCATCCCACTTACCAGTTTCGTCTGGTTTATCTGAATGGGAATGTGGGACTGTCTGGTTTGCCAGCCACCTTGTGTACCGCACCCTGTTCCACAATGCACCACCTTGCTGGGTCTGCGACACTTTGCTGTGAGTCCTCTCCACCACAGCTGCCTGTCTCTGCCCCTCTTACTGGTCTGGATGAATGTGTCTCTTTTAACTCCTTGGTTGTCAGACTTCCATACAGTTCAATTTTCTGTCAGTTCTGGTTGTTTTTTTTTGTTGGTGTTGTTGTTATTTATTTATTTATTTATTTATTTAAAGTCGATCATTTATTTATATTTAGAGAGAGGAAGGGAGGGAGAAAGAGAGGGAGACAAACATCAATGCATGGTTGCCCCTCACTGGGGGACCTGGCCTGCAACCCAGGCATGTGCCCTGACTGGGAATTGAACTGGTGATCCTTTGGTTTGTAGGCCAGCACTCAATCCCCTGAGCCACACCAGTGAGAGCTGTTTTTTGTTTTTAAATTGTTGTCCTTCTTTTGGTTGTGCGAGGAGGCACAGAGTGTCTACCTACACTTCCGTCTTGGCCGGAAGTAAAAGAAAAAATTTTAAATATGAGGTCTATCTGGAAAAAATCCAACCATTGTTAATATAATGAGAACTGGCAGCCAGGAGAGTGGACTGGAATGTGCACGTGTGAAATGATGACTTCACTATACTAGTCAATGCCGGTGGTAGATGACACTGAGTGAGCATGTGTAATGTGTGGCTGTCACATACAAAATGACTGAGTGAATACAGCAACAAATCTTCATCAAATTTTGTGTAAAGCTTGAACATTCCTTTGCAGAAACTATTCAGATGATTCAGAAGGCTACCACTATAGGCAACTGGTGTTGCAGCTTCATCACAACACCCCTCATGCATCACGTCTCACACAGAGTTTTTTGGCAAAACATCAAGTCATCCGGATGACTCAGCCCCACTACAGAACAGATTTGGTGCCCTGCAACTCCTGGCTTTTCCCAAAACTAAAATCACCTTTGAAAGGGAAGAGGTTTCTGACCATCGATGAGATTCAGGAAAATATGACAGGGCAATTGGGATAACTCAGTGAGGTTCCAAGCTGCCTACTTTGAAGAGGACTGAGGCGTCATTGTACTATGTACAATGTTTCTTGTAACTTCAATAAATGTCTCTATTTCTCATATTACATGACTGGACAGACCTTGCATGTATATACACAAAGAGGGAGACCATGGGGGGAAGGCAGTGGGTGGAGGTGGAAGAATTAAAGGAGGATAAATGGTAATGGAAAGTAACACCACAAAAAAACTAAAATTAAAAAAATAAATTGACTATTTAAAAAAAAAGAGAGAGAGACTTCCGGCAAGATGGAGACATAGGTGGACACACCGTACCTCCATGCACGACCAAGATTAGAACAACAACAATTTAGAGCCAGAATAACACCCAGAGCTGACAGAATATTTATCTGAATGGAAGTCGGACAACCTAGAAGTTGAAGTAGACCCGTTCATCCAGACTGGTAGGAGGAGCGGAGAGGAGGAGCCGGGCGGGCGCAGGTCGGAGGCACGCGGTGGTCGGGGAGAACTTGGCATGAACTCAGTGCATAAGCCATCCGGGGTGCGCAAGATCGCAGCGATGGACCCTGAGTATGCAAGCAGCGGCTGGCGGACCCAGTGAGGTGGCGATTGTGGACCAGGGCAGAGCTCACAACCCAGGATACCAGAGAAGGGACTGAGATCCCAGGAGAACGGAAATACTGCCATTGTTCCCTCCTGTCCCTATCCCCGCTCCCCCCCACCCCCACATATAACATCGCAATCTAGCAACTGGGGTGCCCAGCCCTGGTGAACACCTAAGGCTCTGCCCCTCACCGTAACAACAGCCAATCTATCAGATGCACAGTTCAAAACACTGGTGATCAGAAAGCTCATGGAATTGGTTGATTTTAGGTGCAAATTAGATGAAAAATGCAGGTTACCATAAAAGAGATGAAGGAAGATGCACGGAGAGCCAATAGTGAAAGGAAGGAAACTGGGTCTCACAACAATAGAGTGGACCAGAAGGAAGAAAGAAACAACCAAGCAGAAAAGCATGAAGAAATAAGAATTCAAAAAAACGAGGAGAAGCTTAGGAGCCTCCAGGACATCTTTAAACATTCCAACATCTGAATTATAGGGGTACCAGAAGGGGAAGGGAGAAAGCAACAGATTGAGTACATATTTGAACAAATGATAAAGGAGAACTTCCCCATTCTGGCAAAGGAAATAGTCTTCCAAGAAATCCTGGAGGCTCAGAGAGCCTCAAAGAAATTGGACCCAAGAAGAAACACACCAAAGCACATCAAAATTACATTAGCCAAGGTAAAAATGAAGGAGAGAATCCTAGAAGCAGCAAGAGATAAGGGGACAGTAACCTACAAAGGAGTTCCCATCAGACTATCAGCTGATTTCTCAAAAGAGACCTTACAGGCAAGAAGGGGCTGGAAAGAAATATTCCAAGTTATGAAAGACAAGGACCTACATCCCAGATTGCTCTATCCAGCAAAGCTCTCATTTAGAATGGAAGGGCAGATAAAGTGCTTCTCAGATAAGGTCAAGTTAAAGGAGTTCATCATCACCAAGCCCTTATTATATGAAATGTTAAACGGACTTATCTAAGAAAAAGAAGATAAAAAATATGAACAGTAAAACAACAGCAAACTCACAGTTATTAACAAACACACCTAAAACAAAAACAAAAACAAACTAAGCAAACTAGAACAGGAACAGAACCACAGAAATGGAGATCACATGGAGGGTTAGCAAAAGGGGGGTGGGAAGAGGAGAGAAGGGAAAAAGGTACAGAGAATAAGTAGCATAGAAGGTAGGTTGAAAATAGATAGGGGGAGGGTAAGAATAGTATGGGAAATGTAGAAGCTAAAGAACTTACAAGCATGACACATGGACATGAACTAAAGGGGAGGGAATGTGGGTGGGAGAGGGTGTGCAGGGTGGAGGGGAGTGAAGGGGGAAATGGGACAACTGTGATAGCATAATCAATAAAATATATTTTAAAAAAGAGAGAAACCACGTCTTTGGGTTTCTCTTGTCAGTTCATAGAAGTGACTCCTCTTGGTTCCACAGTCTAAAATATAGCCTCCTCCATCACCAGTCACTCTTTCTCATAAATGTTCAAGAAATAACCCTGGTCTAGCTCACCCACCTTAAAGAAATATCCCAATTTCTTTGTCTCAACAAAAGGATTCTGTACATTGAGATCTTATTCAATACCCAAGGAACCTTGCTTGTTCATGGTCTACTCTCAAATACCACAATGAGCACTCACATTTGTCTTATTTATTTGCATAGTCCAGAAAATGTGTACCACCACCTTCTCACAAAGGAAATGTGTAGGGAAAGTCACGATAAATAAACAATTTTCCTGAAGGTATAGCAAAGTTTTCACTGTATGACAGGCTCTTCAAGTCTGTCAAAATAACATCTTTTTTCAACTACTTGATATCTCAATGGTAAATAATTATAAATTATTTTTCTAATAAAATTTACCCCCTTAATTTATACAAGTATAGTAATATTCTGATAATCAAATTCTAAACTATTTAGTCACATGCCCATTGACCTAACTGGGTGACAACATATCATAGTGGTTAGAACTCAGGCTCTGAATGGAGATTCAGATTCCAGGTCCACCGCTTACTAGCAATGAATTTTTAGGCAAGTTATTTAACCTCTGCATGCCTTAGTTCCCTCAATTATAAATGAAGATAACAACAAAATGACCTCATAGTGTTGTGTGGATTAACAGAGTATCTGCAAAAGCACTTAGAACAAATGCCTGAGATAGACTAAGAACCTCATAAATGAAGTATGTACTTTTACTTTAAGGAAGGGAACAATCACCCCAGCTGTTGTGGCTCAGTGGAACGAGTGCTGGCCTGAGAACCAAAGGGTCACTGGTTGAATTCCCAGTCAGGGCGCATGCCTGGGTTGCAGGTTTGGTCCCTAGTTGAGGCCCTTACGAGAGGCAACTGATCAATATTTCTCTCTCACATCAATGTTTATTTCCCTCTCATTCTCCCTCCCTTCCCCTCTCTCTAAAAACAAATAAATCCTTTAAAAAAGAATCAGAACTTTAGAAGTTTAGGGTCCTGCAAATGTGAGGAAAACAAGTTTAACACTGAGACAAGTGTTTGTTTTGTGCCATTACCTTGGTCCATCAATTACAAAACAGGATGGACTTAACAGTGGAGAGCTTTGGAGAAAGATAAAAGTTTTTACTGACAGCTGCTATTCCACTTAATCTTTAACAAGAGCTGATGTTCTCACTGTAGCTATATTTGGCTTCAGATTGAAAATGTAAGGTGATAACTCCCTCAACTTTCAACATCAGAAAATACTACCTAGTCTTTCACAGAAATACATAATCTCAATTCCCCATTAATTTGCTTACATTTGTGGTATCTGTGATATCCTAAACAAAGGGAAGGTGATCTAGGGCCACAGTCCTCAACCTTTTTTTGGCACCAGGGACTGCCTTCGTGGAAGACAACTTTTCCACAGGCTGGATTGGGGTGGGGGATGGTTCAGGATGATTTTAAGCACATTACATTCAAGCTCACCTCTTGCTATGTGTCCCAGGTTCCTAACATGCCTGGACTGGTACTAGACCGTGGCCTAGAGGTCGGGGACCCATGGTCTAGGGAAACTACATTAGAGAAAGTCTCTGATGAGCTTGAGCAGCCTGGCACTATACCATAAGATATTCCTGATTTTTCTATCCAAGTCTAATAGGCACAATGTGCTATACCAAGCTTTCCTTCATTCAGCAAATACTAAGCACACACTCAGTGTAATACAAAATGTGGGGAGTATGAAGAAAAACACAGACATGATCCCTGTATTTCTAGAGCTCACAATATATACAAAGAGCCAAACCACACTTACAGAAAATTAAAAGCTCATTACATAGCAGATGTGATCTAATGCCAAAAGAACTGTGCAGCCTAGAGAGACTAAGAAGCTGGAGAGGTACACTAATTCAATGCACAGTATTCATATAATTTTGAGTAAGAAACTTTATTTTTTTAAGGTCCACTGCCCCATTTTATAAATAAAGTATTTCCTAAATTGTTCCTGATAGCTTCACAGATGTTTAATTAGCTTTACTGAGGCATAATTTAGATACAATAAAATTCACATTTTTTATGTATACAATTCAATGAGTTTTGACAAATGTATACAGCTATCTCAGTCATGATACAGAATCACTACCAAAAGTTCCCTTATATTTCTTTGCAATTAATCCCCTCCCCTAAGCTCCCAAGCAGATCTATTTCTATTACTATAGTTTTGCCTCTTGTAGAATTTCATATATATAGAATCATATACTGTTAGCCATTATGAATAAAGCTGCAGTACATGAATAAAACATTCATGTACTGCTCTTTGTGCAGACACACATGATGGTGTGAGCAGGCACCATCCACTCACAAAAAACAAATGAGGAATTTGCCCACTTTTTCCTGTCTTAGTGTGTGAACTGGACATCTCATCTCATTTTCCCCTGCTCTTTGGCTGGGATTTACACCATTAGCTCCTTGATTCCCAGACCTTTAGACCTGGACTTAATTATATCACTGGCTTTCCTGGTTCTCCAGCTTACAGGCTGGAGGACTTCTCAGCCTCCATGATCTAGAGAACCCTGACTAATCTATTTTTATTTTTTTTGTGTTCATGTCTATGAGTGAAAATGCTGGGTTGTATCTATAAGGATCTACTGAACTGTTTCCTAAAGTGGCTGTACCACTTTGTAGTTCCACCAGCAATATATGAAAATTCCAGCTGCTCTCCAGGCCTCTGAGTTTTAGCCAGACTGAACTCCGGAGGTAGGTATGTAGAGATGGTTTTATTTACTTTTTAAAATTGCTTTTCTATTTTAAACATATTTTATTCATTATGCTATTACAGTTATCTCAATTTTTCCCTTTGCCCCTGCTCCACTGGGTACCCTCATTCCCTCCAGCAATCCCTTCCCCCAACAACTTTCATGTCCATGGGTTGTGGGTATACACATTCTTTCTTTTCTCCTTTTCCTATACTATTCTTAACATCCCCCTGTCTATTTTATGCCTACCAATTATGTTTCTTATTCCCTGTACTTTCCCCCTATCCTCCCCCTTCCACCTCCCAGCTGATAATCCTCCAAATGATCTCCATATCTATGATTTTATTCCTGTTCTGGTTGTTTGCTTAGTTTGTCTTTTTAGATTTAGCTGTTGATAATTGTGAATCTGTTTCCATTTTAATGTTCATCATTCTGATCATCTTCTTTTTCTTAAGTCCCTTTAACATCTCATGTAATAATGGCTTATGGATGATGAACTCCTTTAATTTGACCTTATCTAGGAAGCACTTTATCTGCCCTTCAATTATAAATGATAGCTTTGCTGGACAGAGTAATTTTGGTTGTAGGTCCTTGCTTTTCATCACTTTGAACACTTCTTGCCAGTCCCCCTTCTTGCTTGCCAAGTTTCTTTTGAGAAATCAGCTGACAGTCTTATGGGAACTCCTTTGTAGGTAACTCTGCTTTTCTCTTGATGCCTTTAAGATTTTTCTTTATCTTTAACCTTTGGCATTTTAATTTTGGTGGATCTTGGTGTGGTCCTCTTTGGGTCCATCTTGTTTGGGACCCTCTGTGCTTTCTGGTCTTGTATATGTCTATTTCCTTTGCCAAATTATGGATGTTTTCTTTCATTATTTCTTCAAATAAGTTTTCATCTTCTTCCTCTTCTCCTGGCACCTCTACAATTCAGACGTTGGTATGTCTGGAGATGTCACAGAGGCTTCTTATGCTATCTTTGTTTTTTAAAAAATTCTTTTTTCTTCTTCCTTTTCTGGTTGAATGCTTATTTCTTCCTTATGTTCCAAATCATTGATTTGAATCCCAGCTCCCTGCCCATCTCTGTTAGTTCACTGTAGGTTTTTCTTTATTTCACTTTGTATAACCTTCATTTCTTCATTTTGTGGCTGTACTCAATCATTTCTCTGAGCATCCTCAATCAAGTGTTTTGAACTCTGGATATGATAGGTTGGCCATCTCCATTTTGTTTAGTTCTTTTACCATGGTTTTGTTCTATTCTTTCATTTGGGCCATATTTCTTTGTCTTCTCAATTTGGCAGCCTCCCTGTGTTTGTTTCTATGTATTAGGTAGAGTTGCTTTGACTCCCTGTCTTTGTAGCATGGCCTGTTGTACAAAAGGCACCTTTAAATTGGGTGGGGCGGAGCCTTAGGTAATCGTCAGGGTGGGGCAACCTGCTTCACCAATTTGTGGCTCTGTGTGGGGAAAAGGCTTCTCATCATTCTTCAGATGAAGACCAATAAAAGATCCCTAACATGGCCTACCAAGACCTCTAGGATCTGGACTCTGCATTTCTTCAGTTTACCTCTCACTGTGTTTCCCTTGTTTGATACATTGGCCCCACTGATTTTCTTTAGTTCTTAAATGCACTGGATTCTTCTCACTATAAGGACTTTTTTGTGCATGTTAACTCCTTTTGCATGCATGGTGTCTGCAGCACCATGTCCTGCTCATTTTCTTGCTAACCCCTACAACTGTGTTTATTTTCATGATTTTTTAATTCTTGTTTATTGTCCCTTTTACCTGCTAGATTCTAAACTCAGTGGGGGGTCTGTGTCCATCATATTTACCAATATATATCCAATGCTCAGTACAGTGCCTGACATACAATATGCCCTCAATAAATATATTTTTCTGACTTTGTTGAAGTATAATTGATAAATAACATTGTGCATTTTTAAGGGTACAATGTCATGATTTGATATATATTCTAAAATGATTAACACAGTCAAATTAACACTGATCACCTCACATAGTATGTATAAAATAGTATTTTTAAATACATGTATAAAATACAGTATTATAAACTACAGTCACCATGCTAAACATTAGATCCTCAGAACTTATTTACCTTATGATTGAAAATCCTTACACCCTTGATCAATATCTCCCTATTTCCCCACTCCCAAGCAATCACCATTCTGCTCTGTTTCCATAAGTTCAAGGTTCAAAATTGTTTTACAATATTTTTTGTTCCCACATGTGACACCATACAATATTTATCTTTCCCTGGCTGGCTTATTTCACTTAGCATAATGCCCTCCAGCTTTATTTGTGTTGTCCCAAATGCCAGGATTTCCTAACTATTTTTTTATGGCTAAATAACATTATAGTGTACATATCACCATGTTTTCTTTATATCCATTTATGTATCAACAGATGTAAAAAAGATGCTACTGAAAAAAGGGGGAGAGGGCAAAGTACCTCAACAAATATTTTTCCAGAAAAGATATACAAATGGCTAACTGGTACATGAAAAGGTGCTCCACATGAGAGATCATGAGAGAAATGCCCTCAATAAGTATTAATTGAATGAACAGTGAATTTGTTCTATTTAATTTTTGTGCCTGTTATTGGGTTGGCCAAAGTTTGTTTAGTTTTTATGTACGATAGCTCTAGTAGTGCTTAGTTTTCTTTAACTTCATTTGAAACAATTTTGTTAGATTGTATTGTGACAGCTGTCACATCAGCATGCACTTAAAAAAAAAAAAAAACGTATCTAGCCCTGGCTGGTGTGGTTCAGTGGATTGGACACCAGCCTCTGAACTGAGAGCTCGCTAGATTGATTCCCCATCAGGACACATGCCTAGGTTGCAGGCCAAGTTCCTGGTCAGGGACATAAAAGAGGCAACCAATCAATGTATCTCTCATACATTGATGTTTCTCTCCTTTTCTCCGTCCCTTCCCCTCTCTCTAAAAATAAATAATAAATTTTAAAAAACATAAAATTGGTGAATTTTTGAGCAGCCACTTCAATATTGAAGATGAAAGAACACATCAACATTTTCAGTGAATTACGCTTTATTTCAAGAAACACAAAAATGCAATTGAAACATTAAAAAAAACATTTGTGCAGTGTATGGAGAAGGTGCTGTGACTGATTGAACACGTCAAAGTGGTTTGGAAGTTTCTTGGGACTACCGATATCGTGGCCAAATAATTCTTAGTTGTGGGGCTGCTTTATGCATTGGAAGGTGTTTATCAGCACCCCTAACCTCTACCAATAGTGGGAGATAGGAAACATACTCAAAATATCCAAATCAATAAAGTTATTGATGAAAATGAAAAAAAAATGTGTCTTTTATTTTATGGGAAAACTAAACAGACTTTTTGGCCAACCCAATATTTAATAACCTATATTTTTATTACAGTTTTCTCTCCCTCTGAAATAAAAGATAAATGAGGCAGTAGTTAATTACTTGTTATTTGAAGCAGAGAGCATTTAAATACTAGTTTTCTTAGGCTGCTAACACTATCTAGTTAATTCTCTACCTTTTTGAGAGGAGGCAAATTAGGAAAATAAAGAGAAATTAGCATTTGTTTCAATATGCCAGCAAAACATATTACATTTTAGTGACATATCCCCATAATAATTAGCAATCCTGAATAAAATTGGACCCAGCAATGCATTAAAAAAATCATACACCGTGATTAAGTCAAATTTATTCTGGGGGTGCAAGGTTGGTACAATATCTGCAAATCAATTAACATGATTACCATGTAAACAAAATGAAGGATAAAAATTATATGATCATGTCAATAGATACAGAAATGGCATTTGATAAAATCAAGCACCCATTTATGATAAAAACTCTAAGCAAAGTGGGAATAGAGGGAACATATGTCAACATAATAAAGGCCACAGATGACAAACCCACAACCAACATCATACTCAATGAACAAAAACTAAAAGCATTTCCCTTAAAACCAAGAACAAGACAGGGGTATCTGCTTTCATCACTCTTATTCAACACAATACTGGAAATGTTAGCCACAGCAATTAGACAAGAAGAAGAAATAAAAGCCATCCAAATTGGAAAGGAAGAAGTAAAACTGTCACTATTTACAGGAGATATGATACTATATATAAAGAACTCTAAAGATTCCACCAAAAAGCTACTAGAACTGATAAACTGGTTGCATTTTTATACAATCATAATGAGCTACCAGAAAGGGAAATTAAGAAAACAATCTCATTTACAGCTGCATAAAAAAAACCCTTAGGAATAAATTTAACGAAGTAGTTAAAAGACCTATACTCAGAAAATTATAAGACAGTGAAGAAAGAAACTCAAGAAGATACAAATAAATAAAAGCATATACTGTGCTCATGAACAGAAAGAATTAACATCATTCAAATGTCCATAATACCCAAAGCAATTTATAGATTCGATGCAATCTCTATCAAATACCAATGGCATATTTCACAGAACTAGAACAAATATTTCAAAAATGTATATGGAACCACAAAAGATCCTAAATAGCAATGCAATCTTGAGAAAGAAGAAAAAAGTTAGAGGAATCACACTACCTGATATCAAACTATATCACAAGGTCATAGTAATCAAAACAGCATGGTATGGGCATAACATAGACACATAGGTCAATGAAACAGAATACAGTGCCCAGAAATGCACCCACACCTTGATGGTCAATTAATATTTGACAAAGGCAAGAACATACAATGGGGTAAAGACAGCCTAATCAACAAATGGTACTGGGAAAATGCGACAAAAATGTGTGGAAAAAAAAATGAAACCAGACCACCTTCTTATACCACATACAAGAATAAACTCAAAATTGATTAAAGAATTAAATGTAAGACTCAAAACCATAAAAATCCTAGAAGAAAACATAAATAGTTAAATCTTGAACACTGTTCATAGCAATATATTTTCTGATATATCTCCTTAGGCAAGGGAAGCAAAATAAAAAATAAGAAATTGGAAGTACATCAAACTAAAAAGTTTTTGCACAGCAAAGAAAACCACCAACAAAACAAAAAGACAACCCACTGAATGGGAGAACATATTCGTCAATGATACATCTGGTCAGGGGTTAATACCCAAAATTTATAAAGGACTTAGAAAACCCAACACCAAAATAACAAACAATCCAAGTAAAAAAATGGGCAAAGAACCTGAATAGACACTTCTCCAAAGAGGACACACAGCTGGCCAACAGACACGAAAAGATGCCTTATGTCACCAACCATCAGGGAAATGCAAATTAAAACCACAATGAGATACCACCTTACACATATCAGAATAGCTACCATCAATAAAGCAACAAACAACAAGTGACGGCAAGGATGTGGAAAAGGGGAAACCTGTGCACTGTTGGTGGGGTTGCAGACTGGTATAACCACTGTGGAAAACAGTATGGAATTTCCTCACAAGATTAGAAATGGAACTGCCTTATGAACTAGGAATTTCACTTCTGGGAACATACCAGAAGAAACCCAAAACACTGATTCAAAGGAGTATATGCACCCCTATGTTAATTGCAACGTTATTTACAACAGCCAAGATTTGGAAATAGCCCGAGTGCCCATCAGTAAGATGAGTGGATAAAAAAGCTTGGTAAATTTACACAATGATATACTACTCAGCTGTAAAAAAGAAGGAAATCTTTCTTACCTTTTGCAACAGCATGGATGGACCTGGGCAGTATTAAGCTAAGCGAAATAAGCTAGTCAGAGAATCACAAATTCATATGATTTCACTTATACATGTACTGTAATGAACAAAACAAGCAAGATAGAAACAGACTCATAGATACAGTAAACAAACTGACAGTTATCAGAGAGGAGGAGAGATGCGGAGCTGGTGAAAAAGGTGAAGGGATTAAGCAAAAAGGGCGGGGGGGACAAACCAACCCCCCCCCCCCAAAAAGCCCAACAACAAGCCTCATAGACACAGACAACAGCATGATGATTTCAAGAGAGACAGAGGGGTAGGGGAGGTAAAAGAGAGTAAAGGTGGGTAAATGGTTACAAAAAGAAACCTGACTTTGGATGGTGAACACACAATACAATATACAGGTAATGTATTATATAATAGAATTGTACACTTGAAACCAATATAATTTTATTAACTGTTATCCCAATAAATTCAATGAAAATTTAAAATATAAAGAAATCCTGTTTTCATTTACTTCATGGACTAAAGGCATCCCTAGAATAGAATCTGAAATCCATCTTTAGCATGTCCAGCTGTCAGCTGAGAGGTGTCTTGGGAAATATTCTGATTCCTGGGACATTTACAGTGAAATGTGAATACAGAGAAACCCCAAAATTCCTTCTGTCTGTCTAACTTAAAAGGAGAAGGAGAAGGTGGCTGCAATCGAAGACTTGAAAAAAATGAGAATCAACAGTGTCTCAACTCAGGGCCTCAGTGGCAGGTGCTAACGTAATATAGATAATGTACCCCCAAAATAGGTTACATTTGTGAGCCTGATGGCTTTAGAAATAAAACTAGACAAGCTTACTACTCAAGAGGAGTGAACTACTAAGCAAAGCTACAAGGTTCAGCGTGGGGTATACAACCTTACTTTTGTTACCTCTATAAAAGGAATACTATCCCTAATTCCCAAACTAGTTCTTTTAGGTTTACTGCTCTTTTTGTACTACAGTGTGGAGAATATCAGCAAACATTAAGATTTTGGCATGATGCAACAACACACTTTATAATGTTCAATTCAATTTAATAAGGCAGCCTAACTCAGACTAAGATTAGTGAAAGATGCAGGCACATAAGAAAGTCATGAAAGAAAGTTATTTCTTTACCACCTTGAAGTGCTGGCTAAGTGTTAAGGTTTTAGAATTTTCAATTTCTGTTAGGTTCATTACCTATTGACTCATTTTCTGTTATAACACCTGATATAGGACAGAAATTTTGTGATTTCAGTTCCAAGGATCACTCTTCTTCAAAAAGCTTATTTGGAATAAAGACTGGATTATATCATCTGATTTTTCAAGATAAAACCACATTCTTCCCAAGCAGCCCCTGGTCAATAACTGAACTCAAGGGAGTTTTAGGATCTAGTTACTTCTGCCCAATATAATACTATTCTCCTAAGAGGCAATCTTTCCTCCAGGATGCCCTACTGAACTGGCTGAGCCTCTGACAGGTCTGTATCAGGATCTAACCACATTCCTGTCCTTTAGTTTCTGTCCCCTTGTCTTTCACAGGCACTAACTCTCAAACATCACTTGCAGTTCTAACAGGTAATCCAACTGACACAAATGCCTTTCTAACAAAATTTAAAGTACATATACCCTACTGCCCAGTAATGTCATTTTTATGTATGTAAACCAGAGAAAATCCTATATATACGGCTAAAAAACAGTACAAGGATCTTCACTATAGTATTACTTACAACAGTGAAAAAGCCTAAGTATCAATAGAAGAATGGTTAAGTAAATTATGGTATATATATATATATATATATATACTACAGAATACTAAAAAGAATGAGATAATTTTGTGCCTAATGATATAGAAAGATCTCCCAGACATTGTGAAGAAAAAGCAGACTGCAGAACAATGTATATCATGAGATTCATTTATTTAAAAATATACAGGACCTGGTAGAAGTAATGCCTGTTAGAGTGTGGTTGGTAGGATAATAATACGGGTGTAGTAATTTACAGTTTTAAACATTTCACCTAATATGTCATACAGTGTGCTTGAGTGTGATATTGTTTTGTTACAGAATCATGTGCTTATGATTTTGTAAAAACAAATTTTGTAATAAAAAAGGGGCATTATTTGTGCCAGACCTTATATATATTTATATAAATATACATGTATGTAAATGCACAGGAAACTAAGAGTAGGTACTTCTGGAAAGGATGAAGCGGGGGGTAGAAAAGGTAGAGATGGACAAGAAGTCCTATATTTTTACTTTTCACTTTAAAATTTAGAATGCATTCATATACAGTTGATTCTCATTATTTGCAGATTCCATACCTATAAATAGAACCAATCACTACAGATTATCTGTAACCCCCAAATCATTAGTTGGGGCACTTTGGTGGTCATTTGTGGACACAATGCATGTGAATGCAGAGTGACAAAAAACTGAGTATGACACACACATTTCTGGCTGAAGTCAAACCAGGTGATACTCTGTCTTGTTTCAACTCTCCTACAGTAAATAAGTATCCTTTCTGTGGTCTTATTCATGCATTACTTTTTGCATTTTTGTGCTTTTTGCTGGTGATGTCCCTGTTTCAAATGGCCTCCAAGTGTAGTGTTGAAGTGCTGTCTAGTGTCCTAACTGCAAGAAAGCTGTGATATGCCTTCCAGGGAAAGTATGTGTGGGAGACAAGCTTTGTTCAAGCAAGAGTTATAGTGCAATTGACACTATATTATCATGTTATTATTATTATATAATATTATGTATTAATATATCATTGATTCAGTGGTAATGAAACAACAATATATATTAAATAAGGTGTCTTTAAACAGAAATGCGTAAGACTAAGTTATGTATTGACTGGTTGACAAAATGTGAGCAGGGACTGGTGGAAACCTAAGCCACATATTTGCTCTTGGGGCAATGGTGTAATCAGTATTTACTAATCCAGCATTCATAAAGACTTTATAGAACTTAATTACCACATAAGAATTAAGTGTATTATTCCAAGTTTTTTAAAAAAAGAACAAGAGCTATGTTAGCCAGAGTCCTTTAAAAAATAGAGCAGTAAGCCCTAGCCAGTGTGCCTCAGTTGGATGGTGTGTCATTCCATGTACTGAAAGGTCATGGATTCCATCCCTGATCAGGGCACATGCTTAGGTTGTGGGTCTGGTCCCTGGTCAGGATACAAACGAGAGCCAACCAATCCATGTTTCTCTTTTATGGGTGTTTCTCTCTCTCTCTCCTCTCCTTTCCTCTCTCTAAAATCAATAAATGTATCCTTAGGCAAGGATTAAAAAAATTTTTTTGAAAACAGCAATAAAGTCATCAATAGGGGTTTAAAGTATCCTTTTAGCTCTCATGTGCATGTAAATCCTACATCCCTTAGCTGTCTTCACAAGTCTCCCTCCCCTAAAGGAATTAAAGAAGTCAAAATGAGTTACTACTAACACTCATGTTGATCCAAAAAGATTTAAGATTTCCATAAATGATCCATGGGGATGATAGCCACTAGCCATGTGTGGCTTATAGTGCTTGAAATAGATCTGTTATAAGAAAAAATATTTTCAGAAACACTAATTAAAGTCTTTTAAATTTACTGTCACTCTTTTATCATAGGAAATCTTTTAAACAAATGCACAGAGCAGAAACATTTTTATTTTCAGGATTAAGTAATTAATTAGTCATTTTTATCAGTTCCTGAATATTTTTACTACCCATCAGGGCCCACAGACAATACAATACATATTATTTATAAGCAATCTAGCCCAACTATTGCCCTTCTTATGCCTCTCTCACTCTGGGAAAGTGACAGCAGAAAACACATTGCATTTTTTCTAAAATACCCAAATTTCACACTATGAATTAACTACAAACATATTAGAAACTTTACTGTATATAACAGCCTTTAGAGACAAGCTAATTCTTTCCATTCACTCAGTTACATTACTGCTACTAAACATAAGCTCACAGATAATGCAGAATAACTCATGTTATCCTTAACATGAGGTTCAAAAGCAGCACAGAATAGTGGTTAAGAGCATAGTAAACTAGAGCAGGTCTGAATGGGGTTTTGTAACTTTGGGGAAGTGTGCCTCACTTCCTTCATCTGTAAAATGGGGATAATAAAGAAGACCTACCTCATAGGGTTGTTGGTAAGATTAAGTGAATTTAGTTTTGCAGAAAGTCTTGCCTGGCTTAAAAAGTTAGTTACTGTCACTATTAATATTGGGGAGGCATGACAACAATACAAACAAAATACACTGGCTATCTACCATGGAGCACAGGTAATTAAACTATCACATATTCTTTCAATGGGTTGTATTCTTTACAACTACTTTCTATACTATTTTAATACAACTGACATATCAGGAGTTTTCAAACTTACCTAAATTGACCTTACATTTGAAACAATTCCCCTTGTAAGTTCAACTATCAGTACATACAACCATCTAGACTTTTATCAGATTCTGTACCTAAGACCTAAAAACAACAAACAACCCAACTTTACTCTGTGGCAGGGAAGAAGAAACTGTTTGGTCTTGAATCAAGACATAATTATGAATTCTTCTAAACGGAATAGCAGGAGTAATGTATGCTGGTCCTGTTTGAATTTTTATTGATGAATTTTAATTTTTCAGAAAACATTAGGGTTTCCCAGGTAACTCCTGGGATATCTAGCATGATGGCTGGAATAAATGCTCAGTAAATATCAATTGATAAAGAATAGGAAGATGAAAGAAGTATTTGAAAACAGTCTGAAAAGAGGTAAGCATCCACGAGAGCAATGTAAAGATACATATTTAAGGAAAAACAATCCCTCTTATTTATGTCATATGATAGCAAAGCAGGAATGCAAATGTACTGCTGTAGCTATAAGACAAAGTCTGGGTACCAGTAAACACAAACAGAAAACTTTAAATTCCTACTATGCATAACTTATTTGTCGTCATAAAAAATGTGCACTTCTTTGTGTAATCCTAGGAATCTAAAAGCCTCAAGGTCTAAGAGAGTTAGAAGAAGAGGTCATAGGAACAAATGAAGAACTTCTCATTTAATAAATTCCCAAGGCCTCATTTCTTTAATTATTTATCTATACTGGGCAATACATTGTTTCCAATTAGATATTACTGAGTAACCAATAGTCCTACTCTTATTTTATTTTATACATAAGGAAGATAATTGGCTGGACCATACCCTACCCACGCAGCATGGTGTCATAAGGAACAGGAGTGTGAAATGAGGGAGGTGGGTTTGACTTCCAGCACTCCAGGTTCCTTGCACTATGACTTTGGCAATCAGGGCATATGAGGCATCTGAGCCTCTGTTTCCTCATTTGTAAACAAAGCTGTTCTATTATGTATCTTAGAGTTGAAAGTATTAAGATATGTATAAGATAAATAGCATAGTGTTAAGTATTCCTTCCCACTTAGTTCTGACTTCTACTTAACAAAACCTGGAGAAAACTAAACAGGTTGGCTTCCTCTACTCTAGTGCAGGGTCCTGAATCCACCTGGTGGTACCTTCTGGTGCTAGATGAAAGTAAATGCCCTCCACAGGGCTGGGCTTAGAAGCACCAATCTGTAAAACGATGGCAAACACCATGTGAATTGTGATGAAAATCCATAAGAACTTGAAAAGTATGAAGAGAACAAATGTAAATATCTTCTAGCAAATCACAGGAAGTATTCTTTTGAGTTGAAAGTTGGGTAGATCTTAAATATTTTATACAGGTATTCCATGAAGTAGGGCAGGCTAAAAACACCAAAAGGGGTTTCAAGTAAATGTATAGATGATAGAGCTATGATGAATCAACAAGAGAAGATACATGTTTTCAGGACTATTCCTCATGTTGAAAAATGTCCGGGAACTGCTCACTGGTCTGCCACCTAACTTAATACAAGCCCAATATGCTCAGCACTGTATCTGCAGCAATCCCCACAGCAACTGTTTCAGGACTTTTCACATTCTAAATTCTCTCGTGTCATCCTGGAGTAGATAATCTTTCTTCTCACTTCAAGGGAAAAATCAAGGTTTTGCAAATGAAGTGACCTCATCTGTACCTGAAAACCTCTCTAAGGCTCAGTTCATCATCTCAAAATCTCTCTGTACCATCCTTCCTATTTGTTTTTAAAAAGATCATCTCCTTCCAAAGCATAATCCTTACTCTTCACTTTAAAAAATCTAATTCCCTTTCCACCCATTTCTTCAATTACTCCCTGGACCAGTGTTGGGAGTGTGGTCTTATATTTACCATATTGCCATGTATAATGCATAGTTTTATACCTAAATTTTTGAGGGAAAAATAAGGGTGCACATTATACACAGCAAAATACGGCAACTACTATACATCAGATTCTCCTGGATGTGTGTATGTGATGGGAAAGGAGGGATTACTTCTTGAAAAATGCTGATATCTATGCCCTGGTCAGGTACCTGTTGGTTAAAGCATCACCCTCATTGCTGCTTTTCCATTGGCTCTTTATTTCATTACCCACTCATTCCTCACACCTCTGTCATCTGACTTTCCATCGCTCTATGTAAATTGTTCTTTCAAGATCATTCTTGTCCTCTCAGTCTTTAAACCCAAAGATCTTTTCAGTCCTCATTTCCTTCAGCTTTTCTGAAGTATGTAACATTGGTAGCCATTTCCTTCTTCCTGGAACGAGCTCTGTTTTTGGTATCCTGAAACCACACTCCTGCTCTGAGGCTGCCTCTTCCATTTAGTTGGTGCTTTCCCCTTAAATGTTATAAGTCTGAAGGCTCTTTATTTTTTCCAGAATTTTAACCTCATCCTCCACCTGCCTGGGGTCCTATTGCTACTTTAAATACACAATATTGATAAAATATTGTGTATACTGGCAATATTGATAAAAAGGAAACAAACTTGCTTAAGGGCACTCAGCCAATAACTGACAGGATTGGGTCACAAATAATAATAGAAGCTGCTATTTATAAACATTTATTAGGTGCCAAACTATGTGTTAAGGGACTCACTTGTCTGTCTCATTTAATCCTCATCACTGAAAGAGATGGGTATGTCAAAACAGGATAAAAACAGATCTGTCTGACTTCAAAATCTGTTAGACCACTGTTTAGTTCAATCATGGCTCTTTCATCTATGTCACATGAGGCAAATTCTAGTCCTGGATCAGCACAATGGTCTCCTTTTCCTACATCTCCATCCAGGCTACTGAACTGAGCTAGAAAAAATACATACACATAGACTGGGATTATTTTTTAAAAATGTATGCCTAACAACCAAACTAGGTCCTCATTACAAGCTAGAAATTTTTTATTTTCCTATCCAGCTCTCTCTACCAATCTCTATAGCAGCTATGTCAACTTTCCCAGTCTCCTCAAACTTCCTATCTTATCACCCCATTTTTGACTCCTAACAAATGACTCCATCTGTTATCTCAAGAAGAAAATATAAGCCATTAGAAGTAAGCTGGCGTAGCTCAGTGGATTGAGCGCGGGCTGTGAACCAAAGTATTGCCGTTCGATTCCCAGTCAGGGTACATGCCTGGATTGCAGGCCATGACCCCCAGCAATCGCACATTGATGTTTCTCTCTCTCTCTTTCTCTCTCACTTCCCTCTCTAAAAATAAATAAAATCTTAAAAAAAAGAGAAATAAGTTCTCTCAGCTTTCTTCCACCATATCTATAAACCAACTTGACCTGCTTCATCTGTAATTCCTTTCTTGTTACAAAGGAAAATGGATCTTGTCTCTTGAAGTCTATCCCTTTGCTGTTCTGTCTACCACTGTTTGGTATCACCAGGGTCCATGCTGAGTCAAGAATTCCTTCTCTTGGTGCACTATAAACCCTCCATTTCTACTGACTCATTACCAACTCTTTTCTATCTATTGTAAAAATTACCCACCCTAGATCCCACATTCTTCTCTAGTTAACTAACCACCCTCTACCTTCCACAGTCAAAATTCTATCTCTACTGCTGTTATTTCACCTACTAGTCATTTCTAAGCCCACTTCGAATGAGGCTCCTACCCACATACTCCACTAAATCTTCTCTCACTGAGATGACTAACAATCTCTTTAAAACCAATGTACTTTTCAATTTCATCTTACTTCCTCTTTGATAACACTGCTGACCACGTTTTCCTTCTTGAAGACATTTTCTCCTCATGGCTTCCTCAGTATCAAGTTTTCTTTTGGTTTCTTAAGTTCTAGCTCCTTCTTAGCCTCCTAAAAATGTTGATATTCAAGATTCTGCCTCAGGTTCCACTATTTCTGTCCCCCTCACTCCTTGTACACTTCCTGGGATATGCTGATGACTAGTCTGTATCTTCAGTCCCAGTCTGATTTATGAGTTTCAGATTTATAAATTTACCTGCCTAGTAGGCATGGTCTCTGGTTTGACAATTTCTTCAAATAAAAAAATATTAAGAGTGGGATTAATATTAAAATAGCCCCCTAATGAATGCTCTCACAATCAAATCCAAGGTATTCACATACCTTAAAAAGGTTCTTCAGAACAGTTTGGCAGTTTAAAAAAATTTTTTTTAAATTCATTGACTATTCATCCAAATAGTTTTGGTAGAGGAACCTTCAAGCTTAATGCATAATTTGATGTAGATTCATTGCTCTACTTGCTCAGTCATTTTGAATGAAATGGCCAAACAGTACATAGGTTCACTCAACAGCATCTACCACTCCCCCCACCACTGATAAGTACAGTGAAGCCTTCCTTGTTTATGCATGTGCATTCCAGTCTACTCTCCGTGGCTGCCAAGTTATATCAGTGTCATGCAAACCATTCTCGTTATATTAACAATGGCTGGACTTTTTCCGAACAGACTACACACACACACACACGTGCGTGCGCGTACATATATACATATATATATATATATATATACACAAATACACACTAAAAAGATAAAAATACAGTTTAAAAAGAGAACAAACATTAGAAGCAGACTCTGATATAGCAGAGACACTGGAGTTGTTAGACTGGGAATTTAAAACAACTATAATTAATATGCTAAGGGCTCTAATGAAAAAAGTGGACAATATGCAAAAACAGGAGCAATATAACCAGAGAGATGGAAACACTAAGAACCAAAGGAAATGCTAGAAATCAAAGACATTTTAACAGAAATGAAGAATGTCTTCAATTGGCTCATCAACACACTAGGCACAGCTGAAGGAAGAATCAGTGCACTTGAAGAAATGTCAACAGAAACTTCCAAAACTGAAATGTAAGAGAAAAAAGAATGAGAAAGACAGAACAGAATATCCAAAGACTGGAGGACAATTGCAATACCAAAAGGGGAAGAAAAAGAAAAAGAAACAGAAGACCTATTTGAGGCAGTAATGACTGATAACTCTGAAATTAATGACAGGCATCAACCACAGATCCAGGAAGTTCAGGACACCAAGTAGGGTAAGTACCCAAAAAATGCATGTAGGAATATCATATCACATTCAAACTTAAGAAAATCAAAGAGAAAAAAAAATCTTTTAAAAAAGCCAGAGTGGGGTGGGTGGAGAAAGAAAGAAAGGAAGAGAGAAAGAAAAAGAAAAACCTTATCTACAGAGGAGGCAAGGATAAGAATCACATCAGATACCATACAAAAAGTGAATGGAGTGAAATATTTAAAGTGTTGAAAGAAAAAACTACACCAGGTAGAAATCTGTTTCCAGTAAAATTACTCTTCAAAGGTGAAGAGAAAAAATAAAGACTTTCTCAGAAAAAAGAAAATTGAGAGAATTTTTCACCAGTAGAGTTGCCTTGTAAGAACTATTAAAAGAATTTCTTCAGAAAGAAGGAAATTATGTAAGTCAGAAAATTGGATATACATAAAGAAAGGAAGAGCATTAGAGAGGGAATACACGAAGATAAAATATAATCTTTTGTTTTTCTTACTGATAATCCAATAGACAATAACTGAAAATAGCAACAATGTATTCAGTGATTACAGTTTATGCAGCAGCACTGTTATAAGGAATGACTGGGAAGAACTGGGAATTAAACAATCACTGCAATAAGGCAGCTGCACACTACCTATGAAGTGGCATAGTGTAATTTGAATGAGGACTTTGATTAATTGTAAAGGTATACTGCAAAGTCAATATCAACCACTAAAAATGTTTTTTAAAGTACAATACATAAACATTGAACATTAACAAATGCTGAAATTAATGACGATTTAACTGAATGGTAAGACTTTCCATACTCATGGATTGGAAGACTTAGACAGTACTTCCCAAATTGATCTACAGATTGTTTGTGATCCTATCAAAAACCTCTGGTGGTTTTGTTGCAGAAATTGACAAGCCGATCCTGAAGTTCACATGGGAATACAAGAACTCAAATAGCCACAAAAACCTTGAAACAGAACAAAGCTGGAGGACTTCTGCTTCTTGACTTCAAAACCTACTATAAAGCTACAGCAATCAAGATGGTATAGCAATAGCAAAGGACAGGCATATAGTTCAATAAACCCTCACATTTATGATTAGTTTACTTTCAATAAGGGTGCCAAGACTATTCATTTGGAAAAGAATAGTGTTTTCCAACAAACAGTGGTAGGACAATCGGATATTCACATGTGAGAGAATGAATTTGGACCCTTACTTCACAGATTATACAAAAATTACCTCAAAAATGGGCAAGAGGTCTAAATTGTAAGAGCTAAAACTCCTAAAAGAAAACGTAGTTGATCTGAAGATGGCAGCAAGATAGGTGGGAGTAGAGCCCAGTCCTCTTTGTGCCCAACTGGAACATGTAGCCAATCTTCTGAGGAACAGAGTGAACAGACAATGGAGTCCCAGTTTATATGAAGTTTGGAGGCCAAAAATTGTAGAGGACATTGAAAAACAGATGGTGAGGAGATTGCACTGGGATGGTAAGGTCCCTGCAATCTGCAGAGAGACCAAGGCTGCTGTGGCCCCAGGCCCTTCATCTGCTGCAGGATATGGAGAGGAGGGTTAGATCACCAGTTCACTCCCCTACCAGAGCAGGGAGTGCACCTGGTAACAGGAGGGACCTGGATGCTGGAAGTCACTGGGAGGAATAGAGATGAAGTGGGAGACACACAGAGGTGGTGGTGCACTCGCTCGTAATGTGGATGCTGGCTAGGTCATTATCAGAGAAACTGGGGAGCTGGGCAACACCTGGAGAAGGAAGAAGAGTTGGGCCGTGTTGGACCCCGACTCAGATAGTCTACAGTCTGGTTAGAAAGTTGGACTGTGTGAAAAGCCGGGTGCTTCTTAAGAATGGTGGGCTTAAACCAGAGGCTTTTACTCAAGAAAAAGTCTCTCAGCCACTTTTTAAGGAACTCTGTGCAGTGGCTGGCAGGACTGCACTTCTAACCCAGCAGCTGATTCACCCAAAGGTTGATCTGAGCCACTTCCCTGTGCTTGACTCCAGCTGGCTGCCAGATTGGCAGCTGAGTCGTACCACTTGCCAGGAGGCTGACTAGTGCCACACACCCTGCAGCTGACTGGCACTGCTTGCCCAGCAGTGGGCTCCAGCCATGGTGGGCTCGTAAAGAGCAAGGAGGAGGCACACTGCACGGATCTTGGCACAACTGGTGGATTAAAGGTGCAAGCTGGCACAAATGGACAGTGGGGCCCAACAGCTCACAGAGCACCTGGGCTGGAGGCTGGGAAACTACTAACATTGCTGTCCAGACCTGGCCCCCATCCTCACAAAACCACAGGAAAGAATAAAACCAAAGCCCAGCCCCCCTCTTCCTGTGACATCCAGGAGGACCAGCAGAACTTGCTCAACTGGTTTAAAGTCAGCAGGAGGCTTACTTTTTCTTTCTTCTCTTATTTTTTCTCCCCCAAAGTAGGACAATCAGACCTGGAGTTGGGAAAGGGCCAGAGGCAGATCCAAAGAGGGAGCACAAGGCTAACCCCAACAACTGAGAAACAGACAAATTTCACTTTGCTGTCCCATAGAATTGGCATTTTATTGTTTATTTCTATTATTACTATTTTTTCATTATTTTTACTTTTATTACTATTTTTTATTTCTCTTCTTTCTGCTTCACTTTCTTCCTTTTAGTTCTCTGTTTAATTGCATTGTTTGACTGGTTTCCTTTATTCTCTCTTTCATAGAGTATTTTTAATTTTTGGTCTTTAACTTCACTTGTGTTCCACCAGCACACTACTCTAGGTCCTGTACTTTCTATTCTTGTTAATCAGATCACATAGATTCTGTCATATGACTGTTGCTCCATTACTACTGTAAATAATTGCTGTTCCATACAATTGTAAATACCACATAGGAACCCTCCTGGATGTTAGCTTACTTCACTATTTCCTGAACTTTATTACTGCTGTGCTTAACTTTATTCCCTCATATACTACACTTATTTTCTATCCTTCACTCTCACTTTATGTCATAATCTGACCTCCCACAAGCTCACTGCTTTCTAGATCCAATTCACAATCCTTCCCCCTTCAACAAGAGTCTTATCTTTTTTTCCACCCTTTCTAAAAAGTGGCTACTTGAATGAAATATCATGGTTAACAATATACTATCTCAAAGATCTGCTATCTCTTCTCTATGGGTTGGTACTTTAAATACCATAGAATATACTCCCACTGTCTTAAACCATTTTGCCTCCCCCCTCCAACTGATCACAAAAGAGTAGGGGGAAGCTGTGAACACCAGTATACCTGCTAGAAGAAGAAATATACCAACAAAGGAACCACCAACAGACAACAACAGAAGAAGGTGAAAGAAGGAGTCAAAGCCTCACTAACCTCCAACCAGTACCGATCTGGAAATGCAACTAAATGGTGGAGAAATTACCCAGAACAAACAACTGAACAGCAGTGAAAGAGAAGACTCAAAACCTTCTATGCACAGAAGAACCAGCTTCAACACAACCTGTCCACACCTGCACAACAGAATACAAGACGTGGTAGACAGAGCAACCCTCAGTTAACCAACTGGAGGAAAGGACCCATGAAAGAAAGACCCAACAACAATCAAAACCCAAATACATACAGAGAGCCAACATAAACGACAGCCCAAGACCAGTGAGCTCATGAGATTAGGGAGAATGCACCAATGAATCTCACAGGTCTTCTACCATAGAAGTTCACACCATAAACCAATGGAGTCCAAACAAATCAACTTAAGAAGCAGAGACTAACAAGAACAGTCTCACAAACAATGCGAAGCCAAAGAAACAATCCCCAAATGAAAGGAAAGGGGGAAGCCTCAGAAAAAATGCTAAATGAAATAGAGGCAACTCAACTATCAGATATTGAGTTCAAAGCAATGATTGTCAGGAAGCTCAATGAGCTCACAATGAGCTACCAGAAACTACAGGGAACTTACAATGAACTCACTGCAAACTATATCAACATTAATCACAATTCACAACATGAAAAAGGAAACAAACTATCAATGAGGGCCAAGAGGAAATAAAGAATGCAATTTGTGAACTGAAAACACAGTACAAGGAATCAAAAGCAGGTTCAATGAAGCAGAGGATCGGATCAGGAGCTGGAGAACAAGGTAGAAAAAAACAACGAGAAAGAGCAAGAAAAAGAAAAGAGGCTTGGAAAGAACTAATAGGGGTTAAGGGAAATGAAGGACAACATGAAACATAAAAATATCCATATAATAGGGATACCAGATGGAGAAGAGGAGGTGCAAGGGATAGAAAACCTGTTTGAAAAAGTAATGATGGAAAACTTCCCTAATTTGATGAGAAAAAAAGTCACACAAATCCAGGAAACACAGAGAGTCCCACTGAAGAGGAACCCAAAGAGGCCCACTTCAAGGTATGTAATTAAAATGGCAAAATTCCAACATAAAGAGAGAATCTTAAAGGCAGCAAGGGAAAAACAGGAAGTAACATACAAGGCAGTGCTGATAAGGCTAGCACCTGACTTCTCAATGGAAATACTCCAAGCCAGAAGAGAATGGCAAGAAATATTCCAAGTAATGAGAACCAGAGGCCTGCAACCAAGGCTACTTTACCCAGAAAGGCTCTCAATCAAGAATCAAGATAGAAGGCTAAATAAGGAGCTTCCCACACAAAAGAAGTCTGAAAGAATACATCTCCACCAACCAGCTTTGTAAGAGATGCTAAAGGGTCTGCTTTAAGAACAGGAAGAAAAACAGTGAAAGAGAGAAACACAGGAATGAAAAAATGACAATAAAAGGTACCTATCAATAATAACCTTAAATGTAAATGGATTAAATGCCCCAATCAAAAGACATAGAATAGCTGAATGGATAAGAAAGCAGGACCCACACATATGCCGCCTTCAAGAAACCCACCTCAGAACAAAAGACCTACACAGACTGAAAGTGAAGGGCTGGAAACAAATATTCCAAGCAAATGGACAGGAAAAAAAGCCGGGGTAGCAATACTCATATTGGACAAATAGACTTCAAAAAAAAAAGAGCCATAAAAAAAAGATCCAGAAGGTAACTTCATAATATTCAAGGGAAGAATCCATCAAGAAGACATAAACATAGTAAATATATATGCACCCAACACAGGAGCACCCAAATACATAAAGAAAATCTTGGAGAATTTCAAGAAAGATATTGACAGCAACATGCTAATAGTAGGGGATTTTAACACCCCACTGTCAAAAATGGACAGATCTTCTAAACAAAATATCAACGAAGACATTGTGGCATTGAACAATGCCCTAGATCAAATGGACTTAACTGATACATGTAGAGACTTTCATCCCAAAGAAGCAAAATACACATTCTCTTCAAATGCACATGGAACATATCATATGAAGCATTTTCTCTGACCACAAGGGACTGAAACTAGAAACCAACCTCAAGAAAAAAAACCCCAAACACTCAAAATCATGGAGATTTAATAGCATGCAATTAAACAACGAATGGGTCAAGAATGAGATTAGGGTTCAAAAAGTTTATGGAAACAGATGTAAATGAACTCATAACAGCCCAAAACTTACGGGACACAATGAAGGCAATCCTGAGAGGGAAGTTCATACTGATAGAGGCCTACCTAAAAAAAATCAAACTTTCAAATAAACAACTTAATCCTACATCTACAAGAATGAGAGGAACAACAACAAAGATAGCCTAGAGCAAGTAGAAGGAAGGAAATAATCAAGATCAGAGCAGAATTAAGTGACATAGAGACTAAAAGCAAACTCCAAGGATCAATGAATCCAGGAGCTGGTTCTCTGAAAGATAAACAAAATCGACAAGCCTTTAAGCAGACTCATGAAGAAAAAAAGAGAGAAGACCCAAATAAACACAATCAGAAATGAAAGAGAAGAGGTTACAACAGATACCACAGAAATACAAAGGATTGTAAGAAATTAATACAAAAACTGTATGCCAAGAAATTTGAAAACCTAGGTGAAATGGGCAAATTTCTACAAAAATATAATCTTCCAAAACTCAATGAAGAAGCAGCAGAAAGCCTGAACAGACCAATATCACCTGATGAAATTGAAGCAGTAATGAAAAAGCTTCCGACACACAAAATCCTTGAACTGGATGGTTTCACAGAAGAATATTACAAAGCATTTAAGGAACAGCTAACCTGCACCCTTCACAAATTATTCCAAAAAATCCAAGGAGATGGAAGACTGCCAAACTCTTTATGAGGCCAGCATCATCCTAACCCCAAAACCAGACAAAGACATAACAAAGAAAGAAAACTTTAGGCCAATATCACTGATGAACACAGACACTAAAATTCTCAACAAAATATTGGCAAACTGCATCCAGCAATACATTAAAAAGATCATACGCCATGATCAAGTGGAATTCTTATAGGGATGCAAGTATGGTACAATATACACAAATCAATGAACATAATACATCACATAAACAAAACTAAAGGCAAAAAGTACGTGATCATATCAATAGATACAGGAAAAGCATTTGATACGGTAGAGCACACTTATGATAAAAACACTTAGCAAAGTGGGAATAGGGGGAGAAGTCCTCAACATAGTAACAGCCATATATGAGATACCTGCACTCACCATCATACTCAGTGGGCAAAAATGTAGAGCTTTCCGAGATGGTGAGACTTCCGGCCAAGATGGAAGTGTAAGCAGACACACTGTGTCTCCTTGCACAACCAAAAGGACAGCAACAAATTTAAAAACAAAAACCAACCAGAACTGACAGAAAATCGAACTGAATGGAAGTCTGACAACCAAGGAGTTAAAGAACAAACATTCTTCCAGACCAGTAGGAAGGGAGGAGATAGGCAGCCAGGCAAAGAGGACTCATGACATGGTGGTGGTTGGAAGATCAGGGTGGGCAAGGCAGTGGCTGGCAGACCCAGTGAGGTGGTGGCTGGTGGACTGGGAGGTCCCACATTAGTGTGCAGATAAACCAGGAGGAACAAGTGGGGAGCAAGATAGACCACGCAACCCAGGCTTCCAGCTCAAGGAAATAAAGCCTCAAACCTCTGATTGAAAACACAGGTGGGGGTTGAGGCAGCAGTGGGAGGAACTATCAGCCTCACAGGATAGTTCGTTGGAGAGACCCACAGGATCCTAGAATGTACACAGACCCACCCACCCAGGAATCAGCATCAGAAAGACCCAATTTGATTGTGGGTAGTGGGGGAAGTGACTGAATATCAGCAGAGAGCTAAGGAAGGGGCATTGTTCCCTCTTGGACCCTGGCCCCACATACACGTCAGAACGCAGCGACGTGTGTTGCCCCACCCTGACAAATACCTAAGGCTAGGCCCCTTATTACATAACAGGCATGCTGAGGCAGGGAAAAAAAAAAAGGCCCAAATGAAAGAACGAATCAAAACTCCAGAAAAATATAACTAAGCCATCAAGAGATAGCCAACTTATTGGACACACAGTTCAAAACACTGGTAATCAGGATGCCCACAGAACTGGTTGAATATGGTCGCAAATTAGATGGAAAAATGAAGGCTACACTAAGTGAAATAAAACAAAACATACAGGGAACCAACAGTAGTCACGGGAAGGAAACCAGGATTCAAATCAATGGTGCGGACCAGAAGAAAGAAAGAAACATACAACCAGAAGAGAATCAGAAACAAGAATTCAAAATAATGAGGAGAGGCTTAGGAACCTCCAGGACATCTTTAAACATTCCAACATCCAAATTACAGGGGTGCCAGAAGGAGAAGAGAAACAGCAAGAAATTGAAAACTTATTTGAAAAAATAATGAAGAAGGACTTCCCCAATCTGGAAAAGGAAATAGACATCCAGGAAGTCCAGGAAGCTCAGAGTCCCAAAGAAGTTGGACCCAAGGAGGAACACACAAAGGCACATCAAAATTACATTAGCCAAGATTAAAGATAAGGAGAGAATCTTAAAAGCAGCAAGAGAAAAGGAGACAGCTACCTACAAAGGAGTGCCCTGAAGACTGTGAGCTGATTTCTCAAAGGAGACCTTACAGGCAAGAAGGGGCTGGAAAGAAGTATTCCAGGTCATGAAAGGCAAGGACCTACATCCAAGATTAGTCTATCCAGCAAAGCTTTCATTTAGAATGGAAGGGCAGATAAAGTGCTTCCCAGATAAGGTCAAGTTAAAGGAGTTCGACTTCCGGCAAGATGGAGGAATAGGTGGACGCACCGTACCTCCTCGTACAACCAAGATTAGAAAACCAATAATTTACAACAATAATTTACTATCAGAATAACACCCAGATCCGGCAGAGGATTTATTTGAATGGAAGTCGGGCAGCCAAGAAGTTGAAGTAGACGCGTTCATCCGAACTGGTAGGAGAAGACCAGCCGGGCGGGCGCGGGGCTGGCTCAGGTCGGCAGCGCACGGAGGTTGGGGGAAGGTTTGGCGCGAAATCGGCGCAAAAGCCATCCGGTGCGCAAGAAGGCAGCGGTGATCACTGAGTACGCAAGCTGCGGCTGGCAGACCCAGAGGGGTAGCGATTGTGGACCAGGGCAGAACTCGCGACCCAGAAGCCCAGACAAGGGTCTGAGTCCAGGGGAACAGAACTACCGCCATTGTTTGCTCCCGCTCCCGCCCTGCCCCCACTTATAACGTCACAATCTAGCGACTGGGGTGCCCAGCCCCGGTGAGCGCCTAAGGCTCCGCCCCCCACCGTAACAAGAGCAACCAGACCGAAAAAAAAAAAAAAAAGGAGAGACAGGGGGGAAAAAAAAAATGTTTTCAACAGAGCAGATCAGTCCCCCAGGACTCATCCTTTTGAGCGACCAAGAATTAGCCAATCTATCAGATGCGCAGTTCAAAACACTGGTGATCAGAAAGCTCACAGAACTGGTTGATTTTGGACGAAATTTAGATGAAAGAATGCAGATTACCATAAAACAGATGCAGGAAGACACGCGGAGGAGAGCCAATAGTGAAAGGAAGGAATCTGAGTCTCAAAACAATACAGTGGACCAGAAGGAAGATAGAATCAACCAAGCAGGAAAGCATGATGAAATAAGAATTCAAAAAATTGAGGAAAAGATTAAGAGCATCCAAGACACCTTTAAACGTTCCAATATCCGAATTATAGGGGTACCAGAATCGGAAGGGGAAAAGCAACAGATTGAGCACGTATTTGAACAAATAATAAAGGAGAACTTCCCCAATCTGGCAAAGGGAACAGTCTTCCAAGAAATCCAAGAAGCTCAGAGAGCCCCAAAGAAGTTGGACCCAAGAAGAAACACACCAAGGCACATCATAATTACATTAGCCAAGGTAAATATGAAGGAGAGAATCCTAGAAGCAGCAAGAGATAAGGGGACAGTAACCTACAAAGGAGTTCCCATCAGACTGTCAGCTGATTTCTCCAAAGAGACCTTACAGGCAAGAAGGGGCTGGAAAGAAATCTTCCAAGTCATGAAAGACAAGGACCTACATCCCAGATTGCTCTACCCAGCAAAGCTCTCATTTAGAATGGAAGGGCAGATAAAGTGCTTCTCAGATAAGGTCAAGTTAAAGGAGTTCATCATCACCAAGCCCTTATTTTATGAAATGCTAAAGGGACTTATCTAAGAAAAGAAGATAAAGAAAAGACATGTATAGTAAAAGGACAGCAAACTCACAAATATTAACAATCACACCTAAAGCAAAACCAAAAGAAACTAAGTAAACAATTAGAACAGGAACAGAACCACAGAAATGCAGGGCACATGGAGGGTTAGCAGCAGGGGGGTGGGAGGAGGAGAGAGGGGGAAAAGGTATAGAGAATAAGTAGCATAGAATGTAGGTTGAAAATAGATAGGGGGAGGGCAAGAATAGTACGGGAAATGTAGAAACTAAAGAACTCATAAGTATGACACATGGACATGAACTAAAGGGGGAAATGTGGGTGGGAGGGGGGTACAGGGTGGAGGGGAGAGAAGGGGGGAAATGGGACAACTGTAATAGCATAATCAATAAAATATATATTTTAAAAAAAATAAAAGTTAAAGGAGTTCATCATCACCAAGTCCTTATTATATGAAATGTTAAAAGGACTTATCTAAGAAAAAGAAGATAAAAATATGAACAGTAAAATGACAACAAACTCACAGTTATTAACAACCAAACCTAAAACAAACACAAACAAAAACAAACTAAGCGAACTAGTAGATTAGGAACAGAATCACAGTAATGAAGATCACATGGAGGGTTATTAGCTGGGGAGTGGGAGTACGAGACAGGGGGAAAAGGTACAGAGAATAAGTAGCATAAATGGTAGGTAGAAAATAGACAGGGGGGGTTAAGAGTAGTATAGGATATGTAGAAGCCAAAGAATTTATGTGTATGACCCACGGACATGAACTAAGGGCGGGGGGGGGGGAATGTGAGTGGGAGAGGGGTTAGAGGGGAATAAAGCAGGGGCAAATGGGACAGCTGCAAGGGCATAATCAATGAAATATATTTTTAAAAAGGAATGGAAGAAAAGTCCCTGATACAACACAGTTAGTAAAATAAAAAAGTAAAAAAAAACAAAAAACAACAAAAAAAACCCCTCCAAAACTTAGAGCTTTCCCACTAAGATCAGGAACAAGACAAGGATGCCCACTTTCACCACTCCTATTCAACATAGTACTGGAAGTCGTAGCCACAGCAATCAGACAACAAAAAACAAAAAGAAATAAAAGGCATCCAAATGGGAAAGTATGAAGTTTGCAGATAACATGATAGTGTACACAGAAAATCCTATAGACTCCACCAAAAAACTACTCGACCTAATAAAATGAATTTGGCAAAACAGCCAAAGTCAATACTCAGAAAAACGGACACAAAGTCAATATTCAGAAATCAAAGTCATTTCTGTATACTAGCAATGAAACATCAAAAACAGAAATCAGGAAAAATTCCATTTGCTACAATAACAAGAAAAATAAAGTACCTAGGAATAAACTTAACCAAGGAGATCAAAAACCTGTACTCAGAAAACTACACAACACTGAAGAAAGAAATTAAGGAAGACAGAAACAAATGGAAGCATGTACCATGCTCATGGATTGGAAGAATTAACATCACCAAAATGGCCATACTACCCAAAGCAATTTATAGATTCAGTGCAATCCTTATTAAAGTACCAATGACATATTTCACAGATATACAACAAACATTTCAGAAATTTACATGGAACCATAAACAACTCTGAATAGCTGCAGCAATTTCGAGAAAGAAGAGCAAAGCTGGAAGGATCACAATACCTGATATCAAACTGTATTACCAGGCCACTGTAATCAAAACAGCCTGGTACTGGCATAAAAACAGGCATATAGACCAATGGAACAGAACAGAGAGCCCAGAAATAAACCCAGGTCTCTGTGGTCAATTAATATTTGACAAGGAGGAAGAAGTATAAAATGGAGTAAAAATAGCCTCTTCAACAAATAGTGTTGGGATAGCTGGACAGCTACATGCAAAAAAATGAAACTCGATCACCAACTTACACCACACACAAAAATAAATTCAAGGCAGATAAAAGACTTAAATATAACTCATAACACCATAAAGAGCCCTAGAGGGAAACATCAGCAGGAAAATCTGAGACATTCCATGCAGCAACATCTTCACGGATATGGTCCTTAAAGCAAGGGACATAAGGGAAAGAATAAACAAATGGGACCTCATCAAATTAAAAAGCTTCCGCATGGCTAGAGAAAACAGCATTAAAATGAGAAGTAAACTAACCATATGGGAAAACACATTTACCAATGATACCTTGGACAAAGGTTTGATCTCCAAAATATATAAGGAACTTACACGACTCCACTCCAAGAAGACAAAAAACCCAATTAAAAAATGGGCAAAAGACTTAAACAGACATTCCTCCAAGGAAGACATACAGAGGGCCCAGAAACACATGAAAAGATGCTCAGTGTTACTAGCCATCAGAGAGATACAAATTAAAAACACAATAATAGCCCTGGCTGGCGTAGCTCAGTGGATTGAGCACGGGTTGGGAACCAAAGTGTCCCAGGTTCGATTCCCAGCCAGGGTACATGCCTGGGTTGCAGGCCATAACCCCCAGCAACCGCACATTGATGTTTCTCTCTCTCTCTATCTCCCTCTCTTCCCTCTCTAAAAATAAGTAAATAAAATCTTAAAAAAAAAAAAAAAAAAAAAAAACACAATAATATACCAGCTCACACCAGTCAGAATGGCCATCGTAAAGAAATCAACAAACAAGTGTTGGAGAGGTTGTAGAGAAAAGGGAACCCTGGTGCACTGTTGGTGGGAATGCAAACTGGTGCAGCCACTGTGGAAAACAGTATGGAATTTCCTCAGAAAATGAAAAATGGAACTGCCTTTTGACCCAGCAATTCTGCTGCTGGGATTATACCCTAAGAGCCCTGAAACACCAATCCAAAAGAACCTATGCACCCCAATGTTCATAGCAGCACAATTTACAAGAGCCAAGTGCTGGAAGCAACCTAAGTACCCATCAGCAAATAAGTGGGTCAAAAAACTATGGTGCATTTACACAATGAAATTCTATGCAGCAGAAAAAGAAGGAGCTTATACTCTTTGTGACAGCATGGATGGAACTGGAGAGCATTATGCTAAATGAAATAAGCCAGGTGGCGAGGGACAATACCATATGATCTCACCTGTAACTGGAACATAATTAACAAAAGAAAAAAGCAAGCAAAATATAACCAGAGACATTGAAATTAAGAAAAACCTAATAACAGCCAGAGGGGAGAGGGGAAAACAGGGAAGGGCTTTCAGGAACTACTATAAAGGACACATGGACAAAACCAAGGGGGAGGGTGGAAGTAAGGGAGGGGGTGGGTTTGGCTGGGGTTGGCGGGAGTGGTGGGGGAAAATACAGACAGCTGTAACTGAATAAGAATAAAATAATTTAAAAAAATTAAAATAGTAAATAAAAAAATAAAAAGAACAGGCAAGCCTGTTTCATATTATTGAGTCACAAATGTATCTAACAGCCTATAGAAAGAGTAGTTTCAAACTTAGATGTATTCAAAATGCCAAGAATGTGGACTTCTGGTCAAGATGGAGGTGTATGTAAACACGCCTCACTTCTGCGCACAAGACAGCAAAAAAATACAACTAAACCAACTGTCTGAAAACTGAGCTGTGTAGAAGTCTGACACCCAAGGATTTAAAGAAGTCACATTCATCGAGATGGGTAAGAGGGGTGAGATGCAGAGATGCACAGAGAGGTGTGGAGAGGCATGGAGATGGAGATGGAAACAGTCGGTCCCACATCCACATGAGGCAGATAAGAATCCGAAGGGATATCTCAGGAGCAAGGGATTCCGGCCCCAGACCGGAACACCCAACCCAGGGTTCCAGAGCCAGGAAGAAACTGAAGGATTCTCAAGAGACTCCTCTTAAAGAGCCCACAATGGACTTAGGACTTACACAGAGCCACCCCCTCTAAGATTCAGCACCAGGAAAAAGCTGGAAGGGCACCAGTGGCACATAGGAAACAAGTGAAGAGACTGGAAACAGGGTAAGTGCCAGGAATAGCTTCCTCCTGGGCAAAAATCCAGCAGGCAGGCAAAGGCATTGTCCCCTCTCCAAGCCTTCCCCCAGAGGGCAAAAAGTGACATGGGTTGCTGCACCCTGGAGATTTCAGAAGGCTCCACCCCATGCAAATTGACAGGTGCACTTCTCTACAATAGGCCACACTACTAGGGTAGGGAGTCAGAGCAGCTCTACCCAATACAGAGAAAGAAACACAGGGAGGCTGCCAAAATGAGAAGACAAAGAAATATATGCCAATGAAACAACAGAAAAAAACTCCAGAAAAAGAACTAAATGACATGGAAATATGCAACCTATCAGACGCACAGTTCAAAACACTAGTTATCAGGATACTCCAGGAAGTCATTGGGTATTTCAACAGCATAAAAACGACTCAGGCAGAAATGAAGATTATATTAAGTGAAATAAAGAAAAATCTACAGAAAACCAACAGGGAAAGGGATGAAGCCAGGATTGAAATAAACAATTACACCCTGGCTGGCGTAGCTCAGTGGACTGAGTGTGGGCTGGGAACCAAAGTGTCCCAGGTTCAATTCCCAGCCAGGGTACATTCCTGGGTTGCAGGCCATAGCCCCCAGCAACCGCACATTGATGTTTCTCTCTCTCTCTCTCTCTCTCTCTCTCTTCCTTTTCTAAAAATAAATAAATAAAGTCTTTTTAAAAAGTTAAAAAAAAAGAAATAAACAATTATAAAGACAAGTAAGGAAAAGCAATCAGAACAGCAGGAAGAAAAATAAGAATTCAAAAAAATGAGGAGAGGCTTAGGAACCTCTGGGACATCCTTAAACATTTCAACATCAGAATCACAGGGGTGCCAGAATTTCTTTGGTATATTATATAAAATTACATTTTACAGACACAACATTTAAAGATTTAGAGGGATTTTGCAAGACAGTGGTATAGGAAAATATGGCTCAACTCTTTGCACAATCATATCAAAATTACAACTAAAATATAGAAAAACCATGACTCAGAACCATCAGAAACTGAGTTGAATGGAAGTTTGACAACTACAGAATTAAAGAAACCATATCCATCCAGACTGGTGGGAGGAGCGCAGATGCAGAACAGGCTGGTCTCTCACCCATGTGTGGTGGATAGAAATACAGGAGGGATATATCTGGATCAAGGAGCTGCAGCCCCACACTAGGCCCCCAGCCAAGGATTCCAGTGACAAGAAGATAAGTCCTCACAAATGGCTGCAAAAACCAGCAGGGATTGAGCTGGTGGAAGAAACTGCTGGAGCCCCAAGCAGTTCCTCTTCAAGAACCTACACACAGGCTCACCTGCTCAGACTCACTGCCTCTAAGCTCCAGCACCAGGGTAGCAACTTGAAAGGCATTGGTGACATACAGGGAGATACTGGTGTCTGGCATCAAGGTGAGCAGAGGCCACTGTCCCTTTTCTAAACATTCCCCCCAAAGAGCCGGCAAGCTGGTGCCATGTCTGTGACTCCATCAACATGGCTAACACTGTTTGATCCTCCTGAGATATCCCCAGAGACTCCTCCCCACCCAACTTACGGACCCACTCAAGCTGCTTTTCTGTATGAATGACTGGTTTTGGCTCATGATTTACAACTTCCTAGTTCCTCTCCAACAAGCAACAGCTGACCTCAGTGAGCTCCAGGACTGCTACCAGCAGCAGCCCACCTAATCTCACAACTTGGCTTTGCCTGGCAATCTCCATGCCCAGCACAAGGAGCAGCCATCTCAGATTGCTTTATAGCTCAGGAAGAGTGGCCTGGGCAAAACACAGGTGGGGGCTGACCTTGGCCTCTACCACCCAAGAAACCTCAGGGACAGCACACCCAGCGAAAAGCTACAGACCATGCTGGAACACCACTACCCTTCCCTGAAGAGCTGATCCTCTACAGAGGGCGGAGGTTTGCGGTCAGCAGTCACAGTCAATCCTTGCAACTGACTGGCCTGGGTAAATCCCTCTCATTGATTTGCCAACAGTAACCAAGGCTCAACTACAAGAGAAGGGTGTACTCAATGCATACAAAGCGTGTACCTCAAGTACCCACCTTGAGTGATAGGGGAGGCTATGCAACTGGACCCTACAGGACACCTACTACATTAGGCCATACTACAAAGACACAGAGTCAAAGCAACTCTACCTAATACACAGAAAGAAACACAGGGAGGCTGCCAAATTGAGGAGGTAAAGAAATATGGCCCAAATGAAAGAACAGAACAAAACCTCAGTAAAAGAACTAAACAAAACAGAGATGGCCAACCTATCAGATGCAGAGTTCAAAATACTGTTGATCAGGATTCTCAGAGAAATGACTGAGTACAGTCACAAAATAAAGGAAGAAATGATGGCTACACAAAGTGAAATAAAGGAAAATATACAGGGAACCAACAGTGAAGGGAAGGAAACCAGAACTTAAATCAATGATTTGGAGCAGAAGGAAGAAGTACACATTCAACCAGAACACAATGAGAAACAAGAATGCCAAAAAGTGAGGAGAGGCTGAGGAACCTCTGGGACAACTTTAAGCGTTCCAACATCCAGATCATGGGGGTGTCAGAAGGAGAAGAGGAAGAGCATGAAATTGAAAACTTATTTGAAAACATAATGAAGGAGAACTTCCCCAATCTGGCAAAGGCAATAGACTTCCAGGAAGTCCGGAAAGCTCAGAGAGTCCCAAAGAAGCTGGACCCAAGGAAGCACACACCAAGCACACACATCATAATTAAGTTATCTAAGATTAAAGATAAGGAGAGAATCTTAAAAGCAGCAAGAGAAAAGAAGACGGCTACCTACAAAGGAGTTCCCATAAGACTGTCAGCTGATTTCTCAAAAGAAACCTTTTAGGAAAGAAGGGGCTGGAAAGAAGTATCCCAAGTCATGAAAGGCAAGGACCTACACCTAAGATTACTCTATCTAGCAAAGCTATCATTTAGAATGGAAGGGAAGATTAAGATAAAAAATACGAACAGTAAAATGACAACAAACTTGTAACTATCAACAACAGAATCTAAAAAAATACTAAAACAAACAAACAAACAAACAAATAAACCCTCAACTAAGCAAACAACTAGAACAGGAACAGATTCACAGAAATGAAGATCACATGGAGGGTTATCAGTGGCAAGAGGGAGGGAGAAGAATGGGGGAAAAGGTACAGGGAATAAGAAGCATAAATGGTAGGTATAAAATAGGGGGAGGTTAACAATAGCATAGGAAATGGAGAAGTCGAAGAACTTATATATATGACCCATGGACATAAACTAAGGTGCAGGAAGGGTACAGGAAAGATGGTGGGAGAAGGGTACAGGATGGAGGGAATAAAGTGGAGAAAAAAAAGGCACAGCTGTAATAGCATAACCAATAAAAAATATTTTTAAATTAAAAATGAAAACTACAGTTAAGTAACAAATTGTAATACAAGAATAAACCATTTCATGTACTTACAACTATAAGCTGACTTTTGCCCACCTCATATATATATTAAAAAATGTATTTTTAAAAAATGGAAAATGACAATGATTACCAACAACAAAGAATTATCAACAACAGCAGAATCACTAAAGAATTTCTGAAATGTGTAAAAGAGAGAAAACATTCATAAAAAAGGAGTAAGGGCTTCTGTAGCCTGTAACAATGCAAAGACAGTCCAAATCTTCTAAAAAGTTCAGTAAAACCCCAAGCTCAGAGAACTAGATGCTAAGCATAGTACAGGACTATGAGTGTTATCTATGAGCATACAAGAAAGTCAGTGGGAACTGGACCAGTGTCCCTGACTATCTGGAAGAGGTGATGACATTTACACCTCAGACTTTTTCATCTGGGTATAAACTGTCTAATGGTCAAGTTGAGGATGTGTCACAACAGGCTCCTAAAGAGGGAGGGCAGAGAGCAGCAAGAGGTGTTGTATAAGAGATACAATATTTTAGTTAACTTTGGGCTAACAAAGAGAGAATAAAAGAACTTGCCAACAACTTACAAAGGCAAAAATTAAAAAACAAAAGAAATAGCGTAGTAGGGAAAATCCATAATGTACCCAACTTCACTGATAACTATGAAGATATTCACAATAAAGTATGATTAAATCTTAAATACAGGATGATCCCCTTAAAGCAGACTTCTTACTAGCTACTGGTGTGATTCCAAATGGTTACTAGATAGCTACCTACTGGAGGTTAAGTAGGCAGAAACCAGAAATGGTTTTCAAAAGCTCCTAAGATTAGTCCTGTATCAGCAACGTTTCAACACACAAGAGTTTGTCTTCTGATCCTAACCCACTCAATCTTGTCTAGAGTAAAAGTTCTAAAGGTGATCTAACATGCTGACATACAACTGTCTACATCTGTTTTAAGATTCATTGCTATGTTTTTTTCAAGTGATTCAATTAATAATTTAAAAAGTTTTAACTCTCAAAGTATATTTGTCTACAAGATGACAAAATATAAAGAGTATCTCATTTTATGTTACACAATAAACAAAGAATAGAATCGTAATAAATTATCTTACAGGCTACTTATAGATCCCTTTATCTACACTTGGTTACTGACTTCAACTAATGAGGTCAGGATCATGGTTTATATAGTTAGCCAGTTTAGGAGGAATCTACCCTGAGGCCATAGAATACATTCATAATTCACTTAGCAAATGTTAGCTAGAGTAAAAGGATTGACAGAATGTTAATGGTTAAGTATAATCTGTCATCATTACTGGAAAATCCCCAGATACATGTTATCTTTGATACATAAAACAACACTTGCATATAAACAGTTGGATAGGATGCCCAGTAATCAATCTTTCTCTTAATGCACCAAGGTGGTGAAGTCCATTCAGTTAAGTATCAGGGGCACAGTCAAGTGTGTGTGTAAAAATGATATGGGAAACCAGGTCTAGCACAGTGACCCTCATTTTAAAAAATCAGATTGCTTTTGGTGACTACATGATGGGTAAGTAAGTAATCAATTGCAATATTATATGTATCCAATGTGGTAAGAGATTAATCCATTTAGTTGCATAATAACAACAGCTCCCCCAGACGTCTATACTATGTAGGTGTTTCAGATATACTAACTTTAATTCTCACAGCCACCTTGTAAGGTGCAAGGTGTTATCCCCATTTATAGATGAGGACATGTTCCAGGTAACATGTTGGAAGCCCCATAGCTGGTAAATGATAGAGCCATAATTTGAACTGACTTCTGACTTCAACCCCCATACTCTTTTCACTGTAACTTTCTTTTAATAAAACAATTTTCTAAGAATTCAATATATATCCACTTTTATTTTAAATCAAGAGATGGAATTTATGAGGATGAAGGAAGAACACACAACTATTTTCCAGTTGGGGAAAATAAAGAATGAGCATTCAGGTACTTTTTCAAGTACAAACAAAACATCTATAGCAAAGTCCGAATTAGAAACCAAGTTTCAATATAGGTACTCTTCAAGTTTAAAACACTTAATTTGCACAGTTTTACACCCTAACCAGCATGCAAAATACGGCTGTTCTCCTTACTCCATCCATCCACAGAGACACTTCAACAAACAGTAATAACCATACTAGTCAGGACTAATGGCCCCTACAGTGAGTTTGAATGAGAAGCACTGGATCCAAACTCTTCTGAACACCTTGGGAGTGATCTTTTATTCATTTACAAGTTCTCCATCTTGCCCATGCCCACTTCCCACTATAACACACCATACATACTGCATGCACATTCATGCACTCATACACCTTCCTCTATTAAGTTAACTCTAGCTCAGGTTATTTCACTTCAGGAAATCTCTTATTAAACATGTTTTCTGGCCCTGGCTGGCGTAGCTCAGTGGATTGAGCGCGGGCTGGGAACCAAAGTGTCCCAGGTTCGATTCCCAGCCAGGGTACATTCCTGGGTTGCAGGCCATAACCCCCAGCAACCGCACATTGATGATTCTCTCTCTCTCTCTCTCCCTCCCTTCCCTCTCTAAAAATAAATAAATAAAATATTTTTTAAAAAAAGATTAAAAAAAAAAAACCATGTTTTCTGTAAATTCTCGTTTCTTCCTCTGACAGGGCAAAATGTAAGTAAAAAATGACCCAAAATGACTGTTGACAAATATAAAAAGAATCTCAAGTGAAGCAGATATATCCATAGAAGGGAACTCATCAACTTTGAAGTCAAATTAAAGGATCAGAGAAATAAGCTACCCTTTCTAATTTCTCATCTTTCAAAATGCAGTTTAGTAATGCAACTGCACTGCTTTCTACTTTATTATTTGTTATCGTTGCAGAAGTAAATATTTCAGCTACAACATGGTCTTATGGGCTAGCCTAGGAATGTAACTTCTGTGTTGACCCAGAGAATCAACCAATCGATCTACAAATTAACTTTCATCTTATGTTTGCAAAGTTGGGAATGACTAGACGGTAATTGGACCTTACTTTCCAAAATGAAAACCAACTGATAATGTATCAAAAAAATTAAGACGGAATTCTGTGGATATACAGCTACTGAATCAACAGTTTGATATATGGAACAATCTAAATTTAACACCTGTGTAAATGAGATAAGAAGAGTATGAAAGCCAAATATTCCTCTCTTGAGTTCTGGTCACCTTCTGCTTGGATATTCTACTCACTTCAAATGTAACATGTGTAAAGCAAAAAATCATCTCACTCTCCAAAATTTCCAATTCTATTCTCTACTGCAGATTCAAAATTTCAGTGTCAACCAAAACATTGCCCCTTCCTGCCACATGCAAGCTTAGACTGAGGGCTACCTCAGGTATAGAGATTAATAAATCACATCCCTGTTCTTAAGATCTATGCTAGAAAATAGGGCAAGTAACACACAAATAACCATGATACAGATATGCTACCATTAAAAATGTGCAAGGTGTTACCAAGGGGGAAAATCACTTTAGGGAGCACATCAAAAAAAAGGTTTTTACAAAGATGGCAGTTGAAATATGCTTGAAAGATGGGTAGGGCACTAATAAGACATGCACCCAGGAGAGTAAGAGGTCATTTCAGGCTAAGAATAAACACATAAGCAAAGATTCAGAGGTGAGAATAAGATTGTACTTAGGAAACAGAGTAGTACAAAATAATAACAAAAGTAATATAGAAGGGCTAGAATGTAGACCCATGTAGGAAAAAAAGTAAGGTCTAAAGTTGGAAAGGTAAGCTGGAGTCACACTGATTCTTGAGTGCCTCTTTTTCTGTAAAAGATGAATTGTAGTTTCCGGTACTAGCACACACAGTGGTTAAGAGCCAGGACTCTGAATCTACTTACTGTCTGTGTAACCTTGGGCAAGTTACTTAACTTCTCCGCACCTCTGTGGGGCTAATAACAGCAACTTATAGGGATGTTGTGAAGATTAAATTAGTTAATACATGTAAAGTACCTAGGAAAGTATCATAAAAGCAAATGCTATGTAATTATTTGCTATTATTACTATATTTATCTTTTAGAAAGACAAATTCAACAGTAATCTATACATATAGACTGGAATGGAAACTTCCTTTCTTTCTATTTACCTTTACTTATGCCATTCCACCTTGTTCAAGCACAACATTTCCTATTTAAAACTCATTATTAAATGCAACAACTGTTAAGCTCAAATTCTACCATCTCCTCAACCACCTGAGCAGAAAGTAGTTTCACCACTTATTTGACACTTATATGTATATAATTTTACCTTCTCAAATACAGTACAGATTCTTTAGGGATAAAAACCGTTTTTCATTTGCTAAAATGCAATCCCTTAGAATATTTCATACAGTTCTTTAAAGGCCACATGTACTTCAATAATCATTTACTGTGAGAGAGTCTGGAATAATGTCCAGTAATAAAAGGAGTTCCTAAGGGTAGGTTTAAGGAATATTCACAGTAAATTAAAGACTTATTTTATCAAAATGAATAGTACTCCATAAATGAAGTGGTCATAAATGAAATGGCCTTCAAGATCTCTGACTTTGAAGTTAGTGATCTGATCAGCAGAACTAATCTGAACACACCCTACTTTATTTCCTTTTTTTTTCCTGAGAGTATATTTATTAAAGCTGGAGAAAGTGAAACAAGGAAGGGCCTAGGATAGAAGCAGCAACAGGAGAGAGCTTAGCTTAGGCAGGGCTGCTCTGACTCTCTAGAAATGTTACAGGAAAAAAAAATTAACCAAATTGCAGCTGCTATCAGCTCACTGGCAAGTCAGAGAAAAGTGAGCCTTTGGGACAGGCTCAGGGGGTTAGCCCAGGATAGGCTGTCACTACCTACTGCTCCCCTGGTTACAAGTCTTATAGGGTCCCGTAGAGTTTAGGAGATACATGCCTCAGAAGGAAGAAGATGGGGAAGGGAAAGGTTATAGGCATGTTCCCAAGAGGGAGAGTGCACCCACAGCCTATTTATTAAAATAATAAATAAAAAAATAAAACACTTCTATTTTTATAGCTGAAAGTAGACCCAACTGTTCCAGGTGAATAACTCACACCTCAAACGGAAAAGACTAGTGAAATTCTGCTCTCCCATTTTCTTACTTGACCCAAGCAACTGCATTTTTCTTTACTCTTGTTTAATCTCTAATGATACCAGTATATGGTCCATAGTTGAATAGATCAATATTAGTAGTCAACAGATGCCTTTTTGCTCAATATACACAACAGCAAATGTCAAAATGCCAAATGTGATCTTTTATATATAGCCAAGCTAGTATAAAGAGACACACACAAAAAGTGCAGCCTTTTCCCAATTTAAAAAAAGAGTAACCACTATGTTGTACACCTGAAACTAATACAAAGTAACAAATGTCAACTGTAATTAAATTTTTTAAAAAATAGAAGAAAAAAACAGTGATTCAAAGAAATTTGTTTCCTTCAAAACTGAATTGGAGTCAAATGTGGAAACTTTATGTAAGCAAACTATACATGCTGGATGGTACATACTCACAAACACATTTAAGTATCACTGATAGCAACCCCTAAATCCATATTTATTTCATTGACTCTAAAGCAATAAATCCCAAAGGAACATCATAGTCTACTTGCTCATTTGGCAAGTGTTCACTTCCCAGTAATTTGCAGCTAATGGGACCCAGTAAAGTTTACAGAAATATATTATTAAAAAGTGATTTTTATCTAGATACTTATTTTTAGGTACCTTGATATTCAAAGATCCTTAGTTTTCCTCATGGCTTTTAAATAGCCTCTCTAGTATTTCAATAATAGCTTTTCTCAATATTTCTTTTTCATCAGTCTGTGAATGAAATAATGTAGCCACTACACCCAATCCCTTGTTACCAAATGGATCAGCTTTTGTTAAGTATTATACGTTTTGGCAGTTAACCTTTAGTTGCTAGTTGGGCAGAGAATTCTAAGTATTGTACTTGGGGAGAAAATGTGTAGCTCCAGAGCTTGAAACTAAAACATTCCAACAACTAAAAAGATATGTCAAGTTTACATAAATTTTTATAAACATGTAAAGCTGTAAATATGAAATCTATACCTACATATTATCACTGCTGTCACAGCACAGCCTAATCTCCTGAGTTATTTAGAGAATATAAAACAAGGTCACTATTAAAATAATTATCCATTCAAATTGCATGATTAAGTTTATTTATAATTCAACAATAACAACTTCAAAAACAGTGATACTTCATTATGTGCCTAAACTTTCTCCATGATTGCGTAAGCACAAAAAAACCCACTCACAATTGCACTGCAGAAGCTAATGACAACGAGAAAAAATTTTATTCCATAAACAAAACTAAATTTAGTTGTACTGTCTGCCAGATTTCTGTGAAGAAATGACTCTTATGTATTTCAAACTTATTTTCAGTCTTTGAGGTGAGACTGACTAATTGACTCTTGATATTGTAAAGCTTTGCAGACCATTTGCTCTTAAGTGTATTCCTCTAAAAGTAATTTCTAAACTAAATGATTTTCACAATTCACCGAGGTTATTACTCTTTCACCTATAGGGGAACAGAAAGGCAGGGCCTGAACCTGCAGGACAATTGGAAGTATTGAAAGAGGTATTAATCAAGTCTGATTATGTAACCTTTATATTATTATTAATATTATTATAAATAATAAAAGTTATAATGTTTGTAAGTTATATTATAATATTATAATAAATAATAATAATAAACCTCAACTACAACTTGTCCAAGGTCAATTCATAGCTAGTAAACAGCGGAACTGGGATTTGACTACATGTTGGTTTTATCCCCAAACCTGGGTGCCCTTTCCAATACGCTAGGCTGCCTTTCATTTAGGAAACCTCTTCAATCTGTTCCAGAAACATAAACTCAATGCATCCCTGGGTTTTGGTACTTGTACGTGTCCCAGTAAGTTTATATTACCAATACAACTGACTTTTCAGTCTCTCTTCCCAGATTGAACCCAGATGGGTTTCAGAAGTATTCAAATACAGACACACCATGTTGCATCAAATCTCTTTTTAGAGTAAGGCAAGACATATGTAAGTAAATATAACAAATAATACAAAAGAAAAATATTTAAATTCAGATGTCTTGATCTTTTAGATATTGATCTTTTAAATAATAAATCACTATGTCTAACATTTGAGCACATACTATGTATCAGACCATGTGCTAATTCCTTACACAATCAAACCTTGGTTCTTGAATGTCTCCCATCTCAAAAAATTTGGTTCTTGACCAAGTCGTTCATGGAAAAAAGTCACAGTTGTTGAACAAAACTTTGGTTCTTGGCCAAATAGCCCTTCCATGCTGATATGTACAGCATTTCTAATGGGAAAAAAATGATTTGCTTTTCGAAAAAAAATTGCGTTTTGTTCCAGAACGAATTAAGTTTGAGAACCAAGGTTCCTTCCTCAGCATGCCATTTGTATTTCCCTCACAACCTTTTTTTTGAGACAAATCAAATTACATGCCCCAAATCATAAGCTCATAAAAAGGGAATTCGAGAAATCAAATCTAGATATGTCTGATTCCAAATCTTAGAGGAACATTTTACTGCATCGCAACTCCAACACAAACCCAGTGTTTATCAGGAGGAGTTAAACAACAACATTGTTTTAGGTCACACTAAGCTCAACAGTGGAGGGCTAATGTAATATATGGCTAGTACCATGACAGCTTTGAAAGGGGCACTGGGAGACAAGTGACAGAATTCAATAAGCCTCATTAGTCTAATGAATGCAACAGCAATCATCACTCGGTAATCTTTCTCTGCACTTCCTTCCTTTTAGTGATTTCCATTTATTCATGGCTTCTGTCCATGTTCTTGGTCTCAAATTCCTCTTCTCCAAAACTTTTAGGCCTATGGCTTATGCCCTTCATTGTGAAGTGGCTAATCTCTGTTGATAATGGTAAAAAGAGAGGCCTTCTGGAATTTAAGTTGCAAAGGAAAAAAATGTGTTTGTTGTTCAGGAAATCTAATCTATTGAAAAATCTGATCTACACTGTGAAATTCACAGTATCATAAATGATTTCAAGCTTTAAGTAAGTCCTATGAACATGGTAAGAAGACTGGTTTTGAATTTTTGGTCCAAATTCTTATTATTTGATATGCTGAAATATATAATACTAATAATGTCACTTAAAAAATAAACAAAATTAATTTTTGTACCACTTTACCATTATGGAGAAGAGTTACTCTTGCATGTAAAAGAAATTCTTAGCTCAATCAGTTGTTCATCAACTGATGACGGGATAAATAAAATGTAATATATCCTTACATACCACATTTATTTGGCAATATTTGGCAGTAAAAAGAAATGAAGTACTGATACCTGCTATAATAGGGATAGACCTTGAAAACATTGTGTGAATTGAATCAAGGCAGTCACAAAGGACCACATTTTGTATAACTCCATTTGTATGAAATGTCTAGAACAGGCAAATTCATGGAGACAGAAAGTAGATTGGTGGTTGACTAGGAGGTTGGAGGGATGGCTAAAGGGCATGGTGTTTCATTCTGGCATACTGAAATGTTCTAAATTGAGTGTGATGATGGTGGCACAACTCCATGAATATATTGAAAGTCACTGAATTGTACACTTTCATGGATTTTATGGTTATATGAATTATATCTCAATAAAGCTGTTTTGAAAAAAGAAAATTTAGTGAAAGAAGACTCACAAGGCCACCAAGGAAATTCTGTTAATGCTTTTTAAATTAAAGAACACAGTGTCAAGATTTTGCTCCCACAGGTAACCAAACTGTATCCTTTTCCACAAGTATGTCCAAAGTGATTAACAAAGCATAGCTCTAGATGGCCTGGTTTGTTTAACTGATGTTACATAGCTCCTTCATGCTAAAGCTCTTTTGTGATCATTAAAGTTGTCACAGTTCAGGGGAAAGAGAGTATTAATAATTTTCTAGTATTTAATAAATAGGTTTGCTTGGGCAGCTTGTAATTTTCATGTTTTGAACCAAGGACCTTCAATTTGTAGGCCAGGATCTACTTACAGATCTTGAACTCATGTGATAGATGTCAACCACCACAGTACACTATCTGAGGTTTTATCAGGATATCCTGTGGAGAAGGTAGTAGGTAACAAAATGGGAAATGACCTCCTCCCCAACTCTTTCATATTCCCAAGTACCCACCAGTCTTTATACCTGGGGAAAAAGAAAACACTTCCCCACAAAATGTCAACCATCTCCTGGTTTCAAAGAGGTAAAGCTTTCTCCCTGTTTATGATGTGTGTATGTGTGCATGCTATGTTTCCTCATTCAATCCTTTCCAGGTCAGCAGAAATGACTTTATATGACAGGCAGTTTAGAATTTAAAAAAAAAATGGGCATATGTGGTCCAACTTTTTGCCCTCGGGAGCAAGCTGCCCACAGGGAACACTTATCTCAGTTCATTTACGCTGAAAATCTTGCAGGACAGGTCCCCCAGTCCTGCCTGGGATTGGATGGTTAAGTTTGTTCACTTTTAAGGTCCAGTAAGAGGAAATTGCTTGTCCACAGATGTAAGCCACATTCCCCAATATCCCCTTTATCAGGAATAAAATAACATCTTAGCTCCTAATTATCTTATTCTTCCCCACCCCAAATTAGTTCAGAATGCAAGCAGGGAAGAGGTTTTGAGTTATTGAGACCTCTTTAACTCCATAACATCCAGTCTAAGCAATTTTGAAAATAACAAGAATATTTTCAAGAATAAATATACTAAGACAACAATGTGGATATGATAACCAATTCTAGAGAGAAAAATTTTGACAGGTATAAGAGAGATGTTCCTTCATGTACTGGACAAGACTTTGGGAAAACATTTGGAAATCATAAAGAACACTAAGCAAATCCATCTAAGTGGTCACTGAAATCCTTGCTGCAAAGGGATTATGCCTAAAAATAAAGGTCTCTCTAGATCACTTACATTATCAGAAGCAGCTTTGCTTGATCTTGTTAAAATTAATTCAATAAAACTAAAAATAATTCTTTTGCACAAAAGTTTCTCTCTCTAGCGATGGACTTACACAAGCAAAGGACATCATTTTACAACTGAAACCCAAATCTCCTCCTTTCTCAATTCTGTAATCTGGCAAAAATTTCAGCCAGATCACATAATTTTAACCTCATTTAAGTAAATAAAAGGTGTGCATAAATAAGATACAGGTCATACTTCGATGAAGAGTTGTTCTCAGACTTCCAGCCACAATGGAGGCATAGGTAGACACACTGTGCCTCCTCGCACAACCAAAGAACAACAACAATTTAAAAACAAAAAACAACCAGAACTGACAGAAAATTGAACTGTATGGAAGTCCAAAAGCCAAGAAGTTACAGAAGACATATTCCTCCAGACAAATAGGAGGGGAGGAGACAGGCAGCTGGGCAGAAAGAACTCCCGGCAAGGGGGCACTGGCAGACCCAGCGAGGCAGGGGGATTGTAGAGCCGGGAGCAGCTTGCAAGGTGGCTGGCTGACTGGGCAGTCCCACATTCGCACGCAGATAAACCAGGTGAAACTAGGAAGCAGGATGGACCGCAAACCTCAGGGTCCCAGCTCAGAGAAATAAAGCCTCAAATTGCCAATTGAAAGATTGAAAACACCTGTGGGGGTTGAGGCAGCAGCGGGAGAGACTGCCAGCCTCACAGGAGAGTTCACTGGAGAGACCCATAGGGTCCTAGAACTACACAAACCCACCTACACGGGAAGTAGCACCAGAAAGGCCCAATTTGCTTGTGGGTAGTGGGAGAAGTGATTGAAATCCGGCAGAGAGAGGAGCAAGCACCATTGTTCCCTCTTGGATCCCTCCCCCACCATACACCGTCACAACCTGGGGATGTGGGTTACTCTCCCTACCACACCTAAGGCTCTGCCCCTCATATGTAACAGGTGCATCAAGAAAAAAGAATGGCCTAAACAAATGAACAGATCAAAGGTCCAGAAAAAAATACAACTAAGGAACAAAGAGATAGCTAACCTATCAGATGCGCAGCTCAAAACACTGGTAATCAGGATGGTCACAGAATTGGTTGAATTTGGTTGCAAATTAGATGGAAAAATGAAGGCTACACTAAGTGAAATAAAGGAAAACATACAGGGAACCAATAGTGATGGGAAGGAAACTGGGACTCAAATCAACGATGTGGACCAGAAGGAAGAAACATCCAATCAGAAGAGAAGGAAGAAGTGAGAAGTCAAAAAAATGAGGAGAGGCTTAGGAACCTCCAGGATATCTTTAAACATTCTAACATCTGAATTATAGGGGTATCAGAAGGAGAAGAGGAAGAGCAACAAGTGGAAAAGTTATTTGAACAAATAATAAAAGAGAACTTCTCCAATCTAGCCAAGGAACTAGACTTCCAGGAAGTCCAGGAAGCTCAGAGAGTCCCAAAGAACTTGGACCCAAGGAGGAACATACCAAGGTACATCATAATTACATTACCCAAGATTAAAATTAAGGAGAGAATCCTAGAAACAGCAAGAGAAAAGGAGGCAGTTACCTACAAAGGAGTTCCCATCAGACTGTCAGCTGATTTCTCAAAAGAGGCCTTGCAGGCAAGAAGGGGCTGGAAAGAAGTATTCCAGGTCATGAAAGGCAAGGATCTACATCCAAGATTAGTCTATCCAGCAAAGCTTTCATTTAGAATGGAAGGGCAGATAAAGTGCTTCTCAGATAAGGTCAAGTTAAAGGAGTTCATCATCACCAAGCCCTTATTATATGAAATGTTAAAGGGACTTATCTAAGAAAAAGAAGATAAAAATATGAACAGTAAAACAACAGCAAACTCACAGTTATTAACAACCACACCTAAAACAAAAACAAAAACAAACTAAGCAAACTAGAACAGGAACAGAACCACAGAAATGGAGATCACATGGAGGGTTATCAGGAGAGGAGCAGGAGTGGGAGAGAGGGGGAAAAGGTACAGAGAATAAGTAGCATAGATGGTAGGTAGAAGATAGACGAGGGAGGGCAAGAATAGTATGGGAAATGTAGAAGCTAAAGAACTTATGACCCAAAGACATGAACTAAAGGGGGGGAATGTGGGTGGGAGAGGGTGTGCAGGGTGGAAGGGAGTGAAGGGGGGGAAATGGGACAACTGTAATAGCATAATTAACAAAATATATTTTTTTAAAAAGTTGTTCTGAATGGAGTTTTTGCAACACAAACTCAAACCTCACATGTAAAGTATTGATATGTGGGGAAAATGTAGAAATGACTTTTTTACAATAGCCAAAAATAATGGGCCTAAGGAATCAAGACAAATCATCAATGTAAAAGAGCTTCAAAAGCTATAAAGCAATGTATAAAATAAAAGACACTGCTATTGATGTCGAGGTCCAGCAACCAGAAGGAATTTGACCTAAACACGGTAGAATTATGTAATTGTCATTACATTCACTTATCCTTTTATAATTTTGATTACATTAATAGAAACTGTTAGGAGTCCTTATTAAAGTGGCCCTCACCATATACTTTCTTTCCCCAGACAGATACATAGTATCTATTTCTGTCTCATTATATCTTCAAAAGTTTGTGCTTAATCTTCAAACTATTAGAACAAGTTCTGGAAATGTTACCACATACACATGAAAATAAAAGGAATGTACTTTCTCTGTATCTGAAGCAATACAATAAAAACTCTGCCAGCAGAAGCATGGTCCATAATCTTATGGTAATATAGTTTATTAGTTGGGATTTTAGAAAGTTATTTTCAGTTTTGAGTATTTCATTCCCCACTGTAGTAGTTCAAGTAGAATCTGAGTAGAGAGAGTAGAATAAGAAGCTGAGAAACTGAAAGAGGAGGAAAAGTATGGGAGTGAAGTCCAAAGTCAAGAGAGAAGACAATTTATGTGATTTGTTTTAAGTCTAGCCATATATTCTTCTAACAAGTTCTCTCAGTAACAAGTCCTGAGCTTTAATTTCAAAACTGGGATTCTGACACCTGTCACTATAGACTGTAACAGCAATACAACAATACCTAACTTCTTTTGAGCACTTATGTGATATATCAGGCACCATTTTATTTATTTTTTTTCAGGCACCATTTTAAATGTTTTCCATTAACTCAATTAATCACCACAATAACCCAATGACAGGAGTACTATTATTATCCCTATTTTACAGAGGAGGAACTAGAAAGAGAGGCTAAATAACTTGCTCAAAGTCACAGAGAAAGTGATGAAGTTTGGCTCTGAATCCTGCAACTTTGCCTTAGAAGTTCACTGCAATGATTTTCCACCTACAAACTGCAGAACCTTTTGACTCCAGGAATCCTACTTTCAATATATTTTGTCCATTTAAAATTCACAGTAAAAACATCACAATCAAAACTTTTATTACAGCCCCGGCTGGTGTGGCTCAGTTTGTTGGGAGTCAAACTGCAAACACAAAGGTTGCTGGTTGGATTCCCAGTCAGTGCACCTTCCTGGGTTGCAGATTCACTCCTGGTCAGAAGGCAGCAGGATGTTTCTCTCCCTTTCTTTCTCCCTCCCCTCCCTTGCCCTCTCTCTAAAATCAAAACAAATAGCCCTGGCTGGTGTGGCTCAGTGGATAGAGCACTGGCCTGCAAACCAAAAGGTGGCCGGTTCCATTCCGTAACAGGGCACATGCCTGGGTTGCTGGCCAGGTCCCCAGTTGGGGGCTACACTGGTTGCCTCTTGCACATCAATGCTTCTCTCCCTCCTATCACCTCTCTCTAAAATTAAATAAATAAATTTAAAAATAAAATCAAAACAAACAAAAAATATAAAAGTTTATACTGTAAAGGAAGCCAACACAACTTTTTACTGCCAGGTTAAGTCACTTTTGTGCAGATCTTAGAATAAAGTTAGTTCTGTCACTTCTGAAGTCTTATTTGACCTTCTTGTAAGTGTTTCAATGATCTGGTAGGTGCAACTCTGCACCGACTTTTTTAAACTAAACAAGAGATCTATCTGCTTAGGTAAAAGGAGCACACAAGCTCAATCAAACACCAGGTAAAGTTCAGGTGCATCTTATCACAATGCAAGAGCAAAAGAGTGAGCAAAGGAACATAACTCATTCATTTTAAGTTCTGGGGCTTCTTGTCTGACATAGTTAAGGTAAGAAATACAGGTTAGTTATGATTTTGAAAATTTTCCTACTGTTCCTACTATCTCCTATTTATTCATTCCTTCTTCTAGCTACAGAACATTTAACTGAAAGGTATCCTGAGATGGCAAGGGAAACTGTTAAGAAAAAAAAATTATCTCCTTCACCCCACTTTAGCTATACATCCCCACTGTTGCACTCTGGACCTTGTGTCCACAATCCTCTGTACTCCCACTTTGCTGTATTGACCACTCCCAGTCAGGTCTTTGATTCTATTGGGTCCATTCTTCCATTGACCATCTACTGTCTGCTCTTCACTGACAAATCAATTGTTCTTTCCTTTATTCAGTTTTACTCTTTACCCAGCTGAGATTCCATGAACCATCATTATAATGATATTCCAACCAATATCTTTGCTCCACTGTCATTTTGTTCCATGTAGCTGGCAATCCCCAACCCTGAATGAAGCCTTCTATTGGCTTTCACCACACAGTGGTATCAAAGAAGCTGAGCACTCCTAGTAAAGGTCAACAAGCAGAGGGGTTATTATATTATACTGTGTATTCATGACCACCAACTTCTGTGAGGCTTGTACACTGCTAGACAATCCTACTATGCCACCAGTTAGCATGCTTCCTCTACGACTATTTATTTCAAACATTTTCAATGTACTTCAAACCTTGGACTTCTGTCCCTCCCATCTCTACAGCAACTCACAGCACAAGACTTAGCCTACTAATCTGAAGGAGATGTACTCATCCTATCCTTGCTTTCTTTCAAATATAACAGAGGAGCTACACACTTTCCCAGTGCTCTGAATACTGCCCTTTTCCATTTTCTCAGGAATGTTATACTATTACTTAGCTCTTTCTTCTGTACAGGTAACAGTTCCTGATCTCAAGTATAGCTTCCCAGGGATTAGTTTATTTTATACAATGGAATTCTACCTGAAACTTCTTTGCAGAAAGGATCTTTTCTGCTAAAACAGTAAAACCTTTTTGCCCTTAAGTATGCAAAGTCCCAAAGAAAGTCTCATAAAAGGAATCACTGCACATATAATTAGGATAAAAACAAGAACAGGTCATGACTTGCATGTCACACATACAACTATACAAAGTAGTAATGCTGATGTTGCCAACATTTTCAGAAATAAAGCCCACTGTTTCACCAAATTCTAAGCCATTGTGATACTTTATATGCTTTTCAATTTTACAAAATTGAGGTGTAATTGACATATAGCATTGTGTATGTTTAAGATGTACAATGGCTGACTTCATACACTTATCTACTACAATAGGATTGCTACCATAGCATCAGCTCATATGATATATACTATGCTTTACAATTAAAAGCTGTGCTAAAACTGTATAGGCAAAAAGAGGAGCAGAACTTTTAGAGTGTTATTTTAATAACCAGCAAATCTGACAATATGATTTTATGTTACTAGGTCTAGATGAGGGAGAGAAAGGAGAGAGGAGGACGCAACAAATGTCCTAGGTACCACTTTTTTTAAGGGCTAAAAATGTTGCAGGATACACAGAACCATGAGTAATACTTTAGAAGTAGTTTGACAACTTAATGATACATTTTTATAACAAATAATTCACGGACGGAGCTTGACATTCCCAACCCCCAATATTTCCTTCATCTGCACTGAACAAGCAGTTAAAAAACAAGCTCGGGCATTCACCTGCGATATCCTTTCTTCAGAAAAGATGCCACCTCTGGTCCACCAGCACCTCCTTGCCCTGCTGCTCACAGCTCCATGGTGTTACAGCAGACACTGCTACTGGGGCTGGGCTGCCTGCGACTCTGCTGTGTTATTAATTTTGTAACTACTATTAAGATCTTTAAAGTGTTTTGTTATGTTCTAGAATGAAAGATGCTCCATAAAATGAAGTTTATTATTAGTAGGCTTAGCGCTCCCAGGCCTACAATAAAGCCAAGTTATAAACACAGAGACTTCAAAGGGAAAACCCGGAAGCCACATTCTGCCAACGCTGCCGAGTAGGCAGGGGCTAGGCCGGGGCGCGGGGACAGGGGGTCCTACCCAGCGCCCAAGCCAGCTCTCACCCCAGCATCAGTGACCCTGCCCCTTCCACCACCTCTCCCCTCCACAGCTTCGCTGGGGTCGAGGTCAGCCCTGGCACCTCTGGGCCTTTCCTCGCCCACAGGCAACCTCGCTTCGGCCCCAGCCTCCACGCCAGCTTTCGGATTCCTTTACAGGCGCCTCAGTTTCCTCCAAATACTTTCTTCCCGTTTCCCTGAATTCTTTTTAAAAATTCGGCACGAAGCTGGTTCTCCCACGCTCCCTGAGGTCGGGGCGGCCGTCTCCTCTCATCCGGCTTCCTGGTCCGGGACTCGACTGCCCAGGCCAGGTCTCCTCTCCTCTCAGCCACTTTTCTCCGGATCCCCTACCTTCACCACCCTCTCCCGGCCCCCGCCGCTCACCCGCGGACTCCCCGGTGTTGATCCAGTCGGGGTTGGCGATGCTGGCGATTGCGAAGATATCGGCGGCGAGAAAGAGACATCCTGAGATGATGGTCAGTTTATCCATCTCCCCGCCCCGCTCCCCCCACCCCCCGAGCCCCGGGCAGGCCGCGGCCTCACGCCTTGCGCCCCATGGGCCACCGCCTTGAGCCCCCTCGGCCCCGAGCCGCTAGCGCCCTTCGCGCTCCAGAGACAGGCAGCCGCGGCGCGACCCGTAAAGCCAGCTCCGCAGCCCGCCCGGAAATGCTCGGCGTGCCCGCCCTTCACCCGGAAGTGAAGCCGCGGCGCTGGTTCTGTCTTTTTTCTCTGGGTTTCTGCGGCCCCCGAGTCTTTGCGGCATCGCACTGCTCCACCCCGACCTTATTTTGGTCCCCTAGCTCAGGCCCCTGCCCCGTCCCCGGTGTCTTACGGCAGGCCTTGTTCTCGTCGTTGACCGTTTGGTCACAAAATGCTCTTCACTCCTTAGCCTGAGACTGGATGGGTGCTGGGGAAGGGGGGCGCTGGTCTTCCAGTTAAAGGACCCAGACAGCCCCAGTCACCTTGTATAATTGCCTACTCAGTGCCCGTGAGCTCGGAACTGCCCCAGGTAGTACGTAACCATCGACGCCGTGCGCCAGGGCACTGGGGTGCACCTGTGAGACCAGGTCCCCGCTCTTTGAAGCTGACGTCTTGCTGGGGAAGACAGAAACACGCTAAACCTCCTCTTTAATGATAATTTCAGGTGTTGATCTATCAATTAGGTCAGCTGGGGATGGGACACGAAGGGTTACACAGACCACCGCCGTCCTAAGGCCCTGACCTACGAAGATCTGGGCAGGACTAAGGGAGAAGAAGCAAGTGCCCGAAGCACTGGGGAACGGAAGGAAGACGTCCGCCTGTCCTGAGTGCTGCGCGGGCGGGGCGGGGGTGGGGATGCTGTGGCTGGGGAACCCTGTGTGAGACAATGAGAGGTGGGCAGAGGACGGATGTTGTGCTTGGGGAGCCATGATGAAGTTTGGGATTTTATTTTAAGTGCAACACAAGGCACTGGCAGGACAGTGAGGAAATTTAATTTGTAGACAGTCGATATGAGGGGCAAGAATGAAAGCAGGGATACCAGTTAACAAGCCAAGTAGTCCAGGAGAGAAAAATGTTCTTTTGGCTGGTATGAGAGTAGTGAAGATGGAGAAAAATGGACAATCTGGGTGTTTCATAGGCAGAGGGAACGACTAGCTGAAATTGGAGTTGAAAGAGAGGACTCAGGAATGACTCCTAAATTGTGTTTGGTGATACTTTTTACTACATGGGGCCTAAGGAGAGACTTAGGTTGGATGGATAACCAGAAAAGAAAACAAGACATTGGCATATTTTGTTAGCAATACAATTAGTCTATCTATCTACAGTTTTGCCATCTAGTGGGGGTTTCCTTTCTTTCGTGGCTTGTGGACTAAATCACCATTAACCCCGACTTTGGATCCAGATAGTCCCTCATGCAGCACTCAGATGAGACACTCATTTTCTCCCTGAATGCCACCCAGCTTATCTCTAGAAAGACCTAGCACAGTGACACCTGTCTCTATTTTTTGAATGGCTACAAGTCCCCAAAACTCTGCAAATATCAAATTTAACCAAATCCAACAGCCTTGCAGAAATGTGCAGTTATCAATATCACCATGTAGATTGGGTAAGGAGCAGTTTGATTGCTAGTCTATAGACATTCCTGTTCAAACATTGGCCTCTTGGGGTGAAGGATTTTTAAAAAATATTATACCATTTATTTTTCCTCTGCCACAGAACTTGGCACAAGCTACTATATATTCCAGAAATTCACATAAGCATATCGCATTACTGCAGGAGGACTTTGCTTTTTTTTTTTTTTTTAAAGTACTGGAGAAGTTTGATGGAACTATGTCCTTGGCTGATTGACATTTCTATTGCCCAGGAATAGAAGCAACTCCAACTATACAGTTCTGAATTCTCAAAAAATGTCCACTGATGTGCACCACTGAGCAGTTGATGAGAATTCTAGGGTGAAATTTTGAAACAGTTTGCCTGTTTGAACTCAAACTGAGTGGAATGATGATGACTTGATTCTTGTGTTTAAAAATCCCAAATATAAATAACTCCTACTCAACAGCATTTTTCCAGTCCCTCCTGCCATTGTCCCACCACAAAAGTTTCTGGATTTAAGATTAAAACATAAAAACAACCAGTATGGAGTTAAAAAATTTAAAACATTTTTTATCAGATAAATGGTTGCACATCACTGCAGACAATGGGAGTAGGGGATAGAGGGATGATCGAGGTTTATGTTTACATAAATACCATGTTTACAGATTTCCCATTAATTCTATTTTCAGTCCCACATCTCTTTTCTTCCAGTACCTGGTGTTTCAAAGTCCCAAGTCTCTCTGAGGCCTATGGGACAGATCTGTTCCCTTCTCTATGTTTCAGTCTAGATTTTAGTAGTGGCAAACCCCCGGAGGTTTAGAGGCAGTACAACAGAGTAAAAAAGAATACAGAACTAGCCCTGACTGGTGTAGTTCAGTGGATTGAGTGCCAGCCTTCAAGCCAAAAGGTCACTGGTTCAATTCCCAATCAGGGCACATGCCTGGGTTGTGGCCCAGGTCCCCAGTAAGGGGTGCATGAGAGGCAACCACACATTGATGTTTCTCTCCCTCCCGTTCTTCCTCCCCTTTACTTCTGCCTAAAAATAAATAAATAAAATCTTAATTGAAAAAAGAATGCAGAACCATATTATAGTCCTACACCTGCTACTGACTTGAACTTCATGTCACTTGAACTTCATGTCACCTCTCTGGGTCTCTCTCCCATATAACCTAGCAGAGTCAAGCACTCTGCTTCGGTGATAGAACCTCCACATCTGATCACCGCTAAGCAGAGCAGCCAAGACTTTCCACAGAAAGGATGAGCTACACAGAGGCAGGAAGTCCTAAGGGACCCAGAAGAACATAGAATGCCTCAGGAGGGAGCTAGGCTGGCAGCCTGAAGTCATAAATAGCCATTCTGCACTGTTAAAGGGCTGTGAACAGATAGCACTTTACGATGATGGATTGTAGGTGATAGAGTGTAGGCCTCAGCCCAGCAGAAGCTGAATCCAGATGAGACCTCTGGGAAATCTGGGGATGGGACTGTGCAATCACTCTTTTCTTCAAGCAGTCTCTTTGGCCTGACAGGATAAAGAACGCACTGCCACCCTGGGCTTCAAGTTGACCATGAAGGCCAAGAGTATGCTGGATGCACCACATGTGTGCACCTGGGGTTTTCAGGATTAGATACAACAAAACAGCCAAATCCAGAAGTTAACAGCTTGTGCCTTGGGCTCAGATCTGTCAAATAGATTGGCTTTCATTGGAGCTGATTGTGAGATAAGACATTATCCATTAGTGTGCACGAGGTTTCTGAGGGAGTACTCTCAAGGTCAATTCCTGTGGGGGAAAGGAAGCAAATAGACTGAGCAGAGGAAGGAGTCTGAAGTCACAGGAGTCTCTGGCAGATCCCACAGGGAGCTCCGAAGCTGGATGGCATTGTGGAGTTGTTAGCTGGGGTAGAGACCAAGCCTTTGTATGCCTACATGGACCAGTTACTGGATGCTAGCTACCCCAGGAATGGGGCATGCATGATCTTGGGTAAGGTGGCTCTCAGCCAAGGACAGTTCCTTGAAGGGGTTGGCAGCTGTGATCTGTCAATCTACCTACTACCATCTCAGTATCTGTAGAATAAGTACTTCAGCTTCAGCTCTGAAGGGGGCCTAGGCAGCACACTAGCATTTGCAATAGTGCACCCATGGTGCAGCAGTTCTTTTCAGTTTGGAGAGCAGCACCTTCAGGACCCTGGTGGGCATCTTTTCCTGTGGAAAACTTATAAGAGGAAGATGAGCCCTGGCTGGTGTAGCTCAGTGGATTGAGTGCGGGCTGCGAACCAAAGTGTCGCAGGTTCGATTCCCAGTCAGGGTCCATGCCTGGGTTGCCGGCCATGACCCCTAGCAACCGTACATTGATGTTTCTCTCTCTCTCTCTCTCTCTCTCTCTCTCTCTCTCCTTCCCTTCCCTCTCTAAAAATAAATAAATAAAATCTTTAAAAAAATGTACACTTAAAAAAAAAAGAGGAAGATGAGTAGAACACCAACTGCAGCTGCAGAACCGATATTGATCTCATTTCCCTCCCCTCCTATCATCCTTGATTCTTCAAACCCTCTGCCAGCACATCTAATGGCCTAGGTGGCTTATGTGGTGGGAGGCCTAGGCCTCTATCCCTGAGGAATTTGAGCCCCTGGGTGCCATTTACTTCTCAGGTGGTGGCAGCTGTATTTGTCTATTTACTGTCAAAATAGGATGAGGGAGTGCTAAGAGACACCCACATAGATCTTGTGGGTGCCAAACCATTACATTTTACTACTGGTGAAAATCGAACAATCTAAGTGCTTCCCTATCTACTGTGGGTGGGGTCCTCATTGTTACCTGGGTAGTGAATCATCCAGCTCCCAAGTCCCATTGTAGCATCTACTCTTTCAGAGCACGTCAACTGCTGGTGCAGGTGGGTTCTCTAGGAAACACGTTCTGAGTTACAGAGAGTTTACTGGGGACTATTCTTGGGACCCACACCTGTGGGGGGAGGGAAGGAAGTAGCACCAGGCAGAATGAGAAGTGAAGTTGTAGTGCAGCCACAGGTGGACCTCGGTGGCCCCTGGAGGGACTTCTGAAGCTGGGATGGCCCTCCAGAGTTGTTTGAGTTGGACAGAGAACAGGTTTTTACCCTGCACTGATCAGTCACTGGGTACTGGCTTACTTGGGAAGCTGTGAACTTGGGCAAGAAGCTCTCTTTGGCTAGCAGCAGGGTTGAGATAGAGGCAGGAAGAAAAAGTCCATCAGTCTTGAAGGGGCATCTGAGTGGCACAGCACAGAATCCATGACAGTTTGTATCCTGCAGTTCCAATAATCAGTATGATCTTGGCATCTACTCAAAAGAGCATTTTCAGCCTGGGTTGGAGGAGAGGTGAGTGGAGTCCCTGTACCAGGCCCCAAGATGCTTCCCTCACAGAAACTCAAATGCTGCCATGCCTCATTCCTGCTAACTCTCACCATTCCCCTACTGATAGGAAAATAGAGGAAAAGGATATATTTTATGGCAGAATTAATTTGCTATCTGGACAGCTGCTTCACCAAATGATTTGGAAGAAGAAACAGGCCATCCATCACAAGAAGCCACCTGCAGGAGACTCCCTGATGTTGAGAATGGTAGGAAACAGGACGACTTTGTTCATTTCCCTTTGCACCAGCCTTTGCAACACAGGATTTATCCAACAAGAAATCTGCCCTGGATCTTACTGATGTAGCTCAGTTGGTTGGGCAGTGTCCCTCAAAGCAAAAGGTTTGATTCCCTGGTCAGGGCACATGCCTGGTTTGCAGTTTGGTTCCAGGTCTGGATGCATGCAGGAGGCAGCTGATCAATGTATCTCTCTCACATTGATGTTTCTCTCCTTCTCTTTCTCTCTCCCTTGCCCTGTCTCCAGAAACAAATAAATAAAATCTTAGGGGAAAAAAGATTTCCTTTAAAAAAAGATCTTTTAAGAGGAGATTTATGAGAGGGAAATCATGTCACCAAAATCAGTGTGATCTTTGGGTTTTAGAGGAACACTCACTTGCAACAAGAGAAGAGCAAATTTGTTGGAATAAGAAATATTTTGTAACATCTAGGTTGCTTAAACAGTTTCTGAAGTTAAAATTGATATGTGAGTTATTGAAGCCCAGAAAGTACAAAGAAGTGGAAAAAGAAAAAGAAATCTGTCCTGGTTTATTGTTTGGGTAGAGCCACAGAAACAGCTGAAGAAGCTGGGAGCTTCCCAGGTTTGGACATCTTTGCACAGTGCCTGACACCTAATAGGTGCTTGATTACTATTTGTTGAAGGCAGGAGTACAAGGTGCTTAGCTTCTCAGTCTAATCACAGTGGGAAGGGCAACAGGACCTACCTCATTCTCTTGTTTTCTATTTCTTCTAAAATTTATTTTTGATAATTTATATTTTCTTAAAACTGCCCACTCCATCTGTTTTTAAAGTCTCAGTTCCACGAGATAGAGCCCTTGTTTGTCTTGTCTTGTGCATCAGCACAGACGGTAGAGCAGGCTTCTGGTTTGAGTAAATGTGTGTAGGAGGAAGGGTTATTTTGGAAAAATGAGAAGAATTAATTCCTCTCTGAACCGTAACTCACTTTTTTTTTCAGGTCATCCTTGGCTATTTCTTATTCAAAATATCCGTGAAAAAAAGTGCAGTTCCAAAACAGTTGGATCGGCTGGTATAACAATATTTAGAAACTTTATTGGGGAGGTAGCAGGGGAGTCTGTGCTTGCTGTGATGGTCCCCTGTGGACCATTTCACATCTTCGAGACCCTCCCGTGTGCTTTCTCCACTACCTCCATTTCAGTAGTTTCCGAGGAATTGATGTGAACTCACTGTGAGCAGCGTTGTACTAGTACCCTCAGAAGTTTTGTTTTTCTCCACCGAAATATTTACACTCCATTTCCCAGGTCCACAGGCTTTGTGATGACGTCACTACCCAACTTCTGGGCATCACAGTGGCGCGGTCCCTGGGGGCAAATCATGGCGCTAGCCCTAGGTCTCTCGGAACGGCAATCGCAATCGGACCACGTGCAGCGCAGCACACTGGCTCCTCGCTCCTCCAGGATTCCAGACGGTTGGGAATTGGACCGACTTTGGCTCAGCTCCGGGATGTGCTCCTGACAGCCTGCCCTCCAGGGGCTATGGAGAAGGCCATCCACAAAAGCAGAAAAGGTGAGTGGAGAGAGAGTAGACAAGCCTTCCTTGCTTTTTTCCTGTGTAAAAATGGGAACAACACTCTCTTGGCCTCTTGCCATCATTTGTTTACCAGACTATAATTTACATACAGTAAGAGCCTCCCTTCTCAGGGCACAGGTCTGAGGTTTGAAGATCGCTTACCCACGTTTAACCACCGCCACAGTCAAAAGGCTGCATCTTGGCCACTAACCCTCTCCCCAACCTCATCTGTTTCTGTGGTTTTTCCCTTTCCACAGAGAATGTCACAAAAATGGGATCATATTGTATGGAGTCTTTGGAGTCTGGCTTCTTTCACTTAACCCTGCTGTCTTTTGAGACATAGTAGAGTGAAACCCTGCCTAAAAGGCCACTTTTCTATTAGGCTCAAGGAGAGGATGGGGACCACCTGCTCTAAGTTGCCCCTATAATCTTTTATTTTCTTCAGGATTTTATTTATTTATTCCTAGAGAGAGGGGAAGGGAGCAAGAAAGAGAGGAAGAGAAACATTGATCAGTTATTTCTTACATGTGCCCCCACCCGGGATTGAAACCCCAACCCAGGCATGTGCCCTGACCAGAAATCAGATGATACCCAACCAATTGAGTCACACTGCTCAGGGTATGCCCCTATAAGCTTGAAAAGCCTCTGAAGTTGGTTCCTCCTTCACCCAAGGTTTTTTTGCACACAGAGAGGATGAATATAGGCAAGGACACCTGTTGGGCAGAAATAGCAGTGAACCCTGCCAGCTGGGGTGGGGGAACAGGGGAAGCCCTCAATAGTGGGAGGTCGCCCAGGTCCCCCAAACACCAGTCACATCAATTTGGCAAAGGCTTAGTGAGTAGCAGTTTGTCACTTGTCCATAAGGAAAAGTGTTACGTGTGTGTGAAACATTGGAAAAATGTGCAGAAAACAAATTTCCCCAGAAGTTCCAGTGTACTGAAAGTGAGTTTCCCAAAAGCTTCCTGTTGGAAAGAATAACTTGTTTTAAATCACTCCTCAGTCTTTGAAACTTTTCTTATGAGGTTTAGTTCTATAGAAAATGTATTTCATTCCCTCCCACCACCCATTGTCCCAGGTTCTCCTCCCAAATGCTTTTTCACTACTGTGCATTTCCACTTTCATTGCCATGACATGCTTGGGCAATTGCAGTAACCCCTTTATTTCTCATATCTACTCTGGACTCCACAATCTAATCTCCACACAGCAACCAAAGAGTGAGCTTGCTTGCTTGCTTTCTAATCCCTCCCTCGCTCTCTCCTTTCTTTTTTCTCTTTTAAATGCAAATCTTGTCCTGTCCTGCATACCTCGCGTCTAGCTTTTCCTGTTGGGTAAACCTGCAGGTCTGCTTGGCCTTTGCTCCTCCTATCTGCCCCTACTGGTATCCTTTATGCTCTTTCCTGTCTCTGAATCTTGATCCAATTTGCTCCCTTTCATGCCCTTTGCCTAAATATTTCCTATTAGTTCTTCAGACCTCAATTCAGTTTTACCTCCTCTGTGAAGCCTGGCCTGCCTTCCCCACAGGAGACCTTGACCTCCTGTTGTTCACCCTGAGCCTTCTGTACTTTTCTTTCATAACATGTGTTACAGCTGTTATTCAACATATTTACATGACTAATGGATGTCTGTTTCCTCCACTAGGTTTGAAGACCCATGAGTACAAGAAACACTTCCTGAATCCATAAATATTTGTTAAGTGAATGGATAATAATAACTAATGTCAATTAAATATTCATAATGTGCTAAGCACTGTGCAAAAACCTTTCTTTCACTGTCTTATTTAATTCTCATAATAGCTCCCTCAGGTGGACACTTTACTGAGGAGGAAACTGAAGAGTGGAAAGGTTAACTGCCCTAGAGGTCTGGCTTTAGAGCCCCAGTGATGATTCTCGTGCTTCTGTCTCTGTGAAGATCTAAAACATATCCCCTTCTTTTTATTAGAAAAACAAATCAGCTTCCAGGTCAAGTCATCTGTGCACAACTTGAGCAAAACTCAGCAGACCAAACTCACTGTGGGCAGCCTGGGGTTAGGCTTGATCATCATCCAGCATGGACCCTACCTCCAGATCACACACCTCATCAAGAAGGGGGCTGCAGCCAGGGATGGAAAACTCCAGACAGGTGACTATGGTTCCCCATGCCTCCCACCACCCAACCCTGACTCCCTCCTCGCTGCCTTCAGGGATAATCAGGTTATTAGGTTTCAGTGTAACCATAATGATGATATTGTTTGAGAGTTTTCTATGGGTCAGCCAGTTGCTATCACTTATGTAATCCTCCCTCTTGTGCATTATTTATTCATTGAATTCTCATAATAACCCTCTAGGTAGAAAGTATTACCATTCCTCTTTTACAGGTAAGAAAACTGAGGCTCAGTAAGAATGAGTTCCTTTTCCAGTTTCACCCCCATCTAGCAAGTGGAATACAAACACAGGCAGTATCACTGTAGAGCTCATGGCTCTCTGTGGATAAAGATTTCCTCTCTGGTAGGCAGTATTAATCATTAACATTTAGATATGTGACCTCATTTTAGCCTCAGGGTTTTAGCCTGAAAAACCCTGAGGAAGACTCTGCTATTTTAAGGACCTTACAGAGCCCTGGATAGTGTGGTTCAGTTGGTTGTAGTGTCATCCCATAACTGAAAGTTTGCAGGTTCAGTTCCTGGGCCAGGTACATACGATCCCTGGTCTGGGTGTGTATGGGAGGCAATCAATTTGTTTCTCTCTCTCCCTTCCTCTCTCTCTAAAAGCAATGAAAAAAATGCCCTTGGGTGAGAATACAAAAAAAAAGGGACCTTACAAATAAGGAATCAGGTATTTTAGAAACCCGCCCGTGGTCACACCAAGGAGCAGGGATGTGAACTCTCTCTGTTAAACTCCCCAGTGCAAAGGCTGTATCAGTACCACCCCATTTCTCCTGTCTTTGGGTGAATGAATTTTTTATCCAATGTAAGATGTGTTTTCCCAGTGCCTGCTCTGGGCCTAGTGCTGTGCTCAGGAATCAGTGAGGCACAATGATATTATAATGTGTTGAGAAGAAAAACCATTCAGCATTAACTGGACTGTCACTTTCTAGTGCTATGACCTTGGACAAAGTCACTTAACTTTTCAGGCCTGAGTCACCTCATCCCTAAATTGAGATAATACCACTTTTTTCAGAGGTTGCTGAGATTTCATAATTTTAATGAAAGTGCTTTGAAAACTACAGTGCTATAGACATACTGGTAATAATTTATCTTAGGCTGGTCTTACTTCGACAGTGCCTAGACTTATATCTTTAATGTCTTTTTTTTTAATAAAAAATTATTGTGGCACAGGAGCCCCAGCGAATTAAACCACTGGTTTGCAACTCTGGTTACGTATTAGAATCACCTGAGGAACTCTTAAAACTAAGATGCCTGGGCCATATCTCCCCAGGGGTTCTGATTCAATTGGTTGGGGTTGGGGATAGGGCAGTTCAAGTTTTAAAGTCTCCTCTGGAGATTCTATTGTAATTGCAGTTTGGGTTAGAAGCAGTGGGTTAAAGAAGAAAGTAGATAAATGATCTTATTATGAAACAGTTCACTTCACCTTAAATCCAAAGCATTTTCTCTATGCATCACTACCTGGGGCCGGGGAACAAAGCGCCAAAGAGTTCTGGATTTTCCAGACCAAAGGAACTCCAGGACAGATCCCATGGGCTCTGCTTGTTCTCCTTGGCTTCTCTGGGGTGAAGTGTATGCTAGCTGCTGCTCGATAACTAGAGTGCACACTCCCTGGAGTGGGACTAGGAGTGTTTTCATGCACACAAAGTGGAATCTCATGTTGGGGGCTACAATTAGTAGGCTCCTTGAAGTCCTTGAAGTCAGAGGCAGTCTTTTTTTTTTTTTTTTTTTTTGAGGAAGAGAGCCCTAGCTGGTGTGGCTCAGTGGATTGAATGCTGACGTGCGAACCAAAGGGTCACCGGTTCGATTCCCAGTCAGGGCACATGCCTAGGTTGCAGGCCAGGTTCCCAGTAGGGGGCATGTAGGAAGCAACCACACATTGATGTTTCTCTCCATTTCTTTCTTCCTCCTATCCCCTCTCTAAAAATAAATAAATAAGATCTTAAAAAAAATAAAGAGGAAGAGAGTGAGAGAAAGAAAATTGATTTGTTGTTTCTCTTACTTATGCACTCACTGGATGATTCTTGTATGTGCCCTGACACTCGGGATGGAACTCACAACCTTGGTGTATCAGGACAACATACTGAACAACTGAGCAACACAGCCAGGGTCAGAGACAGTCTTGAATTCATCTTTGACATTCAGTACTTGCCTGTAGTACTGGCACATTTATTATGTCTGTGCTTAATAACTGAATAATAATTGAGTATTTGACCTAGGTATTGTGCATTGTGTTCCTATATTATCTCATGTAATTTTGCAACACTGCTGGAAGATAGATTATGAAATATAGAGGTTTAGTTAGGTAAAGGAGCTTAATACACAGAGCAGAGTGGTTGGAGCTGGGACTTGAACTATGTCTACCTAGAAAGTCTCTACCTTTGACTAGAAATGAATTTTTTCCTATTGATTTAGAGAGAGAGGAGGAAGAGAGAGAAAGAGAGAGAAATTTGTTGCTCCACTTGTTTATACATTCATTAGTTGTCTCTTCTCTGTAACCTGCAACCTTGGTGTATAGGGATAACACCCCACCCTACTGAGCTACCTGGCCAGGGCAGAAATGAGATTTTAATAAAGAGAAAGTCCAGAGTCCTAAATTTCTTCATGGCAAGTCAGCCACTCCTCTTCAGAGTCCAGGCTTCAAAGACTGTAATTCCTTCCTTTTGACAAGGGTTGAAATTTTGAGATGGCGATACTCCTTGAAACCTGCAATTTCTTTGACCTCATCATTTCCCAGCCCCATTCTCATCCATGTGCTTCAGATTTCTCTCCTTTGGTGTTTCACACATGTTTCATCTTGATTTCCTAATTTAGTGTTAACTTGTTCTAGCTAAACTTTATTTATTTATTTAAATATTTAATTTATTTATTTTTAGAGAGGGAAGGAAGGGAGATAGAGAGAGAGAAACATCAATGTGTGGTTGCTGGGGGTCATGGCCTGCAACCCAGGCATGTACCCTGACTGGGAATCGAACCTGCGACACTTTGGTTCACTGCCCTCGCTCAATCCACTGAGCTACGCCAGCCAGGGCTAAACTTTATTTTTTAAAAAATTTTATTTATTGGTTTTAGAGAGAGAGTAGAAGGGAGAGAGAAAAACATCGATTTGTTGTTCCACTTATTTGTGCATTCATTGGTTGATTCTTGTATGTGCCCTGACCCAGGGATTGGAACCATGGCCTTGGCATATTGGGATCATGCTCTAACCAATTGAGCTGCCTGGCCAGGACTTCTGGCTAAACTTTAAATACCTTTTGGCCAGTATATCTTTTTTTTTTTTTAATTTTATGTATTTATTTGTAGAGAGGGAAGGGAGGGAGGGGGAGAGAGAGAGAGAGAGGGAGAGAGAGAGAGAGAAACATCAGTGTGTGGTTGCTGGGGGTTCTAGCCTGCAACCCAGGAATGTACCCTGGCTGGGAATTGAACCTGGGACACTTTGGTTCCCAGCCCGCGCTCAGTCCACTGAGCTATGCCAGCCAGGGCTCAGTATATCTTTTTTTAAAATAATGTTTGAAGTTCTTTTTTAGAGATTTATTTATTTATTTATTTATTCTTTTTTTTTTTTTTCATTTTTTTTTTATTTCAATCATTGTTCAAGTACAGTTTTCTGCCCCCTACTCCCGTTTCAGCCCCTCCACCCAACCCTCCCCCCTTCCCCCCATTACCCCCCACCCTTAGTTTTTGTCCATGTGTCCTCCAAATTTGTTCCTGTAATCCCTACCCATTCCCCCCTGAAATTCCCTCTTCTCTCCCCTCTGGCCACTGTCAGACTATCCCCTATTTCAGTGTCTTTGGTTATATTTTGCTAGTTTTTGTTTTGTTTTGTTTTGTTGTTTAGATTCCTGTTAAAGGTGATATCATGTGGTATTTGTCTTTCACTGCCTGGCTTGTTTCACTTAGCATAATGCTTTCCAGCTCCATCCATGCTGTTGCAAAGGGTATGAGCTCCTTCTTTCTTTCTGCTGTATAGAATTCCATTGTGTAAATGTACCATAGTTTTTTGATCCATTCATTTACTGATGGGCATCTAGGTTGCTTCCAGCACCTAGCTATTGTAAATTGTGCTGCTATGAACATCGGGGTGCAAAGGTTCTTTTGTATTGGTGTTTTAGTGTTCTTAGGATATTTATTTATTTTTAAAGAGGGAAGGGAGGGAGAAAGAGAGACAGAGAGAAACATCAATGTGTGGTTGCTGGGGGCTGTGGCCTACAACCCAGGCATGTGCCATGGCTGGGAATCGAACCTGCAACACTTTGGTTCGCAGCTCCCGCTGGCCAGTATATCTTTAACAGACTCTGATACGTTAAGAAATTAAAAATTTTTTAGGATAAATTCAAGTCCTGTACTGGCTATCATTATTACCAAGACACATTAAGTATTTCCTGAATGCCAGCTGTGTGCAGGCTTCCTGCTCTGCACTGGGTCTCACACCACATGGAGCTTATGGAACTTAACCACCTAGTTGGGAGAAATGGAGAAAAATAAATAAATCTATTTTTTAGTAGTGGCTTGGCTGCTACAAAGTGGATTTAAGTAAGTATTGAAACAAAGTTTATGTGATGTAGTTCCTACAGCCTATTAAAACAAAACATGTGTAATGAGATTGGTGATTATAAATACTAGGTTGGTGTTTGTTTTTGAAGGGCCGTGTGAATATCCACTGCCACAGTAATCACATTCATACAATGACATGTTTGGTTTATAGCGTCAGGGTATCAAGCTGTTTATTTTCAGCCCTCTTTTTTTTTTAAAGATTTTATTTATTTTTAGAGAGGGAAGGGAGGGAGAAAGAGAGAGAGACAGACAGACAGACAGACACATCAGTGTGCGGTTGCTGGGGGCCATGGCCTGCAACCCAGGCATGTGCCCTGACTGGGAATCGAACCTGCGACACTTTGGTTTGCAGCCCGCGCTCAATCCACTGAGCTATGCCAGCCAGGGCTGTATTTTCAGCCCTCTTGATAAACCTCACCCTTTAACAACATAATTAAGCAGAATGCCAAGCCATAGCTTTCAGCTATAAACTTTCCTTTTAACATTAGGCAAGTGAGCTCACCCAGTGAGTTTTTGCCATTGTAATTAACCTCCGTTGGACCGCACAATCTGCAGGTAGCTAGGAGAAAGAAGCCTTGCATCATTCTGAAGCTGGCTTTGTTAGTTTTACTCTTAGCTACTTTTTAAGACCAAAGTAAAATTTTCTCTACCCTTCTAAACATTCTTTAATACTGGAAACTTTTTTTTTTACTCAGTTGTCAAGTGATCTTTAACTGAAATATTTTCCTTTGTAGTTCTTAACTAGTGAGGCATTCCACTGCACCACTGCTGATGTCATCTATGATGTCATGAAGGTGGTAGCCATCAACATTGCAGCCCACAGACTGGGAAATCCCCAGGATCTCTGTAATGGTTCCAGAGAGTTCTCTAGCTAAAGACCAGTGCCACGTCTCTCAGGCAGTATGGACAATCTCATCAAAAGTGGTCTTTCCATGGTGCTTAGTTGTTTTGTTTTGTTTTTTTGTTTCCTGGTGGTCCTTTGAGGGCTTTGATGATCAAGGAGGAGGAAGAAGGTACAGCCTCACTCTGGGCCTGTCTGTTCTAAATGTTCAGTTTCACTGTAATCCTCAGACCTTTTTAGTCTAGTCATGAGTTGCTTGCTTTGGTGATGTCATCATCAAACTTTTTTTTATCCTCACCCAAGGACATTTGTTCATTGCTTCTTAGCAGGGCGGCGGGGGGCGGGTAAGGAGGGAGCAATGCAAGAGAAAAACATCGACTTGTAGGTACCTTGACTAGGGAGGGTTTGAACCTATAACCTGGGTATGTGCCCTCACTGGGAATCAAACCCACAACCTTTCCATCTATGGGATGATAGTCCAGCCAGGACTGATCTCACACCAGCCAGGGCTCATCACCAACCTTTTTTGTAGACAGGGGGTCAACCTTGGGGGCCAGAACAGAGGTGGCACCAACTTCCCCACCAATGCACCTCAGGAATATATGACTTTGATTTCGTTGAGGTCAAACTTTGATGGCATGTTGTCAGATGAATCCAGATTCAGAAGGACTGAAGAAAGTTGCACCCAAGTCTCCTCTGAGCCAAAAGCCAAAAGAATACTGGGATTTTTTGTTTCTGATAGAATCTAAAAATAGCACTACGGAAATTTATCTTTGGCATTCCTTGGAGGCTTCCTTTGGGATCAGCATACTTCCTAATGAGCACATGTGGAATAAATAAAGAGAAGGTACTTCATCTTGAGTCTTGTTTTGGAAGGAGGGTGATTGAGGGTTTGCCAGCTTCCTGTACACAGAGAGGTAGACATATCCTTTGGGACTTCATTGGAGTCACTTCATCCGATGTTAGTTATAAAGTCTCCATTACCATTTGACAGAATGTTAATACTAGTTAGATCTAAAGACTAAGATTTTACCCAATGTGAGTCTTCCCTTAAAAAACAGTTCCTCTGTATTCTTTCTTCTCTTGCTGAATATCCTTGTAGCAGTCAGGGTTCTTCATTGCAAGCAAAAGAATAGTTCTGTTAACACACTGAATTTAGAATAGTAAGTCTGACAGAATTGCCAGAAAGGCTGGAGAACCAGGCTTGGAAAATGGTGAGGACATAGGACCATGTACAACTACCCCTGGAAACTGGGTGTGCTCCCCTCACTCCTCTGCACGTCCTGCTCCAGGTTCAGTGACCCTGGTGGGAGTGCCCAGTGGCTGAATCTAGGTTACATGTCCATGCCCTAGCTGCTGGGGGTAGGGAAGAGGGTGCAAATGAATAATTGGTCTTTTTTAGGATCCTATTTTGGGGTCCAGGAAGTTGCTGTCAAGATGTGGTTCTCTTCCCATCTACTGTGGGCTCAGAAGCCCTATACTTTACCATCACTTTTCCCTCCCTGTCCAGCATTGCCTAAGCTGTCAAATCCCTTTGAACCAACATATTTTCTGTATATACATCTTAAGCTTAATTAAAGCATGCCGATTGTCTGGTGTTTCATGCAAAACTATTTGCTCAACTAATACTCTACAAGGGTGGAGAATTAAACACCGATGTTTAATGTGGTCAACTTACTGTGGAGGGCACTGGAAAAAGCCAGGCAGCTATAATGGAAAGTAGGCCATTTATGCATCACTTAATGTAAGTGGCTTTTTCTTTAAGAGTAATAGCCATTCTTTTTACTTGAAACACACTTTTAGAATTCTAAAGGATGCTTCAATTATAAATAATATCATCTCTGTCACACCAAAAACTTCAGAAATGCTGTGAAAGTGTGATATAATACCTATCATTGCATTGCTATAAGAAACATCTTGCATGGATTCATTATGCAAAAGACACTGAAGTTACTGAAGTGGTCATTTTTTTTAAAAAAGATTTTGTTTGTATATTTTTAGAGAGAGGGGAAGAGAGGGAGAGATAACATTAATTGGTTGCCTCTTGCACACATCCCAACCAGGAAAGAACGTGCAACCCAGGGATGTGCCCCAATTGGGAATTGAACCAGTAACCTTTTGCTTGTGGGATGATGTTCAGCCAACTGAGCCACACCAGTCAGGGTGAGGTGATCGTTTTTATTAAATAAAGACTGACTCTTGGTTTTGGTTCAAGATGAACCAGCAATATGAACCCATAAAATGAAACACCTCCCAAGAAAACCCAAAAGGCTATGTTCCCTTTAAACCATTATCTTATTTTTCTGCTATGTTTTCCCCTCTTTAGGTGATGTTCTGATTAGTGTTGGCCAAACCAATGTGTTAGGATATACTCTTCGAGAATTTTTAAAGCTTTTGCAACATATCACTGTAGGAACAGTGCTGCAAATAAAGGTTTACCAAGATTTTATTGAGATACCCCAAGAATGGCAAGAAATATATGATTTAATACCGGAGACCAAATTCCCAGTAACATGGTAGGTAGTTCATTTTTGGAAATCTTTGTTATACTACAGAATTCTCCAGGGTCTATGAAGCCCAGCATCTTGGCTTAATGTGAAAATTATTAAATGGACCATGGTAGGAGGGATTGGTGACACTGCCAGAACAATGTCATGGTTTTCTTAATCCTTTTGAAAATAATCTGCAGGAAATAACATCAGGAAGAATGATAAAGGCAGGAGCCTTGAACCTGGAGTTAATAAAAAAGAATAAACTATCCCATGGGAACTCTGTCTGTGCAATGTGTCCCCCTTTACAAAGTCAGCCCTTAAACATGCTGGGAATCCCATTCCCTCATTTGTCTCCTGTGTATTAACTGCTTTCTCTGGATCCTCTCCAGTAACATTTAAGCCTTTTAAAGCTTGTATCTATCATCTTAGCAAAAACCACCTTAACGGCACTCTCCTTTCTTGGCCCCTCTGACCACGGCCCTGCCTTCTGACCTTGTTGGAAGGGCTGTGCACTTAGACACGGCCATTTCTCAGGCACTCCTCAGCCCACATTAATCTGGGCCTTGTTGTCATCACCTGGCTGAGGCCTTTCCCAGGTACTCCAGAACCTTCACAGTGCTGATTTTCTGGCTCCTATCATTTTTATTTTGACTTGGCTTCTGAGAACTAGATACTTTACAACCTCCCAACCTCACTGTTGTTGAAACAGCACCTTCCCCTGGCTTCTGTGATACCCATTCCCCTAATTTTACTATGACCTCTAGTCACTCCCTTTTGGTCTTTTACCCAGACTTGGAGTTTCTTAAGGTGTAAACTTTGGTTCTCTCCTCTCAATCTTCTGGGCAATCTCAGTGATGACTTTGGTCTCTCTTATTATCCATACATTAAAAATTTTCAAATTGTATTTTATCTCCTAACTTGTATATTTAAACACCTACTTGGTATCTCCCTTTGGATATACCATAAACTCTCAAACTCATTATGCCTAAAATCGAAAGCCAGCTCACCTCTAATCTTCTAGTGGCCCTATCTTCCTGGGGCAGTGTTTGCCTTGTTGAACAAGTTAGAAATTTAGGGGCTGAACTTGATTTTTGTTTTCCTCTCTTCCCCCTTCCTCCTTAGCCACTACAACTTGTTATTCACCTTCCAACCATCTCCCACATTTGTCCACCTCTCTAGCCACTTCCATCACTCCAGTCAAAGCCACCATTTTGGCTCACTGCGTCTACTCTTGTCCCCTATTCATTGTCTACACAGAATGATCATTTTACAATGCAAGTTGGATTGTAACATGCCTTAAAATCTGTAGGAACTTCTTTTGTTCTCAGGATAAATGCCCAAATTCTTACACTGGTTTGTGCTCCCAGGACTTGGCTGGTGTTTGTATATCACTCCAGTCTCATCTCACATGGCTCCCCTCCCCTGTGATCCACTTTGGCTTTCAGTTTTTACCTGATGTTGCTCTTTGCCTTGGGACTTTTTCGTGTGCTCTTCTGTCTGTAGTATGCTTAGGACCCTGTCATGAGTCTTCTTAGAAGGTTCTGAGTGCAGACTTTTCTAAGAGGCTTTCCTAAAGGACGTGTGAAAACACTGTCAGGTCCACCTGTCAAATGTTCTCATAGTATTCTGATTCTCTCCTCACAGCATTGATCAACTTTGAATTAAATAATCTGCATAGTCAATTGTTATACTGTGTTGCCCTGGGAGAACGGACACTTTGTGAAGGCAGGGGCAAGTCTATCTTGTTATGCTGGACCTATCACAGGACTTTTACTTGATTGAGGGCTCAGTTATTCAGTGAGTAAAATGTGAAATCCAGCTTTGAATCTCTGGCAAATCAATCTGAGAGCTTGTTTTCCTGTTAACACAGGAGTAGCAGGGACCCTTCTGAGGATCAGATAAGTAAGGAAATCCTGTTGAGCACTAACACATCTTTTCTTTCAGTGAGAAATTGAGTCCTCTGATGCAGGAATGGTCCTTATTAATTCTGACAGGTTTCCTGAGTCCTAGTTGCTGCAGCCCTGCATCTTTGCTCATTGGAATGAGCTCAAAGAAACCTGGCTGGAAACTTCGCTTACACTAAAATTGGTCCAGATAGTCGCATAGGAATTACTTCAGAGATCCCAATTTGTGACCCTAGGGATTGGTGTGGCCACAGATGTGCTCTGCTCTACCACGTGTTTTTGTTTGTTCATTTTTTCTCTCTACCATGTTTTAAGCAGCCAGAAGAGCAGTCACATGTAAAAAGTGAGGAGATACTTGGGACTTGTCTAGGGGCGAGTAGAACTCTATTTCTTGACCTGGGTGGTGACTATAAAGGCTTTTATAAATTTTTTCTTAAACTGTTTTTTTAAAAAAAATTTTCTGTTTATCTCACATTTAAAAAATGAAAAATATTTGAATTAGTTGCCAAATTTACAAGTCTAATATTTCATGGAAGGAATCTGGATTTGTGGTTTTTCCTGAAAAATCAGAAAATGGGCTTGCATCCTCTGTCCCTATCAAATTGGGCACAGACCAAGGGACAAATTTTTCCCCAATAACCAAATCGATTCTGATTTGATTAAAAATCATTCATGATAATAGCGAACACTTATTCACTGCTTACAATGTGATGGGTATTATTTACAAGATTATACAATTTAATCTTCATGCCAATTCTTTTTTTAAAATCCTCATTGAAGTTATATTAAAAATGATTTTAGAGAAAGAGAGAGGAAAGATGGGGAGGGAGAGAGAGAGAGAAACATCAATATAAGAGAAATTTGGATTGGTTGCCTCCTGTACATTCGCCAGCTGCAGATCAAACCGATAGCCTAAGTAGGTGCCCTGACCCAGAATCAAATCTGCAACCTTTTCGGTTTACAGGATGATGCTCCATTCAACTGAGCCACCTGGCTAGGGCCATGCCACTCCTTTTTGTTATCATTTTATAGATAAGAAAACTGAAGCCAAAAGAAATGTATGTAAATTTGCCAGAGATCACAGGGGTAAGTAGCAGTGGTCTGTCTCTAGAGCAGTCATGTCCAGTAAGAACTTTTTGTGGCAGTGGAAAATGTTCTATATTTGTGTTGTTCTCTATGGTAGCCACCAGCCACATATGGCTATTAAGCACTTGAAATATAAGGATTTGCAAAGGAAGAATTCAGGTTTAATCAGTTTAAATTTAGCTGTCAGAGTGCTGGTGGACCTCTGTACTGGGGGGTGTCACTCAAGCCTGAGCTCTTAACCACTTGCTTATACAAAACTATGTTCTAACTAAGCATTTTAATTACAGAGTTTGAGATTCAGAACATTAATATCTAAGGATGACAGATTTACTGTTCAAAAACAAAGAAAAAATAAACACAGAATAGCACAACTTAAGTATGAGGTTGAAACTCAAAAACTTAGGAACAATGCCAAGCATGTTCTGACTTCCTTTCTTAAGCAAAGGATTTATATCTAAGATGTCATATTAACTTATGTGAAGGGGCCAAGGAAAGGGCAGAAAAGGGGAGGAAAAGACTTCTTTCACAAAGATGGTATGACCTTCTTCAGGAGCATATGGCACTGTGTGGACATTGGAGAGAATATGCCATATAAAGATCTGGGCTGGCCTACTGGTGTAAAAACTGTTTCCAGCCAACCCAACCTCTGCAGGCTTGTGGTTTTATTATCTAATGCCAGTTTAAAAGGAGCCTGCCTCTACCACTTGTCCTTTATAATTACTTGATACAGAGTTACAAGGGATACCCTCTGCAGCCTGAAAAAAATAGTACTTTGTCGGCCCCCCCCCCCCCCCCCCCCCGCCCATGCATGTGCTGTTAGGGAAGCCCTGAATGTGATGAAGGCATATTATTCTAGTCATTAGATCTTTTAGATTTCCTTGCACAGCACTAAATCAAGGATCAAAGAAAATCACACAACTTAAGACCAGTGGCTCTCAGTAAAAATGACTCAGTATTAATTGTATATCACCAGGAGAGAGAAACTTTAGGGCACAGATAGAGCAGGATTAGAAAGTTCAAGAGGCCTGGCTCTGACTGGTATGGCTTAGTCGGTGGGGTGTCATTGTGCAGGACAAAGAAAGGGTCACCAGTTTGGTTCCTGGTCAGGGCACATGCCTTGATTGTGGGCTGGTGCTGGGCTAGGGTGTATGAGAGAGGCAACCAACCGATGTTTCTTTCACTCACCAATGTTTCTCTCCCTCTCTTTCTCCCTCTCCTTCTCTACCTAAAAATAAATAAAATCTTAAAAAAAAAAAAAGATGCCTGTAACTGCTAGCAGGCAAGCATCACCCAAGTTACAACAATAATGAAAGTTGAGGCAAGTCACAAAAAAATCTTAAAAATTTTTGGACAGCAATAAAGAGGTGCAATAGTGAATGATGAGATACATCTGGATAGAAGGATATTCTACAAATCCACATTTGTAAACCCCCCAAAAAGAATGATGGTCAGGAGAAAAAAGTAAGACTCACAGTTTCCCATGACTACTGTGTTAAAGGTTTTTGAGGCCCACTACTTCCTGGCTCCCCTTGAAATTGGTGACATTCTGTTATTGCCAACCCCTGGGGATCCATAAATACATTCTGGGTGGAGTGAAATTAACCCACCCTTTAAGGCCTGCTAACAAATCAGACTAGGCGTCAGGCTTAAGTTTGTGCAAAGCCAGGCAGTTTGATTTACATTTAGGAATAGAAACAAATTTAAAGATACTTTTAGAAAAGAGAAAAATGTCAACAATTCAAAAAGGCAGTGCTAAAGTTAAATTGTATCTTTTCTTCTATGTGCCAAAGCCAATGATAAGATATTAAGAATACTTTTCATTTGACTATTCTTTTATTTCCAGCACAAAAAAGAAAACTGAGCAGATAAAAGACTCTTTCACAAGCACTGAGGACAAGGAAGATGTAGTTTTAGATAAAAAACTTAAGTATTATAAATCCCCACATTCCACTGGGCATCATCCTGCAAGAAGACCCATGTCAATCTCCAGAGAATGGCACGAATATAAAAAGAAGAACCAGACTATCAGCGTAGGAACAGACATTAACTGTGATGTCATGATTCACAGAGATCACAAGAAAGAAATGAGAGCCCCTTCCCCATACTGGGCAATGGTGAAGCAAGACAAAGACAGCTCCTCCTCCTCCTCAGCCTCAGACATATTCTGGCTGGAAGACTATGCCCAAGTTGAAAAGGACAAGGGTCAACCTGCATCAAAAGTTGGTTACTAGTTTACAAATCTGTGATCATAGGAGCATTTCTCTGGAAAATACCCAATTTTTATAACTGCCACATACAGCTTTTCTGTACTTACAGGAATATGTACTGACTTAACCAATTATTTCACAGCTGTTGTAAAGCCTTTAGGCCTTCTCCAATGTGATATCCAAGACTTCCCTTGGTGGGCAAAGAGCCCTCAAAAATTTTATTCTTAAAACAGCACCATCACTCAGTCATTAAGACCCTCCTATCTCAGAAAAATGTCTCATCTTTTAGAAAATGTAGCTGAGCAGCTTAATATCAGAATGTGTGAACATAGTAGAGAATTTCACTTTTTAAGGTAAGTGCCATATTGTTATTTAGATATCTAGTTTTTCTTGTTTTGCAAACTTCAACTGCCCTACTTAAAAGAAGTAAAAGGTATTTTTGGCTAATTATTCAAGTTAGAAGTTGTTTTCCTTTTTTGCCCCACTTTTACTCTAAATGTTGGGTTCATTGGTAACTAGTGTATTTTGCTGTGTATAGTGCACTGCCATGTATAATGCACACCCATGTTTTTTGCCCAAACTGTCAGGAAAAAATCTTTTAATTTTTAAAATCCAATTATTTATTTATTGATACTTGTTTTTTTGTATTATAAAAGAATTTTAGCATTTATTTTTGAACATATGATGATATAAGAAATTTTATGTAACAAATTACAAAGCACAAGAATAAATATAAGGTATTTCAGGTACTGCCCATGTATAAGGTACATCCTTATTTTTCCCTCAAAAATTCGAGTAAGAAAAGTGTACATTATACACAGCAAAATACAGTACTTAAGAGACAGGATAGAAACAGATGAGGGAGAAGGAGATGATGAGAGAAGACAAAGCTCTGTCACAGGGAAGATAAAGCAGATATACAAAAGGAAGCAGTACAATTATAGGACACAACTGATAGGGAATTTATATTTTTCAGAAATAACTCTATTGCAAGAAGGGAATAAAATTCAGACCATTTAATTGTTCTTGCCCAAAATGAAATTTTAGCTGTTTTTATCTTTGTCATCACAAACAGTATTTTTTAAAATTACATTTTATCGATTATGCAATTACACTTGTCCCAATTTTTCCCCCTTTGACCCCCACCACCCAGCCACCTACTCCCTCAGGCAATCCTCACATCATTGTTCATGTCCATGGATCATGCATATAAGTTCTTTGGTTATCCCACTTCTTATACTATGCTGTATGCCCCCATGGCTATTCTGTAACTACCTAGTTATATACTTAATTCCCTCACCTCTTCACTGATTCCCCCAAACTCGTCCTCCCATCTGGCAATCATCAAAATGCTCTCTGTATCAGTGATTGTGTCCCTGTTCTTGTTTGCTTAGTTTGTGTTTTAGATTCAATTGTTGATAGATATATATTTATTGCCATTTTATTGTTCATAGTTTTGATCATGTTTTTCTTAAATAAATCCCTTTAACATTTTGTATAATGGTTTAGTGATGATGAACTCCTTTAGTTTTTTCTTGTCTGGGAAGCTCTTTATCTGCTCCATGGTTCTAAATGATATCTTTGCTGGGCAGGGCAATTTTGGCTGTAGGTCCCTGCTTTTCATGACTTTGACTATTTCTTGCCAATTCCTTCTAGCCTGTAAAGCTTCTTTTGAGGAATCAGCTGACAAATCTCATGGGAATTCCCCTGTATGTAACTAACTGCTTTTCTCTTGCTGCTTTTAAGATTCTCTTTATCTTTAACCATTGGCATTTTACTTAATTGTAAATTAAAAAAAATTCTTTTATTGATTATGCTATTTTAGTTGTCTTGATTTCCCTCCCTTAGCCCTTTTCCACTCAGCAATCCCCACAGCATGGTTCATGTCCATGGATCATATGTATAAGTGCTTTGGCTATTCCATTTCCTATACTGTACTTTATATCCCCATGGCTATTCTGTAACAATCTATTTGTACTTAATCTACTTACCTCTTCACCCATTCCCCCTCTCCCCACTTCCATCTGGCAACCATCTAGTAACTAACTTCTTTTCTCTTGCTTCTTTTAAGAGTCTCTCTTTATCTTTCACCTTTGGTCTTTTAATTACGATGTGCCTTGGAGTGGGCCTCTTTGCATCCACCATAATTGGGACTCTGTACTTCCAGGATTGTATTTCCTTCTGTATTTCCTTCTCCAAATTAGGGAAGTTTTCTTTCACTATTTTTTCAGATAGATTTCCAATTTCTTGCTCTTTCTCTTCTCCTTCTGGTCTGCCTAAAATGGGAATGTTGGAATGCTTGAAGTTGTCCCAGAGACTGCTTACACTATCATTTGTTTTGGACTCTTTTTTCTTCTTGTTCTGCATGGTTGTTTTTGGCTTATGTTCCAAATCATTGATTTGATTCTCAGCTTCATTCTATTGTTGTTCTCCTGTAAATTGTTCAATTAGTGTATCCTTCATTGCTAACTGGATCTTTATGCTGTTGAGGTCCTCACTAAGTTCCTTGAGCATCCTTATAACCAATGTTTTGAACTCTGCATCTGATAGATTATCTCATCTCCATTTTGCTTAGTTTTCCTTTCTGGAGTTTTGATCTGTTCTTTCATTTGGGCCATGTTTGTCTTGTTTTAGCAGCCTCCCTGTGTTTGTTATGTATTGTATGTATTAGGTAGAGCTGCTATGACTCCATCTCAGTATCATGGCCTAATGTAGTAGGTGTCCTGAAGAGCCCAGAGGCACAACCTCCCCTCTGACCCAGGCTGGGTACTCAAGGTGTGCCTTTTGTGTGGGCTGAGTTCATTCTCCTCTTGTAGTTGAGACTTGGTTGCTATTGGCAGGTCAATGGAAGGGATTTACGTAGGCCAGTGAGCTCCAAGGATTGGCTGTGACCACTGAATACCAATGTCCATCCTCTGTGGAGGGGCAGGGTGGTAGTGTTCAGATGTGATCTGTACCTGTCCATTGGGTCTACAGGCTCTGGGATTTCCTGGGTGGTGCAGGTCAAGGTCAGCTCCCACCTGTTTTGTCTGGGGCAACCCTGCCTGAACTATAAAGTAATCTGAGATGGGTGCTACTTGTGCAGGGGTTAGAGATTTCCAGGGGAAGCCAAGTTGTGAATCTAGGTGACTACTGCTAGAGCCAGGCCCGGGGCGTCTTAGCAAGAGGTAGCAGGGAAGGGAGGTCACTGAGGTAGGCTGTTGCTTGAGAGTATTTGGAAAGTTGTGAAGCATGAACCAAGACCAGCCATTCATATAAAATAGCTACTGTTAACAGCTGTAAATTGGGTGGGACAGAGCCTGAGGGTATCCCCAGGGGAGGGCAAACAGTGTTAGCAAGGCTGATGGGAGATCTCAGATATGGCATCTGCCAGCTGGTTCTGTGGGAGGTACACTCAGAAAAGTGACAATGGCTGCTACCTGCCTAGGTTGGAGAAAGCTGACCCCCAGCTCGCACCTTGATACCAGAAACTTCAGTTCCTTTTTGTATGCCACTGGTGCCTTTCAAACTGTTACCCTACTGCTAGAGCTCAGAGGGAGTGAATCTGAGTAGGTAAGAGTGTGTGTGGGCTCTTTAAGGGAAACTGCTTGGGACTCCAGAGGTTTCTTCCAATTCAGTACTTGCTGGTTTTTGTAGACAGAAGTAACGGGGACTTACCTTCTCGGCAGTGGAACCCTGGGCTGGTGGGCCTAGTGTGGGGCTGGGACTCTTCACTCCTGAGATATCACTCCCAAATTGTTATCCACCTTACATGAGTGGGATCAATCCACTCCATGTTTCTACTCCTCCTACCAGTCTGGATGGATGTGGATTCTTTAATTCCAAAGTTGACAAACTCCCATTCAACTTGATGGTTGTTCTACAATTTTGTTGTAATTCTGATGGGGATGTATGAGGAAGTGAGCCATGATGCTGCCATACTGACCAGAAATCTCTGCTTTTATCTCAAAGAGGTACCACCTACAATAGCCTGGAAATACTGGCTAATAGCTATTCAACCTTCATTTAATAGTTTCTCACACTATCATATCCTTGTTCTCCTTGACAGCATCTAAAACAAGATGTCTGCGAGTAAATACTCGTTGATTAACTGATTAGAAAAAAAACACAAGGAGACACTTAGAATGTTTTACTAACTTTAGGTTGGCTGGAAACAATTACCTGCATTTATACTTTTTAAGATTATTTCACCTCATTGCAAAAAAAAGAGATAAATGTTACATTACAGACTTGTGACTTTCATGTGTTTGCTGCTCTGGGTTGAGAAAATGTCCAGCTCTTTCCTACCATGTGTTTCGGCATTACAGCTCATCAACAAAAGGTGTGTGCCCCAAATTTCCGCTTGTTGCCATTGACTTCTTTCCAGAAACAAATTTCTTTGCAGCCTTTAAGTAAACAAATGAAAGGCAGAAAGTTAAAAGAAAAAAGAACATGTATTATCAAGTAATTTAACTTATTTCATGAGTTTATGGATAAGACACTGCAAGCCAGCAATTCTTTAACAGCCTCTTGTAAAGATTAACTACAGAAGGGGGCTAGTGTGCTATTTTAATTTGAATAAAAGCTCAGCTGTTTCTTTGAGTATCCATCATATGTGTGACTGAGGAAGTGTGGTGCTCTTGATATGAAGGTAGCTGTTATAGAGGGGGATAAGGAAAACCTCATGGACATTGCAAACTAGGGTAGAGTTGGCCCTGGGCAGGTCTGTACCTTCTTATTTCTGTATTACAGTGGCAAATAGTCTAGGTTAATAAAAATACACTGATTGTTAACTTAAAAGTCCAATGTTCTTAGTATTCTTTATGCCATGACTTCAAGTTCAAAGGCCGGTTGCTTGCATTAGTGTAATACCATAAGTATCAGTCCTTGCATTATGTCAGGCCATCTTTTCTCAGTGGATGGTGGTGGCAGCAGCTGGGTTGGGACTCACATGGTATATAAGATGAGGACATTTGGAAGAGTATGTAATAAACTTTGGGTTCAGAAAGTGATGTCGGGGTTACTCCTTAAAATATACTGTCTCTTTTTTCCATCCTCATTGTCCCTACATAAGGTAGACATGTTAAGAAGATGGTTGAGACCTCTACCTGGAAGGGCAGTTGGCATTTTTAATATAGAAAGGATCGGAAAAACCTACTGATTTTGAATTTATTCTGTAGTTCATGTACTTGTTTGGTATAGTAGGGAATACAGAGAGGAAGTATAACATATATTCCTTGCCCTAGTAGGGAATACAGAGAGGAAGTATAACATATATTCCTTGCCCTCAAAGTAACTCATCTTGTAGGCAACAATAATATATGTGGAAAAAAAAAGCAAGAGTAGGAGAATATCTTAGGCTGAGAAGACAAAAGAAAATCTTGAGATGCTGGATTGTGAAGGACTTGCAAACTATGGATTTTATTTCTTCTTGGGAGTGAAAAGGAAAAATACCAAACTTGACTATTAGTTTCAATCATAAAATTGCCAATATTCGATTCTTCTTGACCTCTAAGAATTTAGAATGGTTTAACTTAATTGTAATTTAGCTGAATGAGGAAGATACATAAACCCTGAGCTGATAAGGTAGGTATTTGCAGATCTGATGGTAATGAGCTTACCTGGTAGACAGGCACCAAACAGCATAAAAATAACATATACACTCCAAGGAAGCTTATGCATGCCTTCTGAAATTGGATCATTAAGGTCAAGTTATTTGATGTTAAATCATAAGTTTTCATTTGCTTACATTTATGACATCAGCATCAGCTACTGAGTCAATCTGCTGAAGGACTGTGGATGGTGGCATGTACGAACCAGCAACAAGGGCCTGAGACCCCACTTCATCCAGGAAACCCTCAGAAGACTCCACTGACATTAGGTACCCAGCCTTCAGCTTGTTCCTGTCCAATTAAAGGTGCATAACTAAGACAGAAGCCAGTTTTACAGAGCAAGGCAATTTTATTAGTATGTTCCCAAACTCTCAAATATGTACTGGTAAATATGCAAATTAACAGCTTTGAAGTCTTACACTGTTACAGGCCTCCCTTCTATTTCTTCAGCTCAACATTATCATTCAGAAAGTTGTCAGTACAAAATTATACAAAACCCCAATAGATTACCTTTTGATTCTGGACTAGAACTGAGATCTAGTGAAATAACTCTTGTCTCCTGATACTTTCTTGGGAATAATTTTAGGCATTTTTATTAAACAAAAATAACTGTATGGGCTCTTAAAACACTGTCCACTTAGTGGAATGTTGTGTGCTAATTCTGTAGCTATTCCTCTACCACAGCCCCATTTCTGTGCTGGGACTTGTCTCATTAAGGGTAGAAAGTAATGGAGAGGCAGGTGGGTAAGCCCCAGTAGCTTAAATGTGGGCACAAAAGCATCAATTTCAAATAAAATAATATCCAATTTGTAAGTCTCTCAGAAAGAAATTGGTGTTCAATAATGCACTTGGGTTATTTAACCCTTAAATAAATTATCTTCCTTTGGCACGCTGTAACAAGACTTCCATGTATACATAATTAAAATTATATGTAGCAATTTTACCAAACTATCAGCTTAATTAAAGTGAGATTTTACCTGCAATAAACTTTACCAAAAGATTATTAGTTTGTCCCTTCAGCAACAACACCTTACTCTCTCTTTTTCACTACAGGAAGACTAAGAACCTGATAGGAAAAAGTATCAACTCCATGCAAATGGCAAAAAAGAAAAAAAAAAATACTTGACATTAATCACTGAAACTCCATTCTCTACATGTTGCCAAACCTTATAAAAACAGTGTTTACATTTATTAAAATACACTTTCTTAAATAAATTACCTTGAAATAAATTCTTCTTAAATAAATCTAGCATTTCAATTTTTTCTTACAGTGTTTTGTTTCTGGTACTATCATACAGAGTTATACCCTATTAACCCTTGGTTCCATGGATACAATATTTAATAAACCGTGTTGTCATGATTCAAGAGAGGCAATTTCTTACTATGTTCAGCATTTAACAAAGTACTAACACAAATGGGAACAGGAATGACCAATCGGTTATTCCCTCCTGGTTATTCCTTCACTGTCATACTTGCCATGTGGGTAACACTTATGATCATGAAGACTGAGTTTCAGGATTCACATTATGAATTGTCCTCAATGGATGGAGTCAAAGTTAAATGTTTTAAACTGCTGTATGAAAATGTAAGCTGATTTCCAACTCTGCACAAGGTAGCTCTCTTTTAGTTAAGAGAAAATCTCAGAACTTCCAAGTTAGAGGTGCTGTTAGTACTTTCAGTGATGACAGTGGGAATTTAAAAATCACCAAATAGGTGAAGAGTATTTCAATCTTTTAATTAGGTATCTTTTTTTGGTCTATTGCATCAGTGAAGAGAAAAAGAAATTACTAATGGTTACAGTAGAACAGGCACGCATATTTTGGTGGTATGATTATAAACTGGTATGAACTTTTTATACTGTGACTTTGAATATAAAAATAAAATTTTTATATAAACAAACACACATATATTTTAAAGTAGAGCCTTTCATTATGTTTACAAGTCTTAGCCCAATTGAGAATCCATACCAAGAAATTTATGTGAAATACAATTGTTTTAAATGCAAAAATATCTTTTAGAGTCTATAGTTTCCAATTGCATAAAGTGTCCACTAAGTATATTTTGATACACCAATTAATATTGTTTATGACAACTTTTTAGTCATCTGAATAAACAGAAACGTAATGTTACAGAGGAATCATTGGGAATGAAAGATCATTTTTTGTGTTTGTAATTTTCAAATTTCAACAGTAAACATGCTATTAAATAGGATATAAGTATATATACAATGTTAACATTATGTTTAAAAAATGCATGAAAATGGTTAAGCAAACAAGCAAAATGTTAACAGTTAAATCTCTAGATGGTAGGATATGGGCATGTCTCCCTTTCTTTTTAAATAATTTTCTGTATCTTTCAATCCTTTTGTGCATATATTACAATACTGTTATAACTACAAAAAAAATAACTTTCAAATAACTGAAACACAAAATACACAGCTAATGCTGAAACTTACTTGGCAGCCTGGACATCTGTACTGGAAAGGTTTCCTTGAGCAACTGTTTTTACTTGGTTGTAGGCAGCCTTGATAACCTAGGACAGACAATGAAAAGCTTGCCAGAGTCTTCTGAAGCAATCAAATGCTCCTCTATGGCAAAAACACAAGATGGAAGCTTAGTTCTAGAGAAATAGCAGTGCCCATTTGGATGGAGTTTTTAAGTCAATATGTATTCCTTATTCTTCCAATATTCCATCATGAAGCTGTTTGTACAACTTACAGTATCCGAGCAGCAAAAATAAGTGGCAGAGGATGGCAGGGAGATTTAGGAAAAGCAAACATGGATTTATAATCACCTATAAAGAATAAGCACCTCTAAAATTTCCCTAGCCTCTCAAAGCATCATGCAATTAATGCCGCTAGCTCTTACTGTTAAAGTAGTAATCCATTCAGCCAACTTAAAGCTTGTCAATACTGGGGATGCTGAGTCAAGAAGGAATCAAGTTCTGGGGATGTGGGTGAGCACTTGGCAAATACTTGTTGACTCAGTAAATTAAAAAACCTGGCCCATGATTTTCAGCACCCCAACCTTGGCATCATTCTGGGTCTGTTCCTAAGGTTCCCCCTAATTACCTAAATTCTAGGACCTTCATTTTCCATCCATTTCAGCTACTCATATTCACAGCCACACCCCAGACTTGGCCATAACCTAGATTTGCCCTACCCACCAAATCCTCAATTCCAAGACCCCTGGCCTAAGTCTTACATCATGCTGCCCTTGTTTTTCCACTTTATCAAGATCATTAGTTCCTTGGTTTGTTTCAGTCTGAGGTCCCTCTGGCTTCATTTCTGTCTAGCCTGTATCCAAAAATATTCTCTTAAACTCGTGCTAGCATTCCCAACTCCCTTGCTATCTCCTCATACTTGACCTGTCTACTTAGCAGCACTTCAGCCTGCGATCAGCCCTGATACCTGCCCCCTCAATAAGGCTAGTGAATACTATTGAAGAAAAAATGCAAACCAGACCTGTCTGTATTGTGAATTTGCCATATAGATGTCTCTAATGGCTAACTGCCATTCTGTGTGTATCTAGACGTTCATCTGTCCCAAACCTCCCATTTGTAATTTCCTATCTCCAATGTCTGCTTCAATCTTTCTCTTTCCACTATGTTTCTTCCAAGTTCATCTCTTAGTGTAAATCCTACTAAACCTACCACCTACCTCCTGGCATCCAAGCTCTACCTGTCTATACCAACCTTGCATTTCTTTCTTCTTATTCATTCCTTAGCACAGTAAATTATCATTTACTTCCAACATTCTGGTGAAAACTGGCAATATCACCAATGATGTCCTCATTTGCTAAATCTACCTCTCTGTGGTAACTAAAGGGATGTCAATACATAGTAGATTAAAATGGTGTGAATTTCTTCCAAATATATCAATTTCTCTTCTTTTTATTCTTGTTTTCTTGGTCATTTTCCCGAGTCACTTAAAGCATAAAGCATAAGGAGCTTCAAATTTTCTCCTATGGTCTTTCATACAAACCTCTGATTTCAACACAGTCTGTATTTTGAGGATTCCCAAATACGCATATTGGCCTTGACCTCACCTGAGATCTCAATTCAGATGTCCCAGAGACAACTTAATGACACTTCTTCAAACAGAACCAAAATACCAAGGAAGCATTTCCTCCCACTTTCCTGGAAGCAACAGCGTACATGTTTCTATTTTCTCCACAGCAGATACACTTCAGTGATGTTAGAGAGCTCTGATCAGCCATGGCACTCAAATATTTCCACATTTTAACTAAAAACACGTTAATGGGGAATAAAAACTTGTGAGCATGGTGAGTTTGCAACTTACATCTCCAGCAGCTGTGGCCTGTGAGATAGTATAAATCCCAAAGAGTCCAGAATCTGAGTAACTGGCATTAAAAGCGGAAACCTGAAATATAATGAAACTTGACTGTATGTCATTCTACCAGGTGGAATGGGGCACAATTTCCTTAACACTGTAGAGACAAAAACTTGTATGTTCACAATATAAGCAAAATAGACTAAAATTTTGTTTACTTTCCTTTTTGCTAACCTATTTTGATGATTAGAGGTAAATGTAAACATAAACCTGTGAACATTGTCATTATAGACACAATGGCTGAGTGTCATGGGCTGTGAGCTTTGGCACTAGACTAACCTGAGTTTTTCCCTTTTGTTGTTGGTGACTTCCTTTTTACCAATTCACTTCCACGTCGAAAGACTAAAGTCAAAGAGTTAGGGAAAAATTTCTGCTTGGTGGCCATTATTCACGTTCCCAGGTAGCAAAATGTTTCGTTAGCCTCTGGATAACAGGGTTATTATTGTCTGAACAATGTTAAGTTCCTTAAGGTAACATGACTGCCCAGGATAAGGTTTCCCAGTATTTACATAAGGATCACCTGATTGTTATTAAGAATACAGCCTTCTGGTTTCCTACAACAGATGACTTAGCTCTCTGTAGACGCAGTCTGGGGGCCCACATCTTAAGCTAACATTCCAGGTGATTTTCATGTACTTTAACGTTTGAGAACCACTGGTCCAGCCCAGATAAAGCATAGAGCATAAAAAACTGCACTTCAATTACTTGAATTATAATTCTGAGACTATCCTATTTACACTCCAAACTTCTGGACAAGTTTTGAAGTAGGAATTTCTATTACATTATGTCATTGGTTTAGGATTAAACTCCAGCCACCCCAAAGCCATCATTATCATTTGATGGTAAAGAAAACAGTAGAACATGAACCAAGAGAAAGCAAATCTGGAGGAAATTTTAAAAAGCAGCAGGTGAATTAATTTAGAAACATTTAAAATAGTGGTTTTCAAACTGTGTTCCAGGGACCCCCCTAAGGCTCTGAACAGAAGATTCCAAGGGTTTCACTGTCAAGTAAACTTTTAAAACTTCTTTAAAAGAAAAAACTTGTATGTGGGCATTATAGTTGGGAAATCCTATTGGCTAAAAAAAGCTTCTCCACTAAAAAAAAGTTTGAAAACTAGCACTCAAATATTAAACAGAGGAGCAAAAGGAGAAGGTTGATTTTAATTTCCACTTTTAAGTGTCACATGGCCAAAGACTTACTGAAACATAAACCTGCCTGTGTCATGTACGACTGCTGAAGTTATGAATATTTAATCCTACAATTTATAGTATGTGTTACTTTTTAAAAGCATATCATTGAATGTCATGTAAGGTACAATACATTGGGAAAACAATGGTCACTCATTGAATAATACCTTGTTGACATTTTACATTCTTTGATTTGAATACCATTATTTTGAAAGCTTTAGCACTTTGCTCACTGTCATAAAAAGGTGTGTTCTAAAGTAGCGTGGTCTTTGTTATGATTAAATGTCATTACTTTTCGTCTCCTTTTTTTTATCCTCACCAGAGGACATGCTTACTGATTTTAGAGAGAGGGAAAGAGAGAGGGAGAGAAATATCAACATGGGAGAGAATCATTGACTGGCTGCCTTCTCATACACACCCTGACCAGAGACTGAACCCACAATCTAGGCATGTGCCCTGAACAGGAATTGAACGTGTGACCTTTTGGTTTACAGGATGATGCCCAACCGACTGAGCCACACTAGCCAGGGCTCACTTTCTTAACTTAATTTCAAGCTATAGGAATTTCTTGGTATATATCTTGTACACTTGATCGAAAAACATAAAGAACAGTCAAAATCAGGAAAGGGCCATAAGAACAGAAGAGGACAGAAGAAAATCTAGAAATAAAGGCTAATTAGAATTTAGGTGAATGTTTCATATTTAAAATTTTATCCTAAAGGGAACTGAAGTGTGAATTTCTTACTTTTTAAAGTATTTTCTTTCTTTCTTTCTTTCTTTCTTTCTTTCTTTCTTTCTTTCTTTTTCTTTATATTTTTATTTTTAGAGAGAGGGGAAAGGAGGGAGAAAGACATGGAGAGGAACATCAATGTGTGGTTGTTTCTTGTATGCCCCCTTCTGGGGATCTGGCTTGCAACCCAGGCATGTGCCCTGACTGGGAATGGAACAGGAGACCCTTTGGTTTACAGGCTGCTGCTCAATCCACTGAGCCACACCAGCCAGGGCTAAAGTGTTCTTTCTACAGTAGGTTTACAGTTGCTGAGTATGTGAAACAGTTTATTCTTATATTATTATTTACTAACTATTGTATTGTTTTCCACATGAACAACTATAAACCTATGTTTGCCCACCCTTGTGTATCAGAATAATTGAAAAGACAGTAAGTTTTCGGTAGACCCACTGAAGCACTAAAATCAAGCCTCACTGTCTGTTCAACTTTACAAAGATTTTCCTGGCATTAGTCTTAAAATTTAAGAGCAGATTAACATTAAGAGCAGACTATTTGGACTACATTATAAACACCGAGACTTTGAGAAAAGAGGAGAGCCATCAACTGCTTACACTTACATCAAATGGATGGTGAATCCCCTTGGCGACAGCTTGGTACAGAGGGCTGGTGGCATTGCTGCCCCTCTTAACATGTGGCCCGGAGCCAAGGACATGCTGGAGAATACTAAATGCATTTGCTTCTGCACTTCCTGTGGCAGCACTTTCAGCTACAAAAGCAGCATGGACAAGACTGTCTCCATTCTGTTCTCGAATTTCACCTGGGGCCATGGAAGGAGAGGGTGAAGAAGAAAGTGGGTTGGTCACCACTGGTTTTGTTCTTCAGCATTCTATACCACATACTATGAACCCACTGAGATTAAGCTTTCCTGAGGCCTAGTGCTCTTTCCCTGCCACCGTGCCTGCCCCCCGCAAAACACACAAAACATGTTTAACAGACAAGACCCAAGTGAGCTAATTCTTTCCTTCCACATTCAGGGTGTTTGGTAGTAAATAATCTGGCCTATTCCACTTTGATACAATATTTTGGTGGTGGTGGTGGGGAGTTCCTTCTGAAAAATTAAACTTAATAGAAGAAAATGCTCACCTCCACGGTATCTGGCCTTTGCACCGGATAAACCAAGCCCACCCCTCATGTTCAGAAACCGTTCAGCAACTTGCTTCAGAACAGAATGACTCACACCTATTTCACCAGAAAGAAAAAAAGCTAGAACCAGAATTTCTAAAAGACAATTATAAAACATCTGTTTAAAAAATGATTATACAATACTACAGAAATAAACAGTAAAGAACACAAGAGTCCTTACCCGTCGCATGCCATTCTCCCAGAGATATCTTTATAGTTTACTATGCATTCATATAAAACTTTTTCTTATGCATTATCTTCATTTTGTTATTTTTCAAAATGATGTTATTCTATTGATATTGTTTTTAACTTGCCTTTTGTAATTTGCATCTGATTGAGTGGTCCACATTAAACCTTTAATGGTTATAAAGAATTCCATTATATGAATAAATATACCATCATTTACTTAATTAATCCCTTCTTTACGGACATTCAGATTTCCAATAGTTGGCTATTAAAACAATATTTATTGTGTATCAAAGAACCCTTCTGAGAGGTCAAGACAACCCACAGAGTGGATCTGATAAGAATTTAGTATCCACAATATATAAAGAAATCTTACAACCTAAAAATAAAAAAAGCAAACAACGCAATTAAAAATGTACAAAGGACTGGAACAGACATTTCTTTAGTGATATATAAATGGCTAATAAGCACAAATAAAAGATGTTCAGCATCATTAGGGAAATAATAATCAAAACCACAATGAGATACCAGTTCACGCCCACCTGGATAGCCATAATCAAAAAGGCAGAAAATAACAGTGCTGGTGAGGATGTGGAGAAACTGGAACCTCTGTCCACTGTTGGTGGGACTGTAAAATGGTTCAATTGCTTTGGAAAACAATCTGGCAGTTCTTCAAATGGTTATACATAATTACCTTATTTCCTGGCAATTCTATTTCTAGGCATATACCCAAAAGAATTAAAAACAGATGTTTTAATCTAACAAAAATCTTATGCACAAATGTTTATATTCACAATAGCCAAAATGTGGAAATAACCCATATGTCTATTTGATGAACAGATAAACAAAATATGGTGATGGAGTATTTTTCAGCCAGAAAAGGGACCACTGGTACATGCTATAACATAAATGGACTTGGAAAACATTACGCTAAGAAAGAAGCCAGTTATAAAAGGTGATATTATGTATGAATTCCATTTAAGTGAAATGTCCAGAATAGTCAACTATGTGTATACAGAAAATAGACTAGTGGTTGCCAGAGAGGCAAGGAGGAGGTGGAATGGGGAGTTACTGATAATGAGTATGGGGTTTCTTTTGGAGATGATGAGAATGTTCTGAAATCACAAAGTGGGAATAGTTGCACAAGTACACTTTAAAAGGGTGAATTTCATGGTATATGAATTATTATGCCTCAGTTAAGCTATTACTTATAAAACAATGAATGAAAAAATGCTGCAAATAATATTCTCAAGCAACTATTTTATAAACTTGACCAAGTGTTTATGCAGGTTATACTGTGAAAAGTAAAACTGCTGGGTCTAAGAGCATAAACACTCAAATAGGCCTCCAAAAATGTTCTATCAGTTTACATTTCCACCAACAATTTTTGAGAGTGCCTACTACTTCCATACCCTGGGTAATACTGGGCTGTGTCAAACTTTTAATTTTTTGCCAGTCTCACAGATAAAAATTTTCTTAATTATTAGTGAGTCTGACTGTCTTTTTCAATAGTTACTAACCACACACACACTCAGTTTCCCCATGAATTGTCTGTTCATGCTCTCTGCCTATTTTTCTATTAAACCTGTAAACAAACAAACAAACAACCCTGTAAAAGCTCTTTGCCTAGAGCAATTTGCCCTTTGTCACAGGTTTTGCAAATACTGTAATAAATTTAAAACTAGTAGTTCACAAAGTTAAATGTTGGATTCTGCTTTCCAAGAAAAAAAAAACCACAAAAAAACAACAACTAGCAATTAAAATCTCATTACATACTTCCTATGAGACATAAACAGACTACCGAGTTTTCAAGTTTTGTTCAATACGTACTCAATTACAGTTTAAGACTACTCTTAGGAAAGCAAACTGATACATAGGCAACTCCCAACTTACCAAGTCCAATCAAAGCCATTCTTGCACTTGTAAAATGGTTCTGAACATAGTGATGTAACTAAAAAAGTTAAAAAGCATTTGTTAGGTTATATTGGTATAAATATATAAAAAGCTAGGAGAGGGGCTGGGTGGAGGTAGAATAGGGTATAAGGAGGATAAATGGTAATGGGGAAAAATACAATAAAAAACAAAAAAAAACACACCTTATGAAAAATTTAAAAAAGTATATAGCAAGCTGTAAAAATTTAAAACTGCAGTTCGGCAGAAAAATAATCCCTTTAAAGTTGTTATAATGAATAAGAGACTACCTAGATTTTATTTAAAAACTACTGCTTAAAAGAACTAGAACTTAATGTGATGATGGTTACATAACTGTGAATATAATGAAAACTACTAAACTGTGGACTTTAAACACGTCAACTGTATATGTGAACTGCATCTCAACAAAGCTGGTACTGAAAAACAAAACAAAAAAGGGAATGAAAAATTAGAGCACATACTGGCTTGAACTTGAAAAAAAATGGAACCTAGTTTATTACTTTTATGATGTGACTTAAACAGCACACCAGGTTTCTTTTGTCTTTATGCAGGTAGCATTAAAGGACTATTACACTCTACTGTAGAGCTTTACCTCACTGTACCTCTCACCCATCTTGCCATGAGGTTATGGTCTATACCAGGCTTTTCAATCTAGATGATGAAAAAATTATCTGGGGGAACTTAAAAAACAAAACCCCTGTCACTGTCTCCCAACCCCTACCCCATTGCTAGGCTCATTACACAACCTGATATACAGTAGAACTCAATGTGGAATCTTGGAATCTTTTTTTTTTTTTTTATTTCCCCCATCCCCCATGATCTAAAAATCAGTGAGATTTGAGAATCACTGGTTTATACTATTATTTTAGACCTAATATACAAAAGTCAGGCTTACGCATGTATTCTCAATAGGAGCACTATTGCTCAAGGAGTGAAAATTGGTTCTTAAGGGTAAGAAAAATATTTAATTTCTTTTATATACAGAGTACAAACAAAGACACAGTATATTAACAGATATTCAGTGTATCTGTGGTATTAAAAATTCATTGGGGGAGGTTAGAAAAATCTGACTACACAGTCTCTTTGGGAATGGGTCATAATGTTGGGAATCACTAGGCTAGGGTAATGAAACTCAGCTTCTAATCAAGTTATCAAATTTTGTGCCCTAAAATGAATGGTTCCTACCAATATGAAGTCACCTTGGACATTCATTTTCTTTTTTTTCCTATTGAATGCTGTCACTGCTCAAAGTATTCTGACACCAATTTCTTTAGAATTTCCTTTAGCCTAGGGACCCATTTAAAAAATGCTAATAATTTGAAATAATCTTGGCTGACATCGTAGTATTTATCTACGACACACACACTTTACTACTATTTTTTAAAGTATAGTTGATATACAACACATACCTTGTTTTTTTTTTTTTTAAATGAGACTCTTTGGTATATCCTACTCATAAATTGCCTTTTTATCACTTGACATTATACTATAAAATTTTTCCTGATTAGTAATTTGAATGGTTGCATAGTGTTCCATTCTATAGATATTTAATAACTTATTTAACTATTTCTCCAATGTTGGATATTTAACTTGTTTCTAATTTTTCACAATTATAAACAACACAATAAATAAATAAATAAATGAATGAATGTTTTTCTTTGTGCTGTCTTTTAGCTATCTCAGTAATTTATCTTCACAAAGGTAAATATTTTTGTCACAAGATTATGTTATTTAAACATTTAATACTGTTTTATGATTTTTATAATACTGTTTTAAAAAGATATGTACACACAGAAAAGGGTCTAGAAGACAATAAACCTACATATTAATACTAAGTGCCTTTATGTATGTGAGGTGTTTTCCTTTATTTTTTTGTCTTTGTGTCTGAATTTTCATTAAATCCCCTTTACAAAATTTTTAATTTTAAGTTAAAACATACAAAAATAGTTCTGATAGCATTTTAGTTGAAAAGCTGATAAAAAAAAGCAAACAAGTGAATTTTTAAGTTAGAAGACAGAAAAATTATAAACAAACCCAACATGGTAGGTGAACATTCAATTTAATGTGAAACAAGCACATTGTAAAATGCAATGTGTTGAGCAGTACCTCATCTGGTGTCACCTTTCCAAGCCTGTAGTCTGGACAATACAGGGAATTAGCCAAGGCATTTCGGTAAGCTGCAGCATGCAAATTTTCAATGATACCTGTAAAATAAGAAGAGTTATGGAAATTAAATTTAAATGAAAACAATATTTTTAGAACTTAGAAAGCTTTGTTCATCTTATGGCAACTTTTGAAATTCTGCCAGCTGAAAAGTGCTGAGAAAAATAAGAGATTACTTGCTGGAGTCTACCTAAACACTTCTCTATGTACCTGTTATTATCTGGAAACGATAATGGCCTGGTTTCAGATACTGTGTGACCTTGGACAAGTCATTTAATCTGAATTTTACTTAAGTCTAGGTTCCCTCTCTAGATGATGAGGGAGTTGTCAGTGTAAGAGGAGTTAGAAGAGTGTCAGGCTTAGGTCATATTAGTAGCTTTTAGGGGGTCAAATGTTATCATCAAATTGCACCCCTCATTGGGACCCTGGCACTGTTCCTACTTTCCTGCTTCAGAGTCTTTGTTTGGGGTATGTCCCTTTCATTTGATCATCATTGGGCCATCTTCCTATGCCAGGCCCTGTACTAAGTGCCGGAAATACAGAGATAAGACACAATGTCTGCTCTCAAAATGTTGAGAAAACTTTGGACGAGTAATTTAATCTGAATTTTACTTACTTCTAGGTTCCCTCTCTAGGTCAACAGTACATAGAAAGTGCAGAGGGGCAGAGGGAAAGGCAGTTCGAGCTAGACACATGAGTTAAGAGAAGTAAAATCTGGGATGAGTCTTACAGAGTAAGTATGTTTTGCCAGGTGAGTGATTTGGGAATGGCATTTCAAGTAGCAGAAACAGACGAAGGCATAAAGTATGACAATTTGATTCAAAGGGGAACTGCAATGAGAAGCGGGGAGAGGGTACAGGAAGAAACAGGGGAGGCAGGCAGGGCCAGATGAGTTTGGGCTTTATCCCATATGTAATTAAAAGCCTGTAAAGGATTTTTGCTGGATTTTCATGTCAGAGGGATCATTGTAATGGCAATGCGGAAGATGGGCTGAGGATGTATACCTGCGGGCAGATACATGCCAGTAAATTACAGAACTGTTCAGGCAGAAAGGAGGAGGGCTAGAGTCTCGCTGCTACTAGCGGGAAGAAGCCACTCTGGACATATAAGTCATTTTTCTAAAACTTACCATTCTGCCCTGAACACTGCTGCTCAGTGGCTTAGGTGTCATCTCACAAAGTGAAAGGCTGCCAGTTTGATTCCTGGTTTGATTTCTAGTCAGGGTACGTGACTGGGTTGCAGGCCAGGTTTTCAGTTGAGGGCATTCAGAAGGCAACTGATCAACGTTTCTCTCACATCTGTTTCTCTCCCTCTCTTCACCCCCCACCCCTCTAAAAATAAATAAATTAAATCTTTAAAAAATAAAATAAAATTTACCACTCTATTTCTTTTGTAGAAGTCTAGAGTAACAAAGATCATATTCCTTTGTGGCACAAAGTATCACTATGATATAATATTAACTAACATGAACGAAGCACTCATTATGTTGAGAGAGGAGACCCTTTCTCAACAGGCTTGTGTTCTGCCTTTTTGTGTTTGTCTCTGTGTATTAGGTAGATATGCTGACTCTTGCTATGATGGCTTTATAATGAAAGTATCCTATGGGGCTCAGTGGTGCAATTTTCCAGAACACCTGAGCTCAGTGTTCTAGGAAATGTGTCTTGAGTGGGTTATGTATACTCTCCTGTTGTATTTGAGTCTTGAATGCTGTAGGCCTGTTCTTAGGTGGAGTTAACCCCCAGGCTGGGTGACTATAAGGACAGACCTCAACCACAGTGTATGAGTCACTGTGAAGGAGCTGTCCCCCCCGCCCGCCGCCCCCTGAGGTAGAGTTGTTCCCAGCAGGGTCTGATGACTGATGGAATTCCCTGTGGGTATGCTGCTTGTGTGGCTAGTTGGGTGGAGCTCTGATGTGGTCCAAAGCCCACCACTAACTTGTGTTCATCTTGGGTCCCACTTGGGTTGGGTTCCAATGCAGGTAAATGTCAGACTCTGAAGGTACCCAGCCTTGGGTTACCTCTCTGTAGCTTCCTTGCTATTCACTGTGGCTGCCTCTACTGGGCCTGGGTGTTTGTGGGAGGGGCCAAACTATGTACAAGCATAGGTTTCTTCCAGCTCTGAGCCAGGGACAGATCAATAAAAGGTCCAAGGCACCCTGAAATCCACTTCTACCTACAGGCCACTCTGCCATCCTCTGAGGTCACCTGGTCTTCCTCCAGAGCCTTGTGAAGAAACAGTGGGCCCAGGCTGTGCACAACCCACTGGCCCTGCCATAAGGCATGAAATTCAGTGGGGTGACTGAGGTCAGGAGGGCCAAGCTAGTGGGTCGCCTGCAAAAGGCCTGCATTCTGAGCGAAGCCCATCCCACACAGAGCCCCTGCAGCTGGTCAGTTTTTAGACCTGAGTGGTCTACCTGAACATCTACACCTACCAAAAGTTGAGTTACTTCCAAGAGTTGGTGGTGTTCGTTTATAAATTTGTTTTGCCAGTTGTACTTGTCAAAATTATATAATCAAACATTACATAAATACAAAACATGAACACAAAAAAAGATCTTATTTAAAAAAAATTAAGTAGATTGCTTTGGAAAGACCCAATAAAGGTGGATTGGCTAAACAGTAACACTATTTTGTAACAATAAACACTAACGTCAGTGGCACCAATAAACTGCTGCTGGATTTGGTAGAAGCAAAACCAAAAAAACACAAAAAACCCCACAGGTGGGGTGGCAGGAAAAATGTCTAGGATTTCATAATTAAACTAAAAAAGATGAAAAATAATCAACAATATAAATGTTTAGAAACAAAAGAACAAACAACATATTTTAAAAACTGGACAAATTTTGGGAAAAGACATTTTCAAACCCAAGCAGAAAAAAACTTCAACATTTTTCTCTCTCTATAAATCAATTTTCTTTGAAACCTAGTATATTAGAAACAACTGATGTAATCTAAAAAGGCACTCACGAGCCTGTGGATTCTGAAAAGCCACAGCTTTGTCAATCCTTAGTTGAGACTCAAGGGCAGCTACCTCCCAACGACGAAATTCAGGTGCTGTGGTGACATTGAGCAGGAACTCCATTAGAATATCGCTACAGAAGATATCAAGATATAAGGTAGGAGTCAAAAATTTAAAACCAACATCTATTCTATGTAATTGCAACACTCTCAACATTAAACTTTAACCTTGTAGGAAGCACAGTGTTTTAAGCACTTGGCAAATCATAATCCAAAACCAAAGTCAGAGGTCATAATGCCGCCTTTAGAACTGTCTAAACGCCTCTAGAACAGTTTAGTATTTCTTTAAAAGTAGATGCCCTAGCCCTGGCTGGGTAGCTCAGTTGTTTAGAACGTTGTCCCCAATATGCTATTGCAGGTTCAGTCCCGGGTCAGGGAGCATATAAGAAGCAACCGAAGAATACATAAATAAGTGGAACAACATATTGATGCCTCTCTCTCTTTCCTCTGCCCTCTAAAACCAATAAATTTAATAATAATAATAATAATAATAATAATAATAATAAAAGCCCTGGCTGGCGTAGCTCAGTGGATTGAGCACAGGCTGCGAACCAAAGCATTGCAGTTTCGATTCCCAGTCAAGGCACATGCCTGGGTTGTAGGCCATGACCCCCAGCAACTGCACACTGATTTTTCTCTCTCTCTTTCTCCCTCCCTCCCCTCTCTAAAAATAAATAAAATCTTAAATAATAATAATAATAATAATAATAATAATAAAAAAAAATAAAGCAGATGTCCTAAATATATGCAGGTACTTACACATCATCCCGTAGGCATTCCACAGTGTAAGCCATGTTTTCCCTTGTTGAAGTCACACTACATCAGAAATAAATTACTGTACAGTGAATTATCTGAATCAGAAGTTTTCTTTTATATCTGTTAAATTAACCAGTTCCTTTGAAAAAAAATTATTTTGAAGCATAAAAAAGTATAAATTGTATAAAATAAACATACCCATCAACTAAAATTTAAAAATATTTAAAAAATTATGTTGCATACCTGAAAGTAGTATAATATTGTATGGTAACAATACTTGAAAAACAAAAATAACTAAAATGGTATTTTTAATAAGAAAATACAAATAATTTAACTTTAAAAAGAAAAGAAACCCTGATACATTACACATGGGTGACTCGAAGACATTATGCCAAGTGAAATAAGGCGTTCATAAACAGACAAACACTGTATCATTCCACTCATATGAGGTATCTAGGGTAGTCAAAACCAGAGACAGAACATAAAATGGTGGTTGGCAGAAGAGGGATGAAAAGTTAGTATTTAATAACTATAGAGTTTTAAAGGGGAAGATGAAAACATTCTGAAGATAGATGGTGGTGATGGTTGTTTTCATGCCACTTAATGCTGTAGAACGGTACACTTAAAAGAAATTTTATGTTATGTATATTTTACTACAACTTGACAAGTAATCCCTTTATACCCTTCCCAGGATAATTCTCTCATTCCCTCCCACCCTAGAGACAAACATATTCATAAGCATTACATATTATTGTTTAAAAAATTATAAATGACTCATTTTTAAACAAATCTTGGAACTTGTTTTTCCACAAAACATTTTGTATTTTAATCTATTATGTGGATATGCAGAACTAGGTCATTCCTTAACTGCTATGTAGTAGTCCCATTATATGACTATGTAATACTTTATTTGTTTTCCTAAAGATGGACACTTAAATTGTTTCCAGGCTTTACAAAAACCTGTTTGTGAATGTGGACTAGAAAATGTTAGGCTGTAGGATATGCTCATTTTCAATATTACTAGATATGTCTTGATTCTTTTTTTAGGTAGTTGAATCAATTTATACTCCCACCAGTTGTATAAGATATTCTCTATCTCCCATAACACTGCCAGCACAAGATATAAAGACTCTTGATGGGTGAGGAATGGTTAGCACACTAATGATTACAAGTGACAATTGCTATTTCTGGCTTCCTTTTCTGAGAATAGCCTGTTCCTGTCCTTTGTCCATTTATCTTCTCTTTGTTTTTCCCTCCTAGTATTTAATTCTTTATTTTTCAAAATAATCCTCTCCACATTATGTATTTTGCAAATATCTACTCCCAGTTAATTAAATTTTTACTTTAAAGCGTAAAGATATTTACACTTTGATGTAGTCAAATTCATTAGTCTTTTCCTTCTTTAAGAAATCTTTAACTACCCTGATAACAGAAATAGAATTATACAATAGAATCTTTTCTGGTGTTTTCACTATTTATTTCCTAATACTTATTTTAAACAAACCTTAATTTGCCACCAACTGCTTCAATTCCACGGGTTATCTTGAAAGATGATGCTCCTTTTGTAGTCTTAAAAGAGAACAAATATTTTTAGTAGTTCTGTAATTCTAAGCTCCCCAAACAGCACACTGTATCATAATCTAATATCTGTCATTAAATTCAAACGGAACTCTAAATAAATAGTGGATCCTTTTTAGTTTAAGAATTATAAAACATCCCTGGCCAGTGTGGCTCAGTGGATTGAGTGTGGCCTGTGAACCAAAAGGTTGTTGGTTTGATCCCCAATCAGGGCACGTGCCTAGGTTGTGGGCCAGGTTACTCAGCTGGGAGCATGAGAGAGGCAACCGATCAATGTATCTCTTGCACAGTGATGTTTCTATCCTCTCTTTCTCCCTCTCTTCCACTCAAGTAAAATGTTAAGAAAAAATTATAAAACAAAATTCACCAAAAAGCACAAGTATAGATTTTTACATAAAGTACATTTAGGCAAACATTCCTCTATCAAATATAAGCTTACTAGATTCATCAGTCTAGTCTAGAAAAGATTAGCATATGGGAAAGGATAATTTTCTTTCAATTTTCATACTTTTTAAAAAAATTTAATTTTTTAAAACTGTTTTCTTATACTTTAGCACAAACATTCAGATAGACACTAGTTTAATGCTTCTCTGCGATTTTTCATGTTATATTAGGGGACTGTATAGGGTTGAATACTGTTTCCTCAAAATTCATGTCCAACCAGAACCCGTGGCTGTGACCTTATTTGGAAATAGAATTTTTGCAAACATATTTAAAACAAGGTTACACTAGATTAGAGAAGGCCCTAAATCTAATAGGAATGGAATAATCAAGAGGGAAATTTGGACACCGAGACAGAGAGAACACTGTGTGACGAGATACAGAAATTAAGAATGATAGAGCTGTAGACCAAGGAATATCAAGGATTGCCGGCTACCACCACAAGCTAGGAAGAGGCAAGGAAAGGCTCCTCCTAGAGCTATCAGAGGGAGCATGGTTCAACTGATACCCTGACTGCTAGCCTAAGAGGATAAATTTCTGTTGTTAAAGCTACTCAGTTTGCAGTAATATGTTATGGCAACCCAGCAAACAAATACAGGAACACTGCTTTTAGTTATTCTTTTCTCTAGGATCAAGAGACCACAGCATTTCCAAACATACTGAAAAAGTAAAGGTGCTTACCAGACTGGATGCAAGACGAAGCAAATGAGAGGTTCCTAAGTTGTTAGAGTCCTCGTACCTACTGCCTGCTTTAATGAACAAACCAATTCTTGATGCAGGAGCATAGTTTTCCAGAGAAGCAATCACTAAACCATTTGGTAACTTGGTAAGCTGTATTTAAAATAAAACAGAGATGTGAATAAACTTTATATTACCAAGATAGTAAGGCATGTATAGGTTCCAGGTAGCAATTCAGTAGGACTAACCTCAAGCTCCTGAGGATGTGGAGGCACTCTTGCAGGGGCAGTTGTGGCTTTCACTTTGGGAGCGACTTTGAGGGAATAAAATCTCTAAACATACAAGAAAAAAAAACAAAAACCCCCCACCAAACTCCAGGTTATACACATTTCTCAGGAAAACAGTAATACTGTATCCTAGTGTGCCTGACCAATAGGAGGTGTTCAGTGGTAAAAAAACTCCACGGGAAGATTTAACTGATTGACTTATATATTTATCAACCCACCATTCACCCAAGCCTCTTAAACCTCTATTTGTGATTTGTAGAGCTGGAAGGAATACCAAATTCCACATGTTCACTTTTACTCTGTGCTGTTTCCCTTATCTACCCAAAGAGTCTCATCTTTTTAGTCTATTTTCCAACTGAAATTACAATAATTTTAGTTACACTTGAAAGACATAATGTACCAAGGAAAACTTCTATCAAGCCCCAAACGTTTCCCATACTATCTTCTTTACTCTCTTATCTGCTATACTGAGACTATATAACAAAGGGTTATAGCTTCTTTTTTTTTTTTTTTTTAAATCTGAAGTTGATTATTTTTTTAAAGATTTTATTTACTTATTTTTAGAGAGGGAAGGGAGAGAGATAGAGAGAGAGAGAAACATCAATGTGCGGTTGCTGGGGGTCACGGCCTGCAACCCAGGCATGTACCCTGACTGGGAATCAAACCTGGGACACTTTGGTTCCCAGCCCGCACTCAATCCACTGAGCTATGCCAGCCAGGGCTAGCTTCTTTGACTAATACAAATTTATACAATCCTAAAATTAACAATAGCCTCATCCACAGCATAATCTCAACGTGTAGTATGCAGCCACTCATAAAGTAAAGAATCCTTTTAAATGTTGGATTAGGAATCTAAACTGCGTAACTTTTTTTTTTTTGGAAAATGATACACAATGGCACAGAAAAATTTGTTTTACTATGCCTAAGGTTTATGAGGTCACAGTGGATGTTAATTACTAAAACTTGGTACTCCCAGGACCAAATGATCAAGTGTGAAGGACAGAGGGCACTTTGTTGTGCTTTCAGCAGCATTGCACTAGTTGATTCCTACTTTTCATTTGCTGCCAGTACTTTTTAATTATGGGTTACAATTAGCTTTGCTTTATCATCAATTTTGTTTGCTGGATGTGGTATAGTTAACCCTACTTGCGATTGTGGCTTTTAGTTTTCAAAAAATTAAAATTTAAGACATGTGGACATAAAGTTCAAATACGAATAATTCTTAGAGCTATTGCCAAGGGAGATTTAGGTATTTATTTACCCCTCAAATGTGTCTGAACACTGATACTTTGTTGGTTATGTACATCCTATAATTTGTTCCACTCAAATCAGTTGCAAAGAATTATCCAATGCCCTGGCTGGGTAGCTCAGTGGTACACAGTGGTTCTAACACAGGGAGGTTGCAGGTTCAATCTCTGGTCAGGGCAGGTACAAGAATCAACTAATGAATGCATAAATTGTTGGTGCCACAAATTGATGTTTCTCTCTTAAATCAATTAAAAATTATCATTTCAATAACAAAATACATATTTATTCTTATGTAAAATATGCTATAATTAGAAACAATAATTACTTTCAAGTTTACTGTAATCTGTTTACATTGGTATTCTCTAACTGTTGTTACCTTTGAGTTTTTTTCCCCCTTACTGAAAAGTGGGTATGGCTGGAATGGAGATTTTGCCATTTCTTGTCCCTCTAACTGGGCTACCCTCAAAGGGCTGTTAATCTTTTGTTTGTCTAGGTGTGCCAGGAAGCATAAGACAATCACAGCGTAAATTATGGCCACTTGTATAATTCATAGGATATCTATTTAAACATTAAGCACAAGAAACTCCATCCCCTGGTCTTTTGCATCTCCCTCTACCAGGTTATTAGATTACCAAATAAATATTCTGGGTACTACTGGCATTTTGGGCTGGATTTTCTTTTTTTTTTTTTGCTGTGGATTTGTGCACCGTAGGATGTTTTGGCCCCATCCCACACCTCTAGATTCCAGCAGCACTTCTCCACAGGTTGTTACAATCAAAAATGTTTCCAGCCCTGGCTGGTGTGGCTCAGCGGATTGAACGTTGCCTGCCAACCAAAGAATCACTGGTTTGATTCCCAGTTGGGACACATGCCTGGGTTGCAGGCCAGGTCTCCAGTGGGGGGTGCGCGAGAGGCAACCACACATTGATGTTTCTCTCCCTCTTTCTCCTTCCCTTCCCCTCTTTCTAAAAATAAATAAAATCTTTAAAAAAGTTTTTAAGATATTGCTAACTGTTCCCTGGGGGCAAAATGAGCCGAGGTTTTTAAGGGCATTCCGATCTCCCCCCTGGATAACGACGCTCCACGGTGACACAATACTGACACCTGAGTTTTTCCCTAGCGATAGCTGTTTCATTTGGGCTGGAAGGAGCCTTAAGCAGCTCTTGAGAACAGACAAAAAAAACCCTCACAGAGGAAGTCTCTAACAAGATCAAGAAAAGCACACGTCATACATCCAAGACACCGTAACAATCAAGTTCCAGGCAGAGATGACTTCAAAGACATTAGCTCATTTCTTACAAATTTTACTCATAAGCCCATTTCACTGTTGGGAAAACTGTTGCTCCATTATACACCAAGTAGAGGCCGCAGCTGCCAGGACAAGGATGACGGGTCAGGTCCAACGTCGGCCTCCTGCCCCCAGGTCTCGCGGTTTCGGGACGCAATTGCAGCAGTGACCTTCAGAGGTCTCTCCACTGGGGTCGATTCACCACCGCTCTCAAGCCCTCTTCCTCTCTCAAGTTTTCTGTCATTAGGTCTTTTCTGCTTATTGCACGAAGCCGGCCAGCAACGCAAGACCCACCCAGCATGCAGCCTAGGTGCAGGGTTCAGCTCAAGGGCAGACCAGACTGAGGCCCAGGATCCCTAACCAGATACCTCCAGTTCGTATCACCTTGCTAACAAACGGTTTCCCAACGCTCCCCAAACCCGCCGCCTATGCTCACCGAAAGGGACCCAGCTCTGATTAGCAGCTTCATGGCCCGAAATTGCTCTGACCCACGGTCACTGCTGGTTTATAGGAAAGCAAGATGGTGGCCGATAGCCGCGGTTTCCCAGCTTTCCCCGTGCAGGGCCTTTCTATCCCGCTGCGGTCTCTCCGGACCCTTCTACTGCTCCTTGGGGGAGGTTGGACTAGTTTAATTCTGCACTTCACAGGGTAGGGAGGCATTTGTTTTCTTCAGTAAACATTTCAGCACATAACTTCTGTTCCACTTTTCTGGATTCTCCTCCTGGCTCGGATATCCACTTGGCAATCCTCTCCTGATACGTTTACAGCTTCTACACCCCTCTACCACTGTGGATTCTCCCGACCGGATCGCCCAATGGGACAGCCTCTTTTGATTCCGGCTGCGACCTTTAGACTGCTGCTGTCTTTGGGCTTTGAGGTGTCCTTCTTACTGGGAACTACGCCGTTTGTCATTTTGTGGAGACGTGGGGGTCGAAGCTGTGTGCCACTGTGTGTGGCTTGGTAAAGTCCTTGTCAGGTCATTCGGCCGAGAGAGACAGGCCGTCCAAGGAATTCATTGCCGTAACTCCCGAAGCAGGCATGTGACACAGTGGCTCCCAACTAATGTCTCTGTTCGGGTGGAACCTATATTCTAGGCAGGGGTTACGTAGGAAATGAAAACTGGTTTTTGTATGAGAAAATGAAAATGTTTTAGAGGTGTGCGTGAGATTTCTGACCTGAAACCCGCCTTCTGAGTCACGTGACTTCGGGGAAGCAAGCTCCTCCTTACAGGAGCCGGGTAGTGAGCAGCTTGGGTGAGCCCACGCTAGGTGAAAGAGGGAGGAGCGTTAACTACCTCGGAGGGATTTACTGCCTGCGTCTGCCGATGTCGCGTGGCTGCGGAACCAACAGCACCAGTATCACTTAGGAGTTTGTTAGGAATGCGGGCTCTGCATTTTCTTTCTGTTTTTTTTTTTTAAAGGTTTTATTCATCCATTTTTAGGGAGGGAAGCGGGGGGGGGGGGGAGAGAGGAGGGAGGGAGGGAGGGAGGGAGGGAGACATCAATGTGGCTGCACCCCAGGAATGTACTCTGGCTGGGAATCGAACCTGGGACACTTTAGTTCCCAGCCCGCGCTCAATCCACTGAGCTACGCCAGCCAGGGCGGGCTCTGCATTTTCCATGCTGTTGGATCAGTATGTGCATTTTACACTAACTCCAGGTGATTCACGTGTGCATCAAACTTCTGAAGGGCTGCTGTTCCAGCCGTTAGAAAGCAGAGACAAACTCGTCTGGCCTGTCGCGAATTGCTCCCTGCCTACAACTACCTCATGGGGTTCTGGTCTTTTAGAATTTAGCGGCAACCAAATTTCTGTGCCCTCAAGGTCACTCCTTATTCGGTCTGTACCACACGTAAGAGTTATCCAAAGCGTGATAGACTTACAGTAGTTGTGCATGAGATGAATGAATGCTGTTCTACTTTATTTATTTATTTTAATTTAAATTATTTTATTGTTCAATTACAGTTGTCTGCATTTTCTCCCCACCCCTAACCCCTACCCCCTCCAAACCCACCTCCCTTGCTTCCGCCCTCCTCCTTGGGTTTGTCCTTGTGTCCTTTGCAGTTGTTCCTGAAAACACTTCTGACTGTCCCCTCCCCCTTCCCCTCTGGCTATTGTTAGATTGTTCTTAATTTCAGTGACTCTGGTTATATTTTGTTTGCTTTTTTCCTTTTGTTGATTATGTTCCAGTTAAAGGTGAGATCATATGGCATTTGTCCCTCACCACCTGGCTTATTTCACCTAGCATAATGCTCTCGGTTCCATCCATGCTGTCACAAAGGGTATAAGCGCCTTCTTTCTTTGCTGTGTACAGTTCCATTGTGTAAATGTACCATAGTTTTTTGACCCACTCATTTGCTGATGGGCACTTAGGTTGTTTCCAGCACTTGGCTATTGTAAATTGTGCTGCTAAGAACATTGGAGTGCATAGGTTCTTTTGGATTGGTGTTTCAGGGCTCTTAGGGTATAATCCCAGCAGCAGAATTGTTGGGTCAAAAGGCAGTTCCATTTTTAGTTTTCTGAGGAAATTCCAAACTGTTTTCCACAGTGGCTGCACCAGTCTGCATTCCCACCAACAGTGTACTAGAGTTCCCTCCTCTCCACAGCTTCTCCAACACTTGTTTGTTGATTTGTTTATGATGGCCATATTGACCCGTGTGAAGTGGTATCTCATTGTGGTTTTAATTTGCATCTCTCTGATAGCTACCGATACTGAGCACCTTTTCATGCATCCTTCGATCTTGTGTATGTCTTCCTTGGAGAAGTGTCTGTTCAAGTCCATTACCCATTTTTTAATTGGGTTTTTTGTCTTCCTGGAGTGGAGTCATGTAAATTCTTTATATATTTTGGAGATCAAACCCTTGTCTGAGGTATCATTGGCAAATGTGTTTTCCCATATGGTTAGTTTTCTTCTCATTTTAATGCTGTTTTCTTTAGCCATGCAGAAGCCTTTTAATTCGATGAGGTCCCATTTGTTTATTCTTTCCTTTATGTCTTATGCTTTAAGGGCCATATCCGTGAAGATGTTGCTGCATGGAATGTCTCAGATTTTCCTGCTGATGTTTCCCTCTAGGGCTCTTTATGGTGTTATGAGTTATATTTAAGTCTTTTATCTGCCTTGAATTTATTTTTGTGTGTGGTGTAAGTTGGTGATCGAGTTTCATTTTTTTGCATGTAGCTGTCCAGCTATCCCAACACCATTTGTTGAAGAGGCTGTTTTTACTCCATTTTATACTTCTTCCTCCTTGTCAAATATTAATTGACCACAGAGACCTGGGTTTATTTCTGGGCTCTCTGTTCTATTCCATTGGTCTATATGCCTGTTTTTATGCCAGTACCAGGCTGTTTTGATTACAGTGGCTTGGTAATACAGTTTGATATCAGGTATTGTGATCCCTCCTGCTTTGCTCTTCTTTCTCGAAATTGCTGCAGCTATTCAGAGTTGTTTATGGTTCCATGTAAATTTCTGAAATGTTTATTGTATATCTGTGAAATATGTCATTGGTACTTTAATAGGGATTGCATTGAATCTATAAATTGCTTTGGGTAGTATGGCCATTTTGGTGATGTTAATTCTTCCAATCCATGAGCATGGTACATGCTTCCATTTGTTTGTGTCTTCCTTAATTTCTTTCTTCAGTGTTGTATAGTTTTCTGAGTACAGGTTTTTTACCTCCTTGGTTAAGTTTATTCCTAGGTACTTTATTTTTCTTGTTGCTATATCAAATGGGATTTTTTCCCTGATTTCTGTTTTTGATGTTTCATTGTTGGTATACAAAATTGCCTTTGAGTTCTGAGTATTGACTTTTTATCTGGCTGTTTTGCCAAATTCATTTTATTAGGTCGAGTAGTTTTTTGGTGGAATCTATGTACATTATGTCATCTGCAAACAATGACAATTTTGTTTCCTCTGTTCCAGTTGGATGCCTTTTATTTCTTTTTCTTGCCTGATTGCTGTGGCTAGGATTTCCAGTACTATGTTGAATAGGAGTGGTGAAAGTGGGCATCCTTGTCTTGTTCCTGATCTTAGTGGGAAAGCTTTAAGTTTTTGTCCATTGAGTATGATGTTGGCTGTAGGTCTCTCATATATGGCCTTTATTATGTTGAGGAATGCTCCCTATATTCTCACTTTGCTGAGCGTTTTTTCCATAAGTGGCTGATGTACCTTATCAAATGCTTTTTCTGCATCTATTGATATGATCATGTGATTTTTCTCTTCTTTTGTTTATGTGATAGATTGTATTTATTGATTTGCCAAATTGTACCATCCTCACATCCCTGGGATGAATCCCACTTGCTCATGGTGTACGAATTTTTAAATGTGTTGGTGGATGCAGTTTGCCAATATTTTGTTGAGGATTTTAGCACCTATGTTCATCGGCGTTATTGGCCTGAAGTTTTCTTTCTTTGTTGTCTTCATCTGGTTTTGTGATTAGGATGATGCTGGCTTCATAAAAAGAGTTTGGGAGTCTTCCATCTTCTTGAATTTTTTGAAATAATCTGTGGAGGATGGGGATTAGCTCTCCCTTAAATGCTTTGTAAAATTCTTCTGTGAAACCATCTGGTCCAGGGCTTTTGTGTGTTGGGAGTTTTTTGATTACTGCTTCAGTTTCATCTGCTGTTATTGGTCTGTTCAGGCTTTCTGCTTCCTTATTGAGTTTGGAAAGATTATATTTTTGTAGAAATTTGTCCATTTCACCTAGGTTTTCAAATTTCTTGGCATACAGTTCTTCATAGTAATTTCTTACAATCCTTTGTATTTCTGTGGTATCAGTTGTAATCTCTCCTCTTTCATTTTTGATTGTGTTTATTTGGGTCCTCTCTCTTCTTTTTTTGATTAGTCTGCTTAAAGGCTTGTCGATTTTGTGTATCTTTTCAAAGAAGCAGCTCCTGGATTCATTGATCCTTAGAATTGTGCTTTTAGTCTCTATGTCATTTAATTCTGCTCTGATCTTGGTTCTTTCCTTCCTTCTACTTGCTCTGGGCTGTCTTTGTTGTTGTTCTTCAAGTTCTTGTAGGTGTAGGGTTAAATTGCTTGTTTGAAATGTTTCTATTTTTTTCTTGTATGCTTGTAGGCTTGTATGGATATGAACTTCCCTCTCAGGACTGCCTTGGCTGTGTCCCATAAGTTTTGGATTGTTGTGAGTTCATTTTAATTTGTTTCCAGAAATTTTTTGATTGCTTCCCTAATTTCATTCTTGACCCATTCATTGTTTAGTAGCATGCTATTCAATCTCCATGATTTTGAGTGTTTCAGGTTTTTTCCCTTGGGGTTGGTTTCTAGTTTCAGTCCCTTGTGATCAGAGAAAATACTTGGTATGATTTCAATTTTCTTGGATTTATTGAGGCTTGCTTTGTGTCCCATCATGTGGTCTATCTTTGAAAATGTTGTGTGTGCATTTGAAAAGAATGTATATTCAGCTTCTTTGGGATGGAGGGCTCTGTATATATCAGTTAAGCTCATTTCATCTAGGGCATTGTTCAATGCCACAATATCTTTGTTGATATTTTGTTTGGAAGATCTGTCCATTTTTGATACTGGGGTGTTAAAACCATCTACTATAATTGTGTTGCTGTCAATATCTTTCTTGAAGTCCCCCAAGATTTTCTTTATGTATTTGGGTACTCCTATGTTGGGTGCACATATATTTACAATATTTATGTCTTCTTGTTGGATTCTTCCCTTGAGTATTGTGAAGTAACCTTGTGGGTCTCTTTTTATGGGTCTTTCTTTGAAGTCTATTTTGTCTGATATGAGTATTACTACCCTGGATTTTTTTTTCCTATCCATTTGCTTGGAATATTTGTTTCTAGCCTTTCACTTTCAGTCTGTTTAGGTCTTTTATTCTGATGTGGCAATCCTGTAGGCAGCATATGTGTGGGTCATATTTTCTTACTCATTCCACTCTTCTGTGTCTTTTGACTGGGGCATTTAATCCATTTACATTTAAGGTTATTATTGATAGGTACTTACATTGCCATTTTTTCATACCTGTGTCCCTCTTTCACCATTTTTCTTCCTGTTCTTAAAGCAAACCCTTTAGTATCTCCTGCAGAGCTGGTTTGGAGGAGGTATATTCTTTGAGGCTTCTTTTGTCTGGGAAGCTCCTTATTTGGCCTTCCATTTTAACTGAGAGCCTTGCTGGGTAAAGTAGTCTTGGTTGCAGGCCTCTGGTTCTTATTACTTGGAATATATCTTGACATTGTCTTCTGGCTTGGAGTATTTTCATTGAGATTCAGCTGCTAGTCTTATTGGGGCTCTCTTGTATGTTACTTCCTGTTTTTCCTTGCTGTCTTTAAGATTCTCTCTTTGTCTTGGAATTTTGCCATTTTAATTATGATGTGTCTTGAGGTGGGCCTCTTTGGATTCCTCTTGATTGGGACTCTCTGTGTTTCCTGGATTTGTATGACATTTTCTCTCATCAACTTAGGGAAGTTTTCCATCATTACTTTTTCAAGCAGGTTTTCTATCCCTTGCTCTTCTCCTTCTCCTTCTGGTATCCCTATTATATGGATATTATTAGGTTTCATGTTGTCCTGCATTACCCTCAATACCTTTTCATTCTTTCTGAGCCTCTTTTCCTTTTCTTGCTCTTTCTGAGTGTTTTTTTCTACCTAGTTCTCAGCTCACTGATTCGATCCTCTGCTTCAACTAGCCTGTTTTTTATTCCTTCTACTGTGTTCTTCAGTTGAGAAATCATATTCTTCATTTCCTCTTGGCCTTTCTCAATAGTTTGTATTTCCTTTTTTATGTCGATATAGTTTGCAGTGAGTTCATTGAAGTTTCCCTGTAGTTTCTGGTAATTCACTGTGAGCTCATTGACCTTCCTGATAACCATTGCTTTGAACTCAATATGTGATAGTTAAGTTGCCTCTATTTCATTTAGCATTTTTTCTAAGGCATCCTCCTTTCCTTTCATTTGGGGGTTGTTTCTTTGTCTTCCCATTGTTTGTGAGAGTTTTCTTGTTACCCTCTGCTTCTTAAATTGATCTTTTCTGACTCCATGTGTTTATGGTGCGAACTTCTATGGTAGAAGATCTGTGAGATTCTGTGGTGCTGTCTTCTTAATTTCCTGAGCTTGCTGTTTTTGGGCTGTTTATGTCGGCTCTCTGTATGTCTTTGGATTTTGATTGTTTTTGGGTCTTTCTTTCGTGGGTTCTTTCCTCCAGCTGGTTAACTGAAGTTCACTTCGTCCACCATGTCTTGTATTCTGTTATCTGGTGTGCAGGTGTGCACAGGTTGTGTTGAATATAGTTTTCTGTGTGTATGAGGTTTTGAGGCTCTTGCTCTTGTTCAGTTGTCTTTTGAGAGTAATTTCTCCACCATTTAGTTGTGTTTCCACATCAGTCCTGGATTGAGGTTAGAGTAGCTTCCACTCCGTCCTTCACTTCTTCCATAGTTATCTGTTGGTGGTTCATTTGTTGGTAGGATTCCTCATCTAGCAGGTATAGTGGTATTCATCACTCCCACCCTCCGAGTTCTCTGGAGTAGTAAAGTGAAATTTATCTCACTGTCTCAGTTATTGGGATGACCCCTCTTTGAGTCTAACTCTGGTCTTTTCATGGCTCCAGGTTTTATTTTCTCACCTGTGAGAAAAGAAGAAAAAAAAGGGAAGGAAGAAAGGAAGGAGTAAAAAAGGAAAGGAAGAAAGGAAAAAGGAGTAAAAGAAAAGAGAAGGAAAGAAAGGAAAAATAATTATGAAATTAAAAAAAGGAAAGAAGAAGGTATGAAAAAGGAAAGGAAGTAAGGAAGGAAGGATTAAAAAAAGAAAAAAGGAAAGGAAAAAGGAATTAAAAAATTGGCTTTTCTTTTCTTTTTAAATTTTAATTGTCCTTGAAGTACAGTTTTCTGTCTTTCACTCCTGTCCCAACCTACCCCTCTAGTCCGCCCCACCTCCCTCCCATACCCACTTTCCCTAGTTTTTGTCCATGTGTCCTTTATACTTGTTCCTGTAAACCCTTCCCCTTTTCCCTTGAAATTCCCTCTCTTCTCCCCTTTGGTCACTGTCAGCCTATTCTCTATTTCAGTGTCTTTGGTTATATTTCATTTGCTTTTTTCTTTTGTTGATTATGTTCCAGGTAAAGGTTAGATCATATGGCTTTTGTCCCTAACTGCCTGGCTTATTTCACTTAGCATACTGCTCTCCAGTTCCATCCATGCTGTCACAAAGGGTATAAGCTCCTTCTTTCTCTCTGTTATGCAGAATTCCATTGTGTATGTGTACCATAGCTTTTTGACCAACTCATTTGCTGATGGGCACTTAGGTTGCTTCTAGCACTTGGCTATTGTAAATTGTGCTGCTATAAACATTGGGGTGTACAGGTTCTTTTGGATTTGTGTTGCAGGGTTCTTAGGATATAATCCCAGCAGTGGAATTGCTGGGTCAAAAGGCAGATCCATTTTTACTTTTCTGAGGAAGCTCCATACTGTTTTCCATAGTGGTTGTACCAGTCTGCATTCCCACCAACCAGTGCACTAGGGATCCCTTTTCTCCACAGCCTTTCCAACACTTGTTGTTTGTTGCTTTGTTTATGATGACCATTCTGACTGGTGTGAAGTGGTATCTTATTGTGGTTTTAATTTGCATCTCTCTGATAGCTAGCGATATTGAGCATCTTTTCATGTGTCTCTGGATCCTCTGTATGTCCTCCTTGGAGAACTGTCTATTCAAGTCCTTTGTCCATTTTTTAATTGGGTTGCTTGTCTTCTTAGAGTTGAGTTGTGTACATTCTTTATATATTTTGGAGATTAAATCCATGTCTGAAGTATTATTGGCAAATATGTTTTATGTTTTTAAATAAAAAGAGAACAAATAGCTGGTTCTCTTTTTATTTTAATACTGTTTTCTTTAGCTGTGCAGAAGCTTTTTATTTTGATGAGATCCCATGTGTTTATTCTTTCCTTAATGTCCCTTGCTCTGGGGGACATATCAGTAAAAATGTTGCTGCATGAACTATCTGAGATTTTCCTATATTCTCCTCTAGGACTTTAATGGTGTCACAGCTTTTATTTAAATCTTTTATCCACCTTGAATTTATTTTTGTGAATGGTGTAAGTTGGTGCTTGAGTTTTATTTTTTTGCACATAGCTGTGAAGTTATCCCAACACCATATGTTGAAGAGGCTATTTTTATTCCATTTTATGTTGCTGCCCCCTTTGCTGAATATTAATTGACTGTAGAGACTTGGGTTTATTTTTGGGCTTTCTGTTCTGTTCCATTGGTATATGCCTGTTTTTATGCCAGTACCAGGCTGTTTTGATTACAATGGCCCGGTAATACAGTTTGGTATCAGTTATTGTGATCCCTAGTACTTTGCCCTTCTCAAAATTGCAGCAGCTATTCCGGCTCCTTTATGGTTCCATATAAATTTTTGAAGTGTTTGTTTATATCTGTGAAATATGCCATTGGTACTTTAATAGGTATTGCATTGAATCTGTAAATTGCTTTGGGTAGTATGGACATTTTGATGATGTTAAATCTTCTGATCCATGAACCCGGTATATGTTTCCATTTGTTTGTGTCTTCCTTGATTTTTTTCTTCAATGTTGTGTAGTTTTCTGCATACAGGTCGTTTACCTCCTTCGTTGGGTTTATTCCTAGGCATGTTGTTTTCCTTTTTGCTATATCAAATGGGATTTTTTTTCTTGATTTCTGCAAAAGTTTTTAAATTAAAAAAACTACATAAAGGAAGAACAGAAGAAGGAAGAAAAAAAAACAAAGAAGGAAAGAAAGGAAAAAGGAATTAAAAAAAAAAGTCTCTGCTGTCTTTAAACTAGTCAAGCCAGTTCTGCTTATCTTCCTGGCTGGGTCAGGCTGAGGAGGGATTGGTTTCACTTTTCTCTCTTCCTTAGCTGCATTCTTTGCTGTTGTCCAGCTTCCAGCCCCAGTTCTTCGGTGCCCTTCTGTGCCCATCCTAGGCTTTTAGTCCACCAGTTGCATGCTTCTTGAGGTGCACCAATTAGGGGCAACTCACATACCACCTTCTTGCTCTTTGCTGTCCTAGATGCTAGGGACTTTCAGCACCCCTTCAGGGTAGTTCAGCCCCTCACTGAGTAAAGTCTTTCCGGGGACTGCTGACTCCCAGAGCCCTGAAAATCCCTTCTGTGGTGTGTTTCCACCTTCTTCCTAGAGAGCCAGTTGGCCCTGTAGGGCTCTGGGTGCAGGGGCTGGGTGGGGGGTGCTACATCCCCAGTGCTTCGGGTGCAAGGGCAGGCGGGCAGCCACGCAGCTGTGGATTGGGTATGTACCGACTCTGGGGCTGTGGGGGTAGGGGCATAGGAGGCTGCAGGGGCTGCAGAGAATTCCCCAAACAGTCACTGAATGCCTCTTTTTTCTGTTTTTCTTTTTGAAAAATTCCTCCTATTCAAGCCTGCAGGCCCAAACAAGCACCTGGCCTCTCACACAGCCCAGCCTGGCTCTCTCCCAAGAATCTTCCATCAGACCTAGTGGGTGCTGGGCCTAGATCTGCAGCTGCCCTGGTCCCTGCGCTATTCCCATGGACCTTATTGCCCTGTAGCACTCGCCTTACTGCCTGATTTTTCACTGTCCTCTACAGTTTTTGGTCTCTAATCTTCATATATGGTGGGGTACTATTGGCTGTTCTCTGTTCCTCAGAAGATCGGCGAGGTGTTTCACCTGTGTGCAGGGAGAAGTGGACTCTGCTGCCACGTATCTCACTGTCATCTTCTAAGTCCCTGTGTGGGCCTTTTAAGAACTGTCTGGGACTCGAGAAACATTCTGTCTCCCCCAGTCTCAATCCCCACTGGTTTTTACAGTCAGAAGTTATGGGGACATCTCTTCCTAGAACTGGAATCCTGGGCTTAGTGGCCTTGTGTGAGGCTGGAACTCCTCACCCCTAAGGCAGAAACTCTGCAGCCTAGATATCTTTAGCAATTTTTTATCTGCCACCCATGGCTGTGGGACCAGATAGTTCTGCATTTATGCTCCTCCTACCAGTCTCAATGTCGTTTCTTCTTTAAATGCCTAGTTGTAGTACTTCCATTCAGCTAGACTGCAGAGGTTTCTGAATGATGGTTGTCCTATAGTTTAGTCATAATTTTGGTGTGGTGGGAAGGTTGGAGTACAATATTTACCTATAATGACATCTTGACTGGAAGTCCCTTGCATAGTCTTGGTTGTAGATCCTTATTTTTTTTTTTTATCACTGTGAATATTTCTGGCCAATCCCTTCTGGGCTGAAATGTTTCTTTTGAGAAATTAGCTGACAGCCTTATGGGAGCTCCCTTGTAGGTAATTATCTGCTTTTTTCTTGCTGCTTTTAAGATTCTCTCTTATTTTTTAAACTTTGCCATTTGAATTATGATGTTTTCTGGTGTAGGCCTCTTTGGGTTCATCTTGTTTGGGACTCTGTGCACCTCTTGGATTTGTGTGTCTCTTTCCTGTACCAGGTTAGGTGAGTTTTCAGTCATTATTTCATCAAATAGGTCCTTTCTCTTCACTTTATGGTACCTCTGTGATGCAGACGTTGTTACACTTCATATTACCCCAAAGGTCCCTTAAAATAGCTTCATTTAAATTTTTATTTTTGCTGCTGTAATTAGGTCTTTTTTTCTACCTTGTCTTCCAAATCACTGGTTTGTTCCTCTGCTCCATCCAACCTATCGCTTAATTTCTTCCAATGTATTCTTCACTTCAGATATTGTATTCTTTTCTGACCAGTCTTTTTAAAAATGTTTTTTATGTTTTTTTCATTCTGTTGAGCATCCTTATAACTATTACTTTTGAACTTTCTATCTGGTAAATTACTTGGCTCCATTTCCTTTAGTTCTTCTTCTGGAGATTTCTCCTGTTCTTTCATTTGTGGCCTGCTGTTTTTTCCTCCCCATTTTGGCTGCCTTCCTGTATTTGTTTCCATGTGTTAGATAGATCTGCTATGATTCCTAGTCTTTGTGGCATGACCTTATGTAGTATGTGTCCTGGGGGGTCCAGTGGTACAGTCTCCTTAATCACCTGAGCTGGGTGCTGCAGGAGGGTCCTTCCTGTGGGAAGGACCCTTCCTATGTGGCACTTTTGTTGTAATTGAGTGTTCTTGTCCATTTGTGCATGGGATCAACCCTCAAGCGGGCTGACTGTGAGGTTCAACTCTGACCATGGCATGTGATCTGCTGTGCGGGTGCTGACTGTATAAAGTAGGATTTGCCTTAGCAGGGTCTGGTGCCTTCTAAGATCTTCCTTTAGGAGTGCTGTTTGTGAAGCTTATTGGATCCTGTTCTGTTACCTGAAGATGGGTACTGGGTATATTGTTTCTGGGACTCTTAGGAAGGACTCTAGTGCAGACCAATATCAGATGCTTTCTGTGACTGGCCCTCGGTAACCTGTTTAGAGTTACAAAGTGATTCCAAGTTTATGCCTGCCTAAACTGGGCATGAGTGAACATGGGAAAGACCAAGCTGCACACCAAGGCTGGCTTTTACCAGCACCAAATCTGCAGGTTGGTCAGCAAAATTCCCTATTCACCCCAAGATCTGCCTTTACTTGCTTCTGCTTACTGCCTGTCTGTTAGCCTCAATCACTGAGAGATCTTCTGGCAGTACTCAAGATGCGTAAGGTAGGATTTCAGTGTGTGTCAACAGGTAGGTGTGAGTGGTGTTCGCCAGATTGTAACAAGTTGAAACTTGGTGCCAGTGCTGGGTCTGAGGCCACTCAGCAAATGTTCCAGGGTATACCAAGTCTAGCTGCTACCCACTGGGTCCTTGAACACCTTTGTAGTTGGGCAGGGTCTCAGGGAGTTGTCAGGGTGAGGCCAGCAGAGTTCATCAGGCCCAAATAGACCGAGATTTTGCTGTTTGAAGGGAGGGCTCTGCACAGCTCAGTTGTGCAAATGAATAATGGTTCCCAGCCTAGAGCCACACAATTCATTCTGTCCCAGATTTTTCCAGGAACTCAATGTCAGCAGGGTAATACTGTTGGGATATGGAGGGTGGGGCTAGTAGATCTTCTGTGAGGGGGCAGTGCTGGTCAGGCTTGGGGGAAGTTGGGGAGAATGGCCATTGCCCCAGTGCCCCATGACTTTGTCTGTCCTGGATTTTACCCAGACCTCTGTAGGGCATAGCAACCAGGAGTCAGGAGTGTTGGGTTGCTAGAAGCTCAGAGAATGGGGCTAGGTGAGGTCCCATGAGAGACAGGCACAAATCAGGTCATGGAAAAGTATGGGGAATGGCCCATGACTTAAAGCTACATAACTTAGTCACTGACACCCCCCCCCCCAGCCCCACCTGGAGCCCTCCTAGACCTCTTCACTCTGGCTTTTCAACAGGGCACAAGCTCTGCAGGGTGGGGTGACAGAGAATCCAGAGGGTGGGGCTATTGCATTCTTCCAGGCTGATGCATAAGGAGGAGAGTTCTCCATTGAAAACACATGGCAACTGCTGTGTGGGAGAGATACTCAGCACAAATATCATGGCATCTGTCTCTTCAGCTCTCTCCCCAGAGCCACAAACCCCAGTCTCTCTTCACACAACTCTAGTCCGCTCTGCTCTCCCTCCACTGGAGCCCAGGGTGAGTGACTGCAAGTGAGATGTTATGTATTGGCTCTTTTTTATTTTTATATTTTATTGATTATGTTATTACAGTTGTCCCATTTTCCCCCTCCCCTTTATCCCCCCTCAGCTCTGCATCCCTTTTTCCCACCAGCATCCACCCCCCACCTTAGTTCATGTCCATGGGTTGTACATATAAGTTCTTTGGCTTCATTTCCTATACTATTCTTAACCTTCCCTTGTGTTTATGTGCCTACCAATTATGCTTCTTTATTCCCTGTACCTTTTCCTCTAGTCTTCTCCCTTCCCCTCCCCACTGAAAACCTTCCATGTAATCTCCATTTCTGTGATTCTGTTCCTGTTCCAGGTGTTTGCTTAGTTTGTTTTGTTTCTTAGGTTCAGTTGTTGATAGTTGTGAATTTGTTGTCATTTTACTGTTCATAGTTTTTGATCTTTTCTTAGATAAGCCCCTTTAACATTTTATAATAAGGGCTTGGTGATGATGAACTCCTTTAACTTGACCTTATCTGGGAAGCACTTTATCTGCCCTTCCATTTTATAAGTGATAGCTTTGCTGGATAGGGTAATCTTGGATGTAGGTCCATGCCTTTCATTACTTGGAATATTTCTTTCCAGTCCCTTCTTGCCTGTAAAGTTTCTTTTGAGAAATCAGCTGATAGTCTTATGGGAACTCCTTTGTAGGTGACTCCTTTTCTCTCTCTCTCTGCTTTTAACATTCTCGCCTTATCTTTAATCTTAGGTAATTAATTAGGATGTGTCTTGGTGTGTTCCTCCTTGGGTTCAATTTCTTTGGGACTCTGGGCGTCCTGGACTTCCTGGAAGTCTGTCAGACTTCCCCTCATCAGATTAGGGAAGTTTTCCTTTGTTATGTTTTCAAATAAGTTTTCAATTTCTTGCTCTTCCTATTCTTTTTCTGGCATCACTGTGACTTGGATGTTGAAACATTTAGAGTTGTCCTGGAGGTTCCTCAGCCTGTCCTCATTTTTTTTTGAATTCTTGTTTCTTCATTCTGTTCTGGTTGAATGTTTATTTCTTCCTTCTACTCCAAACCGTTGATTTGAGTCCTGGTTTCCTTCCCTTCACTATTGGTTCCCTGTATACTTTTCTTTATTTCATTTTGCTTAGCCTTCACTTCTTCCTCTATTTTGTGACCATACTCAACCATTTCTGTGAGCATCCTGACTACTAGCGTTTTGAACTCTGCATTTGATAGGTTGGCTATTTCCTCATTGCTTAATTCTTTTTCTGGAGTTTTGACCGGTTTTTTCACTTAGGCCATATTTCTTTCTCTTAGCACACCTGTTACATTGTAAGGGGTGGAACTTAAGTATTCTCCAAGGCATGGCAACCCACGTGGCTGTGTTGTGGCACTGTATGTGGGGGAGGGGTCAGAAAAGGAGCAATGCTGCTACTCGGCTCTTGTCCTGCTTTCTGTCACTTCCCATGCTACCCACAAGCAAATTGGACCCCTCAGGAACTGGATTCCTGGTTGGGTGGGTTTGTGTACATATTAGCAACCTGTGGGTCTCTCCAGTGAACTTTCCTGTGAGTCTGGGGGTTTCTTCCACTGGCACAAAACCCTATGAGTTTTTAAACCCAGAAGTTTTGAGGCTTTGTTTCCCTGCACTGGAACCATGGGTTTGGAGTCTGTCTCACTCCCTGGTTGTTCCAGTTTATCCTGCACACAAAAGCAGGACTGATTGGTTTGCCAGCTGCCACCTTGCCATGTGTCCTCTTTGCCCTGGTGCCCATCTCTGCCTTGCCTTTCAGTCTGGATGAATGTTTCTTCTTTACCTCCTTGGTTGTTGGACTTCCATACAGTGTGATTTTCTGGCAGTTCTGGTTGTTTTTTGCTTTGAAATTGGTTGTTGTCCTTCTTTTGGTTGTGTGAGGAAGCAAAGTGTATCTGCCTATACCTCCATCTTGGCTGGAAGTCCATGTATTGGCTCTTTGAGGTTTAGATCCCATGCTTCTAGGGTGAACCCTCCATTGCTGAGTTACATCTCTTTGGAAGCTCAGCTGCTACTCTCAAGAATGGGGCCAGCTCTGTTCATGTCTGTGCTTCCTACCAGTCTTCTGTAAATCCTTGGTTATAAGACTTCACTTCAGCTAGTTTTCAGTTGGTTATGGATGATTGCTCTATATGTTAGTTGTAATTCCATTTTGGCCCTGTGAGGGGGTGGGTGTAGCTTCTACCTACTCTGCTGCCATCTTGGATCCTGCCATTTTCTGTAAAGGAATTGAAGTATCCCTGGATTTTGGTATTCCTGCAGATACTGAAGGACGGATGTAGTTCAGTTTTTTTGGAGGGAGTCAAAATTATACTTAGATTTTTTCCCATCTTGTAATCCCTACATTGTTTAAGGATCGCCCATTTATTCTAAACACTGAAATAATGCATGCACAAGATCATTGAGTGCAGAAATGAAATGATACCTTACAAAGTTACTTTAGTTCTGTACTGGGTAAGGGGGGGAAAAGCCATTTCAAATTTTCCTTAGCATTTCAGAAATCAACTTAAAATTTCTACAGCTTTTACAAAGCTAGGAAAAACTGTAGCATATAACTCTGGACTTCAGGCCTTCAGGCAGGGGCTCTGTTTGCACTGAGGGGAGAGGACAGGATGGCTGGTGAAAAGGAGTTTGCAGGCCAAGAGCTTTCAGACAATCACCTGACTTGTGGAAGTCTTCATGGTATAGGCTGCTACAGCCACTGTGCTCCTCCTTTAGTTCCACAAGTGCCACCACCCAGAGCATTATCTCCACTCAGTGGTACAGGTAGCTCTCAGTCTCTTGCATATGGGCCTGGCCCCATCAGCCCTTAACACCCACATCTCCACCTTCTCCCACAGCTGCCTTATTCCTGGATGTGCACCATATACCTTCAGTCACCCACCCTTATTGTATGCCTCCTCTACTTACCTGTCCTCTAGTTCCTGCCATAAGTCTCCTTCCTGTGGAGTTCTCAACATGTGTTGCTTGAAGCTTCCCCCCAGCCAAACTTTCTTCATCCCTCTACACCAGTTAGCACTACCCACCCTTTCTTAGTTAATCTATGCTCTTATGTTTATTATCTCCATATACTTTGGAAATTAGTTTTTGTTTCTGCTTTTAAAATTTTTATTATTTTTATTGTTTTTATTGTTGTTCAAGTATAGTTGTCTGCATTCCTCCCTGCCTTCCCATATCTGCCTCCCACCCTTGATCCTACTCCCCTTTGGCTTTATCCATGTGTCCTCTATACATGTTCCTTGACTACCTCCCCCACTTTTCCTCCATTATCCCTTCTACCTCCCCTCTGGTTACTGTCAGGTTGTTCTTAATTTCAATGTCTCTGGTTATATTTTGCTTGCTTGTTTATTTTGTAGATTGGGTTCCACTTATAGGTGAGATCATATGGTATTTGTCTTTCCTCACTTGGCTTATCTCACTTAGCATAATGCGCTCCAGTTCCATCTATGCTGTCATGAAGGGTGGGAGCTCCTTCTTTCTTTCTGCTGTGTAGTATTTCATTGTGTAAATGTACCAGTTTTTTGATCCACTCACTTACTGATGGGCACTTAGGTTGGTTCCAGCACTTGGCTATTGTAAATTGTGCTGCTATGAACATGGTGGTACAAAGGTTATTTTGAACTGTTGTTTCAGGATTCTTAGGGTAAAATCCCAGCAGTGGAATTACTGGGTCAAAAGGCAGATCCATTTTTACTTTTCTGAGGAAATTCCATACTGTTTTCCACAGTGGCTGCACCAGTCTGCATCCCCACCAACAGTATACTAGGGTTCTCTTTTCTCCACCTCGCCAGCACTTGTTGTTTGTTGATTTGGTTATGATGGCCATTCTGACCAGTATGAAGTGGTATTTAATTGTGGTTTTAATTTGCATCTCTCTGATGGCTAGTGATGCTGAGCATCCTTTCATATGTCTGTGGGCTCACTATATGTCCTCCTTAGAGAAGTGTCTGTTTTGGTCCTTTGCCCATTTTTTAATTGGGTTGTTTGTCTTCCTGGGATGCACTCATGTGAATTCTTTATATCTTTTAGGGATCAAGCCCTTGTCAAGTTATCATTTGCAAATATATTTTCCCATATAGTTGCTTCCCTTTTCATTTTGATGTTTTCTTTAGCCATGCAAAAGCTTTTTGTTTTGATAAAGTCTCATTTCTTTATACTTTCCTTTATGTCCTCTGTGGATAGATCTTCCAAACAAAATATCAACAAGGATATTGCATAACTGAAGAATACCTTAGATCAAATGGATTTAACTGATATATATATATATAAATATATATATATATATATATTTATATATATATTTATATATATATATGTGAACTTTCATCCCAAAGAAACAAAATACACATTCTTTGCAAATGCACATGGAACATTTTCAAAGATAGATTACATGCTAGGACACAAAAGAAGCCTCAACAAATTCAAGAAATTTGAAATTATGTTAAGCATTTTTTCAGACCACAAGGGCCTGAAACTAGAAATCAACCTGAAGGTAAAAACTAAAAAATGCTCAAAGTCATGGAGATCGAATAGCATGTTATTTAACAACAAATGGGTGAATAATGAGATCAAGGAAGAAATCCAAAAAATTTTGGAAATAGATGAAAATGAATGTACAACAGTCCAAAATCTATGGGACACAGCAAAGGTAGTCCCGAGAGGGAAGTTCATAGCAATACAGGCCTACAAAGAAAGATAGAAATATTTCAAATAAATGACCTAACACTACAGCTACAAGAACAGGAAGAATAACAACAACAAAAGCCCAGAGCAAGTCGAAGGAAGGAAGTAACAAAGATCAGAGCAGAATTAAACGACACAGAGACTAAAAGAACAATTCAAATGTCAATAATCCAGAAGCTGGTTCTTTGAAAAGATAAACAAAATCAATAAACCTTTAAGCAGACTCATGAAGAGAAAAGGAGAAAAGATCCAAATAAAATTAGAAATGAGATTACAACTGATACCACAAAAATACAAAGGATTTAAGAAATTACTATGAAGAACTGTATGCCAAGAAATTTGAAAACCTGGGTAAAATGGACAAATTTCTAGAAAAATATAATCTTCCAAAATGGAATGAAGAAGAAGCAGAAAGCCTGAACAGGCCTATAACAGCTGGTGAAATTGAAAGCTGTAATAAAAAGCTCCCCATGCACAAAAGCCCTGGACCAGACAGTTATACAGGAGAATTTTACAAAATATTTAAGGAAGAGCTAACCCCTATGCTTCACAGACTATTGCAAAAAATGCAAGAAGAGGGAAGACTCAAACCCATTTTATGTTTGTGCTTTTTTCTTTAGTTTAATATTTTTTAGTTTAATATCTTTTTTATATCCTTAGTCTTTGCATTCAGAAGGACATGATGTCTCTCTTACTTAAAATTAATGAAATGGAAATAAACCTCCAACGAAAGAGAGAAAAGGCAAGGGTCATCAGTAGAGGAGCAAAAGGGAAGACAAAGTTGAAAGGTAAAAAAAAGAGTAATCACCTGGCTACCATGCACACAAGGGGGGGTAACACAAGAGCTGGGGACAGATTTCTCTTTGCAGTCCTGGGGAGGACCAGGAGTTGGAGGTGGCATGTCATTTGGAGATCTTAAAAATATAGGAAAACTTAAAGTGTCCAGAATAGTTGTGCCAGTCAGGTAGTGTGTGGAACCAAGGCAGCTCCAAGTGTAGAATCCTCTAGCCTTAGAACATACTGCAATGCAGACAACCACAGAATGGCTTTTATTTTTTAAATTTATTGTTATTTTTAAAGATTTTATTTATGTATTTTTAGAGAGAGGGAAAAGGAGGGAGAAAGAGGGGTAAAGAAACACCAAGTGTGTGAGAGAAACATCCATTGTTTGCCTCTCTCACACCCCCAACCAGAGACCTGGCCCACAACCAAGGTATGTGCCCCAAATGGGAATCAAACCAGCAACCTTTCAGTTCTCAGGCCAGCACCCAAACCACTGAGCCACACCAGCCAGAGCCACAGAATACCTTTTAAAAAGGGGCCACCATGGGGTTCAGAACTCTGAAATGAAAAATACTGGTGCTTAAAAAAAACAAAATGAAGATAGATAAGGGCTGGAAGACAAAATGGAGGCACTCTCTGAGAATGCATAAAAAAGAAAAGTAATGTGGGCAAAATAAGGGACTTAAATTACTAATGTAGGAGATTTCACACTTGAATAATAATAATTATAGAAGGAGAAAACAGGCCAAGTGGTCAGAACATAAATGTAAGGAGGAAGCCACACTTGACTCAGTTGTCTATATGATTTGTTTATCTAATTGGATCTGAGCCCTGGGAGACATCATTGAGGTCAAGCACTGTAGATTGGTTTCATCATTTTGCTTAGAGTTCTATTCATACTATCATTAAAAATTGTATAATATGAGACAAGTAGAGTTGGTCCCAATCTCAGATTATTCAGAATGGCTGATGGGGCAGCACATGCATGAGGAAATTTGTCAGAAGCCAAGATGGTGTGGGAATGAAAGGTGGATATTTTGGGGAAACAATTCCTCATAGGTCTCTTGCATCTCTGCATGACTTGCAAACAGACTAACTGCCTCGTCATTTCAGACTATTTTTGCAAGGATGATAGTAGAGGAAATGGCTTTTGAAGAGAGAGTATATCCCTCTGGACCATAGGGAAGATTAACTTAATATTCAGTATAGTCACAATGTTTCTTTGTTCAGTACAGTCATAATGTTTTTGTTCCAGAGCAAAATCTGGGTAGGTTTACTTATTGCTCTTTGTAAAATTTGAGTTCTGTAAACTCATGGTTCCTTCCTTATAATTCCTCTTCTATAACACAACCCACTGAATGTACAGGCATTACCTCACTTTCCTTGTGTTGCCTTGTGAACATTAGGGGTTGAGTATTGGTCACAAATATAATCTTTAACTACTGCTGTTTTGTGAGTAATAAAGTTATGTGTTTTTGACTCAGAATGACAATGCCTTCTGCTAGTGTTCATGAAACTGTGGTAAGCTAATTTGATAACTTGCAAGTGGGGTAAAATCTCAGGCCCTTCACAGTTCAGTTCTTAACAACAGGTCATGTGTCTTCATCTCAAAAGATTACTAATGTCTCTATGCTCTATGACAGTGACCAGAGGGGAGGGAATTTCAGGGGAAAAAGGGAAGGGTTTACAGAAACAAGTATAAAAGACACATGAACAAAAACTAGGGGGCGGGGTGGAAATGGGAGGGAAGTGGGAAAAAAATAAAACCCAAATCAAACTGAAAAAAGGAAAAAGAAGAAATGGGCTATCAAGCCATGAAAGGATATGGAAAAAATGTAAATGTATATTACTAAGTGCAAGGAGCCAATCTGGAAAGGCTACCTACAGTATGATTCAAAACATTGCATTCTGGAAAAGGCAAGACTATGGAGACAATAAAAAAAGATCAGTGGTTAAAAAAAAAGATTACTAACTTTCTTTTTGGGATGTTCAATTTGTTTACACATATGCAGAGAGGGGGAAGAGAGAGGGAAAAGAGGAACAGAGGAAGAGGAGGAAGAGAAAAAGGAGGAAGAGGAGGAGGAGAAAGAAGGAAGAGAAGGAGAAGGTAGAAGAAGAAAAACAAGATGAGAGAGGTACCTCTGTACTTAGTTGCAGGCAGCAGTCTAGGAAAGACATAAAGGTCACCGGTTGCAATTGAATATCATAATAGCTTTATTTCTTGATCATTTTCCATTTTATCAACATTAGCAATGGCCAGGAAGATTTGTTCCAGTGTTATGTGACCTATAGAATAGTCTTCTAAATTGAATAGCACTTTAGCTTCCTCCAAAATACTAAACACCTTTAACAGAAAAAAAAAAAAGGCAGTGTTACCATTGCAATATCCCCAAATGGATGTTTTCCTCACCCAATCATTCCCCATCTCCTGCCAGGTTTATACTTATGTGCAAAAAGGTACAGAAGGAGGAAATTAGAAAGTAGAAGGAAAAGATAGTTGAAAAACAGAAGAGGCAGTTCTCCATCCTTATTCTCTTGATAGGTATGGAATAATAGAATTTAGAGTTCTAAGTCTTAATCAAACTACAGCAGCCACTGAAAAGTTAAGGATTTTTCTTCTCTGACAATGTCAGGTTCCCATTCCACATCCCTGAATCCCAAATGTTTCCTGTCAGTCCTCTATTAACATAATGTTAAAATTGGTATAATTTTGATAGTCACCTTCCCCCAGCAAATTTCCTTTCTGGGAATGTGGTAGTAAATAATTCCTTGATATTCCTGGCTTATGATGTTACCTGTGAAAAATGTGATAGGTGATTAACAGAGTGCCCACATTTGATAGAGTTTTATACATTCCCCAATAATTCCCATTCCAATTGTCCACACCAATGGAAGAGAGAGTATATACAGTTAATACAAAACCCGACAATCTCTAAACCCATTCTTTTTAGTATATGTGACTTTGTTAAGTGTTTCAGTAGATTTATACCCACATGAAGTATGCTCTTATTCCCTGTAGTTTTAAAAATTGCAGAGGTTGGCATAATCTCTTTTAGGCATGGAAAAATGATAGCTCGCAAGCTCACTTTGCCAAACCTGACATACATGAATCCAAATGTTCTATAGAACTGTGCCTAAACATTGTCCCGAAACTATGCTCATATAGTGTGGGTGTGGTTTCTTTTTCAAGGTTTGTGTGTGTGTGTGTGTGTGTGTGTGTGTGTGTGTGTGAGATAGGGCCTTTATACTATTCTTATGACTAAAAAACCTTCATTCTAAAGGTAAGCTAATATTCTTGTATTAGCAAACATAAATGTGGAGGCTTTCACTGGAGCAATGAGCTATTGCAGCTTTTGAAAATATGGTAGTATTGTAGCCATCTCTAATTGATAGGATGCATTTATATTTATCACAATTGGAGATTATTGCAATGGAATTAATTGGGGTTAAATACTTAAATAAGTTATATGTCAATAATAGTGATTTTTTTGGTAATGCATCCCTATCTAGTCTCTAGCAAACATTTAAAAAACTTAAAATTGTGAAATATGAGGGGGTCCCCCCAAAATTTGTAATTATCTTCTGGAGGGCAGGCCTCTTGTAATACAGGATTCCTCCACCAGGTGAATGTTCTAGGAACTCATCTGTATCAGTGTATCAGCTGGTATTGTTGTGAGAGGCTGTATTTGGCTTCAGTGAATTTTATTGAAGACTTTTTTTGACACATTTGCCCATTTCATGATGGGTGATTTATGAGTGCACCTGCCCACACCATGTTGAGTGTTCAACAGTTTTTGACCAAAAATGGTATGACCCCCATGCCCCTCCCTCCCTATTCATCTAATCTCACCCTGAGTGACTTTTTTATTTGTTTATCCAGATGAAAAAAGTCCTCAAAATGAAACATTTTGCTGATGTGGAAGAAGTGAAACAAAAAACAGCAGAAGCACTAAAAGGCATCAAAATCAATGAGTTAAGAAACGACTTTGAGCAGTGGAAAAAATATCTGGATAGGTATATTGTATCAAATGGAGAGTACTTTGAAGGTGATTGAAGTTTAAACATGGGAGAATAATACACAATTTTAAAAAAGATTTTATATTGAGAGAGAGGGGAAGGAAGGGAGAAAGAGAGGGAGAGAAGCATCAATGTGTAAGAGATACATTGTTGGGTTGCCTCTCACACACTCCCAACTGGGGACCCAGCCTGTAACGCAGGCTTGGGCCCTGACTGGGAATTGAACCAGTAACCCCTTGGTTCACAGGCCAGTACTCAATCCACTGAGCCATAAAAGCCAGGGCTAAATATACAGTTTTTATAAATAAATTCCACTTTTGGGGTCCCCTTTCATGTATCAAAGATATAAAAAGTATATGGAACATAAATGTACAGTTTAGTGAATTATAATAAAGTTAAACGTCACCAACACCAGAATTCCAGAAGTCACTTATCTGCTATTACTAAGATTCACTTCCTTCACTTTAAAGAAACTATCTTGATTTTTATGGCAAGTATTTATTTGCTATTCTTTATAGTTTTATTACTGAAATATGAAACCCTAAATACTATAGTTGGTTTTGCCTTTTTTGTACTTTATATAAATGCAGTCATACATTATGCATTATTTTTATTTGTTCTTTCACTCATAGTTTAAGATTTATCCATATTTTGTACTGGTATAATTCATTGATTTTATTACATACATGACTAACACAGTTGTCACAAGTCAGCCCTACCTATATTACCTGGGAATGTTGTTGCAATGGATTCTTTGAACTTCTTTAATTTATTTTCATTCTTATCGATCTTAATCTTTACTGTCAGAGTATATATATCAGTAAATTTGTTCTTGAGGTGCTGAGGGCTGCCTAGGCACTTGAATCTCCCCTTTACCATGATGGCCAGTCTGGTACAGAGGGCCTCACATTCTTCCATGCTAGGGGCACAAAGAAGATATGTCTGAAGAGACTCCCTTTCAGAGGGAAAATTCAGTATTTCACAGAGCTAGGACTATAACATTTGCACTAGAAAAGCTTGGTAGAGTATCACCTGTAAGACCATATTTGAGAAGAGGAGATTTTAAAATCCAAAACAATTGATTCCTAAATTAATTGTTTTCCTTACTTCTTACTTTTTCTTCATTCTGGATTTCAGAACTCAATTTAGGATTCTTGGCTTTAGCCAAAAATTAGTCTCTACCTCTTATGTAGCTCATAGATAAGTTCACTGGCATATTTGAGGCTCCACCAATTCCTTCCTATATTCTTTGAAAAATATTATATTTATCCACCATCTTTAAAAAATATTCTATTTACCCATTCATTTACTGGTGGATTAATAGAATATTTTTAAAAGAGCGTAGGAGGGAATTAGTGGAGCAAAAAAGTATGGTACATTTACATGATGGAATACTATGCAGCAGAAAAAAGGAAGGAGCTCCTATCCTTTGTGACAGCATGGATGGACCTGGAGAACATTATGCTAAGTGAAATGAGCCAGGCAGTGAAAGACAAAATGCCATATGATCTCACCTATAAGTGGAACCTAGTCAACAAAACAAACAAGCAAGCAAAAATATAACCAGAGACATTGAAATTAAGAACAAACTGATAGTAACCAGAGGGGAGGTGGGAAGAGATAATGGAGGGGGAGGGGGTAGGGTTTTCAGGAACAAGTGTAAAGGACACATGGACAAAACCAAGGGTGGGGGTGAGATCAGGGGTGGGAGGTGGGGATGGCTGGGTTAAGGGGGAATGGAGACAGTGTACTTGAATAAAAATTAAAAAAAAGTAAAAATTTTCTATTTAGTTATTTTTAGAGGGAGAAGAAGGGAGGGAGAAAAAGACAGAGAGAAACATTGATGGGTTGCCTCTCACATGCCCCTAACCAGGAATCTGGCCCACAATGCAGGCATGTGCCCTGACCAGGAATCAAGCTGGTGACTCTGGTTTGCAGTATGACACCCAGCCCACTGAGCCACACTGGTCAGGGCCCTCCCAAACTCTTCTTACTCTCAACCAAACCTCCCAATGGGTCATACCTGTGGGAAGTTATGATGATAGCTTTGCCACTTTTACTCATCCATGTCACTGTGTCCCAGAGAAGGCGCCGGGCTACTGGGTCCATGCCAGTAGATGGCTCATCCAGGAAGACAACTGAGGGCTTTCCCATTAGGGCAATAGCAGTATTCAATTTACGTTTGTCTCCTCCACTTAATCATCAAAGGAGAGGAGAGAAAGTGGAGGAGAAAGAAAAAAATAAGGGTACACAAGTCATTATTTCATAGAAAAGAATTAGTTCATATATCCAGAATGCTGATTTGATCTGAATTACAAAGCAGCAGGCCCAAATCCAGGTGTATATATCAACTCATTTTCATTAAAATGAATTTTTTGGGTAATTATTTTAGTATTATTATTGGTATAATATTTTTGTTTTGGAAAGATAAAGAACTGTATGGAGATAGAAATGAAGATGCTCTTTTTGAAATGCAAAGGCTCATGTCTGCAAAATGTTAACATCATAAAAGTGGGATCTGCCTTATTCTTAACATCTGAACCCTGATAGGACATGATATTTCAGTAATTGCTTCTGTGGGACAGAGGGATCAGGTTAACAGTAGAAACAGAGGTAGGTGGATTAATAATTGCAACAACATAGTAGCTTACCTATATGTGTAGAGAAATTTGTCAGCATGGGTTTCCAGGTGCATTGAATGCAAAAATGTTTCTACATACTTGTAGATGTTTGGCTCAGGGACCCCCTGCAGCCTGGCATACATGATCATCAATTCCCGACCTGTCATGTGGTTCAGCACAGGATCAGACTGAGGACAATAGCCAATTCTTGACCTAACCTAAATCAAGATGGTACCAATAAGCAACAGACTCAAGTCAACTGTTCCAATGAGCATACAGTTTACATAGATGAAATAGAAAACCACCTTAAGAAGCTTTGATACCCCTAGAGCTCCCAAGAAGGATTATTTATTTTTATTACATTATTTATTTTTATTTATTATTTATTTTTTACTACAGCTGAACCCACTGTAGTAAAATGTAATACTAATATTCATAACTGGAATTTTCAACACATATCTATTATGTACTACTATGTACCCAACATAGATTTTTGTTAGAGGAACTTGCTTATTCCAACCAGAGAGGATCGGGGGAGAGGAATAATAAGGGATAATAGGGATAACAGGGGAAGGGCCATCAAGAAACATATCTAAAGGACACACAGACAAAGCCAAAGGGGGTAGGTTAGAGGGTGGGAGGAAGGGATGGGTGGGCAGGGAGGCATGGTGAGGTGAAAATGGAGACAACTGTACTTGAACAACAATAAAACAAACATCATTAAGAAAAGCCCTATTAAATCAATTAAGACAATCTATAGAATTTCACTTTCAGCATTGGCCAATTAACTTCTATCAGGCTATCCTCCCACAGATGACAATTATATATATAATACATATACATATATCTGTATATATAAAGAATATAAAAATAAACAAGTTGGACTATATCAAACTAAAAAGCTTCTGCACAGGAAAGGAAGTCATTAATAAAATGAAAGGCAACTTACTAAATGGGAGAAAGTTTTTTCAAATCATATATCTGATAAGGGGTTAATATTTAAAATCTATAAAGAAATCATATAGCTCAATAATAAAAAGCAATCTGATTTAAAAAATGGGCAGAGAATCTGAATAGATATTTTTCTAACTTGAGTTTATTGGGGTGACATTAAAATTATATAAGTTTCAGCCCTGGCTGGTGTAGCTCAGTGGACTGAGCTCACGCCTGTGAACCAAAGACTCACTGGTTCGATTCCCAGTCAGGGCACATGCCTGGGTTGGGGACCAGGTCCCTAGTAGGGGGTATGCAAGAGGCAACCACACATAGATGTTTCCCTCTTTTTCCTTCTGTTCCCCTCTCTCTAAACATAAAATAAATAAAATCTTTAAAAAATTTGTATAGGTTTCAGGTATACAATTCTACAATACATCATATGTATATTGTATTGTGTGTTAACCACCTCAAGTCATCTCCTTTCATCACCATTTATCTTCCCTTTACCTTCTACCTCCCTAACCCCTTCCCCTCTGGCAATCACCATATGGTTGTCTGTGTCCATAAGTCTTTTGTTTTCATTACTTAATTCCTTCACCCTTCTGACCCAGCCCCCAATGCTCTCCCCCTTTGACAGTTGTTAGTCTATTCTGTACATCCATGAGTCTGTATGCACTTTGTTCATTAGATTTCACATATAAGTGAGAACATGTGGTAATTGTCTTTCTATGACTGGTTTATCTCACTTAACACAATAATCTCTAGGTCCATCTGGACTGTCTCAAAAAGTAATATTTCCTTTTTTTATGGCTGAGTAGTCCATTGTGTAAATGTACCTCAGCTTAAATTTTTTAATAGTTTATTTTATTGTATTTTTCTATTACATTTATGCCCCTTATACCCTCTTTCACCTTCACTCACCCCTGCCCCCCACTATCACCAAACTATTGTCCATGTCCATGAGTTATTTTCCTTTTTGCCCAATCCCTCCACCCGCTCAACCTCCCCAGCCTGCTCTCTGTCTGAGTCTGTCTATATTTTGCTTGTAAGTTCAGCTTGTTCATTAGATTCCACATATGAGTAAAATCATATGGCATTTGTCTTTTTCTGACTGGCTTATTTCACTGGCTGAATTAAGCCAGTACCGTATTCTTATTCTGAAGAATAAGACTGGCTTATTCTTCAGATCCATGCATGCTGTCAAAGATTAAAATTTTCTTTTTTAGGCCTAGTAGTATTTATTTATTTTTGTTTCCCTTGCCTGAAAAGATATATAAAAAGAACATTGCTACAAGGAATGTCCTAGATTTTGCTGCTTGTGTTATATTCTAGGATTTTAATACATTTGAGTCTAACATTTATGTCTTTAATCCATTTTGAATTTATTCTTGTTTGCGGTGTAATAGGATGGTCTAGGTTCATTTTTCTGTATGTCTGTCCATTTTTCCAACATCATTTATTAAATAAACTATCTTTAGCCTATTTTATGTATTTACTTCCTCTGTCAAACATTTATTAACTATAAAGGCATGAGTTTATATCTGGGCTCTTTATTCTGTTCCATTGATCTATGTGTCTGTTTTTATGAGAGTACCATGCTGTTTTGATTACTATGACCTTATAGGAAAGTTTTTTATTAGGTGGCATGATTCCTACAACTTTGTTCATCTTTCTAAAGATTGCTGTTGCTATTTGGGGTCTTTCATGATTCAACATAAATTTTTGAAATATTTGTTCTATTTCTGTGAAATACATCATTGGTATCTTGATAGGAGTTGTGTTGAATCTGGATTGCTTTAGGAAGTATGGACATTTTACTAATGTTAATTCTTTCTATCCATGAACACAGTATATACTTACACTTATTTGTATCTTTGATTTCTTTCTTCAGTGTCTTATAATTTTCTGGGTATATGTCTTTTACACTTTTGGTTAAATTTATTCCTAGGTATTTTTTCTTTTTGAAGTAATTGTGAATAGGACTGTTTTCTTAATTTCTCTTTCTGATAGTTCATTAGGGGTATATAAAAATGTCACCAATTTCTGAATATTATCTTGTATCCTGTTACTTTACTGAATTCATTTATCAGTTATAGTATTTCTTGGAATCTTTAGGGTTCTCTATGTGCAGTATAGTGTCATCTGCAAATAATAATAGCACTACTTCTTCCTTTTCCATTTGGATGCCTTTTATTTCTCTTTCTTGTTCTATTTCTGTGGCTAGGACTTCCAGTACTATGGTGAATAAAAGGTGAAAGCAAAAATTGTTGCTTTGTTCTTGAACATAAGGGGAATATCTGCAGTTCTTGCTCATTGAGTATGATGATGGCAGTAGGTTTGTCAAATATGGCCTATATTATGTTTAGGTATGTTCCCTCTATTCCCACTTTGCTGAGAGCTTTTGTTATAAATATGTGCTGGATTTTATGAAATGCTTTTCCTGTATCTATTGATATGATCATGTGCTTTCTTCCTTCATTTTGTTTATGTGGTGTATCACATTTATTGATTTGGGAATGTTGTACCAACCTTTCATACCTGGAATAAATCCTACTTAATATTGGTGTATGATGTTTTTGATGCATTGCTGTATTTGGTTTTCCAATATTTTGTTGAGGATTTTAACATCTATGTTCATCAGGGATATTGGCCTATAATTTTCTTTTCATGTAGAGTCTTCATCTCATTTTGGAATGAGGATAATGCTGGCCTTGTAAAATGAATGTAGGAATATTACCTTGTCTTGAATTTTTGGAATGTTTTTAGAAGGATAGGTGTTCTCAAAATGTTTGGTAAAATTCAAGGAGTTTTTTTATTACTGCTCCAATTTTATAGGTGTAATCTGTGTATTCAGACTCTCTCATTCTTCCTGATTTAGTTTTGGAAAATTATATATTTCTAGGAATTTATCTATTTTTTCCAGGTGATCCATTTTGTTGGCATATAGTTCATAATATTTTCTTACAATCTTTTGTATTTATTTGGTGTCAGTTGTTACTTCTATTTCATATCTGATTTTATGTTGGGGGGTCCTACCTTTTTTCTTGTGTGACAAGTCTAGGTAAAAGATTTGTCAATCTTTTTTTTTTTTTTTTTCAAAGAATCAGCTCTTGGATTCATTGATCTTTTGCATTTTTTCAGTCTCTATTTCATTTATTTCTGCTCTGATCTTTATTAATTCATTTTTTTCTACTTACTTTGGGCTTTGCTTTTTTAAAAGTCTCTTTTAGTATAAAGTTAGATAGTTTATTTGAGCTCTTTCTTGTTTTATGAGATAGGTCTGTAATCCTATGAATTCCTCTCTTAAGACTGCTTTTGCTGTGTTCCTCAGATTTTGGGTTGTTGTATGCTTGTTTTCATTTGTTTCAAGGTCTTTCAATTTCTCCCTAGATCTCACTGTTAAACCAGTCATTGTTTAATAACATGCCATATAGCTTCCATGTCTTTATGTATTTTTAGTTTTGTCCTTGTGATTGATTTCTAGTTTTATAGCATTATGTTCAGTGAAGATGCTTGATATGATTTCAATAATCTTAAATTTATTGAGGCTTATTTGTGTCCTGACATGTGGTCTATCCTAGAAAACATTTTATGTGCACTTAAAAAGAATGTATATTCTGCTGCCTGGGATAAAATGCTGTTAAGATGACAATTAATTCCATTTGATAAAATGTGTTATTTAAGGATGCCAGCTCCTTGTTAATTTTCTGTCTGTAACATTTATCCATTGAAATCAATGGGGTATTACACTCCCCTACTATGGCTGTATTTCTGTCTGTCAAGATTTGCTTTACTATTACATATTTAGGTGCTCCTATGTTGGCTGCATAAATTTACAAGGTTTATATTCTCTTGTTGAATTGTTCCCTTTATTATTATGTAGAATCCTTCTTTGTCTCTTACTATAGTCTTGGCTTTAAAGTCTATTTTGTCAAATATAAGTACTGCTACACTAGCTTTCTTTCACTTTCCATTTGCATGAAATATCTTTTTCCATATCTTTACTTTTAGTCTGTGCCCATCTTTTGTTCAGAGGTGGGTCTCTTGATCCAATATATATATGGATCTTGCTTTCTTATCCATTCAGCTATCTTGTCTTTTGAGTGGAGGATTTAAGCCATTTATGTTTAAAGTGAATATTGATATATATGTATTTATTGCCATTTTAAAAACGTTTTTCTCTTTCTCTTCCTCCTCCTCTACTTCCTCTTCATTCTACTTCTTTTTTTTTTAATATTTTATTTATTTATTTTTAGAGAGGGAAGGGAGGGAGATAGAGAGAGAGAGAGAGAAACATCAATGTGCAGTTGCTGGGGGTTATGGCCTGCAACCCAGGAATGTACCCTGGCTGGGAATCGAACCTGGGACACTTTGGTTCCCAGCCCGCGCTCAATCCACTGAGCTACGCCAGCCAGGGCCATTCTACTTCTTTCTTCTTCTTTAACTTCTCCTCCTCCCCCTCCTCCTCCTCCCCCTTCTCCTCAACTTTCTTCTTCTTCTTCTTCTTCTCCTTCTCCTTCTTCTTCTTTTTCTTCTTCCTCCTCCTCCTCCTCCCCATCCCCCTTCTCCTCCTCCCCCTCCCTCCTCCCCTCCCTCCTCCTTCTTCTTTTCTCCTTCTTCCTTCTTCTTAGGCCTTTAACATGTGCTGCAATACTGGTTTGGTGGAAACAAATTCATTTTGATTTTCTTGTTTGGGAAGCTCTTTATTTCTCTTTCAATGTCTTTGCTTGGTTGTATATCCTTGCTTTTCATCACCTTGAATATTTCATGCCAATCCCTTCTGGCCTAATATGTTTCTGTTGAGAAATTAGATGGCAGTCTAATTGGTGCTGCCTTGTAGGTAACTAACTGATTTTCTCTTGCAGCTTTTAAAATTCTAACCTTGTCATTAAGCTTTGTCATTTGAATTATGGTTTGTCCTGGTGTAGGCTTCTTTGGCTCCATCGTTTTTGGGACTTTTTGCTTCTTGGACTTATCTGTCTTTTTCCTTCACCAGGTTAGGGAAGTTTTTTGTCTTTAGTTCTTCAAATAGTTTCTCAATCCCTTGATTTCTCTCTTCTCCTTCTACATCACTATGATGCAGATGGTACACCTCATGTTGTCCCAAATGTTCCTTAAACTATCCTCATCTTAAAAAATCTTTTTTCTTTTTGAAAAGTTACATTAATATTTATTCTGCTGCTATTTTTGTAGGGGTGTTTTCTTTAGGAAGGACTATTGACATAGAAGGGAGTGGGTATTCTGGATTCCTTGGCTAAGATAGCATCTGATAACAATAGATCCCCTCCATTGTAAGACTTCTGAGCACATATTTGTATTATTGTATTTAAAAATTAATTCAAGCAAAGCAGGCCTTGCAGCTCAAAACATACTAAATCATTTTTCTTCAGTATTATGTTTTTAGTCTTTTAATTATTCCTATTGATTCAATTGATTACTTGATATAACAACTTCCTACATGCCATCATATCAAAGTTCTTGAACCCATTCACCAAAAATTACCAGAATATTTCCCCAGTATTTCTTTTATTGTTGTTCAAGTAGTTTTCTTCATTTCCCACCACTCTCCACCACTGCAGCCATCCACATCTCCTACCCCTGATGCTGTATCCCCTTGGTTTTGTCCATGTGTTCTTTATAGTTTTTCCTGAAAACCCTTCCCCCTCTACCCCCATTATCTCCACCCATTTCTCTCTGGTTACTGTCAGTTTGTTCTTTATTTCAATGTCTTGGGTATATTTTGCTTGCCTGTTTGTTTTGTTGATTAGGTTGCACTTAGAGGAGAGATCGTATGGTATATATTTTTAACTGCCTGGCTCATAACACTTAACATAATGCTCTCCAGTTCCATCCATGCTGTCACAAAAGGTAGGAGCTCCATCTTTCTAGCTGCTGTGCACTATTTCATTGTGTAAATGTACCATAGTTTTTAAAATTTTTTTAAATTTTAATTGTTATTCAAGTACAATTTTCATTTCTTTTTTTTATAGTTCATTTTTATTGTATTTTTCTTTTTTTTTATTTTAATCATTGTTCAAGTACAGTTTTCTCCCCCCTACTCCCATTCCAGCCCACCCACCCAACCCTCCCCCCTTCCCCCCCATTACCCCCCACCCCTAGTTTTTGTCCATGTGTCCTCTGAATTTGTTCCTGTAAACCCTACCCATTCCCCCCTGAAATTCCCTCTTCTCTCCCCTCTGGCCACTCTCAGTATGTCCCGTATTTCAGTGTCTTTGGTTATATTTTGCTTGTTTCTTTGTTTTGTTGTTTAGGTTCCTGTTAAAGGTGATATCATGTGGTATTTGTCTTTCACTGCCTGGCTTGTTTCGCGTAGCATAATGCTTTCCAGCTCCATCCATGCTGTTGCAAAGGGTAGGAGCTCTTTCTTTCTTTCTGCTGCATAGGATTCCATTGTGTAAATGTACCATAGTTTTTTGATCCATTCATTTACTGATGGGCATCTAGGTTGCTTCCAGCACCTAGCTATTGTAAATTGTGCTGCTATGAACATCGGGGTGCAAAGGTTCTTTTGTATTGGTGTTTCAGTGTTCTTAGGATATAGTCCCAGCAGTGGAATTTGCCGGGTCAAAAGGCAGATCCATTTTTAGTTTTCTGAGGAAGTTCCATACTGCTTTCCATAGTGGTTGTACCAGTCTGCAGTCCCACCAACAGTGCACTAGGGACCCCCTTTCTCCACAGCCTCTCCAACACTTGTTGTTTGTTGCTTTGTTTATGATGGCCATTCTGACTGGTGTGAAGCGGTATCTCATTGTGGTTTTAATTTGCATCTCTCTGATAGCTAGCGATATTGAGCATCATTTCATGTGTCTTTGGATTTTCTGTATGTCCTTCTTGGAAAAGTGTCTGTTCAAGTTCTTTGCCCATTTTTTAATTGGGTTCCTTGTCTTCTTAGAGTGGAGTTGTGTAAGTTCTTTATATATTTTGGAGATTAAACCCTTGTCTGAGGTATCATTGGCAAATATGTTTTCCCATACAGTTGGTTCTCTTTTTATTTTGATACTGTTTTCTTTAGCTATGCAAAAGCTTTTAATTTTGATGAGGTCCCATTTGTTTATTCTTTCCTTTATGTCCCTTGCTCTAGGAGACAAGTCAGTAAAAAAGTTTCTGCGTGAAATATCTGAGATTTTCCTACCTACGTTCTCTTCTAGGACTTTAATGGTATCACGTTTTATATTTAAGTCTTTTATCCACCTTGAATCTATTTTTGTATAAGGTGTAAGTTGGTGCTCAAGTTTCATTTTTTTGCACGTAGCTGTCCAGTTCTCCCAACGCCATTTGTTGAAGAGGCTATTTTTATTCCATTTTATGTTGCTGCTTCCTTTGTCAAATATTAATTGAGTGTAGAGGCTTGGGTTTATTTCTGGGCTCTCTGTTCTGTTCCATTGGTCCATGTGCCTGTTTTTATGCCAGTACCAGGCAGTTTTGATTACAGTGGCCTTGTAGTATAGTTTAGTGTCAGGTATTGTGATCCCTCCTACTTTACTCTTCTTTCTCAAAATTGCTACAGCTATTCGGGGTTGTTTATGGTTCCATATAAATTGTTGAAGTGTTTGTTCTATGTCTGTGAAATATGCCGTTGGTACTTTAATAGGTATTGCATTGAGTGTGTAAATTGCTTTTGGTAGTATGGACATTTTGATCATATTAATTCTTCCAATCCATGAACGCGGTATATGTTTCCATTTGTTTGTGTCTTCCTTGATTTCTCTCCTCAGTGTTATGTAGTTTTCTGAATACAGGTCTTTTACCTCTTTGGTTAGGTTTATTCCTAGGTATTTTATTTTTCTTTTTGCTATTTCAAATGGGATTTTTTTCTTGATTTCTGCTTCTGCTGATTCATTGTTGGTGTACAGAAATGCCTTTGATTTCTGGATATTGACTTTGTATCCCGCTGTTTTGCCAAATTCATTTATTATGGCAATCAGCTTTTTGCCCAAGTCTATAGGATTTTCTATGTACACTATCATGTCATCTGCAAACAGTGACAGTTTTGTTGCCTCCTTTCCGATTTTGATTCCTTTTATTTCTTTTTCTTGTGTGATTGCTGTGGCTAGAACTTCCAGTACTATATTGAATAGAAGTGGTGAAAGTAGACATCCTTGTGTTGTTCCTGTTCTTAGTGGAAAAGATTTTAATGTTTGCCCATTGAGTATAATGTTGGCTGTAGGTCTCTCACATATGGCCTTTATTATGTTGAGGAATGCTCCCTCTATTCCCACTTTACTGAGTGTTTTTATCATAAATGGGTGCTGTACCTTATCAAATGCTTTTTCTGCATCTATTGATATGATCATGTGGTTTTTGCCTTTGCTTTTGTTTATGTGATGTATTACATTTACTGATTTGCGAATATTGTACCATCCTTGCATCCCTGGAATGAATCCCACTTGGTCATGGTGTATGATCTTCTTAATGTACTGTTGGATGCGGTTTGCCAGTATGTTGTTGAGGATTTTAGCGTCAATGTTCATCAGCGATATTGGCCTGTAGTTTTCTCTCTTTGTTGTGTCTTTATCTGGTTTTGGCATTAAGATGATTTTGGCCTCATAAAAAGAATTTGGGAGTCTTCCATCTTTTTGGATTTTTTGAAATAGTCTGTGAAGGATAGGTGTTAGTTCTTCCTTAAATGCTTTGTAGAATTCTCGTGTGAAACCATCTGGTCCAGGGCTTTTGTGTGTTGGGAGTTTTTTGATTACTGCTTCAATTTCTTTTGCTGTTATTGGTTTGTTCAGGCTTTCTGCTTCCATTTTATTGAGTTTTGGAAGATTATATTTTTTCTAGAAATTTGTCCATTTCATCTAGGTTTTCAAATTTCTTGGCATACAGTTCTTTGTAGTAATTCCTTACAATCCTTTGTATTTCTGTGGTATCTGTTGTAATCTCTCCTCTTTCATTTCTGATTGTGTTTATTTGGGTTTTCTCTCTTTTTTTCTTGACGAGTCTGCTTAAAGGCTTGTCGATTTTGTTTATCTCTTCAAAGAAGCAACTCTTGGATTCATGGATCTTTAGAATTGTGCTTTTAGTCTCTATGTCATTTAATTCTGCTCTGATCTTGGTTACTTCCTTCCTTCTGCTTGCTCTGGGCTGTCTTTGTTGTTGTTCCTCGAGTTCTTGTAGATGTAGGGTTAGGTTGTTTGTTTGAAATGTTTCTAACTTTTTTAGGTGGGCCTGTATCACTATGAACTTCCCTCTCAGGACTGCCTTGGCTGTGTCCCATAAGTTTTGGGTTGTTGTGAGTTCGTTTTCATTTGTTTCCAAAAACCGTTTGATTTCTTCCCTAATATCATTCTTGGCCCATTCATTGTTTAATAGCGTGCTGTTTAATCTCCATGAATTTGAGTGTTTTGTGTTTTTTTCCTTGGGGTTGGTTTCTAGTTTCAGTCCCTTGTGATCCAAGAAATTGCTTGGTATGATTTCAATGTTTTTGAAATTGTTGAGGCTTGTTTTGTGTCCTATCATGTGGTCAATCTTTGTAAATGTTCCATGTACATTTGAAAAGAATGTGTATTTAGCTTCTTTGGGATGGAGGGTTCTGTAAATATCAGTAAAGCCCATTTCATCTAGGGTATTGTTCAATGCCACAATATCTTTGTTGATATTTTGTTTGGAAGATCTGTCCATTTTTGATAGTGGGGTGTTAAAATCCCCCACAATAATTGTGTTGCTGTCCATATCTTTCTTGAAGTCCTCTAAGATTTTCTTTATGTATTTGGGTGCTCCTATGTTGGGTGCACATATATTTACAATATTTATGTCTTCTTTGTGAATTCTTCCCTTGAGTATGATGAAATGACCCTCTGGGTCTCTCTTTATCGTCCTTCTTTGGAAGTCTATTTTGTCAGATATGAGTATTGCTACCCCGGCTTTTTTTTCCTGTCCATTTGCTTGGAAAATTTGTTTCCAGCCCTTCACTTTCAACCTGTGCAGATCTTTTATCCTGAGGTGGGTCTCTTGTAGACAGCATATGTGTGGGTCATGTTTTCTTATCCAACCAGCTATTCTATGTCTTTTGATTGGAGAATTTAATTCATTTACGTTTAAGGTTATTATTGATAGGTACTTATTCATTGCCTTTTATGTTCGTGTGATCCTCCCACACTCTCTCTTTTCCTTTCTTTCCTTAAAGCAGTCTCTTTAGCATCTCTTGCAGAGCTGGTTTAGTGGAGGTATATTCTTTTAGACTTCTTTTGTTCGAGAAGCTTCTTATTTGGCCTTCTATCTTGATTGAGAGCCTTGCTGGGTAAAGTAGTCATGGTTGCAGGCCTCTGGTTCTCATTACTTGGATTATTTCTTGCCATTCTCTTCTGGCTTGGAGTGTTCCCATTGAGAAGTCAGCTGTTAGCCTTATTGGGGCCCCCTTGTATGTTACTTCCTGTTTCTCCCTTGCTGCCTTTAAGATTCTCTCTTTGCCTTGAAATTTTGCCATTTTAATTATGATGTGTCTTGAGGGCCTCTTTGGGTTCCTCTTGTTTGGGACTCTCTGTGTTTCCTGGATTTGTGTGACTTTTTCTCTCATCAAATTAGGGAAGTTTTCCATCATTACTTTTTCGACTAGGTTTTTGATTCCTTGTTCTTCTTCTTCTCCTTCTGGTATCCCTATTATACGGATATTATTACGTTTCATATTGTCTTGCATTTCTCTTAATCCCTCTTCATTTTTTCTGAGCCTCTTTTCCTTTTCTTGCTCTTTCTGGGTGTTTTCTTCTACTTTGTCCTCTAGCTCGCTGATCCGATCTTCTGCTTCATCGATCCTGCTTTTCATTCCTTCTACTGTGGTCTTCAGTTCAGAAATTGTATTCTTCATTTCCTCTTGGCCCTTGTTGATACTTTCTGTTTCCTTTTTCATGTTGATATATTTTGCAGTGAGTTCATTGTAGCTTCCCTGTAGTTTCTGGTAGCTCATTGTGTCCTCATTGAGCTTCCTGACAATCATTGCTTTGAACTCAATATCTGATAGTTGAGTTGCCTCTATTCCACTTAGCATTCTTTCTGAGGCTTCCTCCTTTCCTTCATTTGGGGATTATTTCTTTGTCTTCCTATTGTTTGTGAGAGTCTTCTTGTTTGCCTCAGCTTCTTATATTGATCTGTTCTAGCTCCCTGGGTTTATGTTGTGAACTTCTTTAGTAGAATAGCAGTGAGTTTCAGTGGTGCTGTTTCCTTGATCTCCCAAGCTCACTGGTCTTGGGCTGTCATTTAAGTTGGCTTTGTGCTTGCCTTTGGGTTTTGGTTGTTGTTGAGTCCTTCTTTGGTGGTTCCTCCCCACCAGCTGGTTAAATGAGGGTCACTCTGTCCACCACCTTCTGTATTTTGTTGTGCTGGTGAGGGCATGTTGTATTGAAGCTGGTTCTTCTGTGTGTACAAGGTTTAAAGAAATCTTGTTCAGTTGTTTGTATTGGGTACTGTCTCTACTGTTTAGTTGTATTTCCAGATTAGTCCTGGATCGAGGTTTGTGTGGTTTCCACTGCCTCCTTCACCTTCTTCTGCTGTTATCTGTTAGTGGTTCCTTTGTTGTTGGGTTTCCTTTTCCAGTGAGTATCCTGGTGTTCACCACTTCCACCTACTCTTTTTTGTGATCAGTTGGAGGGAGAAGGAAAAATGGTTTAAGACAGCAAGAGAGTTTTCTATGATATTTACAATAGCAACCAGTAGAGAAGAGATCGGAGATCCTTTGGCTATGTATAGTGTTAATCGTGACCTTCCACTCAACTAGCTGATTTTTAGAAAGGATGGAAAGAAGATAAGACACTTGTAGGGGAAGGAAGGATTGTGAGGTATATCTAAAGAGCAGTGAGATTGTGGGAGGTCAGATTTTGAGGTAAGGTGGAAGTATAGGATAGTAAATAGGTGTAGTGTGTGAGAGAATAGAGTTAACCACTACAGTAATAGAGTTCAGGAAGCCATGCAGTGGGCTAAGATCTGGGAGGGGTGTTGTGAAGTATTTACAATTGTATGGAACAGCTATTATGTACAATAATATTAACACAACAATCATATGACAGAATCTATGTGATCTAGATAAGAAGAATAGGGAGTACAAGACCTTGAGTAGTGTGCTAATGGGACACAAGTGAAGTGAAGGACAGTAAATTAGCAATACACTATGAAAGAGATATCAGGGGAAGCCTGTCAAATGATACAATATAACCAGCCTAGGAAAGCAGACTATACAGAAAGAAGAGGAGTACAAAAGTACTATTAAAATAAAAGATGTAAAAATAAAGGAAAAAGAATAATAATAATACAAGTATGCAATAACTTGCAGTTCTCTGTAATAGCAAAGTGAAATTTGTCTCACTGTCACAGCTGTTGTGATGCTCCTTCTTTGGGTCCAACTCTGGTCTTTTTACAGTTCCAGGGTTTTTTTTGTTTTTGTTTTTTTGGGGTTTTTTTTTTTTGGTCTCATGTCTGTTTTTTCAATTCCGCTACAGTTTTTGGTCTCTTATTTTCATATATTGAGGTACTGTGGGTTGTTTGCGCTTTTACTCTGTAGATCAGCTAGGATTTCTCCCATGTGTAGGGGGAAGTGGAATCTGCTTTGTCCTACCTCTATGCCATTTTCCTCCCCTAGTTCTCTTCCTTATGTTTAGTTTTCCTCATTTTCTGCCTCTGTTTAACTTCATTGTTTGAGTGGTTTTCCTTATTTTCTCCTTGTTGTATTTTAATTTTCCTTCTTTTACTTCACCCATGTTCCAATAACACAGAACTCTTGATTGGGTACTTTCTATTCTGTTTATCCAAGTTATATATTTCTTGTCATATTATTGTTGTTCCAGTACTATTACAACTAATTGTTGTTCCATACAATTATACATACTACACAGAAACCGTTCCTGATCTTAGCCCACTTCACTTTAATCCTAAGCATTATTATTTTTGTGGTTAACTCTAGTCTTTCTCACACTATGCTTACTTTCTACCCTTTAATCTCACTATATCTCATCATCTAACCTTGCACAAGCTCACAGTCATCTTCCCCTCTAACAAGAGTCTTATCTCTCTTTCACCTTTTATAAAAGGTGGCTAGTTGGGGGAAATATCACAGTTAACACTATATTTATCCAAAGAATCTTGTAACTCTTCTTTACTTAATGGTATTTTCAATCCCATAAAATACTCTCCCACTGTCCTACTCCATTTTGCCTACCCCCTTCCACTGATCACATACAAGAATAGATGGGAGCTGTGAACATGAGTATACCTGCTGGAGGAGAAAAACCACCAACAAAGGAACCCCAAAAGGTAAAAACCCAAGTACAGCAAGAGGGCCCACACAAACAGAAGAAAGGGCAAACCTAGAGCATCCAGACAAGAAGATCCAAGACGCCACACCACTGAACCCCATAGAATTCCTACCATAGAAGTTCACCTGACAAAGATAGCTAGAAAAGTGAAACACCAGGAAGCACAGAAACAAACAAAAAGAGTCACCTAAAATGGGGAAACAAGAACATGCAGTCAAAAGGAATGGAAGACTCCCCACTAAAAGAGCTAAATGAAATGGAGGTAACCAAGCTATGAGATGTAGAATTCAAAATAATGTTTATAAATATGCTCAAGGAACTCACAGACAACTACAAGGAAGTGAATGAGAACTACATTGGCATGAAAAAGGAAATGAAACTGTAAACAAAAACGAGGAAGAAATGAGCAATAACATTTCGGAAATAAAAAAGCACACTAGAAGGAATTAAAAGCAGGCTGGATGAAGCAGAGGATGGGATCAGCAACTGGGAGGACAAGGTAGGAAAAAAAGCACCCAGATAGAGCAAGAAAAGGAAAAACGGCTCAGAAAGAATGTGAATAGTCTTTAAGGGAAATGCAAGACAACAAGAAATGTAATAATCCGTATATGTAATAGGGATACCAGAAAAAGAAGAAGGAGAGCAAGGGATAGAAAACCTGTCTGTAAAAGTAATGATGGAAAACTTCCCTAATTTTATGATAGAAAAAGTCACACAAATCCAGGAAACAGAGCATCCCAATCAAGAGGAACACAAGGAGGCCCACTTCAAGTCACATCATAATTAAAATGGCAAAATTCTAAGACAAGGAAAGTATCTTAAAGGAAGCAAGGGAGAAACAGGAAGTGACATACAAGGCAGTGCTGATAAGCTAGCAGCTGACTTCGCAATGGAAATACTCCAAGCTGGAAGGGAATGGCAAGAAATATTCCAAGTAATGAGAACCAGAGGCCTGAAACCAAGACTACTTTAGCAAGGCTCTCAATTAAAATGGAAGGCCAAATAAGGAACTTCCTAGACAAAACAAGTCTAAAAGAAAACACCACCACCAAACTAGCTCTTCAAGAGATGCTAAAGGGACTGCTTTAAGAAAAGGAAGAAAAAGAGTGAAAGAGAGGGGGGGGACACAAGTATAAAAAATGGCAATGAATAAGTGCCTATCAATAATAACCTTAAATGTAAATGGATTAAATGCACCAATCAGAAGACATAGAATAGCTGAATAGATAAGAAAGTGTGACCCACACATGCTGCCTTCAAGAGACACACCTCAGAACAAAAGACCTACACAAACTGAAAGTGAAGGGCTGGAAACAAATATTCCAAGCAAGTGAATAGGAAATAAAAAAGTTGGGGAAGCATATTCATATCAGACAAAATAGACTTCAAAATAAGGGCCATAAAAAGAGACACCCAGTGACCAGAGGGGAGAGGGGAGGGAATTTCAGGGGAAAAGGGGAAGGGTTTGCAGGAATAAGTATAAAGGACACATGGACAATAACAAGGGTTGCGGGGGTGGAAAGGGGAGGGTGGTGGGGATGGCTTGGGGGGTTGGCTGGGATGGGGGTAAAAGGCAGAAAACTGTACTTGAACAACAATTAAAATAAAGTAAAATTTAAAAAATGAGAGACGCCCAGAAGGTCACTTCATAATACTCAAGGGAAGAATCCATCAAGAAGACATAAACATTGTAAATATATATGCACCCAACATAGGAGCACCCAAATACATAAATAAAATCTTGGAGGACTTCAAGAAAGATATTGACAGCAACACACTTATATTAGGGGATTTTAACACCCCACTGTCAACAATGGATATGTCTTCCAACTAAAATATCAAGTATGTTGTGGCATTGAACAATCCCCTAGATCAAATGGAATTAACTGTTATAAATTTATACATACATATATATGTATGTGTGTGTGTGTATAACCTTTCATCTTAAACAAATTGAACATTGCACATTTTTAAAGATAGACCATATAATAGGACACAAAATAAGCCTCAAAAAACCCAAGAAAATTGAAATTCTATAAAGGATTTTCTCACACCAGAAGGTCTTGAAACTAGAAACCAACATGAAGGAAAAAACCTAAGAACATTCAAATACATGGAGATAGAATGGAATGCTATTAAACAATGACTGGGTTAAGAATGAGATCAAGGAAAATATCAAAAAGTTTCTGGAAACTAATGAAATGAACATATAATATCACAAAACCAATGGGACACAGCAAAGACAGTCCTGAAGTGGAAGGTCATACTAACACAGGCCTGCCTAAAAAATACAAAACATTTCAAATAAACAGCCTAATTCTAAATCTACAAGAACAGGAGTTACAACAACAAACAAAGCCCAGAGTGAGTTGAAGGCAGAAAATAACCAAGATCAATCAGAGCAGAAGTAAATGACATAGGGACTAAAAGAAAAAAATCAAAGGTTGAATAAATCCAGGAACTGGTTCTTTGAAAGATTAAAAAATCTACAAGCTTTTAAGCACACTCATCAACAAAAAAAGTGAGAGGGCTCAAATAAATAAAATCAGAAATGAAGGAGGAGAGATTATAACCGATACCACAAAAATAGAAAGGATTGTAAGGAATAAGTACAAACAACTACATGCCAAGAAATTGGAAAAAAAAAGGGTGAAATGAACAAATTTCTTGACAAATATAATCTCCTAAAACTGGATTATAAAGAAGCAGAAAGCCTGAATAGACTGATAAGAGCTGATGAAATCGAAGCAGTAATAAAAAACTCCTGGCCCACAAATGCCCTAGACTGGATGGTTTCACAGGAGAATTTTACAAAACATTTAAGATAGAGCTAACCCCTATCCTTCACAGACTATTCCAAAGAATCCAAGAAGATGATAGACTCCCATACTGTTTCTATGAGGTCAGTATTGTCCTAATCCTAAAACTAGATAAAGACACAACAAAGAAAGAAAACTACAGGCTAATATTGCTGATGAACATAGACGCTAAAATCCTCAACAAAATATTGGTGAACTGCATCCAGCAACATACTAAAAAGATCATACACAATGATTCAGTGGGATTCATCTCAGAGGTGCAAGGATGGTACAATATTCATGAATTAATAAATGTAACACATCACATAAACAAAAGGAAAGACAAAAATCATATGATTATATTAATAGATGTGAAAAAAGCACTTGATAAGGTACAGCACCCATTTATGATAAAAACATTCAGCAAAGTCAAATAGAGGGAGCGTACCTTAACATAATATAGGCGATATATGAGAAAACTACAGCCAACATCATACTCAATGGGAAAACACTGAAAGCTTTCCCACCAAGATCAGGAACTAGGCAAGGATGTCTGCTGTCACCACTTCTATTTAAATAGTATTGGAAGTTCTAGCCACAGAGATCAGACAAGAAAAGAAATAAAAATCATCCAAATTGAAAGGAGGAAGTAAAGCTGTCACTGTTTGCAGATGACATGATAATGTGCATGGAAACCCTATAGACTCCACCAAAAAAAACTACTCAACTTAATAAGTGAATTTGGCTTAACAGCAGGATTCAAAGTCAATATTCAGAAATCAAAGACATTTTTGTACACCAATATTGGAGTATCAAAAACAGAAATCAGGAAAAATTTCCATTTGATATAGCAACTAGAAAAATAAAGTACTTAGGAACAAACTTAACCAAGGAGGTAAAAGACCTGTACTCAGAAAACTACAGAACAGTGAAGAAAAAAATGAAGAAAAACACAAATAAATGGAAGCATGTACCATGTTCATGGATTGGAAGAATTAACATTATCAAAATGTCCATACTATCCAAAAGAATCTATAGATTTTATTTAAAAATTCATGTAGTCTCATTCATAATAAGAAGAAAAAAGAAAACTCTACTGAAATGTCAATTTAAAAAACTTACCAGATTGGCTTCATTGTGATCAGTATAGGAAAACATGCATTCTCAAGCACTGATGGTGTAGTGCTAATTGACACACCCACTTATGGAGAGGAATTTGTCAAGGTCCAGAAAGTGGGTATAGTGTACTATTTTTCTTATGTAATAAAGTGGAAAATAGATGTTTGTAGGTGATTATGTTTACACAAAAACTGTAACATGGTAAAAGTGGTGACTTTTTTTGTGTGGACTTGTGAAGTAATGATGCCAAGGTGGGTAAGAGAGGGAGTGAACCCTGTTACTTGTATACCTTTGTTATCTGTCTATCTGTCTATCTATCTATCTATCTATCTATCTATCTATCTATCATCTATCTATTTTGTAAGTACAGGAGTCTCCATTTTCACCTCACCCCACCTTTTTATATTGTTTTATTTATGGTCCATTTGAACAAATACCTTCTTTTCTGAGATAGTTCATATTGCTATCTATTTTAAACTTCTTTTCATTGTTTTTCACTTTCATAAATATGCTCTAATTACTAAAAATTACAATCCTGTCCTTGACATCTCCTTAAACTCTGGTTGTCATTCTTTCCTCCTCTTGTTTGACAGCTGCCTTTTGTCTAGGTCTGGCCCACACTCATTTCCTACTCACTTGCCTACTTGTCATCTCACTGCATTCACGTTTCAGTAATGTCCAGTGCATGCTCTTCAGTGCTACCTTGCCTGACAACTGTTTCATTCCTTTTTGAAATTTTCTCTTTATGTAGATTGTATGTTGAAACTTTATCTAGATTATTCTCCTAACTCACTAATTCTCCCCAATTTCATTTCCAGTTATTTTCTCCCTTCATACTTAGAAATGTTTATAGTCCTCAGGATTCACCCCATATCTTTCTTCTCATAATTATAACACTCTGAATAGATTATCTAATCTATTTCCACAGTTTAAATTTCACTTGTAGCTCAACAAATCCCAAATTCATATCCCTATATCAACATTCTAACATAGTTCCAACTATTGGATAGTCTCCCATTTGGATGTGTCACAGATATCTTAAAATCAACATATGCTCCTCCAAATACACCCATCTCCTGTGTTGACTGTCTTGGTGAATGAAACTTTCACTCATTCACTGGCTCAAGATAGAAATCTGGGAAATATCGTAGGTTCCTTTCTTTTCCTTATAACCTAGAGTCTAAATGCTATGATTTTTTAAAAATTATTTTGCTGTCATTCAATTACAGTTGTCTGCATTTCCCCCCCCACCACTCTCCCCCACCCCAGCCAACCCCACCTCTCTCTCTTGCTTGGTTTTGTCTATGTGTCCTTTATAGTAATTCCTGAAAACCCTTACCCCCACAGTCCCCTCCCCTCTCCCCTCTGGTATCATTAGATTGTTTTTAATTTCAATGTATCTGGTTATATTTTGCTTGCATTTTTCTTTTGTTGATTATGTTCAGGACAAATACCATATGATCTCACCTTTAACTGGAACATAAATGCTGTGAGTTTTATGTTCTTGATATTTCACTAGTTTTTATAATCATTATTTTATATCAAACTATAGTTATTTCAAGCACATTAAGTGAAATAACTGTGCTTCTTGTTTCTAGTTTGAACCATTTGCAGTATTTATATTTTGCTTCAGCCAGAAAGAATATTTGCCTTTTCCCAAATTCACTGTTATCAGGACTATCACTGTCCTTAGAGTATGTTATTACTTTTGAGTAAAGAATCATTCTCTCTCTCTCCTACCTATCCATCAATAACCTATCCATCATCTATTTATCTATTGATCATCTATCATCATCCTCTATCTTCTATCTAATCTATCATTACCTGTCTATATTCTATTATCTATCTATCTATCTATCTATCTATCTATCATCATCATCATCTACCTATCATCTATCATCTTATATAGCTGAATGATTCCAGCTTCCCTTCCATGTCCCTGGCTCACTTGCCTGGTTACCTTCTCCCTTGGGAACCAATTCAATGATTAGAATCATGCATACCTTTCTGATATTTTCAGTGATGCTAATGCCATCAATTAACACAACTCCAGAAGTGGTGGTCTCATCTCCAGTCAACATTTTCAATGTAGTGGTCTTCCCAGCTCCATTTAAGCCAAGTAATCCAAAGCATTCAGACTTTTTGACGATAAGGGAAATATTTCTTACAGCCTTTACAACTGGACATTTATAATAAATCTGTAAACATTAAAAAAATCATAATGTACTGAAGCAATGTTTATTGGTCAACCACAACTATAACCTCAGGTCCCTGTGGACTGCCGCCTGTGAAGACTTTTACAAGAAAACTTTCCCTTTAAGCCATCTGTTTTACCAGAATATATATAGATCCCATGGAAGTCCACTGAATTAGTAACACTATCAATAGATTCTTGATAGGGATAAAGCTCAGGGCAATGTCACTGAATCACTTTACCTTTGTAAGTTCTTTGAGAAGCAATGGGCTGTTCTTCAATTTATGAGGCTGTGTCAAGACTTCCTTCCTTTCATTTTCTATATTTTCATCTTTATATTCCTTGCTTACTTTGATGGACACTGTAGCCTATGTTTTCAAAACAAGGATGTGAATACACTTTAGATATCTTGTATAAATTGAGGTATTTTGAAAGTTGAAGGAGTAATTACAAAGATGTAAGAAAATGTTAGGCTAATTTTCAAAAACCTTCCTACCAGTTTCCTAAACTTTTATGAACAAATTTATTTTTGACTTGCTTAGTTTTGGAAACTATAGACATGAACAAGTTTTTCTGCAACTGTGAGTAAGCAGTATGTTCTTGCCAGTAAGATGGAAACTTCATGGAAAACGAAAGCCACATTGATACTATTATTGTCTAGTATAATTTGTTACAATTAAAATATGTTCAAGAGACCATGGGAACCAAGGAGAAGAATGGACTGTGCCTTTTTGAGGGACAGCCTCTCTATAAGTGAAAGCTGAGCTGAGAATGAAGAATAAACAAAGATTTATTGAGAGAATGAAGGAAGGGTGGAGATAAGAAGAAAGCCCACTATCAGCAATGGGAACATAGTGAAAGATACAGGAATGAAACAACTCAGCACGTCTTGTGAATAGTAATTTGTACTGTTTCAGCAAAAAGATTGTTGAGTTGAATTGACTATTTTTACATTGAGTACTCACTTAACAGTATTGGTTAAGGAGGAGTAGAGATGAGAATATGATCAGCTCAGTAAACATCCAAATAAAAAAGTGGAGAAAACTGTACTTGAACAACAATAAAAAATATTAAAAAAAAAAAGGAATTAGAAGAGAACAGCTTTAAGAACTTTTTCTTTTCCACTTTCAAAAGTGGTTGTATAGATGTAGTAAGAATGAATACCTTGCTCTGTTTTCAGTCTTAGGGAGAAGAGTAAGTCTTTTACCATTGCATTTGCTGCAGGCTTTATATGTATAAGCAGATGCCACTGGTCAGGTTCAGATAGTTTCTTTTCCATAGTTTGCAAACAGTTTTTATATAAATTGGCATGAAATGTTGATACAAACATGTGGTTTTTCTTCTCGTTGTTATTAATACAAGGGTAACACTGATTGATTTTCAAATATTAAACTAGCATTTTTTTTACACTGAATAGTATTTATTATCTCAGGCACCACTAGCATTCATCACATTTGGAAGTGAGTACACATACATGGCTTATGAAGGCTATGGATGTGTTTTCCCATAAACCTGCTTGGTATAATATTCTTTTAAAATATATTTTTAATTTCTTTATTGTTTTTCAAGTACAGTTCTCTCAATTTTCTCCCCACCACCCCAGCCAGCCTTCGCCATCTCCCACCCTTGATCCTACCCTCTTTGTCTTTCTCCATGTGTCATTTATACATGTTCTTTGACAACCCTTCTTGCTTTTCCCACCATTATCCTCTCCCACCTCCCCCCTGGTTACTGTCAGTTTGTTATTTACTTGAATGTCTCTGGTTATATTTTGCTTGCTTGTTTGTTTTGTTGATTAGGTTCAACTTATAGGTGAGATCATATGGTATTTCTTTCACCACCTGTATTATTTACTTACCATTATACCCTTCAGCTCCATCCATGCTGTCATGAAGGGCAGGAGCTCCTTCTTTCTTTCTCCTGTGTAGTATTCCATTGTGTAAGTGTATCATACTTTTTTGATCCACTCATTCACTAATGGTCACTTAGGTTGCTTGCAGCAATTGCCTATTGTAAATTGTGCTGATATGAACATTGGGATGCATAGGTTCTTTTGAATTGGTGTTTCAGCATTCTTAGGGTATAATCCCATGTATATTTTATTGCTTATGCTATGATTATAGTTGGCTCATTTTTTCCCTCACCTTTATTTCGTTCTTCCCTGCAACCCCCTCCAACCAGAATGCCCCCTCTTAGGTCATGTCCATGGGTCATACATATAAGTTCTTTGGATTCTCCATTTCCTGTACTATTCTTAACTATCCCCTATCTTGTACTATCATTTATGCTTCTTATCCCCTGTACCTTTTTCCCCATTCTTACCCTTCCTCTCCTCACTGATAACCCTCCATGTGATCTGCATTTCTGTGATTCTGTTCCTGTTCTACTTGCTTAGTTTGTTTTTGTTTTCTTTTTAGATTCAATTTTTGATAGTTGTTTGTTGTCATTTTACAGTTCATATTTTTAATCATCTTCTTTTCTTATATATTCCCTTTAACATTTCATATAATAAGGGCTTGGTGATGAACTCCTTTAACTTTACTGTATCTGGGAAGCACTTTATCTGCCCTTCCATTATAAATTACAGTTGTGCTGGATAGAGAAATCTTGGATGTAGGTTTTTGCCTTTAATGACTTTCAACACTTCTTGCCAGCCCCTTCTGGCCTGTAAGGTTTCCTTGAAAAAATCAGTTGACGGTATTATGGGAATTCCTTTGTAGGTAACTGTCTCCTTTTCTTTTGCTGCTCTTAAGATTCTATCTTTATGTTTAACCTTGGGTAACTTAATGATTATGTGCCTTGGTGTGTTCCTCCTTGGGCCCGACTTCTTTGGGACTCTGAGCTTCCTGGACTTCCTGGAAGTCTATTTCCTTTGCCAGATTGGGGAAGTTCTCCTTCATTATGTTTTCAATTTCTTGTTCTTCTCTTCTGGCACCCCTGTGATTCAGATATTGGAATGTTTAAGGTTGTCCCAGAGGTTCCTAAGCCTCTTGTAATTTTTTTGAATTCCTATTTCTTCATTCTGTACTGGTTGATTGTTTATTTCTTCCTTCTATTCCAAATCATTGATTTGAGTCCTGTTTTTCTTTTCCCCTTCACTATTGGTTCCTGTATATGTTTATTTCACTTTGCACAGCCTTCACTTTTCCACTATTTTGTGACTATACTCAACCATTTCTGTGAGCATCCTAATTACCAGTGTTCTGTACTATGTATCTGGTAGTTTTGACGATAACTTTATCACTTAGTTCTATTTTTGGAGCTTTGATCTGTTTTCATTTGGGTGATATTTTTTTGTCTTGTCACACCTGTTATGTTGTAATGGGTGGAGCCTTAGGTATTTGGGCAGGGCAACCCACTTTGCTGTGTTGTGGTGCTGTATGTGGGGGAGGGGTCAGAGAGGGAACAATGCTGCTTGCTGACTCTCAGCTGGCTTTCAGTCACTTCCCTTTACCACTACCCACAAGCAAATTGGGCCCTTATGCTGATTCTTGGGTGTGCAGGCTTGTTTATGTTCTAGGACCTTGGGGGTCTCTCCAATGAACTCTCCTGTGAGGAGATACTCCTGTGAGTATCTCCTGCTGCTGCAACTCCCACCGGTTTTTTACCAGAGCCAGAGGTTTTGAGACACTCTATTCCTGCATTGGAACCTTGGGCTGTGAGTTCTGTCTTTCTTCCCAGGTGTTTCTCTCAGTTTATCTGCATGCAAATGTGGGACTTCCCACTCTGTCAGCCACCACCTCATCCACCTGGTGCTCCAACCACTGCTGTGCCACATGTCCTCTCCTCCCTGGCTGCCAATCTCTGCCCCTCCTACCAGTCTGAATGAATGTTTCTTCTTTAACTTCTTGGTTGTCAGATTTCATACAGTTCAGTTTCCTGGTGGTTCTGGTTATTTTTTGTTTTCAGATTTGTTTTTGTCCTTTGGTTGTGCGAAGAGGCATAGTGTATCTACCTATGCCTCCATTTTGGCCAGAAGTAGGTCTATAAGTTGGTTTTAATGATAGATTAGGTTAGGGTGAAACTTGAAAAGAGTTAAGGACAAGTTTCAGATTTGTTTTTTGAATACAAGAATATAAATGATGGTGTTTTTTATTGAGGAGGAAACACTGAAGGTTTTATGATACTGGAAGAAGAGGACATTGAAGATGTTGATAAGCAACAATAACACTCCTAGTAAAAGCAAACATTTATTTTTTATTATGTGATGGGTATGAGCTCTTCAAAGATAATAAATCTTCTTAATAACCATATGAAACAAAGTTTATTATGATCTCATGTATGTAATGGAAATATATGAATAAACAATGGCCAGATTTTTAAAAAACTTAATGAAAAATATTAACCTATACATCCAGGAATTTAAATGAACTCCACATATTGTAGTTTCAACACAAGAAGATCAACAAGATTAAGAGGTAACTTCTCATGAAATCAATAGTCTATGTCATAGAAACAATGGGGTCAGTAGTATAACATATTCAAAATGTGGAAAGAAAAAATATCTACCAAGATGGCATATTAGGTAAACACAGCTCACCTCGCAAAACCACATCTAAAATACAGAACAGCCATCACTCAGAACCATCATAAATTGAGTTGAATGGAAGCCTGACAACTACAGAATTAAATCACATCCATCCACACTGGTAGGAGGGGCAGAGATGAGGAATGGGCTGGTCATACACCCACATGTGGTGGATAAAAATTTGGGAGGGATATCTCAGGAGTGAGGAGTCCCAGCTCCAAACCAGAACTCCCAGCTCAGGGTTCTAGTACCAGGAATATAAGACCCCATAACTTCTGGCTGCAAAAACCTGGAGGGATTGAGTTAATGGAAGAAAATTCTGGAGTTCCAAGCAGTTCCTCTTAAAGAGCCCACACATGGAATTACACAGATTCACTTCCTCTGAGTTCCAGTACCTGGGTAGCAGATTGAAAGGCACCAATGGCATACAGGGAGAAACTGAAGTATCTGGCATAAAAGCAGAAGTTCAAGGACAGCTTTCTCCCAGAAAGAAATGTGGGCAGAGGCCATTTTCCCTTTGCTGAGCCCTCCCTGTAGAGAGCCACAGAGCCCACAGACTTGTGTCATATCTGAGACTCCATCAACTTGGTTAAATTGCCCCACCCTCAAAATCCCCTCAGACTCTGTCCCACCAAACTTACAGCCTATCCAATCTGTAAACCCTGTATTGTACATATGAATCCTGGTCTTGGCTCATGCTTCACAACTTCTTATTCCTCTCAAGCAAGCAACAGCCATCCTCAGTGAGCCCCTAGCTCCCACATCCCTTGCTAAATGGCTTTGGGCCTGGCACTAGCAGCAGCAGCTTATATTCTTAGCTTGGCTTCATCTGGGAATCTCCAGCCAAGCACAAGTACCAGTCATCTTAGGTTGCTTTATAGATCATGTAGGTTGACTCTGGACCAAAGATAGGTGGAGGCTGACGTTGGCCTGTACCACCTGAGAAACTCCAGAGCTTGCACACCCAGTGGAAAGCTACAGACCATATCAGAGCACCACCACTATGCCTCTGGACAGCTGATCCTCCATGGAGGGTGGAGTTTGGTGGTTAGTGGTCACAACCAGTCCTTGCAGCTGACCAGCCTGGGTAAATCCTTGCCATTGACCTGCAGTTAGCAATGTATGCTCAACTACAAGAGGAGGGTGTGCTCAGTACACACAAAGGGTGTACCTCAATTACCCAGCTTGAGTGATAGGGGGCACTGTGCCACTAGACCCTACAGGATATCTACTACATTAGGCCATGATACCAAGACAGGGAGTCAGTCATAGCAGCTCTACCTAATACATAGAAACAAACACAGGGAGGCTGCCCAAATGAGGAGACAAAGAAACATGGCCAAATGGAAGACTAGATTAAAACTCCACAAAAAGAACTAAACCAAATGGAGATGAACAACATATCAGATGCAGAATCCAAAACACTGGCTATAAGGAACTTAGTGAGGACCTCAAAAGCATGAAAAAGATCCAGTCAGAAATGAAGGATACATGAATTGAAATAAAGAACAATTTATGTGGAAGCAATAGGAGAGTGGATGAAGCCAAAATCAGATCAATGATTTGGGATATAAGGATGCAAAAAACAACCAACCAGAACAAGAAGAAGAAAAAAATCCAAAAAAAAAAATGAGGACAGAATAAACAGCCCCTGGGACAACGTCAAGCATTCCAACATTCACATTATAGGTGTGACAGAAGGAGAAGAGAAAGAGCAAGAAACTGGAAATCTATTTGGAAAAATAATGAAAGAAAACTTCCCTAATTTGGTGAAGGAAATAGACATGTAACTCCAGGAAGAACAGAGAGTCCTAAACAAGATAGATGCCAAGAGGCCCACTCCATGACACATTATAATTAAAATGCAGAAGTTTAAAGATAAAGAGAGAATCTTAAAAGCAGCAAGAGAAAAGTAGTTAGTTACCTACAGGGGCATTTCCATAAGACTGTCAGCTGATTTCTTAAAAGAAGCTTTAAAGACTAGAAAGGATTGGCAAGAAATATTGAAAAATCATGAAAAGCAGGGACCTCCAGCCAAGATTGCTCTACTCACCAAATATGTCATTCAGGAATGAAGGGCAGATAAAGAGCTGCCTGGACCCCCTACCCCACCCCCAAAAGAAACAACTAAAGGAATTCATCATCACCAAGCCATTATTATATGAAATGTTAAATGTACTTATTTAAGAATAAGGAGAAGAGCAAAACTATGAACAATAAAATGACAATATATACATACCTATCAACAATTCAATCTAAGGAACAAACTAAGCCAAGAAGAAGAACAGAGACAGAATAATCTATATAGAGAGTATTTTGATGGTTGCCAGATGGGAGGGGGGTGTTGGGGGATGCGTGTAGAGGTGAGGTGGATTAAGAAGTAGTTACAGAATAGGCAGGGGGATATAAAGTAGAGTATAGGAAATGGAGTAGCCAAAGAACTTATATGCATGATCCATGGACATGAACAATGGTGGGGTGATTGACTGAGGGAGTAGAGTGTGTTTGTTGAAGGAAGCAAAGGGGGAGAAATTGGGACAAATTAAATAGCATAATCAATAAGATATAATTTAGAAAAAAACTTATCAGTGAAGGTATAGTATCTTTTACCTTCTATAATTCATGAACTATTTTTTACTTCTTATTGATAGTCATAATTTTTTCTCATTTGGGAATGTTAAGAGATCTGAGATTGAACTTTTGGCTTAAAGAACATAAGAAATTTAAAAAAAAAGAGCATAGGAAATTCAGTGTACATTGGCTTAAGGATATCAAGGCTAATCAGAATAGTTTATTAGATTTCTATATAAAATTTGGGGCCTTGGTCTAATCTAAACATTATTCCTTTGCTTGGCCCTGTTTTTGCAATATACGGGAGCATTAACAAAAAAGGAAGACTTTAGAAGCCAAATAGTCTTATAATTTTATCATGAAAGTTCCTTCATTATAGTTCTCTTTTTCATACCTGAAGAAGTGTGAAATAGCTCTTGGGCTCTTGTCCCAGCCTAAGAAAGTCAGGGCAAGAAAAAGTCTCAAGGTAACATCCTCAAGTTTGATTCTAGGCACCAGAAAAAAAGTCCTTTTTCCCCATGGTGCTCAAAACTTAAATGTCTTTTTGTAGCCATGTCTTGGACTAGGCGTCTTTAGATTTGAGTAATAAGATCTGTAAAGGCTTTGGTGTAAAAGTAAGAGGAACAGTACTTTTGATTTGTTATATAGTTCTAGACATTAATTAGCAACACATAACAGGCAACTGAATTATCAGTTGACTGCTAATCATACTAATCAGAACTCCAAGTGGTAGTGGAGGTCATTATGGTCTCAAGGTATCTTCCCTTATGAAATATTAGAGATATTCAGACTCACAGAAATTTATGGCCAAGATCTCAAGAGCCACCCTGAAATAGTACCCAGAAACAGAATTGGGATGAATAAAGAGAAGTTACAAAGAGATAGATGTAGTGGTTTTCTGCCTCAAGAGAAGTGCTAATATTCTGAGCAAATGGAACACTAAAGTAATTTTTAAAACTCCTGGCAAACTCTGAAACTATGTAAAATTATGAGAGCTATGTAGAGCGATAATTAGTAATCTGACTGGTAGGGGTATGATGTCCTACTGTGCCACATTGTTTTAAGTTTATTTTTTTAAAATATATTTTATTGATTATGCTATTACAGTTGTCCCATTTCCCTTCTTCACTCACCTCCACCCTGTACACCCTCTCCCACCCACATTCCCCTCCTTTAGTTCATGTCCATGTGTTATACTTATAAGTTCTTTAGCTTCTACATTTCTCATACTATCCTTACCCTCCCCATCTATTTTCTACCTACCATCTATGCTTCTTATTCTCTGTACCTTTTTTCCCTCCCTCCTCCTCCCACTCCCCTGTTGCTAAACTTCCATGTGATCTCCATTTCTGCGGTTCTGTTCCTGTTCTAGTTGTTTTTTTTTTTAATATATTTTATTGATTATGCTATTACAGTTGTCCCATTTCCCCCTTCACTCCCCTCCACCCTGTGCCCCCTCTCCCACCTACGTTCCCCCCATTTAGTCCATGTCCATGTGTCATACTTATGAGTTCTTTAGCTTCTACTTTTCCTGTACTATTCTTGCCCTCCCCCTATCTATTTTCAACCTACATTCTATGCTACTTATTCTCTATACCTTTTCCCCCTCTCTCCTCCTCCCACCCCTACTGCTAGCCCCCCATGAGCCCTCCATTTCTGTGGTTCTGTTCCTATTCTAGTTGTTTGCTTAGTTTCTTTTGGTTTTGCTTTAGGTGTGGTTGTTAATAATTGTGAGTTTGCTGTCCTTTTCCTATACATCTCTTTTCTTTATCTTCTTTTCTTAGAAAAGTCCCTTTAGCATTTCATAAAGTAAGGGCTTGGTGATGATGAACTCCTTTAATTTGACCTTATCTGAGAAGCACTTTATCTGCCCTTCCATTCTAAATGAGAACTTTGCTGGATAGAGCAATCTGGGATGTAGGTCCTTGTCTTTCATGACTTGGAATATTTCTTTCCAGCCCCTTCTTGCCTGTAAGGTCTCTTTGGAGAAATCAGCTGACAGTCTGATGGGAACTCCTTTGTAGGTTACCGTCCCCTTACGTCTTGCTGCTTCTAGGGTTCTCTCCTTCGTTTTTACCTTGGCTAATGTAATTATGATGTGCCTTGGTGTGTTTCTTCTTGGGTCCAACTTCTTTGGGGCTCTCTGAGCTTCTTGGATTTCTTGGAAGACTGTTCCCTTTGCCAGATTGGGGAAGTTCTCCTTTATTATTTGTTCAAATACGTGCTCAATCTGTTGCTTTTCCCCTTCTGATTCTGGTACCCCTATAATTCGGATATTGGAACATTTAAAGGTGTCTTGGATGCTCTTAATCTTTTCCTCAATTTTTTGAATTCTTATTTCATCATGCTTTCCTGCTTGGTTGATTCTATCTTCCTTCTGGTCCACTGTATTGTTTTGAGACTCAGATTCCTTCCTTTCACTATTGGCTCTCCTCCGCGTGTCTTCCTGCATCTGTTTTATGGTAATCTGCATTCTTTCATCTAAATTTCGTCCAAAATCAACCAGTTCCGTGAGCTTTCTGATCACCAGTGTTTTGAACTGCGCATCTGATAGATTGGCTAATTCTTGGTCGCTCAAAAGGATGAGTCCTGGGGGACTGATCTGCTCTGTTGAAAACATTTTTTTTCCCCCCTGTCTCTCCTCCCCCCCACTCCCCCGGTCTGGTTGCTCTCGTTATGGTGGGGGGGCGGAGCCTTAGGTGCTCACCAGGGCTGGGCACCCCAGTCACTAGATTGTGACGTTATATGTGGGGGCGGGGCGTGAGCGGGAGCGGGGCGGGAGCAAACAATGGCGGTAGTTCCGTTCCCCTGGACTCAGACCCTTGTCTGGGCTTCTGGGCCGAGAGTTCTGCCCTGGTCCACAATCGCTACCCCTCTGGGTCTGCCAGCCGCAGCTTGCGTACTCAGGGATCACCGCTGCCTTCTTGTGCCCCCGGATGGCTTTTATGCCGATTTCACGCCAAACCTTCCCCCGACCTTCGCGCCGCTGACCCGAGCCAGCCCTGCGCCCGCCCGGCTGGTCTTCTCCTACCAGTCCGGATGAACGTGTCTACTTCAACTTCTTGGCTGCCCGACTTCCAATCAGATAAATCTTCTGCCGGATCTGGGTGTTATTCTGATAGTAAATTATTGTTGTAAATTATTGGTTTTCTAATCTTGGTTGTACGAGGAGGTACGGTGCGTCCACCTATTCCTCCATCTTGCTGGAAGTCCTAAAGTCAGATGAGTCCCTTTAACATTTCATAATATAAGGGCTTGGTGATGATGAACTCCTTTAACTTGACCTTATCTGAGAAGCACTTTATCTGCCCTTCCATTTTAAATGAAAGCTTTGCTGGATAGAGCAATCTTGGATGTAGGTCCTTGCCTTTCATGATTTGGAATACTTCTTTCCAGCCCCTTCTTGTCTGCAAGGTCTCTTTTGAGAAATCAGCTGACAGTCTGATGGGAACTCCTTTGTAGGTTACTGTTTTCTTATCTCTTGCTGCTTCTAGGATTCTCTCCTTCATTTTTACCTTGGCTAGTGTAATTATGATGTGCCTTGGTGTGTTCCTCCTTGGATCCAACTTCTTTGGGACACTATGAGCTACGTGGACTTCCTGGAAGTCTATTTCCTTTGCCAGAATGGGGAAGTTCTCCTTTATTATTTGTTCAAATAAGTTTTCCATTTTTTGCTCTTCCTCTTCTCCTTCTGGTACCCCTATAATTTGGATGTTGGAATGTTTAAAGATATCCTGGAGGTTCCTAGGCTTCTCCTCATTTTTTTGAATTCTTATTTCTCCATTCTTTCCTGTTTGGTTATTTCTTCCTTTCTTCTGGTCCACTCTATTGTTTTGAGTCCCCTTCCCATCACTATTGGTTCCCTATGCATTTTCCTTAATTTCTCTTATAGCCTGCATTTGTTCATCTAATTTGTGACCAAAATCAACCAATTCTGTGAGCTTCCTGACCACCAGTGTTTTGAACTGTGCATCTGATAGGTTGGCTATCTCTCTGTTGCTTAAAAGGATGAGTTCTAGGGCTTTGATTTGTTCTTCTGTTTGAGCCATCTCTCTCTCTCTTTTTTTTTTTGTCTGGTCACACCTGTTACAGTGAGAGGTGGAGCCTTAGGTGTTCACCAGGGCTGGGCACCCCAGTCGCTGGATTGTGACGTTGTATGTGGGGGCGGGGTCTAGAGGGAACAACGGCGGTTGCTCCATTCTCCTTGGTACCTCAGTCCCTTCTGCTGCTTCCCCCAAGCAAACTGGGCCCGTCTGGTGCCAATTCCCATGTGGGTGGGCCTGTGCATACTGTGGGACCTTCCAAGGACCTCTCCTGTGAGGCTGGGTGTCTCTCTGTGTACCTCAATTCCCACAGGTGTCTTCAATCAGTGTCCTGAGGCTCTATTTCTGAGCACTGGGATCCTGGGTTGTGCGCACTGCCTTGCTTTACAATTGCTGCCTCACTGGGTCTGCTGGTTGCCACCCCTCGGCCAGGGTCTGCCAGCTGCTGCTTGCACACTCAGGGTCCACCCGCTGTGATCTTGCGCACCACAGATGCCTTACTTGCCCAAATCTCTCTGCTTTCTGCGCTGCAACCACAGCTGGCTGCTTGTCTCCGCCCTTGCTACCGGTCTGGATGAAGGGGTCTATTTCAACTTCTTGGCTGTCTGACTTCCATTCAGAAAAATTTTCTGTCAGTTTTGGATGTTATTCTGCCTCTAAATTGTTGTTGTTCCAGTCTTGGTTGTGCGTGGAGGTACAGTGCATCCAACTATGCCTCCATCTTGACTGGATTAAGTAACTTTCATAATTGCAAAAAAATGCATCTCAAAGATGGTTCATGCACAAGGCAGTGTTTTTTATCGTAGTCAATCCATCACAAAGGGATTATTTCCTTGTTGGCAGAGGATTCAAAGCTTAGAATTTAAATTACTAACTACAATGAAAGACTTGTAATTCAAATCAATACCAGATAGATCTTGGTATAGTTAAGAGATACTTTCTTTAACAAGTAATAGAGGTAGAAATATATAAAGTCATACTTTCTGGCCTAACATTGAGATTTCTTTGAGCTGTATCAAAAGTCCAGGGCACAGAGACATATGAAAGGATGCTGAGCATCATTAGCCATCAGAGAAATGCAAATTAAAACCACAGTGAGATACTACTTCACAATGGTCAGAGTGGCCATTATAAACAAAACAACAAACAACAAGTGCTGGTGAGACTGTGGAGAAAAGGGAACCCTCGTACACTGTTGGTGGGAATGCAGACTGGTGCAGCCACTGTGGAAAACAGTATGGAATTTCCTCAGAAATCTAAAAATGGAACTGCCTTTTAACCCCACAATTTCACCACTGGGATTATATCCTAACAATCCTGAAACACCAATTCAAAAGAACCTATGCACCCCAATGTCCATAGCAGTACAATTTACAATAGCCAAGTGTTGGAAACAACCTGTGTCCATCAGTAAACGATGGATCAAAAACCTGGGGAACATTTACACAATGAATACTATGCAGCAGAAAGAAAGAAGGAACTCCTACCCTTTGTGACAGCATGGATGGAACTGGAGGGTATAATGGTAAGTAAATAAGCCAGGTGGTGAAAGAGAAATACCATATGATCTCACCTATAAGTGGAACCTAATCAACAAAACAAATGAGTGAGCAAAATAGGACCAGAGACATTGAAATAAAGAGCAAACTGACAGTAACCAGAGGCAATGTAGGAGGGAGATAATGGGGTAAAGATAGGGAAAGGTCAAGGAACATGTATAAAGACCCATGAACAAAGACAACGGAGTGGTGAAGGTATGAAAATGGGAAGTAGGTGGTGGGTAGGGCCGGGGAGGATAATGGGGGAAAGTGCAGACAACTATAATTGAATAACAATAATTTTTTTTAAAAAGTCTGTGTTAGTTACTCACCTTCCTGCCTTTCATGAATATGTTGTACATGTTAGATAAAATTTTCTGAAATACAAAGTTTTTAAATCTCCAAGATGTAGTCTCCAGACAAAAAAGCAACAGGAGGTAAAATAAGCCTGTGGCAGCCAATGCAGTCAAAAACTTTGCAATTCCATGTTCTCCAAAACTATAGACACTGCTCTCAATAACTGAGGATAATAAAAGAGATAGTCTTATTTTAAAAACTGATGCAAAGTCTAAAATGACACTAAAAGTTAAGAAATACAGATTCAACATACATTTTAAGTTAAATTTAGAGAAGTATGCAATATGGGTAATAATTGTCATAATATTTTGTTTCTCTTATTTGATATTCCCTGATATTTATAGCTATTTTAAAAGTTCTCCTGTCAATAATTTTTCTCTACTTTTTAAAAGTTTTGGTAGACCACCTTACTACATACTCAATAAATTTCAAATGTTGGGACTTTGAGCAGAATGCTCAGTAATTAAATAAAGCAAACAAAATAAAGGTATTTATGGCATATCTAACCATTATTATGGTCCATGCATAATATCCTTAAAGTTTTTGTTTAAATGCTTGTTTTAATTTTTTTTGGATATATACCCAGGAATGGAGTTGCTTACCTATTCTACATTTAGTTTTTGAGGAACCACTAAACTTTTCCACAGCAGGTACATTTTATATTCCTACCAGCAATATATAAAGGTAAAAATTTCTCCATATCCGTACCAAACCTTTAATACTTTCAACATTTTATTTTAGTTATCCAAGTGTACATAAAGTGATATCTCATTTTTTAGTGAATACACTTGACATGTAACATTGGGTAAGTTTAAAATATAAGCGTGTTACTTGGATGCATTTATATATTGGAACAATTCCTGATTATCACACTAGCTTCCCTGGTGTGATTCCATCCTGCATGTCTGTTCTATGGAACAAAAGTCGTTTACCTCCATCCACCTTCTCTCCCACCTAAGTATGTGCTACTATCCCATGGAAGATTTGGTGAACATGGATATGAGCCCTCTGAGGCCCCAGAACTATATTTTTAGTTGTGAACTCAAAGCTGACAAAGATGATCACTTTAAGGTGGAAAATGATGAAGAGGAGCACCAATTATCTTTATGAACAGTCAGTTTAGGGGCTGGTGCAAAGGATGTATTGTCCATTGCTGAAGTAGAGGCAATGAATTATGCAGGCAGTCCAATTAAAGGAACACTGGAAACTCTGAAAATGCCTGTATAGACAAGTTTCCCTTGGTGGCTTTGAAATAAAATAACCTGTGGTCTTATATCTGAAGTGTGGTTCAGGGCCTGTGCATATTAGTGGACAGCATTTAGTAGCTGTGGAGGAAGATGATGATGAGGATGTGAAACTCCTAAGTATGTCCAGGAAGCGTTCTTCACCTGGAAGTGGTAGCAAGTTTCCACAGACAAAGGTAAAGCTTGCTGCTGATGAAGATACAGATGATGAAAAAGCTGAAGAAAAAGCTCCAGTAAAGAAATCTATATGAGATACTCCAGCCAAAAGAGCACAAGAATTAAACCAGAATGGAAAAGACTCAAAACCATCAACATCAAGATCAAAAGGTCAAGAATAATTCAAAAAACAGGAAAAAACTCCTAAAACACCAAAAGGACCTAATTCTGTAGAGGACATTAAAGCAAAAATGCAAGCAAGTATAGAAAAAGTGGTTTACTTCCCAAAGTGAAAGCCAAGTTCATAAATTATGTGAAGAATTTCCCTAGATAACTGACCAAGAGGTTATTCAAGATCTCTGGCGGTGGAGGAAGTCTCTTTAAGAAAATAGTTTAAAACAGTTGGTTAAAAATTTCCATCTTATTTCATTTGTGTAACAGTTGATATATGGCTGTCCTTTTTATAATGCAGAGTGAGAGCTTTCCCTTCCATGTCTGATAAATGTTCCATTGCCAAGAATATGTTGTCCAAATGCCTGTTTAGTTTTTATTTTTATTTTTTAAAGTATTTTTGCCCTGGCTGGTGTGGCTCAGTGGATTGAGCATGGGCTTGCGAATCAGAAGGTTGCTGGTTCGATTCCCAGTCAGGGCACATGCCTGGGTTGTGGGCCAGATCCCCAGTAGGGTATGGGAGACAAAGCCACACATTGATGTTTCTCTCCCTCTCTCCTTCCCTTCCCCTCTCTATAAGACTAAAAAATAAATAAAATTAAAAAAATAAAGTATTTTACTGATTATGCTATTACAGTTTTCCCAATTTTTTCCCCTTTATCCCCCTTCTGCCCTGAATTACCAACCCTTCTGCATTCCCCACCCACCTCATTCATGTCCATGGGTTTTACATATAAGTTCTTGATTTCTCTGTTTCTTATACCATTCTTAACCTCTTCCCATCTATATTATGCTTGTTATTCTCTGTACCTTCCCCTCCCATTCTCCCTCTCCCCTTCCCCACTCCATTTCTCTGATTCTGTTCCTGTTCTAGTTGTTTGCTTAGTTGTTTTCATTGCTTTTATTTTTTTAAGGTTCAGTTGTTGATAGTTGTGAATTTGTTGTCATTTTACTGTTTGTAGATTTTTATCTTCTATTTCTTAGAGAAGATCCTTTAACATTTCATATAATAAGGGCTTGGTGATGATGAACTCCTTTAACTTGACCTTATCTGGGAAGCACTTCATCTGCCCATCCATTCTAAATGATAGCTTTGCTGGGTAGAGTAAACTTGGATGTAAGTCCTTGCCTTTCATGACTTGGAATACTTCTTTCCAGCCCCTTCTTGCCTGTAAAGTTTCTTTTGAGAAATCAGCTGATAGTATAGGCACTCCTTTGTAGGTAGCTGTCTCCTTTCCTCCTGCTGCTTTTAAGATTCTATCTTTAATCTTGGATAAGATAATGATGGTGTGCCTTGGTGTGTTCCTCTTTGGTCCAACTTCTTTGGGATTCTCTGGGCTTCCTGAACTTCCTGGAAGTCTAATTCCTGGCCAGATTGGGGAAATTTTCCTTCATTATTTGTTGAAATAAGTTTTCAACTTCTTACTCTGGTTCTTCTCCTTCTGGCACCCCTATGACTTGGATATTGGAACATTTAAAGCTGTCCTAGAGGTTCCTAAGCCTCTCCTCATTTTTTTGAATTCTTGTTTCTTAATTCTGTTCTAGTTGGATGTTTATTTCTTCCTTTTGTTCCAAATTGTTAATTTGAGTCCTGGTTTCCTTCCTGTCACTGTTGGTTCTCTAAATATTTTGCTTTTTTCAACTTTGGTATCCTTCATTTGTTCCTTCATTTTGTGACCAAGATCAATCAGTTCTGAGAGCATCTTGATTATCAGTGTTTTGAACTCTCCATCAGATAGGTTGGCTGTCTCCTCATTGCTTAGCTCTCTCTCTGAAGCTATGCCCTGTTCTTTCATTTGGGCCACATTTCTTTGTCTTGGTTCACCTGTTATGTTGTAAGGGGGAAGAACCTTAGGTATTCACCAGGGCAGGGCAACCCTTTCTACTGCATTGTGTTGCTGTCTGTGGGGAGGAGTCAGGGGGGGAACAATGAAACTAGCTTGTTCGGCTCTAAGTCCACTTTTCAGACTCTTGTGTGAGAATGGGAGTTTCTCCCACCATGGCAAGCCCCGTTGTAGTTTGCAGCTAGTTTTGAGTCTTAGTTTCCCATTCAGTCAGCCCTGCCTTGCTGGTGAGGTCTGCTGCTTCACTGCGGGTCCTTTTAGCCAGCCCTGTCTGTGTGGCCACCTCCTTGCTGTGGGTCTCCTCTGCCTGTGTGGCTCCCCATATCCTTCCTACCAGTCTGGTTGAATGTTTCCTTAATTCCTTCATTGTCGGAGTTCCATGCAGTTTGATTTTCTGGCACTTCTGGTTGTTTATTATTTTTATTTTAAAAAATGATTTTATTGTTGTTCAATTACAGTTTTCTGTATTTTCTCCCCACCCCTAACACCCACCCTCTCCAAACCCACCTCCCTCCCTTGCTTCCACCCTCCCCCTTGATTTTGTCCATGTGTCCTTTATAGTAGTCCCTGAAAGCCCTTCTGCCCTCTGTCCCCTCTGGCTATTGTTAGATTGTTCTTATTTTCAATGACTCTGGTTTTATTTCATTTGCTTTTTTCTTTTGTGGATTATGTTCCAGTTAAAGGTGAGATCATATAACATTTGTCTTTCACTGTCTGGCTTATTTCACTTAGCATACTGCTCTCCAGTTCCATCCATGTTGTCACAAAGGGTATAAGCTCCTTCTTTCTCTCTGCTGTGCAGAATTCCATTGTGTAAATGTACCATAGGTTTTTGATCAGTTCACTTGCTGATGGGCACTTAGGTTGCTTCCAGCACTTGACTATTGTAAACTGTGCTGCTATGAACATTGGGATGCACAGGTTCTTTTGGATTGGTGTTTCAGGGCTCTGAGGGTATAATCCCAGCAGCAGAATTGCTGGGTCAAAAAGCAGTTCCATTTTTAGTTTTCTAAGGAAATTCCATACTGTTTTCCAGAGTGACTGCACCAGTCTGCATTCCAACAAACACTGCACTAGGGTTCCCTTTTCTCCTCATCCTCTCCAACCCTTGTTTGTTGATTTGTTTATGTTGGCCATTCTGATGGGTGTGAGGTGTTTATTGTTTTTAGATTGGTTGTTATCCTCCTTTTGGTTGTGAGAGGAAGTGAAGGGTTTCTGCCTATGCCTCCATCTTGGCCAGAAGTCCTCTTTAGGTTTTATACGAGATCAGGCATTTTTAGAGTGGTATGGCTGTAGAGTCTGTTTAGTTTTTAAAGATGGATATCTATCCTTTGCTTGGTTTTAGCTATGTATGGAATATTATGATAGGGCATAGTAGTTTTGGTGGTCAGACAAATGAATATGGTGGGGAGACAAAAATATCCATATGAAATAAACAGCATTTATTTTCTTCTTCTTCTTCTTCTTCTTCTTCTTCTTCTTCTTCTTCTTCTTCTTCTTCTTCTTCTTCTTCTTCATTATTATTATTATAATATTATTATTTTTGTTTAAGTACAGTTGTTTCCATTTTCACCCTGCCTCTCACACTCAAACCTACTTCCTTTGGTTTTGTCCATGTGTCCTTTACACAGGTTCCTTGATGGACCTTCCCCTATTTCCCTACATTATCCCTCTCTCCCCTCCCTTTTGATTAGTGTGAATTTGTTCTTTATTTCAATATTTCTGGTTATATTTTGTTTTCTGGAAGCATCCTAAGTGCCCACCAGTAAATGAATGAATAATAAAACCTATGTTACTTTTACATAATGGAATACTATACAGCAGAAAGAAAGAAGGAACTCCTATCCTTTGTGACAGCATGGATGGAAGTGGAGAGCATTATGCTAAGTGAAATAAGCCAGGTGGTAGAAGACAAACACAGTATGATTTCACCTATAAGTGGAACCTAATCAACAAATGAGCAAGCAAAATAGGATCAGAGACATTGAAATAAAGAACAAACTGACAGTTACCAGAGAGGAGGAGAGAGAGGGATAAGGTAATAGGGAAAGGTCCATCAAGGAATACGTATAAAGGACACATGGACACAACCAAAGGGGGTAGGTTTGAGGGTGAGAGGTAGGGATGGATGGGGCAGAGGGCCATGGTAGGGTGAAAATGAAGACAACTATGTTTGAACAACAATGAAAAAATGTTATGAAAAATCTGAACCCTCCTTGCACTGTTGGTGGGAATAGAGACTTGTGCAGCCACTCTGTAAAACTGTATAGAGTAACCCCCCCCCCCCCCAGTTAAAAATGTATGGGAGTTCTGCCCAAGATGGAGGCCTAGGTAGAAACCCTATGCTCTCTCACACAACCAAAAGGAGGATAACAACCAATTTAAAATCAATAAACAGCCAGGAGCACCAGATAATCAAACTGCATGGAAGTTCTACAATCAAGGAACTAAAGAAGAAAATCAACCAGAAAAATCAGACCAGTAAGTTGCAGACCATGCTGGCCATCTCAGAAAAACCGAGGTGAGGAGGCAGACTGGGAGAGTGGGACTGGCTGTGGGGAGGCAGCAGGCTGCACTGGTGTGGCTGACTTAAGGGGAAACTGAGATTCAAAGTTGAGTGTGTACTATGGCTGTTGCCGGGGTGGGAGAAACTACCAGTCTCCCAAGAAAGGCTGGTGGAAAGTGCTCTAGAGATGAGTAGGTGAGCAACACTGTTCCTTCTCTGGCCCCTCCCTAACAGGCAGTGCTGCAGCTCAGCAAGGAGGGTTGCCTTGCTCTGGTGAATACCTAAGGCCCTGCCCCTTACAACTTAGCAGGTGCACCAAGAGAAAGAAATATGGTCCAAATGAAAAAACAGAGAAAAACTTCAGAAAGAGAAATAAGCGATAAGGAGAGAGCCAACCTATCTGATGGGGAATTTAAAGCCCTGGTAATCAAAATGCTCACAGATCTGATTGAGCTTGGTTGAAAATGAAAACAAAAATGGAAGATACCTAAAATGAAATAAAGCAAAATACTCAGGGAATGAAGAGTGACAGGAATGAAACCAGGACTCAAAGCAACAATTTGGAACAAAAGGGAAAAATGAACATCCAACCAGAACAGAATGAAGAAATAAGAATTCAGAAAAGTGAAGAGAGACTTACAAACCTCCAGGACAACCTGAAACATTCCAATATTTAAATCATAGGGGTTCCAGAAGGAGAAAGAAATTGAAAACTTACTTGAACAAGTAGTGAAGGAAATTTCCCCAATCTGGTGAAGGAAATAGACTTCCAGGAAGTCCAGGAAGCCCACAGTCCCAAAGGAGTTGGACCCACAGAGGAACACAGGAAGGCATATCATCATTAAGTTATTCAAGATTAAAGATAAAGAGAGAATCCTAAAAGAAGCAAGAGTAAAGGAGAGAGTTACCTACAAAGGAGTGCCCATTGCAGATTTCTTTTTGAGAAATCAGCAGTAATATCAACTGATTTCTCAAAAGAAACCTTGCTGGCAAGAAGGGGCTAGAAAGAAAGATTTGAAATCATGAAATGCAAGGACCTACATCCAAGATTACTGTCCAGCAAAGCTTTCATTTAGAATGGAAGGGCAGATAAAGTGCTTCTCAGATAAGGTCAAGTTAAAGGAGTTCATCATCACCAAGCCCTTATGTTATGAAATGTTAAAGGGACTTATCTAAGAAAAAAGATAAAAATCTTCAAACAGTAAAATGACAACAAACTCAACTATTGACAACTGAATCTAAAAGAAAAAACAATGAAAACAACAACTAAGCAATCAAGTAGAAGAAGAACAGAATCAGAGAAATGGACATCACATGGAGAGATTTCAGTGGGGAGGGGGAAGGGAGGAAAAGGGGGCAAAAAGTACAAGGAATAAGAAGCATAATTGGTAGGCATAAAATAGACGGGGAGAGATAATGGTATAGGAAACAGGACTCAAAGAACTTCTATGTACAACCCATGTACAGGAACTAAAGGGGGGCAGAATGCTGGATGGTTGGTGGGGCTGGGCAGAGGGGGAGAAAGGGGGGCAAATTGGAAAAACTGTAATAGCATAATCAATAAAAAGATACTTAAAAATACAAATGCAATTACAAATTTTTTTTTAAAATATCATATTATATAATTACAATGCAATATTATTGTCTATATTCCTTGTACAGTCATGCATTCTTTAATGATGGGAATGTATAAATTGTGAGCAATGTGTCATTAGGCAATTTTGTCATTGTGTGAACAGCACAGATTGCACATACCTAGATGGTGTAACCTACTACATACCAAGGCTATATGGTAGAGCTTATTGCTCCTAGACTACAAACCAGTACAACATGTAACTGTATGAATACTGTATGCATCTGTAACATAATGATATACCTCTTCAGAGCCCTTATACTAAATGGAGATTCAAGTACTAGAAGTTGCTTCAAGTGAGTCAGTGAGCAAACAATGAGTGAATGTGAAGGCCTAGCATATCATTCTACACTACTTTAAACTTTATACATATTGTACACTTAGACTATGCTAAATTTATAAAAAGGGTTTTCTTTATTTAATAGTAAATTAATCTTAGCTTACTGTAACATTTTTAATTTAAGTTAAATAACCAGGCAGTGAAAGTCAGGTACCATATGATCTCACCTATAAGTGGAACCTAATCAACAAAACAAACAAGCAAGCAAAATAGAACCAGAGACATGCAAATAAAGAACAAACTGACAGAAACCAGAGGGGAGGTGGGAAGGGAAAATGGGAGAAAGAAGGGAAAGGGTCATCAAGGAATGTATATAAAGGACCCATGGAGAAAGACAAGGGGAAGAGGATTGAATGTGGGAAGTGGGGGTGGGTAGGCCGGGGGAGAGTAACAGAGGGAAGTGGGGACAATTGTAATTGAGTAATAATAAAAAAGAATTTTAAGTATATATAATTTATTTTACCCTAATAATTACATTTTATCCTGCAGTGATCTAGTGAAATAAAATTAATTTCTCTTTCTGTTGCTGCATATAATTTATTTGATTCTACAAAAAAAATTACACACACACATTAAATAGGCTTATCCATTTTTACAATCAGTCTAATATATGAAATCACCCTAAAATATGGAAAATGTAATAGCTAGCTTGAAGGGTACTATGAAGATTCAAAATAATATATGTAAAGCTATGTTCAAAATAGTAGGTGAGTGACTAGCAGTACTTCATTCTAAGTCTGGTGGTGACTTTATGACATTTATCTTGTTTTTTATTTTGAAGCCTCATTTCCATCCCCACCCCCCTCGTCTGTGAAAATAACTTTGGTGAAGAAAAGCACTCAAAATAGCAAGGCCATCCATTGAAGGAATGACAGGCTTCTCTTAGTTTTTACAATCTAAGCTTAAATGTAGAAGTCTAGTTAAGAACCTTGGAAGCCCCAGATACTCACATTTTTTACTGCAGTTCATATAGATGTTTTGAAATTCTTGGGCACACAATTTTTTTACTTCATAGTCCTCAAAGAATTTGCTGATACTCATTGCAAAGTTGTAACTGGGGAGCATCATTAACACATTATCTATGAAGGTTTTGGTGGAGTCAGGAATTTCATTGCCTGTGATTTTTGGGTGGTGAAAACACAATACAATGTAGAGATGATATATTATAGAAATGTACACTTGAAACCTAATAACCTTTATTAACCAATGTCATCCCAATTAATTTAATTTGAAATTAAAAGATGGAAAAGGGTCATTGAAGAACATATATAAAGGACCCATGGACAAAGCCAAAGTGGGGTAGGATTGAGGGTGGGAGGTGGGGGTGGATGGGGTGGTGGAAGGTGGTGGTGGGAAAATGGACATAACTGTATTCAAACATTAATTAAAATAATAACAAAAATAAAGGATGATTAGCTTCAATTATAATAAAGTAATGAACCTCTCATAATAACAAACTTCCCCAGGATGATTAAACCATTCATCAGAGAATTACCAATCTAGCTGATGGTCCTTGAGAACACACTCATTATTAAGTAACTAAGCTTCTTTACCTTGACAGCTTATAGCATAGATTTGTCAATTGCAGAGTTCAAGAGAAGGACACTTACCATAAAGGAAGCTTGCAGGGCTTAAAGTTGCTCTGGGTGAGTCAGTGAGTGAGTGGTGAATAAATGTGAAGGCCTGGGACAATACTATACACTGCTGAAGGCTTAATAAATACTGTCCCATAAGTTCTCTCCCTGCTTCCTTCCAAAAGGTTCAGAAATAAAACATGAAAGCTGTCAATGTTGCTCTGTGAACAAGTTGTAGGCTGAATTAATTGGAAATACTGAGGAGGAACTGGCTGGGTAAGGCATAGGTCATAATAATTGTAATAGGAGGGAATGAAAGGGAGCCTGAAGATCAGTAGGCATATGAAATAAAGATGGAGAGAGAAAGAAACTTTGGGGATTCTAATAGCAATGTGGTTTTGACTCTTGCATGTTGGAGCAGTGATTAGATTAAGGAACTTTGTGGTAGTCATAAAGAGGGCATGGGATGGGAGTAAAAGATAGAAAATTGTACTTGAACAATAAAATTAAAAGAAAAAAAGAAAGAGGGCATTTAACATAGAGGTGTAGAGAACTAAGGATTCAATATTTTGACTTTGGAAATTTGTTTTTAGTTCCATTGACCTATCTGGCATAAAGGGCTCTCTTTGGCATTGAATTAATGGAAGAAATAAAACTTATATATACTTTACATTACAACCTGAAAATATTTCCAAAGTAGAGGGACAGACTGGCTCCACACTACCACAGAAAGCTTTTAAAAAAGTGGCAGTGTTACTTAATATTTGTTGAGGTAGTTCTTGTGGACATGTGTCCTTGTACAAAATCTTATGTCTTCAATAAAGAATTTATAATAATGTACTCTGAAGACCATCACACTACATCTGGGAAGGCTGCAGCACCCTCTGAATATGTAGCATTGGGGAAAAAGGCTCCTCTGTGCTGAAAAAAGCCAGTGGCTGACTGGAGTATCATTTGTGCACTCAAAATTGAGGTGCTGTGAGTGAGAGGAAATCTATTGCTAAGACCCACAGATATTTTCTAATCAGAGAGAAAAATTTCTCCCTAAACCACATATCCTTCAATTTCTTACAGGAAATTAAGCTTGATTATAATCTTGTGGGACTACTGTTATATATGTGGTCTATTGTTGACCAAAACATCATGTGGCACAAGACTGTAATATGGCAGAACACTGGTAGAATCTATAGCTAGTATAAAAGTGGTTGACAATAACATTGATTCAGGAAATGGGCATGAATTTATAACTCCTGCTTGGCTTTTAGTCTACTATGCAGGGCCTCAAGTTTTCCTCACAGAGCATAATACCACTTCTTGGAGAGAAGTGCAAAAGAATAAAAACGTGTGTGGTCTACATGCTGTTTCCTTTTGTGTTAGGCTAACACCTAAAGTCAGGGAGTGAGCCTGGAAACTTTTTTTGGTATATTTCTTCCACTTTAGGCAGAGCTGAATTGATTAACACAATTCTAAATGTATGTTTATACAGAAATTCAACCAAAGAATGTCCTAAAAACAAATCCTACTTGTGCTAATCACCAGCAACCAGCCTCTCTTCAAATTGTATAATCTGAGAAGGAAGACATGGAGAACTTACTCCTAAAATTCTGTTAAAGTCAGATCTCAAGGGAAAAGGATTTAATGTTGACTATATTTGTTGCATATTTTCTTGTTTCCTTCCAAAAAAAAAAAAAAAAAACCCTCTCATTAGGAGGGTCAAGATGATGTGCTGAATTGAATTAGGCAGAAGTCAGCCCACAGGACCTCAACACTCACCCATCTCTTCCTACCTTGCTATAAAGTGAGTGCTATTAAGCTTTTATAACTGAAGGACAAATCTGAGGAAGAGGGAATATTTCAGAGGAGATAAATAGTTTGCACACTTATATTGTAGTCTCTTACCCTTTTTCTTTCATGAAACTAGTGTGATAATAACTCCAGCTCCTTCAAAGGGCCTAGAACTTTCTTTCTTTCTCCTTCCCATTTCCTCTCTCTCCCTCTCTCCTTCAACTTTTATTTATCACAACCCACTCAATAAATATTTTCTGACTTCCAAAATGCATTGTTTTTCAGATTACTGGAAGGTAAGTACTTAACAATTAGTATTTTTATTCTCTAGGTCTTTCATCCTAATTTATTTAATGTATTTCCTGGAGAAAGGGGAAATTGTGGGAAGTCCTTACCATAGTATTGTATTACTGTGTGGATAACAATGCTGAAAACAGTTGAAAAGTAGTTAAAGAGGGTGAGCTTGATGTAGGCAGTAGTACTATTAGAAAACAGGAAGCTTCCCAGATACATGAGAGGAACAACAGACCAACCATACAGCATAAAGATCATCATTGTATCCAGAAAATGGTAGTCTTCCACAAATGCATCCAGTCTGCAGTATTTAAACACTCCCTGAAACAGATGCAGACATAAGGGCAAAGTGAAAGACACTGTGCAACAAGGAGTCAAGCCAGAACACTGAGGAAATGGCAAGTTCTGCCATCATTAGCATACGGAACTATCCATTACTTATATCCATCTACCCATTAAAAAAGCCTTAACTTATGAGCCTGAAGTAAACTACCTCTTCCTCAATAGAGAACTTTCATGAACAGAAGGACTGTACTTCCATTTTCCCTTTTCTTTTACCACTTGGAACATATTACTTTTTATTCCTAACCCCCAATGCCTTGATTAAAATCAAATTAATCATTTTTGCATTAAGCCCAACTCTGAAATAGACTATTTCTTTACATATTTTCCCTGGGGCTGATGTTGTATTATGTAACGTCCCCTGCATAACTCCACACATTTAGGCTGCCTCCTGGCTCTTCTCTCTACCCCCAATACCATATACCCACCTCAGCAACTCAGGAACCTCTGTGTTCATTTATTTCTTATCCACTTGAGAATCAGACAATGAAGCATAAATTTAGAGGGGACTAATTTAAGAGAGGGAAACCTCCAGAGCTATTAAAGAATTTTCCAGAGGTATATATGACAGTTGGTGATTACAGTTTCTCTAAATATAGCAAGGTTGCCCCTTTTCAGCAATCACATAATTACTTAGCAGGGTAACTAAAACAGGAAAAGAAGGATTAAAATAAGAATAGCCCTATCACAACCCTATGATGCTATTAGAAGTATCTTATATTTAAGTAATAGTGTTTACAGAGAGTATATGAAGAGAATCATCCAGCTTAAATCAAAGAACCTGAATAGCTGTAACTATAGTTGTTTCCCTCATTCTAATTAAGAGGATAAAATAACAAGAATTAATACCATCAGAAAAAAAGTTGCAGGTAACCTAAGAACAGCTTTGTTCAAGACTTATAATGCTTAGAAATATCATAAGTTAGAATCCATTTCAAAGAAAAGTTATATTTCTACTTTTGATACATGAAGACAAATACCCTACTTTTATACAGGTATGACTTGACATGATATATAAATTATCCCTAAATTAATCTAAATAGAAATAGCAAGTTTCTTTTGAAATTAGATAAGCTAATTTTAAATATTACATGTAAATAAGACATGCCAAGATGGTTAAGAAATTCTGCAGAAGAAGATTAATGGAGAAGGTAGAAAGGTCAATACAAAAAAATAATTAAATGTACTATAAAACTACCATAATTAAAATAGATTTGTTGTGGCACATTACAGATACATGAATGAAATAAAGAATATAAAATATACTTAAATTCAAGCAAGAAAAGAAAAAAAGAATAAAAAAGTGAAGAGAGGTTAAGGGAAATGCAGGACAGCATGAAACAGAATAATATCAGTGTAATAGGGATACCAGAAGGAAAATAAGAGGAGCAAGGAATAGAGAAACCTGTTTGGAAAAGCATTGATGGAAAACTCCCCTAATGTGATGAGAGAAAAAGCCACACAAATCCAGGAGCAGGGAGGGTCCTAATCAAAAGGAACCCAAAGAGGCCCACTGCAAGCCACATCATAATTAAAATGCAAGATTTTAAAGACAAAGAGAGAATCTTAAAGGCAGTAAGGGAGAAACAGGAAGTAACATACAAAGGAACCTGATAAGGCTAGCAGCTGAATTCTCAATAGAAACATTACAATCTAGAGTGGAATGGCAAGAAATATTCCAAGTAATGAAAACCAAAGATATGCAACTGAGACTACTCTATCCACCAAGGCTCTCAATTAAAATGAAAGGCAAAATAAGGAGCTTCTTGAACAAAAGAAGGTTAATAGAATACACCTCCACTAAACCAGCATTGTAAGATATGCTAAACAGACTGCTTTAAGAAGAGGAAGAAAGAGTGAGAAAGGAATGAAGGCACAAAGGGAATAAAATGGCAATGACTAAGTTCCTATCAATAATAACCTTAAATGTAAATGGATTAAATGCTTCAACCAAAAGACATTGGGTAGTTGAATGGTTAAGAAAATATGACCTGCACATATACTGCCTATAAAAAATCCACCTCAGAACAAAAGACCTACACAGCCTGAAAGTGAAGGGTTGGAAATATGTATTCCAAGCAAATGGAGAGGAAAAAAAAAAGCCAGGATAGCCACACTTTTGTCTGACAGAATAGACTTCAAGACAAAGGCCATAAAAAGAGACCCAGAAGGACACTTCATAACACTCCAGGGAAGAACCAGTCAAGAACACATAAACATTATAAACCTATATGAACCTAACATAGGAGCCCCAAAATATATAAGTAAATCTTGGAGGACTTCAAGAAAGATATAGAAAGCAACACAATTATACTAGGGGATTTTAACACCCTACTGTCAAAAGTGGATGGATCTTCCAAACAAAATATCAAAAAGAATATTGTAACATTGAATAATGCCCTAGATTGAATGTACTTGACTATATCTATATCTATATCATATCTATCTATCTCTATCTATCTATATATATCCTTTCATCCCAAAGAAGCAAAATATACATTCTTTTCAAATGCATGTGGAATATTTTCAAAGAAAGACCACATGATAGAACAAAATACAAGCTTCAACAAACTCAAGAAATTTGAAATCATATCAAGCATTTTCTCCAGCCACAAGGGACTGAAACTAGAAACCATCCTCAAGGAAAAAACTTAAAACACTTACACTCATGGATATTGAATAGCTTACTGTTAAACAATGGATGGTTAACAATGACATCAATGAAGAAAAAATTTCTGGAAACAAATGAAAATGAGCTCACAACAGTCCAAAACTTATGGGATATAGCAAAGGCAGTCCTGAGAGGGAAGCTCATATCCATACAGGCCTACCTAACAGAGATGGAAACATTTCAAATAACCTAACCCCACACCTACAAGAACTGGAGGAACAACAACAAAGACAGCCTGGAGCAACTAGAAGGAAGGAAATAACCAACATGAGAGCAGAATTAAAATACATAGAGGCTAAAAGCACAATTCTAAGGATCAATAAATCCAGGGGCTGGTTCTTTGAAAAAAATAAAGAAAATTGATAAGCCTTTAAGCAGACTCATCAAGAAAGAGAGAGGACTCAACAAAATACTGGCAAACCACATCCAACAGTACATTAAAAAGATCATACACCATGATCAAGTGGGATTCATTCCAGGGATGCAAGGATGGTACGATATTCCCAAATCAGTAAATGTAATACATCACATAAACAAAAGCAAAGACAAAAACCACATGATCATATCAATAGATGCAGAAAAAGTATTTGATAAGGTACAGCACCCATTCATGATAAAAACACTCAGCAAAGTGGGAATAGAGGGAGCATTCCTCAACACAATAAGGCCATATATGAGAGACCTACAGCCAACATCATACTCAATGGGCAAAAATTAAAATCTTTTCCACTAAGATCAAGAACAAGACAAGGATGTCCACTTTCACCACTTCTATTCAATATAGTACTAGAAGTTTTAGCCACAGCGATCAGACAAGAAAAAGAAATAAAAGGCATCCAAATCGGGAATGAGGAAAAAAACTGTCACTGTTTGCAGATGACATGATAGTGTACATAGAAAATCCTATAGACTTGGGCAAAAAGCTGATTGCCATAATGAATGAATTTGGCAAAACAGCGGGATACAAAGTCAATATCCAGAAATCAAAGGCATTTCTGTACACCAACAATGAAACAGCAGAAGCAGAAATCAAGAAAAAAATCCCATTTGAAATAGCAAAAAGAAAAATAAAATACGTAGGAATAAACCTAACCAAAGAGGTAAAACACCTGTATTCAGAAAACTACATAACACTGAGGAAAGAAATCAAGGAAGACACAAACAAATGGAAACATATACCGCATTCATGGATTGGAAGAATTAATATCATCGAAATGTCCATACTACCAAAAGCAATTTACACATTCAATGCAATGTGTAAAGTACTATTAAAGTACTAATGGCTTATTTCACAGACATACAACAAACATTTCAAAAATTTATATGGAACCATAAACGACCTCAAATAGCTGCTGCAATTTTGAGAAAGAAGAGTAAAGTAGGAGGGATCACAATACCTGACACTAAACTATACTACAAGGCCACTGTAAACAAAACAGCCTGGTACTGGCATAAAAACAGGCACATGGACCAATGGAACAGAACAGAGAGCCCAGAAATAAACCCAAGCCTCTACACTCAATTAATATTTGACAAAGGAAGCAGCAACATAAAATGGAATAAAAATAGCCTCTTTCAACAAATGGTGTTGGGAGAACTGGACAGCTACGTGCAAAAAAATGAAACTCGAGCACCAACTTATACCTTATACAAAAAATAAATTCAAGGTGGATAAAAGACTTAAATATAAACCGTGACACCATTAATGTCCTAGAAAAGAATGTAGGCAGGAAAATCTCAGATATTTCACGCAGAAACTTTTTTACTGACATGTCTCCTAGAGCAAGGGACATAAAGGAAAGAATAAACAAATGGGACCTCATCAAAATTAAAAGCTTTTGCATAGCTAAAGAAAACAGTATCAAAATAAAAAGAGAACCAACTGTATGGGAAAACATATTTGCCAATGATACCTCAGACAAGGGTTTAATCTCCAAAATATATAAAGAACTTACACGACTCCACTCTAAGAAGACAAGGAACCCAATTAAAAAATGGGCAAAGGACTTGAACAGACACTTCTCCAAGGAGGACATACAGAAGATCCAAAGACACATGAAATGATGTTCAATATCGCTAGCTATCAGAGAGATGCAAATTAAAACCACAATGAGATACCACTTCACACCAGTCAGAATGGCCATCATAAACAAAGCAACAAACAAGTGTTGGAGAGGCTGTGGAGAAAAGGGGACCCTAGTGCACTGTTGGTGGGACTGCAGACTGGTACAACCACTATGGAAAACAGTATGGAACTTCCTCAGAAAACTGAAAATGGATCTGCCTTTTGACCCGGCAAATTCCACTGCTGGGACTATATCCTAAGAACACTGAAACACCAATATAAAAGAACCTATGCACCCCGATGTTCATAGCAGCACAATTTACAATAGCTAGATGCTGGAAGCAACCTAGATGCCCATCAGTAAATGAATGGATCAAAAAACTATGGTACATTTACACAATGGAATTCTATGCAGCAGAAAGAAAGAAGGAGCTCCTACCCTTTGCAACAGCATGGATGGAGCTGGAAAGCATTATGCTAAGTGAAACAAGCCAGGCAGTGAAAGACAAATACCACATGATATCACCTTTAACAGGAACCTAAACAACAAAACAAAGAAACAAGCAAAATATAACCAAAGACACTGAAATACGGGACATACTGACAGTGACCAGAGGGGAGAGAAGAGGGAATTTCAGGGGAGAATGAGAAGGGTTTACAGGAACAAATTTAAATGACACATGGACAAAAGCTGGGGGGAGGGTGGTAGTGGGAGAGAAGTGGGGAGGGTTGGGTGGGTGGGCTGGAATGGCAGTAAAAGGGAGAAAACTGTACTTGAACAATGATTAAAGTAAAAAAAAAGAGAGAGGACTCAACACAATCAGAAATGAAAGAGGAGAGATTACAACTGATACCACAAAAATACAAAGGATTGTAAGAAATTACTATGAAGAACTATATGTCAAGAAATTTGAAAACCTAGGTGAAGGACAAGTTTCTAGAAAAATATAATCTTCCAAAGTGAATGAAGAAGAAGCAGAAAGCCTGAACAGAATGATAACCACGGACAAAACTGAAGCAGTAATAAAATAACTCTAGGCACACAAAATCCCTGGACTGGATGGTTTCACAGGAGAATTTTTGCAAAGCATTTAAGGAAGAGCTAACCCCTATCCTTCACAGACTGTTCTAAAGAATCGAAGAAGACAAAAGACTTCCAAATTGTTTCTATGGGGTCAGCATCATCTTAATCCTAAAACCAGATAGACACAACAAAGAAAGAAAACTACAGGCCAATATTGCGGATGAACATAGATGCTAAAATCCTCAACAAAATATTGGCAAATCGCACTGGGCAATACTTTGATCAATTGGGATAATCCCAGAGATGCAAGGATGGTGCAATATTTGCACATCAATAAACATGACACAATACATAAACAAAAGGAAAGATAAAAATCACATGGTCATATCAATAGATGTGGAAAAAGCATTTGATAAGGTACAGCGGCCATTTATGATAAAAACACTTAGCAAAGTGGAAGCAGAGGGAGCATTCTTCAACATAATAAAAGCTATATATTAGAGACCTACAGCCAACATCATACTCAGTGGGCAAAAACAAAAACTTTCCCACTAAGATCAGGAACAAGAACAAAACTGTCATTGTTTGCAGATGACATGATAGTGTATGAAGAAAATGCTATAGACTCCACCAAAAAACTACTCGACCTAGTAAATGAATTTGGCAAAACAGCCAGATACAAAGTTAATATTCATAAATCAAAAGCATTTTTGTACATCAACAATGAAATATCAGAAACAGAAATCAGGAAATATCCATTTGATATAGCAACAAGAAAAATAAAGTACCAAGGAATAAACCTAACCAAGGATGTAACAGACCTGTGCTCAGAAAACTACACAACACTGAAGAAGGAATTAAGAAAGACACAAACAAATGGAAGCATGTACCATGCTCATGGATTGGAAGAATTAAGATCATCAAAATGTCCATACTACCAAATAAATTTATAGATTTGATGCAATACTTATTAAAGTACCAATGACATATTTCACAGATATAGAACAAACATTTCAAAAATTTATATGGAACAATTAATGACCCTGAATAGCTGCAGCAATTTTGAGAAAGAAGAACAAAGCAGGAGGGATCACAATACTTGATATCAAACTGTATTACAAGACCACTGTAATCAAAACAGCCTGCTACTGGCATAAGAATAGACACATAGACCCATGGAACAGAATAGAGAGCACAGGAATAAACCCAAGTTTTTATGGTCAATTAATATTTGAAAAAAGGAGCAAAAGCATAAAATGGCATAAAAATAGCCCCTTCAACAAATGGTGTTGGGAGATCTGGACAGCTACATGCAAGAAAATAGAACTCGACCACCAAATTATACCATACACAAAAATAAACTCAAGATGGATAAAATACTTAAATATAAGTCATGATACCATAAAACTCCTAGAGGAGAATATAGGCAGGTTAATCTCAGGTATTCCATACAGCAATATTTTCACTGATATGTCCCCTAGAGCAAGGGTCCTGAAAAAAGAATAAATTAATGAGACTTCATCAAAATAAAAAACTTCTGGCTAAAGAAAACATTAGCAAAACGAAAAGAAAACCAAGCATGTGGGAAAACATTTGTCAATGATATGTTAGACAAGGGTTTGATCTCCAAAATACAAAAAGAACTCATGCGACTTCACGCCAGGAGGACAAACAATCCAATTAAAAAATGGGCAAAGGACCTGAACAGACACTTCTCCAAGGAGGATATACAGAGGGCCCAGAGACATATGAAAGGATGCTCAGCATCACTAGCTATCAAAGAGATGCAAATTAAAACCACAATAAGATACCATTTCACACCAGCGAGAATGGCCATCATAAACAAATCAACAAACAAGTGTTGGAGAGGATGTGGAGAAAAGGGAACCCTAGTGCACTGTTGGTGGAAATGCAGACTGGTACAGCCACTGTGGAAAACAGTATGGAATTTTCTCAGAAAACTAAAAATGGAACTGCCTTTTGACCCAGCAATTCCACTGCTGGGATTATCCCCTAATAATCCTAAAACACTAATTCAAAAGTACCTAAGCACCTGAATGTTTGTAGCCACACAGTTTACAATAACCTAGTGCTGGAAGCAGCCTAGGGACCCATCAGTGGATGAAAAACAGCAGTACATTTACACAATGGAACACTACACTACAGAAAAAAAGAAAGCTCCTTCCATTTGCGACAGCCTGGATGGAACTGGATAGTATTATACTCAGTGAAGTAAGCTAGGCAGTGAAAGACAAATAACATATAATTTCACCTATAAGTGGAACCCAATGAACAAAACAAAATAAGCAAGCAAAATATAACCAGAGACATTGAAGTTATGAAGAAACTGACAGAACCAGAGTGGATGGAGGAGGGAAATAATGAGGGAAATAAGCGAAAGGGTTTTCAATGAACATGTATAAATGATCCATGGACAAACCCAAAGGGTGATAGGATTGAGGGTGGGATATAGTGGTGGTTGGGGTAGGAGAAATTGGTGGGAAAATGAAGACAACTATATTCAAACATTAATTAAAAAACAGCATGTACTGAAGAGACTGAAGATGGCAGCAAGATAGGAGGTACCAGATTCCACTTCCCCTTACACACTGGGGTCTGTTTCTTCCTCCTATGTTTGGAGAAAAACCTAGCCAATCTACGTAGGAATAGAGCAAACAGCCAACAGTACCCCAGCATGTATGAAGATGAGAGACCAAAAATTGTAGAGGACATTGAAAAACCAGACAATAAGGAGAGTGCTTCAGGACAATCAGGTCTCTGGGACCACTGCAGGGACCAGGGTGGCTGCAGCCCCAGGCCTGGCGCCTGCTCACCAAGTTTATGGGAGAGAGCTGGGTCAACAGCTCCCTCCCCTGCCAAACAAGGATTGAGCAGCATGGGGAGAGATCTGGTTGCTTAAAGTTGCAGAGAGGGGAATAAGGACTAAGTGGCAAATATATAGGGTCTGTGAGCACCCACAGAGTCTGTAGACATCAGCTGGGGAGAGTTGAGAGTTGGGCAGTGATGGGCCCTGACTCCAATAGTCCCTGGTCTGGTTGGAGAATTGGGCTGTGTAAGAGGCCAGGCCTCTGTACAAAGCAGCAGGCTTGAGTAGGAGGAATTTCTCAAAAAGAAAAAGTGAAAAAAGAGACTGTTTGGGGAATTCTTCTGCAGCAGCCACTCTGGCCTCCTCCCCACACAGCCAGGTGGTGCTCCCGAGGTGGCATGGAAGGCCCTGTGCACTCGCATAGCCCTGGTAAGGGTGCCCACCTGAACCTGAGGGACCACCTGAGGATAAGAGGCAGCCCAGCCGGATCATGCATGCCCACAACCCGGGAATAGCTCGCTCTGCGGAAGGCCCTGTGCCCACACCTGTAATCCCGGGGAGAGTGCGCTCTCAGGAAGGCGGGGCTCCCACACCCAAAGCCTCAGGGAGAGGCACCCTGTTAGCCCTGGGGAGCATGCCTGCGCAAACTTGTAGAACCTGAAGGACCAGAGGCTGCTGGGGAGCTGGGCTGGAGGCTGACTGGGTGCAGATCAGGAAGGGAGAAAAGCAAAACCAATTGACCCTTAGACTGCTGCAGCCAGGAAGACCAGCAAAACTGGTTTGGCCAGTTTGAAGCCAGCAAGAGGCCTCTTTTTTTTTTTTTTTTAGTAATTTCTTTATTTTTTATTTTTTATCTTTAACTCCTTTTTCCTCTCTTTTCTTCATTCTTGTTTTATTCCTTCTTCCTTTCTTTCCCATTTTATCTTTTTCCTTCCTCTTTTTTTTCCTTTTAATTCCCACAGTGAGATAAAAAAACACAAACAAACCTGGAACTGTAAAAAGACCAGAGTTGGACCAAAAGAGGGGTCATCCCAACAGATGAGACAGTGAGACAAATTTCAGTTTGCTACTATAGAGAACCTGCAAGTTATTGCATATTTGTATTATCATTTTTCATTATTCTTACATCTTTTATTTTATTACTATTTTCGTATTCCTCTTCTTTCTGTTTAGTCTTCTTCACTTGGCTGGTTAAATTGCATTGTTTGATTGGTTTCCCTTGGTTCTCTCTTTTATAATATATTGTTAATTTATTGTCTTCCACTTCACTTGTGTTCCATTAGCACACTATTCTAGGTCCTAAACTTCCTATTCTGGTTATCCAGATCACATAGATTCTGTCATATGATTGTTGTTCTAATATTACTGTAAGTAATAGCTGTTCTGTACAATTGTAAATACTACACAGCATCTCTCCAGATCTTAGTGCACTGCCTGGTTTCCTGAACCCTATTACTGTAGTGGTTAATTCTACTCTCTCACACAGTACACCTATTTGCTATCCTTTACTCTGACCTTCCCTTTGAATCTGACCTCCCAAAAGCTCACTGTTTTCTAGATTCAACTCATAATCCTTCCCTCCCCCAAAAGTGTCTTATCTTCTTTCCATCGTTTCTAAAAAGTGGCTAGTTGGGTGGAATATCAGGGTTAACGCTATAAATAGCCAAAGAATCTCCTATCTTTTCTCTATGGGTACTACTGTAAATATCATAGAATACACTCCTGCTATCTTAAACCATTTTGCCTTCCCCCTCCAACTGATCACAAAAAAGAGTACATGGGAGCTGTGAACACCATGATACGTGCTGGAAGAGGAAACCCAACAACAAAGGAACCACTAACAGATAACAACAGAAGAAGGTGAAGGAGGGAGTGGGAGCCACACTAACCTCAATCCAGGACCTATCTGGAAATACCAGTAAATAGTGAAGAATTTACCTAGAAGAAACAGCTGAACAAGAGCAAGAGAGAATCCTCAAAATTTTGTACATGTGGAAGATCTAGCTTCAATACAACCTGCCCACACAAGCACAGCAAAACACAAGAAGTAGTGGACAGAGTGACCCTCAGTTAATCAGCAGGTGGGAAGGACCCACCAAAGAAACCCAACAACAATCAAAACTGAAAGACAAACAGAGCCAACATAAATGACAGCCCAAGACCAGTGAGCTTGAGAGATCAAGGAGACTGCACCACTGAATCTCACAGGAATTCTACCATAAAAGTTCACACAATAAACCCAGAGAGTCACAATAAATAAATTAAGGCATCTGAGGCTAACAAGAAGAGTCTCACAAAACATGGGGAGACAAAGAAACAATCCCCAAATGAGAGGAAACGAGGAAGCCTCAGAAAGAATGCTAAATGAAATAAAGGCAACTCAACTATCACATATTGAGTTCAAAGCAATGACTGTCAGGAAGCTCAATGAGCTCAGTGAATTACCAGAAACTACACTGAAACTACAATGAACTCACTGCAAACTATATCAATATGAAAAAGGAAACAAAGTATCAACAAGGGCCAAGAGGAAATGAAGAATACAATTTCTGAACTGAAGAACACAGTAGAAGGAATGAAAAAGAGGACTGATGAAGTGGAAGTTCAGATCAATGAACTGGAGACAAAGTAGAAAAAAACACTGGGAAAGGGCAAGAAAAGAAAAAGAGGCTCAGAAAGAATGAAGAGGGATTAAGGTAAATGCAGGATAAAATGAAATGTAATAATATCCATATAATACAAATACCAGAAGGAGAAGAAGAGCAAGGGAGAGAAAACCTGTTTGAAAAAGTAATAATGGAAAACTTCCCTAATGTGATGAGAGAAAAAGACACAGAAATCCAGGAGTCCCAATCAAGAGGAACCCAAAGAGGCCCACTTCAAGACACATCATAATTAGAATGGCAAAATTCCAAGACAAAGAGAGAATCTTAAAAGCAGCAAGGGAAAAACAAGAAGTAACATACAAGGAAGCCCCAATAAGGTTAGCAGCTGACTTCTCAATGGAAACACTCCAAGCCAGAAGAGAATGGTAAGAAATATTCCAAGCAATGAGAACCAGAGGACTGCAACCAAGGCTACTTTACCCAGCAAGGCTTTCAATCAAGATAGAAGGCCAAATAAGGAGCTTCCCAGACAAAAGAATTCTAAAAGAATACACCTCTGCCAAACCAGCTGTGCAAGAGATGCTAAAGGCACTGCTTTAAGGGAAGGAAGGAAAAGAGAGAGAGAGAGAGAGGAACACAGGTATGGAACAATGGCAATGAATAAGTACCTATCAATAATAACCTTAATCATAAATGGAATAAATTCTCCAATCAAAAGACATAGAATAGTGCAATAGATAAGAAAGCATGAACCACACATATACTGCCTTCAAGAGACCCACCTCAGAACAAAAGACCTACACAGGCTGAAAGTGAAGGGCTGGAAACAAATTTCCCAAGCAAACAGACAGGAAAAAAAAGCCAGGGTAGCAATACTCTTATCAGACAAAACAGACTTCAAAAAAGGGCCATAAAGAGAGATCCATAGGGGGGAGAAAACTGTACTTGAACAATGATTAAAATAAAAAAAAATAAAAAAAAGAGAGAGATCCAGAAGGTCACTTCATAATAATCAAAGGAAGAATCCGACAAGAAGACATAAACATTGTAAATATATATGCACCCAACATAGGAGCACCTAAATATATAAAGAAAATCTTGGAGGACTTCGGGAAAGATATTGCCAGCAACACTATTATAATAGATTATTTTAACACCCCACTGTCAAAAGTGGACAGATCTTCCAAACAAAATGTCAACAAAGATATTGTAGCATTAAACAATGCCCTAGAGGAAATGGACTTAACTGATATATATTGAGCCCTCTATCCCAAAGAAGCTAAATACACATTTTTTTTTTCAAATGCACATGCAACATTTTCAAAGATAGACCACATGATAGGACACAAAACAAGCCTCAACAAATTCAAGAAAATTGAAAACATACCAAGCATTCTCTGACCACAAGGGACTGAAATTAGAAACCAACCCCAAGGAAAATAACCCAAAACAACCAAAATCATGGAGATTGAATAGCATGTTATTAAGCAATGAGTGGGTCAAGAATGAAATTAGGGAAGACATGAAAATGTTTCTGGAAACAAATGAAAATGAACTCACAACAAGTTAAAACTTATGGGACACAGCAAAGGCAGTCCTAAGAGGGAAGTTCATAGTGATACAGGCCTACCTAAAAAAGAAACATTTCAAGCAAACAACCCAACCCTAAACCTACAAGAACTCGAGGAACAACAACAAAGACAGCCCAGAGCAAGTAGAATAAAGGAAATAACCAAGATTAGAGCAGAGTTATAAGATATAGAGACTAAAAGCACAATTCTAAGGATCAGTGACTCCAGGGGGTGGTTCTTTGAAAAAGATAAACAAAATTGACAAGCCTTTAAGCAGGCTCATCAAGAAAAGAGGAGAAAGGATCCAAATAAACACAACCAGAAAGGAAAGAGGAGAGATTACAACTGATACCACAGAAATACAAAGGATTGTAAGAAATTACTACAAAGAACTGTATGCCAAGAAATTTGAAAACCTAGGCAAAATGGACAAATTTCTAAAAAAATATAACATACCAAAACTCAATGAAGAAGAAGCAGAAAGCTTGAACTGTCCACTAACAGCTGATGAAATTGAAGCAGTAGTCAAAACACTCCTGAAGCACAAAAGCCATGAACCACATGGTTTCACAGGAGAATTCTCTAAGCATTTAAGGAAGAGCTCATCCCTATCCTTAACAGATTATTTCAAAAAAATCCAAAATGATGGAAGACTCCCAAGCTTTTTTTTTTATGAAGCCAGCATCATCCTAATCCCTAAACTAGATAAAGACACAACAAAGAAAGAAAACTTCAGGCCAATATCACTCATGAATATAGACACTAAAATCCTCAACAAAATATTGGCAAACCACATGCAGCAACACATTAAAAATCATACACCATGATCAAGTAGGATTCATCCCAGGATGTAAGCATGGTACAATACTTGCGAATCAATAAACATAATATATCACATAAACAAAAGGAAACATAAAAGTCACATGATTATATCAATAGATGCAGAAAAATCATTTGATAAGGTACAGCAGCCATTTATGCTAAAAACACTCAGCAAAGTGGGAATAGAGGGAGCATTCCTCCACATAATAAAGGTCATATATGAGAGACCTACAGCCAACATCATACTCAGTGGGCCAAAACTAAAATCTTTTCCACTAAGATCAGGAACAAGACAAGGCTGTCCACTTTCACCACTTCTATTCAACATAGAATTGGAAGTCCTAGCCACAGTAGCTAGGAATCCCAATCCAAATTGGAAAGCAGGAAACAAAACTGTCATTGTTTGCAGATGACATGATAGTGTACATAGAAAATCCTATAGACTTTGGCAAAAAACTGCTCAAACTAATAAATAAATTTGGCAAAACAGTGGGATACAGAGTCCATATCTAGAAGTCAAAGGCATTTTTGTATACCAACAATGAAACATCAGAAGCAGAAATCAAGAAAAAATCCCATTTGATATAGCAACAAAATAAAATAATATACCTGGGAATAAATGTAACCAAGGAGGTAGAAGACATGTACTCAGAAAACTACACAACACCAAAGAAAGAAATCAAGGAAAATACAATCAAGTGGAAAAATATACCATGTTCATGGATTGGAAGAATTAAAATTATCAAAATGTCCATATTACCCAAAGTAATTTACAGACTCAATGCAATACCTATTAAAGTACCAATAGCATATTTCACAGACATACAAGAAACACTTCAAAAATTTATGTGGAACCATAAATAACCCTAAATAGCTGCTGAAATTTTGAAAAAGAAGAGCGAAGTAGGAAGGATAACAATACCTGATACTAAAATGCATTACAAGGCCACTGTAGTAAAAACAGCCCGGTACTGGTGTAAAAACCAGCACATGGACCAATGGAACAGAACAGAGAGCCCAGAGATAAACCCAAGTCTCTACGGTCAACTAATATTTGACAGAGGGGGCAGCAACATAAAATGGGGTCAAAATAGCCTCTTCAACAAATGGTGTTGGAACATCTGGACGGCTCCATGCAAAAAAATGAAACTCGAGCACCAACTTACACTATACACAAAAATAAATTCAAGGTGGATAAAATATTTAAATACAAGTCATGACACCATTAAAGTCCTAGAGGAGAACAAAGGAAGAAAAATGTCAGATATTTCACCCAGCAATATTTTCACTGATATGTTTCCTAGAGCAAGGGACATAAAAGAAAGAATAAACAATGGGATTTCATCAAAATAAAAAGCTTCTGCCCAGCTAAAGAAAACAGTATTAAAATAAAAAGAGAACCAACCGTATGGGAAAACATATTTGCCAATGATACCTCAGACTAAGGTTTTAATCTCCAAAATATATAAAGAACTGGCACAACTTCACTCTAACAAGCAACCCAATTAAGAAATGAGCAAAGGACTTGAACAGACATTTCCCCAAGGACGATATACAAGGGTCCAAAGACATATGAAAAGATGCCTAGTATGGCTAGCTATCAGAGAGATGCAAGTTAAAACCACAACGAGATACCACTTCACACTAGTCAGAATGGTCATTGTAAACAAATCAACAAACAGCAAGTGTTGGAGAGGTTGTGGAGAAAACGGAACCCTCGTGCACTGTTGGTGGGATTGCACTGGTGCAACCACTATGGAAAACAGTACGGAATTTCCTCAGAAAACTAAAAATGGAACTGCCTTTTGACCCGGCAATTCCACTGCTAGGATTATATCCTAAGAACCCTGAAACACCAGTCCCAAAGAACCTATGCACACCCATGTTCATAGCAGCATGATTTACAATAGCTAAGTGCTGGAAGCAACCTAAGAGCCCATCATTAAATGAATTGATCAAAAAACTGTGGTACATATACACAATGGAATTCTATGCAGCAGAAAGAAAAAAGGAGCTCCTACCCTTTGCAACAGCATGGATGGTACTGGAGAGCATTATGGTAACTGACATAAGCAGGCTGTGAAAGACAAATAGCGTATGAACTCACCTTTAACAGGAATCTAATCAACAAAAGAAACAAGCAAACAAAATATAACTAAAGACACTGAAATTGAGAACAGGCTGACAGTGACCAGAGGAGAGAAGGGAGGGAATTTCAGGGGAAAAGGGGAAGGGTTTACAGGAACAAGTATAAAGGACACATGGACAATATCAAGGGGGGGTTCAAATGGGAGGGAGGTGGGGAAAGCTTGGGGGTGGGATGGGATGGGGGCAAAAGGCAGAAAACTGTAGTTGAACAACAATTAAAATAAAAAATGAGAAGAAAAAAATACAGTATATACTTAACTTCATATCATCAGTTAATGTGTATCAAAAGTAGCATTTGGACTGACCAGAAGTGAGAGGAGAGGGGACAAAGAGGAAAAGGATGAAGGGTTTACAGGAACAATTATACAGGACATATGGACAACAACAATGGGCGAGGAAATGGGGGAGGGAGATGGGAAGAGCTGGGGTGGTAGGGAGGGGTGAGGGGAAAAGGAAGAAAACTGTAATTGAAAAACAATTAAAAAAAGAAACAGTAGTGTTTCAAATCAGTGGGAAAAGATTGGCTTTGAAAAAATATGGTAGAACAATAGGATAACTATTTAGGAAAAAGTTAATCTTTACTTTGTTCTTAGAAATCTTAGTTAATCTTTACTTTGTTCTTTGTACTCTACTTAGAAATAGGTTCAAGAATTACCAGGAAACAGTTGGATGCAAGAACTAAGAGAAAAGAGATAGAAGTTTGGGCTTCCCAGAGAAACCTGGTATTCCCAAAGTAGCACCAATTAAAACCAGAGAGAGGAGAAGATTGCAATAAAGCAAAGGGATATAGCAAATATAGGAACTGTGTTTAGAAAAGAGTTATAGGTATAATATGGATTTATGAAAATTACTGGAATAATATTGATAAGAAGCCTACTAAGTTTTTAAAATTTTTGTACTTCTGGAGATATAAAAATCCTAGAAAAGCTCAAGATTTAAAATGACTCTTGGAGACTTCCAGCCAAGATGATGGCATAGGTAGATATACTGTACCTGCTCTCACACCCAAAAGGACAACAGGAAACTTAAAAACAAAAAACAACCAGAATGGACAGAAAATCCAACTGTATGGAAGTCTGACAACCAAGGAGTTAAAGAAGAAATATTCATCCAAACTGGTAGGAGGAGCAGAGACATGCAGCCAGATGGAGAGAACTTGCAGAAAGGCAGCGGTTAGAGGACTAGGGTGGGCATGGTGGTGGTTGGAGGACCTGACAAGGCAGTGGCTGGTGGATCAGGTGGTCCCATATTCGCCTATAGATAAACTGGGAGGAACAACTGGGGAGCGAGACAGACCACACAACCCAGGTTTCCAGTGTGGGGAAACAAAGCCTCAAAGCCTCTGGCTGAAAACACCTGTGGGGGTTGAGGTGGCAGAATAAAATGCCCAGCCTCACAGGAAAGTTCCTGGGAGAGACCCACAGGGTCCTAGAATGTACACAAACCAACCCACCCCGGAATCAGCACCAGAAAAGTGCAACTTGAATGTGGGTAGCAGGGGAAATGACTGAAAACTGGAAGAGAGCAGAGCAAGCTGCACTGTTCCCTCTTGGACCCCTCCCTTCCATAGAATATCACAAGGCAGCAACGTGAGTTGCCCCAGCCTGGTGAACACTTAAGGCTCTGCCCCTTACTATGTAACAGTTGTGCTGAGACAAAAAAAAAAAAAAAAGCCCAAATGAAAGAACAATTCAAAGCTCCAGAAAAAATACAACTAAGCAACGAATACATAGCCAACCTATCATATACACAGTTCAAAACACTGGTTATCAGGATGCTCCAGGAACTCACTGGGTACTTCAACAGCATAAAAAAGACCCAGGCAGCAGTGAAGTTTGCATTATGTAAAATAAAGAAATATCTACAGGGAACCAACAGTGATGGGAAGGAAACCAGGACTCAAACAAATGGTTTGGAGCAGAAGGAAGAAAGAAGCATTCAACCAGAACAGAATGAAGAAACAAGAATTCAAAAAGATGAGGAGAGGCTTAGGAACCTCCAGGACATCTTCAAACATTCCAACATCCGAATCATAGGGGTACCAGAAGAAGAAGAGAAACAGCAAGAAATTGAAAATTTATTTGAAAAAATAACAAAGGAGACCTTTCTCAATCTAGCAAAGGAAATAGACTTCCAGGAAGTCCAGGAAGCTCAGAGAGTCCCAAAGAAGTTGGACCCAAGGAGGAACACACCAAGGTACATCAAAATTACATTACCCAAGATTAAAGATAAGGAGAGAATCTTAAAAGCATCAAGAGAAAAGGAGAGAGTTACTTACAAAGGAGTTTCCATAAGACTCTCAGTTGATTTCTCAAAAGAAACCTTGCAGGCAAGAAGGGGCTGGAAAGAAGTATTCCAAGTCATGAAAGGCAAAAACCTACATCCAAGATTACTCTGTCCAGCAAAGCTTTCATTTAGCATGGAAGGGCAGATAAAGTGCTTCCCAGAAAAGGTCAAGTTAAAGAAGTTCATCATCACCAAGACCTTATGTTATGGAATGTTAAAGGGACTTATCTAAGAAAAAGAAGATAAAAAATATGAACAGTAAAACGACAACAAACTTACAGCTATTAACAATGGAACCTAAAAAAATAAAAACAAAAACAAAGTAAGTAAACAACTAGAACAGAAACAGAATCACAGAAATGGAGATGACATGGAGTCTTATTAGTGGGGGAGTAGGAGGGGGCGAGAAGGGGAAAAGGTACGGAGGATAAGTAGCGTAAACGGTAGGTAGAAAATAGACAGGGGGAGGTTAAGAATAGTGTAGGGAAGGTACAAGCCAAAAAACTTATATGTATGACCCATGGACACAAACTAAAGAGGGGGAATGAAGGTGGGAGGGGGTGTGCAGGGGAGGGGAATAAATGGGGGAGTGGGACAACTGTAATAGCATAATCAATAAAATATATTTAAAAAAATGAAAAAAAAAAAGAATGACCTGGAAACAGCAAGCAATGACACTCAAAGTAAGCTATGCCTAATGCATAATGGCCTGATTGGGGTAGAGGGAGATCCCTGATGAATTTCTTGATCTGGGCTGTACAATGATGAAAGTAGTGTATATAAGGCTTATTAGAGAAATAGGAGGTCTGTCCAGAAGGTATCCAGCCATGTAATATAAAAAATAGAGACATGTATTGATGAAGATACAAGATACAAGACAATGATGCCTCAGTCTTCTTCAAAGTAGTCACCTTGGGACCTTACCCTGTTCTCCCAATTGCCATCAGCTGCCCTGTAGTATTTTCTTGGATGTCACTGACAGTATGAAATCTTCCCTTTCAAACATGATTTTAGTTTTGGGAAAAGCCAGAAGTTGCAGGGCACGAAATCTGGGCTCTATGTGTGGTTGTAGGGGCATGGTGAGTCATCTGTGTGTTTTGATGTTTCACCAAAAAACTGCATGAACACGTGATGCATGAGCAGGTGTGTTTATTATGATGAAGCTGCCAATCAACCAGTTTTCCATAGCTGAGGCCCTCTGAGTCATCTGAATAGTTTCTGTGGAAGAATGTTCAAGCTTAACACAATTTTTAATGTAGATTTTTTGTCTACTTGCTCAGTTATTTTGAATGCAATGGCCACACAGTACACACGCTCACTCAATGGCTCCTATTGACTAGTACAGTGAAGTCATTATTATTCATACATGCACAATTCTAATCACTTCCCTTGGCTGGCAGGATACATTGATATTGCAAAAACTGTTCTCATTATATTAACAATGCTGGTCTTTTTCCAGACAGACCTCATATCTCTGAAGTGATATTGACTTAGCTATCTAAGCCCTTGGTGAGGCCAGTATTAAATAAGTCCTTTTCTACATTTCCCATGCTGTATCTATGCCTAAAACACAGACTTGCTTACAGCTGGAGCTCAATGTTTGTTGAATAAATAATTATACATTTTCAGGAAGGCAGGACTTTCAAATGTGTTCCATGGGACATCTAGAGGTAATGAAAACAGACATACAGATTGCATGAGAGGGAAGCCTCACCAGGCAGCATCTCTGAAAACATAACTCATGAGAAAATTTACTTGTTCTTTTCTTCCAAGTCTTCATGCATGGGTTTGGTCACAGTGGGAAAAGGAAGAGGACTTTAGTAACCCCCACTTTGAATCTCCTGGAATGACAGGAGATTCAATTTAGCTAGAAGGGCAGATAAAGTGCTTCCCAGACAGTGTTGGGGCAGTTAGTTCATCAAGGGTTGGAGCCAGGAACATAGTTAGCTTAATCCTTTTCTCTGACATATGAGCAGTAAGGTGACCTTCTTTGTAAACCTGATAGGCATAGAAAGGGTGAAACAGGAATTCTGGATGCTAGGCAAAAATGACAGAATCTTGTCTTCTCTTGTTGGGCCCAAGAATGAGTACAGTTGGTATTTCACAGAACCAGAGCAGGATGAAAGTGTGTCCCATTGTAAACCAGGGGATATCAAAGTCAGAAAAGTAGGCAAAGTTAAGAATCCATATGAAGCACCCAGTCTGAGAATCATTAAGGGGAATTTTGGGTGGAGGGGAAAGAGAGAGGGAGAAACAGAAAGAGAGAGAGAGAGGGGGGCGGATTAAAGAGTAGCAGGAATAGAATAAGATGTTAAGGCAGAGGGAACTACAAATATGAGAGCAGAAATAACTTTAACTTACATCATCAAGGGTGACTTTGAATGTATAAATGACAACAAGCTTTGGAGCAACCCCAGCCAAGCCTCTGAAATTGTACTGAGTGAAATTAGATAGGTAATTTATTTCTGTGAACCTCAGTTTCCTTGCTTATAAGTACATGTGATAAATTAACATCACTTCAGGTAATTGTATTATTGAATGATATAACACATGAAAACATATGACAGGTAACTTTTCTCATGAGCTAAAAATGGCAATATTGGTAAAAGTATTAATAATGGATGGTCACAAGTTTTGTTATGGTTGTAGGAGCCAAGTTGACTCAAAGTTTCTCCTTTTTACTGCAACAACTAATCCTATCATTCCATGGTATAGTTTGTATTGGGAATTAGTAGTTCATACATTATAGTGACAGCTTGCATGCTATTTTATAATATCTATTTTGTTTCTATGTTCATTGCTAAACAGTGAACTATTTGAGGAATGAGATATCCTATTCACATTTAAGTCCCTAGTACATCCTGTACATAAAGAAGTTTTACCTCTTTACCCTTGTTTACCATTTGCTCTACATCTTCCTCACCCTGAATTATACCAAATTCACTAATGAGCAAAGTCATTACATTAAAAGATGATGTACTATCCTTACGTGTTCACTCTTTCTCTTTATTTTTATTGTTGACACTATTACGGATGACCTCATTTTCTTCCATTTCTCTCCTTTCAGCCCTAGTCCCTTCCTTCTCTTTGGCCAGCACCACAGTGTTGTTTGTGTCCATGGATTATACACATATGTTTCTTGGCTAATTCCTTCACCTTTTTTCATCCAGTATCTCCTCCAGCTTCATTTTGTGCCACTTCTTCATTGTCAAAAAATAAGGAGTCTTAATCAATACTACTTTTTTTCTTTTCAGACCTAGCCATATTGGATTTGTGGTATGAAAGTGTGTGTGGAATGGTGTTGAATAGCAATAGGAAGCTTGACTTAGTTTTTGGTTCTACACTGTTTGCTACAGTACAAATTTACCTGAGGGCACAGCTTTGGAAATTAGTGGATGGTGGCTTATTTATATGGGTAGTGAGGAACAAGTGAAAAATAATAGCCCATAGTCCTTTAGTGTTTTGAGTCAGGGAACAATGTTGAGAAATACATGGGAAGCCAATTCAAGAGAGACTTTTTAAAGAAAAACATTTTCTCCAACTGAAAGAATATGAGTCAGAACACTTCCACAAATGGCTTCCACAATATATTCTCTGGCATAATAAGCCAAAATAGTTTAAAAATTTTTTACAAGTTTTATTTTAGTGTACACTTAGTTGAATAGGAATTTCTAGTGGGTGACATAAGAAAATTAGTTTTCATGTAACTTTGGCTAGCACTCACCAGTAATAAGCAGCAGGAAATGGAGAAGAAGATGAGATCCCACAGCAAAGCAGAGAGCCAGTAAATAAGTACATAGACTCCACTCACAAACTGGATGTGCTTTGCCTTAGTGGTTCTCTCAGTCACTGTCTGGGGGCCAAAGCTACCAACTACAGCAGCCATGCCAAAAGCCAAACATAATACTATCTGCAATCCATTTTCAGGCCTACAAAAGATGAAATAAAAAAATTAAACAAACAACAAAAGAAAAGTAGAAAATGATGAATTCAGTGGCTATTTTCTAATGCATATGCCCAAAATATAAGGGGATATATTAAGTTTCACTTTTGGTAAAAGGAAAATCATACATACACTGTATGAGACTCATAAAGAGGGAGAGGCTGAGGTTTGTTGGAGACTTTAATGGAAGCACTGGGGCCGGAAAGTGACATAAAGAGAATGTTGTCTAACACTGCCAGGGATGTTGGAGCTGAATGGTATGCCTCATTATTGAATAAAATAGTAAATACTGTTTTGTTTTTCTCAACCTCAATTGAAAGTGCAATAATTGAGAAGTCACGGCACGTTTTATTTTCCAATATGTAATTTGTTACATTACCTAGAAAAAAAGAAAGAAATTGGTCAGTGAGTCAACATATAATAATGCAGCTACTATATATATTGGAGAAGAAAGACCAAATATATTTTTCTTGTTATCTCCTCTCTTTCCAACTTATTATAATGGCTATTTAAAATATTTACCTTTATCCTCAATAATTTTACCCCATCATTACTTTCTACAATCTCACATTATATTCTACAACTTGAAAAAACAGTAGGATTCCAAGATGGCTGCAGAGTAGTTGGAAGCTACACTCACCTGATCCTGGCCCCAAAGCAGATTTGCAGCTAACTTATAGAGCAATCAACCTGAATAGCCAACTGAAGACTAGCTGAAGTGAAATATTACAACCAAGGATTTACAGAAGAAGCTACTTAGAGACAGATAAGAAGGGCAGAGATGCAGAAAGGGCTGGACTTTGCACCTGTGAGTGGTGGCTGAGAAGCCATAAAAATATCTTGACTGCAAAAACTCCCTTCTCCAGGGAGTCTCAACCCCCTGCAGAGATCCCTAACCCAGAGAAACAGAGGTAGAAAAAGGAGCCTACACAGCATCTGGTAGTGAAAATAGTGGGGCTTCAGTCCACCTGGGAGAGAAGGGAGTCTACTGAAGACTCACATGTCACCTTCCTAGGGGTAAGCACTCCTATTATTATGGCAACAGCCTGGGTAGTGAACTGTGCAGTCCTTCAACTGCTGTTGAGGTCAGTCATGCAGTAGGGTCTTCTGGATGAACCCAGAAGTGAAATTTGGGGTGCTCTTTTTATGGGAAGGCTCTTAGTGGAAATTCAGAAAGTGACTGAATTCTGTGGCTTTAGAAAGGAGACCAGTATCCTTAGCCTTGAGTGCACAGCCACTGCTTTCCCCACCCATTGAATCACTTGGGCAGCCCCATCATGCTAAGTTCAGTCCTGCAGGAGAATCAGAGTGCTTTACAGGTCTGGGACTTTCATACCGTGTCTCATCGGGGGCTTTTGTCTGGGAATCAGATGGGTGTGTGCTGGGTTGTATGGCTAAATCATGGTGGGGGTCACTCCTATCTCCCTTATGAGTTCAGTCATCACAGTCCTGAGAACAGAAAAAAAGGACCTGACCAATCCCTACAAGCTTGCAGGTACTACCCACAATGGGAGGCTATTTGGTTCTGCTCTTCCAACTCCCATTTACTGCAGCCTGCTGAGTTAGTTCTGTGGGGAGAGGAAGAGTTGTATGGGACTAGACATTCAGCATGTTAGTCACTTGAAGGCTATTGTCTGGGGCCAAGAAACAGTGAGCCCCTCCTGGGAGAGCTAGATTTGGAGACTCTGGCAAAGCCTGAGTGGTTTGGCTCTGCATAGGGGCCACTTTCCTTTCACTGAATGCCTGACTGTGTGACCCCCCCAAGTACAATGCACTCTAGCCCCATCCTCCAAACCTCTATTGTTCCATCCTACTGAGCTTACCTCTGGAAGAGTCTGTGAGTCACAGACAGCCTGGAACCACTCTATAGTCTTTTTGGACGGCTCTGGAGGAAGACCAGGCAACCTCAGGGTGAATCAGGGGAGCAAACAGGTGAAGGCAGATCTCAGAGAGCCTCAGACCTTTTACAGATCTTCCCCAGCTCTAAGCAGGACTAAGCAAACCCTTGTACATGAATTGACTCCTCCCATGCACATACAGGCCCAGTAGATACAGCCACAAAATAGTGAATAGCATGGCAGCTCCAGACAGGTAGCTCAAGGCTTGTTACACACAATGTCTGACATTGACCTGTACATAAGCCCCATCCAAGTGGACCCAGAAACAACACAACCAGTGGTGGGATTCAGACCACACCAGAGCCTGACCCAACTAAACATACAAGTGGTACATGCAAGGGGGGATTTTAGCAGGAACCAGACATTGCTGACAACAACTTAGCCCTTGGAGGGGGGTAGTCCCTGCACAGCAACTTATACACAGCAATCAAGGTTTATCCTTATAGTCAGCCAGCCTGAAAGGTTAACAGCACCCACAAAAGGGCCAACAGCATTCAAGACTCAACTACAATAACAGGCTGCACATAACCCACAGAAACATTCATGGAGCACAAAGCTCAGGTGATCTGGAAGATTGTGCCACTGAGTCCAACTAGACACCTTCATCAAAAGGCTATCATAATAGAGATCCAAGATGGTGGAGGAGTAAGTGGAAGCAACACTAACCTCCTCCCAGGACCAATCTGGAATTATAACTAAATTGTAGAGAAATCATCTTGAATAACTAACAGAAAATTACCTTGAGAGAAGCCTTATAATCATGGTCAAAAAGAAGAAAACACTTCACCAAAATATGACTAGTAGCGAGAATGAAGGAGATGTGTGAGGGCTACTTGGACTCCTATGGGTGGCAGATAAAGTGCTGGAGAAATATTTCAGCAGCCAGAAGTTTCCCCCTGAGTGTGGGGTCTAGACCTCAGGCTGGGCTTCCCAGCCTACAGCACCAGAGTCAGAAAGGAACCTAGAAAACATCTAGCTTTTAAAAGTAGCAAAGGTTCTATTTGCCAGGGAGAGATGGCTGGAGATGAAGAGAGACTTTTAAAAGGCCAAAACACAAAATTTCATTTTCAGGCACTTACCCTGGGTTCCAGCCCCAGGAAGTACAGAGAGGACTAGAGATGCTTGGGGAGAGTCTGAGGTTGGTGGCTCTGGGGAGTGAACTGAAGGAACAGCCACCAGGATCCATGTGCTGAATCATTTCCCACACTGCAGAAGCCATCTTTCTCAGGCAGAACTCCATTCTGAATGGCATCAGCCTGAGGGAAGCAAGAGCTCCACCTGCAAGAATTACTCTGCTCTGCCTGTTGTGCTTAAGCCTGACTGCTGATTACAGACTGATTATGTTAACAACTGAACAGTTTAACAGATGATTAGTTTAACAGCAAAGGTAGAAAATACAAAGAAGCAGCCTAAATGGGAAGACAAAGAAACAGACCACAAATGAAAAAAGAATTTTCCAGAAGATCTAGATGAAATTGAGGTAAGCAATTTATCAGACAGAGAATTTAGAGTAATGATTATAAAGATACTCAACAGCATGAAAAGAAACATAGAAACCATAAAAGAAAGGACCAGTCAGGAATAAAAAATATAACATCTGAGATAAATAAAACACTGGAGGGAATAAAACGTAGGTCAGATGAAGCAGAGCATTGAATTAAATGTTTGGGAAGACAAGGCAACAAAACAAAACAATGAGGCAGAGCAGCAAAAAGAAAAAAAAATGAAGAGAGCTTAAGAAACATGTTGGACAACATGAAGCATAACAACATCCACATAATGGGAATACCAGAAAGAAAAGAGAGTGAGCAAGTAATTGAGAACATATTCAAATAAATAAAGACCCAAAACTTCTCTAATCCTGGTGAAAGAAAAAGTTGCACAAGTCCAGGAAGCTCACAGAGTCCCAAACAGGTTGGACCCAAAGAGTCCTATGACAAGACACATCATAATTAAAATGAGAAGGCTTAAAGATATGGAGAAAATCCTGAAAGTCACAAGAGACAAGCAGGTAGTTACTCACAAGAGAGCACAAGTTAGACTGTCATCTCATTACTCATTAGAAGAGTTTCAGGCCAGAGGTTCGGTCCAGGATGGAGACATAGGTAGATATGCTTTGCTTTCTCACACAACCAAAAGAATAATAACAACCAATTTAAAAACAACAATACAACCAGAACTGCCAGAAAATCAAACTGTGTGGGAATCTAACAACCAAGGACCTAAAGCAGATATATTCATCCAGACTGGCAGAAGGGGTGGAGATGTGAAGCTGGGATGGAGAGGGCATGTGACAAGGTGGTGGCTGGCAGACCAGGATGGGTGAGGCAGAGGCAATTGGATTGGGATGTCCCACTTTCTCACGTGGATGAGCCAGGAGAAAAAAGGGAGGATCAGGACAACTTGGAGTTTCAGAGGGGAAACTTAAGCCTCAAAACCTCTGGCTGTAAAAACCTGTTGGGGTTGCATTGGCAGGAGAACTCCCAGTTTCGCAGGAGAGTGTTGAAGAGGCCCATGGGATCAAAGAATGGACACAAGCTCACCCACCCAGGAATTGGCACCAGAAGGGCTCAATTTGCTTGTGGGTAGCAGGGGAAGTGACTGAAAGTAGGGTGAGAGTGAAGTAAGCTAGCAAGTGGCATTGTTCCTTCCTTGACACCTTACCCAAAACCAGCTCACAATGCAGTGAAGTAGGTTGCCCTGCCATGGTGAATACCTATGGCTCCACCTCTTACAGCTTTACAGGTGTACTGAGACAAAGAAATATGTCCCAAATGAAATACTAGTTCAAAACTACAGAAAAAGGAATAAATGATGAAGAAATAGCCAACCTATCAAGTGCAGAGTTCAAAACACTGATAATCAGGAAGCTCAGAGAAATGGTTGAGTATGGTTGCAAAATAAAGGAAGAAATGAAGGGTATACAAAGTGAAATAGAGGAAAAGATACAGGGAAACAACAGTGAAGGGAAGGAAACTGGGATGCAAATCAATGATTTGGAACAAAAGGAAGAAACAAACATTGAACTGGAACATAATGAAGAAACAAGAATTCAAAAAAATGAGGAGAGGCTTAGGAACCTCTGGGACAACTTTAAATGTTCCAACATCCAAATCATAGGGGTGCCAGAAGAAGAAAAGGAAGAGCAAGAAATTTAAAACTTATTTGAACAAATAATGAAGGAAAACTTCCCCTTTCTGTAGAAGGAACTAGATATTCAAGCCCAGGATGCTCTGAGTCCCAAACAAGTTGCATCCAAGAGGAAACACACCAAGGGACATCAAAATTATTCAGGATTAAAGATAAGAAGACAATCCTAAAAGCAGCAAGAGAAAAGAAGAGAGTTACGTACAAAGTAGGCCCATAAGACAATTAGCTGATTTCTCAAAAGATACTTTACAGGCAAGAAGAGACTGGAAAGATGTGTTCAAAGTCATGAAAGGCAAGGATGTACATCCAAGATTACTATATCCAGCAAAGCTGTAATTTAGAATGGAAGGGCAGATAAAGTGCTTCCCAGATGAGGCAAAGTTAAAGGAGTTCATCATCACCAAGCCCTTATTGTATGAAATGTTAAAGGATCTTACCTAAGAAAAAGAAAATCAAACCTATGAACAGTAAAATGACTACAAACTCATAACTATCAACAACTGAACCTAAAAAAAAACAAACAAAAACTAAGCAAAGTATAGTAGAAACAATCACAGAAATGGAGATTACATGGATGGTTATCACTGGGGATGAATAGGAGGAGAATGGAGGGAAAGGTACAGAGAATAAGAAGCGTAAATAGAGGGCATAAAATGGTGGTGAGGTAGGTGGGAGCAGAACACATTGCTTGTGCATGCACAGGGACACCTAGCCAATCTTCTGAAAAACATAGTGAACAGCTAACAGAATCTCAGCTTATATGAAGTTTGGAAACCAAAGATTGCAGAGGACAATTCAAAATAGATGGTAAGGAGATTGTGTAGGTCAATGGGAAGGTCCCTGGGACCTGCCCTGGGACTGTAGCTGCTTCAGGAGCTTTGGAGGAGAGCTGGGTCAGCAATGGTAACTTCTTAGTTTCCTCCTTTCCCAGAGCAGGGAAGCCAGTCCTGCACCAAGAGAGACCTAGATTCTTGAAGATGCTGGGAGTATAAAGATGCAGTGGGAGACACACAGAGGTGGTGTTTCCCCGCTGGGATGGTTGTTGCCAGCTGGGACAGTACCAGGGAAACTGGGGAGCTGGTGATACTTGGAGTGGGCTGCAACAGACTGTGCCCCAATTAGTCTTGGAACTGGTCAGAGAGTTGGGCTGTGTGAAAAGCCAGGTGCTTGTTAAGAATGGATGGCCACTACAATGATTATAACATTTTTTGTCAACAGCAGTTCACCTAGTGAGTGTTGAAACTTTGGGTATGAGAGAAACAAATAAACAACAACAAAAAAGGAATGGGTGGCTGCAACCAAGGGGAATTCACTTAAAAAAAAAAAAAAGGTTCTCAGCTGCCCTGCAAGGAACTCTTGGGCACCACAGCTGGGCCAGCGAAGAGGGAGGAGGAGGGGCATGATTTGCTACAAATTAGGGCACCTCATGGACTGATTAAAGTGAGGCATCATGGGTTTGAAGGGGTAGCAGTCCCCAGAGAGACTTAATAGGGGAAGCAAACCTCCCTGAAGGCACATTGCACACATAGCACCCAGGCCAGCAAAGAGGGAGGAGGGATGTGAGTTGTTCCCACTTGAAGCAACTCACAGACTATTCAAAGGAAGGCACAAAGTGGTGGATTAAAGGTGCTGCCCTAGTGAATATGGACAGTGGGGACCACACGATGCCCTGAGGGTTTGAGCTGGAGGCTGGACACCTGTGAATATTGTAGCCCAGACCTAGACCCCAAAGCAGAACCACAGGAAAGGAACAACAACAATGACAACAATACAATGAAGCCCAGCCCCCCTCTGCCTGCAACATACGGGAACACCAGCAGAGCCTACTTGGCAGGTTTAAAGTCAGCAGGAGGCTTTATTTTTTTTTTCTTCCAAGTGTAAGACAAAAGACCTTGAGCTGTGAAGGAACCAAAGACAGATCAGAGAGAAATCAGAAGGCTAATGCCAACAACTGAGACAAAATTCACTTCTCAGTCCTACAGAACTTGAATTTTATTTTTTACTTTTACAGTTTTCTTTTGTTTGTTTAATTTCACTGTTTGGTTTATTTTGTTCACCCTTTCATATTGCAATTTGATTTCCTTCATGTCACTTATATTTTAATAACACACTACTCTTGGTCTTTTACTTTCTATTATTTTTATTCAGATCATATATTTAATTTCATTTTATTGTTGTTCCAATACCTACAGAGCACCCTTCCCTGGCCTTGGTCCATTTCATTATCTTCCTGAGCTTTATTATGACTGTGGTTAACTTTATTCTCTCACACAGTATGTCAAGCGTCTATTCCTTACTCTCACTGTATCTCACCATCTAACCTAGCATAAGTGCTCTGCTTTCTGGAGTCAGCTCACATTCTTTTTCCCCTCTAATAAGGGTCTTATTTCTTTTTTACCTTTTATAAAAAGTGGATAGTTGGGTGAACTATCATGGTTATTTCTTTACCTCTCCAGAGGATCCCCTATCTGTTTTCTACTTGTTGGTACTTTAAATCTCACAAAATATTTTCCCACTGTCTTAATCCATTTTGCTTTTGCTGAGTCCCCAATCATGTACAAGATAAGGTGGGAGATGTGCATGCCAGAAAACTCACTGGAGGAGACAACCCACCAACAAAGGAGCCATGAACAGTTAAAACCCAAGAACAACAGGAGAGCCAACTCAAATGGAAGAAAGGACAACCCTAGAGCATCCAGGCAAGGAGATCAAAGAAACCACACCACTGAGTCCCACAGAACTCCTACCATAGAAGTTATCCACACAAAGACAGCTAGCAAAGCTGCTGTCTTTGCAAAAATAAACAAAAGTCCTCAACTAAAGTGGAGAAATAAAGAAAGAACACCCAATCTAAAGGAAGGAAAGACTCTTCACTAAAAGAGCTAAATGAAGTGGAGGCAAGCAAACTATCAGATATATGATAAAAATGGTTATAAGGATCCTCAAGAAACTCAAAGAAAACTACAAGGAATTGAGTAGGAAATACAACAGTATGAAAAAGGAAATAGAAACTATAAACAAGGTCCAGGAAGAAATGAAGAATGCAATTTCTGAAATAAAAAAAACATGCTAGAAGGAATTACAGGCAGAGGACTTAATGAAGCAGAGGACTTAATTAGTGAGCTGGAAGACAAAGTAGAAAGAAGTATGCAGGTAGAGCATCTGCACAAAAAAAAAGACTAAAAAAATATGAAGATAGCTTAAGGGAACTTCAGGACAATATGAAATGAAATGACATTCGAATCATAGGATATGAGAAGGAGAAGAAAAAGAACAAGGGATAGGAAACCTGTTTGAAGAAATAATGACAGAAAATTTCCCTAATGTGGAGAGGGGAAAAACCACACAAGCTCAGGAAGCACAGAGGATCTCAATCAAGATGAATCTAAAGATGTCTACTCCAAGGCACATCATAATTAAAATGCCTAGTTATGAGGACAAAGAGAGAATCTTAAAAGCAGCAAGGGAGAAACAAGAAGTAACATACAAAAGAGCTCTGATAAGGCTAGGAGCTGGCTTTTCAATAGGAAAACTGCAGGCCAGAAGGGAATGGCAAGAAATATTCCAAGTAATGAAAAACAAAGGCCTGCAACCAAGGCTCCTCTACCCAGCAAGACTATCAATTAAAATGTAAGGCAAAATAAGGAGTTTGCCAGACAAAAGAAGGCTGAAAGAATACACTTCCACCAAACCAGCCCTGCAAGATATGCTAAAGGAACTGCTATAAGAGGAAGAAAAAGAGTGAGAGAGAGAGGAACACAGCTAAAGGGGGGGGGGGAATGAATAAGTATTTATCAATAATAACCTTAAATGTTAATGGATTAAATGCTTCAATCAAAAGACACAGGGTAGCTGAATGGATAAAATAAAACATGACCTGCACATATACTGCCTACAAAAGACCCATTTCAGAAAAAAGAACTATGCAGCCTGAAAGTGAAGGGTTGGAAAAAATATTGCAAGGAAATATGGACAGGAAAAAAGTCTCTGGTAGCATTACTTATATCAGACAAAATATATTTCAAAACAAAGCCATAAAAAGAGACAATGAAAGACACTTCATAATACTCAAGGCAAGAACACACCAAGAAGACATAAACATTGTAAATATATATAATCAACATAAGAGCACACAAATACATCAGGAAAATCTTGGAAGATCTCAAGAAAGATATAGACAGCAACATACTAATACTAGGGGATTTTAACACTCCACTGTGAAAAATGGATAGATCTTCCAAACATAATATCAATAAAGATATTGTGGCATTGAACAATACCCTAGATAAAATGGACTTAAAAGATATGTATAGAACCTTTCATCCCAAAGAAGCAAAGAACACATTCTTTTCAGAAGCACATGGAACATTTTCAAGATAGACCACATGATAGGACACAAAACTAACCTCAACAAATTAAAGAAAATTGAAATCATATCAAGCATTTTCTCTGACCACAAGGGACTGAAACAAGAAACCAACCTCAAGAAAAACCTAAAAAGCACTCAAACTCATGGTGACTGAATACCATGCTATTAAACAATGAATGAGTTAAGAATGTGATCAAGGAAGACATCACAAAGTTTCTGGAAACAAATGAAAATGAACTCACAGCAACCCAAAACTTGTGGAGGACAGCAAAACTGGTCCTGAGAGAGAAGTTCATAGCAATACAGGCCTACCTAAAAAGATAGAAATATTTTAAATAAACAACCTAACCATACATCTACAAAAACTGGAGAAAAAACAAAAAACAGAACACAGAGAGGGTAGAATGAAGAAAGTAACCAAGATCAGAGCAGAATTAAATGACATAGAGACTAAAAGAACAATTCAAAGGATCAATAAACCCAGCAGCTCATTCTTTGAAAAGAAAATTGAGAAGCCTTTAAGCAGACTCATCAAGAAAAAAGACAGGGGGCCAAAATAAATGAAATCAGAAATTAAAGAGGAGAGATTACAACTGATACTACAGAAATACAAAGAATTGCAAGAAATTATTATGAACAATTACATGCCAAGAAATTTGAAAACCAGGATAAAATGACAAATTTCTAGAAAAATATAATCTTCCAAAACTGAATGTAGAAGAAGCAGAAAGCCTGAACAGACCAATAACAGCTGACAAAATCAAAGCAGTAATCAAAAACTTTGGGCACACAAAAGTCCTGGACAGGATGATTTCACAGGTGAATTTTTCAAAATCTTTAAGGAAGAGCCAACCTCTGTACTCCTCAGACTATTCCAAAGAATCCAAGAAGAGGGAAGTCTCCCAAACTCTTCTTATGAAGCCAGCATCATCCTAATCCCAAAACCATATAAAGACACAGCAAAGAAAGAAAACTAGAGGCCCATATCACTGATGAACAGAGATGCTAAAATCCTCAACAAAATATTGGCAAACCGAATCCAACAATACATTAAAACATTAATACACCATGTTTAAGTGGGATTCATTCCAGGAATGCAAGGATGGTACAATATTCACAAATCAATAAAGGTAATACATCACATAAACAAAAGTAAAGACAAAAAATCACATGATCACTTCAGTAGATGTACAAAAAGCATTTGATAAGGTACAGTGCCCATTTATGATAAAAACACCCAGCAAAGTTGGAGTAGAGGGAGCATACCTCAACATAATAAAGGCCATATACCAGAAAGCTACAGCCAACATCAGACTGAATGGACAAAATCTAAAAGCTTTCTCATTAAGGTCAGGAAGAAAATAAGGATGTCTGCTTTCACCACTTCTATTCAACGTAGTATTATAAGTCCTATCCACAGTGACTAGACAAGAAAATAAAATAAAAGGCATCCAAATTGGAAAAGAGGAAACAAAACTGTCATTGTTTGCAGATGATATGATATTGTACATAGAAAACTCTACAGACTCCACCAAAAAACTACCCAACCTAATAAGTGAATATGGCAAAACAGCAGGATTCAAGTTAATAATCAGAAGTCAAAGGCAAGCCCTGGCTGGTGTAGCTCAGTGGATTGAGCACGGGCTGTGAACCAAAGTGTCGCAGGTTCGATTCCCAGTCAGGGTACATGCCTGGGTTGCAGGCCATGAACCCCAGCAACCGCACACTGATGTTTCTCTCCCTCTCTCTCTCTCTCTCTCTCTCTTTCTCCCCCTCCCTTCCCTCTCTAAAAATAAATAAATAAAATCTTAAAAAAAGAAGTCAAAGGCATTTTTATACACCACCAACAAAATATCAGAATCAGAAATCAGTAAAAAAAAATCCCATTTGATACAGCAACAAGAAAAATAAAGTACCTAGGAGTAAACCTAACAAAGAAGGTAAATGACCTGTACTCAACTATACAACACGGAAAAGAAATTAAGGAAGACACAAATAAATGGAAGAACATATCGTGTTCATGATTGGGAAATTAACATAATTAAAATTTCCATACTACCCAAAGCAATGTATAGATTTTACATAATCCTTTTTCTTCCCCTTGTTCCCATCCACCCTGCAGTCCCTCCACCAGCATCCCTCCAACCCACTTACTTCATGTCAATGGGTCATAGATATAAGTTCATTGTCTTCTCCATTTCCTAAACTATTTTTAACCTCCCCTTTTCTATTCCATACCTATGATTTGTGCCTCTTATCCCCTGTACTTTTCCCCCAGTTCTCTCTTCTCCACCTTCCTACTGATCACCCTTCATGTGATCTCCATTTCTCTGGTTTTATTCCTGTTCTCGTTGTTTGCTTACTTTGCTTTTTTTTTTTTTTTTTTTTTTTGGTTCAGCTGTTGATAGTTATGAGTTTGTTGTCATTTTACTGTTCATAGTTTTTGATCTTCTTCTATTTCTTAGAGAAGATCCTTTAACATTTCATATAATAAGGGCTGGGTGATGATGAACTCCTTTAACTTGACCTTTTCTGGGAAGCACTTCATCTGCTCATCCATTCTAAATGATAGCTTTGCTGGGTAGAGTAATCTTGGATGAAGGTCCTTGCTTTTCATGACTTTGAATACTTCTTTCCAGCCCCTTCTTGCCTGTAAGGTTTCTTTTGAGAAATCAGATGATGGTCTTATGGGAATTCCTTTGTAGGTAGCTGTCTCCTCTCTTGCTGCTTTTAAGATTTTCTCCTTATCTTTAATCTTGGGTAATGTAATTACGATGTGCCTTTCTGTGTGCTTCTTGAGTCCAAGTTCTTTGGGACTCTCTGAGCTTCCTGGACTTCCTGGAAGTGTATTTCTTTTTGCAGATTAGGGAAGTTCTCTTTCCTTATGTTTTCTCATGTTTTCAATTTCTCATTCTTCCTCTTCTCCTTCTGGCACCCTTATGATTCGGGTGTTGGAATGTTTAAAGTTGTTCCAGAGGTTCCTAAGTCTCTCTTCAGTTTTTTGAATTCTTGTTTCTTCATTCTTTTCTGGTTGAAAGTGTTCTTCTTCCTTCTTCTCCAAACTGTTGATTTGTGTTCTGGTTTCTTTCCCTTCACTGTTGGTTCCCTGTGTATTTCTCTTTATTTTACTTTGCATACTGTTCACTTTTTTCCTGTATTTTGCAATCATCCTCAATCAATTATGTGAGCATTCTGGTTACCAGTGTTTTGAATTTTTCATTTGATAGGGTGGCTATCTCCTCATTGCTTAGGGTTTTTTTTCTGGAGTTTTGATCTGTTCTTTCATTTGGGCCATATTTCTTTGTCTTGGCACACCTGTTATATTGTGATGGGTGGAGCCTTATGTATTTACCAGTGTGCGTCTCCTCACTTCACTGCCTTGTGGCACAGTCTGAATGAATGTTTTTTCTTCTCTTGTTGGTGATCAGACTTCCATGGAGTTCAATTTTCTGGCAGTTCTGGTAGTTTTCTTGTTTTTAACTTGGTTGTCTTTCTTTTGATTTTGCAAGGAGGCAAAGTGTATCTACCTAAGTTTCCTCTTGGCTGGAAGTCTTTATTCCAATGAAATCCTTATTAAAATACCAGTGAAATATTTCACAGGTCTAGAAGAAACATTTCAAAAATTTTTATGGAACCATAAATGACACTTAATAACCTCAGCAATTTCCAGAAAGAACAAGGTATGTGGGATCACAGTACCTGATATCAAACTATATTACAAGGCCACTGTAATATGGTATTGGCATAAAAACAGACAAATAGATCAGTGGAACAGAATAGAAACCCCAGAAATAAACCCATATCTCTATGGTCAATTAATATTAAACAAAGGGGGCAAAAATATAAAGTGGAGTAAAAATAGCCTATTCAACAAATGGTGTTGGGAGATATGGGCACATACATGCAAAAGAAAAAAAAAAAGAAATTCTACTACCAACTTACACCAGGCACAGAAATAAACTCAAAATGAATAAAAGACTAAAATATAAGTCACAGCACCATAAAAGTCTGAAAGGAGAACACAGGCAGGACAATTTCAGATATTCCATGCAGCAATGTTTTTCAATATGTCCCTTAGTGCAGGGGATATAAAGGGAAGAATTAACAAATGGGACTTATTCAAAATAAAAATCTTCTCTATGGCTAAAGAAAACATCAGAAAAATTAACAGGAAGCAACTGTATAAGAAAACTTATTCGTCAATGATACCTTGGACAAGGGTTCGATCTCCAAAATATATAAAGAATTCACATGACTCCACTCCAGGAAGAGAATCCAATTAAAAATGGGCAAAGGATGTGAACAGACACTTCTCCAAGGAGGACATATAGAGGGCCCAGATACTTATGAAAGGGTGCTCAGCATCACTAGCCCTCAGAGAGATGCAAATTAAAACCACAATGAGATATCACTTCACTTTGGTCAGAATAGCCATCATAAACAAAGCAACAAACAACAAGTGCTGGTGAAGTTGCGGAGAAAAGAGAACCCTAGTACACTGTTAGTGGGAATGGAGACTGGTGCAGCCACTGTGGGAAACAGTATGGAATTTTCTCAGAAAACTGAAAATGGAACTTTTTTTTGACCCGGCAATTCCACTGCTGAGATTATATGCTAAGAATCCTGAATCAGCAATTAAGCAGAATCTATGCACCCCAATGTTCATAGCACAATATACAATGGCCAAGTGCTGGAAGAAACCTAAGTGCCCATCAGTAAATGAGTGGATCAAAAAACTATCAGACATTTACACAATGGAATACTACATAGCAGGGAGAAAGAAGGAGCTCCTACCCTTCTTGACAACAGGGATCAAGCAGGAGAGCATTATGCTAAGTGAAATAAGCCAGGCGGTGAAAGACAAATACAGTATAATCTCACCTATAAGTGAAACCTAATGAACAAAACAAACAAGTGAGCAAAATATAACCAGAGACATTAAAATAAGGAACAAATGGATAATAAAACAGAGGGGAGGGGGAGGGGGTAACAGGAGAAAGAAGGGAAAGGGTCATCAACTAACAAGTATAAAGGACCTATGGACAAAGCCAAATTTGGATAGGATTGAGGGTGGGAAGTAGGGATGGGAGGGGTGGGGGAGTATGGGGAGGATAGTCAAGAGAACAGTGCTTGAACAATAAAATAGAAAAATAAAAAAATTAACTGAAGCCAAAAAAAGTAAAATAGACATTTTACATCATCATTGTTAAATGTATTTTCTGTTAGATAAAATTAACAGTGACTCCCACAGAATAAACTAGCATAAAAATGAAAAAGAATAAAAAGTAAAAAATCATTAAAAAGAATATCCTTCTTTTCTTAATGCTCTGTTTTTATAATTCATTTTGGTGTCATTGTTTTCTGGGTCCATCAGGGTCATAACATCATCCCCTCGTCCCTAGGCAGAGGTCCTTTATCTCTGTCCCAGGGCAGTTGTCCTGTCCCCATGGTGTTGGGTGGAAGGCCTGTCTCTTCTGGACCAGAGGGTGAGATAACCTCATCTCCTGGGCCTGTATCCTCTAGGATGTATTAACAGAGGCAGCATGCTGACTTCTGAACTGCCCTTAGGGTTATTCTTTCCTTTCCTGGAAGGTTGGCTGAGATTTTTGCATAAAAAAGTAGAAATGTTGAAATTTATAATAGAAATATGGTGTTGCTACATTATTTATTTATGAGGAGAATTTGGTTGGATGACAGGACCTGGATGTAGAAGTAATTGTTGAGGAGTGCATGATTCTGTTTGCAATGAGCCAGATCATTCTATTGCTCTGTGCTATGGAATCCTAGAAGTCAGCTTTCCTTTATTTCAACTGTCAGACATGTGGGCCCTCAATAGGTCATATACCCATAATCTTTTTGGCAAATAGTTTTCCAGCCAACTCTTGATGGATATGCTACTCAGAACACTCTTTCTCATTTTTTTGCAACATGGATAGGTTGAGTAGTTTCCGGATCTTTAAACTCCTATTCCTTTTTTAAAATTTATTGTTGCTGAAATGCAGTTGTCCTACTTCTTTCCCCTTTGCTCACCTTTACCCATCTCCCTCCACTTTCACAGTCAATTCCCCACATTGTCCATGTCCATGAATCCTCTAGTCGAAGTTCCTATTTCATTTTGGTTAACAATTCCTTTTTCAATTTGTCTTTCTCCTCTCTCATTTTATTATAAGTATAAAGGAGAAACCAGGCCATGTCTTTAACACTTGGCTTAAAGTCTCCTCAGCTAAACATCTAAGTTTATCATTTACTAGTTCTGATTTTCAGAAAACACTAGAACACAATTTACCCCAATTCTTTGACACTTTCTAGTCAGTTTATATGTGAGTCAATTTTCCCTCGGTTTCCAATAACATGTTTCTCATTTCCATCTGAGACTTTACCAAAAGCACCTTTAATGTTTATATTCCTATCACCATTCTGTTCATGATGATATACATATATCTCTAAGGCAACAGAAGCTTCCCTATAGCTGTCTTCTTTTTGAGCTCTCACCAGAACACCTTTAACATCTATATTTCTATCAACAGTGTCTCCAAGAAAATCAAGGCTTTCTGTAATATGCATCTCAAAACTCTCAGTCTCCACCTATTACTCAGTTCCAAAGTAATCTCCACATTTTTTAATTATTATTTACAGCAGCATTCACTCCCTAGTTCCAAAATGTTTATTAGTTTGCTAGGGCTGCCATAGCAAATTACCACAGACTGAATGGCTGAAATGCCAGAAATTTATTTTCTTATAGTTCTAGAGATCATAAATCTCATACCCAGGGGTCAGCAGATTTACTTCCTTCTGAAGCCCCTCTCCTTGGCTGATAAGTTTTCTTCTCTGTGTCTTTACATGGTCTTCCCTCTATGTATGCATGTGCATGTTCTAATTTCCTTCTCTTATAAAGACAGCAGTTGTACTGGGTTAGGGTTCAATTTTTAACTCAATTGCTTTCCCTTCCAAAATTAATTAATTTTATAAAGCTGTAGCCTAAATGATTAGGAAACAGAAGAGAAAAGAAATATTGATTTCCCTCCAGGGTAAGTCAGCTTTTCTTTGGGGATTCCTTGATATCTATAGTGTCTCTAATCTCAAATTTGGAAGGGAGACTTTTATATATGAACCAAGGAAAAGGGGATCCAGGGGCCTCAACATTCAGTATGAGGAATCCCTTTTACTTATCCCAAATTTAGCCTGGCCACCTCTATTACCCCCTACATCAGCACCTTGCAATTTTGAGTCTAAGAACAGTCTTACTTAATTTCTCTAGAAATGATACTTCAGGTCTCTTATGGGATATTGCTACATGTCCATTGACCTTTAGAAGACTTACAAACTGTTGTTATTTTTGAATTCTGCCTCTCAGCCCCCTGCTATAGTAGTTGAATGTAACGTTCAAGTTGAATTGCTGGACTTTTCTTCATTCTTCCTCTCTGTGGACCTGTAGGCTTTAAGTTCCTCGATCTATAAATTACTTATCTTTCCTTCATTTCATTTTTTCTATATGATTTCAGATGTGTCCAAGTTTCATGAAATATAGGGTTTACAATCCATTCCATTATACACACAATATCTTTGCATAGTTATGAGGAGGTTCTCAAAAATCCTGATAGCATTACTTGTACAATTTTCCCCAATTTCATTCATTGCATTTAGTTAATATGTTATTTTCTTTGATACTGAATGGGATGATAGCCTTTTTTGGTCATTATTAACATTGTTTGTTTGTTTTAAAGGTTTTAAAGGCCAGTTGTTCCGTAGATTTTTAACATAGGTTTTGTAATATTTCATCATGATTAGATTCAGGTTATTTAGCAAGAATACTATACAATAGATGCTGTGTACTTTTAGGTGCATCACTTTACAAGTCACCTGATGTCAATTTCATTGTCATTGATATAAATTTTGATTTCTTAATTGAGGTAGTGCCTGACTTTCTCTGCATTTCATTTACACCTTATTTGATGAGAAAATAAGGTTGACTATACAATTATCCTGTATTTCAAATTTCACTCAATAGTTTGCATTCATTGATAATAGTTGCCTCAGTTATTACACTGATCATTGTAGATTGTGACTTTTCTAATTTTATCGTTTCTTCAATGTTTATCACTTGGAATTTTTCTTCTTTTATAAAAAATTTAAATTTTTATTGTATTTTTTTATGTTACCATTTAGTCCCCTTACACCCCCACCTCTTTGCAATCACCACACTGTTGTCCATGTCCATGAGTCCTTTTTCCTTTTTTTGCTCAATCCAGTTGCATTTTGCTCAATGCAGTTTCATTTTTTTGGCACTTATTGGTCCAATTTTCCCAACACCATTCACTGAATATATTATGTTTAGCCTGTTATATGTCTTGCTTCCTCTGTTTAATATTAATTGACTATGAGGTGTTTCTGTGCTCTCTCTTTTGTTCCATTGATCTATATGTCTGTTTTTATGCCAATACCATGATGTTTTAATTACTATGAATTTACAATATAGTTTCATATTAGGTACCGTGATTCCTCCAACTTTGTTCTTTCTCAGGATTGCTGTTGCTATGTGGGGCCTTTTATAATTCCCCATAAATTTTTGAAATATTTGTTCTAGTTCTGTGAAGTACATCATTGGAATCTTGATAGGATTTGCATTGAATCTATAGATTGCTTAGGATAGTATGGACATTTTAATGATGTTAATTCTTCCTATTCATGAATATGTTATGTGCTTCCACTTATCTGTATTTTCTTCAGTGTCATAATTTTCCAAGAACAGGTATTTTACATCCTTGGTTAGGTTTATTCCTAGGTATTTTATTCATTTTAAAGCAGTTGTGAATGGGATTGTTTTCTTAATTTCCATTCCTGTTAGTTTACTATTGGCATGGAAAAAATGCAACTGATTTCTGGATATTAACTTTATATCCTGCTACTTTGATGAATTCATTTATTAGTTCTAGTAGTTCCCTGGTGGAATCTTTGATGTTCTCTATGTACAGTATAATTTCATCTGCAAATAAAGACAGTTTTATATCTTCATTTCCAATTTGGGTGCTTTTCATTTCTTGTTCTTGTCAGATTGCTGTGGCTAGTACTTTCAGTACTATGTTGAAATAGAGAGGTGAAAGTGAATATCCCTGTTTTGTTCCCTATACTAAGGGAAATGCTTATAGTTTTTGCCTATTGAGTCTGATGCTGTCAGAGTGTTTGTTACATAAGGCCTTTATTATGTTTAGGTACGTTCCCTCTAGTCCCACTTTTCTGAGAGTTTGTTTTTTCTTCTTATTAGTGGGTGCTGGATTTTATCAAATGTTTTTCTGCATCTATTGATATGACCATATGGTTTTTATACTTCATTTAGTTTATGCAGTGAATCACATTATTGATTTCTGAATGTTGTACCAACCTTTTATTCCTAGAATAAAATCCACATGATCATGCTGTATGACCTTTTTGATTTATTGCTGTATTCAGTTTGCTAATATTTTGTTGAAGATTTTAGCATCTATGTTCATCAAAGATATGGGCATATAATTTTCGTTTTTTTTTTTTTTTTTTTTTTTTTTTGTAGAGTCTTTATCTGGTTTTGGAATTAGGATAATGCTTGCCTCATAAAATGAGCTTGGAAGTCTACCCTACTCTTCAATATTTTGCAATAGTTTGACAAGGAGAGGTAGTTCTTCCTGGAATGTTTAATAAAAATCATGTATGAAGACATCTGGTCCAGGGCTTTTATTTATTGTGAGTTTATGATTACTTCTTCAATTTCACTAGGTGTAATCTGTATATTCATATTTTCTGATTCTTCCTGATTTAGTTTTGGAAGATTGCATGTTTCTAGGAATTTAGATATTTCATTCAGTTTGTTCAGTTTGTTGGAATATAGTTGTTCATAATATTTTCTTACAATCCATTGTATTTTTTTTGTATCAGTTTTATTTCTCCTCTTTCATTTCTGATTTATTTGTGTCCTTCTTGTCCTGATGAGTCTGGTTTAAGGTTTGTCAATCTTGTTTATCTTTTAAAGATCAGCTCTTAAATTCATTGATATTTTAAAATAATTTTTTAGACTCTATTTCATTAATTTCTGTTCTGATCTTTATTACTTCCTTCCTTCTATTCACTTTTGGCTTTGTTTATTGTTTTTTTGTAGTTCCTTTATATGTGAAGGTAGATTATTTTTTGAACTTTTTTTTTTTTGAGATAGACCTGTAAAGGTATGAATTTCCCTCTTAAGTTTGATTTCCCTGTGTTCCACAGATTTTGGATTTTGTTTTCTCATATCTTTTAAGGTATCTTGATTTTTTCCTTGATATCTCTGTTGACCTATTATTGTTTAATAACATGATATGCACCTTTAATGTGTTTGTGTTTTTTGTAGTTTTCTCCTTATGTTTAATTTCTGGTTTCATGGCATTATGGTCAGAAAAGATGCTTGATATGATTTCAATCTTCTAAAACTTATTGAGGCTTGTTTTGTGTCCTAGCATATGGTCTATGCTAGAAAACATTCTATGTGCACTTCTAAAGTATGTATAATCTTCTGCTTTGGGATTTAATGCCCTAAAGATCTCAATAAATCCATTTGCTTTAGTGTGCCAATTGAAAGTGTTAGTCTCCTTGTTGATTTTCTGTTGATTTTTTGTTGTGGTCAATGGGGTGTTAAAAATCCCCAACTATGATTGTATTTCTATCTCTCTCTTTATGTACATCAAGATTTGCTTTGCATATTTTGGTGCTCCTGTGTTGGGTGAATAATTTACTTGGGTTATATCCTCTTGTTGGATCATTCCCTTTATCATTATGTAGTGTCCTTTTTTTTGATCTCTTAATATAGCTTCGGTTTTAAAGTATACATATTTTGTTGGATATAAGTATTGTTACCCCAGATCTTTTCCTTTAAATTTACATGAAATATCTTTTTCCATCGATTTATTTTTTTATTTTATTTTAATCATTGTTCAAGTACAGTTTTCTTCCCCCTACTCCCATTCCAGCTCACCCACCCAACCCTGCTCCCTTCCCCCCCATTACCCCCCACCCCTAGTTTTTGTCCATGTGTCCTCCAAATTTGTTCCTGTAAACCCTACCCATCCCACCCTGAAATTCCCTCTTCTCTCCCCTCTGGTCACTGTCAGACTATCCCCTATTTCAGTGTCTTTGGTTATATTTTGCTAGTTTTTTTTTTTGTTTTGTTGTTTAGATTCCTGTTAAAGGTGATATCATGTGGTATTTGTCTTTCACTGCCTGGCTTGTTTCACTCAGCATAATGCTTTCCAGCTCCATCCATGCTGTTGCAAAGGGTAGGAGCTCCTTCTTTCTTTCTGCTGCATAGAATTCCATTGTGTAAATGTACCATAGTTTTTTGATCCATTCATTTACTGATGGGCATCTAGGTTGCTTCCAGCACCTAGCTATTGTAAATTGTGCTGCTATGAACATCGGGGTGCAAAGGTTCTTTTGTATTGGTGTTTCAGTGTTCTTAGGATATAGTCCCAGCAGTGGAATTGCCAGGTCAAAAGGCAGATCCATTTTCAGTTTTCTGAGGAAGTTCCATACTGTTTTCCATAGTGGTTGTACCAGTCTGCAGTCCCACCAACAGTGCACTAGGGACCCCCTTTCTCCACAGCCTCTCCAACACTTGTTGTTTGTTGCTTTGTTTATGATGGCCATTCTGACTGGTGTGAAGCGGTATCTCATTGTGGTTTTAATTTGCATCTCTCTGATAGCTAGTGATATTGAGCATCGTTTCATGTGTCTTTGGATTTTCTGTATGTCCTCCTTGGAGAAGTGTCTGTTCAAGTCCTTTGCCCATTTTTTAATTGGGTTCCTTGTCTTCTTAGAGTGGAGTCGTGTAAGTTCTTTATATATTTTGGAGATTAAACCCTTGTCTGAGGTATCATTGGCAAATATGTTTTCCCATACAATTGGTTCTCTTTTTATTTTGATACTGTTTTCTTTAGCTATGCAAAAGCTTTTAATTTTGATGAGGTCCCATTTGTTTATTCTTTCCTTTATGTCCCTTGCTCTAGGACACAAGTCAGTAAAAAAGTTTCTGCGTGACATATCTGAGATTTTCCTACCTACGTTCTCTTCTAGGACTTTAATGGTGTCACGTTTTATATTTAAGTCTTTTATCCACCTTGAATCTATTTTTGTATAAGGTGTAAGTTAGTGCTCAAGTTTCATTTTTTTGCACGTAGCTGTCCAGTTCTCCCAACGCCATTTGTTGAAGAGGCTATTTTTATTCCATTTTATGTTGCTGCTTCCTTTGTCAAATATTAATTGAGTGTAGAGGCTTGGGTTTATTTCTGGGCTCTCTGTTCTGTTCCATTGGTCCATGTGCCTGTTTTTATGCCAGTACCAGGCAGTTTTGATTACAGTGGCCTTGTAGTATAGTTTAGTGTCAGGTATTGTGATCCCTCCTACTTTACTCTTCTTTCTCAAAATTGCTACAGCTATTCGGGGTCGTTTATGGTTCCATATAAATTGTTGAAGTGTTTGTTCTATGTCTGTGAAATATGCCGTTGGTACTTTAATAGGTATTGCATTGAGTGTGTAAATTGCTTTTGGTAGTATGGACATTTTGATCATATTAATTCTTCCAATCCATGAACGCGGTATATGTTTCCATTTGTTTGTGTCTTCCTTGATTTCTCTCCTCAGTGTTATGTAGTTTTCTGAATACAGGTCTTTTACCTCTTTGGTTAGGTTTATTCCTAGGTATTTTATTTTTCTTTTTGCTATTTCAAATGGGATTTTTTTTCTTGATTTCTGCTTCTGCTGATTCAGTGTTGGTGTACAGAAATGCCTTTGATTTCTGGATATTGACTTTGTATCCCGCTGTTTTGCCAAATTCATTCATTATGGCAATCAGCTTTTTGCCCAAGTCTATAGGATTTTCTATGTACACTATCATGTCATCTGCAAACAGTGACAGTTTTGTTGCCTCCTTTCCGATTTTGATTCCTTTTATTTCTTTTTCTTGTGTGATTGCTGTGGCTAGAACTTCCAGTACTATATTGAATAGAAGTGGTGAAAGTAGACATCCTTGTGTTGTTCCTGTTCTTAGTGGAAAAGATTTTAATGTTTGCCCATTGAGTATAATGTTGGCTGTAGGTCTCTCACATATGGCCTTTATTATGTTGAGGAATGCTCCCTCTATTCCCACTTTACTGAGTGTTTTTATCATAAATGGGTGCTGTACCTTATCAAATGCTTTTTCTGCATCTATTGATATGATCATGTGGTTTTTGCCTTTGCTTTTGTTTATGTGATGTATTACATTTACTGATTTGCGAATATTGTACCATCCTTGCATCCCTGGAATGAATCCCACTTGGTCATGGTGTATGATCTTCTTAATGTACTGTTGGATGCGGTTTGCCAGTATGTTGTTGAGGATTTTAGCGTCAATGTTCATCAGCGATATTGGCCTGTAGTTTTCTCTCTTTGTTGTGTCTTTATCTGGTTTTGGCATTAAGATGATTTTGGCCTCATAAAAAGAATTTGGGAGTCTTCCATCTTTTTGGATTTTTTGAAATAGTCTGTGAAGGATAGGTGTTAGTTCTTCCTTAAATGCTTTGTAGAATTCTCGTGTGAAACCATCTGGTCCAGGGCTTTTGTGTGTTGGGAGTTTTTTGATTACTGCTTCAATTTCTTTTGCTGTTATTGGTTTGTTCAGGCTTTCTGCTTCCATTTTATTGAGTTTTGGAAGATTATATTTTTTCTAGAAATTTGTCCATTTCATCTAGGTTTTCAAATTTCTTGGCATACAGTTCTTTGTAGTAATTCCTTACAATCCTTTGTATTTCTGTGGTATCTGTTGTAATCTCTCCTCTTTCATTTCTGATTGTGTTTATTTGGGTTTTCTCTCTTTTTTTCTTGACGAGTCTGCTTAAAGGCTTGTCGATTTTGTTTATCTCTTCAAAGAAGCAACTCTTGGATTCATGGATCTTTAGAATTGTGCTTTTAGTCTCTATGTCATTTAATTCTGCTCTGATCTTGGTTACTTCCTTCCTTCTGCTTGCTCTGGGCTGTCTTTGTTGTTGTTCCTCGAGTTCTTGTAGATGTAGGGTTAGGTTGTTTGTTTGAAATGTTTCTAACTTTTTTAGGTGGGCCTGTATCACTATGAACTTCCCTCTCAGGACTGCCTTGGCTGTGTCCCATAAGTTTTGGGTTGTTGTGAGTTCGTTTTCATTTGTTTCCAAAAACCGTTTGATTTCTTCCCTAATATCATTCTTGGCCCATTCATTGTTTAATAGCGTGCTGTTTAATCTCCATGAATTTGAGTGTTTTGTGTTTTTTTCCTTGGGGTTGGTTTCTAGTTTCAGTCCCTTGTGATCCAAGAAATTGCTTGGTATGATTTCAATGTTTTTGAAATTGTTGAGGCTTGTTTTGTGTCCTATCATGTGGTCAATCTTTGTAAATGTTCCATGTACATTTGAAAAGAATGTGTATTTAGCTTCTTTGGGATGGAGGGTTCTGTAAATATCAGTAAAGCCCATTTCATCTAGGGTATTGTTCAATGCCACAATATCTTTGTTGATATTTTGTTTGGAAGATCTGTCCATTTTTGATAGTGGGGTGTTAAAATCCCCCACAATAATTGTGTTGCTGTCCATATCTTTCTTGAAGTCCTCTAAGATTTTCTTTATGTATTTGGGTGCTCCTATGTTGGGTGCACATATATTTACAATATTTATGTCTTCTTTGTGAATTCTTCCCTTGAGTATGATGAAATGACCCTCTGGGTCTCTCTTTATCGTCCTTCTTTGGAAGTCTATTTTGTCAGATATGAGTATTGCTACCCCGGCTTTTTTTTCCTGTCCATTTGCTTGGAAAATTTGTTTCCAGCCCTTCACTTTCAACCTGTGCAGATCTTTTATCCTGAGGTGGGTCTCTTGTAGACAGCATATGTGTGGGTCATGTTTTCTTATCCAACCAGCTATTCTATGTCTTTTGATTGGAGAATTTAATTCATTTACGTTTAAGGTTATTATTGATAGGTACTTATTCATTGCCTTTTATGTTCGTGTGATCCTCCCACACTCTCTCTTTTCCTTTCTTTCCTTAAAGCAGTCTCTTTAGCATCTCTTGCAGAGCTGGTTTAGTGGAGGTATATTCTTTTAGACTTCTTTTGTTCGAGAAGCTTCTTATTTGGCCTTCTATCTTGATTGAGAGCCTTGCTGGGTAAAGTAGTCATGGTTGCAGGCCTCTGGTTCTCATTACTTGGATTATTTCTTGCCATTCTCTTCTGGCTTGGAGTGTTCCCATTGAGAAGTCAGCTGTTAGCCTTATTGGGGCCCCCTTGTATGTTACTTCCTGTTTCTCCCTTGCTGCCTTTAAGATTCTCTCTTTGCCTTGAAATTTTGCCATTTTAATTATGATGTGTCTTGAGGGCCTCTTTGGGTTCCTCTTGTTTGGGACTCTCTGTGTTTCCTGGATTTGTGTGACTTTTTCTCTCATCAAATTAGGGAAGTTTTCCATCATTACTTTTTCGACTAGGTTTTTGATTCCTTGTTCTTCTTCTTCTCCTTCTGGTATCCCTATTATACGGATATTATTACGTTTCATATTGTCTTGCATTTCTCTTAATCCCTCTTCATTTTTTCTGAGCCTCTTTTCCTTTTCTTGCTCTTTCTGGGTGTTTTCTTCTACTTTGTCCTCTAGCTCGCTGATCCGATCTTCTGCTTCATCGATCCTGCTTTTCATTCCTTCTACTGTGGTCTTCAGTTCAGAAATTGTATTCTTCATTTCCTCTTGGCCCTTGTTGATACTTTCTGTTTCCTTTTTCATGTTGATATATTTTGCAGTGAGTTCATTGTAGCTTCCCTGTAGTTTCTGGTAGCTCATTGTGTCCTCATTGAGCTTCCTGACAATCATTGCTTTGAACTCAATATCTGATAGTTGAGTTGCCTCTATTCCACTTAGCATTCTTTCTGAGGCTTCCTCCTTTCCTTCATTTGGGGATTATTTCTTTGTCTTCCTATTGTTTGTGAGAGTCTTCTTGTTTGCCTCAGCTTCTTATATTGATCTGTTCTAGCTCCCTGGGTTTATGTTGTGAACTTCTTTAGTAGAATAGCAGTGAGTTTCAGTGGTGCTGTTTCCTTGATCTCCCAAGCTCACTGGTCTTGGGCTGTCATTTAAGTTGGCTTTGTGCTTGCCTTTGGGTTTTGGTTGTTGTTGAGTCCTTCTTTGGTGGTTCCTCCCCACCAGCTGGTTAAATGAGGGTCACTCTGTCCACCACCTTCTGTATTTTGTTGTGCTGGTGAGGGCATGTTGTATTGAAGCTGGTTCTTCTGTGTGTACAAGGTTTAAAGAAATCTTGTTCAGTTGTTTGTATTGGGTACTGTCTCTACTGTTTAGTTGTATTTCCAGATTAGTCCTGGATCGAGGTTTGTGTGGTTACTACTCCCTCCTTCACCTTCTTCTGCTGTTATCTGTTAGTGGTTCCTTTGTTGTTGGGTTTCCTCTTCCAGTGGGTATCCTGGTGTTCACCTCCTCCACCTTTTTTTTTTTTGTCATCAGTTGGAGGGGGAAAGCAAAATGGTTTAAGACAGCAACAGAGAATTCTATGCTATTTACAGTAGTAGCAAGTAGGGAAGATGTAGGAGATCCTTTCACTATGTATAGTGTTAACCGTGGTCTTCCACCCAGCTAGCTGATTTTTAGAAAGGATGGAAAGAAGATAAGACTCTTGTTGGGGGAGGAAGGATTGTGAGTTGGATCTATAAAGCAGGCAGGTTGTGGGAGGTCAGATTCTGGGGTAAGGTGAGAGTAAAGGATAGTAAATAGGTGTAGTGTGTGAGAGAATAGAGTTAACCACTACAGTAATAGAATTCAGGAAACTTTGAAATGGGCTAAGATCTGGGGGTGGGGGTGTTGTGAAGTAATTACAATTGCATGGAACAGTGGTTATTTACAATAATATTATGGCAACATTCATATGACAGAGTCTGTGAGATCTAGGTAACAAGAATAGGGAGTACAGAACATCGAGTAGTGTGCTGATGGGATACAGGTGAGTTAAAGGACAGTAGATTAGTAATACAGAATAGAAAGGGATATCAGGGGAAAGCTGTCAGGTCATACAATATATCCAGCCTAGCAAAGCAGGCTATACAAAAAGAAGAGGGATATAAAAATACTGTTAAAAAAAGATGTAGGAACACTGGAAAAATAATAATGATACAAATATACAATAACTTGCAGGTTCTCTGTAATAGCAGAGTGACATTTATCTCACTGTCCCAGCTGTTGTGATGCTCCTTCTTTGGGTTCAAGTTTGGTCTTTTCACAGATCCAGGATTTTGTCTCACTTGTAGGTATTTAGGAAAAAATTTAAAAAAGTAAAAAATAGAAAAGGCAGATGAAGGAAGGAAGAAGAGATAAAATTGGAGGACAGGAAGGAGGAAGGAATAAAACAAGAGATCAGGTAAGAGAGGAAAAAGGAATCAAAAGAGAATAAAAACAATAAAACTTAAAAAATTAAAAATTGTTAAAAAAAATAGAATCAAATTAATAAGTCTCTTGATTTCAAAGTGGCCAAACCAGTTTTTCTGCTCTTGCTGGTTGAGGCAGGCTGCAGGATGATTTGTTTGGCTTTTCTTCCTTGGCCAGTGGAGTTCGCACTGGCTCCTCAGCCTTGGGCCCTGGGTGTGGGAATCAGGTCTTTCCCCAGGGTTACTGCTGTGGGCTGGTGTGTGGGGATGCTGTCCTTGCAGGTGCGCCCGTGCGCCTGTGGGCCGGTGGGCCCGTGCTGGCGCGCCCACAGCTGGGAAGCAGAGAGGCTGGAGCCACTGATCACTTTAGGAGAATTCCCCAAACAGTGTCTGTGTCTATTCACTCCTTCCTCTTGAGAAATTCCTCCCGTTCGAGCCCGCCGCTCCCCACAGTGGCCTGACTTCTCCCACCGCCAAAAGCTCCAGCCAGACTGGTGACCGTGGGAGTCCGGGTCCGCTGCGTGACTCAGCCCCTCCGGTGTCCACCGCCTCCAAAGGTGCTCACAGCCCCCGTGTGTTTGCCAGCACCTGGATTCCTCCCAGAGCCGCTCAGACCTTGCTCGGCTGGGGAGGGAGCAGTTGACCTGGCTCTCTCCCAAGGACCCTATGGTAAACCCAGCAGCGGCCCCGGGCCTGGGGCTGCAGCCCCGGGACCACATGCTTGTCCTGGGACCCTACCTTGTTGCAGCACTCCCCTTAGGGTCCGTTCTTTGTTCTTTCGGTTCAGCCACAATCCTTGGTCCTCTGTTTTCAAAAATGCTGAAATATGTTGGTTGCTTGCCTTTCTACTCTATAGATCGGTCAGGATTTTCTCCCCTGAGCAGAGGAAAGCCGAATCTGCTCCTTCCTACTCCGACGCCATCTTAGATCTCCATCCATTTTAGTCTGAGTGCTTCTTTTGATCTGAGCTGGGCTTATTGGAAGCCATATATATATAATCTTGTTTTCTTATCCATTAGGCTACCCTATGTCTTTTGGTTGGAGCATTTAAGCCATTTACATTTAAGGTGATTATTGATAGATATGCATTTAGTGCCATTTTATTGTTAGACAGTTTTCCTGTCCCCCCCCCCCCCTCCCCGCCATTTTTCATCTTCATTTTCTTCTTAAAACAAGCCCATCAACATTTGTTGCAGTGCTGGTTTGGTGTTAACAAACTCCTTGAGCTATTTCTCATCGTGAAGCTCCTTATTTCTCCTTTGGTTTTAAATGAGAGCCTTGCTGGATAAAGTAACCTTGGTTGTAAGTCCTTGTTTCACTTCACCTTGAATATTTCATGCCACTCTCTTCTGGCCTGAAATGTTTATGTGTCTTGGTGTAGACCTCTTTTGGTCTGACTTGTTTAGGACTTTCTGAGCTTCCTGGATCTATGTCTTTTTCCTTCATCATATTAGGGAAGTTTTGGGTCAGTATTTCTTCAAATAATGTCTCAGCCCCTTTGCTCAGTCTCGTTTCCTTCTGGTATTCCCATGATGTGGACATTATTATGCTTCATGTTGTCCCAAAGGTTCCTTAAACTCTCCTCATGTAAAAATTCTTTTTTCTTTTTGCTTTTCCACTTGGATGTTTTTTCTACCTTGTCTTCCAAATCACTGATTCACTCCTCTGCTTCTTCTAACCCACAGTTTATTCCTTCCAGTGTATTATTTACTCCAGATATTGCATTCTTCATTTCTGACTGGTCTTTTTTATGGTTTCTATGTATTTTTTAATGATGTTCAGTATCCTTATAATCATTATTCTAAACTCTCTGATTGATTTTATCCAGTTCTTCTTCTGGAGAATTCTTTTGGTCTTTCACTTGGGGTCTGTTTCTTGGTCTTCCCATTTTGGCTGCATCTTTGTGTTTGTTTCTGTGTATTAGGTAGAGTTGCAAAGATTCTGGTGCAGTCCTACGTCAAACGCTGCCTGTTTGGAGCTATCAGTGATCCACAGCTTGTGGTCCCTCTGCTGGGTCCGGGTGTATGCAGAAGTACCCATTGTGCACACCAATGTCTGCTTTAACTGGCATTGAGCCTGAGGGAGAGTCTGCTACAGTCTCTGATTTTCCAGATCTGCCTTTGTTCACTGATATAGCCTGAAGCTATAGTACTCTGAAGCCATAGTTAACCTCCAAAAGGGGGACAGAGTAATTCCTGTGGGTGGGGCTATTGCTTCCCTTCTGGCTGATGCCACTTGGAGGAGAGTACTTTGCCTGAGAAGGATGGCATGATTTGGCACAGGGATCCTGGCAGCTAACTGTTCAGTTCTTTCCCCAGAACCACCAGCCCCAGACACTCCTCATGTGTCCCTAGTCCATTTTGCCCTCTCTCTGCTGGAGTCCAGGGTAAGTGGTTGCTAATTGAATTTTGTGCACTGGTCCATAAGGGACTCTTTGTGTTTCCAGCTATCTCCCCCTGGTGGACAGAACCCCCTGCTGCTTTTCAGAGCTGCAGGCTATTTGGGTTCCTTTTCCAGTTCTGGGGCTGTAGGCTGGGGTGCCCAGCTTGGTTTTAGACACCACACTTCTCAGGGGGAACTCTTCAGCCACTGAAATATACCTCTGGAACTTAAGCTGTCACCCATGGGAGCCCAGCCAGCTCTTTTTCACCTCTTTCATACTCCCTACTAGTGGGGAGTATGTGTCCCTACTAGTCACATTGTGGTGCTATGGCTTCCTCCTTCTGCCAGTGGTTATAAGGCTTCTCTTCAGCTAGTATTCAGCTGGTTATTCAGGATGAATAAAGACCCTACAGTTGAAACCACCTTAAGATATTAACACTGGAACTTGCTTCATAAACTGTTACCAGCTGGAACAGGGCATGAGCAAGGTGAGGTGTAGGAGGAAGAGACTGAAAAAAGAAATCATTTCACAGGTGGAAGAGACAGGAGAGACCACAGAAAAATAAAGAATAAGAATTTAGTGGGGTGTTTTGTAAAAGAATTAAAAAATATCTCTATAATTTAGTTGTAATTACAGTTTGCCCCTGGGAGGATGTTAGTGTAACTTCCACTAACTCCTCCACCATCTTGGGTCTCTCAATTACTTCTTTAAAATTCTATTTGCAAATACAGTGACATTCTGAAGTATTGGGGGCTAGGGCTTCAACAAATGAATTTTGTAGAGGCAAAATTCAGGCCATCACTCTTCCCATCCTTTTTATGCTTTTGCTAAAAACCAGACATTTAAATGATGGTTACTTTTGCTGTACAGAAGCTTTGTAATTTGATGTAGTCTCATTTGTTTATTTTTCCTTTTTTATTGTTTTCAATTACAGTCATTCCCATTTCCCCCCATTACTCTCCCCTACCCTACCCACTCTTATCTCCCACATTCAATTGTCCCCCTCCATTGTCTTTGTCCATGGGTCTTTATACATATTTCTTGATGACCCTTCCCTTCTTTGCCCTGTTATCCTTCTCCCCCTTCCCCGCTGGTTACTGCCAGTTTGTTTTTTATTGCCATGCCTAGTTCTATTTTGCTTGCTTGTTTCTTATGTTGTTTAGGTTTCATTGATAGGTGAGATCATATGGTTTTTGTCTTTCACTGCCTGTCTTATTTCAGTTAGCATAAAGCTCTCCAGTTCCATCCATGCTGTCACGAAGGGTAGGAATTCCTTCTTTCTTTCTGCTGTGTAATATTCCATTGTGTAAATGTACCACACTTTTTAGACCCTCTCATTTACTGATGCACATTTTACTGTTTACACTATTACAGATATCCTCATTTCTCCACCCCGCCTTGCTCACCTCCACCCATCTCTCAGCCCCTTCCCTCTGGCCATCACCACACTGTTATCTGGGACTATAGGTTAGGCACATATGCTCTTTGGTTTATCCCTTCACCTTCTTTCATCCAGCTCCCCCTCCCATCTTCCCACTGACCATTGTTAGTCTGCCCTATGCATCCATGCCACTGTTTCTCTCCCTTTCTCAATTTCCTTCTCTCTGTAATAAAAAAATTTTAAAATTAAAAATTTTGCATCTGTATTTATCAGAAATATTGGTTTGTAGTTTTCTGTATTTTATTGTTGTTCAATTACAGTTGTCCCCATAGCCCCCCCCACATTACTTTCCACTGCCCTACCCATGTCCATCTCCCACGTTCAATCCTCCCCTCCCCATTGTCTTTGTCCATGAACACTTTATACGTGTTCTTTGATGAACTTTACCTTTCTTTGACCTGTTACACCCCTCGTTCCTTCCCTCTGGTTACTGTCAGTTTGTTCTTTATTTCCATGACTCTGGTTATATTTTGCTTGCTTATTTTGTTTTGTTGATTAGATTCCACTTATAGGTGAGATTATATGGTATTTTTCTTTTACACCCAGTTTATCACTTAGCATAATGCTCTCCAGTTCCATCCATGCTGTCACAAAAGGTAGGATTTCCTCACTTAGCATAATGCTCTCCAGTTCCATCCATGCTGTCACAAAAGGTAGGATTTCCTTTTGTCTTTCTGTTGTGCACTATTCCACTGTGTAAATGCCCCATAGTTTTTTGATCCACTCATTTACTTATGGGCACTTAGGTTGTTTCCAGCACTTGGCTATTGTAAATTGTGCTACTGTGAACATTGGGGTGCATAGGTTTTTTTGAATTGGTGTTCAGGGTTTTTAGAGTATAATCCCAGCAGTGGGATCGCTGGGTCAAAAAGCAGTTCCATTTTAGTTTTTTTTTAAAGGAAATTCCATACTGTTTTCCACAGTGCCTGCACCAGTCTGCATTCCTACCAATAATGTACTAGGGTTTGTGTTTCTCCACAACCTCACCAGCACTTGTTTGTTGATTTGGTTATGATGGCCATTCTGAGTGGTATGAAGTGGTATCTCATTGTAGTTTTAATTGCATCTCTCCGGTGGCTAGTGATGTTGAACATCCTTTCATATGTCTCTGGGCCTCTGTATGTCTTTCTTGGGGAAGTGTCTGTTCATATCCTTTGCCCATTTTTTCATTGGGTTGTGTTTCTGGAGTGGAGTCATGTGAGTTCTTCATAGATTTTTGAGATCAAGTCTTTGTCCAAAGGTATCATTTGCAAATATGTTTTCTCATACAGTTGGTTCCATTTTGCTGATGTTTCCTCCAGCTGTGCTGAAGCTTTTAATTTGATGAAGTCCCATTTGTTCATTCTTTCTTTTATGTCCCTTGCTCTAGGGACACATCAGTGAAAATACTGTCATGTGGAACATCTGAGATTTTCCTGCCTATGTTCTATTCTAGGACTTTTCCTTTATTTCCCTTGCCCTAGGATAAATATTTGCAAAAATATTTCTGTATGGGATATCAGAAATTTTACTGTCTATGTTTCCCACTAGGACTTTTTATGGTATCATGATTTATATTTAAGCCTTTACACATTTTGAGTTTGTTCTGGTGTATGGTTTAAGTTGGTGGTCTAATTTCATTTTTTTTGCATGTAACAGTCCAGTTTTCTCAATATCATTTATTGAAGAGACTATTTTTCATCTATCGTATGATCAAAGAAAAAGAAAACTGTACATTTAGGATAGTGTAATAGTTCTGGTATGTTTATTTCCTTCCCTAACTTTTTAAAATCACTTTTCTTTTCTCTTAATTGTTGCTGCTCATTTGTTTAATGACAGATATGAACTAAGTCATGAAAGGCAAGGACCTACATCCAAGATTGCTCTATCCAGCAAAGCTTTCATTTAGAATGGAAGGGCAGATAAAGTGCTTCTCAGATAAGGTCAAGTTAAAGGAGTTCATCATCACCAAGCCCTTCTGTTATGAAATGTTAAAGGGACTTATCTAAGAAAAAGAAGATAAAAAACATGTATAGTAAAATGACAGAAAACTCACAATTATTAACAACCACACCTAAAACAAAAACAAACTAAGCAAACAACTAGAACAGGAACAGAACCACAGAAATGGAGATCACGTGGAGGGTTAGCAACAGGGGAGTGGGAGGAGGAGAGAGGGGAAAAAGGTACAGAGAATAAGTAGCATAGATGGTAGGTAGAAAATAGAGAGGGGGAGGGTAAGTATAGTATGGGAAATGTAGAAGCTAAAGAACTTATTTCACATGGAAATGAACTAAAGGGGGGAATGTGGGTGGGAGAGGGTGTGCAGGGTGGAGGGGAGTGAAGGGGGGAAATGGGACAACTGTAATAGCATAATCAATAAAATATATTAAAAATAATTCTGTAGATTTTATATTCTCCACAGTGTGCAACCACTTAATTCTCTGATGGACTTTAAAAATTCTTGTTTTTAGCCCTGGCTGGTGTAGCTCAGTGGATTGAGCGTGGGCTGGGAACCAAAGTGTCCCAGGTTCGATTCCCAGCCAGGGTACATTCCTGGGTTGCAGACCTCCAGCAACCGCACATTGATGTCTCTCTCTCTCTCTCTCTCTCTCTCCCTCCCTCCCTTCCCTTTCTAAAAATAAATAAATAAAATCTTAAAAAAATTCTTGTTTTTTTATTGTTGTTCAAGTACAGTTGTCTCAATTTTCACCCCACCACACCCCCTTGCAACCTACCCATTCCTGCCTCCCACACTCAAACCTACACACTTTGGCTTTGTCAATATGTCCTTCATACAATATGGAATTTCCTCAGAAAACCAAAAATGGAACTTCCTTTTGACTTAGGGATGAAAAGACAGTTGAGAATGACTCCTGGGATTATACCCTAAGAATCCTGAAACACCAATTCAAAAGAACTTATGAACCCCAACGTCCATAGTAGCACAATTTACAATAGCCAAATGCTGGAAGCAACCTAAGTGCCTATGAGTAGATGAGTGGATCAAAAAACCAGTACATTTACACAATGGAATACTACACAGCAGGAAAACATCTTGTTTTTAATTTTAAGTTAGCACTAGGGTTCAGTTCTGGGTAAGTATAAGTTAATAATCAGCTAAAAGATTTTTTTGATGCCTAGAACCAGTAAATCTTCTACCCACTACCAAAGGTATTTACATATAGAGGCACACCTCACAATTTCAGGCAGTACCCAAGTCAGTCTCAAATTTTTCTTCTTGTTTGTATAGGCCTCAAAGTCAACTAGAGATGAGTGACTAGAGCCTCCTCTTTTCCTAGGTCATTTGTGGCCATTCACACTATCATCCTGAGCTTCTAGATCTCCAGGAATGCCAGCCAGAATGTTCCAAAGTTCACTATTGTTATTTAGGTCTGCAGGTATTTCTTTAAACTTATTTTTTGGCCAGGCTCTTGGTTGGCCCAACTGAAATCACAGGTTTAGCCAACTGTGGTGATGCTACCAGCAGATTACCATTACCAGCAGATTACCAGCAGAGTGTTTTAGTAATGCCCTGGGGATGGAGCTTTTCCCAAAAAGCTGATCCTTGACTCAAACCCAATACCAAATATGCCCTGGGATGAAGTTTTTCAGGGTGCTGCTATTTCAGTGAAGGTATTGACAGTGCTCTGGGGATGAGCTTTTGACAGAACTCTAAAAAGATCAGTCCTTTCCATTAAGTAAGTGGCTGCTCGTTTTTCGTGGCTACCATACCTCTGACCTGGGGAGGGGGAGTAATAGAAATAGTTAAATTAAAATGCCACAGGCATTATTATTTTTACAGAGGTTCAGTAGTTTTTTTAATGGATAATTTTTAGTTTTCTTTTGTGTTTTTGTTAATTTTAGTTTTCTAATTGATATTTAAAAATGGTTTTCTAAGTATTTTTTGTTGCTTTTGTTGGAAAATGTGTTCATTTCACCATGCCAAAAATTCAAATTCTCCATCCACTAGGTTTGGGGAAATTTGTTATACTGCAATAAATAGCAAATAAGCTACACAAAAAGAATGTTTTTAGTATAAAAAAGATAATGCAGAGAAAGTGTTCAATATGTTTTTTCCTAAAATAAATATTGAAAAAATTAAATACATTATTTACGCTACTTTCAAAAATTTAGTTTGAGAGGTCAATTTATTAAGTTTTCAGCCACTTGTTTTTAGGATGGCCAATATACTAAGTTAAAAAACAACCCCCCCCTTGGAACCAGCATTTTGAGAGATTAGAGGAACATGTTTGTATTATTTTTTTAAAAGATTTTATTTATTTATTTTCAGAGAGAGGGGAAGGGAAGGAGAAAGAGAGAGAGAAAAACATCAGTGTGTGGTTGCCTCTCATATTACCCTCACTGGAGACCTGTTCTGCAACCCAGCATGTGCCCTGACTGGGAATCACACTGGCGACCCTTCAGTTCACAGGCCCATGCTCAATCCACTGAGCCACACCAGCCAGGGAAACATTTGTATTCTTGTTACAAGAAAAATTCTATGCTAAATTTCACACCACAGCATTATGGCTCTTTTACCCATCCTCTGAAAGCTGATACAATTAGCTGAAAGACCATCTATAGCCAAAAAACCTCCATTAATTATTCACATTTGTGGTCAGTTATCTTGAAGTATACATTTTTTGTCTTTGATTTGGCTTCCTCTAAGATACTGGTAACTAGTAGGAAAAGAAAAAAATGGGTAGCTAATTAACACAGTGAAATCCCTTCTTTGCAAGCCATACAAACAAGTACTTTATGGCAGCAATCTCTTTATTTCCTATGGGTCTTACCTTGCACTTCACGAAGTTCTTGATTCTTAGGTTGTAGAAGAATCTTCAGGTTCCTTATGAGATTCATAGCCAAATCAGATTTCCCTAAAACTGAGTAAGGCACAATTGTTTGACCATACTGACTCAAATCCATTTCTCTGATGTGCTCTTCAGAATATAAATTTTGAGCTGTTAAGAGGTATGTAGTGACAAACAAAATTATTGATATCTGTAGCAAAACCAATTTCCAGTTGCGCCAACTGAATAGTGCTCTCTTTATAAACATGGAATGAAATTGCTGGCAGAAAAGTGGAAACTAGAAAGAGAAGAGAAACATAGCAGTGCAATTGTTGGTAACTCAAGTAGAATATTCATATGGAAATCCATTAATATAAATGCTTCAATTTTTTTTAGCAGAAGATATATACATATTATACAAATATATTTTTGAATAAGACCCAAGAAAATAACAAGATGGTATGAAAGTTTTATTTGTGTAAGATATTAAGCAAAGAATTAGAATCTGGTTTCTGACCTAACTATATGGAACATTTATGATTTTATACACTAATATACTTGTAGTACTTCTGAATAGAAAAACAAAATTATATTTATTTTTTACTTAATATTAAACCATAATCTTTTTATTTCTCCATTTTAAGAGGATATATACCCCATAAAACTTATTCTTTGCTCAGTTTTAATACACAAACTATGATTCATAGTGAAAAAAACGCCCCTGATCTGATCACCCAGTATCATCTGATCACAAATGTTATAACTCTTGGGTCTTGTGTTACAGTTGAACAAAGGGAAAATCTATGAGAAAATGAATAAATTTTCAAAGTGATTCTGAAGAATAACAATGGTGAGAGTAGGAGTTGCTCTTTACCTAGAACGCATTTCTCCTGCATCAAGAAATTATATCTAGCTGGGTTTTCTACAGATAAGCTCCAAACATCTTTTAAGTTCAGATATTAAACAAAGTATACATTTGATACCCAAGAGAAACATATAGTTTAATTTTCAGTAAATATGCCTACCCCAGTATTAAATTTAATGGTAGCAATTTCATTCAGTCTTGAAAAAATTGGTGTGTTATGGTTTCCAGGTGTAATAATATTCTTCTTCATGTCTTGTCTTATTTTTTGGCCCTTCAATGAAGGGGACTGGATAGGAAGAATATCCATTTGGGGATTTGTCAGCTTATTGACCCTACATACAAACAGGTACACAAAAAGCACAAAACATTTCATTTTGACTATAGTCTCATTCTATTTTATTTGGGTAAGGTCAAACAAGGTTCCAAATTTGGATGACCCTTTGATCTTTCTCCCCATTGTTAGTTGTATTGTTTTCTTTCAGGCAGCATAACAACAGTGTTATTGGTTCCCAATAAACCAGTCAGAGGACTAATAGCAATTCTTGGCAAAGTTTCAACAGTTCTGGGGAACTGTTTTATTATGAGAAAAAATATGCAATATATTCTTTGTTCCACTAAGCTCTTGCATTAAGTTAAAGGTCTTATGTTTAATCAAAGATAATAACTCCACCCTGGCTGGTGTGGCTCAAGTGGATTTAGTGCTAGCCTGTGAACCAAGGGGTTGCTGGTTTGATTCCCAGTCAGGGCACATGCCTGGGCTGTGTGCCAGGTCCCCATTAAGGGGAGGGTGAGAGGTAACCACACATTGTTGTTTCTCTCCCTCTCATTCTCCTTCCCTTCCCCTCTCTCTAAAGATAACTAAATAAAATCTTAAAAATAAGATAATAGCTCATTTGAGGGTTAAAATGTTCTTTGAGAAAAATGGGGACATTGGCTAGTAGTTTTCTTTTTTAAGTCCTTACTACTGCCTATGTCTGACATTGCATCTTTTTGTATACATACTTGAGAAAAATATACAGATACACAATGAATAATCTGAAGAGGAAAATGCTACGTATTAGTAGAATAACAGAAAAATATATCACAGTGTGCTGAGAGACAGGAAAGATTAATTATACTAAAGTGGTAAACACTTGACAGAAAATACAAGATTTAAAAGGTGTATTTTTTCTAAGCCCAAGAACTATAAAAATCATCTCAATTCCCTATAGGGTAAATGGAGTCAGTCTGGCTGCCATACCCAGATGTCTGAGGAACTAAGATAAGCTGTGTCCTCATAGCCTTGAGACGGGGTCCAATAAGCGGTTCCCATACTCTTGACTAGGTTCATATGCACAGAATCTTGCTGTATTATACAACATTTTGGCTCCCTGCCAGCTTTGTGTGCATTTAGTATATAAGGGAGTTGGAACTCCCTGTTGTGCACCACACAGCAACACAGCAACACGTGGCTGGTGGCATGCATGGATCACCCACCCTTGAATAAAGGCATGTCAGACCTTCTGACAGCTCTGTGACTGGAGTGAACCTGTCTGGCCTTGAAAAGCTGCAACACAATTGTCATAGTCAGCAGGATTTGTGGCAGAATGGTACGGTGCTGGCACCCCCAGAGGTCACTGGTATGTAGCCTTTGGTGACCAGGCTCCTGGCATCTTAGCCTCCCACCCCAGGATTGACCTGATGTCAGTGGTGTACCTGACATGATAGAGAAGGCCCTGCAGGTGGTAGGGAAGACCCTGGAAAAGCCAAGTACCCTCACAGCCATGAGGGCTATGGGCTGGGTGTTTCTTTCAGTTTTGTGAACTGAGACAGAGACTGTGCTTCACAATGCAGAGAAGGTACATGAACTCTGAGGCAGAGAGGAAGCTTTGGAAGCAAGGATTGGTGCCCTAGAGGAAGATCTCTGAGTGTCAGAGCAGCAGTGATCCCCATCCCCAGCTGCACTGAACGATCTGGAAGAAGAAAAGGGGAATTGTTGCTTCTATACACCCTTCCCCCCTCATGCCCTGCACAGACTTAGAATAAAGTTTCAGACAGGAACTGGGCCAGAGAACTGTGGCCTGGGCTGGGTGCTTTGATGGTGGTGGCACAGCACCTGGATCTGGCAAGGGGCTGGGCCTGCTGTGCCCTTGGTGCACTGCTGCTGCTAGCCAGGGTATTTATTGGACTTATAGCCAAGATGAAGGCATAGGTAGATATACTTTGCCTCCACACACAAGCAAAAGAAGGACAAATATAAATTTAAAAACAAAAAATAAGCAGAACTGCTAGAGAACTGAACTGTATGGAAGTCCAACAACCAAGGAGTTAAAGAAAAAACATTAATTCAGACTGGTAGGTGGGGTGGAGATGGGCAGCCAGGGCAGAGAGGATGTGCAGCAAGGTGGGAGCTGGTGAACTAGGCAGTTCCACATGTGTGCAGAAAAACTGGGAGGAAAAACTGGGAGGAACAACTGGGGAGCCAGACAGGCCACACAACCCAGGGCTCCAGTATGAGAAAAGAAAGACTCAAAACCTCTGGCAGTAAAAACCTGTGGGGTTTGTGATGGTGGGAGAATCTCCTAGTCTCACAGCAGATTTTGTTGAAGAGACCCACAGGGTCCTAGATGTACACAAACAGACCCTCCTCTGAATCAGCATCAGAAGGTCCCAATTTGAGAGAGGAAGATGGTGTCGGGGTAGAGGGAGCAGATTCTACTCCCCCCACCCCACAGGAGAAAATCCTAGCCGATCTATGGAGTAAAAAAGCAAAAAACTAACAATACCTCAACATATGAAAATAAGGGACAAAAATTGTAGCAGAACAGAAAAACCAGATGGTACGGAGAATACTTCAGGACAATAAGGTCCCAGGGACCAGCACAGGATCCAGAGGGGCTGCAGCCCCAGGCCCTGTGCCAGCTGCCAGGTTTGCCATAGAGTCCTTGGGAGAGAGCTGGGGCAACTGCTCCCTCCCTGGTCAAACAAGGTCAGAATGGCAGGGGGTGAAACCTGGTTGTTAGTGAACACACAGGGGATGTGAGCACCCTTGGAGTCTGTGGACACCAGCAGAGTTGAGAGTTGTGTGATGGGCCCTGACCCCCACAGTCACTGGTCTGGCTAGAGAATTGGGCTGTGGGAGAGGCCAGGCCATTATACGGAGCAGCAGGCTTGAGTAGGAGGAATTTCTCAAAAAGAAAAAGTGAAAAGGCAGACATTGTTTGGGGAATTTTCCTACAGCAATTGCTCCGGCCTCCCTGCTACCCAGCCGGGCAGTGATCCCGAGGTTGCACTGAAGGTTGTGCTTGAGCAGAAGACCCTGTGCACCCCCATAGCACTGGGAAGAATGAGGCAGCCGGGCTGAGTGTGTGTGTGTGTGTGCCCCTGGACTCCACCCCACAGCAGTAACACTGGGGAAAGGCCTGGTTTCCACACCCAAGGCACAGGGGAGAGATGCCAGGATAGCTTCATGGACAGTGTGCGTGGTTGACTGACTGCTGATTGGGAAGAAAGGAAAGCCATACCAATTGCCCATCAGCCTGCTGCAGCCAGCTAGACCAGAAAAAACAGTTTGGACACTTTGAAACCAAGAGGCTTTTTAATTTTATTCTATTTTTATTATTTTTAAAATAATTTTTAATTTTTGAATTATTTTTTCTCTTTCAATTCATTTTCCCTCTTCTTTCTTCTTTTAAACATATTTTATTGATTATGCTATCACAGTTGTCCCATTTTCCCCCTTCACTCCCCTCCACCATGCCCACCCCTCCCACTCACATTCCCTCCCTTTAGTTCATGTTCATGTGTCATAAGTTCTTTAGCTTCTACATTTCCCACACTATTCCTGCCCTCTCCCTGTCTATTTTCTACCTATCGTCCATGCTACTTATTCTCTATATCTTTTCCCTCTCTCTCCTTCTCCTATTTCCCTGTTGCTAACCCTCCATGTGATCTCCATTTCTGTGGTTCTGCTCCTTTTTTATTTGCTTAGTTTGCTTTTGTTTTAGGTATGGTTGTTACTAACTGTGAGTTTGATGTCTCTTTTTTACTGTTCATATTTTTTATCTTCTTTTTCTTAGATAAGTCCCTTTAACATTTCATATAATAAGGGCTTGGTGATGATGAACTCCTTTAACTTGGCCTTATCTGAGAAGCACTTTATCTGCCTTTCCATTCTAAGGGAAAGCTTTGCTGGATAGAGCAATCTTGGATGGAGGTCTTTGCTTTTCATGACTTGGAATATTTCTTTCCAGCCCCTTCTTGCCTGTAAGGTCTCTTTTGAGAAATCAGCTGACATTCTGATGGGAACTCCTTTGTAGGTAACTGTCCCCTTATCTCTTGCCGCTTCTAGAATTCTCTCCTTTATTTTTATCTTGGGTAATGTAATTATGATGTGCCTTGGTGTGCTCCTCCTTGGGTCCAACCTCTTTGGGACTCTCTGAGCTTCCTGGACTTCCTGGAAGTCTATTTCCTTCGCCAGATTGGAGAAGTTCTCCTTTATTATTTGTTCAAATAAGTTTTCCACTTGTTGCTCTTCCTCTTCTTCTGCTGGTACCCCTATAATTCGGATGTTGGAATGTTTAAAGATGTCCTGGAGGTCCTAAGCCTATCCTCAGTTTCTTGAATTCTTGTTTCTTCATTCTTTTCTGTTTGGTTGTTCTTTTCCTCCTTCTGGTCCCTTCCATTGATTTGAAACCCAGTTTTCTTTCCATCACTATTGGTTCCCTGTGCATTTTCCTTCATTTCTCTTACTGTAGTCTGCATTTGTTAACCTAATTTATGACCAAAGTCAACCAATTCTGTGAGCATCGTGATCACCAGTTCTTTGAACTGTGCATCTGATAGGTTGGCTATTTCTCAGTCGCCTAAAAAAAAAACAAAACTGGCTCTGGGGCTTTGAACTCTGTTTGAGCCATCTTTTTTATTTTATTTTATTTTTTTCCTTTGGTCTGGTCGTGCCTGTTATGTATGAGGAGCGGAGCCTTAGGTGTTCACCAGGGAAGGGCACCTCAGTTGCTGGGTTGTGACTGTATGTGGGGGAGGGGTCCAAGAGGGAACAATGGCGCCTTCTCCACTCTCTCTAGGACTTCAGTCCCCTTTGCCGCTTCCTACAAGCAAATTGGGCCCTTCTGGTGCTGGCTCCTGGGCGGGTGGGTTTGTGTACTTTCTCTGACCCTGTGGGTCTCCCTAAGGAGCTCTCCTGTGAGGCTGAGAGAATCTCCTGGCCTCAGTTCCCACAGGCGTTTTCAGTTGGTGCCTTTAGGCTTTGTTTCCCGGTGCTGGGTCCCTGGGTTGTGCAGTCTGCATCACTACCCGTTTTCACTTAGTTTGTGCCCAAATGTGTGGCTGCGGACAGACAGCTGCCTTGTGCGCCTCACTGGGTCTGCTCGTTGCCTCCTGCGCCCAGGGTCTGCCACCAGTCCATCAGCTGTCCCTGCGCTTCTGGGGCCCGCCAACTGCCATCTGTGCCCTGTGCATCTGCGTCTGCCAGCCACTGATTTTTCCTGCCAGTACCCCTCAACCCCTCTCCATAGGCCTCTGACCCCACCCCTCCTTACCGGTCTGGATGTATGGATGTTTGTAAATTCTTGTTGTCCTTAGTTTTGGTTGTGCGAGGAAGCACAGCTATCACCTATGCCTCCATCTAGGTAGGAAGTCCCTCTTTCCTTCTTTCTTGTTTCTTCCTTCTTCCTTTCTTTTCCCCAATTTTATCTCTTTTTCCTTCCTTCGTCTGCATTTTTTAAATAATACCTACAAGTGAGATCCCCCCAAAACCCCCCAAAACAAAAAAAACCTAGATCTGTGAAAAGACAAAAGTTGGAACCAAAGAAGGGGCATCGCAACAGCTGTGACAGTGAGACAAATTTCACTTTGCTATTACAGAGAACTTGCAAGTTATTGCATACTTGTATTATTATTATTCCTTTCCCTTTATTTTTACATCTTTTATTTTAATAGTATTTTTGTACTCCTCTTCTTTCTGTATAGTCTGCTTTCCTAAGCTGGTTATATTGTATCATTTGACAGGCTTCCCCTGATATCTCTTTCATAGTGTATTGCTAATTTACTGTCCTTCACTTCACTTGTGTCCCATTAGCACACTACTCAAGGTCTTGTACTCCCTATTCTTCTTATCTAGATCACATAGATTCTGTCATATGATTGTTGTGCTAATATTATTGTACATAATAGCTGTTCCATACAATTGCAAATACTTTACAACACCCCTCCCAGATCTTAGCCCACTGCATGGCTTCCTGAATTCTATTACTGTAGTGGTTAACTCTATTCTCTCACAAACTACACCTATTTACTATCCTATACTCCCACCTTACCTCAAATCTGACCTCCCACAATCTCACTGCTCTTTAGATATACCTCACAATCCTTCCTTCCCCTACAAGTGTCTTATCTTCTTTCCATCCTTTCTAAAAATCAGCTAGGTGAGTAGAAGGTCACGATTAACACTATACATAGCCAAAGGATCTCCGATCTCTTCTCTACTGGTTGCTATTGTAAATATCATAGAAAACTCTCTTGCTGTCTTAAACCATTTTTCTTTCTCTCTCCAACTGATCACAAAAAAGAGTAGGCGGAAGCAGTGAACACCAGGATACCCACTGGAAAAGGAAACCCAACAACAAAGGAACCACTAACAGACAATAACAGAAGGTGAAGGAGGCAGTGGAAACCACACAGATCTCAATCCAAGACCTATCTGGAAATGCAACTAAACAGTAGAGACATTATCCAGTACAAACAACTAATAAGAGCAAGAAACAATCCTCAAAACCTTATACAAACAGAAGAACCAGTTTCAACACAACCTGCCCTCACCAGCACAACAAAATACAAGAGGTGGTGGACAGAGTGACCCTCATTTAACAAGCTGGTGTTGAAGGACCCACCAAAGAAACACTCAACAACAATCAGGACCAAAAGACAAACACAGAGCCAACTTAAACGACAGCCCAAGACCAGTGAGCTCAGGAGATCAAGGAGACTGCACCACTGAATCTCACAGGTATTCTACCACAGAAGTTCACACCATAGACCTAGGGAGCCAGAACAGATTAATTTAGGGAGCTGAGGCTAACAAGAAGAGTCTCACAAACAATGCGAAGCCAAAGAAACAATCCAAAAATGAAAGGGAAGGAGGAAGCCTCAGAAAGAATGCTAATTGAAATAGAGGCAACTCAACTATCAGATATTGAGTTCAAAGCAATGATTGTCAGGAAGCTCAATGAGGACACAATGAGCTACCAGAAACTACAGGGAAGCTACAATGAACTCACTGCAAAATATATCAACATGAAAAAGGAAACAGAAAGTATCAACAAGGGCCAAGAGGAAATGAAGAATACAATTTCTGAACTGAAGAACACAGTAGAAGGAATGAAAAGTAGGACTGATGAGGCAGAAGATCGGACCAGCGAGCTAGAGGATGAAGTAGAGAAAAACACCAGAAAGAGCAAGAAAAGTAAAAGAAGCTCAGAAGGAATGAAGAGGGATTAAGAGAAATGCAAGACAATATGAAACGTAATAATATCCACGTAATAGGGATACCAGGAGGAGAAAAAGAAGAACAAGGGATAGAAAACCCATTTGAAACAGTAATGATGGCAAACTTCCCTAAGTTGATGTGAGAAAAAGTCACACAAAACCAGGAGACACAGAGAGTTCCAATCAAGAGGAACCCAAACAGGCTCAGTTTAAGACATATCATAATTAAAATGGAAAGATACCAAGACAAAGAGAGAATCTTAAAAGCAGCAAGGGAGAAACAGGAAGTAACATACAAGGGAGCCCCAATAAGGTTACCAGCTGATTTCTCAATGGAAACACTCCAAGCCAGGAGAATGGTAAGAAATATTCCAAGTAATGACAACCAGAGGCTTGCAACCAAGGCTACTTTACCCAGCAAGGCTCTCAGTCAAGATAGAAGGCCAAATAAGGAGCTTCCCAGACAAAATAAGTCTAAAAGAATACACCTCCACCAAACCAGCTCTGCCTGAGATGCTAAACAGACTGCTTTAAGGAAAGAAAGGAAAAGAGAGAGAAAGAGGAACACAGGTATGAAAAAATGGCAATGAATAAGTACCTATCAATAATAACCTTAATCATAAATGGATTAATGCTCTAATCAAAAGACATAGAATAGCTGAATGGATAAGAAAGCATGAACCACATATATGCTGCCTTCAAGAGACCCACCTCAGAACAAAAGACCTACACAGGCTGAAAGTGAAGGGCTGGAAACAAATTTCCCAAGCGAACGGACAGGGAAAAAAAGCTGGGGTAGCAATACTCATATCGGACAAAATAGACTTCAAAAAAGGGCCATAAAGAGAGATCCAGAAGGTCACTTCATAATACTCAAGGGAAGAATCCAACAAGAAGACATAAACATTGTAAATATATATGCACCCAACATAGGAGCACCCAAATACATAAGAAAATCGCAAAGGACTTCAAGAAAGATATTGACAGCAACACAATTATAGTGGGGGATTTTAACACCCCACTGTCAAAAGTAGACAGGCCTTCCAAAAAAATATCAGCAAAGATATTGTGGCATTGAACAATGCCCTAGATGAAATGAGCTTAACTTATATATACAGAGCCCTCCATCCCAAAGAAGCTAAATACACATTCTTTTCAAATGCACATGCAACATTTTCAAAGATAGACCACATGATAGGACACAAAGCAAGCCTCAACAAATTCAAGAAAATTGAAGTACCAAGCATTTTCTCTGACCACAAGAAACTGAAACTAGAAACCAACCCCAAGGGAAAAAATCTGAAACACTCAAAATCATGGAGATTGAATAGCATGCTATTAAACAATGAATGGGTCAAGAATGAAATTAGGGAAGACATCAAAAAGTCTCTGGAAACAAATGAAAATGAACTCACAACAACCTAAAACTTATGGGACACAGCAAAGGCAGTCCTAAGAGGGAAGATCATAGCGATACAGGCCTACCTAAAAAAGATAGAAACATTTCAAGCAAACAACCCAACCCTAAACCTACAAGAACTTGAGGAACAACAACAAAGACAGCCCAGAGCAGGTAGAATAAAGGAAATAACCCAGATCAGAGCAGAGTTATAAGACATAGAGACTAAAAGCACAATTCTAAGGATCAGTGACTCCAGGGGGTGGTTCTTTGAAAAGATAAACAAAATTGACAAGCCTTTAAGCAGGCTCATCAAGAAAAGAGGAGAAAGGATCCAAATAAACACAATCAGAAATGAAAGAGGTGAGTTTACAACTGATACCACAGAAATACAAAGGATTGTAAGAAATTACTACAAAGAATTGTATGCCAAGAAATTTGAAAACCTAGGTGAAATGGACAAATTTCTAGAAAAATATAACATACCAAAACTCAAAAAGAAGAAGCAGAAAGCCAGAACAAACCAATAACAGCAGATGAAATTGAAGCAGTAATTAAAAAGCCCCCAACACACAAAGCCTTGGACTGAACGGTTTCACAGGAGAATTCTCTAAGCATTTAAGGGAGAGCTAACCCCTATCCTTCACAGACTATTCCAAAAAATACAGAATGATGAAAGACTCCCAAACTCTTTTTATGAAGCCAGCATCATTCTAATCCCAAAACCAGATAAAGACACAATAAAGAAAGAATACTTCAGGCCAATATCACTAATGAACATAGACACTAAAATCCTCAACAAAATATTGACAAACCGCATCCAACAATACATTGAAAACATCATGCACCATGACCAAGTGGGATTCATCCCAGGGATGCAAGGATGGTTCAATATTCGAAAATCAGTAAATGTAAACATTACATAAACAAAAGCAAACACAAAAATCGTATGATCATATGAATAGACGGGGAAAAAGCATTTAATAAGGTACAGCACACGTTTATGATAAAAATACTCAGCAAAGTGAGAATTTAGGGAGCATTTCTCACCATAATAAAGGCTATATATGAGAGAGTTACAGCCAACATCATACTCAATGGGCCAAAAGTAAAATCTTTTCCACTAAGATCAGGAACAAGACAAGGATGTCCACTTTCACCACTTCTATTCAATATAGTATTGAAAGTTTAAGCCACAGTGCTCAGACAAGAAAAGGAAACAAAAGGCACCCAAATTGGAAAGGAGGAAACAAAACTGTCATTGTTTGCAGATGACATGATAGTGTACACAGAAAATCCTATAGGCTCCGCCAAAAAACTGCTTGACATAATAAACGAATTTTGCAAAAGAGTGGGATACAAAGTCAATATCCAAAAATAAAAGGCATTTTTGTATACCAACAATAAAACAGCAGAAGCAGAAATCAAGAAAAAATTCCCATTTGATATAGCAAAAAGAAAAATAAAATACCTAGGAATAAATCTAACCAAAGAGACCAAAGACCTGTATTCAGAAAACTACACAACACTGAAGAAAGAAATGACGGAAGACACAAACAAATGGAAACATATACCGTGTTCATGGATCAGAAGAATTAACATTATCAAAATGTCTATACTAATATTATTAAATATTATTATTATTATATGAAATTACACAATTTACAGATTCAGTGCAATACCTATTAATGTTCCAATGGCATATTTCACAGACATACAACATACACTTCAAAAATTTATATGGAACCATAAACAACCCCAAATGGCTGCTGCAATTTTGAGAAAAAAAGCGAAGTAGGAGGGATCACAATACCTTGTACCAAACTGTATTACAAGGCCACTGTAATCAAAACAGCCTTGTACTGGCATAATAACCAGCACATGGATTAATGGAACAGAACAGAGAGCCCAGAAATAAACCCAAGTCTCTATGGTCAATTAATATTTGACAAAGAGGGCAGCAAGATAAAATGGAATAAAAATAGCCTCTTCAACAAATGGTGTTGGGAGAACTGGACAGCTACATGCAAAAAAATGAAATTCAAGCACCATCTTACACTATACACAAAAGTCAATTCAAGTTGGATAAAAGACTTAAATATAAGCCATGACACCATTAAAGTCCCAGAGGAGAACATAGGAAGGAAAATCTTAGCTATTTCACGTGGCAACATTTTTACTGATATGTTCCCCAGGGCAAGGGACATGAAGGAAAGAATAAACAAATGGGATCTCATCAAAATAAAAAGCTCCTGCCCAGCTAAAGAAAACAGTATTAAAATAAAAAGAGAAGCAACTGTATGGGAAAACATATTTGCCAATGATACCTCAGACAAAGGTTTAATCTCCAAAATATATAAAGAACTTACACAACTCCATTTTAAGGAGACAAGCAACCCAATTAAAAAAATGAGCAAAGGACTTAAACAGACACTTCTCCAAGGAGGACATACAGAAGATCCAAGGACACATGAAACGATGTTCAATATCGCTAGCTATCAGAGAGATGCAAATTAAAACCACAATGAGATACCACTTCACACCAGTCAGAATGGCCATCATAAACAAAGCAACAAACAACAAGTGTTGGAGAGGTTGTGGAGAAAAAGGGACCCTAGTACATTGTTGGTGGGATTGCGCACTGGTATAATCACTAAGGAAAACAGTATGGAGCTTCCTCAGAAAACTAAAAATGGATCTGCCTTTTGACCCAGCAATTCCTCTGCTGGGATTACATTCTAAGAACCCTGCAACACCAATTCAAAAGAACCTATGCACCCCAATGTTCATAGCAGCACAATTTACAATAGCCAAGTGCTAGAAGCAACCTAGGTGCCTATCATTAAACGAATGCATCAAAAAACTATGGTGCATTTACACAATGGAATTCTGCACAGCAGAAAGAAAGAAGGAGCTCCTACCCCTTGCAACAGCATGGATGGAACTGGAGAGCATTATGCTAAGTGAAATAAGCCAGGCGGTGAAAGACAAATATCATATGATCTGACCTTTAACAGGAATCTAATCAACAAAACAAAGAAAGAAGCAAAATATAACCAAAGACACTTGAATAGAGAACAGGCTGACAGTGTTCAGAGAGGAGAGGGGAGAGAATTTCAGGAGAAAAGGGGAAGGGTTTACAGGAACAAATATAAAGAACAGATGGACAAAAACTAGGAGCAGGTGGAAATGGGAGGGAGGTGGGGAGGGCTAGATGGGTGGTCTGGGATGGGAGTAAAAGATAGAAAATTGTACTTGAACAATAATTAAAATAATTTTTTTTTTAAAAAAGAAGGTCCCGATTTGCTTATGGGTGGTGGCGAATTTACAGAAAGCTGGTGAGAGCTGAGCAAGCAGCATTATTTTCACTCACACCCCTCCGCCACACACAATGCCACAAAGCAGCCACATGGATTGCCCTGCCCTGGCGAATACCTGAGGCTCTGCTATTTACAGTGTAACAGGCACTCCAAGACAAAAAATATAGCCCAAATGAAAGAACAGATCAAAGCTCCAAAAATAGAATTGAGCGGTTTAGAGATAGCCAACCTATCACATGCAGAGTTGAAACACTGGCAGTCAGGATGCTCACAAAATGGTTGAGTAGGGTCATAAAATAGAGAAAAAAGTGAAGGCTGTGCAAAGTGAAATAAAGAAAAACTTACAGGGAACCAACAGTGAAGAGAAAGAAACCAAGACTCAAATAAATGATTTGGAGCTGAAAAAAGAAATAAATATTCAACTGGAACAGAATGAAGAAACAAGAATTCAAAAAAATGAGGAGGAGCTTAGGAACTTCCAGGGCAACTTTAAAACGTCCATCATCCAAGTCATGGGAGTGCCAGAATAAAAAGAGGAAGAGAAAGAGATTGAAAACTTATTTGAAAACATAATGAAGGAGAACTTCCCTAATTTGGCAAAGAGAATAGACTTCCAGAAAGTCCAGGAAGCTCAGAGAGTCCTAAAGAAGTTGGACCCAAGGAAACACACACCAAGTTACATTTATGTTACCCAGGATTATAGTTAAGTACAGAATCTTAAAAGCAGCAAGAGAAAAGGAGATGGTTACTTACAAAGAAGTTCCCATAAGACTATTAACTGATGTCTCAAATCAGAGAAGAAGGTACTGGCAAGAAGTATTTTAAGTCATGAAAGGTAAGGATCTACATCCAAGATTACTCTATCCAGCAAAGCTATCATTTAGAATGGGAGAGCAGGTGAAGTGCTTTCCAGATAACGTTAAGTTAAAGGAGTTCATAATCACCAAGCCCTTATTACATGAAATGATAAATGAACTTATCTAAGAAAAAGAAGCTGATCAAAAATATAAATAGTAAAATGACAACAAACTCATAATTATCAACAACTGAAGCTAAAACAAAAACAAAAAGAAAACTAAGCAAACAACTAAAACAGAAACAGAATCACAGAAATGGAGATCACATGGAAGGTCATCAGCAGGGAGAGGATGGGAGCAGAATTGGGAAAAAGGTAAAAAGAATAAGAAGCATAAATGGTAGGTACAAAATAGACATGTCAAGAATAGTACACTTATATGTACAACCCATGGACATGAACTTAGGTGTGGGAGTGCTGGTGGGAGGGGAGGTGAAGGGTGAGAGGAAGAAAGGGTAAAAAAATGGGACAACTGTAATAGCATATTGAATAAAATATATTAAAAAAACAAAACAAAAAATGGGCAAAGAACTTGATGGACATTTCTCCAAGGAGCACATACAGAGTGCTCAGAGACATACAAAAAGTTTCTCAGCATCACTAGCTATCAGAGAGATGCAAATTAAAACGACAATGAGAGATGCAAATTAAAACGACAATGAGATACTACTTTACACTGGTCTGAATGGCCATCATATACAAATCAACAAACAACAAGTCTTGGCAAGGTTGTGGAGAAAAGGGAACCCTAGTACACTGTTGGTAGGAATACCGACTGGTGTAGCCACTGTGGGAAGCAGTATGGAATTTTCTCAGAAAACTGAAAGTGGAATTGCCTTTTGATCCTGCAAGTCCACTGCTGGGATTTTATCCTGAGAACCAGAAACACCAATTCTAAAAAATCTACGCATCCCAGTTTTCATGGCAGCACAATTTACAGCAGCCAAGTGTTGGAAGCAACTAAAGTGCCCATTAGTGAATGAGTGGATCAAAAAATATGATACATTTACACAATGGAATACTACCAGCAGAAAGAAAGAAGAGCTCCTACCCTTTGTGACAGCATGGATGGAACTGGAGAGAATCATGCTAAGTGAAATAAGCCAGGTGGTGAAAGACAATACCATATGACCTCACCTTTAACAGAAAACTAATCAACAAAACAAACAAGCAACCAAAATATAACTGGAAACATTGAAATAAAGAACAAACTGATAGTAAGAAGTGGGGAATGTGGAGGGGAAAAGAAGGGGAAGGGCCTTCAAGGAACATGTATAAAGGACCCATGGACAAAGACAACAGATGTTGATAGGATTGAGTGTGGGAGGTGGGGGTAGTTTGGGCAGGTGAGGGTGATGGGGGAAAATGGGGGAACTGTAGTTGAATAACAATAAAACAAATTTTAAAAATTAAAATTAATTAAAAAAATAAAAAATGTCTAATCTTCATATCAGGTATAATTCTGTTCATTGTTCACTCTATTCTTTGGAAGATTGTCAATGTGTCCCAGTTGGGTGTACAAGCAAGTGGGTCCAACTCCCACCTACCTTGTCACCATCTTCTGCTCTCCTCATATCCCTCCTTATCTTTATCCACTGTATGTGGGTGTGGGACCACCCTTACTGTGTCCTGCATCTTTGCCCTTTCTACCCTTCTGAATGAATGTAACTTCTTTAATTCCTTGGTAGTTGGACTTCAATGCAGCTCAATTTTCTGAAAATTCTGGGTGATAGTTGTTTTGTAGTTTAGTTGTAATTTTTTTGCTGTGATTGTGCTAGGAGGTGAGCAATGATTAACTATGCCTCCATTTTTGCCTGGAATTCTAAAACCATTCTTAAGTATCTATTATGTGACAAACATTGGTTGAGGTCCCAAGTATAGTCAGTGAACAAAACAGGTGTAGTCCCTGCCATTATGGAGGTTGATCTAATTGTGATTACAAAGTATTGATAAGTTTCTTACTATAATTATGCTCTCCATGTAGTTTCCCTAAAGACAGACAAGAGAAGATTTGACTGAATGGCCAATAGGCCATTTCTTATTATAAATTATTCTTATAATTTATTTATCATAAATTAATAAAGTGGCCTCTGAATTTAAATACATTGGTCTCTTGTGAACTTAATTCTGTGAACAAATCACTCCAAGTTAACTATGATACACTGACAATATTATTTAAATCCCTGAGACTGAGAATATAAAGTGTAGACATAACTCTGTCACAACCTTTCCAGGAAAGGATATTTTGTGAAACTTTTGACAGCTAAACATCTGACTTTTCTTATGACAACCTGAAATACTACCTAAGCAATTTCATTTTGAAGTTTTTCAAAGTGCAAGAAAAATTAAACAAATTATGTAAAAATTAAATAAATTATGGAAACATGGTTAGGTCAACATTTTAAAGTCATTTATAGTTAAGACTCAAAGTTAGAGCTATAACTTTTCCCATAATGACACCAATGTTATTTTTTGTCTTGGATAACCTTTGAACCCTCTATCATAAAAAGACATATATACCAAGGCCCAACCTCAAAGTCTTTACACATTCTCAGCTGAATATACAGAAATACATTAGCATAGATATTAACATATTTTAAGAATCCATAACTGTAATTTATTTTTGTGCAAATAGGGTGGGGTTTGCTCTGAAGTTGATGTGGAATTTTTAAAAAATTACTATTACTCACTTAAGGAAGACTTCTTCCATGGTAGTTTTTGAAGCATCAAAGCAGGCAATGCCTAGCTCTCTTTTTTTCTTATTCAGTTCATTAAACAGAGTTTTAAACCTGGAGAAGAGGGGAAAAAAGAAAGTACTAGCATTAATTCAGGTACATTTTATTTTTAATTTTTAGTTCATTTTATTTTCTAGTAAATAAAAAATTTAAAATAAATATACAGTGGAATACTAATCAGCCATAAGAAGAGATGAAATACTGCACCTGCAACAAAATGGATGGATCTTTTTTTTTAAAAAATCCTCACCCAAGGATGTGTTTTCATTGCTTTTAGAGTGAGAGGAAGGGAAAGAGAGATGTGGGACAAAAACATTGATTGGTTGCCTCCTGTGTGTGACTAGATGGGGGATCTTATGTGCCTGGATAAGAGACACACACCCAGACTGAGGACAAACCCACAACCCAGGCATATGTCCTGACTAGGAATCAAACGTGCAACCCTTTGGTTATGGGATGATGATCCAACAAATGAGCCACACTGGCCAGGCCTACATGGATGGATCTTGATAATATCATGCTAATCAAAATAAGTCAGACAAAAAAAGTTAAGAACCACTATGATTTTACTCATGTGTGAAATATAAAATGGAAAACAACAAAGGAAAAGCAAGATAAACAAACATAAACTCATATACACAGATAACAGTAAGGTGGTTACCAGAGGGAAGAGGAGTGGGGGTGTAGTAAAGATGAAAGGGGTCAAATATATGGTGACAGAAGAAGATTTGACTTTGGATGGTGGGCATACATTGCAATACACAGATGATGTATCATAGAATTGTACACATGAAACCTGTATAATATTATTAAACAATGTCACCCCAATTTAATAAAAATATGAGCAATTACATGTTTTCTGCATTTAATATTAATTTTATTTCCAATTGTATTCTGCCTTATTGTTTTTTATTCAATTGTACACTTTACTTTTTAAAAAAATTTTACTTATTTATTTTTAGAGAGGGAAGGGAGGGAGATAGAGAGAGAGAGAAACATCAATGTGTGGTTGCTGGGGGTCATGGCCTGAAACCCAGGTATGTACCCTGACTGGGAATCGAACCTGCAACACTTTGGTTTGCAGCCCGCACTCAATCCACTGAGCTATGCCAGCCAGGGCTACTTTACTTTTTTAAAAAATGTACTGTTGTTCAGTAACAGTTGTTCTATCTTTTTCCCCATTGCTCACTCCTACCCCATCACCCCCACTCCCAGAATTCCTCCCCATTGTCTGTGCCCATGAGTGCTCTGTTCATGTTCCTTTGCTTGCCCCTTCCCCTTCTTTCCCCTGTTTTCTCACTCCAACTCACCTCTGTTTTCCAAAATTATTTTACTGTGGCAATATAGATGAAACATTAAATTTACTAATTAAATCTTCTAGGTGTGTAATTGAAGCAGCATGGCTGGCTGTGCAACCATCACCACCAACTTCCAGAACTTTTTTATGATCCCAACCTAAAACTCTATACTTATTAGTTTGATCTACAAAATATATAAAGAACTCATATGACTCCAGGAAGACAACAAAATTAACAAATGGGCAAAGGACCTAAACGGACCCTTCTCCAAGGAGGACATACAGAAGGCCCATAGACATCTGAAAGGATACTCAACATCACTAGCCATCAGAGAGATGCAAATTAAAACCACAATGAGATACCACTTCATACCAGTCAGAATGGCCATCATAAACAAAGCAACAAACAAGTGCTGGTGAGGTTGTGGAGGAAAGGGAACCCTAGTACACCGTTGGTGGGGATGAAGACTGGTGCAGCCACTGTGGGAAACAGTATGGAATTTCCTCAGAAACTAAAAATGGAACTATCTTTTTACCTAGCAATTCCACTGCTGGAACTATATCCCAATAATCCTGAAATACCAATTAAACAGAACCTATGCACCTCAATGTTTATAGCAGCACAATTTATAATAGCCAAGTGCTGGAAGCAACCTAAGTGCCCATCAGTAAATGAATTGATCAAAAGGCTATCATACATTTACACAGTGGAATATTACACAGCAGAAAGAAAGGAGCTCCTACCCTTCATGACAGCATAGATGGAACTGGAGAGCATTATGCTAAGTGAAATAAGCCAGATGGTGAAAGACAAATATGATATTATTTTATCTATATGTGGAACCTAATCAACCAGACATATGAGTGAGCAAAATAGTCCCAGAGACATTGAAATAAAGAAGAAACTGACAGTAAGTAGAGGGGAGAGGGGAAAAGGAAGAGGGAGAATGAGGGAAAATAGGGGAAGGGTCAAGTCAAGGAACATGTATAAAGGACACATGGACATAGCCAAAGGGGGTAGGATTGAGGGAGGGAAGTGGGATGGGTGTGGCAGGGGGAAGTGGTGGGGGAGAATGGAGACAACTGTACTTGAATGACAGTAAAAAAACCCCTCTATACCCATTAAATAATAATTATTTATTCCTCCCTTCTCTCAACTTCACTTTTTAATTTCTGTCCCTATGAATTTGCCTATTCTATGTGCCTCATTTAAGTTAGGGTCATACAATATTTGTTTTTTTTTGTATCTGACTTACTTCATTTAGCATAATTCTTTCCAGGTTCATCCATTTTGTAGCATGTGGCAGAGTTTTATTCCTTTTTAAGGATGAATAATACTCATCATATGGATATATGTGTTGCTTACCTATTCATTTAATGGACATTTGGGTTGTTTGTACCTTTTGAATTTTGTGAAAAATGTTGCTATGAATATTGGGGGTACAAATATATGTTTAAATTTCTGCTTTCTATTACTTTGGGTATCTACCTGGAAGTGGAATTGCTGGATCACATGGCAATTCTATGTTTAACCATTTGAGACAATGACATACTGTTTTCCACAGCAGACAGCACTTTACATTTCCAACAGCAATGAATGAATTTCTCTATATCCTTACAACATTTGTTATTTTTTTATTTAAATTATTTTATTTTTGTTCAAATACAGTTGTCTGTATTTCCCCCCATTCCCCCTGCCTCCTCCCACCTCCTCCCACCTCTAAACCCACCTCCCTCCCTTGCTTCCACCCTCCCCCTTGATTTTGTTCATGTGTCCTTTATAGTATTTCCCGAAAACCCTTCTCCCCCCTGCCCCTCCCCCTTCCCTCCGGTGATTGTTAGATTATTCTTAATTTCAATGACTCTTTATATTTTGTTTGCTTTTTTCTTTTGTTGATTATGTTCCAGTTAAAAGTGAGATCATATGGTATCTGTCTCTCACCACCTGGCTATTTCACTTATGAAATAGTAATTAAAAAGCTCCCAACACACAAAAGCCCTGGACCAGAAGGTTTCACAGGAGAATTTTACAAAGCATTTAAGGGAGAGCTAACCCCCATCCTACACAGATTTCAAAAAATTTAAGATAAAAGACTCCAAAAAATATTTTTGTGTGTTTTTGATTTGCTTTTCCCTAATGAGTAGTAATGTTGAACATCTCTTAATGTGCTTATTGGCAATCTGTACATCTTCATTGTAGAAATATCTATTCAAGTTCTTTGCTCATTTTCAAATTAGATGAATTTCCAATATTGTTTTGTCACATAATAATTTTTGGAAAATAATTTTTCCAGAAATAATCTACCAATCACTGGGAAAATGTTTAGTAGATTATTCTTCAGTGTAATGCTTATTGTGAAAAAGGAAATGAGATATTTACCTTAGCCAATTTCTCTACACTGTAACTTGATCTTTAATATAAATTCCTTTATTCTTCTAAAAATTATCAATTTATTTTCTTTAAGTGTTAAGGACTATAGCTAATCAATAAAATTTATTCACTAGTGATTCCTATGTCAAATGGAAAAGAATTATCAAAGCACAGGAGGTATAAATCATTAAATAACAGAAAATGGAGTTAGTGAAGCAGTAGCTGGGCACTGAAGAGATTCAATCACATAGATTAATTGTCTGAAGTTTTGCCAGTTGTGGTGCAGTTATATCAAGGATTCCAAAAAGAGTTTTACCAAAAAAAAGTAACATTGTTTTAGGTTAAAAAGATCTCCAGAAAGCCATCCACTTAAACACACCTCCCATTCCCACTGAGGGACTATCAAGTCTATATGTGGCTACCCTCAGAGATGGTGGACTCAAAACTTTGTCTTCTAGGCCTGGGTGGTGTGGCTCAGTTGCTTGGGGCATTGTCCAGTAAACTGAAAGATCATGGGTTTGATTACTGGTTAGGCATGCTTAAGTTGCTGGTTTGGTCCCTGGTCAGGGTCAATCCAAGAAGTCACCAATTGATGTATATCTTTTGTGTGGATGATCCTCTCCCTTTCTCTCCTTCTCTTCCCCTTTCTTTAAAATAAAATAAAAAAAAACATATTCTGTAGTGAGGATAGAAAAAAAAACCTGTTCATCTTCTAAATTTCCTTCCTTCCAAATTTAAGCTGAACTCCACCTAGGTGAAATCGAACTTCACCTAGCTTTGATTATTGGTTCTACTTTTACTGCTCAGTTAAATCTGACCCCTTTTCCTATGACAACTCTTCACATATTTTAAGGTCATTTTCCTCTTCCTTTTGAGTCTTCTCAATAGAATCCCTATTCACCTATATTCAAAACTCCATATTCTGTTAAGGATTATTGAATAACAACAACAACAACAACAACAACACTCTTGTAATGTCTTTGACTAATTTAAGTATCAGGATAACACTCATAAAACTGGGCCTTATAAAACAAGTTGGGAAATAATTTCCTTTTCTCAAATTTCCTAGAAGAGAATTTGTATAGAATTGCTATTTTTCTTTTTTGAAGTATATTTTATTGATTATGCTATTACGGTTTTCCCCATTTTCCCTGTTATCCCTTCTTTGCCTTGTACCACCCAACCCTCCAGCATTCCCCCACCCACACACTTAGTTCATGTCCAAGGGTTGTACATATAAGTTCTTTTAATTCTCTGTTTCCTATACTTAACCTCTTCTGTTTCCTATTCTTAACCTCTTCCCATATATTTTATGCCTGCCAGTTATGCTTCTTATTCCTTGTACCTTCCCCCCCTTCCCCTCCCTATCACTGTGATAACCCTCCACGTGATGTCCATTTCTCCAATTCTGCTCCTGTTCTAGTTGTTTGCTTAGTTGTTGTTTTCACTGTTTTACTTTTTTTAAGGCTCAGTTGTTGATAGTTGTGAGTTTGTAGTCATTTTACTGTTCATAGTTTTTGATTTTCTTCAATTTCTTAGATAAGTCCCTTTAACATTTCATATAAGGGCTTAGTGATGATGACTTTAATTTGACCTTATTTGGGAAGCACTTCATCTGCCCATCCATTCTAAATAACAGCTTTGCTGGATAGAGTAATCTTGGATATACGTCTTTGCCTTTCATGACTTGGAATACTTCTTTCCAGCCTCTTCTTGCCTGCAAGGTTTCTTTTGAGAAATCAGCTGATAGTCTTATGGGAGCTCCTTTGTAGGTAACTCTCTCCTTTCCTCTTGATGCTTTTAAGATTATCTCTTTATCTTTAATCTTGGGTAGCTTGATGATGATGCGCCTTGATATATTCCTCTTTGGGTCCAATTTCTTTGGGACTCTCTGGGTTTCCTGGACTTCCTGGAAGTCTAATTCCTTGGCCAGATTGGGGAAGTTTTCCTTCATTATTTGTTAAAATAAGTTTTCAACTTCTTTCTGTTGTTCTTCTCCTTCTGACACCCATATGGTCCAGATATTGGAACATTTAAAGCTGTCCCAAAAAGCTTAGGTTCCTAAGCCTCTCCTCATTTTTTTTGAATTCCTGTTTCTTCATTCTGTTCCAGTTAGATTTTATTTCTTCCTTTTGTTTCAAATCATTTATGAGTCCTGGTTTCCTTCCTGCCACTGTTGGTTCCCTGAACATTTTGCTTTACTTCACTTTGGGTAGCCTTCATTTGTCCCTTCATTTTGTGACCAAGCCCTATCAGATCTGTGAGCATCTTGATTAACAGTGTTTTGAACTTTCCATCAGATAGATGGGCTATCTCCTCATTGCTTAACTCTTTTCCTGGAGTTTTGATCTGTTCTTTCATTTGGGCCATATTTCTTCATCTCGAGAACCTGTTAGGTTGTAAAGGCTCGGGGCCTTAGGTATTCTCCAGGGCAGGGCAGCCCTTTTGCTTCGGTGTGGCATTGTCTGTGGGGGAGGGGTCAGAGAGGAAACTATGCAGTTAGGTTGCTTGGCTCTGGCCCCACTTTCCAATGAAGTATAGTGCGAGACTGGAAGTTTCTCCCACCATGGCAATCCCTGCCATATAGTTAGTTTTGAATCTTAGTTTCCTGTTCAGCCAGACCTGCCTCGCTCTCACGGTCCTCTGCCTTGTCCTGGGTCCTCTCAGCCAGCCCTGCCCTTGTTGTCCACTGCCTTGCCATGGGTCTTCTCTGTCCACTCGGTTGCCTATCTCCTTCCTACTGGTCTGGTTGAATGTTTCTTTAATTCCTTCATTGTCAGAGTTCCATGCAGTTTGATTTTCTGACACTTCTGGTTGTTTATGGTTTTTAGATTGGTTGTTATCCTCCTTTTGATTGTGCGAGGAAGCGAAGGGTTTCTACCTATGCCTCTATCTTGGCTGGAACCCCAAATTACTATTTTTCTTGTATAAATATTTGGTAGAAGTCATCTATGAAGTCATCATGCCCTGGAGTTCTCTCTGTGAGAGTGTTTTAAGTATAAATCCAATGTTTTAAATACATAAGAGATTTTCAAGTTAATTTCTTCCTGAGTCAGTTTTGATAATTTGTGTCTTTTTTTTTCCCTTTCTGGTTAGTGTGACTAAAATTTTACTAAATTCACCGGCTTTCTCAAAGAACTAGATTAGAACTTTGTTTTAAAATTTCAAGTTCACTTTTGTTAGTCATATTTTATAGATTAGAATATAGGCATTTAGGTTATAAATATTGCTTCTATGTCTCTTCCTCTTTTTAATGTAAATACACAGGTATAAAGCATTTAGAACTGTGCTCAGCCCAAAGTAAATAATTAAGTTATCAAATTGTTGGGAATAACCAAGAACTACTTGTAATTTTATTCTTTTTCTACTATAGTGAACTAGTCTATGAATAAATGTACAATGGACATTTTATTTTGTCTTTTTTTTCTCTTTCAATAGTTGGTTTAAGAGGAGGGTATAGGGGGATAAATGGTGATGGATGGAGACTTGCGGTTGTGAACACACAATACAGTACAGATGATGTGTTGCAGAGTTGTGCACCTGAAATCTATAAAATTTTAAACAGTGTCATCCCGATAAATTTATTAAATTATCCTATTAAAGAAAATTTCATTCTGTGCAAATGTATTTTCCCCTAAGTTAATTATTTGTATTTCATACTATATTAGTTCTACTGTTCATAACCCAGAAATCCCCATCTAAAGTATAAATATTAATATGCATGATTAATCTTTTTTTTTCAGAAATTCTCCCTCTTTCTCTCTTCCATGTCTAAAATATTTAGTGGGGATACAGGATAAAAACATTACCTGTTTCTAAATCCTTACAATTTCTATTTTATACTTAATATTAAGAATATATTCATTATTCTTGGTTTCTTCTGATAATGTCATTTGTATACATATGATATACAATGGGCAGATGTGGTATATTAAGCAGCTTCTCTAATATGTTTATTTGGGTAACACTCAGCACCTTCAAATTTATAATTACCAGGTGCTCAAAGTGCCCAACAAACATGTGTATTCCAACTCTGTTGAATAAATGTTCAGCACATAATGAATGTTCAGTTTCTTTCATCTTCCTTATTATCTCTCAGCTGTCTCAATACCATTCTATGCTCCTGCTTCTCAAGAAGTTTCAGATATACTCTGAATCAAAATAGCTCCCATGGAGCACTTCCACTTCCATTCATTTCTCTTCTTGGATACAAATGTTTACTTTCATATCTCTTCATTTATTAGAATCCTCAGTGCCTGGCTCTTGGTGTCATTTCCTTCAATCCACCCAGGAACTCTATGTAAGATGCAAGCAGAGCAAGTACTTAGCATCTTTCATCTCTTCTTGTGTAAGGTAGCTACCTTGCATTTATGAAATACCTAGATAGTAGTAACTTTAGACGAAAAGATGAAAATGGAAAATTCTTGGTTTATGCCTGAAGGTCAATGATGAATACTGTCTTGGCTGGGATGGGAATGCCAGTTAGAATTATCATTCCTGTGTCTCCCCTCTAAAATTAATTTGGCTGACCACTGAGGTCAAATTCACCATTCCATCTGTGCCCTTGTCATTCTTGCTCTAAGATTTGCTATTTAAGCTACATTCTTCTTACATTATTTAAAAATTTTCCTGGATCTTACCATACATAAATTTGTTTTTATCATGAGTAACTTATCATTAGTTATTTGTAATTAACACCAGGAAACTATGTAAAATAGGTGGCAAACCTCCCTCCAAAAAAGAAACATAGAAAGAAAAACATCAAATAAGCCTTGAATAAACTTGAATTGATGAAGCAATCTTTTATTCAATGAAAAAAAATCTTCATCTGTGAACTTCTCAATTATAGTTAGCAACCAACAGCTATAAATGCAGATCTGGGTTGTTAGCAAAATACTACTCACTAAGCTTGCTATCCCAGAAAACTAAAAATAACTTTTGGTCACCCAAACCATCCATCTAGAACCCCCTGAATCTATACCTGTGGGTATACTCTTTGGGAAGGTTAAATGATAATTCGGCTCCAGTACACTTTTCCAAGGTGGCATCTGCAATATGAGACCGAATCACTGCAGAAATCCTTTCAACATCATGTTGTGGTTCAAGTTCCATGACTATGTGATATGTAGCACCTGAGAGAAATCATTTAGAAGACCAAATGAAGAAGTTTTGTATTTCCTTAATCTTGTAAGATCAAATTTGGCTCTTTATGGTTCAGGTTACCTAGGTCCACAATGAGGGGGGCATGCTATATCACGAAAAATTTTGTTTTGACTCTAGGGAGGCTCAAACCTAAAATTTCCAAATGTTTCTCCAAGAACCAAGACACCAAATAAGTGTAAACTTCCTCTATGATTTCAGTAGTGTTTTTAGTAAACAATGATAACAATGTATATAAACAGATACAGTAGTTGTATGAAAATAGGTTCCTGTTTTCTGGCTAAAATTTTTAAAACTATAATCTTAAGAAATATTCATTTACTATCAATGGTTGTCCATTGTGTATCAGGCAGTAACTAGGCCCTGGGGATACAGCAGTAAAAAAATAGATAAAAATTTATGCCCTTCTAAGAGCTATTTTCTAGACAAAAGGCCTGAATAATAAAGATGAATAAGTTAAAACATATATTGTGTTAGAAAAAATACAGCAGAGAAGGCAGGTGTGAAATGTTAAAGGGAGGTTGTTAAATTTTAAGTGCCCATCAGTAAAGGAGTAGATCAAGTAACTATGATACATTTACACAATGGAATACCACACAGCAGAAAGAAAGAGGGAGCTGCTACTCTTCACAAGAGCATGCATGGATCTGGAGAGCATTATGCTAAGTGAAATAAGCCAGGCAGTGAAAGACAAATATCATATGATCTCACCTATAAGTGGAACCTTATCTACAAAATAAACAAATGAGCAAAAATAGAATCAGATACTTGGAAATAAAGAACAGACAATAAAAAAATAAAATAATCAGTGAATATAATTCACCTAATTAATAAACAAATAAAGAGAAAAATACATCTCAATACAAGGTGAAAAATGATCAAATCTAATATTCATTCATGATTGAAGTTCTCAAAAAGGTAGACAAAGAAGGGAACTTCCTCAACCTGGTAAAAGAGATCTATGTAAACTCTATAGCTAACATCACATTGGTGAAATACTGAGGGCATTCTCCCTATATCAGGAACAGGACAAGAATACCCATTCTCATCATTTCTATTCAAAACATACTGCAGGCCTCAGCAGAGGCAAAAAAGAGAAATAAAAGGCATGTATATTGGAAAGAAAGATGCAAAATTGCTTTTATTCATAGATGATGTAACTGTCTAGACAATCCTAAGAATCTAGAAAAAAGCTACTAGAATTGCAAAATTACAATATGGAAGGTCAATATACAAAAATATACTTTGACTCCTCACACAACCAAAAAGAGGGTAACAATAAATTTAAAAACAAAAAATAACCAGAACTGCCAGAAAAATGAACTGCATGGAAGTCTGACAATCAAGGGTTTAGAGAAGAAACATTCATCCAGACCAGTAGGAGGGGCAGAGACAGGCAGCCAGGGTGGAGAGGACTTGCAGCAAGGTAGCATCTGGTGGAGCACTGGTCCTACATTTGCATGTGAATAAACTGGAAGGAACAACTGGGAAGTGAGACAGACAGGACAACCCAAATTGCCAGTGTGGAGAAATAAGGCCTCAAAACCTCTGACTGAAAAAAGCTGTGGGGGTACATTCATCAGGAGAAACTCCCAACCTCACAGGAAAGTTTGTTGGAGAGGCCCACAGAGTTATAGAATGTACACAAAACCACCCACCTGGGAATCAGAACCAGGAGGGCCCAATTTGCTTGTGCATAGCAAAGGAAGTGACTGAAACCTTGGCAAGAGCTGAGCAAGGGCATTGTTCCCTCTCAGACCCCTCCCTCACATAAGCGCCACAAGGCAGTGATATGGGTTGCCCCACCCTGGTGAATATCTAAGGCTCCACCTTTTAGTATGTAACAGGTGCACTGAGACAAAAAATATGGCCCAAATGAAAGAACAGATCAAAGCTCCAGAAAAAATACAACTAAGTGATGAAGAGATAGCCAACCTATCAGATGCAGAATACAAAACACTGGCAATTAGGATGCTCACAAAAAGTGGGTGACTATGGTTGCAAAATAGAGAAAAAAGTGAAGGTTATGAAAAGTGAAATAAAGGAAAGTATGCAGGGAACCAACAGTGATGGGAAGGAAACCGGGACTCAAACTAAAGATTTGGAGCAGAAGGAAGAAATAAGCATTCAACGAGAACAGAATGAAGAAACAAGAATGCAAAAAAAAAAAAAAATGAGGAGAGGTTTAGGAACCTCCAGGACAACTTCAAATGTTCCAAAATCTGAATCATAGGGGTGCCAGAAGGAGAACAGGAAGAGCAAAAATTTGAAAACTTATTTGAACAAATAATGAAGGAGAAGTTTCCCAATCTGGCAAAAGAAATAGACTTCCAGAAAGTCCAGGAAGCTCAGAGAGTCCCCCAAAAGTTGGACCCAAGCAAGCACACACCAAGGCACATCATAATTACATTACCAAAGATTAAAGATAGGGAGAGAATCTTAAAAGCAACAAAAGGAAAGGAGAGTTATCTACAAAGGAGTTCCCATAGGACTATCAGCTGATTTCTCAAAAGAAATCTTGCAGGCAAGAAGAGGCTGGAAAGAAGTATTCCAAGTCATGAAAGGCAAAGACGTATATCCAAGATTACTCTATCCAGCAAAGCTATCATTTAGAATGGAAGGGCAGATAAAATGCTTCCCAGATGAGGTCAAGTTAAAGGAGTTCATCATCACCAAGCCCTTTTTATATGAAATATTACAGGGACTCATCTAAGAAATAGTGAAGATAAAAAATACAAACAGTTAAATGTCAACAAACTCACAACTGTGAAAAACCAAACCTAATAAAACAAAAACAAAAGCAAATTAAGCAGACAACTAGAAGAGATTCACAGGAATAGAGGTCACATGGAGGGTTATCAGTGGCAAGAGGGAGGGGGAAGAATCAGGGAAAAGGTACAGGAATAAGAAGCATAAATGGTAGGTATAAAATAGACAGAGGGAGTTTAAGAATAGTATAGGAAATGGAGAAGTCAAAGAACTTATATATATGACTCATAGACATGAGCTAAGGTGGGGGAATGATGGTGGGAAGGGGTGTGGGGGGGAGGGGGATAAAGGGGGAGAACAAATGGGACAATTGCAATAGCATAATCAATAAAATATATTTAGAAAATATATGAATATATATATGTTATTGTAACAGTGAAAAATTGGAAGGTAAATTATTTTAAAATGTCATTTACAATAACAGAAAAACCATGACAAACTTAGGGATTAATCTAACAAAGTGCATGCAAGCTTTGTTCACTGAAAACATTGAGAGGAAGTAAAGACCTAGATTAATGGAGAGAGAAAAGCCATGTTCATTGATTGAAGAACTCAGTATTGCTCAGAAGTCAATTGTCAAATGATGTCTATCTACCATGCAATCCTAATAAAAAAATCCCAACAGGTTATCTTTTCCTCTTTTCTTTTTTTGCAGATTGACAATTACATTTTAAAATACATATGAAGAATCAAAGCCCTTGAATAGGCAAAACAATATTAAGGAAAGAGAACAAAGTTGAAGGATTTATATTACCCAATTCACAATTGACTTTTAAGTGAAATAAACCAGTGTGATTTGAGATACATATAAACTCTTGCAACCCAAAAGGTGACAAACAACCCCTTTAAAATGGGCAAAGGAATTGATGAAATAGTGCACCACAGAAGATATATGATGGGACATTAGCGCATGAAGAATGTGCAACATTAAGAAAATACAAACTAAAACCACAATAAGATACTGCTGCAAAACACAAGAACAACTAAAATGAAAATAACTGGTAACACCATGTGCCAATGAGGATGCACAACAACCCACATGATGTTGGTATGCATGCAAAATGATAGTCGCTTGGAAAATAATTTCTTATTAATATACACAGGAGTGGGCAAAACTAGGTTCACAGGTGTGAGTACATGCAAGTTAATTCTTATATTCTTATTTATTAATCATTGCATTATTTTTCAATAGAAACAACAGTAAATCTACTTTTGCCTCACTCCTTTATTTACCATATGACCCAGAAACCCCAGTTCTAGTATTTACCCAAGAGAAAGGAAATTTTATGTCCACACAAAGACATATATGTAATGTTTACAACAGCTACACTGATAATCCCCCCCAAATTGGAAATAACCTGAAAGATCGTTATCTGGTAAGTAAATGTCTATACAATGGAAAACTACCCAACAATAAAACTATTGATACAAACAACATGGATAAATTCTAAGGCATTAAGTTAAATGATGGAAACCAGACACCAAAGGCAACAGATTGTATGATTCCATTTATGTGATATTCTGAAAAAGGCAAAAGCATAAAGGGACTATGGTTGCCAGAAACTGAGCCATGAGGGAGGGAGGAGGATATACTGCAAAGAGGCACAAGAGAAGTTTGATATGATTGATATTTAGATAATGCAAAAGCTTTTATATTTTAGCTGTGGTGGTGGGAATTTACACTGTATACAAATGCATACTGTATACAAAAGTTTAACTGTACATTTGTAAAAACATTATCAAACTACACAGAAGGGTGAATTTTGCTGTATGTAAATTATGCGTCACTAAGCCTAACTCTAAAACATCTAAGAACAAGAAACAATTTTTTATTAGAAAATAATTTTCTAATCATTTTTATTAGTAATGATTTTTATATGAAAGAAATTAGATAATATTGTACTAACTTAGCACTTTGCCTATATAGAGGAATTATTTTCTGGAATTAAAGACCACATTATGTGAAAGAGAGTGAAGGGACTTCTGGTCAAGATGGCAGCATAGGTAAACACACCTTGCCTCCTTGCACAACCACCTAAAAATTATAACCAAACTATAGAACAACCATTATTTGGAACAATCAGAAATACAGCTGAATGAAATTCCTACAATTACAGAATTAAAGAAGAAACCATGGCTAAAGAAAACAGCATTAAAATGAAAAGAGAAACAACTGTATGGGAAGACATATTTGCCAATGACACCTTGGACAAGGGTTTGATCTCCAAAATATATAAAGAACTCACACAACTCCACTCCAGGAAGCCAAAAACTCCAGTTAAAAATTGGGCAAAGGACTTAACAGACACTTCTCCAAAAAGGACATATAGAGAACCCAGAAATATATGAAAAGATGCTCAGCATTGCTAGTCCTCAGAGAGATGCAAATTAAAACCACAATGAAATACCACTTCACACTGGTGAGAATGGCCATCACAAACAAACAAAAAAACAAGTGTTGGAGAGAATGTGGAGAAAAGGGAACCCTAGTGCACTGTTGGTGGGAATGCAGACTGGTGCAGCCACTCTGGAAAAGGGTATGGAATTTTCTTAGAAAACGAAAAATGGAACTGCCTTTTGATGTGACAATTCCACTGCTGGGATTATATTCTAAGAACTTTGAAACATCGATTCAAGAGAACCAATGCATCCCCATGTTCATTGCAGCACAATTCATAATAGCCAAGTGTTGGAAGCCAAGTGTCTATCAATAAATGAATGGTTCAAAAAACTATCGTACATTTACACAATGGAGTTCTATGCAGCAAAGACAGAAGGAGCTCCTACACTTTCCAACAGCATGGATGGAAATGGAAAACATTATGCTAAGAGAAATAAGCCAGGTAGTGAAACAAATACCATATGATCTCACCATTAACAGGAACATAATTAACAAAACAAGCAAAATATAACCAAAGACACTGAAATTGAGAACAGGTTGACAGTGAGCAGAGGGGAAACAGGAGGGAATTTCAGGGGAAAAGGGTGATGGGTTTGCAGGAACAATTATAAAGGACACATGGACAATAATGGTGGGGGGTGTGGAAATGAGAGGGAAAGTAGGGAGGGCTGCGGTGTTGGGGTGGGGTGGGGGGACAAGGCAGAAAACTACTTGAACAACAATTTAAAAAAAAGTAAAAAAAATAAATTATACCCTATAATCAAATGAGTTTCATTGCAGGGATGCAAGGATGATACAATATTCGCAAATCAATAAATGTAATACATCACATAAAATCACATGACAAAAATTATATGATCATATCAATACATTCAGAAAAAGTATTTAATATGGTACAGCACTCACTTATCATGAAAACACACTTCAAAGTGGGAGTAAAGGGAACAGTCCTCAATATAATAAATGCCATATATGTGAAACTTATAGCCAACATCACACTCAATGGGTAAAAACTAAAAGCTTTCTCACTAAGATCAGGAACAAGACAAGGATGTCTGCTTTCACCACTTGTAGTCAAGACAGTATTAGAAGTCCTAGCCACAGAGATTAGACAAGGAAAAGAAATAAAAGGCATCCAAATTGGGAAGGATGAAGCAAAACTGTCATTGTTTGCAGATGACATGGTAGTTTATGTAGAAAACCCTATAGACTCCACCAAAAATCTACATAATGTAATAAGAGAATTTGGCAAAAGAGTGGGATACAAAGTCAATATTCAGAAATTGAAGTCATTTTTGTACACCAAAACCAAAATATCAGAAACAGAAATCAGGAATAGAATCCCATATTCTATAGCAACAAGAAAATTAAAGTACCTAGGAATAAACTTAACCAAGGAAGCAAATGACCTGTACTCAGAAAATGACACAACACTACAGAAATTAAGGAAGACAGAATCAAATGAAAACATATACCATATTAATGGATTGGAAAAATTAAAATAATCAAAATATTCATACTACTCAAATCAATTTATAGAGTCAAAATAATCCCTATCAAAATACCAATGTGTATTTCACAGATATAGAACAAATATTTAAAAAATTTACATGGAACCATAAACTACCCTGAATAGCCTAAGTAATTCTGAGAAAGAAGAACAAAGGAGGAGGGATCAAAATACTTGGTATCAAACTATATTACAAATCTACTGTAATCAAAACAGCCTGGTATTGCCATAAGAACAGACATATAGACCAATGGAACAGAATAGAGAGCCCAGAAATAAACCCATGTCTCTATGGTCAATAAATATTTGACAAAGGTTGCAGAAGCATAAAATTGAGTTAAAATAGCCTCTTCAATAAATGGTGTTAGGAAATTTGGACAGCTACATGCAAAAAAAATGAAACTCAACCACCAACTTACACCATACACAAAAATAAACTCAGGATGAATAAGAGACTTAAATACAGGTCACAACACCATAAAAGTTCTGGTGGAGAACATAGGCAGGAAAATCTCAGATGTTCTATGAACAATATTTTTACCGATATGTCCCTTACAGCAAGGGATATAAAGGAAAGAATAAGCAAAGTTTGTAAATCAAATTCAAAAGCTTCTGTATGGCTAAAGAAAACATTAGCAAAATGAAAAAGGAACCAACCATATAGGAAAATATATTTGCCAATGATACCTCAGACAAGGGTTTGATCTCCAAAATATATAAATAACTTACACAATTCCATGCCAGGAAGACAAACAACCCAATTAATGAATGGGCAAAGGACCTGAACAGACACTTCTCCAAGGAAGCCATACAGAGGGCCAGAGACATATGAAAAGGTGCTCAACATCACTAGTCATCAGAGAGATGCAAATTAAAACCACAATGAGATACCACTTTGCACCACTCAGAATGGCTATCATAACCAAATCAACAAATAACAAGTGCTGGTGATGTTGTTGAGGAAAGGGAATCCCAGTATACTGATGGTTGGAATGCAGACTGGTATAGTCACTGTGGAAAACAGTATGGAATTTCCTCAAAAAACTGGAAATGGAACAGCCTTTGACATGGCAATTCCATTGCTGGAATGAAACCCTAAGAATCCCCAAACACCAACTCAACAGGACCTATATACCCCCTGTACACTGCAGCACAATTTACAAGAGCCAAGTGTTGGAAGCAACCTAAGTGCCCATCAGTAAATGAATGGATCAAAAAACTATGGGATATTTATACCATGGAATACTACACAGCAGAAAGAATGAAGGAAATTCTACCCTTGTGACAGCATGGATGGAACTGGAGACCATTATGCTAAGTGAAATAAGCCAGGTGGTTAAATACAAATACCATATAATCTCACCTATAAGTGGAATCTAGTCAACAAAACAAACAAATGAGCAAAATATAACCACAGATACAGAAATAAAGAACAAACTGACAGTTATCAGAGGGGAGGCAGAGGACCATAACAGGGCAAAGAAGGGGAAGAGTAATCAATAAACATTTATAAAGGACCTATGGATAGGACAACTGTAGGGGGAGGATTGAATGTGGGAGGTAGGCATGTGTTTGGTGAGGGAGCATAATGGATGGAAAGTGGGGACAACAGTAATTAAACAACAATAAAAAACAAATATCACAGCCCCATATTTCTGATAAATACAGATGGAAAAACTTTAATTTTTGATATTTATTAATTATAGTGAAAATGGCATTAAGAAGGGGAGAAAAACAGTGGCATGGCTGCATAGGACAGAATAAGAATGGTTAGAGGGGAGATAGGGTGTTTACAGGATGAAAGAAGGTGAAGGGATTAACCAAAAAACATATACTCATAACACAGACACAGACAACAGTGTTGTGATAGAGTGAAGTGGCTGAGAAATGGCTGGAGGTAGGCAAAGGGGGAAAATGGGACATTGGTAATATTGTAAAAAATAAAATACCCATCAGTAAATGAGTGTATCTAAAAACTGTGGTACATTTACACAATGAAATACTATGCAGGATTGAATGTGGGAGGTGGGTGTGGGTAGGTTGAGGGAGAGTAACGGAGGCAAAAGGGGACAACTGTAATTGAGCAATAATAAAAATATAAAGTTAAAAAGGGAAACATTGATTCATTCTTCCACTTATTTATGCATTCATTTTTTTGGATGTCAAAATTTTAAACAAAGTACTACAATTTGAATACAACTGATTTATGTTTTTAATAACATTTGACTGCTGAGAAATATTTTTGTTTTTTCTGTGTATACATTGTCTCTTTTGCCTTCTCAGAATGATTGGGAATCACTGAAGACAAGAACAAAATAACTTTATCTCTATTGTTATTCCAACAGCACTGTGTTACACAAGCTCTCAATGAATATTTGCTGATGGATTATATAATATTGTATATAGAGAGCCCAAATGATTCCACTAAGAAACTATTAGAACTGATAAATGAATTCAGCAAAGTAGCAACATACAAAATTAACATCCAGAAATCAGTTGCATTGTTAAATGCCAATAATGAACTATCAGAAAAGAAAATTAAGAAAACAATCCCATTATAAGTTGCTTCAAAAAAGAATAAAATACCTAGAAATAAATCTAACCAAGGATGTAAAAGACCTGTAGTTGGGAAATTATAAGGTATTGAAGAAAGAAATTGAAGAAGACACAAACAGGTATAAACATATACCATATTCATGGATAAAATTAACATCATTAAAATGCCCATGCTCCCAAAAGCATTAAATCTGGATTTAATGCTATTCCTATCAAAATTCCAAAGACCTATTTCACAGAACTAAAATAGGCATTCCAAAAATTTATATGGAACCACTAAACACCCTGCATAGCAACAGCAATCTTCCAAAAGAAGAACAAATTTGGAGGAATCATGCTACCTCATATAAAACTATACAATAAGGCCATACGAATCAAAACAGCATAATACTTGCATAAAAACAGACAGATAGATCAATGGAACAGAACAGGGATCCCAGAAATAAACCCATACTTTTATAGCCAATTAGTATTTGGCAGAGGAAGCAAGCAGATGGAATGAGCTAAATATAGTTTATTCAATAAGTAGTATTGGAAAAATTGGAAAGATAAGTGCAGAAAAATTAAACCATACCACCTTTTTACAAAACACACAAGGATAAATTCAAAATGGATTAAAGGTCTAATTGTTATATATGAAACCATATAAATCATAGAAGAAAACAGGCAGCAAAATCTCAGACATTGCTCATAGCAATATCATATGAGATATGTCCCCAGGAAAGGGAAACAAAAGACAAAAAAAATAAACAAATGGTCCCTGGCTGGTGTGATTCAGTGGGATGAGTGCTGAACTGTGAACCAAAAGGTGGCTGGTTTGATTCCCAGTCAGGACACATGCCTGGATTTCAGGCTAGGTTCTCAGTGGTGGGTGTGTGAGAGGCAACTTATAGATGTTTCTCTCCCTCTCTTTTCCCCTCCCTTCACATCTCTGTAAAAATAAACAAATAAAATCTTCAAAAAAACCCAAAACAAAACAAATGGGACTACATCAAACTAAAAAGCTTTTGCATAGCAAAGGAAGACATCAACAAAATAAAAAGACAAACCACAGAATGGAAGAACATATTTGCCAATACATCTGATAAAGGGTTAATATCAAAATTAATAAAGAACTGAACTGGAAGATAGTGGCGAGATAGGTGGGAGCAGAGCCTACTTCCCCCTGTGCACAGGTGGAACACCTAGCTGATTTTCTGAGGAACAGAGTGAACATCCAATGGTATCCCAGCGTATATGAAAGTTGGAGGCCAAAACAGTAGAGGACATTGAAAAATGAGATGGCAAGGAGATTGCTTTGGGACAATAAGGTTCCTGGGACCAGTGTGGGGACAAGGGTGGCTACAGCCCCAGGCCTGGTGTCTACCAGGTCTGTAGCAGGATTCTTGGAAGAGAGCCAGGTCAATGACACCATCCCCTGCTAAACAAAGAAGTTTGAGTAGCACCACAATGGACTTGGATGCTTGAAGTCCCTGGGGGAAATAAAGCTGAAGTGGCAGATGCATAGGGCCAGTGTGCACCCACTGAGACTGTGGATGTCTGGGAAGGGTTGGGCTGTGACAGACCCTGGCCTGATAGTCTCTGGTCTGGTTGGAGAGTTGGACTGTGTGAGATGCTAGGCCCTTCTTAGGAGTGGCAGGCCTGAAGAGGAGGAATTTTTTAAACAAGAAAAAAGAACAGGCACTTGGTTGTTTAGGGAATTCTGCAGTGGTTGCCCCTACCTCCCCCTGCAGCATCCTGCAGCTTGGCCATGGGCCCACCTTTGCTGGCAGGACCCTGGCTGTGCCCCTACCCTACCCCCAGCAGCAGAGGCAGAGGGTACCCAACCACACCCATGCTCCCAGTGTATGCCACCAAACCAGCCAATCCCTGAACCCCGTGGCTGCTGATACCACAGCAGCAGAGGCCAGTGCTTTTGTTTAATTTTTTAAATAAAACCTGTAATAAAATTGTTTAATTTTCTGTCTTTCACTTATTTTGTGTTCCAATAGCACACTACTCTAGGTCCTATACTTCCTATTCTTGTTATCCAGATCACATAGATTCTGTCATAAAATTATTGCTCTATTACTATAGTAAATAATTGCTGTTCCATACAGTTGTAAATACTACACAGCAACCCTACTGGGTCATAGCTCACCTCACTGTTTCCATAACTTTATTACTGTTGTGGTTAACTATAGCTGCTCATACACTACATCTATTTTCTATCCTTCACTCTCACTTTACCTCATTATCTGACCTCCCACAAGCACACTGCTTTCTAGATTCAACTAACAATCCTCCCCTACCCACCCTGAACAAGAGTCTTATCTTTTTTTTCACTCATTCTAAAAAGTGGCTATTTGAGTGAAATATCACAGTTAACACTATACAGATCAAAAGGATCTCCTATCTCATCTCTAGAGGTTGGTACTTTAAACACCATAGAATACACTCTTGCTGTCTTAATCCATTTTGCCTTCCCCCTCCAACTTATCACAAAAAATGGTAGATAGAAATAAACAACCTAACCCTACACCTACAAGAACTTGAACAACAACAACAAAGACAGCCCAGAAAAACTAGAGGAAGAAAATAACCAAGATTAGAGCAGAATTAAATGACATAGAGACTAAAAGCACAATCAATAAATCAAGGAGGTGGTTCTTTCAAAAGATAAACAAAATCAACAAGCCTTTAAGTAAGCTCATAAAGAAAGAGAGAGGATCCAAATAAACACCAGAAATGAAAAAGGAGAGATTACAACTGATACCACAGAAATACAAAGGATTATAATAAATTACTACTAAGAGCCTGGCTGGCTCTCAGTGGATTGAGTGCGGGCTGCGAACCAAAGCATCGCAGGTTTGATTCCCAGTCAAGGCACGTGCCTGGGTTGCAGGCCACAGCCCCCAGCAACCCCACATTGATGTTTCTTTCTGTCTCTCTTTCTCCCTCCTTTCTCTCTGTAAAAATAAATAAATAAATAAATAAATAAAATCTAAAAAAAAAAAGATACTCTTGGCAATTCGCCATTTAAAAAAAAAGAAATTACTACTAAGAAATATATGCCAGAAATTTCAAAACCCTGGTGAAATGGACAAATTTCTAGAAAATATAATCTTTCAAAACTGAAGGAAGAAGAATCAGAAAGCGTGAACAGACCAATAACAGCTTATGAAATTGAAGCAGTAATTAAAAAACTCCTGACAATACAAACCTTGGACCAGATGGTTCACAGGAGAATTCTCCAAAGCACTTAAGGAAGAGCTAATCTTTATCCTTCACAGACTATTCCAAAAATCCAAGAAGATGGAAGACTCCCAAAATCTTTTTATGAAGCCAGCATCATCCTAATCCCAAAACCAGATAAGGACACAAAAAAGAAAAAAAACTTCAGGCCAATATCGCTCATGAACAGAGATGCTAAAATCTTCAACAAAATATTGACAAACCACATCCAGCAATATATTAAAAAGATCATACACCATGACCAGGTGGGATTCATCCCAGGGATGCATGGATGGTACAATATTTGTAAATCAATAAACATAATACATCACATAAACAAAAGCAAAGATAAAAACTACATGATCATATCAATAGATGCAGAAAAAAGCATTTGATAAGGTACAGCACCCACTTATGCTAAAAACACTCAGCAAAATGGGAACAGAGGGAGCATTCCTCAACATAATAAAGGCCATATATGGGAGACCTACAGCCAACATCATGCTCAATGGGCAAAACTAAAAACTTTCTCACTAAGATCAGGAACAAGACAAGGTTGTCCACTTTCACCACTCCTATTCAACATAGTATGGGAAGTTTTAGCCACAGCGGTCAGAGAAGAAGAAGAAATAAAAGGCATCACAATTGGAAAAGAGGAACCAAAACTGTCATTGTTTGCAGATGACGTGACAGTGTACATAGAAAACCCTATAGACTCCACCAAAAAAACTGCTTGACTTAATAAATGAATTTGGCAAAGCAACAGGATACAAAGTCAATATTCAGAAATCAAAAGCATTTTTGTACACCAATGATGAAATATTAGAAACAGAAATCATGAAAACAATTTCATTTGCTATAGGAACAAGAAAAATAAAGTACCTAGGAATAAACCTAACCAAGGAGGTAAAAGATTTATACCCAGAAAACTACACAACAATAAAGAAAGACATTAAGGAAGACACAAACAATGAAAACATATACTGTGTTCATGGGTCAGAAGAATTAACATAATCAAAATGTCCACACTACCAAAAGCAATTTATAGATTCAATGCAATCCTTATTAAAGTACCAATGGCACATTCAACTGATATAGAACAAACATTTCAAAAATCTATATGGAGCCATAAATGATGCCAAATAGCTGCAGCAATTTTGAGAAAGAAGAGCAAGGCAGGAGAAATCATAATACCTGATATCAAAATGTATTGCAAGGCCACTGTAATCAAAACAGCCTGTTACTGGCATGAGAACAGACTCATGGACCAATGGAACAGAACAGAGAGCCCACAAATAAGCCCAAGTCTCTATGGTCAAATAATTTCCAACAAAGGGGGCAGCAGCATAAAATGGAGCAAAGATAGCCTCTTCAACAAATGGTTTTGGGAGAACTAGACAGCTACATGCAAAAAAATGAGACTCGACCACCAACTTACAGCATACACAAAAATAAATTCAAGGTGGATAAAAGATATAAATACAAGTCATGACACCATTAAAGTCCTAGAGGTCAATATGGGCAGGAAATTGTTAGATATTTCACGCAGCAGTATTTTCACTGACATGTCCCCTAGAGCAAGGGACATAAAGGAAAGAATAAAGAAATGGGACCTCATCAAGATAAAAAAACTTCTACACAGCTAAAGAAAACAGCATTAAAATGAAAAGAGAACCCTACAGTATGGGAAAACATATTTGCCAATGATACCTCAGACAAGGGTTTCATATCCAAAGTATATAAAGAACTCACATGACTCCACTCTAAGAAGACAAACAATCCAATTAAAAAATGGGCAAAGGACTTGTACAGATACTTCTCCAAAGAGGACATACAGAGGGTCCAGAGACATATGAAAAGATGCTCAGCATCACTAGCCATCAGAGAGAGCAAATTAAAACCACAATGAGATTCCACTTCACACCAGACAGAAGGGCCATCATAAACAAAGCAACAAACAACAAGTGTTGGAGAGGTTGTGGAGGAAAGGGGACCCTAGTGCACTGTTGGTGGGACTGCAGACTGGTACAACCACTATGGAAAACAGTATGGAACTTCCTCAGAAAAGTAAAAATGGATCTGCCTTTTGACCCGGCAATTCCACTGCTGGGACTATATCCTAAGAGCACTAAAACACCAATACAAAAGAACCTTTGCACCCCAGTGTTCATAGCAGCACAATTTACAATAGCTAAGTGCTGGAAGCAACCTAGATGCCCATCAGTAAATGAATGGATCAAAAAACTATGGTAAATTTACACAATGGAAGTCTATGCAGCAGAAAGAAAGGAACTCCTACCCTTTGCAACAGCATGGATGGAGCTGGAAAGCATTATGCTAAGCAAAATAAGCCAGGCAGTGAAAGACAAATACTATATGATCTCACCTTTAACAGGAACCTAAACAACAACAACACCAAAAGAAACAAGCAAAATATAACCAAAGACAGTGAAATAGAGGACAGGCTGACAGTGACCACAGGGGAGAGAAGAGGGAATTTCAGGGGAGAATGGGTAGGGTTTACAGGAACAAATTTAAAGGACACATGGACAAAAGCTAGGGGGAGGGTGGTAATGGGAGGGAAGTGGGGAGGGTTGGGTGGGTGGGCTGGAATGGGAGTAAATGGGAGAAAACTGTACTTGAACCATGATTAAAATAAAACTTAAAAAAAATTGTAAAGTGGCCCCCCCCCCCAAAAAAAAATAGAAATTTGAAAACCTAGCTGTAATGGACAAATTTCTAGAAAAATATAATCTTCCATAACTGCTTCCATAAAAGAAGCAGATAGCCTGAACAGACCAATAACAACTGATGAAATTGAAGTTGTAATTAAAAAACTGAAGACACACAAAAGCCCTGGACCAGACGGTTTCACAGGAGAATTTTACAAAGCGTTTAAGGAAGAGCTAACCCCAATCATTCACAGATTCACCCCCAAAACTTAACAAGATGGAAGATCCGAAACTCTTTTTATGAAGCCAGCATCATCCTAATCCCAAAACCAAATAAAGACACAACAAAGAAAGAAAACTACACGCCAATAATGCTGATGAATATAGATGCTAAAATCCTCAAGAAAATATTGGCAAACTGCATCCAGCCGTACGTTAAAGAGATCATACACCATGATCAAGTGTGATTCATCCCAAGGATGTAAGGATGGTACAATGTTTTGCAAATCAATAAATGTAATATATCACATAAACAAAAGCAAAGATAAAAATCATACGATCATAACAATAGATGCAGAAAAATCATTTGATAATGTATAGCACCCATTTATGATAAAAACACTCAGCTAGTGGGAATACAGGGAGCATCCTTCAATATAATAAAATCCATACAGGAGAGACCTACAGACAACATCATACTCAATGGGCAAAAACTTAGAGCTTTCCCACTAAGATCAGGAAAAGACAAGGATTCCCGCTTTTACCACTCCTATTCAACATAGTATTACATGTCATAATGAAAGCAATTAGACAAGAAAAAGAAATAAAAGGCATCCAAATTGTAAAAGAGGGAGCAAAACTGTTATTGTTTGCAGATGACATGATAGTGTACATAGAAAATGCTATAGACTCCACCAAAACTCTACTGGACCTAATAAGGGAATTTGGCAAAAGAACGGGATATGGAGTCAATATTTGGAAATCAAAGGCATTTTTTTTTACAGCAACAGTGAAATATCAGAGCAGATATCAGGAAAAAAATCCCATTTGATATAGCAACAAGAAAAATAAAGTACCTAGGAATAAACTTAACCAAGGAGGTAAAAGACTGTACTCAGAAATCTACACAGCACTGAAGAAAGAAATTAAGGGTGACAAAAACAAATGGAAGCATGCAATCATATTCATGGATTGGAAGAATTAACATCATCAAAATGGCCATACTATCCAAAGTGATTAATAGATTCAATGCAATCCCTATTAAAGCACCAATGACATATTTCATAGATATACAACAAACATTTCATAAATTTATATGGAACCATAAATGACCCTGAGTAGCTGCAGCAATTTTGAGAAAGAAGAGCAAAGTAGGAGGGATCACAATACCTGATATCAAACTGTATTAAAAGGCCACTGTAATCAAAACTGCCTGGTACTGGCATGAGAACAGACTCATGGACCAATGGAACAGAACAGAGAGCCCACAAATAAGCCCAAGTCTCTATGGTCAAATAATTTCCAACAAAGGGGGCAGCAGCATAAAATGAAGTAAAAATAGCATCTTCAACAAATGGTGTTGCAGGATCTGGACAGCTACATGTAAAAAAGTGAAACTGGATCGCCAACTTACAACATACACAACAATAAATTTAAGGTGGATAAAAGACTTGAAGATAAGATGTGGCAGCATCAAAGTCCTAGAAGAAAACATTGGTAGGGAAATCTCAGACATCCCTCGCAGCAACATCTTCACTGATATGTCCCCTAAAGCAAGGGACATGAAGGAAAGAACAAACAAATGGGACCTCATCAAAATAAAAAGCTTCTGCATGGCTAAAGAAAACAGCATTAGAATGAAAAGAGAAACAACCGTATGTGAAAACATATTTATCAATGATACCTGGGACAAGGGTTCAATCTCCAAAATACTTAAAGAAGTCACATGACTCCACTCCAGGAGAACAAAACAACCATTTAACAAATGCTCAAAATATTTGAACAGACAGTTCTCCAAGAAAGACATACAGAGGGCCCAGAGATATATGAAAAGATGCTCAGCATCACTAGCTATCAGAGAGATGCAAATTAAAACCACAATGTTATAGCATTTCACACTGTTGAGAATGGCCATCATAAACAAACCAACAAACAAGTTTTGGAGAGGATGTGGAGAAAAGTGAATCCTACTTCACTGCTGGTGGGAATGCAGACTGGTGCAGCCACTGTGGAAAACAGATTGAATTTTCTCAGAAAACTAAAAATGGAACTGCCTTTTAACATGGCAATTCCACTGCTGGGATTATATCTTAAGAAGCCTGAAACACCAATCCAAAGAACCTATGCACTCCAATGTTCATAGCATCACAATTTACAATAGTGAAGTGCTGGAAGCAACTTAAGTGCCCATCAGTAAATTAGTGGGTCAAAATATGATGATACATTTACACAATGAAATTCTATGCAGCAGAAAGACAGAAGGAGTTCCTACTCTTTGCAACAGTATGGATGGACCTGGAGAGCATTATGTTAAGTGAAATAAGCCATGTGGTAAGGGACAAATACCATATGATCTCACCTTTACCTGGAACATAATCCATAAAAGGAAGAAAGCAAGCAAAATATAATCAGAGACATTGAAATTAAGAACAATCTGACAGTAACCACAGGAGAGGTGGAAGGGGAGGGGGAAAGGGCTTTCCAGAATGACTACAAAGGACACCTGGATGAAACCAAGGGCCTGGATGAAAGCAAGGGAGGGAGGTGGGTTTGGCTGGGCTGGTGGTGAGTGGTGGAGGGAAAATGCAGACAATGGTAATTGAGCAACAATAAAATAATTAAAAAATAACTTAGAAAACTCAATGCCAAAAATAACAACAAAATCCAAAAACAAAAATCCAAAGAACCCAACAAAAAGTGGGCAGAGGATCTAAAAAGACTGTTCCCCAAACAGGACATACAGTTGGCCAATACACATATGAAAAGATGCTTGACATCAGTAATCATCAGAGAAATGCAAATGAAAACCACAATGACATATCATCTTATAGTTGTCAGAATGGCTATCATCAATAAATCAAAAATCATCAAGTGCTGGTGAGGCTGTGGAGAGAGTGGGACCATTTTACTTTGTCAGTGAGAATGCAGACTGGTGCAGCCACTGTGGAAATCAGTATGGAGATACCTCAAAAAATTAATAATGGATCTGCCTTTTTACCCAGCGATCCCATTTGTAGGAAAATATCTGAAGGAACCCAAAACACTAATTCCAAAGAACATAAGCACCCCTACATTCACTGCAGTGTTATTTATAATCACCAAGATATGGAAACAGCCTAAGTGTCCATCAGTAGATGGGTGGATAAAATAACTATGGCACATTTACACAATAGAATGCTACTCAGCTGTAAAGAAGGAAATTTTACCCTTTGTGACAGACAGTATGGACGGACCTGGAGAACATTATGCTAACTGAAATAAGCCAGTCAGAGAAAAAATACCACATGATTTCACTCATATATGGAATCTAATGAATGAACTGAACTAATAAGCAAAATAGAGACAGACTCATAGATGGAGAGTAGGATGACAGCTAAGGGTGGGAAGCTTAGGAGGTGGAAGGATTGAGCAAAAAGGTAAAAGGACTCATAGACATGAAAAAAGTGTGGTGATCATGGGGGAAGGGTGGTATAAGGGAACTAAATGATAGTGAAAAAAACCAGTAAAATTAATAGAAAAACCAGCATAGTATTGGTAGAAAAACAGATTCACAGACCAGTGGAATAAAGCTGATGGGCCAGAAGTAAACCCACAAGTATAAGGACAAATAATTTTCAACAAAGAAGCAAAAACATACAATGAAGAAAAGAATGTCTCTTCAATAAATAGTGGTGGGAAAGTTGAAAAAACACATGAAAAGAATCAAACTAAATTTCTGTTTGTACCCACAGATAAATATTAACTCATAATGTATCAAAGACCTAAATATAAGACCTGAAATGAGAAATTACATAGAAGTAAACATAGGTACTAAACTTATGGATCTTCATCTTAAAGAGGATTTTATGAATTTGACCCCACAGGCAAGGGAAGTGAAGGCAAAAATAAATGAAGGGGACTATATCAAACTAAAAAACTTCTGCACAGCAAAAGATACTGCTAAAAAACCAAAAGAAAACCAACAGAAGGGGAGAAGATACTCGCAAACAACAGCTGTGACAAGATATTAATAACCAAAATACATAAAGAACTCATACAACTCTACACCAAAAAAGCAAACAGTTGAATTAACAAATGAGCTAAGGACCTATACAGACACCTCTCCCCAAAAGACATACAACTAGCTAACAGATATATGAAAAAGATGCCCAAATTCACTAGCTATTAGGGAAATGCAAATCAAACCTACAAGGAAGCCCACCTCACACTCATTAAAATGGCTGTTATCAACAAGACAAATAATAACAAGTGTTGCAGAGGTTGTGGAGAAAAGAAACCCTTAGTCACTGCACTGCTGGTGGGAATTTCCATACTGGTTCAGCTGCTATTGAAAATATGGTAGTATGGAGATTCCTCAAAAAATTAAGAATAGAGTTACCCTCTTCTGGGTATCTACTTGAAAAATTTGAAAACATTTATTTGCAAAGATATACACATCCTATTGCTCATTGCAGCATTATTCACAGCGCCAAAGCCATGGAAATAACCAAAAAGCCCTTCGATAATAACTGGGTAAAGAAGATGTGGTAATATAAACAATAGAATACTACTAGCCATAAGAAAATATGAAATACTGTCATTTTCAACAACTGGATGGATCTTGAGAATACCATGTTAAACAAAATAAGACAGAAAAAGATAGGAACCATATAATTTTACTCATATGTGGGATATAAAACTGAAAGCAACACATGAAAAAAAGATAAACAAACAACTCATAGATACAAACAACAGCATGGTGATTACCAGAGTAAAAGGAGGTTGGGAGGTAATAAATGATATGGGGGATAAAATATATGGTGATGAAAAGCGGTTTGAATTTGGGTGTTAAACACACAATGATGATGTATCATAGAATTGTATATTTGATACCCATATAATTTTATTAACCAATGTCACCCCAATAAACTAGGTGCATCCAATTCAGGTGGAATAAATTTAGTTTTGGATGCAGAATCCCTTATAATTTAATTGTAAAAACTTAAACTCATAAAGTAATAATAAATTTGAAGAAATAAATGGGTATATAAATATGACTAAGATACATATATCTGGGACCCAGTGCATTCTAAAAAATGGAGCTGTTGATTTGAATATTAAATATGATACATAAAACAGATATTATAATACCTAGTAAAGAGGAAATAATGAATTGAATAAACTCAATATTAGTAAATGAATGATAAAGCAATTCATTCTCCATTACCTTTATTTACATTTATACCCTCCAATTATGAATTCCAATTACTATTAATTTTAGCCCTCAATATTTCACTGCTTAGTAGATTGGTTTTATCTTCTACAAAACTGTATACTTATCAAAGTTGAGAGTTGTTTCATTTCACTTGTTTGTTTTCACTCTGCACTATATTTTCACTGTCAATTACTCTATTTGCAATTGACTGATTTGACAAACATTAAACTAGAATCAGAGGTCATTGATTTTTCTACCTCCTCCTCTCACCAACCAACAAGTTACTCAATAAAATAAATCTCTTTGGAGGCACAAGGAAAACTGTTAACAGGTTCAAAATGAGAGAAACAAGCACAGTCTGCAGGGTAGTAAATGTAGTTCCTAAGGTGTGTGGTGGAAACAATTGATAAGTATATACAGGGTGGGTCAAAAGTAGATTTACAGTTGTTTGTATAGAAAGTAATACAATAATCAATAAATAATAATAAAATAATAAACTTTGTGTTTTGTGTACTCACAACTGTAAATCTACTTTTGACCCACCCTGTGTATGGAATATCCAGATTGCAAAGGGCCTTAAAAACCAATTAGAATAGTCGAGACCTAATTAATAGGATAGAAAGAGTCATTGAAGTTTTGGGTAATAGGTAAAATATAATAAAAATCATGTTAGAAGAATATTATTAAGACATTAATATCCTAACAATGATCAAAGGAAGATAGACCATATATTTGTTTAAGGAAGACTGAAGAGCCACAGCACTGCAGGGTTCCCTTGACCATGATGGCTATACGGTCACCCAAGATGTCAGCTTCATCCATGTAGTGGGTGGTCATTAAGATGGTACGATTGTGCTTATATCGTTGAAGGAGATCCCAGGTGGCTCTTCTTGAGAGAGGGTCCATGCCAGATGATGGTTCATCGAGTATCATCACCTAGAGGCCAGAAGAATAATTCCATAACTATTGATAATTGATGCCAAATTACTTGCAGGATAATTTACTATTTGAGGGGAATACATTTAAACTAATATAAAAACCTAGCCTAACAATAGTGGTAAAAACTATAAAAAATAACCCTAGACCATATTATAACAGCTGACTCAACAATGCAAATTTTCTTTGATTACCACTGGTAACATTCCCTTAAGAGTCATATCTGCTCTCAACTTGTTGTCAGCTCAGTTTTCTGGACCAGCTGGTAGGAACACGTTTTTAGTGTGAGTGCATGTTCATGCACCTTCCTCCCTTCCCCCTCCTCTTCCTTGTTCTCTCTTTCTCTAATACCTTGGAGTCTCCTATAAGTGCTATCATGACGGAGAGTTTGCGTTTCATTCCTGCAGTCAGTGACTCTGAAATTGTATCACGCTTTTCTTGTAGGTTAAAAGTAGAGAGCATATTGTCAATTTCAATAGGGTATATCTTCTGACATTTTCTTTTTACCTAAAAAGAGAAGCCAGAATTTACATTATACATCCCAACTTTATCCTCAGGCAGTTCTTTAGATGATAACATTATCTATAGGGGTGAACAAATGTAGGTTTACAGTTGTATGTAAAACTAAGAGTTTATTCTTATATTATTATTTATTAATTATTGTATTATTTATTTGTATTACAACTGTAAACCTACTCCCCACACCAGTATATAAAGTTTTTGCAACTACTTCCTTAAAACACTTTATACCAGCTCTGTTCTTACATCAGCTACATAGTCCTCTCTTTCCCATTGTTTCCCTTTATGTCTAAAGGAAAATTCCTAAAAAATGAATATTCAGTATTTATAAACACATCTGAAACTCATGATTACAGGGGGAAAAGGATCATATGTCTAGCTTCCAGGTATGACAGAGTAAATGCCTTTCTCTTCCACTGAACTCAAGTATTAAACCTAGAGTACCATAAAAAGTAAACACTGGCAGTTGGATCAGGAAGAACACCAGAACCAAATACCACCGAATTGGTGTTGATTTTACCATTTACCCTTGTATACTTACTAGCCTAAGATAAAAGCAATCCAAAGCCTGGATATGCACTGTAGTGCAAAGAGAATGAGATTAAGGGGAAACCCTCTAGCTCTGGTTTGAGAAGTGGAAAAGGAAATATTCCTAAAGCTCTGAGATAGTATAGGAGGCACAATCCCATCTTTTCCTTGCTATTTTGTGGCCTAGACCATAGGAAGTATTGTAGGAGGGGTGGTGACAAGAATAGAAGAGAATGGAGTCCTACATGAGCCAAAATGCTGAGGGTGGTGAACCTTTTCAGTTTAGTGGAGCCATGGCTCCAAGAAGACCTGGCCAAACCCAATTGTTTTTTACCACTCTTTCTGCTTTCCTGTCACTTGGATGTGGCACAGTTATGAAAGTGGGTGACTCCTGGCTGGGGGATTAAGAAGGGAATTCTGGGGAACTAGAGAATACTGGGGAGGTAATAGAAAAGAAGAGTGGGAAAGTGACACAGTTTTTTATGAATTCATGTGTTTACTCCATCATTTGCATAAATGGATATAACCATAATTAGAATACCAAATTTAAAAATTATGCTAATGAGCAGACTTTCTACCCAGGTACAAACTGACCAATGGGTAACACAGGCATGGGAGATACTGAAAAAGCAATGCGAAGACTGAAAGTGACATCATAACCAGAGCCCACAGATAAGATATAAACAAGATGGTATATTTTTCCTGATTTCTGTTTCTGATATTTTGTTGTTGGTGTACAAAAATACCATAGATTTCAGAATATTGACTCCATATCCCACTGTTTTGCCAAATTCACTTATTAGGTTGAATAGTGTTTTGGTGGAGTCCATAAGGGTTTTTGGGGGATAAATTTTAACCTTTTATTAATTTTTAAAAATTTATTTTATTTTATTATATTTATTTTATTTTATTTATTCTAGTTCAAATAAAATTCAAATATTCTTGTCCATTTTTTCCACACCACTCCCTACTGCTCCACCCATCCCTACCTCCCACACTCAATACAACCCCGTTTTGGCTTTGTCCATGTTTGCTGTATACATATTACTTGATGATTCTTCATGTTATGTGCAAACAATGACAGTTTTACTTCCTTCTTTCCAATGGGGATGTCTATTATTTCTTTATATTGTCTGATCACAGTGGCCAGGACTTGTAACACTATGTTGAATAGAAGTGGTGAGAGCAGATATCCTTGGAAAAATAAAGTACCTAGGAATAAACCTAACCAAGGAGGTAAAAGAGCTTTACTCAGGAAACTACACAACACTGAAAAAAGAAATGAAGGAAGAAGGCACAAATAAATGGAAGCATATACCATGTTAATGGATTGGAAGAATTACCATCATCAAAATGTCCATACAGTTAAAGCTATCCTAAAAGGGAAATACATAACAATAGAGGCCTAACTGAAGATACAAGAAAAATCTTAAATAAACAAGCTATGTTCTAACTTAAAGTAACTTGAAAAAGAACAACATGAAGTCCAAGGTGATACAAGAAAGGGCATAATAAAGATCAGAGCAAGGAGGGGAGAACAATGAGAGAAAAATTGGGGCAACCGTAATTGAACAACAATAAAAAAATGAAGAAAAGGAACAAAATAGTGTTCCAAATGAAAAAAATACCAAAGATGAATAAAACAAAAAATTGGTTCTTTAAAAAGATAAACAGGATTGACCAACCTTTAACCAGACTTGTCAAGAGAAAAGATGATTTATATAAATAAAATCAGAAATTAAAGATAAAAAGTAACTAACACCAAAGAAAGGATTGTAAGAAAATATTATGAACAACTATAAGTGAATACATTGGAAAATAAGGACAAAATGGATAAATTTCTGGAAACATACACTTTTCCAAAACTCAATCAGGAAGAATCAGAGAATATTAATAGACATATTACAAGTAGTAAAATTGAAACAGTAATAAAAAAACTCCCTAAAACAAAAGTCCTGGACTAAATGTTTTCACAGATAAATTTTACCATATAGTCAGAGAAGAATTAACAAATATTTTATCAAACTATTCCAAAAACTTCAAGAGGAGGGAAGCTCTTTTTATGAGGCTAACATTATCCTAATTTCAAAACCAGATAAAGATACTGCAAAGAAAGAAAATGATAGGCAAATATACTTGATGAGCATAGATGCTAAAATTCTCAACAGAGTATTAGTAAACTGGATTCAGCAATACATTAAAAAGATCATACACCATGAACAAGTGCGATTTACTTTGAGGATACCAGGTTGCTACAATATCTGCAAATCAATAAATGTGATAAACCACATAATCAAAATAAAGGATAAAAACTATGTGACCATATCAGTAGATGCAGAAAAAGGATTTGACAAAATCTAGCATCTGTTTATGATAGAAAAAAACTCTCAGCAAAATCAGAATTAAGAAAACATATATCCACATAATAAAGGTAACATATGACAAACCCACAGCTAACATCTTACTCAATGGGCAAAAATGAAATGCATTTCCCTTATAATTGGGAACATGACAGAGATGTCTTCTTTCACCATTCTTATTCAACCAAGTACAGGACATCCTAGCCATAGCAGTTGACAAGAAGATGAAATAAAAGGCATTCAAATGGTAAGGAAAAAGTATTGTGTCATTATTATTTGCAGATAAAAGAATACTTTATATTGAGAACTCTAAATATTCCTCCAAAGATCTACTAGAACATATAAATAAATTTGGCAAAGTAGCAGGACACAAAATAAATATCCAGAAATCAGTTGTGTTTTAATATACCAATAATGAATTATCAAAAAGAAAAACCAAGAGAACAATCTTATTTACAATTACATCAAAATATTAACATGCATATGAATAAACTTATGCAAGGATGCACAAGACCTGTACTAGGAAAATTTTAATACAATAAAGAAAGAAATTGAAGAAGATACAAAAATGGAAGCATATACCATGTCCATGAATATGAAGAATTAACATCATTAAAATGCCCATACCATCCAAAGCAATCTATAGATTCAACACAACTCCTATCAAGATATCAATGGTGTGTTTCACAGAACTAGAACAAATATCCTAATAATTTCTATGGAATCACAAAAGACACTGTATTATCACAGCATTATCATTAAAAAAGTATAATGCTGGAGGAATCATGGCACATGATAGTCCATAGTATTCAAAACAGCATGGAATTGACATAAAAGCTGATATAGATCTAACTGATATATAAATCTATGGAACAGAATAGAGACACCAGAAATAAACCCATGCCTTCATGATAAATTAATATTTGATAAAGGAGGCAACAATTTACAAGGGAGTAGAGAAGGTTTACTCAATACATTGTTTTGGGAAAATGAGACAGATACATGAAAAATAAAACCACATCACCTTCTTACACCATACACAAGAAAAAGTCAAAATGGATTAAAGACTTAACTGTTAGACTCAAAACAATAGGAATCATAAAAGACCCCTGGCTGGTGTAGCTCAGTGAATTGAGTGTGGCCTGTGAACCAGGGGGTCACTGGTTCGATTCCGGTCAGGGCACATGCTTGGGTTGCAGGCCAAGTTCCTAGTGGGGACCACATGAGAAGCAACTACACATTGATGTTCCTCTCCCTCTCTTTCTCACTTTCTTCCCCTCTCTCTGAAAAATAAATAAACAAATCTTTTAAAAAATGTTTTTAAAAAGAGAATCATAAAAGATAACATAGGTAGTAAAATATGGGACATTTCTCATAGCAATATCTTTTCTGATATTTTACCTTGAGCAAAAAATACCCCCAACAACAACAAAAATTAACAATTGGACTCCATAAAACTACAAAATTCTTACATAGCAAAGGGAATCATCAACAAAATGAAAAGAGAAGCCACTGAACAGAAAAACATATTTGTCAATACTTCTTATAAGGCTTAATATTCAAAATTAACATGGAACTTATAAAACTCAACATCAAAAAACAAACAAACCAATTAAGAAATGAGTAAAGCAGATGAACCCAAAGAGGCCAACTCCTAGACACATCACAATTAAAATGGCAAAATATAAGCACAAAGAGAGAATCTAAAAGGCAGCAAGGGAGAAATAGCTAGTAACATACAAGAGAGCTTGGATAAGACAATCAGCTGATTTCTCAACAGAAATGCTACAAGCAAGAAGGGACTGACACAAAATATTCCAAGTAATGAAAAGCAAAAACCAGCAATCAAGACTAATCTACCCACCAAGGCTCTCACTTAAAATGGAAAGCAAAATAAAGAGCTTTCCAAGTTAAAAAAAAAAAAAGCTAAAAGAGTACATCTTCACCAAAACAGCACTGTAACAGTTGCTAAATGGACTGCTTTAAGAATAAAAAGAAATTAAGAGAGAGTGAGAGAGGAACACAGGTATAAAGAGAAAAATGGCATTGAACCATACCTATCAATAAAAATCTTAAATGTAAATGCCTTAAATGACCCAATCAAATGACATGGAGTAGTTTAATCAATAAGAAAACATGGTCTACAAGAGTCCTGGCTCAGAAAAAAAGACATATACAGACTGAAAGTGAAGAGAAGAGATGGAAAAAAATATTCCACACAAAACAACATGAAAAAAAAACCTGGGGTAGCAATACTTATATCTGAGAAAATAGACTTCAAACAAAAGCCATAGTAGAGACAAAGAAGGTCACTGTAAAGTACTTAAGGGAGTAGTCCAGCAAGAGAATATGCTCCTAGTAAATATATAGTGACCTGATATAATAGCACCTAAATATATAAAGAATACCTTGAACTTTAAGAAAGAGATCATCAGCAATATAGTTACTGTAAAGGATTTTAATACCCCACTGTCAATAATGATTAGATCTTCAAGGCAAAAAATCAACAAGGATATAGTGGCATTAAATGATACTCTAGATTAAGTGGACTTAATATTTACAGAATATTTCACCTCAAAGAAGCAAAATATACATCCTTCTCAAAGGAAAGAAAATCATTTTCAAAGATAGAAAACATGGTAGGACACAAAACAAGCCTTAACAAATTCAAGACTATTGAAATCATATCAAGCATTTTCTCAGATCAGAATGGCTTGAAACTAGAAACCAGCAACAACGAAAAACATCAAAAACATTAAAAAACATGGAGGTTGAATGACATGTTACTAAGTAATTAATGGGTAAACAATGAGATCAAGGATAAATCAAAAAGTATCTTGAAAGAAATGAAAATGATCACACAACAACCCCAAATCTATGGGACACAGTGAAAGCAGCCTGAAGAGGGAAGTTCATAGCATTACAGGCCTACCTAAAGAAGACAGAAAAATCTCAACTAAACAGCCTAACCCTTCATCAACAAGAACTAGAGGAACAATGAGTTCTGGACAAGCTGGAGGTATAGGTAGAAATGCTTCACTTCCTTGCACAACCAAAAGTAGGACAACAATCCATTTAAAACAATGAACAACCAGAAGTGCCAGAAAATCAAACTGCATGGAACTCCAACAACCAAGGAGTCAGCGAAATATTCACCCAGACCTGTAGGAATGGTGGAAATGGGAGACAGGCACCTGAGCAGAGGGGATCCGTGGGAAGGTGGCAGGCCATGCAGGTGAGTTGGCGCTGGCTGAATGGGAAAACAAAGACTCATGTTTATCTGTAAAAAAACTGCAGGGGTGGGGTAGTGACAACTGGAGAAACTCCCAGGTTCACAGGAGAGTTTGTTGGAAAGTTGAGCTGGAGAGGAGCAAGTCAGTGGCATTGTTCCCTCTCTGACACCCCACTCACAGCAAGTGCCATAACCCAGCCACAAGGTGGCACTTGCTGTGGGTGGGGGGTCATACTCATGTCAGACTCAGGGTGGGGACAAGAGTGGCCCACCCTGGTGAATACCAAAGGCTCCACCCACCTAGAACAGAACACGTGCACTGAGACAAAGAAATATGGCCCAAATGAAAGAACAGATCAAAGCTCCAGAAAAAGAGCTAAGCGATGAAGAGAAAGACAACCTATCTGAAGCAGAATTCAAAACACTGGTAATCAGGATGTTCACAGAATGGATTGAGCTTTGTCACAAAATGAAGGAAGAAATGAAGGCTACCCAAAGTGAAGTAAAGCAAAATATTCAGGGAGTCAACAGTGGAGGGAAGAAAACTAGGACTGAAATCAATGATTTGGGGAAAAAAGGAAGAAATAAACATCCAACTGGAACAGAATGAAGAAACAAGAATTCAAAAAACTGAGGAGGTTTAGGAACATCTGAGACAACTTCGAATGTTCTGCCGTCTGAATGATATGGGTGCCAGAAAGAGAACAGAAAGAGCAAGAAATGGAAAACTTATTTGAAAACATAATGAAGGAAAACTTCCCTAATCTGGCAAAGGAAATAGACTTCCAGGAAGTCCAGGCAGCTCAGACTGTCCCAAAGAAGTTGGACCTAAAGCACACCAGGGCACATCATAATTACATTACCCAAGATTAAAGATAAGGAGAGCCTGGCTGGTGTAGCTCAGTGGATTGAGCATGGACCTGCAAACCAAAGAATCACTGGTTCAATTCCCAGCCAGGACACATGCTTGGGTTGCAGGCCAGGTGCCCAGCTGGGGGCACATGAGAGCAATCACACATTGATGTTTCTCTCCCTTTCTTTCTCCTTCACTTCCTCCTCTCTAAAAGTAAAAAAGTAAAATTAAAAAAAAAGAGAGAAGGAGAGAATCGTAAAAGCAGCAAGAGAACAGGAGACAGTTACCTACAAAGCAGTTCCCATAAGACTATTAGCTGATTTCTCAAAAGAAACCTTATATTCAAGAAGGGGCTGGAAAGAAATATTCAAAGTCATGGAAGGCAAGGACATATATCCAAGATTGCTCTATCCAACAAAGCTCTCATTTAGAATGGAAGGGCAGCTAAAGTGCTTCATAAGGTCAAGTTAAAGGAGTTCATCATCACCAAACTCTTATTACATGAAATATTAAAGGGACTTATCTAAGAAAAAGAAGAAGATAAAAAACATGAACAACAAAATGACTACAAACTCACAACAATCAACAACTGAACCTAAAAAATAACAAAGAGAAAAACTAAGCAAACAACTAGAACAGGAACAGAATCACAGAAATGGAGGGTTATTGGTAGGGAGGGGGAGAAGGAAGAGTGGGAGGAAAGGTAAAAGGAATTAGAAGCATGAATTGTAGGTACAAAATAGATGGGGGAGGTTGAGAATAGTATAGGAAATGCTGAAACCAAAGAACTTATATGTACAACCCATGTATATGAACTAAGTGGGGGGGGGGGCGTAATACAGGTGGGAGGGGGGTATAGAATGGAGGGAAGAAAAGTGGAGAAAAAAATTGGGACAACTGTAATAGCATAATCAGTAAAATATATTTTAAAAGGTCACCTTAAAATATTTAACAAAGGAGGAAAGAACATATGATTCAGTAAAAACAGAGTATTCAATAAATGGTGTTGGGAAAATTGTACTGGTACATGCAAAAAAAATGAAAACGGATTACAAACTTATACCATACATAAGATTAAGTGATTCTGTATGGCTAAAGAAAATGTCAGCAAAATGAAAAAGGAACCAATAGCATGGGAAAATGTATTTGCAAATGATACTTCAAACAAGGGTTTGATCTCCAAAATATATAAAGAAGTCACACAACTCCACTCCAGGAAAACAAACAACCCAATTATAAAGTGGGCAAAAGACCTGAACAGACAATTCCCCAAGGAGGACATGCAAAGGATCCAGAGACATATGAAATGATGCTCAACATCAGTAGCCATCAGAGAGATGCAAATTAAAACTACAATAAGATATCATTTCACTCCAGTCAGAATGGCCATCATAACCAAATCAAAGAACAACAAGTGCTGGTGATGTTGTGGAGGAAAGGGAACGTCAGTATACTGATGGTGGGAATGCAGACTGGTGTAGTCACTGTGGAAAATAGTATGGGACTTCATCAGAAAATTAAAAATGGAACTGCCTTTTGACCTGGCAATTCCATGGCTAGGATTATACCCTAAGAATCCTGAAACGCCAGTTCAAAAGAACCTGTGCACCCCAATATTCATAGCAGCACAATTTATGTGTTTACAATATATATGCAGGCTATATAATTGATTAAGTTTAACAACCAGGACAGATTTCTGGGAGCTTGGAGACTTAGCTGATGCTCCTCCAGGCCTGGTGCTGGTAAAAGCCAACCTTGGTGTGTAGCCTGGTTCTTTCTGCACACAAACAGGCCCAGCAGATGGAGCCACATGTGGTGTATTGCTAATAACTTCAAACAAGTTGCCCCAGGCCATTCACAAGCAGCATCTGACAAAGACCTACACCAGAGTCTTTGCAGATCTACCTAAGACATAGAAATAAATACAAAGAACCAGCTAAATGGGAAGACAAAGAAACAGATTCCAAATGAAAGAACAAGAGAATTTTCCAGAAGAAGAACTAGATGAAATTGGGGCAAGCAATTTATTGAACAGCCTATTTAGAGCAATGATTACAAGGATACTCAATAGCATGAAAAAAAGACATAGAAACCATAAAAAATGACCAGTCAGAAATAAAGCAATACCTGAAAGAAACAATACATTGGAAGGAATGAACAGTAGGTTAGATGAAGCAGAGGAATGACTTAGTGATTTGGAAGACAAAGTAGACTAAAGCACCCAAGCAGAGCAGGAAAATAATTTGCAAAAGGAGGAGAGCTTAAGAAACATTTTGGACAACATGAAGCAAAACAACATCTACATCATAGAAATACCAGAAGGAGAAGAAAGTGAGCAAGGGATCGAGTACCTATTTGAAGAAATAATGACCAAAAATTTCCCCAATCTGGTGAAGGAAAAAATACACACAAGTCCAAGACCTCAGAGAGTGCCTAGCAAGTTGGACCCAAAGAGGCCTACATTGAAACACATAGTAGTTAAAATGACAAAGCCTAAAGACAAGAAGACCACCATAAAAGCTGCAAGAGAAAAGCAGGTAATATACTGGAGCACCAATTAGACTGTCATCTGATTTCTCAACAGAAACATATCAAGCCAGAAGTGAGTGGTATGAAATGTCCAATGTGATGAAAAGCAAGGACCTACAACCAAGGTCACTTTACCCAGCAAGGTTATCATTTAAAATTGAAGGAGAAGTAAGGAGCTTCCCAGACAAGAAAGAACTAAAGGAGTTTGTTAACACCAGATCAGTACTGAAACAAATGTTAAAGGGCTTGCTTTAGGAAGAAGAAAGAGAGAATAAAAAACAGTGGAAAATAGTCTAACAATAAAATGGCACTAATTATGTATATATCAATAATCACCTTAAATGTAAATGGCTTAAATACTCCAACCAAAACAATAGGGTAGCCTATTGAATAAGAAAACAAGACCTATCAATATAATATATTAAGATAAAAGAAGAAAAGGTATATACGTGTGTGTGTGTGTGTGTGTGTGTGTGTGTGTGTGTGTATGCCACCTCCAAGAGATCCACCTTAGATCGAAAGATACACACAGAATAAAAGTAAAGGGGTGAAAAAAGTTATTTTACACAAATGCAAAGGAAGAAAAAGCTGAGGTAGCAATACTTATATCTAACAAATTAAACTTTAAAACCAAGGCTATGGTAAGACACAAAGGACACTACATAATGATAAAGGGAACAATCCAACAAGAGGATATAACCCTAGTAAACATTCATGCAACTATCATAGGGGCACCTAAATATGTAAAGGAAACCTTGATGGACATAAAGGGAGAGGTCGACAGCACTGCAATCAGAGACAGGGATTTTAACACCCCATTGACTTCAATGGATAGATATTTCAGACAGAAAATCAACAAGGAGACAGAGGCCTAAAGCGACACACTATATAATTTAAAAAATCGCTGACTCACCATAAAGTAGAAATAAAGGTGTTCTGATAGTGTCAAGTCATTAAACAACAAGTCATGCTGTGGGCAGAAGCCCATGTTTTTTCGAATATCAATTATGTTCTTTGAGATGGCATATCCATTAATGTAGACCTCTCCTCTGGTTGGAAGGTAGAGACCTACAAGTAAACAGAAAACATGACAGAAGCTGAGATTTGGTAACAGAACATGATAAGACATTGCAAATTAGTAAGCATCTCAAACATCTGAGTGGCATAATTAGCTATATTTTAATTTTCTTTTCTTTTTGCTCATATATACTAATTTGTTATAATCAATAAGGGAAATATTGCTAGTAAAAACATTTAAACATTTTCCTATCTTCCAATATATTTCCATTAAATCATCCAGTTAACTATATTTTTGAACCATACTAGGTACTAAGTAGATGTTATGAAAAACATAACTATCCAGAATATAAAACTTTTGGTCCTTAAGAAATTTAAATATTAATAACAAGCTGTCCAGATTTTGTGAGAAAACTACTTGGTAATATGTAAAAAAGAAATCGTATAATCAATTACACTCTATAAATCATTTATTTTATTTTAAAGATATATTCTTAAAAATTGAGATATAACTCAATGGGCAAAAATTAAAATCTTTTCCACTAAGATCAGGAACAAGGCAAGGCTGTCCACTTTCACCACTTCTGTTCAATATAGTACTGGAAGTTTTAGCCACAGCAATCAGACAAGAAAAAGAAATAAAAGGCATTCAAATCGGAAAGGAGGAAACAAAACTGTCACTGTTTGCAGATGACATGATAGTATACATAGAAAATCCTATAGACTCTACCAAAAAACTGCTTGACCTAATAAATGAATTTGGCAAAACAGCGGGATACAAAGTCAATATCCAGAAGTGAAAGGCATTTCTGTACACCAACAATGAAACAGCAGAAACAGAGATCAAGGAAAAAATCCCATTTGAAATAGCAAAAAGAAAAATAAAATATCTAGGAATAAACCTAACCAAAGAGGTAAAAGATCTGTATTCAGAAAACTACACAACACTGAAGAAAGAAATCAAGGAAGACACAAACAAATGGAAACATATACCGTGTTCATGGATTGGAAGAATTAATATCATCAAAATGTCCATACTACCCAAAGCAATTTACACATTCAATGAAATTCCTATTAAAGTACCAATGGCATATTTCACAGACATAGAACAAACACTTCAACAATTTATATGGAATTATAAACGACCCCGAATAGCTGCTGCAATTTTGAGAAAGAAGAGTAAAGTAGGAGGGGTCACAATACCCGACACTAAACTATACTACAAGGCCACTGTAATCAAAACAGCCTGGTACTGGCATAAAAACAGGCACATAGACCAATGGAACAGAACAGAGAGCCCAGAAATAACCCCAAGTCTCTATGGTCAATTAATATTCGACAAAGGAGGCAGCAACATTAAATGGTATAAAAATAGCCTCTTCAACAAATGGTGTTGGGAGAACTGGACAGCCACGTGCAAAAAAATGAAACTTGAGCACCAACTTACACCATATACAAAAATAAATTCAAGGTGAATAAAAGACTTAAATATAAAACGTGACACCATTAAAGTTCTAGAGGAGAACGTAGGTAGGAAAATCTCAGATATTTCATGCAGAAACTTTTTTACTGACGTGTCCCCTAGAGCAAGGGACATAAAGGAAAGAATAAACAAATGGGACCTCGTCAAAATTAAAAGCTTCTGCACAGCTAAAGAAAACAGTATCAAAATTAAAAGAGAACCAACTATATGGGAAAACATATTTGCCAATGATACCTCAGACAAGGGTTTAATTTCCAAAATATATAAAGAACTTACACGACTCCACTCTAAGAAGACAAGGAATCCAATTAAAAAGTGGGCAAAGGACTTGAACAGACACTTCTCCAAGGAGGACATACAGAAAATCCAAAGACACATGAAACGATGTTCAATATCACTAGCTATCAGAGAGATGCAAATTAAAACCACAATGAGATACCACTTCACACCAGTCAGAATGGCCATCATAAGCAAAGCAACAAACAACAAGTGTTGGAGAGGTTGTGGAGAAAAGGGGACCCTAGTGCACTGCTGGTGGGACTGCAGACTGGTACAACCACTATGGAAAGCAGTATGGAACTTCCTCAGGAAAATAAAAATGGATCTGCCTTTTGACCCAGCAATTCCACTGCTGGGACTCTATCCTAAGAATACTAAAACACCAATCCAAAAGAACCTGTGCATCCCAATGTTCATAGCAGCACAATTTACAATAGCTAGATGCTGGAAGCAACCTAGATGCCCATCAGTAAATGAATGGATCAAAAAACTATGGTACATTTACACAATGGAATTCTATGCAGCAGAAAGAAAGAAGGAGCTCCTACCCTTTGCAACAGCGTGGGTGGAGCTGGAAAACATTATGCTTAGCGAAACAAGCCAGGCAGTGAAAGACAAATACCATATGATCTCACCTTTAATAGGAACCTAAATAACAAAACAAAGAAGCAAGCAAAATATAACCAAAGACACTGAAATAGAGGACAGGCTCATGGTGACGGGAGGGGAGAGAAGAGGGAATTTAAGGGGTCAGTAGGAAGGGCTCACAGGAACAAACTTAAAGGGCACATGGTCATAAACTAAGGGGAGGGTGGTAATGGGAGGGAAGTGGGGAGGGGGGAAAGGATTGGGGTTAAAAAGGAGAAAACTGTATTTGAACAATGATTAAAATATAATAAAAAAAGAAAAAAAATTGAGATATAGTTGACATATAATACTATATTACTTTCAGGTATAAAAAATAATGATTATATATATATATATATATATATATATATATATACTGTTTTTTAGAAATTTTATTTATTTTTAGACAGAGGGGAAGAGAGGGAGAAAAAGAGAGAAACACCAAAGTGAGAGAGAAACATCGATTGGTTTCCTCGTGTAGGTGACCCATCTGGGGATTGAACCTGCAACCCAGGCATGTGCCCTCACTGGGAATAGAATCAGAAAACTCTACTTTGCAGTACAATGCCCAACCAACAGAACCACATTGGTCAGGAGAGATATAGAAACATATTGTTAAGTGATCACCACAGTAAGTGTAGTTTACATTCATTACCATATATAGTTACAAATTATTTTTTATTGTTCAAGAACAGTTCTCTCCATTTCCCCCCCACCACTCCCACCTCCACCCTTGATCCTACCCCTTTTGGAGTTGACCATGTGTCCCTTATCGACCTTTCCCCTATTTTTCCCCATTATCCCTCTCCCCACCTCCCCTTGGTTAGTTTGTTCTTTATTTCATTGTCTCTGGTTATATTTTGCTTGCTTGTTTCTTTTGTTCATTACGATCAACCTATAGGTGAGATTAAATGGTATTTGTCCTTCAATTCCTGGCTTATATCACTTATCATAATGCTCTCCAGTTCCACCCATGCAGTTGCAAAGGGTAGGAACTCCCTTCTTCTTTCTTCTGTGTAGTATTCCATTGTGTAAATGTAACACTGTTTTTTTACCCACTCATCTACTGATGGGTACTTAGGCTGTTTTCAGATTTGGGCAATTACAAGTAACTATGAGTATAGGGGTGCACATATACTTGCAAATTGGTATTTCAGGATTCTTTTTAAAATTGTTGTTCAAGTACAGTTTTCTATATTTTCCATCAATCACTCCCCCAACCCAAGCCATCCGACCTCCCTCCCCGACCTCATCTCCTTGGTTTTGTCCATGTGTACTTTATAGTTGTTCCTGAAAATAGTTCCCCCATTTCCCTCCATAATACCCTCCCCACCTCCCCTCTAATTACTGTCAGTTTGTTCTTAATTTCATTGTCTCTGGTTATATTTTGCTTGCTTTTTTCTTTCATTATGTTCCAGTTAAAGGTTAAGATCATATATTTGTTCTTCAGTGCCTGGATTATTCCACTTAGCATAATGCTCTACAGTTCCATCCATACTGTCCCAGAGGGTAGGAGCTCCTTCTTTTTCTCAGGTGTATAGAATTCCATTGTGTAAATGTACTATAGTTTTTTGATTCATTCATTTACTGATGGGCACTTAGAATGTTTCTGGCTATTGTAAATTGTGCTGCTATGAACATTGGGGTGCATAGGTTTTTTGGATTGGTGTTTCAGGGTTCTTAGGATATAATTCCAGCCCTGAAATTGCTGGGTCAAAAGGCAGTACAATTTTTAGTTTTCTGAATAAATTCCATACTGTTTCCCACAGTGTTTGAACCAGTCTGCAATCCCACCAACAGTGCACTAGGGTTCCCTTTCTCCACATCCTCTCTAAAACTTGTTTCTTGATTTGTTTCTGATGGCCATTCTCACCAATGTGAAGTGGTACCTCATTGTGCTTTCAATTTGCATCTCTCTGATGGCTAGTGATGCTGGCATACTTTTTTTTCTCAGCCATCAGTTTTGTTATAGCAGCTTAAATTAATTGGGATTTAGTGTCTTTTTCTTTTTTATTTAAATTTTATTTTAATTATTGTTAAAGACCATTTTCTATGTTTTACTCCCATCCCAGCCCAACCACCCAGCCCTCCCCACCTCCTTCCCATTTCCACCCACCCCTAGTTTTTGTCCATGTGTCCTTTATACTTGTTCCTGTAAGCCCTTCCCCCTTTCCCCTGAAATTCCCTCCCCTCTCCCCTCTAAACACTGTCAGCCTGTTTTCTATTTCAGCGTCTTTGGTTATATTTTGCTTGTTTCTTTGTTTTGTTGATTAGGTTCCTGTTAAAGGTGAGATCATATGGTATTTGTCTGTCATCACCTGGGTTATTTCACTTAGTATAATGCTCTCCAGTTCCATCCATGCTGTTGCAAAGGGTAGGAGCTCCTTCTTTCTTTCTCCCGTGTAGAAGTCCATTGTGTAAATATACCATAGTTTTTTGATCCATTCATTTACTGTTGGGCACCTAGGTTGCCAATAACACTTGGCTATTGTAAATTGTGCTGCTATGAACATTGGGGTGCATAGGTTCTTTTGGATTGGTGTTTCAGGGTTCTTAGGATATAATCCCGGCAGTGGAATTGCTGTGGCAAAAGGCAGTTACATTTTTAGTTTTCTGAGGAAATTCCATACTGTTTTCCATAGTGGTTGTACCAGTGTGCTATCCCACCAACAGTGTACTAGGGTCCCTTTTTCTCCACAGCCTCTCCAACACTTGTTTGTTGCTTTGTTTATGATGGCCATTCTGACTGGTGTGAAGTGGTATCTCATTGTGGTTTTAATTTGCATCTCTCTGATGGCTAGTGATATTGAACATTGTTTCATGTGTCTTTGGATTTTCTGTATGTCCTCCTTGGAGAAGTGTCTGTTCAGGTCTTTTGCCCATTTTTTAATTGGGTTGCTTGTCTTAGAATAGAGTCATGTGAGTTCTTTACATATTTTGGAATTTAAACCCATGTTTGAGGTATTATTGGCAAATCTGTTTTCCCATATGGTTGGTTCTCTTTTCATTTTAATAGTTTTCTTTAGTCGTGCAGAAACTTTTCATTTTGATGAGGTCCCACTTGTTTATTCTTTCCTTTATGCCCCTTGCTCTAGGGGACATATCTGGGAAAATACTGCTGTGTGAAATATCTGAGATTTTCCTGCCTATATTCTCCTCTAGACTTTAATGGTGTCATGACTTGTATTTAAATCTTTTATCCACCTTGAATTTGTTTTTGTGTATGCTGTAAGTTGGTGGTAAAGTTTCATTTTTTGCATGTAGCTGTCCAGCTCTCCCAACAACATTTGTTGAAGAGGCTATTTTTACTCCACTTTATGCTGCTGCCCCCTTTGTCAAAAATTAACTGACCACAGAGACTTGGGTTTATTGGTGGGCTTTCTGTTCTGTTCCATTGATCCATGTGTCTGTTCTTATGCCAGTACCAGGCTGTTTTGACTACAGTGGCCTTGTAACACATTTTGGTATCGGTTATTGTGATCCCTACTAGTTTGCTCTTTTTTTTTCTCAAAATTGCCGCAGCTATTCAGGGTTGTTTATAGTTCATATAAATTTTTGAAGTATTTCTTCTATGTCTGTGAAATATGCCTTTGGTACTTTAATAGATATTGCATTGAATCTATCAATTGCTTTGGGTGATATGGACATTGCAATGATAAATCTTCTGATCCATGAACATGGTATACATTTCCATTTGTTTGTGTCTTCCTTGATTTCTTTCTTCAGTGTTGTGTAGTTTTCTGAATACAGGTCTTTCACCTCCTTGGTTAGGTTTATTCCTAGGTATTTTATTTTTTTTGTTACTAGATCAAATGGGACTTTTTTCCTGATACCTGCTTCTGATGTTTCATTGCTGGCATACAAAGTTGTTGGTATACAGAAATGACTTTGATTTCTGGATATTGACTTTGTATCCCACTGTTTTGCTTAATTTACTTATTAGGTCGAGAAGTTTTTTGTTGGAGTGTATAGGATTTTCTCTGCACATTATCATGTCATCTGCAACCAATGCCAGTTTTGCTTCCTCCTTTCTAATTTGGATGCCTTTTATTACTTTTTCTTGTATGACTTCTGTGGTTATGACTTGTAATACTATTTTGAATGGGAGTGGAAAAGCAGACATCATTTTCAGGTTCCTGATTTAGTGGGTAAGACTTTCATTTTTGTCCATCGAGTATTATCTTAGAGGTGGGTCTCTCACATGTGGCCTTTATTACATCAAGGACTGCTCCCTCTATTTCCATTTTGCTGAGTGTTTTTATCATAAATGGGTGCTGTATCTTATCAAAAGCTTTTCCCACATGTACTGATATGATCATGTGCTTTTTGTCTTTCCTTTTGTTTATGTGATGTATTGTTTATTGATTTGCAAATATTGTACCATCCTTGCATCCCTGGGATGAGCACCACTTGATCATGGTGTATGATCTTTTTAATATATTGCTGAATGTGGTTTGCCAATATTTGGTTGAGGATTTTAGCGGCTATATTGATCAGTGATATCGGCCTATAGTTGTCTTTCTTTATTGTGTCAGTATTTGATATTAGAATTAGGATGATGCTGGCTTCATAAAGGGTTTGGGAGTCTTCCATCTTCTTGGATTTTCTGGAATATTCTGTGGAAAGGGTTTAGCTCCTCCTTAAATGCTCCATAAAATTCTCCTGTGAAATCATTCAGTCCAGGGCTTTTGCATACTGGGACTTTTTTGATTACTGTTTCAATTTCATCTGCTGTTATTGGCCTGTTCAGGCTTTCTGCTTATTCATTCAGTTTTCGAATACTGTAGTTTTCTAGAAATTTGTCTATTTCACATAGGTTGTCAATTTTCAGCTTTCCCAATTCCCCCCCTCCACCCTGCACCACCCATCCCTCCAGCATTCCCCCCATCTTATTTCATGTCCATGAGTTTTACATATAAGTTCCTTTTCCTATTTTGACCTCTCCCATCTTTTTAATGCCTGCCAATTATGCTTCTACTTCCCTGTAACTTTTTCTCCCTATCTTTTCCTTCCCCTTCCCACTGAAAACCCTCCATGTAATGTTCATTTCTCTTATTCTGTCCCTGTTCTAGTTGTTTGTTTAGTTTTTTTTTGTTTTTCTTCTCTCTTTTTTTAGGTTCATTTTTTGACAGTTGTGAGTTTGTTATCATTTTACTGTTCATATTTTTTATCTTTTTCTTAGATAAGTCCCTTTAACATTTCATACAATAATGGTTTGGTGGTGATGAACAACTTTAACTTGACTTTATCAGGGAAGCACTTTATCTGCCCTTCCATTCTAAGTGATACCTTTGCTTGATAGAGTATTAGTATTCTTGGATATAGGTCCTTGCCTTTCATGACTTCAAATAATTCTTTCCAGCCCCTTCTTGCCAGCAAGGATTTTTTTTCCCTATAAATCAACTGATAGTCTTATGGGCACTCTTTTGTAGGTAACTCTTCCCTCTTGCTGCTTTTGAGATTCTCTCTTTGCCTTTAATATTGGGTAACTTAATGATGATGTGCCTTGGTGTGTTTGTCTTTGAGTCCAACTTCTTTGGGACTCTCTGGGATTCCTGAAAGTCTACTTCCTTCACCAGATTGGGAAAGTTTTCCTTCATTATTTGTTCAAATAAGTTTTCAATTTTTTGGTCTTGTTTTCCTTCTGGTAACTATTGAATTTGGATATTGGAATGTTTCAGGTTGTTCCAGAGAGTCCTAAGTCTCTCTTCATTTTTTTGAATTCTTCTTTCATTATGTTCTGGTTGGATGTTTATTACATCCTTTTGTTCTAAATCATTGATTTGAGTCCTGGTTTCCTTCCGGTTACTGTTGGTTCCCTGAATATTTTGCTTTATTTCATTTTGGGTATCTTTCATTTTTCAACCAAGCTCAGTCAGTTCTGTGAGCATTTCGGCTACCAGGGCTTTAAATTCTCCATCAGATAGGTTGGCTATCTCCTCATCGCTTAGCTCTCTTTCTGAAGTCTTTCTCTGTTCTTTCATTTTGGCCCTATTTCTTCCTTTGGGGCACTTGTGAAGTTGTGAGGGGGTGGGACTTTAGGTATTCACCTGGGCAGGGTAACCCTCCTTGTTGTGCTGTGGTGCTGCTAGTGTGGGAGGGGCCAGAGAGGAAATAATACAGCTTGCCTGCTCATCTCTAGCCCACTTGCCAACAAACTCTCATGTGAGACTGAGAGTTTCTCCCACTGCGGCTACCATGTAGTCCACAGACACCTCTGAGTCTCAGTTTTCCTTTAATGCAGCCCTGCCCTCATAGCCTGTGAACTTGCTTTAGCCAGCCCACCCCCACAGTTCACCACATTGCTGGGGTTCTCTCAATCCACCACCTTACAGGTCTGTTTGTTCCGGTTGATTGTTTCTTTAATTCCATGGTTGTCAGAGTTCCATGCAGTTTGGTTTCCAGGCACTTCTGTTTTTTTTTTTTTTATTGATTTTATATTGGTTGTTATCCTCCTTTTGGTTGTGCGAGGAAGTGAAGGGTTTCTACCTATGCTACCATCTTGGCTGGAAGTCACACTATCAGTTTTTGCCTATTCAGTATGATGTTGACTGTGAGTTTGACATATGGCCTTTTATATCTTGAAGGATGATCCATGTATTCCCACTTTGCTGAGAGTTTTAATTATAGATTTGATTTTATTGAATGCTATTTCTGCAACTGTTGAAATGATCATGTGATTTTTATGTTCTAGATTGTTTATGGGATCCATATTAATTTATTTGCAAATGCTGTCCTAGACTTGCATCCCCAGCATAAATCCCACTTGATTATGGTGTATGATCTTTTCACTGGGTTGCTGAATCCAGTTTCCTAATATTTTGTTGAGGATTTCAGTATCTATATTCATGAGGGATAGTGGCCTATTATTTTCTTTCTTTGTTGTGTCTTTACCTGCTTTTGGAATTAGGATAATACTGGCTTCACAAAAAGAGCTTGAAGTCTTCCCTATTTAAAATTTTTTGGAATTGTTTGGGGATAGGTGTTAATTTTTCTTTGAATGTTTGGTAAAATTTACCTGTGAAGCCATGCAGTATAGAACCTATATTTGTTAGGATGTTTTTGATTATTGCTTAATTTTCACTAGTTGTAATATATCTACTCAGATTCCCTGATTATTTCTGATTTAGTTTTGAAAGACTTTATTTTTCTAGGACTTTTTCCATTTTCCTAGGTTGTCCAATTTATTGGCATATGGTTGTTCATACTATTTTCTGACAATTCCTTGTATTTCTGTGATACCAGTTATTGCTTCTCCTCTTTCATTTCTGATTTTATCTATTTGGATCTGTTATTTTCTTGATGTCAATCTTGAAAGGTGTGTCAATCTTGTTTATCTTTTCAAAGAGTCAGCTCTTGGTTGCATTGACCTTTTGCCTTGTTCTTTTAGTCTCTATGTCAATTATTTCTATTCTGATATTTATTATTTCCTTTCTTGTAATTTCTATGGGCTTAATTTGTTGTTGTTTTAAGTGTAGGGTTAGTTTGTTCATTTGATATTTCTCTTGCTTCTTGTGGTATAAACCTCTCACAGGACTGCTTTTAGCATGTCCCATAGATTTGGGGTTAGATTTTGCTGTTGGGGGTGGTGCCCACAAGCCTGTACAAGGGAGGCAGGTACTTCTTCCCCTTCTTGGGGTACCATGGACTGAACTCACAGGGGAGATTGGATTTGCCTCCCATGTAGCCACATAGCTCAGCTCTCACCTGCCTGATTCTTGGTCAGATCTTCCCTAGGAGACAGTTTGAAAAACCCAGATATGCATGTCTCTGTGGTTTTCTTGCACCACCTAACTTAGGCAGATTGGGACAAAAGTCCTAGCCCTGTGTGGCACTCTGATCTCTCTGTGCAGCTGAACTCAGTGGGATGGGGCTCGGGCTCAGCTTTGCGTGGCTCCCCTGCACTGCTGAACTCAGCAATACAAAGCTAAGCTAAGTGATTCAATAGGTGAGGGAGGGGCACTGGTTGTGTTCTTGAGGTAAGGGAGACTGGTTCTATTTTCCAAGCTACACAGTTTAGTCACTGTCTGGGTATCTGGGAAGAACTTCCCCAGAGAAAAGAGGGCTCCTTAAAGTCACTGGGGGTGTAGCCAGCAGACCCCTCTGCAGACACTAGTATGGCAGTATGGCCTTGCTAGCAGTGAGTCCAGACCATGCACTCCCCAGGATAGTGCTGTAACAGTATGAGCACTCGTTCTTGAGGGGTTGTGGACTGAGTCTCTCAGGTGAACTGAATCTGCACTGATTTTCACTGCCAGATGCTACATGGGCTCTTCCTTCTATCTCTGTTCCCCTGAGTTGGGAATCCCTGCATGAGGTTTAGACTCCATGCTCCTAGGGGGAGGGAGTTTTGAAGTGATATCTCTCTGCCTTCTCAGCTGCCACTGCACCTGAGTGTGAGGATTATCACTTTCCACAACTCCTCTCTTCTTACTGGTCTGTTTGTGATTTCTTCTGTAAATCCTTGTTCATTATAATTCAATTCAGCTAGTCTTCATTTTTTTGTTTTTGTTTTTTTTTTTTTTTTTTTTTTTAGAATAATCCAAACTTTATTTCTCCTGCTTTTTAGGGCATAAAACTTTGACAAGTACACACACACACACACACACACACACTTTGGAAACTTTCCTGTCACTATTTTTTCAAACAGCATTTCTATCCCTTACTCTTTTTCTTCTCCTTTTGGTATTCCTAAGATCAAATGTTGTTGCATTTCATGTTGTCTTGCAGTTCCCTTAAGCTATCCTCATACTTTTTAGTCTTTTTTCATGCAGCTGCTCTACCTGGTTATTTCTTTCTACTTTGTCTTCTACCTCACTAATTTGGTCCTCTGTTTCATCCAATATGCTTGTAATTCCTTCTAGTGTGTTTATTTTAGAAATTGTATTCCCCTTTTCTTCCTGGTTCTTGTTTATAGTTTATGTTTTCTTTTTCATATTATTGTAGTTCTCACCCAATTTGTTGTAGTTGTGAGTTCCTTGACCATCCTTATATTCTTTTGAATTCTATATCTGATAGTTTGCTTGTCAGTATTTCATTTAGCTCTTTCACTGGAGAGTCTTCTATTTCTTTCAATTTCAGGTTCTTTCTTTGCCTCCCTATTTTAGGTGAATCTTCATTTGTTTGTGAGATTCCTGATGCTCTGCTTTGCTAGCTGTCTTCGTATGGTGAACTTTTATGGTGCAAGTTCTATGGGACTCAGTAGTGTGATCTCTTTGATTTCCTCATCTGGATGCTCTAGAATTGCCCTTTTTTCCCATTTGAGTGGGCTTTCTTGTTATACTTGGGTTTTACTGGTTGGTGGCTTCTTTGTTGGTGGATTCTCTCCTCGAGGGGGTTTACTGGTATGCAGAAGTCCCACCTTGTCTTGTATGTGATCTGGGACAGGGCAAAGGTGGAGTGGATTATGACAGCAGGAGAGTATTCTATGGGATTTAAAGTATCAACAAGTAGAGAACAGATAGGAGATCCTTTGGAGAAGTACATCAATAACCATGGTATTTTACCAAACAAGTTAATTGTTTTAAAAAGTAAAAAAGAGATAAGACTCTTGTTAGAGGGATAAAAGAATGTGAGCTGACTTCAGAAAGCAGAGTGCTTATGCTAGGTTAGATGGTGACATATAGTGAGAGTAAGGAATAGAAATTTGGGGTAGTGTGCAAGAGAATGAAGTTAACCACAATAGTAATAAAGCTCAGGGAGGTAGTGGACCAAGACCAGGGAAGGATGCTGTGTGGGATTTGGAACAACAATAATAAGACAAGAAATATATGATTTGATAAAAAGAATAAAAAGTAAAAGACCAAGAGTAGTGTATGTATAGGAAAATGAGCGAAGTGAAAGAAGAGAAATTGAAATGCAACATGAAAGGGACAACAAAGAAAACCAGCTAAACAGTGAAATAAAACAATCAAAACAAAGAAAACTACACAGAAGGAAAAGAAATAAATAACTAGGGGTGGGGGGTAATGGGGGGAAGGGGGGAGGGTTGGGTGGGTGGGCTGGAATGGGAGTAGGGGGGAGAAAACTGTACTTGAACAATGATTAAAATAAAAATAAAAAAGAAATAAATAAAAAGTAAAAGAATAAAAAATAACAAAAAATACAAAATAAAAGTAAAAGTAAAAAATAAAATGCAAGTTTGTAGGATGGTGAAGTGAATTTTGTCTCAGTTCTTGGCATTAGCCTAGATTTCTCTCTAGCTCTGTCTTTGATTTTTTTACAGCTCTAGGACTTATTGTCTTACATTGGAAGAAAAAAGGGGGGAAAAGCCTCCTGATGACTCTAAACCCACCAAGTGGTTCTGCTGGTCTTTCTGGATGCTGTAGGCAGAAGGGGCCTGGGCTCCATTTTTTTCCCTTTCCTGTGGTTCTGCACTGGGGGCTAGGTCTGGGCTCCAATATTCACAGGCATCCAGCCTATAGCCCAAGTCCTCGGAGTGCTGTGCAGCCCCCACTGTACATAGGTGCTGTGCTGGTGCCTTTAATTCACCTTGTACCACCCTTTGATTAGTCAGTGAGGTGCACTACATAGGAGCAACTGGCAGCATTTCTCCCTCTTTGCTGGTCTGGGTGCTGTGCACATGCAGAGTCCCTTCAGGGCAATATAGTTCCCCTATTAAATTAAGCCTCTCTGAGGACTGATACCCCTTTGAGCCCCTGCTGCCCCACTTTGATCAGTTCATGAGGTGCCCTGATTTGGAGCAAATCGCATCCCTCCTCATCCCTCTTTGCTGGTGAGAGTTCCTTGCACAGTGGCTGCAAGCTGTTTTTTTTAATTATTATTTTTGCAAATTACCCTTTGTTGCAGCTGTCTATTCTTTACAAGCTCCTGGCTTTTCACACAGCCCAACTCTCTGATCAGTCCTGAGACTACCCGGGTCAGGGTCTATTGCAGCCCAACTCTTCTCTCATTTCTAGCTGTCACCTGGTTCCCCAATTCCTCTGGTACTGTCTCAACCGGCGACCACAGTCTCAGTGGGGGAACACCACCTGTGTGTCTCCCACTGTTGTCTTTATTCCCCTCAGTGACTTCATGTATCCAGGTCTCTCCTGGTATGGGAGTGGCTTCCCTGCTCTTGGAAAGGAAGGAGATATGAAGTTACAATCACTGATCCGGCTCTCCTCCAAAGCTTCTGCAGCAGCCACCATCCCTGGCACCAAGCCAGGGGACTGCAGCAGCCATGGTCCTGGCACAGGTTCCAGGGACCTTATCATCCCTATGCAATTTCCTTACCATCTGTTTTTCAACATCCTCTGCAATCTTTGGCTTCCAAACTTCATATAAGCTGGGATTCTGTTGGCTGTTCAGTCTGTTCTTCAGAGGATTGGCTAGGTGTCCCAGTGGGGTACGTGAGCAAATGGATTCAGCTCCCACTTACCTCACCACCATCTTCCAGAATCTTTAGTTGTTTATTTAGGTTGATTGCTCTGGAATTTTGCTGTAAATATGGTTTGTAGCCATGAATAGGTGGGTGTAGCTTCCAACTACTCTGCAACCATTTTGAAATCTCCTTTGACATTAATTTTGTATTAAGAAGAGGCTATTTTATATCAATTATTAGGCTCAGCCCTGTTCCAGTATAGTATAGTTCCAGTATAGTATATTCTGAGAAATTATACTAATTTCTCATAATTATACTAATTTAACACACAGCCTGGGATTCACTATCCTAATGGTCCTGAGTATTCCTTAACTTTTCTTCCTTCCTGGTGAATGGAATGTTTCTAAAGTATAAAACTTCATAAAATATCCTTCTATAGCTTCTTATTTCTCTCAGTTTAGATTCTAAAAGTTTAGAAATTTAGATTCTAAACTTCATAGCATGGATTCCCTCAAACCTCTTTTGATTTGACCTTTTGAGTATGCATACAGATTCATCTTTTGCCATTAAATTCCTTATTTGATCTAGTTATATAGTTAATTTCTGCTTTTAATTCTTCTGGTCTTCACTATACTCATAATATTCTTTTCTCCTTCCTTTCATAGCCCTTTATGCCTTCTATTTGCCTCAGATTTGATGTCACTTCCCTATTTCTCATCACCAGAACACAGTGGGTGTCATTGTATTGAGTGAATAACATCCTACATATTGATATGATATCTACCTTCTAACTTATGGTGTAAGTTTCAAGATTTGTGTCTGTTTTTCCATTAGAGTATAAAATAGGGTATAACAACCTTGTAAACACCACTGTATTATAAATTCCTATGAAAGAATTTGCATATAAAATATTTCACTGAATAAATGAAAAAAAATTACTATATCACCTGAGCATCTTGCTTGGAAGTAATTGAAAATATAATAACACAAACACTAGAATAACATACTCAACACCAAAAGTTATTGATTGATTTACAGTCTTAGAAGGAATGTGACTTTTGCTCAGAACAGAGCTGAATACATACCTGTGAGAATAGACAAGGTTGTGGTTTTTCCTGCCCCATTTTCTCCTAGAAGAATAGTGATCTGCCCCTTATACAAGTTCAATGATATGTCGTTTACTGCTACTTTGTCACCAAATTCCTAAGAAATAAAACAATTAAAATGATACCTGCATTATCGCTTCTAAAAGACAATCATATCCTCTTGATATGATTGCTTCATATCAAGAAGAATCAACATTATATCAGACTCATATTGCAAAAAAATAATGTTCTGAACATGAAACAATATTTGCAGGTGCACTGAGTTTATATGATAGTCAAAATAAGTGTGAAGGTACAGTGCTTTGTATACGTATCCATATTTGGTAATGAAAATGAAGAATATCTGTCTATATTCTATATATGAAGACTTGTAACATATTATTTATGAGCTCACTCAATTGAAGCAAAAGCTGGGAAGCTCACAGAAGCTGCCACCAATAATCAGAAGAGTTGATGACATTATTTCAGCCAAAAGTTTGATGATTCACAAAAACATGCCCATAAATTCTTAAGATTCTAAGCAGGAGTTGGCAAAGTCATATATGGCCCATCATCTGTTTTTGTACAGCCAATGAGCTAACAATGATTTTTATGTTTTTAAAGACTTGTAAAAAATTAATAAAAAAGAATATGATCTCACCTATAAGTGGAACCTAATCAACAAAACAAACAAGCAAAATATAACGAGAGACATTAAAATTAAGAGCAGACTGACAGTAACCACAGGGGAGGTAGGAGGGGATAATGGGGGGGGAAGAGTAAGGGTTTTCAGGAACATGTATGAAGGAAACACAGACAAAACCAAAGCAGGCAGGATCAAGAGTGAGAAGTGGGGATGGCTGGGGTGGGGGCAGGAGTAGTGGGGGAAAATGGAGACAACTGTACTTGAACAACAAAAAATAAAATAGAATAAAATTTAAAAAAATGTACACCACACACTGTTTATATGAACTTTAAAGTAGTTATCCAGTGCTTTACAGAAAAAATGTTTGAAAACCCTACTAAAGTGTATTTTGGAAACTCCTAGTACTTTGGTCTGAAATTAGAAACCCTGTGGTTTTCAAGAACTCACCTCAGTGAATCTAAAATCTGCCTGTAGGTACCTGTCATTAGCAAATCCTAACTACAAAGCAAACAAAGAATTAAATTTCAGGGAATGCAGTTCATAGGTTCTCTCTTGCGATATAGGAAAAACTATAGAAAAAGGTGTTAATATTGCCAAATTAACAATAGACCATCCAGGAGAGTGTGTCTACAAACTTTGGACTTCCCAATAGTAACAATATTGACATTTTAGATTAAAGTATTCTTTGTTTTGGGAGGGCTATCCTGTAATTTATAGGATATTTAGGAGCTTCCTTGTAGATGCCAGTAGGACTCCTTCCCTTGGTTATGACAACCTTCCAGGGGAAATAATCATCGTTCTAGAAATCAGCTGCCCTAGGGAATCTAATTTTCTCTTATAAATTCAATTACCTTATAGATAGTGATAATACTATATTCTGTTTTAATCATAATCTCTCTCCAAAGTTGTAGTTCTATATCTTCAAATGCCTACCAGGAACATATGTTTAAGTATTTATACCATCTCAAATTTAGTATGTTTAAAACTCTGGTCATTATCAAGCCCTAAATATATAGTACTCAACTGTACTCCTTAGGTCAGTGAATGGCTTCCAAATTCACCTAGATGTACAAACCAGAAACCTGAATATAACCCTATACTTCACTGCTATTAACTACTGTATGCAATAAATCACCAACTCCAATTAATTAGTTTAGACCATAAGTGATCATTCTTCATTCAAAAACTATTTACTGAATGCCCATTGTATACGAGGCATTGTGTTATGTGTTAGAGTTACATCTAGAAATAAGTGATACATAGTCCATGCTTTAATGAAGCTTTGGTAAAGGGAGATAGGGAAAAAGAGTAAAGGTACATAAAAATAATTATGAATTATGGTAAAAATAATAAAACAAAGGGCCTAAAAAGTGCAAAGGGTGATGGCATTGCATGTGAAACAAGTATTTATTTATAACAGACATCAGGCAATAAAGATTAATGGATTCTTGAGAACTGAAAAACAAGTAATGTAGGCTCCATGATTGCCCTGGCTTACCTAAATAGTTTCAAAGCTGTGACACAGAGCTGAGTAACTCAATCAGATTCCATTAGTCTACCTGAGCTGAAGATAGAAATCTGAGAGTCTAGTAAGGTGCAGAAAGAGAATACTAAAGAGGAGACAGACGCATGCAGAAACAAACTTGGAGATCTAAAGTGATCCCCACTGGAGTATTCAGATAAGAAATAATCAACATATACCTTTTAGAAAACTACCAGAGGCTAAAGAAAGGACAATTTAAAGATTAGAAAGACCAGTACTTGGCACTCACCTAGAGCCAAGAAGGTTGCCTATTTCCACCAGCCATACTAGAACAATTTAAGATTTATAGGGCAGTGAGGAGATTATAAAGAAAGGTATTGCCTCATTAGTGGGGAATAAATAACTGTGGACTAAGCAAAAAAGGCATAAAAGAATCAAACCATTTTGAAGTACCTCAATTCTTCAAAAACAAATTTCAGGAGTATTTCATTGAATACAGAAATATCCAAGACCCTACAATGTAAAGAAGCAGGAAAATATGATGCATAATTGTTGTGGAAAATCCACCCACACGCGGGGAGATAACGAAGCACAAACTTTATTACCTGGGGGCCCAAAGGGGTGGTTAACATCCAAATCCTCTGAGCACCGATCCTCACTCTTCCGGGGTTTAAATAGTCCCGGGCTTCCTATCTACGTGGCGAAGCAAGGTTACAGAAGCCGAAGCAAGGTTACAGAAGCCGAATGTGGAAGTTAGGTCTAGCTACCTTATATGGGAGACAAAGAGAAAACGCAGGAGGAATTTGCAGAAGTTACAGAGCACAGGAGCTTATCATGGGAGTCAGTGTACGACCTTGAGTAACTGGCTGTTGCTTTGGTTACGACTTGTCAGCTTCTACAGTCCTGTGTGAAATTTTGCAAGTGTTACAGTTACAGAGCATAAGAAACTTTTGGAGTTTTCTTTTCCTGCCACATAATGACAAAAACAATCAATTGAAATATACCTAGAACTGAAACACATGTTAAAATGGGTAAGCACATTAAGCTGATTATTATAAATATATGCCATCTGTTGAAAAAGTTATTATAAGAAACAATATTTAAAAAACAATAGAGGGATGTCAAAAAAATGGCAGTATGAAAGATTCCCTTGGTCTCCCCATGAAGTTACAACTATTTAAACAGCTATAATTCAACAAAAGAATCCCTGCTTCGTATATGAACACATCAAGAGGCCTGTGCATTTAAACATCTGAAGGTGATAGAGTGGGAGCAAACCAAAAAGGAAAAAAAAGTAAAGAGCTGAGACTGCCACTGACACAGCTAGGTCTCACTGTGGGTCTCTGGAGAGGGAAGGGGTCAGGTTGCTGCTGACATTCCCTTCAGCTAGGAGCAGAAAGAAACAGTGAACATTCCTGTGGGAGTGGTCAGCTGAACCCAGAGACCTGGGCACAAACAAAGCACAGAGGTGCAGTCATGGTTGTCTGGCATTGCCTTCACTAGGTAGAAAAAGAAAGCCATAGAGCCAGGCTGCCTCCCTTCACACTCCTGGAGCTAGCAGCAGGCCCCAGAAGAAACTGTAGCAGTGAGTGTGGGGTTGAATAGCACATTATCTACAAATCTGAAAACTGGAATAACAGAAATACTTTCCCCAAGTGACAGACATGCTCCATGGTTAATCCCAGGGATAGCTGGAGATAGAGAGAGGAGGCTGCTGAGGCCTACCAGCCACCAGTATGGGGCGGAAAAAACCACAAAGGCACCAGCTAGCTTTTAAGCTCACCCTACCCCCACCCAAAAGCAGCTACACTGTCAAGCAGCATCTTGCTACAAAAACCAGCGTTGGGATTTCACAGATCTGAAACCCCATTGCCTACTGCATTTCCCTGTAGGTTGGTGCTTGGAGACAAGGTCACCTGATGACAGAGGAGATGCCCACCTTTGTAGGGACACCTTTGTAGGACATCTTCCACTACTCTGAAGAAGTAGTGGAGTGAGAGCAGTGCAAGAGTATTAAAAAACTTGTACTTCAGTGCCGTCTACTAGAAACACATAGACTTCTTATTGCTCTACTAGAGAAGTACCACTCATGCATAGATGTCTAGAAAGAGAAGAAATCCATCAAATACCATGAATAACAAAGGTAACAAGGCAGCTCCAAATGAAAATTTAGGAGGGAGGGGAGAAGATGGCAGTAACGTAGGTGGGAGCTGAGCCCACTTGCTCATGCTCCCAAGTGGGACAATTAGCTGATTTCCAAAGGACAAAGTGAACAGTCAAAATAATCTAAGCTGATACATAGTTTAGAAGCCAAAGTGTGCACAGGACACTTCAAAATGGGCAGTAAGGAGGTTATATAGGCCCATGGGAAGGTCCTCAGGCCTGGCACCAGGGACCAAGGTTGCTGCAGATACATTGGAGGAGGGCTGGGTCAGTAACAGCAGCCTAGCGGCTCCCTCCTGTCCAAGGACAGGGAAATCTCAGATCCGCACCAAGAGAAACCTGGATGCATAAAGTAGCTAGGAGGAAAAAAAGGCACCAAGCAACACACAGATGGCAGCATACCCAGGATGGGGTGGGGGTTACCAGCCAAGACATTGCCATAGAATTTGGGGTATCCTGGTGACACCTACAGCTGGAAGAGGAGGTGGGCTGCGACTGGCCATGACCCAGGTAGTCTCTGGACTTGACAGAGGGATAGACTGTGTGGAAAGCTGGGTGATGGCTCAGAGTGGCAATGGCACTGAGAAGACTTTTCAAATGGGGAACTGAGGTGTACTGTGCAGGGACTTCACCCATGAAGGGAGAAGGGTAGGTGCAATTTGCTACCACTCAGTGCACCTCATGGGCTGATCAAAGGGGCGCAAAGCAAGAGGGCTTACTGACGCTGGCTCGGTATAAATGTGCAGAGTGGAGAGTACTGGCTGCACAGTGCTCTGAGGCCCTGGGCTAGAAATTGGGAACCTGTGATTACTGTAGCCCAGACTGAGCTCCAATCATTGCAGAACCACAGGAAGGGAAAAATAGAGAGCCAGAGCCCCTCTCCCTGCAGGAACCAGAAAGATCTGCAAAACCAGCTGGACAGATGTTTTTTTTCAAGAGTAAGAAAGTAAGACCATGAGCTGAGAGAAAACCAGAGACAGATCCAGAAAGAAGTCAGAAGGCAAACACCAACACTTCAGACAAATTTTACTTTGCTTTTCACTACAACTTGCATGTTTTTCTTATTTCACTTTTGTCTTTCCATTTATTCATTTTCTGTGCTTGTTTTATTGTTTTATATTTTATTCTCCCTTTCATATTGCATTTTAATTTTTCTTCTTTCACTTCATTTGTATTCCAAATAACACGCTACTCTTGGTCTTTTACTTTTTATTCTTTTCAATCAGATTATATATTTCTTATTATACTATTGTTATTCCAAATCCCACACAGCACCCTTCCCCGGTCTTAACCAACTTTCCTGGTCTTAATCCACTTCATCATCTTCCTGAGTTCTATTACTGTTGTAAACTTTATTTTCTCTCACACTATAGCGAGTTTCTATCCCTTACTCTATTTCTCCTTCATCTAACCTCGCTTAAGTGCTTCTCTTTCTTAAATCAGCTTACATTATTTTCCCCTTTATAAGAGTCTTATTCTTTTTCCATCTTTTATAAACAGTGGCTAGTTGAGTAAAGTACCATGGTTATTGCTGTTCTTCTCCAAAGAGACTCCTGTTTGTTTACTATTTGTTTCTACCTTAAATCCTATAGAACACTCTCCCCCGTCTTACTCCATTTTGCCATCCCCAATGCCTTTGATCAGTTTAGGGAGGAATTTTATTTCATTGCTTTCTCTCTCCCTTTTTTTTTTGTTCCCCTCTCTCAACCTGAGCTTTACTCCTTACACTTATTAGTTTCCTTTTCTATCCTATCAAAATCATTTTTCTTTACTGTAGACATCTCATATTCACTTTTCTACAATATTCTTATTCCCATTCCACCTTTCTTAAACTTCATTCAGCAGTCATTGCTATTGATCCTGCTATGGGTTTTCTGCAATTTTGTCCCCATTGATCCAGTACCTTTTCAATCTTACTTCAAACTTCATAGTATACTCTTCCCTTTCTTATCCCATTGTTTTCATTGCCCTTTTGTGTTTTACTTATGTTTTACATTTTGTTCTCCCCCTTTCTGTGCCTCAGTTCTACCCCAACTCTTGTTTATTATCCTCCCTCTTACTATGCAGTAACACTTCATCCTCTTTTAGTCATCTCATATTCCCTTTATCATATCTTATAAAGTCCACAATCTCTCTTCACCTTTATAAATCTTAGTTCAATCATGGTTAAGACAGCTGATGTGGTAGGGGGGTTATTTTTGTTGGTGTAGGTCTGGTTGTCTGGTAATACTGCTTTGTTAAGGAAAACCTGTACAATAGCATACAGGACAAGGTGGTAGTTATAAATACAAGTAAGTCCACTTGAAGAGAACCTACAAGCTCAGAAGTCACCGACAGGTAAAGTCCAAGTACAACAAGATAGCTCACACAAATGAAAGAAATGGCAATCCTAGAGCACCCAGACAAGAAGATCAAGGAGACCACACCACTGAGTCCCACAGAACCCTTACCACAGAAATTCACCCCATGAAGACAGCTGGCAAAACAGAGCACCTGGCTTCACAGAAACAAACAGAAAGAGTCACCCAAAATGGGAAGAGAAAGAAAGAAAACCCAAACAAAAGGAATGGAAGATTCCCAAGTAAAATAACTAAATGAAAGGGAGGCAAGCAAATATCAGACATAGAATTCAAAATAATGGCTATATGAATACTCAAGGGACTCAGTGACAATTACAAGGAAGTGAGTTGGAACTACAACAGCATGAAAAAAGAAATAGAAATGATAAACAAGAACCAGGAAGAAAAGAGGAATACAATTTCTGAAATAAAAAATACACTAGGAATCACAAGCAGGCTGGATGAAGCACAGGACTGAATTAGTGAACTTAAAGACAAGACAGAAAGAAATACCCATGTAGAGCAGCTGCATGAAAAAACAACAACAAAAAAAGAAGACAGCTTACAGGATGGCAGAACAACATGAAAACCAACAACATTCAAATCATAGCAATACCAGAAGGAGAAGTAAATGAGTAAAAGATAGAAACCCTGTTTGGAAAACTAATGACAGAAAGTTTCCCTAACCTGGAAAGGGGAAAAGCCATGCAAGTTCAGAAACACAGTGGGTCCCAATCAAGATGAACACAAAGAGGCCTACTCCAAGATACATCAAAACTGAAGTGCCAAATTTTAGAGACAAAGAAAGAATCTTAAAGGCAGTAAGGGAGAAATAGTAGATAACATACAAAAGAGCTATAATAAGGCTAGCAGCGGACTTCTCAACAGAAACACTACAAGTCAGAAGGGAATGGCAAGAAATATTCCAAGTACTGAAAAGCAAAGGCCTGCAACCAAGACTATGCTACCCAGCAAGGCTCTCAATTAAAATGGAAGGCACAACAAGTAGTTTCCCAGATAAAAGAAGGCTAAGAGCATACACTGTCACCAAACCAGCATTACAACACAAGCTAAAGGGACTGCTTTAAGAAGATGAAGGAAAAGAGCGGGAGATTACAGATATAAAGGTGGAAAAATGAATAAGTACCTGTCAATAATAACCTTAAATGTAAATGGATTAAATGCTCCAATCAAAACATATAGGGTAGCTGACTGGATAAAAAAACATGACCCGCACATATGCTCCCTACAAGAGACCCACTTCAGAATAAAAGACCTGCACAGACTGAAAGTGAAGGGCGGCCCAAAAATATTCCAAGCAAATGGACAGGAAAAAAACCTGGTGTAGCAATACTTATATCGGACAAAACAGACTTGAAAACAAAGGCCATAAAAAGAGACCCAGAAGGACACTTCATAATTCTCAAAAAAAGAATCCAATAAGAAAACATAACCATTGTAAACATATATACACCCAACATGGGAGCACCCAAATATATAAGGAAAATCTTGGAGACATACAAGAAAGATATAGACAGCAATACTCTTATACTAAGAGATTTTAACACCACACTGTCAACAATGGATAGATCTCCCAACAAGGATACTGCAGCATTGAAAAACACCTTCAATGAAATGGACTTAACTAATATATATATATTAGTTAATATATATAAGATTATATATATTATATATATAAGATATATATAAGATTATATATAAGATATATATCTTAATTTTTTAATTACAACTTCAATTTCATCAGTTGTTATTGGTCTGTTCAGGCTATCTGCTTCTTTTATGGAAGCAGTTATGGAAGATTATATTTTTCTAGAAATTTGTCCATTGCAGCTAGGTTTTCAAATTTCTTTTTTTTGGGGGGGGGCCACTGTACAATTTTTTTTAAGTTTTATTTTAATCATTGTTCAAGTACAGTTTTCTCCCATTTACTCCCGTTCCAGCCCACCCACCCAACCCTCCCCCTTTCCCCCCCATCCCCCCCACCCCTAGTTTTTGTCCATGTGTCCTCCGAATTTGTTCCTGTAAACCCTACCCATTCCCCCCTGAAATTCCCTCTTCTCTCCCATCTGGTCACTGTCAGTATGTCCCGTATTTCAGTGTCTTTGGTTATATTTTGCTTGTTTCTTTGTTTTGTTGTTTAGGTTCCTGTTAAAGGTGAGATCATATGGTATTTGTCTTTCACTGCCTGGCTTATTTAGCTTAGCATAAAGCTTTCTAGCTCCATCCAAGCTGTTGCAAAGGATAGGAGCTCCTTCTTTCTTTCTGCTGCATAGAATTCCATTGTGTAAATGTACCATAGTTTTTTGAGCCATTCATTTACTGATGGGCATCTAGGTTGCTTCCAGTACTTAGCTATTGTAAATTGTGCTGCTATGAACATTGGGGTGCATAGGTTCTTTTGGATTGGTGTTTTAGTGTTCTTAGGATATAGTCCCAGCAGTGGAATTGCTGGGTCAAAAGGCAGATCCATTTTTATTTTCCTGAGGAAGTTCCATACTGCTTTCCATAGTGGTTTTACCAGTCTGCAGTCCCACCAACAGTGCACTAGGGACCCCTTTTCTCCACAACCTCTCCAACACTTGTTGTTTGTTGCTTTGTTTATGATGGCCATTCTGACTGGTGTGAAGTGGTATCTCATTGTGGTTTTAATTTGCATCTCTCTGATAGCTAGCGATATTGAACATCGTTTCATGTGTCTTTGGATTTTCTGTATGTCCTCCTTGGAGAAGTGTCTGTTCAAGTCCTTTGCCCATTTTTTAATTGGGTTCCTTGTCTTCTTAGAGTGTAGTCATGTAAGTTCTTTATATATTTTGGAGATTAAACCCTTGTCTGAGGTTTCATTGGCAAATATGTTTTCCCATACAGTTGGTTCTCTTTTTATTTTGATACTGTTTTCTTTAGCTGTGCAGAAACTTTTTGTTCGGATGAGGTCCCATTTGTTTATTCTTTCCTTTATGTCCCTTGCTCTAGGGGGCATGTCAGTAAAAAAGTTTCTTCGTGAAATATCTGAGATTTTCCTACCTACATTCTCCTCTGGGACTTTAATGGTGTCACAGTTTATATTTAAATCTTTTATCTACCTTGAATTTATTTTCATATAAGGTGTAACTTGGTGCTTGAGTTTCATTTTTTTTTTTTTTTTTTGCACATAGCTGTCCGGTTCTCCCAACACCATTGGTTGAAGAGGCTATTTTTACTCCATTTTATGTTGCTGCCTCCTTTGTCAACTATCAGTTGACCATAGAGACTTGGGTTTATTTCTGGGCTCTCTGTTCTGTTCCATTGATCCATGTGCCTGCTTCTATGCCAGTACTAGGCTGTTTTGATTACAGTGGCCATGTATTGTAGTTTAGTGTCAGGTATTTGATCCCTCCTACTTTACTCTTCTTTCTCAAAATTGCAGCAGCTATTCGGGGTCATTTATGGTTCCATATAAATTTTCGAAGTGTTTGTTCTATGTCTGTGAAATAAGCCATTGGTATGTTAATAGGTACTGCATTGAATGTGTAAAATGCTTTGGGTAGTATGGACATTTTGATGATATTAATTCTTCCAATCCATGAACACGATATATGTTTCCATTTGATTTCTTTCCTCAGTGTTATGTAGTTTTCTGAATGCAGGTCTTTTACCTCTTTGGTTAGGTTTATTCCTAGGTATTTTATTTTTCTTTTTGCTATATCAAATAGGATTTTTTTTCTTGATCTCTGCTTCTGCTGTTTCATTGTTGGTGTACAGAAATGCCTTTGATTTCTGGATATTGACTTTGTATCCCGCTGTTTTGCCAAATTCATTTATTAGGTCAAGCAATTTTTTGTTGGAGTCTATAGGATTTTCTATGTACACTATCATGTCATCTGCAAACAGTGACAGTTTTGTTTCCTCCTTTCCGATTTGGATGCCTTTTATTTCTTTTTCTTGTCTGATCGCTGTGGCTAAAACTTCCAGTACTTTTTGAATAGAAGTGGTGAAAGTGGACATCCTTGTCTTGTTCCTGATCTTAGTGGAAAAGATTTTAATTTTTGCCCATTGAGTATGGTGTTGGCTGTAGGTCTCTCATATATGGCCTTTATTATGTTGAGGAATGCTCCCTCTATTCCCACTTTCCTGAGTATTTTTATCATGAATGGGTGCTGTACCTTATCAAATGCTTTTTCTGCATCTATTGATATGATCATGTGGTTTTTGTCTTTGCTTTTGTTTATGTGATGTATTACATTTACTGATTTGCGAATATTGTACCATCCTTGCATCCCTGGAATGAATCCCACTTGGTCATGGTGTATGATCTTTTTAATGTATTGTTGGATGCGGTTTGGCAGTATGTTGTTGAGGATTTTAGTGTCAATGTTCATGAGTGATATTGGCCTGAAGTTTTCTTTCTTTGTTGTGCCTTTATCTGGTGTTGGAATTAGGATGATGCTGGCCTGATAAAAAGAGTTTGGGAGTCTTCCATCTTTTTGGATTTTTGGAATAGTCTGGGAAGGATAGGGGTTACCTCTTCCTTAAATGCTTTGTAGAATTCTCCTGTGAAACCATCTGGTCTAGGGCTTTTGTGTGTTCGGAGATTTTGATTACTGCTTCAATTTCTTTTGCCGTTATTGGCGTGTTCAGGCTTTCTGTTTTTCTCATTGAGTTTTGGAAGATTATATTTTTCTAGAAATTTGTCCATTTCACCTAGGTGTTCAAATTTCTTGACATACAGTTCTTTGTAGTGATTTCTTACAATCCTTTGTATTTCTGTGGTATCAGTTGTAATCTCTCCTCTTTCCTTTCTGATTGGGCTTATTTGGGTCTTCTCTCTTTTTTTTCTTGATGAGTCTGCTTAAAGGCTTGTCAATTTTGTTTATCTTTTCAAAGAACCAGCTCTTGGATTCACTGATACTTAGAATTGTGCTTTTAGTCTCTATGTCATTTAATTCTACTCTGATCTTGGCTATTTCCTTCCTTCTACTTGTGCTGGACTGTCTTTGTTGTTGTTTCTCGAGTTCTTGTATGTTTAGGGTTAGGCTGTTTGCTTGAAATGTTTCTATCTTTTTTAGGTAGGCCTGTATCACTATGAACTTCCCTCTCAGGACTGCCTTTGTTGTGTTCTATAAGTTTTGGGTTGTTGTGAGCTCATTTTCATTTGTTTCCAGAAACTTTTTGATTTCTTCCCTAATTTCATTCTTGACTCATTCATTGTTTAATAGCATGCTACTCAATACCCATGATTTTGAGTGTTTTGGGTTTTTTTCCTTGGGGTTGGTTTCTAGTTTCAGTCCCTTGTGATCTGAGAAAATGCTTGGTATGAGTTCAATTTTCTTGAAGTTGTTGAGGCTTGTTTTGTGTCCTAGCATGTGGTGTGTCTTTGAAAATGTTTCGTGTACATTTGAAAAAAATGTGTATTTAGTTTCTTTGGGATGGAGGGCTCTATATATATCAGTTAAGTCCATTTCCTCTAGGGCATTGTTCAATGCCACAATATCTTTGTTGATACTTTGTTTGGAAGATCTGTCCATTTCTGACAGCAGGGTGTTAAAATCCCCCACTATAATTGTGTTGCTGTCCATATCTTTCTTGAAGTCCTCTGCAATTTTTTTTGTGTATTTGGGTGCTCCTATGTTGGGTGCATATATATTTACAATGTTTATGTCTTATTGTTGGATTCTTCCCTTGAGTATTATGAAGTGACCTTCTGGATCTCTCTTTATGGCCCCTTTTTGGAAGTCTATTTTGTCTGATATGAGTATTGCTACCCCAGCCTTTTTTCCTGGTCCATTTTCTTGGAAAGTTTGTTTCCAGCCCTTCACTTTCAGCCTGTGTAGGTGTTTTTTGTTCTGAGGTGGGTCTCCTGTAGGCAGCATATATGTGGGTCATGTTTTCTTATTCATTCAGCTATTCTATGTCTTTTGATTGGAGCATTTAGTCCATCTACATTTAAGGTTATTGTTGATAGGTACTCATTCACTGCCATTTATGTACATGTGTTCCTCTCTCTCTCTCTTTTCCTTCCTTTCCTTAAAGCAGTCCCTTTAGCATCTCTTGCAGAGCTGATTTGGTGGAGGTTTATTCTTTTACACTTCTTTGTCAGGGAAGCTTCTTATTTGGCATTCTATCTTGATTGAGAGCCTTGCTGGGTAAAGTAGCCTTGGTTCTCATTACTTGGAATATTTCTTGCCATTCTCTTCTGTCTTGGAGTGTTTCCATTGAGAAGTGAGCTGTTAGCCTTATTGGGGCTCCCTTGTATGTTACTTCCTGTTTTTCCCTTGCTGCCTTTAAGATTCTCTCTTTGTCTTGAGATTTTGCTTTTTAATCATGATATGTCTTAAAGTGGGCTTCTTTGGGTTCCTCTTGATTGGGATTCTCTGTGTTTCCTGGATTTGTGTGACTTTTTCTCTCATCAAATTAGGGAAGTTTTCCATCATTACTTTTTCAAATAGGTTTTCCATCCCTTGTTCTTCTTCTTCTCCTTCTGGTATCCCTATTATACGGATATTATTATGCTTCATATTGTCTTGCATTTCTCTGAATCCCTCTTCATTCTTTCTGAGCCTCTTTTCCTTTTCTTGCTTTTTCTGTTTTTTTTTTTTTTCTACTTTGTCCTCCAATTTGCTAATCTGGTCTTCTGCTTCATTGATCCTGCTTTTCATTCCTTCTACTGTGGTCTTCAGTTCAGAAATTGTATTCTTCATTTCCTCTTAGCCCTTGTTGATAGTTTCCATTTCCTTTTTGATGTTGATATAGTTTGCAGTGAGATTGTTGTAGCTTCCCTGTAGTTTCTGGTAGCTCATTGTGAGTTCATTGAGCTTCCTGATAATCATTGTTGTGAACTCAATAACTGATAATTGAGTTGCCTCTATTTCATTTAGCGTTCTTCCTGAGGCTTCCCCATTTCCCTTCATTTGAGGATTGTTTCTTTGTCTTCTCATGGTTCATGAGACTCTTCTTGTTAGCCTTTGTTTCTTAAATTGATCTGTTCTGGTTCCCTGTGATTATGGTGTGAACTTCTGTGGTAGAATACCTGTGAGATTCAGTGGTGCAGTCTTCTTCATGTATCCTGGTGTTCACAGCTCCCCCCTGTTCTTTTTTGTGATCAGTTGGAGGAGTAAGGCAAAAGTTCAAGAAGTTTGTTGATGCAAACTATGATGTAAAGGACTGTGACACTGTAGCTGGAGACAAGGTCAAGAAACTGCAGCGGCTCCCTCCAGCTCTGAACAAACCAAAGAAAACTCTTCGCTCTAGAAATATAGATCTACAGAGGCCCACTGTGACACACAGAACTACTGCAACCACTAAAGCTAGTCCAGGCATGGTGTGAAAGAATCCTGTTGAAGGCAATGGGGATGGTGAAGCAACTGAACTGATGCAGCAGTTCAACATATTGAAATTTACTGTCAAAGACTTGGAGAAAGAAATAGATTTCTAACTTTGGAAAGCTAAGGTATGTGGAATTGATTTGTCAGGAGAATGAGGGGGAAAAGAACCCTGTATTACAGAGGATTGTGGACATTCTCTATGCCACAGATGAAGGCTTTGCATTACCTGACAAAGGGGGCCCACAGGACGATCAAGAAGAGTATTAACAGCTTGGACCAGCAGAGCAACATCTGAATTCTTCACTTCAAATCATGTGCTTAACTGTAAAATACTCCCTTTTATTATTCTCAGAGGACTCACTGGTTTCTTTTCATAATTAAAAAGTACCTCTTCTTAAAGTGCACTTTGAGGAAGTTTCACTCCTTTTCCTAAGTTTGAGTTAGGAGTTTTTACCTTGTAGCAGAGCAGTACTAACATCTAGTGGGTTCACCTAGGGAACAAAAAGGCTGACCATGGATTCAACATATGGATGCTGATAACACTAAGTGATGGAGAAAGTGTTTTTATGTGATATGCTGCAGTAAAGACTGATTTGAATTTTAAGTTAATGTGAAATCTTGATAGAGAATGTTTTAATAAATAAATAAATGCCTTTAGAGTATTTAAAATATCCTTCCATAGTTCAAAGTATGAAATGTAACCTGACAGGAGAGTTTGTGTGTTGTCATTGTATCTGGGAAGGAAAGACCAAACCTTGGAACTTTGGAACCTGCTGATCACAGGACTTGTCGGGATGCCTGAACCTTCATAACCTTGGCCTGGAATGAAAGTTTAAAAACTTGCTCTGTAAAACCATTTGGTGTCTTTGACCAAATGCAACTCTGCTAAAAAGAAAGAGACATTGTTTGCTGAATGAATAGAAGGTGCATTTGAACCCCAAGATGCTTGAGTTGAATAGCTTGATTTGCATTGAACATTTCTCTAATGATTTTTCCAATTACCCCTAAATTTCTATGTATTATGTTTTTTGGGAAATGAGGTGGGTTCAGTTTTTAAATCTAAAAACAACTTTCGGGGACTTGCCCACATCTCTGGGACCTGAATGGGGCTGTGTCCCATTTTACTGTCTTTTAAGTTTATATTTAACATATGTCTCTTTTTCCTTTGCCCACTGAGGACTCCTTTATGGCTCCTTAAAGTTTGCTGCTTAGAGGGTAGGAGCTTCTTCTTTCTCTCTGCTGCATAGAATTCCACTGTGTAAATGTACCATAGTTTGTTGATACATTCATTTACTGATGGGCACTTAGGTTTCTTTCAGCACTTGGCTATTGCAAATTGTGCTGCTAAGAACACTGGGGTGCATAAGTTCTTTGGATTGGTGTATCAGGGCTCTTGGGGATGATTCCAGCAGTGGAATTGTTGGGTCAAAAGGCAGTTCCATTTTTAGTTTTCTGAGGAAATTCCATACTGTTTTCCACAGTGGCTGCACCAGTCTGCATTCCCACCAACAGTGCACTAGGGTTCCCTTTTCTCCTCATCCTCTCCAACACTTGTTTGTTGATTCATTTATGATGACCATTCTGACTGGTGTGAGGTGATATCTCATTGTGGTTTTAATTTGCATCTCTCTGATGGCTAGTGATGCTGAGCATCTTTTCATATGTCTCTGGACCTTCTGTATGTCCTCCTTGGAGAAGTGTGTGTTCAAGCCAGAGACACTGAAATTAAGAACAATCTAACAATAGCCAGAGGAGTAAGGGGAAGGGACAGTGGGGAGAAGGGTTTTCAGGAACTACTATAAAGGATACATGGAACAAAACCAAGGGGGAGGGTGGAAGCAAGGGAGCAAGGTGGGTCTGGCTGGGAGGGGGAAGTGGTGAGGAGGAAATGCAGACAACTGTAACTGAACAACAATGAAGTAATTTAAAAAAATAAAATAAAATAAAATCTCTACTAAAAAATAAAATAAAATAGCTCGTCAGTAAAAAAAATGTTTGCTGCTTAGAGTGGAAGTTCAGCCAGCAGGTGATTATGCTGCAAGTCCTTTTTGTGCCTCTGACAAAAAGAGTGACGAGTGAAAGCCAACATTACCTTGGGATTTGCAAGGTTGAGTGTTTTGGGTACCTGCTGTGTACAGCCCTCCACTACTAACAGAATACTTTGCCAGAGTATTTCTCTTTGGAAATAAAATTCATTGGCATGTCATTTTTAAATCATTTTTATTGTTATTCTATTACAGTTGTCTCAATTTTTCCCCCTTTGCCCTCCTCTGCCCATCCCATCTCCCACTCCCATAGTCAATCCTACAATGTTGTCCATGCCCATGGGTCAATCACACATGTTCTTTGTCTAGTCCTTTCTCCTTATTTCCATCATTATTTCCCTCTCCCTCCCCTCTGTCAATCTGTCAATTTGTTCCACATTTCCATGCCTATGGTTCTATTTTGTTTGTTAGTTTATTGTTCATTGGATTCCTCTTAGAGGTGAGATGACATAGTATTTGTCTTTCACTGACTGGCTTATTTTACTTAGCATAATATTCTACAGCTCCATCCATGCTGACACAAAAGGTAGGACTTCCTTCTTTCTTTCTGCTGTGTAGTATTTCATTGTGTAGATGTTCCACAGTTTTTTGACCCAATCATTTATTGATGGGCACTTACTTTTTCCAGCACTTGGCTATTGTAAATAGTGCCACTATGAACATATGGGTGAATAAGTTCTTCTGCATTGATGATTCAGGATTCTTAAGGTATATTAAATGCTAATTTTATTTTGCAGAAAATACAGTACCATTTCTGAATTAATTATTAATATTTAAAATATTTCATTCCTTAGCACTCCCTCATTTGTTTGCTCACAGTCTATTTAGTTCCTTTGAACTCTGCAAAATGTGTGTCACCTACTACTGAGATTATTCAGCTCCTTATGTATTTGTACTGATTTGTTTCTGGTGGTAGTTTGTCCTAAAATATGTGTAGAAAGCAAGACTTTTATGAGAAATTGTTGTGTAGTGCATGCTCTTTGTGAAATTCAGAGTAAAACCCAGATTTGGATGTTAACAATGCCAAAAATGCAAGTAACTAGCCATTGTTCAAATAACAGCAGTACTATTTCTCTTTTGTGGCCTTTTCAACTTCTGTTGACTTACAATTCCATTTTACTGGCAATCCATTTTCCACCTGGTCTTTCTTGAAAGTGTTTTTCTACTTTAAAGAGTTTCTAAATAAAATTCTATATTTCAAGAGAAAAGATATACTACCCAAAGCAATCTATAGATTCAATGCACTTTCTATTAAAATACCAATGGCATATTTCACAGGACTAGAACAAATATTCCAAATATTTATATAAAACAAAGAGACTGCAAATAGCCTCAGCAATCTTGAAAAAAAAGAACAAAGTTGGAGGTATCACAGTACCTTATATCAAACTATACTACAAGGCCATTGTAATCAAAATAGACTGGTACTGGCATAAGAAAAGGCACATAGATCAATGGAAAAGAACAGTAAGCCCAGAAATTAAGCAACACCTATATGGTCAATTAATATTTGACAAAAAAGGTAAGAGTATACAATGGGGTAAACATAGTCTTCACTAATAGTTGTTGGGAAAATTGGACAGGCACATGCAAAGAAATGAAACTAGACCACCAACTTACACAAAACACAAGAATAAACTCAAAATGGATAAGGACAAATGTAAGTCATGAAATCATTAAAATTATAGAAGACAACACAGGCACTAAAATTTCAGACATCTCTCATAGCAACATTTTGCCAACATGTCTCCTAGGGCAAAAAATATAAAGGGGAAAATAAACAAATAAAACTACATCAAACTTAAAAGCTTCTGCACAGCAAACTAAACCATCAACTAAATGAAAAGGGAACCTACTGTATATTCACCATTGATACATCTGATGAGGGGATAATTTCCAAAATATGTAAAGAACTTATATAACTCAACACAAAAAGACAAAAATTGAATTAATAAATGGTCAGAGGACTTGAATAGACACTTCTCCCAAGAGAACATACAGATAATTAATAGACATATGAAAATATGCATATCACTAATTATCAGAGAGATACAAATTAAAACCACAATAAGATATCACCTTATATCTGTCATGGCTACCATCAAGAAATCAACAATAAGTGCTGGTGAGCATGTGGAGAAAAGGCATCCCTTATAGACTGTTGGCGAAAATGCAGGCTGGTACAGCCATTGTGGAAAAGAGAATGGACATTCTTCAAAAAAATAAAAATAGAATTGCCTTTTGACCCAGAGATTCCACTTCTGGGAATATATTCTAAGAATCTTGAAACACCAGTTTGAAAAAACATATGCAACCCCTATGTTCATAGCAGCATTTTTTACAACAGCTAAGACATGGAAATAGCACAAGTGCCCATCAGTAAATGAGTGGATAAAAAAAGATGTGGTATATTTATAGAATGCAATACTACAAGGCAGTAAAAAAAGAGTAACTCTTACATTTTGGGACAGCATGTATGGAACAGGAGATTATTATACTAAGTGAAATAGGCCAGTCAGAGAAAGACAAATACCATGTGATCTCACTTATCTGTGGAATCTAATGAATAAAATAAACTGACCAACAAAATAGAAACAGAAGCACAGATACATAGAAAAGACTGACAGCTGTCAGAGGGGAGTGGAAAGGGGGGAGTGGATGAAAGAATTGGAGGGATTAGCCAAAGAATATATATATATATATTATCTATCTATCTATCTATCTATCTAGGCAATGGTGTGGTGATGGGCTGAGGAAAAATGGTGTGACAGTGGGGGTGGGGAATGCAGACATCTGTAATGGTGTCAATAAAAATAAAGTGAAATTAAATGTAGTTTATAATTATTTTAATTTTGAGATTAATTAGTAATAAAAGGGAAGTAAACATCCATAACAACCAAAAGAAAAAGAAAAAGAAAAAAATGTGAATGGCCCAAACACCTCAATTAAAAAGCAGCAATTATACAAAAATGTTCTTCAATTATAAAGATACAAATAGGTTAATAGTAAAAAAAATGGGGAAAATATACCAGGTAAACATTAACTAAAAGAGAAGTGAAGTCACCAGTCTCACCTGTGGCACCAGGCCTGTCAATGCATCCTGCCCAAACATCTGCAGAATTTGGCACCAGGGCTGTCTGTCTGTGGATGAAAGTATCTGGCCCACACATGAATCCATGGATGAGCTGGCTCATCCATGGATGCTGCCATCTATCCTGTCCATTATCCCCACCAACTGGCTGGCCCAGGATTTCTGGGTTTTCCCTTTGAAATAATACCTTGTGTAAGTGTTCGATCTGGATACCTGCCACCAAGCTAGTTGATTCAGGCTCATAATATTTGTTTTGAGTTCTTCCACAGCCTTTCATTTCTTCCCTTTTCCTTCTAATTCTTGGATGACCATACCAGTATGAATGCTAAAAAGAAAGCCAAAAAGTAATTACCAAAAGAAGTATTAAGAAGTCAAGCACTCTAACTGAACAGACTATAACAAGTAAAGGAAATGAATCAGGGATCCAAACCTCCCTACAAAGAAAAGTGCTGGACCAGATGGCTTCACTGTTGAATTCTACCAAACATTTGAACAAGATCAACAAGAATTCTTACCAAAGCCTTCCAAAAAGTATAAGAAGAGGAAATACTTCCTAACTAATTTTATGAACTTAGCATTACTTTGACACCAAAGCCAGACAAAGAAATCATGAAGAAAGAAACTACAAACCAATATCCCTTATGAATAGAGATGGCAAATCTTCAACCAAAATCTAGCGTATGAATCCAATAGCATATCAAAAAGATTATAAATCATGATCAAGTGCGAATAATCCCAAGAATGCAGTGGTGGTTCAACATATGAAAACCAATCAATGTAATATATCACATTAATAGAACAAATGGGATAGGCTACATAATCATTTCAACTGATGCAAATAAACCTTTTACAAAGTGTTTTGTGATAAAAATAAACAGAAAACTAGAAATAAAAGAGAACTTTCTAAAAATGACAAAGGGCATATATGAAAAATGCACACCTAACATCATACTCAATGGTGAAAGACTGAAAGCTTTTCCTTTAAAAGAATATCTGCTTTTATCCCTACCATTCACCACTGCACTGTGAGTTTTAGCCAGAACAACAAGGCAAGAAAAAGAAATAAAAGACACCCAAATTGGAAAAGAATAAGTAAAACTATATTTGAAGATGACATCATACAAGTATTTCTACATATAAAAAAGCCCAAAGGATCCCCCCCATACACATGTTACCAGAGCTAATAAAAAAATTCAACAAAGTACAAGAGTAACATGCAAAAATCCACTGTGTTTTTATACACCAGCACTGAAAAATACAAAAAGAAAATTAACAATTTCATTCAAAATAGCATCCAAAAGAGTAAAATAGTTGGGAATAACGTTAACCAACGTATGGACAAAGTCTAAGGAGGGTAGGTGGAGGGTGGGAGGTGGGGATGGGTGGGGTGGGAAGGAATGGTGGGGAGAAAATGGAGACAACTGTACTTGAACAACAATAAAAAAATTAAAAAATAAATACTTATACACTAAATACTATAAAACCTTGCTTAAACAATTTAAAGAAGACATAAATATATAAAGTACATAGACTTAAAGATATTATCTTTCATATGGCAATAATATTTAAAGTGATCAACATACTCAGTGTAATCTTTATAAAAATTCAAGTGCTGAGAGTTTCAGCTAAGATGGAGTCACAGGTAGAAATGCTTTGCTTCCTTGCACAACCAAAAGAAGGATAACAACCAATTTAAACACAAAAAATAACCAGAACTGCCAGAATAGCAAACTGCATGCAATTCCGACAACCAAGGATTAAAGAAACATTCATCTAGATTGGTACACTGAGACAAAGAAATATGGCCCAGATGAAAGAACACATCAAAGCTCCAGAAAAAGTGGTAACCAATGAGGAGTTAGACAATCTATCTGATGCAGAGTTCAAAACACTGGTAATCAGGATGCTCACAGAATTGATTGAGCTTTCTTGCAAAATGAAGAAGAAATGAAGGCTACCCAAAGTGAAATAAAGCAAAATATACAGGGAGGCAACACTGAAGGGAAGGAAAGTGGGACTCAAATCAACGATTTGGAATAAAAGGAAGAAATAAACATTCAACTAGAACAGAATGAAGAAACAAGAATTCAAAAAAATTAGGAGAGGCTTAGGAACCTCTAGGACAACTATAAACATTCCAAGAACCAATTCATAGGACTGTGGGAAGAAGAAGAAGAAGAAGAAAAAAACTGAAAACTTATTTAAACAAATAATGAAAGAAAATTTTCCCAATCTAGTGAAGGAAATAGACTTCCAGGAAACCCAGGAAGCCCAGAGAATCCCAAAGAAATTGGACCCAAGGAGGAATGCACCAAGGCATATCATCATTAAGATATCCAAGATTAAAGATAAAGAGAGAATCTTAAAGGCATCAAGAAGAAAGGAGAGAGTTACCTACAAAGGAGTGCCCATAAGACTATCAGCTGATTTCTCAAAAGAAATATTACAGGCAAGAAGGGGTTGGAAAGAAGTATTCAAAGTCATGAAAGGCAAGGACCTACGCCCAAGATTACTCTATCCATCAAAGCTACTATTTTGAATGGAAGGGCAGCTAATGTGCTTCCTTAATAAGGTCAATTTAAAGGAGTTCATCATTGTTAAGCCCTTATTATATGAAATGTTAAACAGACTTATCTACGAAAATGAAGATGAAAAAATATGAACAGTAAAATGACAACAAACTAACAACCATCAACAGCTGAAGCTAAAAAACAAAAACTAAAACTAAGCAAACAACTGGAATAGGAACAGAATCATTGAAATAGAGATCACATGGAGGGTAATCAATGGGGAGGGGGAGGGGAAAAATGAGTGAGGAAGGTACAAGGGATAAGAAACATAATTGACAGGCATAAAATAGATGAGGGTAGGTTAAGAATAGTATGGGAAATAGAGAAGCCAAGGAACTTATATGACATGAACTAAGTGGGGGGAGGGGAATGCAGGAGGTTGGGCCTACAAGGCATAGAGGGGATAAAGAGGAGAAAAAATGGGACAACAGTAATAACATAATCAATAAAATACAGTTTAAAAATTCCAGTGGCCATTTTTGCAGAAATAAAAAGCTGATTCTCATGTTTATATGGAGCTGCATGGGCCCTCTAATAGTCAAAACAATCTTGAAAAAGAAGAATAAAGTTGGAGGACTCACACTTCCAGATTTCAAATTGTTATTAAAACTGCAGTAATCAAAACAATGTGATACTGGTTTAAGGATAGACATACAGGGCACTGAAATAAAATTGAAAGGTCAGAAATAAACCCATACATCCATGGCCAACTGATTTTCATGCTGGGTGCTAAAACCATTAAATGGGGAAATAATGGTCTTTTCAAAGAGTGGTATTGGCACAATCAGATATTCACATGCCAAAGAATGAAGTTGGATCTCTACCTCATACTATATAAAAATTAACTCAAAGTTGATGAAGGTTTTATATCAAGTATATAAAATATAAAACCAGCAAACTGTTAGAAGAAAAAATACAAGTAAATCTTTATGACCTTGGATTTGACAGTTGATCTTTAGATACAATACCAAGTTCACAGGCAACCAAAAACATGATTAACTAGATTTAACAAAAATGTAAAGATTTGTGTATGAACAAATTAAGAGATAGTGCAAGAACACTATCAAGAGAATGAAAAAACAGCTCACAGAATGGAAGAAAATATTTACAAATCATATACCTGGGTCTAGTGTAAGACAAACAACCCAATTACAAAAATGGGCACAGGACTGAATAGACATTTCTTTAAAGAATATTTACATATGGCCAACAAATACATGAGAAGATCTCAGCATCATTTGTCATTTGAGAAATGCAAGTCAAAACCACAAGACACCATTTCAGACACACAAAAATGGCTATAATAAAAAAGAACAATAATAAGTCCTGGCTGGTGTAGCTCAGTGGATTGAGCACAGGCTGCGAATCAAAGCATCGCATGTTCGATTCCCAGTCAGGGCACACGCCTGGGTTGCAGGCCACAGCCCCCAGCAATCGCACATTGATGTTTCTCTCCTCTCTCCTCTCTCTCTCTCTCTCTCTCTCTCTCTCTCCCTCCCTCCCTCTATCCCTCCCTCCCTTTCCTCTCTAAAAATAAATAAATAAAATCTTAAAAAAAGAACAATAATAAGTGTTTGTGAGGATGTGTAGAAATTGGAGCCCTGGTATATATTGCTTGTGGGAATGCATATTGGTGCAGCCACTGTGATAAACAGTTTTGTGGTTCCTGAAATATGAAACATAGAATTTCCATATGAACTAGTGATTCTATTCCTCAGTATTTTCCCAAAAGAACTGAAACAGGTATTCAAACAAATACTTGTACAGAAATATTCATAGCAGAATTATTCAAATAGGCAAAAGATGTCCTATATGTCAACCACAGATTAATAGATAAAGGATATTTTATATACATAAAATGGAATATTTTCAATAAAATGAAATATTATTCAGCATCTAAAGGAATAAAGTACTGGTATATACTATAACATGGAGAAACCTCAAAACATTATGTTCAGTGAAAGAAGCCAAACACAAATGGCCACATATTGTATGATTCTGTTATATGAAATATTTTGAATGGGTAAATCCATATAAGAAAGCTGATTGATCAGTGGTTGCTAGAGGCTTAAAATAGAAAAAATGTGACTTCTTAATTGATACAGGGTTTTATTTTTGAGTAATGGAAATACTTTGGAACTAGATATGTGCATGTACATTGTAAATATACTAAATGATGCTGAATTGCTCACTTTAAAATCGTCAATTTTAAGTTACATGAATTTCAACTGAATTACAATTTAAACGTGAAAAACAGAAATGAGGCATGATAAGAACTTGAAAAATTTTGGCTTAGTTTACTTTGTGAGATGGAGAAAGTTACAGCATACTTTCAAGAGTTATATTTTGCAGCAAATTTGTGTATGATTTGAATCTCCAGAGTTAAGAAGCAAAAACTCTTTTAAAATGCTAGTATTCAAGAAGTAGGAACACAATGGAATTACTAAAATGTGAGATCATGACCAATGCATTTTATTACACTTGGTCAATGCATCTTCTTTGTATCATAATCCAGTAATGGTCAGGGGGCATAGCATGGTGGGAAAAATGCAGATGTTCTACTCTAAGTACATTGGTCTAGCAATTGAAAAGAAGCAGGTGGTGAGAACACAGACATAGGAAATAGTTAATGTTCTCCTCACTAGTGTCTAAGAAACTACCACAATAAGTTAGTTGGGAACAAGTTTTGCAGAGACTTTTAGGTATTTTTATTCTTCAATCAAATACACTATGTACCACTTGACTGAAGAAGGGTTTTGGTACTCATAATTTTTAATGTATGAGGTTTCAGTGTCTTATCTATAGGTATATGCATTTATATATGTAGAATGCTTTAATGTGTATCATGAAATGGGCATTTTAGTATGGTCGATACACAAATAAAAATGACTCTGTACCTGACCTTGTGATTAGATTCTAAATGTCATGAAATAAGAACTATGACCTTCATAGTAACGGCAGCATTAGTACTCACCATAAGAAAAAAGTACCATGGTTGGGACACGCCATACTGTCCTGGAAAGACAGTTTCTACATACCAGGTCACAAGGCCGTATAAGAAAGCATCAACTAAAAGCATTCCCATCATATAGCCAAATATGAGGTTATCCTCAAGGTTGGCTGGTGTCCAAAGGTTATCCCACTTGACACCAATTTCTGAAATAAAAAGAGATATTTACCACATATGTAAGCTCTGCAGTCAAAACAGCAAAAAAATTGTTTACACTGTAAATTTTTGTGGATTATCTATATGTTGATACCCTTAGTACATAGGTCATCTAAGAAAATAATGGAATATGTAATGACATTGCTTTCTTCTCTGCTCCCTTCAAAAATCTACATAAATAAATAGAAATTATTGAGACAAAGTCAGCAATTGAAATAAAAATAAACAATAACAAAAATGTCAAGAAAAAAGCAGATCTTTTAGATCCTATCCTTTCACTTTATCCTTCATGCTAAATTCTCACCAAAATAACCATCGGGATATACAAATTTAGAAAACTCTTCAATAACACTGTATATTGATGCTGACTACCAAGCAGAAGAGAAAAAGAAATTTTGCTTAGATATAGTACTGAGGAAAAGAGAAAAGGGAAGTCAGTGCAAGAAATCAAGTAATCCTTTATTCTTTTAATTCCTCTATTTCCAGACAGAGGGTAGCACAACTGAAAAATCACCAGGGCTTTCAGTAAACTAATTCAAAGAGGCAAGATATAAAGATAACAATGGCCCATGTAACTGGTCCTTTCTTCAATATGAGCCTTCCATTTCCTGTAGACTGATACCATCAGAAGAACATTCATGAACACTGTGTCTTTAAGGAAGCTACAACTGTCAAAATGAAAGCCATTTTGAAGCAGTGAACAGCAAATTAGCAACCACAGAAAAAAAAGGTAGAATATAAATTTCAGAAAGCCTACCATAACTTGAGAAATTCTCCACCCAAACATAGTAGGAGTTCCTGAAAGAGAAAATAATATAGGAAAGACACAATAACTAAATAAAAATAATCTGATAAAAAGTACGTTGATTAGAAAACTAAAATTGTACATCCTCTTGCAGATTAAGCCAATGAAAATCCCAGAATATCCTGATAAATTCTAATGAATTTTTAATGTTTCATATACAAGTAAGACTGATGCAAATATCCATAAAGAAATCATATGTATATTCTAACTGGCTACTTATTGGAAGTAGACTTTTGTTTACAGATGAGAAAATTTATTATCCTCAATTCTTCTCATCCATCAGTAACTGCAATAAAATTCTCATTAAATCCCAACAAGATTTTTCATAGGATTTGACAAAGTGATCTAAAATTCAAGTGGAGAAGAAAGTGACATGAGTAACTAAAGAACAAGGTATAGGTACGAGACTAACAGATATTAAGATTTGTTATGAAGCAATAAAACATTGTGGTACTGACACCAAAATAGACTAAAAAAGGTCAATAAAATAGAAAAGATCACCAGAAAGAGATCCATGCATATATGGAATCTTGATGTAAAACAAAAGTGCAACTAGAAACCAGTAGAGAACAATCTAATAAATGATGGTAATAGCTTAATTTTCATATTGAAAATAAACAAGCTCTTACCTCATAACAAACAGAAGTATCAACACAATACTTATTGCAAATGTTAAAATAAAAATATATAAATTTTAAAAGAAGTTATAAAATTATTGAGAGAATGAATATGGTGGCCAAGTAGGTGGAAGCTGAGTGCACTTGCTCTTGCATCGAACTTGGACACTTGGCTGATCTTCCAAAAAATAAACTGAACATTCAAAGGAATCTTAGTTGATATGCAGTATGAAAGCCAAGAAGTATAGAAGATGCTTCATAATGTGGTAAGGAGATACTATAGGTGGAAGGAGAAAAACCTCATGCTTGGAGCCTGCGGCTGTGAAGAGCCTGGTCAGAAATCACAGCTTTGTGGTTCCTCCCCCACCCCCCCCCCCCCCCCCCCCCCGGGCAGGGAATCCCAGACCCAGATGGGAAGTGACTTGGATTCACAAAGTTGGGGAGATCCAGGCTACACATACACACATAGTGACCAGTATACCCACAGATGCAGCTGCAAATGCCAACCAGGAGAGTGCCAGAGAAGAGAGAGGGATACTATCTGGGAGGGAGGGTGCGTGGTGGTGGTGGGGGAGTAGGGTGGAGGAGGCTGGTCACCGCCAGACATGACTTTGGGAGACTCTTGAATTTTTGGAGAGGTGGCATGGACAGAAAGTCGGACAGTGACTCAGTGCTGCAGCGGGGGTATCCAGAGAGACTTTTTAAAAGGGGAGATGAGATATACTGGGCAGGGATCCTGTGTGCAGCTACCCTGCTAGCAAGGGGATAGGATTGAGAGCATGGTTTGCTCCCACTCAGTGAAGCTGAGCAGATTGGTCAGAACGGTACATCCCCTTACCGGTGAGGGGATTTCTCCACTCCAGCCTGGCGCAGCTGGTAGTGGAGAAGAGGTTGTGCAGAGTGGAGAGTGTGGGCCTCTGTCTGCTGTGAGGGCAGGGTGCTGGGAACTGGAAAGGCGGGAGTGGTGCACCTGAGATTATTTAAAGCCAGACAGAGTCCCCCCTTCGGTGCAGTGGAGATGGAACCTCCGGGAAGGGAAGGTCCCACCCAGCCCCCCAGCTTCTACAGGATTGGGAGGATCTGTTAAAGAGCCAGGTCAGACTCAAGAACCCTGCAGGGTGCATTTCTGTGAGAGAGACCGCAAGAGGAACACCTAAAGGGCCCATTTGAACTCTCAGGGAGACAAAATGCGCTGGCTCCTAAGGCCCTATTTCACTGAAACCTTATTTCACTAAAGGCCCTTATTTCACTAAAACCAACAAAACAGGGAGACCAGAAAGCAGTGTAGCAAGAGGGAATCAGGGCTTGGACCAGCCTCTGCGCCAACATAGAGCTGCTGTCAATACCAAGCAGGAGAGAGCTGACCCTCTCATACATATTACCTCTCCAGCATGAAATTGACAGCTAATTAATCAGAAATTATACATTATTGGAAATAAGCTGGGACAGACCAAGACGAGTGTTGCAGGGGCAAGGGAAACACAAACACAATTTTCCCAGAAGACTGAAAAGTGCCTCCCAGGGCAGATCTAGGGGACACACCCTTCTAATTGCACAGTAGTTCCCTCTAGAGGCAGGTAAGGGTAATACAAGCAGTGGTGCTGGAAGTTGCAGCACTCACCCCTGGACCTGATAAAAATAACCAGAGGCAGATCCAGAAATTGAAGTCAAAAGGCACACACCAAACGGCCGAGAGGAATTTCAACTTCCTCTTTTTTGGAATTTTCATTTTTTTTCCTTTCACATAGCCTTTTAATAAACCTTCTTTAATTGTATTCCAACTAATTCACTATTCTTTGTCTTTTATTTTTTATTCAGATTTTATATTATTTTATTGTATTATTTTAAATCTCACATTGCACCTTTCCCTTGTCTTCCTCCATTTTGCCTTCTTCCTGCCCTTTCTTATTTTCATCATAAATTTTATTTTACCCAATGCTATGCTTTGTTCCTATTCCTTACTCTTACTATTTCTCTTTCCTCTATCCTCTCAAAAGCATCCCTGCTTCCTTTAGTCACCTCACATTCTTTATCTCCCTCTTTTAATATTCTTACTTCCATTCTACCTTTATAAATTGTGGCTTGTTTGGTGTGGATATTATGGTTATTGCTGTTCTTCTTCAGTGATATTCCCATTTGTTCTCTACTTTTTGGTACTTCAAATCTCATAGGTTATGCTCCCCCTGTCTTACTTCATTTTTCCTTACTTTTGCCTTTGTTTATTTGAGTTGGGACCTTTATTTATTTTTTCTCTTAGCTGGAATTTTATTCCTTACTCTTATTATTCTTCCTCTCTCTATACTCTCAAAATCATTTTTCTTTACTGTAGAAATCTCATATTCTCTTTTTTGTATAATATTCTTACTCCCTTTCCATCTCTATTAATCTTTGCTCAGCTGCCATAGTTATTTACCCTGCTGTCATTTTCCTATAATATTGTTCCCTTTGGTTCACTACCTTTTTAATTTTATCTCAACCCCCAGAGTATACTCTTTCTTTTTATTAATCCATTTCTCAGTCACCCTTCCCTGTTTTACTTACATTTTAAATATTATTCCCTCCCTTTCTTTGCCTTGTTTCTGTTCCCTCCTCTTATTATTTCTCTTCCCTCTTCCAACTTAAAATCAATTTTCTATCCTTTAGTCATCTCATATTTCCTTTTTCCTATCTTAGAATATTCTTAAGCTCTATGCACCTTTATTAGTCTTTGCTCAGCCCTGGCTGGTGTGGCTTAGTGGACTGAGTGCCAGCCTGTGAACAAAGGATGGCTGATTCGACTACCTGTCAGGGTATGTGCCTGGGTTGTGGGCCAGGCCCCCAGTATGGGGTGTGCAAGAGGTAAAAACACATCGATGTTTACTTTCCATCTCTTTCTCCTTTTCTCCCCCTCTCTCTAAAGATAAGTAAATAAATACATAAAATCTTAAAAAATATATTTGCTCAATTTCTGTTGATATTGCTGATGTGGTAGGGGGTTATTTATGCTGGTGTGGGTCTGGTTTTCTGGTAATATTGCTTAGTAAAAAAAACACCTGTACAACAGCACACAAAACATGGTGACTCCCAGTCAGCTGGCTGGAGGGGAGATCTCACCAATGAATGGGTCACCAATAATCAAAGCCCAAGTACAACAAGAAAACCCACATAAACAGAAAAAAGGGCAACTCTACAGCATCCAGATTGGGAGATCAAACAGCCTGCACCACTGAGTCCCACAGAACTCCTACCACAGAAGCCTTTCCCACAAAGACAGAGAGGCAAAGTAGAGAAACTTGAGATGCAGAGACAAACAAAAAGAGTCACATAAAATGGGGAGACAAATAACCACAATTGAAAGGAAAGGAGAAATCCCCAGAGAAAGAGCTACATGAAATTAAGGCAAGCAGTCTATCAGACATAGAATTCAGAGTAATGGTTATAAGAATGCTTAGGTACTCAGCGAGAATTACAAGGAACTTAGTGGGAATGATAGCAGCATGAAAAAGGACAGAAACTATGAACAAGAACCAGAAAGAAATGGAGAATACAATATCTGAAATGAAAAATACAACAGAAGGAATTACAAGCAGGCTGGATGAAGCAGAGGACTGAATCAATGAGCTGAAAGACAAGGTAGAAAGAAATACCCAGGCAGAAAAAGCAAAATAAGGCTCAAAAAATGAGTATCATTTAAGGGAGTTTCAGGAAACATGAAATGTAACAATATTTACATTATAGGAATATGAGAAGGAGAAGAAAAGGAGAAAGGGATAGAAAACCTGTTTGAAAAAATAATGACTGAAAACTTCCCTAACTTAGTGAAGGAAAAAGTCACACAATTCAGGAAGTGCAGAGGGCCCCATTCAAGATGAACACAAAGAGGCCTACTCCAAGACACATAATTAAAATGGCAAAATTTAAAGACAAACAGAGACCCTTAAAGGCAGAAAGGGAAAACAGCAAGTAACATACAATGGAGCTGCAATAAGACTATCAACAGATTTATTAACAGAAACACTATAAGCTGGAAGGATTTGGCATGAAATATTCCAGATAATAAATAATAAGAACCTGCAACCAAGACTACTCTATCCAGTAAGGCTCTCATTAAATTGGAAGGTGAAGCAGTGAGCTTCCCAGACAACAAAATGATAAAAGACTACATCTCCACCATGCCAGCACTACAAGAGATGTTAAAGGGATGGTATAAAAAGGAGAAGAAAGACCTGCATATATACTGTCTACAAGGGACCCACCTCAGAACAAAAGACCTATACAAGTTGAAAGTGAAGGGATGGAAAATATGATGTAGACTGGTCTAGCAACTATGGAAAACAGTATGGAATTTCCTCAGAAGACTAAAAGTGGAATTGCCTCTTAATCCAGCAATACTACTGCTGGGATTATACACTAAGGATCCTGAAACACTAGTTCAAATGAACCGCTGCATGCCAATGTTCACAGCAGCATAATTTACAACAGTCAAGGGCTGGAATCAACCTAAATGCCCATCAGTAAATGAGTGGGTCAAAAAACTGTAGTATATTTACACAATGGAATAGTACACAGCAAAAGAATGAAGGAACTCCTAACCTTAACAACAAGATAGATGGAACTGGAAAGCATTATGCTAAGTGAAATAAGCTAGGTGGTGAAATAGAAATACCATATGGTCTCACCTATAAGTGGAACATAATCAACAACAACAACAACAAAAACAAAACAAGGAAGCAGAATACAGCCAGAGACATTGAAATGAAGAACAAACTGACAGTAACCAGAGAGGAGGGGGAGAGGGATAATGGGGATAATAGGAGAAGGGCCATCAAGGAACATGGACACATGGACAAAACCAAAGTGGGGGTAATTCCAGGGTGGGAAATGGGGATGGATGGGGGAGAGGGCATGGTAGAGTGAAAATGAAAACAATTTAATTGAACAATAAAAAAAAGAAAAAGAAAGTAAATAGTTATTCCATTAAAAAAAGAGAAAATATATTCCAAACAAAAAAATATAAAAAGAAAGCTGTGGTACTTATGTTAGACAAAATAGACTTCAAAACAAAAGGTATAAAAAAGGAAAAAGAAGGTCACTATATAATACTTAAAGGAATAATCCAACAACAGGATATGACATCTGTAAACCTTATGCATCCAACATAGGAACACCTAAATATATAAAGAAATTATTGGAGGACTTCAAGAAAGATATTGACAACACAGTCACCATAAAGGATTTTAACACCCCACTGTCAACAATGGATAGATCTTCCAAACAAAAAAAACGAACAAGGATATGGTGGTGCTGAATGACACTGTAGATCAAATGGACTTAATTGATATATGCAGAACCTTTCACCCCAAAGCAGCAAAATATACATTCTTTTCAAATGCACAGGGAGCATGTACAAAGATAGACCACATGATAGAACACAAAACAAGACTCAATTTCAAGAAAAGTGAAATAATATCAAACACGTGTTCAGATCATAAAGGTTTGAAATTAGAAACCAAACTCAATGCAAAACCTCAAAAACATTCAAATACAAGGAGAATGAATTACATGTTATTTATAATGAGTGGGTGAACAATGAGACCAAGGAAGAAAGCAAAAACTATCTAGAGATAAATGAAAAGTAACACACAGCAACCCAAAACCTATGGGACACAGCAAAGGCAGTGCAGAGAGAGAAGTCCATAGAACACAGGCCTATCCAAACTAGACAGAAAAATCTCAAATGAACAATGTAATCTAAAAGATTACTTCTTACTTCTAAAAGAACTGGATGAATCACAACAAACAAAGCCCAGAATGAGTGCAAGGAAGGAAATAATCAAGATCAGAGCAGAATTAAATAACACACAGACTAAAAAAACAATTCAAAGGATCAATTAATCCAGGAGCTGGTTTTTTGAAAAGATAGACAAAATTGACAAACTTTTAACCAGACTGATCAAGAACAGAGTGAGGACCCAAATAAACAAAATCAGAAACAAAAGAGAAGTTACAACTGAAACCACAGAAATACAAAGGATTGTAAGAAATTACTATGAACAACTATATGCCCCCAAAATAAAACAACCTGGGGAAAATAGACAAATTTCTATAAGTAAATCTGCCAAGACTGAATCAAGAAGAAGCAGAAAGCCTGAACAGACTAATAACTAGTAAAACTGAAGCAGAAATAAAAAAAAACTCCTGACACACAAAAGCCCTGGACCAGATGATTTCACAGGCAATTTCACTAAACATTTAAAGAAGAACTAACTCTTATGCTTCTCACACTATTCCAAAATATTCAAGAAGAGGGAAGACTCCCAAAGTTTTTTTTTTTTATGAGTCCTGCATCATCCTAATTCCAAAACCAGATAAAGACACAGCAAAGAAGGAAAACTACAGGCCAATATGTCTGATGAACACAGGTGCTAAAATCCTCAACAAAATACTAGCAATCTGGATTCAGAAATACATTAAAAAGATCATACACTATGTTCAAGTGGGATTTATCCTGGGGATGCAAGGATGGTAAAACATTCACAAATCAATAAATGTAATATACCACATAAACAAAACAAAGGACAAAATCACATGATCATATCAATAGATGCTGCAAAAGCATTTGATAAAATCCAGCACCAATTTATGATAAAACACACAGCAAAATGAGAGTAGAAGGAGCATACCTCAACATAATAAAAGCCATATATGAGAAATCTACAGCTAACATTACACTCAATGGACAAAAACTAAAAGCTTTCCCCTTCAGATCAGGAACAAGATAAGGATTTCCTCTCTCACCACTGTTATTCAACATAGCACTGGAAGTCCTAGCCACAGCAATCAGACAAGAAAAGGAAATAAAAGGCATCCAAATTAGAAAGGAGGAGGTAAAATTATCATTATTAGTAGGTGACATGATAGTGTACATAGAAAACCCTATAGTCTCCACCAAAAACTATTCAACCTAATAAGTGAATTTGGTAAAACAGTGGCATACAAAGACAATACTCAGAAACTGATGCTATTTTTGTGTGCCAACAATGAAAAACTAGAAAGAATCTAGTGAAAAAAATCCCATTTACTATAGCAACAAGAAAAGTAAAATACCTAGGAACAAATTTAACCAAGGAGGTAAAAGACCTGTATTCAGAAAACTAGAACAATGAAGAAAGAAATTAAGGAAGATACAAATACCATATTTTTCAGACTATAAGATGCACTTTTTTTTTTACCACATATTTGGCTTCAAAATTTTTTCCACTATTTTTCTCCTCTAAAACCTAGGTGTGTCTGGGTGTTGACACCATAAGACACACCTAGGTTTTTATAGGAGGAAAATAGGAAAAAAATTCAAAGAAAAAATGTGGTTAAAAAGTTCATCTTATAGTCTGAAAAATATGGTAAATGGAAACATGTACTGTGCTAATGCACTGGAAGAATTAACATAGTTAAAATGTGCATACTACCCAAAGCAATCTATAGATTCAGTGCAATTCATGTGAAAATACCAATGGCATATTTCACAAATCTAGAACAAGTATTTCAAAAATTTTTGTGGAACCAAAAATGACCCCAAATAGCTTGAACAATGTTTACAAAGCAGAAAAATGTAGGAGGGATCACAATGTCTGATATCAAACTATAGTAAAACTATACTACACTGCAATCAAAACAGTCTGGCACTGGCCAAAGAATAGATACATAGATCAGTGGAACAGAATAGAGAACCCAGAAATAAAGCTAAGTCTCTATGGTCAATTAATATTCAACAAAGAGGGCATGAACATACAATGGAGTAAAGATAGCCTCTTCAATAAATGGTGTTGGTACAACTGGACTGGTACATGCAAAATAAATGAAACTAGATCACCAACTTATACAGTGTAACAGAATAAACTCAAAATGGATAAAAGACTTATAAATATAAGTCATGACACCATAAAACTCCTAGAGGAAAACATAGGCAGGAAAATTTCATGTATCTCACATAGCAATATTTTTGTCAATATGTAGCCTAGGCTAAGGCACATACATGAAAAAATAAACAAGTGGGACTATATGAAACCTAAAAGCTTCTACATGGCTAAAGAAACTATCATCAAATTGAAAAGGGAACTGACTCTATGGGAGAACATATTTGCCAATGAAACATCAGACAAGAGTTTAATCTCCAAAATATGTAAAGAACTCATGACTCAACACCAGGAAGACAAACAACCCAAGTAAAAAATGGGCCCACAATCTGAACAGACAATTCTCCAAGGAGGATGTACAGATGGCCCATAGATACATGAGAAGATGCTCAACATCATTAACCATCAGAGAGATGCAAATTAAAAACACATTGAGATATCAGCTCATAACTGTCAGAAGAGCCATCATTAACAAAGAAACAAAAAAGTGCTGGAGAGGATGTAGAGTAAGGGGAACCCTAGTGAATGCAGACTGGTGCAGCCACTCTTGAAAACAGTATGGAATTTCTTCAGAAAACTAATAACAGAACTGCCTTTTGACCCAGCTATTGTGCTGTTGGGAATACACCCTAAGAATCTCAGATCACCAATTCAAAGGAACTTATGCACCCCTATGTTCATAGTGGTGCTATTTATAATAGCCAAGTGCTAGAAATAGCCTCAGTAGTCATCAGTAGAAGAGTGGGTCAAAAAACTGTGGTGCATTTACACAATGGAATACTATGCAGCAGAATGAAAGAAGGAACTCCTATCTTTTGTGGCAGCATGGATGGAACTGGAGAATATTATGCCAAGTAAAATAAACCAGGTGGTGAAAGACAAATACCATATGATCTCACCTACAATAGGAATCTAATAAACGAAATAGAACCACAGACATGGAAACATCTAACAGACTGACAGCAGCCAAGAGGGGAAGTGGGAAGGAGATAATGGTGGTAATAAGGGGAAGGGACTAGTCAAAGAGTATGTATGAATGACCCATGGACATGGACAACAGTGTGGTAATTGACTGTGGGAGTGAGGGGTGGAGGAAGGCAAAGGGGGGAAAATTGGAACAACTTAATAGAACAATGAAAAATGGTTTTAAAAAGATTATTATATTTATGACACTGGGTATGAAAGAGTTTCTTGTAAAAGATTGACACATTTGATTATATTAAGTTAGAGAAGCTAACAATTTTCCCTAGCAATTAAGTTAGGGAAGCCAAAATGTTATTTTGGACAGGCAGTCCATTCTAGAAAGAAAGACAAAGAAATAAGGCATACCACCCTCCCCCCAGTAAGAGTGAAAGGGACAGAGAACAGGTACATGGATCATAGGTTTTCCCATTTCAGGGAATCCCTGGAGAATCAGTCAGGTGAAATCATGTAGAAATAGCCCACTATGTGTCTAGATGGTGGCACTGGTATTGAAAGAATTAGGCAGCTAGATAAATGGGCCTGAAGTGATGCTACTGGCTCCTCATGGCTAAAAGTCAGAACTTGCAGAACTTTCTAAGTGTCTGTGAAGGCCAGAGTCTTAGCGAGGGCTGGACAGTGGCAGAGACCTAGATGAGGAAAGTGGACAGAATCACATTTCTAACAGATGAGGTACCAGTTTATTGTGTTACATGAGCCAAAATAAACAATTACACTTCCGCTCAGGCTAGGTACTCCAGGAAAAAGATCCAGAGAATACCACATAGATTTGAGGTCCCATTTTCACCCAACCAAAAGAGATTCATAAATTCCCATCCCCACATATATCATGTTATCTTTTACATGATCATCTTAAAGAATAAAAGGATAAGAGAGATGTCTGAAAGACTGACTCATTCAGAAGAACATAAATAAATCACTGAGTTAGACTTACATTACATTTATTTTCTTCAGCCCAGTATATGTAGTTTGGAGGAAAATGAAAAATTAGTTATAGGAAATAAAAAAGCTATATTTGTTTTTCTAAATGAGATTAGTAAATGTATTACTGCAAAGGATGTAGAAAAACCCATTAGCTATTAGAAAAATTGATTTTCTTTTGAAGGTTACCATAATAGCAATTAAAATTAAGTTATGAATAACTTATAAGGTAGCATTTTATATTTAGGAATTTATTTATACTAGTATGCATATTGTGTGAGGAAATACCATATTTTTCAGGCCATAAGATGCACCTTTTAGAGGAGAAATATAGGAAAAATTTTTTGAAACAAAAAGTATGGTAAAATATTGAATAACATAAATAACATAATATTTCACCAATTTAAATGTAAACAGAACTCAACAGCAGCATTAACAACCATTATTCCTCCCAAATTTTTGGGGGGGGAAGTGTATCTTATAGTTCAAAAAATATGGTATATGTTTACTATTGTGGGTATAGCAAAAAATTGGAAACCACTTAAATGTACATTGATAGAGCACTAGCTCATTATAGTACCTCTTCACAATGGAATATTATACAACCTTGTGGAAAAAATGGAACATATCCATGTGGGAAAAGATCTAAGATATAGCATTAGGTAAATACAGCAAGTTGTACATTAGAAGGTTTAAAATTATTTATTTGAGATCATAACTGGGGGTTTATTGTGAAGAGATGAAAACAATTTTTCACACTTCTGATATTTTACAGTTCACATAAGCACCTTTATAATAAAAAGATCTGGAGATAAATAATTTTTATTACATTTTTTACTTCCTCATCCACTGTTTCACTCATACTGCCTTGTTTCCCATTTCTAGGAATCAAATAGCAATGGCAAATTTTTCAAGGCAAACACTTACCTTTTATTTCCAACTTGAGCAGAAGATTAATCCCCAGTGCCAGTGCAACATTTGAGCTGAGACAGGCAGCCACCTTGTTAGTGAGGGTTATCTGTCCATAGTTTTGAGCGATGGATTTAAATGGAAAGAAACTGGCAAAATATAGAAGGCTTCCAGCAGAAGCAGCCAAGTGGGCTGTAAATAAGAAATTGCAAGGTCAGTTTTAAACAATATGCAAAATAATGAATTAAAAGGAAATTTTTAGATTACATTAAAGGAATAGAGTGTAAGCTGTACAAAGGAAGGGGACTTATTTTTGTTGGTTTTTGTATCACCAATGTCTAGTATATAGCATGTGCTCAGTAAATATGTATTGAATAAATGAATTAATGTATATTGTGTGTTAATGTATAAGATGTTTACCACATGTAATAAATATTCAGAGTCATTTAGAACTTTCAGTCAAGTTGGTGGCATAGGTAAATGTCATATTTGCATCCTCCCACAACCACATCAATATTACAACTAAACAACAGAACAATTTCACTTATAATAGCATCAGGGTAATAAAATACTGAAGAATTATCCTAACCTTGCAGGTGAAAGATTTATACACTAAAAACACAAAATATTGCTGTAAGACCCTAAAGAAGCTAAATAAATAAAAAGACATCATATGTTCATGGATTGGAAGACTTAATACTGTTAATATGACAATGCCACCCAAAGTAATCTACAGATTCAATGCAATCCTTATCAATCCCACAATAACTCCTTTTCTGAGAAAATGAAAAAACAATCCTAAAATTTCTATGAAATCTGAAGGGACCCCAAATAACCATAATAATCTTGAAAAATGAAGAAAACTGGAGGATTCACACCTCCTGATTTCAAAATTCACTACAAAGCTTTAACAACCAAACAGTGTGGCACAGAGTAATGGAATAGAATAAAGAACTCAGAAGTAAGCTTACATGTAGATGATCAAATAATTTTCAAAAACGATGCCAACATCTTTAAATGGGGAAAAAGTCAGTAATTTCAACAACTAGTACTGGGGAAAGTGGCTATATGTAAGCAAAAGAAACACTATATATAAAAATTAACTCAAAACGAATTAAATTCCTAAACAGAAACCCTAAAACTATAAAACTTTGATGAAAAAACAGGATAAAATCTTCATGATATTGGCTCTGGCAGTGATTTCTTGGATCTGACACTAATGGCAAAAGTAACAAGGGCAAAAACAGACAAACTGTACTTCCTCAAAATTAAAAACTTTTGTTCATAAAAGAACACTATCAACAAGTCAAAAGGCAACCCACAGAATGGGAGGAAATATCTGCAATTCACATATCTCAAAAGGGATTAGTAATCAGAATATATAAAGAATTCCTCAAACTCAACCACAAAAAAAACCCTATCAACCCAATTTTAAATGGGCAAAGAACTTGAATGAGCATTTCTACAAAGAAAATGTATGTAAACACATGAAGTAATGCTCAATATAACCAATCCCTTTAAAATTATACCTCAACAGCTTTGCCAATGTGCACAAACTTTGCAGACAAGATCTTAACTGCATATGCCTTTCTCCACAGGCACAGGTTATCTCTTCCAAGGAGAATAATTTGACACACTCAGTAAAACATGCTAATCCAGTGTCTCTTAGTCCTTTTTGCATTTCATGACAATATAGTTCCCATTTATAAATTTGAATTAATCTCACTAGTGCTGCTACTTACAAATAAGCCTGCCTTAAATGGTGCACCTTCTAACAAAAGGCTTTAAATCTGTCCAAATTAGATCAGTAAGCAATCATGTTAGTGCTATGAGACTTGATCACTATAGGAGGTTTTGACAGCCTGTTCTCATGACTCCTGTTGTCTCTGGACTACCTTAATGGCCAAACATTGCCCAAGGCTTTTAATGCGAGAAACTTCCCATCTTGACTTTGTGGAATACATCTTCAAAAAAAAAAAAAACACCAAAAACAATTGCTGGCCATATATCAGACTCTACTGTAAACAGAGGCTTTCATAAACCCTGATATTTTGACTGTCTATAACCAGCTAGCCATTATGCCTTGGGTCATGGAAATAGCACCCCACGAGCTTGGCACATCTACTGAGGCCTCATTTATATAAAATGAGAACAAACCTGAGCCTTCTGGCATATACCACTTGTAAAAGGAAGTGGTCTCCTCTGATCTCAGTCCTTTCTAGATCACCCTTCCTCCAGATTTCTTGACTACCTGGGGATCCCCTTGGGTTTAAATAAGTGTACACAAATAGGGATTCACAGACTGCACAAATGGCATTGCCATCATCATAAATGATGGAGATCAGTAGAGTTTCCGCTTTCTAGTCCTTAGTCAAGATGTCTCTGATAAAGAGACCTCTAAGGTCAACAACCTTGGCTAAACTTCAGGGAATCATCTCAGTACTTATGTTCTGGCCAACAAATAGCCTCATATTCACATTACAAACTGTTGGGTCATCTAACAGTTGTCCCCTCAGGGTGAAAAACCCCGGGAATCTTTTTGCTTCCAGATATTAAAAATATAAATCAAAATCACATTTCTCTACATACACTTAAGATCACCATTATGAGGTCTTACCACCTTTAGTTACATTTATTACTAATAGTAACCAAGGCACACATTTCAATTCTCAAATATACAATGATGGACTTTTATAAATGTGTTCCACAGAACATTGACCCTGATAGGTCCCAGATAGCTGGTTTAATTGAGATACATGGTAGTCTCTGACAATCACTCCTTTTCAAGTATTAGGCATGCACATAGAGGACTAAATAAATCTTTATCTTTTCCCAGGTCATAGTCTCTTTTAATCCAAGGCCCTTTGGCCAGATCATACCCGGCACTTTAAAAAACTTTACAATGGCACTTTCCTATATTTACTTTTTATGGATTAACTTATTGGGGTAACACTGATTAATAAAATTATATAGGTTTCAAGTGTACAGTTCGATGATACACAATCTGTATGTATTGTGTGCCTACCACCCAAAGTCAAATCATCTGTCACCAAACATTTGACCTCTTTTATCCTTTACTACTACTCCCCCATTCCCTTCTCTCTGGTGTCTATGAGTTTTTTTCTCTTTATATATAGTATATATTTTATTAGTTTGTACTAATACATTCTCATATTGCAAAAGCAATTTAGTACAAGAATCTTTCTTTTGATATTTGAATCATCTGAAATAACATATAACTGTACATCAAAAAAATCTCATTTGGATAACAAAAACAGACAAGCTAAACAATAAAAAATTGTCCTTTCTTACAAATGGACATTGAAATGAACCCAGTTCAGTTTTCTTTTTAAAAGTTTCCAAAGACAAAAACTGATGAAAGCTAATTAAAATGAATAAAAACTTTGTTTACTAAACTACTGGTCTCTGGCACCAATTTTTGTTTTTTGCTGTTTTGATGTAGGTTCTTCTTTGTCTGTTTTTTCTCTCACTCTTTTTACTGGTCCAGATGCACCATTTTCATCACATTTATCAACACTATTTAGTTTTCTGGCCATGAGACTGTACTTTTCTTTTAGCAGACCCAGTCTGGGAAGCTTTCTTTTCCTTTCCTTTTTGTTTAAATTTGTTTGTTTTTCTTAAATTTTAATTTGCTGCCTTCAGTTTTATATCTCACATATGAGTAAAATCGATGGTTCTTGACTTTTTTGTCTGATTTATTTTGCTGATCATGACATTCTCAAGATCCATCCATGCTGTTGAAAATGTCAGTATTTCATCTTTTCTTATGATTGAGTAGTATTCCATTGTATATTTGTACCATATCTTCTTTATCCAATTCTCTATCTAAGGACACTTTGGTTGTTTCCATGTCTTAGCCACTATAAATAATGTGCAATGAACATAGGGCTACATATATCTTTACAAATATGTTTTCAAAATTTTCAGGTAGATATCCAGAAAAGGGATCACTGGGTTATATGGTAGTTCTATTCTTAATTTTTTGAGGAACTTCAATGCTGTTTTCCATAGTAGCTGTACATAGAGAATTACCAGTATGGAAATTCTCACCAGCAGTGAATGAAGGATCCTTTTTCTCTACAACCTCTCCAACATTTGTTATTACTTGTATGTCTTGTTGATAATAACCATTCTTTAACAGGTGAGATGGTATTTCATCGTAGTTTTTATTTGCATTTCCCTAATAGCTAGTGAAGTTGAGCATCTTTTCATGTGTCTGTTGGCCATTTGTATGTCTACTTGGGACAAATGTCTATTCAAGTCCTCTACCCAATTTTTAACTGGGTTGCTTTTTTTTTTGGTGTTGTGCAGTATGAGTTCTTTGTATATTTTTGATATTAACCCTTTGTTGGAGTTGTCTTTTGCAAATATCTTCTCCCATTCAGTTGTTTTTTTGTTTGTTTGTTTTGTGGGCAGTTTCTTTTGTTGTGCAGAAGCTTTTTAGTTTGATATAGATCCATACATTTTTGTTGCATTTATTTCCCTTGCCTTTAGGACCAAATTCAGATCATCTTCCGTAAGACAAAGGCCCATAAGTTCAGTATCTATGTTTCTTCTATGTAATTTATTGCTTCAGGTCTTATATTACAGTTTACATTCAATATTATTTTATAGTAGTTTCAAGCATACAAAAACGGTGATTACACAATCATATATTTTACAATGTGTCCCCCTCAATATTTCCAGTATGCTACTGGTACCATACATAGTACAATATTATTGACTATAATCCGTATGCTGTATTTTACATTCATGTGACTATTTTGTAACTACCAATCTGTACTTCTTTTTTTCCCCACCAATCTGTACTTCTTAATCTTCTTGCCTCTTACACCAGCCCTATATCCTCCATTCACTCTGGCACTATAAATTTGTTCTCTATGTGCACAAGTCTCTTTAAATTTTGTTTGTTGATTTATTTTGTTCTTTAAATTCCACATATTAGTGAAATCATATGGCATTTGTTATTTTTTTGTTATTGTTGTTCTATTACAGTTTTTCCAATTTTCTCCCATTGCCCTCCTGTGCCCAGCCAACCCCTGCTTACACAGACAATTCCCACAACATTGTCCATGTTGATGGGTCATTCATACATGTTCTTTGACTAGCCCCTTCTCCTTATTTTTTATTATCCCCCTCACCATCCCTGTTGGCCACTGTCAGTCTGTTCCATGCTTCCATGACTCTGGTTCTATTCTGCTCATCAGTTTACTTTGCACATTACATTTCCCTTATAAGGGAGATCATATGGTATTTGTTTTTCACTGACTGCCTTATTTCACTTAGTATAATATTCTCTAATTCCATCTACAAAAGGTGGGAATTCCTTTATTCTTTATCCTGTGTACTATTCCATTGTGTAAATTTACCACAGTTTTTTGATATACTCATCTACTGATGGGCACTTAGGGTATTTCCAGTATTTGGCTATTGTAAATAGTACTGCTATGAAGATAGGCGTGCATAAATTCTTTTAAATTGGTGACTTGTGATTCTCTTCTTTCTGTTGTTGTTCAAGTATAGTTGTCTCTATTTTCACCTTACCATGCACCCTCGCCCCCCCATCCCTGACTCCCATCCCACCCTCGAACCTATCCCCTTTGGTTTTGTCCATGTGTCCCCCCTACATGTTCTTTGATGGCTTTTCCCCTCTTATCCCATCTCCCCCCTCCTCTCTGGTTACTGTCAGTTTGTTTCTTATTTCAATGTCTCTGGTCATATTTTACAGTGGAATTCATGGTTCAAAAGGCAGTTCCATTTTTAATCTTTTGAGGAAATTCCATACTGTTTTACAGTGGCTGTATCAGTCTGCATTCCCACCAACAGTGCACTAGGGTTCCCTTTTCTCCACATCCTCATCAGCACTTGTTGTTTGTTGATTTATTAATGATAGACATTCTGGCTGCTGTGTAGGTGATAAGCCAGCACTGGGATCTTGGGTGCTTCTCTGGCAAACCCTCTGCTTTCCTCCTCAAAACCTCTGTCCTCAGTCTCTCCTCAAGCATCTGTCATCCACTTTGCCATCCATTTGCTGGTACCCAGGTGACAAGTGCACAATATTTCATTCTTTGTGTCTGGAAGATGGCTGCGAGGTAGGTGGGACTGAACTCACTTGCTTGTGCACCTAGTGGGACACCCAGCTGATTTTCCAAAGAACAGAGTGGACAGCCAACAGAATCCCAGCTGATATGAAGTTGGGAAACTAGAGTTTGTATAGAAGTTTAAATATGGACATGTAAGACAATAAGACCTGGAGCTATGAGAAGACCAAAGGCAGATCCAGAAAGAAGTAAGAAGGATAACACCAAGAGCTGAGACAAATTTCACTTTACCATCCTTCAGAATGTGTATTTTTTGGTTATTTTAACTTATTTATTTCTCTTCTTTCCATTTAGTTTCTTTTTGTTTTGTTTGATTTCATTGTTTGATTGATTTTCTTTATCACCCTTTCATAATTTATTTTAATTTTTATTCTTTTACTTCACTCATACTCCAATAATACACTACTATTGGTCTTTTTTATTCTTTTTATTTAGATTATATATTTCTTATCATATTATTGTTATTTCCAATCCCACAGAGCATATTTCTCTGGTCTTAGTCCATTTTGCCATCTAACTGAGCTTTATTACACTTGTGGCTAACTTTATTCTCTCACACATTCTGCCAAGTTTCTATCCTTTACTCTCACTATATCTCACCATCTAACCTCACACAAGTGCTCTTCTTTCTAAAGTCAGCTCACATTCTTTTTTCCTTCTAATAAGATTCTAATCTCTCTTTTTCACCTTTCATAAACAGTGGCTAGTTGGGTGAAACATGGTTATTGCTGGGTTTCTCCAAAGGAACTCCTACCTGTTCTCTACTTGTTAGTACTTTATCCCATAGAATACTCTCCCACTCTCATAATCCACTCCACCTTCACCCTCCCCCAGATTACATACAAGACAAGATGGGAGTTGTAAATATCAGTAAACCTGCTGAATTGGAGAACCCACCAATAAAAGAGCTACCAACAAGTACAGCCGAAGTACAACAAGGGAGCCCACACAAATAGAAGAAAGGGCAACCCTACAGCATCCAGACAGGGAGATCAAAGAGACCTCACCACTGAGTCCCACAGAACTCCTACCACACAAATACACCCTATGAAGACAGCTGGCAAATCAGAGCATCTGGAATTGTAGAATCAAACAAAAAGAGTCACATAAAATGGGAAGACAAAGAAAGAACCCTCAATTGAAAGGAATGGAAGACTCCCCACTAAAAGAGCTAAATGAAATGAAGGCAAGCAAACTATCAGATATAGAATTCAAAAGAATGGTTATAAGGGTGTTCAAGGAACCAACAGACAACTACAAGGAACTGAATGGGAACTATAACAGTATGAAAAAGGAAATAGAAACTATAAACAAGAACCAGAAAGAAATGAAGAATACAATATCTGAAATGAAAAATACACTAGAAGAAATTACAAGTAGCCTGGATGAAGCAGAGGATCAAATTACTGAGCTAGAAGACAAGGTAAAAACAAATGCCCAGGTAAAGCACCTGCATGAAAGAAAACTCAAAAAATATGATGACAGATTAAGGGAACTGCAAGACAACATGAAATGCAACAAAATTCAAAACATAGGTATATCAGAAGGAGAAGAAAATGAGTGAGGCACAGAAACCCTGTTTAAGAAAATAATAACAGATAATTCCCAAACCTCAAGATGGGAAAAGCCATGCAAGTTCAAGAAGCACCGAGGGTCCCAATCAAGAGGAACCCACAGAAGCCTACTCCAAGACACATCATAACTAAAATACCAAATTTTAAAGACAAAGAGAGAATCTTAAAAGCAGCAAGGGAGAAACAAGGAGTAACATAGAAGGGAGCTCTGATAAGGTTAGCAACTGATTTCTCAACAGAAACACTACAAGCCAGAAGAGAATGGCTAGAAATATTCCAAGTGATGTAAAGCAAAGGCCTTCAACCAAGACTGTTTACCCAGAAAGGCTCTCAATTAACATGGAAGGTGAAATAAGTAGTTTCTCAGACAAAAGTAGGCTAAAAGAACACAGCTCCACCAAACCAGCACTGCAAGATATGCTAAAGCGACCACTTTAAGAAGAGGAAAAGAGTGAGAGACAGAACACAGGTAGAAAGAGGGACAATGAATAAGTACCTATCAGTAATAACTTTATAGGTAAATGGATTAAAAGCTCTAATCAGAAGACATAGAGTAGCAGAATGGAACATGACCCACACATATGCTGCCTACAAGAGACCCACCACACAACAAAAGACCTACACAGATGACCAGTGAAGGGTTGGAAAAAAATACTTCAAGCAAATGGGCAGCAAAAAAGCTGGTGTAGCAATACTTATATAAGACAAAATAGACGTGAAAACAAAGGCTATAAAAAGAGACACAGAGGGACACTTTATAATACTCAAGGGAAGAATCCATCAAGAAGACATAAACATTATAAACATACATGCACCCAACATAGGAGCACCCAAATATATAAGGAAAATCTTGGAGGACTTCAAGAAAGATATTGACAGCAACACAGTTATTCCAGGGGATATTAACACCCCACTGTCAAAGATGGGTAACCCTTTCAAATAAAATATCAGTAAGTATGTTGCAGCATTGAAAATGTCCTTGATCGAATACACTTAACTGGTATATATAGAACCTTTTATCCCAAAGAGGCAAAATACACATTCTTTTCAAATGCACATGGAGCATTTTCAAAGAGAGACCACATAATAGGACACAAAACAAGCCTCAACAACTTCAAGAAAATTGAACTTATACCAAGCATTTTCTCAAGACCCCATCATAAAGGCCTGAAAGTAGAAACCAGTCCTAATGACAAAAATCAAAAACACTCAAATTCATGAAGATTTAATAACATGCTATTTAACAATGAGTGGGTAAATAATGAGATCAAGGAAGAAATCAAAATGTTTCTGGAAACAAATGAAAATGAACACACAACAGTCCAAAACTTATGGGACACAGCAAAGGCCACCCTAAGAGGGAAGTTCATAGTGATACGGGCCTACCCAAAAAAGACAGAAACATTTCAAATAAACAACCTAATCCTACATCCACAAGAACTGGAGGAACAATAAACAAAACCCAGAATGAGGAGTAGGAATGAAATAACCAAGATCAGAGCAGGATTAAATGATATAGAGACTAAAAGAACAATCCAAAGGATCAATAAATCCAGGATCTGGTTCTTTGAAAAGGCAAACAAAATCGACAAGCATTTAAGCAGATTCATTAAGAAAAAAATAGAGAGGATACAAATAAAATCAGAAATGAAAGAGGAGAGATTACAACTGATACCACAAAGGTACAAAGGATTATAAGAAATTACTATGAAGAACTATATACCAAGAAACTTAAAAACTTGGGTGAAATGGACAGATTTCTAGAAAAATATTATCTCCCAAAACTGAATGAAGAAGAAGCAGAAAGCCTGAACAGATCGATAACACCTGGTGAAATCAAAGCAGTAATCAAGAAACTCCCATCACACAAAAGCCCTGGACCAGATGATTTCACAAGATAATTTTACAAAACATTTAAGGAAGAGCAAAGACTCCCAAACTCTTTTTACAAAGCCAGCATCATCCTCATCCCAAAACCAGACAAAGCCACGACAAAGAAAGGAAATTATAGGCCAATATCACTGTTGATAGATGCTAAAATCTTCAATAAAAATAAGTTTTAAAAGCCCTGGCTGGCGTAGCTCAGTGGATTGAGTGCGGGCTGGGAACCAAAGTGTCCCAGGTTCCATTCCCAGCCAGGGTACATTCCTGGGTTGCAGGCCATAACCCCCAGCAACCGCACATTGATCTCTCTCTCTCCCTCTCTCTCTCTCTCTCCCTCCCTAAAAATAAATAAATAAAAAAATCTTTAAAAAAGTATGTTTTAAAAATAAGTTTTAAAAGACATCATCCCACGTTTTAATTGTTTTAGTTGGGAGAGTAATTCCATTTATTTAGTTTATTATACATCCAGAATTAAAAGTTCTTTTCCTTTTAAAATAAATAAATACAATATCTTCTGTTTATCATGCAGTATAACTTGTTTTTTTTTAAATACATCACCTGTTTTAGCTCAACACATTATTTTTCTTTATCTGTAATTTCATTATGCTAGTTGTTTTCTTGGGGGTCCTCCAACGTTCAATGACTTGGCCTACTACAGCATTTAGCCTATGGTCATATTCACAGTTATGATTAGTTAAAAAAACAATGCCGTAATAACAACAGAAGAATGCAAAGCATAATCAGCAAAGGGAAAAGGAACATAGGAAAAGTCTAGAGGAAACCAGGTATAAGGCTCCTAGTATTTTCTTTCAGTGGAATCACACAGGTTATGCTTAATTTCTCCAGCAATGAATTGTGACCTGTGTGAAAAGTTGACCAGATGCTCCTTAGAGATTCAGTGATCAAGGTTTTTGTTGGGGGCTGGTTGCAGAGGCATTCTCTTTCTAACATATATCAAGGTTCAAGACTCCCAGAAGAAAAGCATGTGTTCAGTTTAAATCATATTATTTTCACAGTTTAGGTACAGTGAGCCACTCTTATTAGAGAGTGATGGGAATCTTACCAAAACTTAAGTTCCCAGATGGCAGTCAAAAGCCAATCTTCAAGAGGCCTTTCTAAGGATAAGAGTCTCAAGCCAGCACAATTCTTTTCTGCATAATTATAAATACCAATTGTGAATTGCGAAAACCAATCAAATGATGATATTTGTGATAACATATTAGAAGTTAAATTACCTTACAGTTAAAAATCTTAACTGTAAAGCTATAGTTATACTCTAAAATAATTTAATAGAGATGATATTCTAATGGTTCAGTTACAGGAGAAAAATATTGGAAGTATAATGGTTAATACTTGTCTAAAAATATTCCTTAATCTTTTGGGAAGTGACTTAAAATTGCTAATGGAGAATTATCTACAAAATCTTTAATAGACCAATCTGTGGTTATTTGGTCACATATTTTTCTTTTAAAAAATTTTTAAAAATATTTTATTTATTTATTTTTTAGAGGGGAAGGGAGGGAGAAAGAAAGAGAGGGAGAGAAACATCACTGTATGGTTGCCTCTCATGCTCTCCCCACTAAGGACTTGGCCGGCAACCCAGCCATGTGCCCTGACTGGGAATTGAACTGGTGACCCTTTGATTTGCAGGCCAGCACTCAACAATCACTGAGCCACACACGCCAGGGCTAATGTATTTTCTTATGTGAGTTCACAAAGAAAATAAATTTTCCTTTGTTTTTATGTATACAGTACAAGTCTTGCCACATGGTTAAGTGCATGAAGGACATGCTGCATGAATGAATGAATGAATGAATGCATGAATACCTCCACCCCTTGACTTGATTTCAGAAGTGATTTGAAGTCAACTTCTGCAGAAAGCATTGTTTATTTTTTTATTATTTTTTTCAAGCAAAGGTAGTTTCTTAGTAGCTCTTCAACAAAGCATTCATTACTCACTTGCATACATTGAAGAACAAGAGTTTACATTGGTTCACAATGAATACTTAAGAAACTTAATTGTAAATCCATTTTGACTTGAAACCGAGCACTACTTTCAACTCTATCCATGTCTCCAACACAACATTAACTATAAAATGGAGTGGAACACAAACATTAGAGTAAAAGGTAATCATTTTTAAACATTACGTCTTTTCTGACCATAATATTTAGCCAAACTGAACATCAGTTGTAACTGGATAGTAGAGGTAAGTACATCTCCCATTTTTTTTGTTATTCTAAGTTCTAACTGGTCACAATTTTATTTTATATCCCTTTTTAATATATACATTGGGCCATATTAATTTTCAATGTTCTCTTTACCTCCTGTTCAACCATTTCATGTTTAACTCATCTTCTATGATAGAATATAAGCTAAGACTATGTTTGACTATATTTGGGTGCTCCTTTTAGCACCCAAACAGAAATTGTATCACAGGAGAACTGTTAAACTTACCTTTACTGAAGAATGTGCTAACCATAAAGCCAAAGAAAATTGAAGCAATGGCATAACATATAAGAAAAACAAAGATGCAACTATAGTCACTGTAGCGGAAGATTGGTTCATTGGAAATCTAAAATAAAACAATATGACATAATGTAAGGCACGCTATAAACACAAGGGAAAATGGAGAAAATGATAGCCCTAAAGAAACAGATCACACTGCTCATTGACTGAAGTTCATTGAGTTGAAAAGTTAACTAAATAACTTATTTCTTATGGAAGCATTTATGTTTTTTTTTTCCCCTGAGGCTGAGCAGGCTATTGTTTCCATAGTGTCGATAATATAAGCCATATTTCCTCTTCCTGACAACCTGAGAACAATCAGCCAACACTTGAGAGGGATTACTTTATCCCTCTCAAAGGTTAGATGCAGCAGGCTGCAATCAATGAGAACTAAGATGTCTAATACAGTAGACAACCACATGTAGCTACTGAGCACTTGAAAAGTAGTTAGTGTGACTGAGGAACTGAATTTTTATTATCATTTATTTATTAAAAAATAGTGTCAAATACATATTAAGTATTTCTGATGAAAATACTACAAATGGATTGGGATGTGTTTTAAGTAGAAAACATAAACTGCAGTTTGAAGACTTAGTACAGAAAGAAAGTAGTTACAGCATTGAACAACACAGACAAAGTTCATAGGCTTATGGAGTTCATGTTCTCCATATTTCTCAACTCACCTTCCCCCATCAAGAGGTAGAGTCTATTTACTCATCCCCTGGAATCTGGGTGCACTCTGTAGTTAATAGTGATGAGATACCATGTCTTCACATGGTCTGATTGAAAGAACCCATGGAGAGGCCCTGAGACCATGTGGAAAGAGAGACCCAGCTTAGCCTAGCCTTTCAGACATGCCTGCCAAGGCACAGCCATCTGGGTGAAGCCATATGGGACCTGTTTGGCAAATCCAGCCACTAACTGAATTCCACTAAGTGATTCTCCTCAACCCTACATAGAGCAAAGAAATCATTCTGCGGAGCCTGCTCAAATTCCTGACCCACAAAATAATAAGGTATAAAATAGATGCTATTTCACTAAAAAATAAAAATAAAAAGGAATGTAAAATATCTTAATTTTCAAATTGGTTGCATGTTGAAATATTTTGTATATATGTTGAATTAAATTAAATATATTATAAAAATAATTTTACTTGTTCTTTTTACTCATTAAAATTTATAGTGACTACTAAAAACTTAAAATTACATATGTGACTCATTAAATTTCTGGACTGCACAAAATTAGACACTTGCCTTGGCAAAGAATAACACACATATCAAAGTGATAATAATCATATAAAAAAAGAAGACTGTGAAGAAATAGGAAGCCCAGATCATCCATTTTCTAAGTCCAATTATGAGTTGGTAGTCCTGTAGGAAAGTTAGCACAAATCAAATATTACAATATATCAGTAATCATTCCCATTTAAACCTATATAAATAGGCAATATCATCTCTATTTTGTGAATGAGGAAATCAATTCTCAGAAAGTCAATTGTTTTTATCAAAATTATGCAATTAATAAGAAATGTATTGACACTAAAATATATTTCCCCTGAGTCAGAGATCTTTTTTAATATTATACCTAGTATTGGACAAAAATGAAAAGCATTTCAAATTAACCTTTGAAATATCAAGATCTCTTTAATATTTTACTCTACTTCCAGGAGTATTAGAGAAATATATCTATGTTTTAAAAAAATCCAATTATAAGTTAGAAGTCAGTTGTACTTCTTATGTTTGAGCTTTATAGCCAATGTGGCCTCCCCACCCACCCCATTGCTTTCAAGATTTTCTCTTTGTCTTTGGTTTTCAGCAGTTTGAATATAATATGTCTAGCTGTGTGTCTTTGTGTGTTATATTTATCCTGCTTTGTGTTCTCTGAGCTTCTTGAATCTGTGGTTGATATCTATCATTAATTTTGGAAAAATTATCTGCCATTATTTCTTTAGCTCTCTTCTCTCATATATTTTCCAAGTATGTACTTGTTATACCATTTGATATTGTCCTACCACTTTTGGATGCTTTTTTCTGGATTTTTACATTTTGTCTTCTCTTTGCATTTCAGTTTGTGTAATTTCAACTGTCTTGTATTCAATTCTCTGATTCTTTCCTTATCAAGGTCAAGTCTGCTGATGAGTCTATCAAAAGCATTTTTCATTTTTGTTAGCATGTTTTTTATTTCTAGCAATTTCCTTTAACTTCTTATAGTTTTGCTGTCTGATAGCATTACCTATCTAATCTTGCATATTATCATACTGTGCAGAAAAGAGGTAACAAAGAAGGCTTGAGACTATGAGGAAGTCATGTTTTCAAGGTGGGCCCTTGGCTGAAATACAGGAATGTGGCTGGTAAGTTGTACCCTAAAGTTACAAAAATTTTCCCTAAATGTTAGGTGGATGACTGTGCCTAAACCATTTGTACAGACAAATGTATTCAGACCTCCTTATTAGGAGTTTGAAATGTTGGTACATGCTAGGCAAAGGGTGCCTATATGACCAGTCCCCAATCAAAACTTTGTATACTAAGTGTCTAGTGGACTTCCCTGGACAAGAACATCACAAACTTGTTGCTGGATTTTCATTGCTGGTGTAAGAGTATGCTCTGTGTGACCTCTTGTGAGGTTACTTGAGGAAGTCTGCAGGTAAATTCCTCCAGGCTTTGTCTATGTCATTTTCTCTCATGACCCAGCTACGGATATTTACTATACCACTATAATAAATTCCAGCTGTGAGTATAACTATATGCTGAGTCCCATGAATCCTACTGAATTTCAGAAAATGGTGGTCTTGAGGATCCTGGACATGTATACCTTTCCCTTTAGAGCCTTTAAATCACTAATCATAGTAATTTAAAATTACTTGTCTGATACTCATCTGTGTCTTATCTGAGTCTGGTTCTGATGACCAATGTACCTCTTTGGATGGTGTCTGCTTCTTAATTTTTGGTGTGCCTTGTAATTTTTTGTTGAAAGCCAGACATGTTATCTAGGGTAGTAGATATCAAGATAAATAGGCCCAAAGTATAGGGATTTGTGTTTATTTAGTCAGGAGTTGAGTTTTGTTTGAATTCCCTGTTACTCTAGGTACTAAAGATTACAGATTCCCTAGTGACTATTCTATCTCCTTCCTTGCCTTCAGGTTTTTCCCTTCTGTTGCTTCCCAGAGGTAGTTTGCCTCTGAAATTCTTCCAGCTTGTAAAATTGGTTAAGTTATATCACTTTCTGTTCTAGATTTGCTGCTACTGGGTGTAATTTCTACCTCCAATGAGGACTATGTAGAAATAATCTAACTCTCCATATAAAAGAACTCCACAGGCCTAAAAATATATTTATAGAAACTTTATCAGAAAATAATTGGGATTACCTTCAATCCTTTTTCCTTTTCCCACACAATGAATCTCATGATGGAAAGTACAATTGGAGAGAACATGAGTATGAACATCAAAGGGAGAAAGCCACTAATGCTCCAAATTAATCCATCGTGAGAATGAGCTGGGTGTGGAAACCTCTGTATAAAAATGCTAATGCCATCAAACAGCTTCTGTCTAGCACTGTTCTCATGATACAGCATAATGGCTTTATCTAAGGCATTCTGTACAGCCAGGAACCCTTCTCTGATGTACCCTGAATGAGAAAACATTGTCAAGTAAAATACACTAAGTAACAGCTCAGACACACAAAAAACAAGGCAATTCAAGTAAGTAATAGTTTGTTACCTACAGAACCTAAATTTACTGTTGTCTCAAGGCCAATTGAACCTAATTATCCTGAGAACATATCATTGTTTTGAAACCAAAGGGATACTTCTTCAGCTGAATTTGATTTACATCTTCCCCAAATTAAGTATATTTAATGAAAGTAACAGGTTTGCTAAATGCAATTTACTTTTACACAAAGAATACAGATTTAATTAAACATCGGTGAGATAAAGACTTGAAAATGTAAAAAAAGAAATAAAGCCAAATTACAGATATATTCTAGTAAATTATGCAGAATGGCCCCAAGGAAAATTGTTTCACTGAAACTAAGTCAGCCATACAAATAAAAGGCAGTTTAAGGTTTAAGTTGATTTTCTTCTACTATTTTTTTAAAAAATATTTTATTTATTTATTTATTCTTTTAGAGAGAGGGGAAGGGAGGGAAAAAGAGAGGGAGAAAAACATTGGTGTGAGAAACATCAATCAGTTACCTCTTTATTTGCACCCCAACTGGTGACTAACCATGCAGCTCAGACATGTGCCTCACCAGGAATTGAACTGGTGACCTTTTGCTTCATGGCACTACACCCAACCAACTGAGCCACACTGGTCAGGGAAACTCATGGATTATTTAGACATATGTTGTTCAATGTCCAAATATTTGCCATTCTTCTAATTATAGTTAAATCTTAAACAACATGGTTTGAAATTCTTAGGACCACTTACATTGGGTTTATTTTTCAATAATAACTACTGTTTTCTATCCGTGAAAGCAGAGAGCCTATGGTATGCACTGATCTATGTCATTTTATATAGATGACTTAAGCATCTGTGGATTTTGGTACCCAGTTCCCAAGGAAACACTAAGTTTGGGGGGAGTCAAAATTTATACACAGATTTTCAACTGCAGGGGGCTCAGTGCCCACATGATGTTGAAGGGTCAACTGTATCATATTGACCTCTGATTTAATTCAACCAAAGAACATACTCTATATGATTTCAATCTTTTTCATTTCAATGAGATATATTTTATAACACAGCATAAAATTATCATGGTGAAAATACCATGTGCCCCTTTAAAAAGTGTATTTAACCACTGTTAAATATTTGTTCTACAAACATCAATTAGTTCAGGGAAATTGAAAATGTTATGCATAAGCTGTATGTCTTATAATTGTTTAGATGTTCCAATAGTTATTGAGAAAATATTAATGTCTTCACCTGAGTGTAGGATTGTCAAATTCTCCCTTTAATTCTGTCAAATTTTGCTTCATGTATTTTGAAACTCTATTATTAGATGCAGAAATATTTATAATTGTTATGTTTTCCTGACTAACAGGGTTTTTTTCTTTTTCTTTTATTTTATAAATTGTCTGTTTTTAAAATTGTGGCTAAAACATACATAGTATAGAATTTACCATTTTAACCATTATTAAGTGTACAGCTGATTGGCATTTTTAATTAACTGTTCTTATTGTTCTTCATTTACGATTGTCCCCATTTTACCCCCATTACCCTCCCCTGCCCTACCCATACCCACTTCCCACATTCAATCCTCTCCACCCCTTGTCTTTGTCCATGGGCCCTTTATACATGTTCCTTGACTTGCTCTTTCCATTCTTTCACCTGTTATTTCCCTTCTCCCTCCCCTCTGGATAATCTAAAAACATTTAAGTTGATAAAATGATATATAGACATGAGTGGGCAAGCAATGTCAATGAATTAAAATGTGTGTATTTGGAAAGTATAACACTAAACCACAACTACATAAAGATAGATATATTGATATAAGAATTGAAAGAGGATAAAGCATGACATTGATATGTATATATACATGTATGTGTGTGCATATATATATATATATATATGAATTAGATTTCCAAACATATGGGATTGCAGAGTTGTTTTGGTAGAATATAAATTTAATTTTTAAATTTATCACAAATTAATTTATATACATTACCACAAATATATATATTTATACATATATACAAATAAAACCATATATATGTATATGTTCATATGTAATTGTGATAATAAAATAAGTATGTTAAGGAATCACTCACCAGGACTTCCTCCTTCATGGTCACTTGGGTTCCTAGGGCCTGAAGAAGGATAGATAGGAAAGAGCAAGGCTGTTTTCCACCCTGACAAGTCTGGCCACAAGATAGTCCTTTGTATCCTAACAAAACGCAGGTGATATTTTACCTAGAAGTGGTAATAGGAACACACTACGCTTAAAATCAAACAAACTGAAAAGCAAATATTAGAAATAAAGTTAAGACATAAGGAAAACCATGTGATTTGAAAGAGGATACTCATCTGCTGTAAAAGTAACACTGAATGGCAGGAAATGACAGTGACCCCAAGCTTAACATATGCTCCAGTCATATCTACACTTGAAGTCCTCTCAAAATGCAGACAGTTCACAAAAAACAAGATATACAAATGGTCCATAAATACATGAGAAGTTTTTCAATGTCAAACAATGAAATAAATGAAAATTAAAAACACAGAGGTATTTTTCTTACCTGTCACATGGAAAAATCAAAGTTTAACAACACCCTGTTAGCAAGGCTATAAACAAACAGGCACTTTAATTCACTGTTTGTGGGATGAAAAATGGCACAACTGCACTGGGGAATCTGGCAATGTTTAACAAAACTACATATGCATTTACTGTTTCATTCAGCAATCCCACTTCCAGGAACAGACTTGAAATATATATCTCCAACAATATGAAGAAAATGTGTGCACAAATTTTTTGAAACATTATTTGTGGTGGAAACTTATTGAAATTAATTGCTCATACATAGGAGGAAACTGCATAAACTATAATACCTCTACACAATAGAGAGTTATGTATCTGTTTAAGGTATAGTCAGAAAATAGAAATCATACTAGATAACTGAAAGGGTAGGAAAATTCTAACATATCAGGTAACAACAGTAGACTGCAGCTACAAGCCCTATAACCAATGGAACAAAAATAAGAGTTTGGAATTACTAAAAATCATAAATTTAGATGAGAGATCCCGTGGGGCTAAAAACCGAATTTCTGAGGAGGCCACATAAATCATGCTCTGTTTCAAAGCATGAAAAAATGATCCTTTGGGATTGGGACCTACGTTTCTGAGAAGGAGCTCCATTTGCCTAGCACTGGTTATCTTTGAGAGGGTGTGTTGAGGCTGATTGGAAAAATGTTGGACAATCTGCAAACTTTATTTGGCTGCTATTAAGGGAAGAAAATGCTACTGCCTCTCAAAAAAGTATTGCTGGGATGTCATTTACAGGAACTACAGGCAGACAGAAAGCCAACAGGAAAGATCACATTTCTTCCCCCAGAGTCTCATACAGAGGTGGTGGAAAGAACAGAAAAATAGCTACAGCATCAAAGAATGTCAAGAATAGATTTATAGTCTAAAAGAGACTTACTAACAAATATGCTACCTTGTGCATAAAAAGGAAAAATGAGGTATACATACATATGTAATTTATACTATATAGTATATATTAACTTAAAAGTATATATCACAATGTATTTATATATAATACCTGTGTAATTTATATTATCAATACATTTAATCTTTGGATGGATTGCAAAGAAGTTGAAGACATCAGTATACTTCCACCATAATACTTCAGCATTTACTAGAATCTAATACTTTATAGTTATTTGAGGTAAAATTTACATACAATAAAATGCACAAATCTTTTTAAACTTTTTATTTATTACATTTTTTTCAATTACAGTTTACATTCAATATTATTTTGATTTAGTTTCAGGTGTAGAGAAGAATGCAGCCACTATGGAAAATTAAGTGTACATCTGCTTAACTGTACATGAGTTTTTATAAATGCAGCTTTTGTAATCCAAACCACTTACAAGATAAATAATGCCCTCACCCCAGAAAGTTCTCTCATGATCTTTTCCAGTTGATACATAACATTCCCTCACAGACAAAATTTTTCTGATTTCACCATAGATTAATATTGCCTGTTATAGATTTCATATAAATGAAAACTCACAAGTATTGTACTCTGTTTCATAAGGCTTCTTTTTATTTAGAAAGATGCTTCTGAGGTTTTTGCCAGTGAGCAATATTCCAAAGTACAAATAAAACAGAGGGCGTTAATTTTCTGGTTGATGTACACCTGACTCCAATATTTGGCTATTATGAATATTCTTGCAAAATTCTCTTTGTGAAAATATGTTTTCCTTTCTTTAGGGTAAATTCATAGGAGTGCAACTAATGGATCATATAGGGTAGATATGTGTTTAGTTTTGTTTGAACAAACAAATGACAAACATTTTTCTAAACTGATCATACTACTTTACAATCCCACCAACAGTGGCTTCTCATCCTCACCAACATTTGCTATTGTCATACTATAATTTTAACCTTTCTAGAGAAGGGTAGAAGTATGACATTGTGGTTTAAATTTGCATTTTCCTGATGTATAATGATATTACACAGTTTTTCATGTCTTTTTTGTTAGAAAATTCTTTTTTTTAATATTTGGGGACACAAGCACAGCCAATCAGTGATAAGAATGCAACTTGAAATGGCACTGAAGATACTTTGAGCCAATGTACATTGTTGAACCTAAATCTATATCACCACATGGATAATTCTGACTCAGTAAATGGAAGAAAGTTGACACAGAAAAATAGAGTCATGAAAGGATGGGACACACAGAAATAACATACTATTCCACTAATGGTTTTATGAAACTTGCTTTCTACTGACAAGCATCTGTATTCTAAACACAGAATTTGTCTCAATGTCTACATATTATAAATTGACCATTATTTCCACCAGAGTCAGGATATAATGTCTACAGGATCTTCTAAGGAGGACTTCTAGTCAAGATGGAGGTGTAGGTAGACACACTGTGTCTTTTCGCACAACCAAAATAAGAATAACAACAATTTAAAAAACAAACCAAACCAAACCAAACCCAGTACTGACAGAAAATTGAACTGTATGGAAGTCTGACAACCAAGGACTTAAGGTAGACATATCCATCCAGACCATTAGGAGGGGCGGAGTCAGGGAGACAGGACAGAGAGGGCTCAGGCAGGGTGGTAGGTGGACCCCCAAACAGGCATGCAAATAGGCAACTGGCAGACCCAGCAAGGCGGCGGATCGTGGAGGGGGGCGGTGTGTCCAGTCCCACATTTGCACACAGATAAATCAGATGAAACTGGGGAGCGAGACAGACCATGCAACCCAGGGCCCTAGCCCAGGAAAAACAAAGCCTCAAACCACTGCTTGAAAACACCTGTGGGGGTTGAGGTGCTGGGAGAGACTCCCAGCCTTGCAGGAGAGTTTGTTGGAAAAACCCACAGGGTCCCAGGATGTACACAAACCCACCCACATGGGAGCAACAGAAGGACCCAATTTGCTTGCAGGAAGCAGAGGAAGTGACTGAAATCTGGCAGAGATGGGAGCAAGCGCCCTTGTTCCCTCTGGGACCCCTCCCCCACATATAGCATCACAACCCAGCAATGTGAGTTGCCCCACCTGGGTGAACACCTAAGGCTTCACCCCTCACTCTGTAACAGGCATGTCAAGACAAAAAAATGGCCCAAATGAAAGAACAGATCAAAACTCCAGAAAAAATACAACTAAGCAATGAAGAGATGGCCAACCTATCAGATGCACAGTTCAAAACACTGGTAATCAAGATGCTCACAGAATTGATTGAATTTGGTTGCAAATTAGATGAAAAAATGAAGGCTATGCTAAGTGAAATAAAGGAAAATGTATAGGGAACCAATAGTTATGGGAAGGAAACTGGGACTCAAAACAATAGAATGGACCAGAAGGAAGAAAGAAACATCCAATCAGAAGAGAATGAAGAAACAAGAATTCAAAAAAATGAGGAAAGGCTTAGGAATCTCCAGGACATCTTTAAATGTTCCAACATCTGAATTATAGGGGTACCAGAAGGAGAAGAGGTAGAGCAACAAATGGAAAAGTTATTTCAACAAATAATAAAGGAGAACTTCCCCATTCTGGCAAAGGAAATAGGCTTCCAGGAAGTCCAGGAAGCTCAGAGAGTCCCAAAGAAGTTGGACCCAAGGAGGAACACACCAAGGCACATCATAATTACATTACCCAAGATTAAAGATAAGGAGAGAATCTTAAAAGCAGCGAGACAAAACGAGAGAGTTACCTACAAAGGAGTTCCCATCAGACTGTCAGCTGATTTCTCAAAAGAGACCTTGCAGGCAAGAAGGGGCTGGAAAGAAGTATTCCCAAGACATGAAAGGCAAAGACCTTACAGGCAAGAAGGGGCTGGAAAGAAGTATTCCAAGACATGAAAGGCAAAGACCTACATCCAAGATTGCTCTGTACAGCAAAGCTTTAATTTAGAATGGAAAGGCAGAAAAAGTGCTTCTCAGATAAGGTTAAGTTAGAGGAGTTCATCATCACCAAGCCTTTATGTTATGAAATGTTAAAGGGACTTATCTAGGCAAAAGAAGATAAAACAAACATGGACAGTAAAGTGATAGCACACTCACAATTATTAACAACTGCACCTAAAACAAAAACAAACTAAGCAAACAACTAGAACAGGAACAGAACCACAGAAATGGAGATCACATGGAGGGTTATCAACAGGGGAGTGGGAGGAGGAGAGAGGGGAGAAAGGTACACAGAATAAGTAGCATAGATGGCAGGTAGAAAATAGGCAGGGAGAGGGTAAGAATAGTATGGGAAATGAAGAAGCCAATAGTTTATAAGTATGACACATGGACATAAACTAAAGGGGGGAATGTGGGTGGGAGAGGGTGTGCAGGGTGGAGGGGAGTAAAGCGGGGAAAATGGGGCAACTATAATAGCATAATCAATAAAATATTTTTTAAAAATCTTCTAAGGAGATACAAAGTTCAAAGCACTGTCATTCTCTCTCCTTCCCATTGGCTATGCTATCATTAGATTTTTAATGCCAATGAATATCCTAATTCTCAATCAGTGGGGATGAGCCTTAGTGTTTTCCTAGAGATTTATTTAAAAAATTACACTCTGTGTTTTACTCAAATAAAGAGGAGTATTTCCATCTCTGGTTTTTTGAAGATGCATCTGTATTAGGCTTATTTATTGTACATGCTTTGAAGAACAAGAAGCATTGCTTGAATAGTCAAAGTTTGTCATGAATCTAAGGCCCTGTGTATGAAAGATGCAATTCTTGCCTTATCTGCATCATGCAGTAATTAAGAGCACAGGCATTAAAGTTACTCAGATCTGGATTCATATTCTTGCTCTACTGTATATCTGTAGTTTTATCTTGGAAAAATTAGTTTATTCGTTTATAAAATAGGGCTAGTTATATCAAATTCATTAAAAAACTTTCTCACCTGAAGTGGCAGAGGGTCATTGCTGTTTTTGAAGTCATTGTCAAAAACAATGGCAGCCAGCACTTTGTGAGACCTAGAGTCATATTTCACATACTTCTCAAACTCAGTTTCTGAAGAAAAGCCTTGCACTGTAAAGAGGCAAAATTATTCACCTAAGTAAGATTGTCTGATAATTCCTCATGAGAGTGGGGGCACTACTTTACATAGAGAAAGCCTATCTGAATACTATAAATTTTAACACACTGTTTCTCAAATATTGTAATCAAAACTACTTAAAAGTACTTAGGGTTCACAACAATTTTAGGTATTGTATAAAGTTCTACTACAGCTTTATATAATAATCATTATAAAACATATGTAAAGGTAAGTCATCAGGAAAACACAAATCATTATCACAATGAGATACCACTTCACATCTATTGAGATAGCTATGATAAAAAGGACACATGATAACAAGTGCTGGTAAGGGTATTGAAAAGTTGGACCAGAATTTAAACGGTACAACAACTTTAGATAAGTCTGGTAGTCCCTCAAAAAGTCAAACATGAACTTACCATATGAGATACTCATTCTATTCCTAGGTATACACTAAAGAAAAGTATAAATATATGTCTACATAAAACTAATAGATGCCTATTCACAGAAGTATAATTTATAATGGCCCAAAGATGGAACAACCCACCAACTTGATAAAAGATATGCCAACCAATGCAGAACGTCCATGCAATGGGATATTATTTGGCAATGAAAAGGAATGAAGCAATGATACATGCTACAACATGAACTTTGAAAACATACTAAGTCAAAGAAGTCAGTCACAAAAGATTACATATGGTACTTATACAAAATCTATATAAAGGGTTTGTTTATAAACCATTTATATAAAAGGTTTATAATAGGGTGAAGGGTTCACAGGAACAACTATAAAGGACATATGGACAAAAACAAGGGGGGTGGAAACAGGGGAGGGATGTGGGGATGGCTGGGGTGGTGGGGAGGGGTGGGGGAAAAGTCAGAAAACTGTACTTAAAGAAAAATAAAACTCAAAAGTATTTAATAAAAAATTAAGTAAATAAAAGACTTATAATAGGCAATTCTATAGTGACAGAAAATAGATTAGTGTTTTCTTAATCCTGGTAAAGACAGAAAATTATGGTGTCATGACTGAAGGTTACTGGACTTATTTTTGGTGACAAAAGTGCTCTAAAACTGATTGTGGTCATGCTTGCACAACTCTGGAAATATGCTAAAAGCCAATAAATTATTGTACACTTTAAATGAGTGAATGTATGATATGCACATTATGTGTTTAAAAAAAAAACTTTAGATAGCCCTGACAAGTATGGCCCAGTTGGTTGGGTGTTGTCCCACAAAGTGAAAGGTTGATGATTCAATTTCTGGTCAGAGCACATGCCTAGGTTGTGGGTTTGGTCCAGGTTGGGGTGTGTATGAGAGGCAACCAATGGATGTTTCTCTCCCTCCCTTTTTCTCTCCCTTCCACTCCAAGACAAAATAAAACAAGATAAATCAATGGGTGGAAATCACTTCAAACTGTGCTTTTAAAAAAACAATATGGCTTGCTAACTGTATGGAGATAGCAGAGGAAGGAGTCAGCCAAGACAGATCAGAAGAAATTTACTACTCTAAATAAGAGAAAAAATTGGAAAGAAATTGAAGAGCACTTCAAAGACCATTGGGACAATACAAAATGCCTAGTATTGATATTATCATAGTTCTAGGAGAAAAGAAAGAATGTCATGTTGAAAAGCAATTTTTAGAAATAAATGTTGAAAATCCTCCAAATTTGGTGAAAGAAACTTACAGATTCTAAAGGCTCAGTGAACTGTATATACTAGAATAAACCAAAATAAATCCATGCTTAGATACATCATAATCAAACTTTTGACAAGAAAGAAAGCATCTTAAAAGCAACTAGAGAGAAATGACACATTGTCTATAAGAAAGCAAGGACTGAAATGACTGAAGAATTTCATTAGATGATGTCCCATTTGTTTATTTTTCCCTTTATGTCCCTTGCTTTAGGGGACATATCCATGAAGATGTTGCTGCATGGAATGTCTGAGATGGGCAAAAGACTTGAACAGATACTTCTCCAAGGAGGGCATACAGAGGATCCAGAGACACATGAAAAGATGCTCAGTATCACTAGCCATCAGAGAGATGCAAATTAAAACCACAATGAGATACCACCTCACATCAGTCAGAATGACCATCAGAAACAAATCAACAAACAAGTATTGGAGAGGATGAGGAGAAAAGGGAACCTTAGTGCACTGTTGATGAGAATGCAGACTCATGCAGTCACTGCAGAAAACAGTATGGAATTTCCTCAGAAAATGAAAAATGGAACTGCCTTTTGACCCAGCAATTCTGCTGCTGAGATTATATCCTAAGAGCCCTGAAACACGAATCCAGAAGAACCCATGCACCCCAATATTTATAGCAGCACAATTTACAATAGCCAAGTGCTGGAAGCAACCTAGGTGCCCATCAGCAAATGAGTGGCTCACAAAACAATGATACATTTACATAATGGAATTCTATGCAGCAGAGAGAAAGGAGCTTATACTCTTTGTGACAGCATGGATGGAAATGGAGAGCATTATGCTAAGTGAAATAAGCCAGGAGGTGAGGGACAAATATCATATGATCTCACCTTTAACTGGAACATAATCAACAAAAGAAGAATCTAACAATAGCCAGAAGGCAGTGGGGAGGGGACAGTGGGGAGAAGGCTCTTCAGGAACTACTATAAAGGACACAGGGCAAAACCAAGGGGGAGGGTGGAAGCAAGGGAGGGAAGTCAGTTTTGAGGGGGTGGGCAGGGGTGGGGGAAAAATACAGACAACTGTAATTGAACAATAAAATAATAAAAAATAAAATGACGCTACTATTATGAAAAAAAAATGACTGAAGAATTTTTCCTCTGAGGCCAAGGAGGTCAGAAGAAAGTGGCAAATACTTTTTAAATGTTGAAAGAAACAACTGTCAATCCAGAATTCTATACCAAATGAAAATAACTTCAAGATCATAAAGTTGAAATAAATACATTCTCAGATGAAGGAACACAACAGAATTCATTGCTAGAAGACCTGCTGTTAAGAAATTATTAAAGGAAGTTCTTCAGAAAGAAATAATATGATGTGAGAAGAAAACTTGTAACTTTGAAAATGAAGGAAGAGAACAGCTATGGTAAATGTTTGGACAAATAGTTTTCTTAAGCTTTTAATTATATGTGTGTGGATTATAACTTTTCCTCATGAAGTTTTCAACTTACATAGATTTGCAACCTACAACTTAAAGAGAAAAATATAAAGGGAACTATAAACTGGTAACCATTTGATACACTGGTAAAATATTACTTCTAAATAGAGTGTGAAAGTTAAGTATGCACATTTTAACTCCAAGAGCAACCACTAATAATAGTATATAGTAGAAATTCAGTTTATCCATTTTTTTCCTTCATGGATAATCCATCTGTTGTCATGTCAGAGAATTCTTCAACTAACTCTAAGATACAAAAATTTTTTCTCTCTAAATGTTTTATCGCTTTTGGATCTAATTAATTTTGATGCAATTTTTACATAAGGTGTGGTTTTATTATTTTTATCTATTGATATCCAATTGTTCAGCACATTTGTTGAAAAGATTATTCTTCCACTAAATTATTTTGCACCATCATAAAATAATATTTTGACCTATTTGTGTAGGTCTGTCTCTTGGTTCTTTGATCTGTGTGTCTATCCCTATGCCAATAGCACTTATAACTACAATTATAAGTCCTAAAATTGAGGAGTGTAATTCCTCCAACTTTATTCTTTCTAAAGTGCTTTAGCTCTATCAAAAACAATTTAAGAATAAGTTTTACAGAAAACCTTAGTTTCTAACCTTTTATACTGATGTTTAAATTCCTCTTCATACTCTCAGTGATCTCTTTTACCACATTAATATTAGAAGGCACGTAAATCAATTCCCACTCTTCAGGATTTTTGAGGAAAGAAGGCAGACTACTGATGGGTTGAGGATTAAAATTGTGAGATCCAATAACATTTATATTAGTAAGTGCACGGAATAGCAAAAGCAACATTGGAAACACCAATGCTGTTAAGACTTCCAATATTAAATTAATGAACTGCCTTCTCTAGAAGAGGAACAAAAAGATGGTGTTAATTAACTTAGGAGTACACATTCAATGCCAATGGATAGCTCTATTGTATTAAGCTTCTGCCAATTTCACTCTGGAAAAGCCAGTGTTTCCTGGACTAATTTCCTGGACTTTTACCACCTCTCCTTTCCACTATGAACCTTCTTATAAGTCTATACTTATAAGACTATACTACTAACTAATTCAGTTTTATAGATTTGGAAGAGCTACTTACAGGCATGAAATTGATCTTTCAAACACATACACACACATCCTGAACTGCAACAAATGGGCATTTACTTTTCAATGGTGCTTTTACCTACCTTTATAGTAAAATTTTTCCAGAGAAGCACCGCAAACTGTTTGAATGTCAACAAATCCATTCTTGTACAAACAGTGTATGTTCAACTCCAGGTATGGAGAAGTGGTTTTGTAATATTAAGTTACCTAATAATGTAAAGATCAAGCAAATAATAGTATTACTTCTTTCTCCTAATTTTCTCTGTATTTGGATTTAAAGATTGATAGCAAGAATAACTATGTGTTTGAAATAAAGACAATTATATTGTTTCTATTTTTCTATTAATTTACTTAATACCTAATAAAGTTCCAACATGTTTAAAACACAATATAATAGATAAATAAATAACATAAGATGTGGTTCTATTTAACCAGAACCTGACATTTACTTTTCCTATTCCAGTTTCCAGGACCAGATAACTTTACAGGTAAATTGTACCAAATGTTTATATAAGAATAATAACAATCCTCTTCAAGTATTTCCCAAACATTATAGATAAGGCAACACTTCCAAACTCAATTTAGGAGGCCACCATTAATTACCTTGATACCCAGAAAAGAAACAACAGGCTAATATCCCTGATAAACAAAGATAAAAAAATCTTCAAAATATTCAAACTGACTTCAACAGCACATTAAAGAAATTACATATCATGATCAAGTAAAATTTATCTCTGGTATGTAAGGATGATTCAGCATATGAATATCATTAAATGTGATATAACATTAATAGAATGAAGGAGAAACATCATATGATCATCTCAATCGATACAGAAAAAGCATTCACCTTTTCATAATAAAAACACTGGACAAATTAGAGATACAAGGAAGGTTCTTCAAATGATAAAGGCCATATATGAGGAGCCCACAATGACATCATATTCAACAGTGAGAAACTGAAAGCTTTTTCCTCATAGATCTCAGGTAAGGCAAAGATGCCCACACTTGTTGTTTCTATTCAACAGTTCTGGAAGTCCTGATGAGAATACAATTCAAGATAATGAAATAAAATACATCCAAATCAGAAAGACATATGTAAAAATGTCTTTGCTCACAGGTGACATAATCTTATGTACATAAAACCCTAGAGATCACACAAAAAAACCTGTTAGAACTAACAAAACTAACAGAACTAATTAAATGAATTCAGCAAACTCGTGGGTCACAAAATCAACACAGAAACATAAGTTGAGTTTCTACAGACTAATACCATAAATAAAAAGGAAATTAAGAAAATAATCCCATCTACATTTACCCTAGCACCAAAACAATAAAGTATTTAGAAATAAACCAAAAAGGTAGAAGACTTGTACATTGAAAATTATAAAACTGGGTTCTGGCCAAGATGGAGGCATAGGTAGAAACCCTTCTTCACACAACCAAATGAGGATAACAACCAATCTAAAATCAATAAACAACCAGAAGTGCCAGAAAATCAAACTGCATGAAGCTCCAACAACCAAGGAATGAAAGAAACACTACAAACAGAACAACCAGACTGGTAAGAACCTGTGGTGAGGTGGTGGACCCCACGGGCAGTGGAGCTGCTCAGAGCTGACTGTGGACTACAGCGGTTGCCCCAGTGGGAGAAACTCCCAGTCTCACATGAGAGTTAGTTGGAAAGTGGGCTAGAGATGACCTGGCAAGCTTCATTGTTCCCTCTCTACCCGCCCCCCCCCACTACAAGCAGTTCTGCAGCACGGCAAGGAGGGTTGCCCTGCCTTGGTGAAAACCTAGGGCTCTTCCCCCTTACAACTTAATGGGTACATGGAGACAAAGAATTAGGGCCCAAATGAAAGAACAGAGCATAGCTTCAGAAAGAGAGCTAAGCGATGAGGAGATAGCCAACCTATCTGATGGAGAATTAAAAGCCCTGGTAATCAAAATGCTCACAGAATTGATTGAGCTTGGTTGAAAAATGAAAACACAAATACAAGATTCCCACATTGAAATAAAGCAAAACATGCAGGGATCCAACAGTGAAGGGAAGGAAACTGGGACTCAAATCAACAATTTGGAACAAAAGGAAGAGATAAACATTCAACTGGAACAGAATGAAGAAACAAGAACTCCCCAAAATGAAGAGAGGCTGAGGAATCTCTGGGACAACCTGAAACATTCCAATATCTGAATTATAGAGGTGCCAGAAGGAGAACAACAGCAAGAGAATGAAAACTTATTTGAACAAATAATGAAGGAAAACTTCCCCAATCTGGCAAAGGAAATAGACTTCCAGGAAGTCCAGGAAGCTCAGAGTCCCAAAGAAGTTGGACCCGAGGAGGAACACACCAAGGCAGAACACCATTAAGTTACCCAAGATTATATAGATAGACAATCCTAAAAGCAGCCAGAAGAAAGGAAAGAGTAACCTATAAGGAGTGCCCATAAGATTATCAGCTGATTTCTCAATAAAAATCTTGCAGGCAAGAAGGGGCTGGAAAGAAGTATTTGAAGTCATGAAAGGCAAGGGACTACATCCAAGTTTGCTATATCCAGAAAAGCTTTCATTTAGAATGGTAGGGCAGATAAAGTGCTTCCCAGATAAGGTCAAGTTAAAGTTCATCATCACCAAGCCATTATTATATGAAATGTTAAAGGGACTTATCTAAGAAAAAGATAAAAATATGAATAGTAAAATGACAACAAACTCACAACTATCAACAAATGAACCTAAAAGAAAAGACAAACAATGAAAACAAAAGCTAAGCAAACAACTAGAACAGGAACAGAATCAGAGAAATGGACATCACATGGAGGGATTTCAGTGGGGAGCAGGAAGAGAGGAATGGGGGGAAAGGTATGGGGAAGAAGCTGCATAATTGGTAGGCATTAAATAGATGGTGAGAGATGAAAAATGGTATAGGAAAGAGAGCACTCAAAGGACTTATATGTATAATCCATGGACATGAACTAAGGGGGGGTGAATGCTGGAGGGTGGGGGAGTGCAGGGTGGAGGAGGGGATAAAGGGGGAGAAATTGGGGAAATTTTAATAGCATAATTAAAATATGCATAATTTAAAATAGCATAATTAAAATATACTTAAAGAAAGAAAAATATAAAACTGATGAAAGAAGCAGAGCTGACAGAAGTAAATGGAAAGATGTCCTGCGATCATCCCCAGATGATGTTCTAAATCTTCATTTAGAATTGTTAAAATGTTCATACTACCTAAAAGGATCTATAAATTAAATAAAAACTCTATCAAAATTCCACAGACATTTTTAAAATACAATTTTTTATTTATGCTACTACAGTTGTCTCACTTTTTATTTTGCCCCTCCTCCACCCAGCCTGACACCTACTTCCATAGTCAATACCCACTGTTGTCCATGACGATGAGTGATACATATATATTCTTTGACTAATCCCTTCACGTTTTTTAATTAGCCTCAACCTCTGCCTTCCCCATTTATTGCTGTCAGTCTGTTTCATGACTCTATGCCTCTGGGTCTACTTGGCTCATTAGTTTATTTAGTTCAATAGATTCCTCTTTTATGTTAGATCATATGGTATTTGTCTTTACTGACTGTCTTATTTTATTTCTCACAGTAGTTTCCAGTTCTATCCATCCTGTCACAAAAGGTAGGAATTCATTGCTTTTTCTGCTGCATAGTATTCCATAGATATACCACAGTATTTTATCCACTCATATACTGATGGACACTTAGGCTATTTCCAACTCTTGGCTATTGAAAATAGCACAGCTATGAACATGGGGGTGTATAAGCTCTTTAAATAAGTATTTCTGGATTCTTAGGGTATATTCCCAGCAGTGGAATTGCTGTGCCAAAAAGTAGTTCCACTTTTAATTTTCTGAGGAAATTCCATACTGTTGTCCACAGTGGTTACACCAATCTCCATTCCCTTCATAGTGTAGTCAAATTTTCTTTTACCCACATTTTCATCAGCATTTATTTCTTGATTTGTTAATGATAGGCATCTTGACAGGTGTGAAGTGATATCTCTTTGAAGTTTTAATTACCATCTCTCTGATACCTAGTGATCTTGAGAATCTTTTCAAATGTCTCTTGGTCCTCATACGTCCTCCTTGGAAAAGTGTCTTTTCAGGTCCTTTACTCATTTTTTAAATTGGGAATATAAATTCTCTTTTTTTTTGTATTTTATTTTACTTTTCTAATTGTTGTTCAGAAACAGTTGTTTCCATTTCCCACCCCAACACCTCCCATTCCCCCATATCCACCTCCCACCCTCAATCCTACTCCTTTTGGATTTGTCCAGGTGTCCTTCATGCATGTACCTTGACAACCCTTCCCCCTTTTTCCTCTATTACCCCTCTCCCTCCTCCCCTCTAGATACCGTAAGTTTGTTCTTTATCTCAATGTCTCTGGTTATATTTTGCTTGTTGTTTGTTTTGTAGACTGGCTCCACTTATATGTGAGATCATATGGAATTTGTATTTCACTGCCTGACAAATTTTACTTGCCATAATGCTCTGCAGATCCATCTGTGCTATTCCAAGAGGAAAGAGCTCCTTCTTTCTTTCTGCTTCATAGTATTCCATTGTGTAAATGTACCACTGTTTTTGATCCATTCATTTACTGATGGGCACTTAGGTTGCTTCCAGCACTTGGCTATTGTAAATAATGCTGCTATAAACATTGGGACGCATAGGTTCTTTTGAGTTGGTGTTTCAGGATTTTTAGGGTATAGTCCCAGCAGTCAAATTGCTAGGTCAAAAGGTAGTTCCATTTTTAGTTTTCTGAGGAAATTTCAAGTTGTTATCCACAGTGGCTTCACCAGACTGCATTTCTATGAACAGTGTGCTAGGATTCGCTCTTCTCTACAACCTTGCCAGCAATTGTTGTTTGTTGCTTTATGATGGCCATTCTGACTGGTGTGAAGTGGTATCTCATTGTGGTTTTCATTTGCATCTCTCTGATGGCTAGTGATGCTGATCATCCTTTAATACATCTCTGGGCCCTCTATATGTCCTCCTTGGAGAAGTGTCTGTTCAAGTCCTTTGCTGAGTTTTTACTTGGGCTGTTGGTCTTCCTAGAGTGGAGTCGTGTGAGTTCTTTATATACTTTGGAGATCAAGCCCTTCTCCAAGGTATCATTGGTAAATACATCTTCCCATATGTTTGGTTCTCATTTCATTTTGCTGATGTTTTCTTCAGCCATGCAAAATTTTTTCATTTTGATGAAATCTCATTTGTTTATTCTTTACTTTATGTCCTTCAATCTAAGAGATATATCAGTGAAAATACTGCTGCATGAATATGATTTTCCTGCCTATGTTCTCCTCTAGGACTTTTATGGTGTTGCAACTTATATTTAAGTTTTTTTATCCATTTTGAGTTTATTCTGGTGCATGGTGTAATTTGGTGGTTGAGTTTCATTCTTTTTTAATTTGAGACATTTTAATTTTGAAGAAATATAAACAATTTTAGTTGCTTCATATACAATACTTTTAATGATGAGATCACTCCAAGATTGCTTCATAATTCTCATGGTTTTTTGAATTCACAAGTAGTTATTCTAGAGGCACTCAGCCAAGAAATTCTCAGCTCTACAGATTTTCATCCCAAAAGTCATCTTTCTGATTTTCCCATAAAACTAATGTAATAAAAGTTATTATTTTTGATTATTATCTTATTAAATGCCTTTCAATTTTATTGTTCCTCAAGTACAGTTTTCTGCTTTTTTGCCCAACCCCTACCTATCACCCCAGCTATCCCCACTTCCCTCCCTGGTTTCCATCTCCCCTTGTTATTGTCCACATGTCCTTTATAATTGTTCCTGCAAACACTTCACCTTTCCCCCTGTAATCCCCTCCCCTATCCCTTCTTGTCACTGTCAACCTGTTCTCAATTTCAAGTTCTTTGGTTATATTTTCCTTGCTTGTTCATTTTGTTGATTTAGGTTCCAGTTAAAGGTGAGATCATATGATATTTGTCCCTCACCTCCTGGCTTATTTCACTTAGCATAATGCTCTCCATTTCCATCCATGCTGTCACAAAGAGTATAAGCTCCTTTCTCTCTGCTGCATAGAATTCCATTGTGTAAACGTATCATCGTTTTGTGACCCACTCATTTGCTGATGGGCACCTAGGTTGCTTCCAGCACTTGGCTATTGTAAATTGTGCTGCTATGAATATTGGGGTGCATAGGTTCTTTTGGATTTGTGTTTCAGGGCTCTTAGGATATAATCTCAGCAGCAGAATTGCTGGGTCAAAAGGCAGTTCCATTTTTCATTTTCTGAGGAAATTCCATACTGTTTTCTGCAGTGACTGCATGAGTCTGCATTCTCATCAATAGTGCACTAAGGTTCCCTTTTCTCCCCATCCTCTCCAACACTTGTTTGTTGATTTGTTTCTGATGGTCATTCTGACTGATGTGAGGTGGTATCTCATTGTGGTTTTAATTTGCATCTCTCTGATGGCTAGTGATACTGAGCATCTTTTCATGTTTCTGGTCCCTCTGTATGCCCTCCTTGGAGAAGTGTCTGTTCAAGTCCTTTGCCCATTTTTTTAACCGGGTTACTTGTCTTAGAGCAGATTCCTATGAGTTCTTTATATATTTTGGAGATCAAACCCTTGTCTGAGGTATCAGTGCCAAATATGTTTTCCCACACGGTTGCTTCTCTTTTTATTTTAATGGTGTTTAGCTATGCAGAAGCTTTTTAATTTTATGGGATCCCATTTGTTTATTCTTTCCTTTATGTACCTTGCACTAGTGAACATATCAGTGAAAACAGTGCTGAATGGAGTATCTAACATTTTCCTGCCTATATTCTCCTCTAGGACTATAATGGTGTCACAACTTACATTTAAATTTTTTATCTACTTTGAATTTATTTTTGTGTATGGTGTAAGTTGGTGGTTGTTTCATTTTTTTTTGTATGTAGTTGTCCAGCTCTCCCAACATCATTTGTCAAAGAAGCTATTTTTATTCCATTTTATGATGCTTTCCCCTTTGTTGAATATTAATTTACCATAGAGACTTGGGTTTATTTCTGGGCTCTCTATTCAGTGCTATTGGTCTAAGTGTCTGTTCTTATGCCAGTACCAGGCTGTTTTGATTAGAGTAGTCTTACAATACAGTTTGATATCATGTATAGTGATCCTTCCAACTTTGCTCTTCTTTCTAAAAATTGCTGCAGCTATTTGGAGTCATTTATGGTTCCATATATGTTTTTGAAGTGTTTATTCTACATCTGTAAAATGCGCCATTAGTACTTTAATAGGTATTGCATTGAATCTATAAATTGCTTTGGGTAGTGTGGACATTTTTTTAAAGATTTTATTTATTTATTTTTAGAGAGGGAAGGGAGGGAGAAAGAGAGAGAGAGAGAAACATCAATGTGCAGTTGCTAGGGGCTGTGGTCTGCAACCCAGGCATGTGCCCTGACTGGGAATCAAACCTGCGATGCTTTGGTTTGCAGCCCGCACTCAATCCACTGAGCTACACCAGCCAGGGAGTATAGACATTTTGATAATTTTATTTCTTTTGATCCATGAACACCATATATGTTTCCATTTGTTTTTGTTCCCCTTAATTTTTTTGTTCAGTGTTGTGTAGTTTTCTGAGTACAGATCTTTTACCTTCTTTGTTAGGTTTATTCCTAGGTACTTTATTTTCTTGTTGCTATATCAAATGGGATTTTTTTCCCCTGATTTCTTCTTCTGATGTTTCATTGTTGGTGTACAGAAATGTCTTTGATTTCTGGATATTGACTTTGTATCCCACTGTTTTGCTAAATTCATTTATTAGATCAAGCAGTTTTTTGGTGGAGTCTATTGGATTTTCTATGTACTCTATCACGTCATCTGCAAACAATGACAGTTTTGTTTCCTCCTTTCCAAGTTGGCCTTTTATTTCCTTTTCTTTTCTGATTACTGTGGCTAAAACTTTCAATACTATCTTCAATAGAAGTGATGAAACTGGACAACCTTGTCTTCCTCCTGATCTTAGTGGGAAATATTTTAGGTTTTGCCCATTGAGTATGATGTTGGCTGTAGGTCTCTCATATATGGCCTGTATTAAGTTGAGGTATGCTCCCTCTATTCCCACTTTTCTGAGTGTTTTTATTATAGGTGGGTGCTGTATCTTATCAAAAGATTTTTCTGCATCTGTTGATATGATCTTGTGATTGTTGTGTTTTTGTTTATGTGGTGTATTGCACTTATTGATTTGTGAACACTGTACTGCCCTTGCATTCTTGGGATGAATCCCACTTGATCATGGTGTATGATCTTTTTAATATATTTCTGAATCTAGATTGCCAGGTTTTGTTGAGGATTTTAGCATCTATGTTCATCAGAAATATTGGCCTGTAGTTTTCTTTCTTTGTTGTGTCTTTACCTGGTTTTGAAACTGGATGACTCTGGCCTCATAAAAAGTTTGGGAATCTTCCCTCTTCTTGAATTTTTTTTGAATATTTTGAGGACAGCGATTTTACTAAATGTTTAGTAAAATTGACATCTGAAGATATCTGGTCCAGGGCTGTTGTGTGGTGGGAGTATTTTTTTATTATTGCATTAATTTCACAGTTTCTAATCAATCTATTCTGGCTTTTTCTTTCCCCTTGTTTTAGTTTTGGCAGATTGTATGTTTCTAGAAATTTTTCCACTTTGCACAGGTTGTAAAATTTCTTGGTATATATTTGTTCACAGTAATTCTTTACAACCCTCTGTATTTCTGTAGTCTTAGCTGTAACTTTTCTTTCATTTCTGATTTCTTTTTTAATTTGAGTCCTTTTGTTTTTTGTCTTGATGAGTCTGGTGAAAGGTTTGTCAATTCTGTTTTCCTTTTCAAAGAACAGCTCCTGGATTTATTGATCCTTTGAACTGTTCTTTTAACCTCTATGTCATTTAATTCTGTCCTGATCTTGACGATTTCCTTCCTCCTAATCTCTCTGGGCATTGTTTATTGTTGTTCCTCTAGTTCTTGTAGATGTAGTGTTAGGTTGTTTAGTTAAGGTTTTTCTTTCTTCTTTAAGTAGTTCTGTTTTGCTACGAACTTTCCTCTCAGGACTGCCCTTTCTGTGTCCTGCAGGTTTGTGTGCTCATTTTCATGTTTCCAGATACTTTTTGTTTTCTTCTTTGATCTTATTTACACCATTATTTAATAACCTGTTAGTTAGCCTCCACATACTTTGAATGTTATTGGATTTTTTCTGGAGGTTGGTTTCTACTTTCAAGCCATTGTGATCCAAGTAGATACTTGATATTGTTGCAAGTTTCTGAATTTGTTAAAGCTTCTTTCGTGTCCTACCATTTGGTCTATCCTTGAAAGTCATCTGTGTGCATTTAGAGGAATGTATATTTTGCTTATTTGGGGTTAAAAGTTCTGTAAATATAAATTAAGTCCATTTGATCTATAAGGTCAATCAATGCCACTATATCCTTGTTAATTTTTTGTTTGGAAGATCTATCCTTTGTCGACAGTGGGATGTTAAAATCCTACAATAACTGTATTGCCATCTATTTCTTTCTTAAAATCCTCCAGGAGTTTCTTTCTATATTTAGGTACTCCTATATTGGGTGCATATGTGTTTATACGAGTTATTTCCTCCTGTTGGACTATGCCTTTAAGTATTATGTAGTGACCTTCTTTGTCTTTTGTTATGGCCTTTTTTGAAGTCTGTTTTGTCTCATATAAGTTACTATGCCATCTTTTGTTTTTCATGTCCATTTGCATGGAATAGCTTTTTCCAAACTTTCAGTTTCAGCCTGTGTATATTTATCTTTTGTTCTGAGGTGGGTCTCTTATAGACATCATATATGCTGGGTATGGTTTCTTATCCATTCAGCTACTTTGTGTCTTTTGATTGGAGCATTTAATCTATTTATGTTTAAGGTTACTATTGATAGGTACTTATTCATTGCTATTTTTTTCCATGTCTGTGTTTTTCTCCCTTCTCTCTGTCTGTCTTTCTTCCCCTTTGCATAGCAGTCCCTTTAGCATCTATTGTAGTTCTGGCTTCATGTGGATGTACCCTTTTAGCTTTTTGTCTGGGAAGCTCTTTATTTCACCTTCCATTTTAACTGGGAACCTTGCTGTATAGAATAGTCCTGATGTAGGTCCTTGCTTTTCATGATCTTGAATATTTCATACCAGTCCCTCATGGCTTCTAGTGAGAAATCAGCCAATAGCTTTATTGGAGCTCCCTGGTATGTTATTAGCTATTTCTTCCTTACTGCTTTTAAGATTCTCTCCTTTTCTTTAAATTTGCCATTTTAATTATGTGTCTTGCAGTAGGCCTGTTTGGGTTCATCTAGATTGGGACCCTCTGTGCTTTCTGAATTTGCATGACTTTTTCCCTCACCAAGTTAGGGAAGCTTTCTGTCATTTTCAAAGATTTTTATCCCTTGCTCCTTTTCTGCTCCTTCTGGTATGTCTATGCTGTGAATGTTTTTATGTTTCATGTTGCCCTGAAGCTCCCTTAAACTATCCTTATTCTTTTTGAGTCCTTTTTTTGTTGTTGTTTTGTTGCTCTGCCTGGGTATTTCTTTCTACCTTGTCTTCCAGCTTGTAGAGTCAGTCTCCTTTTTCATCTAGCCTGCTTTTAATACTTTCTAATGTATTTTTTATTTCAGATTTTGTATTCTTCATTTCTTCCTGTTCTTATTCATAGTTTTTATGTTCTTTTTCATGCTGCTATAATTCCTCCTAAGTTCCCTGTAATTGTCACTGAGTTCCTTGAGCAACCTTATACTCATTATTTTGAATTCTATACCTGATAGATTGCTTGCCTCAATTTCATTTATCTCTTTTTGTGGGGATTCCTCCTTTCATTTCCATTATTGGTTCTTTTTTTGTCTCCCAATTTCAGGGGACTTCTTTGTTTATTTGTGTGTCTGATATTGCTCTGCTTTGCCTGCCTGTCTTTGTGGGGTAGACTTCTATGGTAGTTCTGTGGGACTTCTTGCAGTCTCTTTTATCTCTTGATCTGGATGCTCTAGGGTTGCCCTTTATTCGGTATGTGAGCTTGCTAGTTCTACTTGAGCTTGATTATTGGCAGCTCATGTGTTGGTGCATTCTCTCCTCCAGCTGGCTGACTAGGAGTTACAACTCCTGCCACATCTTGTATGCTGTTGTACAGGTGCTGGCAGAAAAAAGAAAAACTACCCAGACAACCAAACCCATGCCACAAAAATATCCCCTACCCCATCAGAAATTGAGAAAAAGTTAACAAAGATGGAAAGAGATTAAGAATATTTTAAGAGGAAAAGGGGAATATGAGATGTTCAAATGAGAGAAAAATGATTTTGAGTGGGAAGAGGGCAGAGAATAAGAGTAGGGAATAGGGGCAAGTTGAACAAGGGAGAAATAAAATTTAAAATGTAAGTAAAACAGGAAATGATGATGGTAAAATGGATTAAGATAAGGGAGGGTATACTATAAGGTTTGAAATAAAATTAAAAAGGTAGGAACCAAAAGAATAAAATTGCAGAAAAACATGAATAGGATCAATAACTAGGAAAGATTAATAACAGAGTAACAAGAATAAGAATATTATACAAAAGAGAAAAAAAAGAATATGACATGTCTAAAGAAAAATGATTTTGAGATGATAGGGGAAGAAAAAATAATAAGAGTAAGTAATGGAATCCAGGCTAAGAAAGGACAAAAATTAAATTCCTAACTCAAATAAGCAAAGGCAGGAGGAAGGCACAATGGAGTAAGACAGGGGTAGAATGATTTATGAGATTTGAAATGAGAAAATAGAAAACAAAACAGGAATGCCATTGAAGAAGGACACCAATAACCGTAATATCCACACCAAACAAGCCACAATTGTAAAAGGTGGAAAGGAAATAAGAATATTATATGAGAGGGAAAAAGAATGTGAGCTGACTAAAGGAAGGCAGAATTCTTTTGAGAGGATAGAGGGAGGAGATACAGTGAGAGTAAGGAATAGGAGCAAGGTGTAGTGTGGGGAAAAATGAGATTTACAATGAAAATAGAAAAGGCAGGAAGAAGGCAAAATGGAGTAAGAAAAGGGAAGGGGATTTGAAATAGTAATAAAGAAATAATAATATGAAATCTAAATAAAAATAAAAAATAAAAGACAACAAATAGTGAATTAGTTGGAATACAATGGAAGAAAAAGAAGAAATATTACAAGGTTACGTGAAAGAAAAAAAAATGCAAATCCTGAGAAAGAAAGAGGTGAAATTTGTCTCAGCACTTTTGTGTTCATCTTCTGATTTCTCTTTCTGGTGGTACCTCTGGCTTTTATTAGCTCAGTCCTCGGGTGGGTGTCTAACTTCCAGCAGCACCACTTGTATCACCTTCACCTGCTTCTAGAGGGAGCTTCTGCTACATTAGGTGGTGGGACCCATGGAGCTCCCATGGGAGGCACCGTTCAGTCTTCTGGGAAAATTGTGGGTATGTTCCTCCAGCCCCTGCAACACCCATCTTGGTCTGTCCCAACTTATTTTGAATAATGTATAGTTTCTAATGAATTGGCTGTCCATTTTAAGGGTGGTGCCAATCTGTGTAAGAGGGTCAACTCTTTCCTGCTTGATGTTAACAGCAGCTCTGTGTGGGAACCAGTGCTGAGCGGGGCCCTGATTCCCCCTTTGCTGCACCAATTTCTGATCTTCTTATTTTTCTGGTCTCAGGGAAATAGGGCCCTAGGCCAATAGGGAAATAGATATCACATTTCTGTAAGTGTAATTTGTCTCCCTGAAGGAAGTTCAAATGGATCCTTTAGGCATTCCTCTTGCAGAAATGCATCCTGCAAGGTGTTCTTGAGCTTGACCTGCCTGTTTTGCAGATCTTCTCTGTTAGCTGTGCTTTCTATCCTGCAGTAGGTGAGGGCTGGGTGTGACATTTCCTTCACAGATGTTTGATCACTGGAAGGAGGCTCTATTTGGCTTAAATAATCTCAGATGCTCACCTCCAGCCCTCCCAGTTCCTACCCCACTGAACTTGCAGTAGACAGAGTCCCAAACTCTCTGTGTAGACTCCACACTTCCAGCTGCACTGGGCTGGGGTGGAGAAATCCCCTCACTGTGCACCTTTCTGATCAGTCTGCACAGCTGCACTGAGTGGGAAAAAACATACCTTCAATCCTTTCCCCTTGTTGGCAAGACAGATGTGCACGGGGTCCTTGCCCAGCATGCCTCTGCTCCCCTTTTAAAAAGTCTTTCTGGGCACACCCACTGCAGCACTGAATCACTTCTGGCTTTCTGTACACACCACTTCTCCAAAAAGTCAAGAGTCTCTCACAGTGGCCAGCCTCCTCCACCCAACCCATGTGCATACAGAATCCTCTCTCTCTGGCACTCTCCTGGTTGGTGTCTGTCAGTATAGCTATGGGTATGCTGCTTGCTGTGTGTGTGTGTGTGTAGCCTGGACCTACCCAACTTTGTATATCCAAGTCACACCCAGCCCGGATCTTGGGGTTCCCTGACCTGGAAGGGGAGGAAGCTACAAACCTGCAATCTCACCAGGCTTTCTGCAGCTGCAGGAGCCACATATGGGGTATTTCCCCTTCCACCTATTAAATCTCCTTACTGCCTGTTGTGAAGCATCTTCTGTACTCCTTAGTTGACATCAGCTACGATTTCATTAAATGTTTAATTTACTTTTCAGATCAGCCAAGTGCCTGACTTGGGTGCAAGAGTGAGTGGACTTAGTTTCCACCTACATGGCCACCATCTTCCTTTTCTCTTAAAATAAGTATTTAGATAATTATTTCCACATGTATGAAAATGGATGAAAATATGTTCATGTTCAATCAATCTAAATGGCCTCATAGTGAGTGTTCTTCATAAAGATGTTTAGACTTAGCATTCTTGTCCATGAAAGCATTTCAAAAGCATTCTTCTAATACTAAGAATATAATTAGTATTCTAATCACTAAATAGAGGAAAGGAATATAATTATTTTAGCTACCCAGAAAAACTGTTTGCAACAGTATTTTACTTTGAATAGTGATTGTTGAACCAATGGTTTGTGCACATCAAAAAATACTTCCTGTATATAACACCAACAGAAAAAAAATTTTTTAATGCTGTTTTATTTTGTTTTAAATCTTCGGTTGTTTCACTTTTTTTTTAAAGATTTTATTTATTTATTTTTAGAGAGGGAAGGGTGGGAGGGAGAGAGAGAGAGAGGGAAAGAGAGAGAGAGAAACATCAATGTGCGGTTGCTGGGGGTTATGGCCTGCAACCCAGGAATGTACCCTGGCTGGGAATCCAACCTGGGACACTTTGGTTCCCAGCCCATGCTCAATCCACTGAGCTACACCAGCCACGGCAGAAAAATTTTTTTTAAAAAGTACTGAAAATAGATTCCTGTCCAAGATGGAGGAATTGGTAGATACAATTTGTCTCCTTGCACAACCAAAATATGGAAAACAATTTAAAAACAAAAACAACCAAAACTGCCATAAAATTGAACCATACAGAATTCCAACAACCAAGAAATTAAAGAAATATTCATCCAGACTGGTAGGAGGGTCAGAGACAGACAGACGTGGCATGGCATTGGCTGGTAGACTGGGCAGGTGAGGCAGTGGCTGCAGCAGCTGGCAGACCAAGTATTCCCACACTCATGTGCAGATAAACCATGTGGGAAATGAGACAGGCTGTTCAACACGGGATTCCAACACAGGCAAGATAAGGCCTCAGAACCTCTGGTTGTGAAAAACTTATAAGAGTTGTGGCAGCAGGAGAAGCCAGTCTCTTGAAAGCAGAGCAAGAGCTGAGCAAGCAGCATTGTTCCCTCTCTGATCCTGCCCTAACATACAGCACCACAATGCAACAAAGTGTGTTTCCCTGCCATGGCAAATACCTAAGTCCCCATCACTTACAAGGTAACAGGTGTGCTAAGACAAAGAAATATGGCCCAAATTAAAGACAGATGAAAACTCCAGAAAAAAAACTAAGCAACAAGGAGAGAGCCAACCTCTATCAGATGTAGAGTTCAAAACACTCATAATTAGGATGCTCACAGAAATGATTGAGTATTACAAAATAATAAAAGAAATGAAGGCTATACAAAGTGAAATAAAGCAAAATATACAGGGTACCACCAGTGAAGGGACTCAAATCAATGATTTGGACAATAAGGAAGAAATAAGCAATCCACCACCGAAAGAGAGAGAAGAAACAAGAATTCAAAAAAAAAAAATGAGGAGAGGCTTAGGAACCTCCAGGATAACTTTAAACATTTCAACAGCCGAATCATAGGGGTGCCAGAAGGAGAAGAGGAAGAGCTAGAAATTGAAAATTTATTTGAAAAGATAATGAAAGAAAACTTCCAAATTTGGTGAAGGAAGCAGACATATAAGTCCAGGCAGCTCAGAGAGTCCCAAACAAGTTGGATCCAAAGACGAATATGTCAATACACATCATAATTAAATTACCAAAGATTAGATATAAACAGAAAATCTTAAAAGCAGCAAGAGAAGAGAGTTATCTACAAAGGAGTTCCCATAAGACTATCAGCTTATTAGTCAAAAGAAACTTTATAGGCAAGAAAGGTCTGGAAAGAAGTATTCAAAGTCATGAAAGTCAAGGACCTACATCCAAGATTACTCTATCCAGCAAAGCTACCATTTAGAATGGAAGGGCAGCTAATGTGCTTCCCAGATAAGGTCAAGTTAAAGGAGTTCATCACCACCCGGCCCTTATTATATGAAATGTTAAAGGGACTTATCTAAGAAAAAGAAGATAAAAAACATGAACAGTAAATGACAACAAACACAACTATCAACAACTGAACATAAAAAACAAAAACAAACTAAGCAAACAAGTAGAACAGGAAAAGAATAACAGAAATAGATACCACATGGAGGGTTGTCAGTGGAGAGGGGGAGGGGGTAAAATGGGGGAAAAGGTACAAAGAATAAGATGCATAAATGGTAGATACAAAATAGACAGGGGGAGGGTTAAGAATAGTACAGGAAATGGAGAAGCCAAAGAATTTATATGTACGACCCATGGATATGAACTAATGGGGTGATGCTGGAGGGAATGGGGGTGATGTGTGGAGAGGTTAAAGGGGAGGAAAAAAGAATGGGACAACACTCATAACATAATTAATAAAATATACTTAAAAATAAAATAAGATGTATTGAAAGTAGAAAGAATATAATTGATGAATAGTATTCATATTGACAATAAAAAAGCCATAATGGCTATCATATATTTATAATAATTAATTTGACTAGTCAATTTTTATATATAAGTTTAAATGGTATTAACAGTTTATTACTTTCTATATAAGTGTCCCTTGTAAGATTGTCACTTATTGGTTCAGACATATTTGCTTTAACCTTCCTTCTCATGGACAATTCTCTGGTTGTTAAATATAGAAAGCTTCTAGATAAACTTTTCATAGCACATGCATTGCTTTTCATGCATTAAACAATGTAATTGCTTAAACAAAAAATATGTAGAGACAAATGAGTATGACAACACAACATCAAAAATTTTGGTATACAGTAAAGCAGTAATAATAGGGAATTTATACCATTACAGGTCTCTGTCAAAACAATAAAACCCCCAAGTAAACAACCTAATATAATATTACATGTTGAACTAGAAAAAGAACAAAAGCAGTCCAAAGTCAGTAGAAGTAAGGACATAAGTATTAGAGCAGAATATTAAATGATATAGAGAACAAAAAGATTATATAAAATTAATGCAATAATGTACTGGTACTTTGAAAAGATTCATAAAATTGACAAACCTAAGATGGAGGAATAGGTGGACACACCATATCTCCACGCACAACCGAGATTGGAACAACAACAATTAGGGGCAGAATAACACCCAGAACTGACAGAAAATTTATCTGAATGGAAGTCGGACAGCCAAGAAGTTGAAACAGACCTATTTATCCAGACCAATAGAAGGGGCAGAGAAAAGCAGCCGTGCACAGGTCGCGGCACGGCATGGTGAACAGGGAGAATGGGTGCATAAGGCAACCGAGAGCGTGTAAGGCATCTGAGGCAAGCAAGATCGCAGCAGGTGAACCCTGAGTACACAAGCAGCAGCTGGCATACCCAGTGAGGCAGCAATTGTGAAGCAGAGCAGAGCGTGCAACCCAGGATCCCAGGGAAGGGACTGAGGTCCCATGGAGAATGGAGCTACTGCCATTGTTCCCTCTTGACCCCACCCTCACATACAACATCACAATCTAGTGACTTGGGTGCCCAGCCCTGGTGAACACCTAAGGCTCTGCCCCTCACTGTAACTGGAGCGACCAGACCAAAAAAAAAAAAAAAAAGAGAGAGAGAGAGAGAGAGAGAGAGAGAGAGAGAGATGGCTCAAACAGAAGAACAAATCAGTGCCCCAGAACTCATCCTTTTGAGTGACCAAGAAATAGCTAACCTATCAGATGCACAGTTCAAAGCACTGGTGATCAGGAAGCTCACATAATTGGTTGATTTTGGTCACAAATTAGATGACAAAATGCAGGTTACCATAAAAGAAATGAAGGAAAATGCACAGAGAACCAATAGTGATGGGAAGGAAACTGGGACCCAAAACAATAGAATGGACCAGAAGGAAGAAAGAAACAACCAAACAGGAAAGAATGGAGAAATAAGAATTCAAAAAAACGAGGAGAAGCTTAGGAACCTCCAGGACATCTTTAAACGTCCCAACATCCGAATTATAGGGGTACCAGAAGAAGAAGAGGTAGAGCAACAGATTGAAAACGTATTTGAACAAATAATAAAGGAGAACTTCCCCATTCTGGTAAAGGAAATAGACTTCCAGGAAATCCAGGAAGCTCAGAGAGTCCCAAAGAAGTTGGACCCAAGAAGAAACACACCAAGGCACATCATAATTACATTAGCCAAGGTAAAAATGAAGGAGAGAATCCTAAAAGCAGCAAGAGATAAGGGGACAGTAATCTACAAAGGAGTTCCCATCAGACCGTCAGCTGATTTCTCAAAAGAGACCTTACAGGCAAGAAGGGGCTGGAAAGAAGTATTTCAAGTCATGAAAGACAAGGACCTATATCTCAGATTACTCTACCTAGCAAAGCTCTCATTTAGAATGGAAGGGCAGATAAAGTGCTTCTCAGATAAGGTCAAGTTAAAGGAGTTCATCATCACCAAGCCCTTATTTTATGAAATGTTAAAGGGACTTATCTAAGAAAAGAAGATATGGTTTTACTATACTAAACCATGTATAGTAAAAGGACAGCAAACTCATAATTCTTAACAACCACACCTAAAGCAAAACCAAAAGAAACTAAGCAAACAACTAGAACAGGAACAGAATCACAGAAATGGAGATCACACGGAGGGTTAGCAACAGGGGAGTGGGAGGAGGAGAGAGGGGGAAAAGTTACAGAGAATAAGTAGCATAGACTGTAGGTAGGAAATAGACAGGGGGAGGGTAAGAATAGTATGAGAAATGTAGAAACTGAAGAACTTATAAGCATGACACATGGACATGAACTAAAGGAGGGGAAGTGGGTGGGAGAGCATGTACAGGGTGAAGGGGAGTGAAAGCAGGAAATGGGATAACTGTAATAGCATAATCAATAAAATATATTAAAAAATTGACAAAACTCTGCCTGCAGTCACTAAGGAGAAAAAAGATCCAAATAAAATCAGAAATGAAAGATGAGAAGTTACCACAGATACCACAGAAGGCCAAAAGATCATATAGGAAAACTGTGAAAGACTATATGTCATCAAATTCAATAACCTAGAAGAAATGGTGAAGTTCCTAGAAATATATAACTTTCCTAAAATGAATCATAAAGAACTGGAAAATCTAGATAGACCAACTAACAGTGAGGAAATTGAAACAACCATCAAAATCTGCTAAAAAGTAAAAACTAGAAGCAGATGGCTTCACTAGTAAATTCTATCAAATATTCAAAGAAAATTTAATATCCTTCCTTCTCAAGTTCTTCCAGAAAAGTAAAAAAAAAGGCAATATAACCTAACACATTTTATGAGGCCAGAATAATACATACCAAAACATGGCAAACATAACACACAAAAATAAAACTACAGACTATCTCTGATGAATACAGATGTAAAAATTCTAAATGAAATACTAGCAAATCAAATTCAGTAACACATTGAAAATAATATATCACAATCGCTAGCTATCAGAGAGATGCAAATTAAAACCACAATGAAACATCACTTCACATGGCTCAGAATGGCCATCATAAACAAAGCAACAAACAAGTGTTGGAGAGGTTGTGGAGAAAGGGAACTCTAGTGCACTGTTGGTGGGATTGCAGACTGGTTCAATCACTATGTAAAACAGTCTGGGATTTTCTCAGAAAACTAAAAATGGATCTGCCTTTTGACCCTGCAATTCCACTGCTAGGATTATATCCTAAGAACCCTGAAACACTAATACCAAAGAACCTATGCACCCCAATGTTCATAGCAGCACAATTTACAATAGCCAAGTGCTGGAAGCAACCTAGGTGCCCGTCAGTAAATGAATGGATCAAAAAACAGTGGTACATTTACACAATGGAATTCTATGCAGCAGAAATAAAGAAGGAGCTCCTACCCTTTGCAACAGCATGGATGTAACTGGAAAGCATTATGCTAAGCAAAATAAGCCAGGCGGTAAACGACAAATACCATATAATCTCACCTTTAACAGGAACCTAACCAACAAAACAAACAAGCAAGCAAGATATAACCAAAGACACTGAAATTGAGAACTGGCTGACAGTGACCAGAGAGGAGAAGGGAGGGAATTTCAGGGGAAAAGGGGAAGGGTTTGCAGGAACAAGTATAAAGGACACATGGACAATAACAAGTGAGGGGGGTGGAAATGGGAGGGAGGTAGGGAGGTGGGGAGGGATGGGGTGGTAGGCTGGGATGGCTGAAAAGGCAGAAAACTGTACTTGAACAACAATTCAAGTTAAAACATAAATAATATATATATATATATATATATATATATAATATATCACAACCAAGTGGGGTTCATTACAAGGACCTTAAAGATGGTTCAACATATGCAAACTGGTCAATGTAATACACCACACTAACAAAATAAAGGTAAAAAAATCATATGGTAACTTCAATAGATGCAGAAAAAGTATTTGACAAGATACAATATCCATTTATGATTAAAACAATAAAATGGGTATAGAAAGTTCCTCAAAATAATAAAGGCTATCTATATATGAAAAACCTTCAGCTAATATCATACTCAATGGGGAACGGCTGAAAGCTTTTCCTGTAAGATAAGGAACAAGACGTGGATGTCCTTTTTTTCCCAACATTGTACTGGAAGTCATAGCCAGAGCAATCAGGTAAGAGAAAGAAATAAAAGGCATCCAAAATAAGAGTGGTACTTGAAGAAGTACCACTTCATGCAGATTACATGATTCTTTACATAGAATACCCTAAAGACTCCACTAAAAAATACTATTAAAAAATAAGTAAATACAGTAAAGTTGCTAGATATAAAATTAATGTATAAAAATCTATTGTGTTCCTATATGCTAGCAAAGAAATTTCAGAAAAAGAAATAGAAAAAACAATTCCTTTTGCAATACAACAAAAATAAAATACCCAGGAATAAACATACCAAAGGATGTCAAGGATCTATACACTGTAAACTACAAAACATTTTTCAAATTGTTGAAAAGTATATAAAGAATTGGAAAAATATTCCATGTTTATGGATTGGAAGAATCAACATAGTTGAAATGTCCATATCACTTAAAGAAATATATAGACTTAATACAATCCCCATCAAAATCCCAAAGACATTTTATAAAGAAATAGAAAAAAATAATTAGATTTATATGTAACAACAAAAGACCCCAAATAGCTAAGAAATCCTGAGAAAAAAGAATGAAATTGTCCTGGCTGGGGTAGCTCAGAGGATTGAGGGTGAGCCTGAGAACCAAAGGGTCACCAGTTCAATTCGAAGCCAGGCCACAGCCTGGGCTGTGGGCCAGGTCGCTAATAGGGGGCATGTGAGAGGCAACCACACATTAATGTTTCTTTCCATCTCTTTCTCCTTCCCTTCCCTTCTCTTTAAAAATAAATAAATAAAAATTTTAAAAAAGACTAAACTCAAAGTTATCACACTCCCTGACTTCAAATTATACTATATGGTGATGATAATCAAAACAGCATGGTGTTGGCAGAAAAAGACACACAAAGACCAAAGGAACAAAACTGAAAGCCCAGAAATAAACCCACAATATATTAGCACATAATGTTATATTTAAAAAAATGTACAATGAAGTAAAGAAAGCCTCTTCAATAAAGGGTGCTGGAAAAATTAGAAAGCCACAAGCAAAAAAATGAAATTAGACTATAGTTTGTACCCATGTTTACAAATTAACTGAAATGGATCAAAAATCTAAATATAAAACCTGGAAAAATAAATTACAAAGAAAAAAATTTAGGTACTAAGCTTATGGACCTTGGGTCTTACAGAGGATTTATGAATTTGGCTCCAAAGGCAAGCAAAGTAGAGACAAAAATAAATGAAAGGAGCTATATTAAACCAAAAAGCTTCTGCACAACAAAAGAAACTACCAACAAAACACAAAGGAAACCAACCTAATGGGAGAAGACATTTCAAACAAAAGCTCTAATAAAGGGTTAATACCCAAAACATATAAAAAACTCATTCAACTCAACACCAAAGAAACAAACATACCAGTTAAAAAATGGGAAGAGGACATGAACAGACACTTCTCCCAAAAAGATATACAAATACCCAACAGTTACATAAAAAAGATGCTCTAATTTACTAGCTATTAAGGAAATGCAAATCAAAATTACAATGATATACAATGTCACACCTGTTAGAATGGCTACTATTAAAAAGGCATGTAATGGCAACAGTTGCAGAGGTTGTGGAAAAAAAAAATCCTCATTCCCTGCTGGTGGGAATGTATACTGGTACAGCCACTATAGAAAACAACATTGAGGTTTCTCAAAAAATTAAGAATACAGAGGGGAGAAGATGGAGGATGAGTAGGTGGAAGCTGAGTCCACTTGCTCTTGCCCCCAACTCAGATTTTTGGTTGATCTGACAACCTGAACAATCAATGGAATCTTAGCTGATATGAAGTTTTGAAGCAAAGTACAGAAGATGCTTCATACCATCTGGTAAGGAGATTTTATAAGTTGAAAGGGAATTACCCTCTGCATGGTGCCTGAAGCAGCAGAGGGACCAGACAGGAATCACAGCTTTGGAGCTCTCTCCCCTCTCAGGGCAAGGGGCCCCAGTCCTCAACCCTAATCAGGAGTGACTTGGGAAGATATACAAAGTCTGGGTGACCCAAGCTACACACACACAGCAAGCATCACATCCATAGCTGAGTGCCAACCTGGAGGGTTCCAGATAGGGACTCGACCTCTTCAAACAAGCAGTTTGACATACCTGAGTCTGTGGGAGGCACCTGCAGGCTGCAGCTGCCATGACTTTGAGAGACATTTTGCTTTAGGGGGAGGTGGTACGTGTGTAAAACCAGACAGTGATTCAGTGCTGCAGTGTGGGTACTACATGGAGACTTTTTAAAGAGGACCTGGCCCTGGTTGGTGTGGCTCAGTGGATTGACTGCTGGCCTGCAAACTGAAGAGTCACTGATTTGGTTCCCAGTCAGGGTACATGCCTGGGTTACAGTTGGGGGCATACCAGAGGCAACCACATGCCGATGTTTCTCTCCCTCTTTTTCTCCCCGCATCCCCCTTCCTCTAAAAACAAATAAAATCTTTAAATAAATAAATAAATAAATAAATAGGAGCTGAAACATGGCTGGGTAGGACCCCAGGCAGCTGTTCTGCCAGCAGAGACCAGACTGAAAGCACAGTTACAGAAAGAAATCTAGCAGAATGGGAAAAGGGCTTCTCTTGGATCCATTCTGAACCTTTCTCAGCCATGCCAAGACACACAAGATTTACAGGTTCTTTCCTTCTGAGACCAGCTATGCAGAGAGAGGTCAGAGACTGGTACAACATTGGTGTGGGGGAGGCCAAAACACTAATTTTATTGAGCAGACTGAGGAAAAAAAAACAGTTTCCCCAGTTTCAAGTCTGCAAGAGGCACCCCCACCCCCGCCCCAGCACAAACTAATCAGCTGCTGCTGAGGTGTCTGTGGAAAGGAAGCCTGTAGAACAGGAAAAGTGCTTTTTGACCTATTCTCAACTTTTCTCAGCTGCATCAAGCTATGTTAGATATCTGGGTCCAGTCTCACTGAATCCAGCTGGTCAGGGAGATCAGCAAGTTGTTCCATGAGGGGTCTGCTGGGCTCCTCCCAGATAGCTAGCAAACAACCCAGGGGCTGTGCAGAACAGAGAGGTTTTTACTGTGTTTCAGGCAAAGGCAGTGGGCTGGGCATTAGACGGGTAACAGTTGAACACCTGAGATTCTTTGCAGCCAGGAAGAACCTCCTGTATTCCCATTCACACAGAGTACAAACTGTTGGGAAGAGGCAGGTATGCCTACACCCTTCCTGCAGAACTGCAGACACCATATCCAATGGGGATACACCATCCTCCCAATAACACCAGAAGCCCTTGCAGAAACAGATGGGTCAGTGGCAAAGCCAAGACTAACAGCAGGACTGCAGACATACCTAAGCAGATAGAAGTGGTACCTATGGCGATTTCAAACATTAGGTGACCCATCCCTGGGCTTTGTGCTGATAAAAAGCTAGAACTGCAGAACAGTCTTGCCAAGTTTAAGGTCCCCTCGATGAGTGCATTTCTGCAGGGGAAAGAAAGAGAAATTCCAAAAGGGGGCCTTTGTAAATTTTTCTCAACCTGACAAGCCATTCTGGTTACCATTCCACTGAAACCAGCTGGGCAGAGAATGCAGTAATAGGTGCAATGAGGGATATTCAGGGGCCCACCCAGCCTCAACTCTTATTAGAGCTGCCATCGGTGACAAGCAGGAAAGAGATGACAGTTTTACAGAGATTAGCTCCTCATATAAAACAGACAGCTAGCTCATTAGCCACTATAATCTGGGTGGAAATAATCCGGGATAGACCAAAACATGTGGTGCAGGAGCAGGGGAACACACCCAGTATCTTCCCTGAAGTCTGAATAGCACCTCTCAGGGGAGATCCAGAGATGCCATCCTCCCAATAACACCAGAAGCCCTTGCAGAAACAGACGGGTCAGTGGCAAAGCCAAGACTAACAGCAGACTGCAGACATAGCTAGGCAGATAGAAGTGGTACCTATGGTGATTTCAAACATTAGGTGACCCATCCCTGGGCCTTGTGCTGATAAAAAACTAGAAGTGCAAAGCAGTGAGATCCATTCTGGATGTATCCCTCATAAAGCCTGGAGGAGACAGACACAGACTGTGGATCACTCATAGCCTTGAACACACTGCCCAGAGCTAAATGGAGAGCATCTGACATTACCAGAGATATACTCAAAAGGAGAAGCTAGCAGGTAAGCCTAAACTCTCCTGAGATAAATTCAACCTCGTTCTTTTTCATTACTTGTGCTATTTTTTTCTTTTGCATTGCTTTTTAACACCTTTTTCCTAAACTTTGTTATTTTCACTATTTTTACTTTAAATTTCATATTTTACTCTTCCCTTTTCTTACTCCATGTTGCTTTCTTCCTTCCCTTTCTTATTTTCATTTAAAATTTTACTTTTCACCTTTTTACCATCTTTCTGTTTCTTACTCTTATTTCTTCTCCATCTTTCAAAGTCATTTTTCTTTCCTTTAGTCATCTCAAATTTTTTTCTTTTTTAGAATATTCCTACCTTTCCACTTTTATTAATCTTTTTCCATTGGTCATGACATTCCTATTGTTGTTTCTCTTCAATTTTGTTCCTATGTTTTCTCTAAATTTTTTTATTTCAAACCACATATTTCACTGTCCCCTATTCTTACTCCATTTGCCTTATTCCTTCCCCTTCTTATTTACATTTAAATTTTATTTTTCTCAAGGGTGAGGAAGATGGCAGCCAGCTAGGTGGAAGCTGAACACACTTGCTTGTGTACCCAACTGGGATACCTAGCTGATCTTCTGAGGAACAGAGTGAACAGCCAACAGAATTCCAGCTGATATGAAGTCTGGAAGACAAGGGTTGCAGAGGACGTTTAAAAACAAATGGTAAGGAGATTTTGCATGGCTGATGGGAGGGTCCCCGGGCCCTAGGTGGACTGCAGTGGCCCCAGCAGCTTTGAAGGAATGCTGGGTTAGTGACTGACTTGGCAGCTCCTTCCCCTCCCAGAGTGGCGAGTTCACAGACCTGCTCTAGGAGAGAACTGGATGTGTAAAGTCACTGGGTAGATAAAGACATACTAAGAGACACATAGCTGGTGGTGTACCCTGGCTGGGACTGTGGTCGCTGGTGGGGACAGTAACAGAGAAACTGGGGAGCTGGGCGACATCTGGAGTTGGGAGAAGAGATGGGCTGTAACTGGCCATGACCCAGAGAGTCTCTGGACTGCTCAAAGATTTGATCTGTGTGGAAAGCTGGGCACTTGTCAGGAATGGCCTGCCACAAACAAGGGGAATTTCCTAATAAGAATGATCAGTTGCTGTGCATGAACCACTAGCACATATTGGTGAGCGAAGTTGGAGGGGGACACAATTTGCTCGCACTCAGGACTCCTCAGGGATTGACCAAAGAGGGGCAGCAGGGGCTCAGAGAAATAGTGGCACCCAGAGAGACTTAATTCAATAGGGGAACTAAACTGTGTGGAAGGGACTTTGCAAACATGCAGGCCCAAGCCAACAAAATGCAAGAAGGAGGGGTACAATTTGCCCCCATTTAGTGGACCCCATGGAATAATCCAACAGTTGTACAATAAAGAGGACCATAGGTGCTGGCCTTACACATTCACAGGGGGCAGTGTGGGTCTCACAATGCATTGAGGGTGTAGAATGGAAATGACGCCTGTGAATATTGTAGCCCAGACTGAGCCCAGATCCTCACAGAACCACAGAAAAGGAAAAAAACAAAACAAAACAAGAACTGCACCCAGCCTCCCCTCTGTCTCCAGCATCCAGGAAAACCAAAAACACCATTTGGCAGGTTTAAAGTCAGCAGCAGGCCTTCTTTATTTTTTGGGTTTTTTTCAAGGGTAAGATAATAAAACCAGGAGCTGTGAGAAGATCATGGATAGATCCAGAAAAAACTCAGAAGGCTAACACCAAGAACTGAGACAAATTTCACTTTGCATTCCATCAGAACTTGCATTTTATTTTATTTGGTTTTTAAAATTTTTTGTTTATTTATTTATTTAATTTAATTTTTTATTTCTCTTCTTTCTGTTTAGTTTTATTTTTTGTTTGGGTTGCTTGATTTCATTGTTTGGTTTTCTTTATTCTCTGTTTCATATTTAATTTTAATTTTTCTTCTTTAATTTTAATTTTTATTCAGATTATGTATTCCTTATCATATTATTGTTATTTCAAATCCCACACAGGAACCTTACTTGGTCTTAATCCGTTTTGCTGTGTCCCTGAGCTTTATTACTGTTGTGCTTAGCTTCATTCTCTTGCACACTATGCCAAGTTTCTATTCCTTACTCTATTCCTTACTATATCTCACCATCTGACCTCGCATAAGTGCTCTACTTTGTGGAGTCAGCTCACACTTCTTTCCCTTCTAATAAGAGTCTTGTCTCTTTTTCACTTTTTATAAAAAACGGCTAGTTGGATGAAATATCAGTTATTGCTGTACAAAGGTCCCAAAGGACCTCCTATCTGTTCTCTACTTGTTGGTACTTTAAATTCTATAAAATACTCTCCCATTTTCTTAATCCATTTCACCTTCACCCTGTCGCTGATAACATATAAGACAAGGTGGGAATTGTGAATATCAGTAAACCTGCTGGAGGGGGATACCCAGCAACAAAGGAGCCACCAATTGATAAGTAAGAGAGCCTACACAAATGCAAGAAAAGGCAACCCTAGAGCATCCAGACAAGAAGATCAAAGGACTGTTCTCTGAGTCCCAGAGAAATCCCACCACAGAAATTCATCATACGAAGACAGCTAGCAAAGCAGAGCATTGGGAATCACAGAAACAAACAAAAAGAGTCACCTAAAATGGGGAGACAAAGAAAGAATCCACAATCAAAAGGAAGGAAAGACCACCCAGTAAAAGACCTAAATAAAATGGAGGGGAGCAAACTATCAGATATACAAATCAAAAGCATGGTGAAAAGGATACGCAAGGAACTCACAGACAACTATAAGAAATTGAGTGGGAACTACAACAGCATGAAAAAGGAAATAGAAACTACAAATAAGAACCAGGAAAAAATGAAGAATACAATTTCTGAAATAAAAAATACACTAGGAGTAATTAAAAGCAGGCTGGATGAAGCAGAGGACCAAATTAGTGAGCCAAAAGATAACATAGAAAGATAACACCCAGGTAGAGCAGCTGCACAAAATAAGACTAAAAAATATCAAGACAGCTTAAAGACAACATGAAATGCAACAATGTTCAGATCATGGGAATACCAGAAGAGGAAGAAAAGGAGCAAGGGATAGAAACCCTTTTTGAAAAAATAATGGCAGAAAAGTTCCCCAACCTGGAAAGGGGAAAAGCCAGGCAGTTCAGGAGGCACAGAGCATCCCAATCAAGATGAACATAAAGAGGCCTACTCCAAGGCACATATCATAATTAAAATGCCAGGTTTTAAAGACAAAGAGAGAATCTCAAAAGTGGTAAGGGAGAAACAAGAAGTAACATATAAGGTTACTCCAATAAGGCTAGCAGCCTATTTCTCAACAGAAAAACTACAAGCCAGAAGGGCATAATGAGACATATTCCAAGTAATGAAAAGCAAAGGCCTGCAACCAAGACTACTTCACACAGCCATGCTCTTGTTTAAAATGTAATGCCAAGTGAGCTACACAGACAAAAAAGGAGGGGAGTAAAAGAGTACATCTGCACCAAACCAGCTTTGGAAGAAATGCTAAAGGACTCCTTAAGAAGAAGTAAGAAGAGAGAGAGACAGGGACAGGGAGAGTGATGGGGGAGAGAATAAGAGTGAGAGAGTAAGAAAGAGTAACACAGGTACAAAGGGAAAAATGGCAATGAATAAGTACCTATCAATAGTAACCTTAAACATAAATAGATTGAATGCTCCAATCAAAAGACACAAAGTAGCTGAATGGATAAAAAACCATGCCCAGCATATATGATGTCTATAAGAGACCCACCTCAGAACAAAAGATATATATACACAGGCTGAAACTGAAGGTTTGGAAAAAGATATTCCATGCAAATGGACATGAAAAACAAAAGATGGCATAGTAACTTATATGAGACAAAACAGACTTCAAAAAAGGCCATAACAAAAGACAAAGAAGGTCACTATACAATACTTAAAGGCATAGTCCAACAGGAGGAAATAACTCGTATAAACACATATGCACCCAATATAGGAGTACCTAAATATAGAAAGAAACTCTTGGAGGATTTTAAGAAAGAAATAGATGGCAATACAGTTATTGTAGGATTTTAACATCCCACTGTCGACAAAGGATAGATCTTCCAAACAAAAAATTAACAAGGATATAGTGGCATTGATTGACCTTATAGATCAAATGGACTTAATGTATATTTACAGAACTTTTAACCCCAAATAAGCAAAATATACATTCCTCTAAATGCACACAGATGACTTTCAAGGATAGACCAAATGGTAGGACACAAAAGAAGCTTTAACAAATTCAGAAACTTGCAACAATATCAAGTATCTACTTGGATCACAATGGCTTGAAAGTAGAAACCAACCTCCAGAAAAAAATCCAATAACATTCAAAGTATGTGGAGGCTAACTAACAGGTTATTAAATAATGGTGTAAATAAGATCAAAGAAGAAAACAAAAAGTATCTGGAAACATGAAAATGAGCACACAAACCTGCAGGACACAGAAAGGGCAGTCCTGAGAGGAAAGTTCGTAGCAAAACAGAACTACTTAAAGAAGAAAGAAAAACCTTAACTAAACAACCTAACACTACATCTACAAGAACTAGAGGAACAACAATAAACAATGCCCAGAGAGATTAGGAGGAAGGAAATCGTCAAGATCAGGACAGAATTAAATGACATAGAGGTTAAAAGAACAGTTCAAAGGATCAATAAATCCAGGAGCTGTTCTTTGAAAAGGAAAACAGAATTGACAAACCTTTCACCAGACTCATCAAGACAAAAAACAAAAGGACTCAATTTTAAAAAAGAAATCAGAAATGAAAGAAAAGTTACAACCAAGGCTACAGAAATACAGAGGGTTGTAAAGAATTACTGTGAACAACTATATGCCAAAAAATTTTACAAACTTGGCAAAGTGGATAAATTTCTAGAGACACAAAATCTTTGAAAACTGAATCAGTAGGAAGCAGAAAACCTGAATAAACCAATAACAAGAGTGAAGTTAAAGCAGTAATAAAAAAACTCCCAGCACACAAATGTCCTGGACCAGATGGTTTCACGGGCAAATTTTATCAGTCATTCAAAGAACTTACACAAATCCTTCTCAAAGTATCCCAAAATATTCAAGAAGAGGGGAGACACACAAAATCTTTTTATGAGGCCAATATTACCCTAATTTCAAAAACAGGTAAAAGTCACAACAATTAAAGAAAATTACAGACCAATATCTCTGATGAATATAGATGATAAAATTCTCAACAAAATATTGGTAATCCAGATCTAGCAATACATTAAAAATATCATACACCATGATCAGGGAGGATTTACCCTGGGAGTGCAAGAATGGTATAATATTCTCCAATGAATAACATAGCACCTTATATAAACAAAATGAAGACAACAATCACAGGATCATATCAAGAGATGCAAAAAAGCATTTGAGAAGATCAAACAACCATTTATGATAAAAACATTCAGCAAAGTGGTATTAGAGGGACTAAACCTCAACATAATAAAGGCCATATACAAGAAATATACTGCCAATATCATTCTCAATGGGCAAAAACTGAATGCATTTTCCTTAAGATCAGGAACAAAACAAGGTGTCCGCTTTTACCACTCTAATGCAACATAGTACCGGAAGTTCTAGCCACAGTGATCCAATAAGAAAAAGAAATAAAATGCATCCAAATTGGAAAGGAGGAAATAAAACTGTCATAATTGCAGACATGTGATACTATACAGAGAAAATCCTATAGTGTCTACCCAAAAGCTACTCAAGGTAATAAGTGAATTTGGCAAAGTAGGAGGACACAAAGTCAATATTCACAAATTGATGGCATTTTTTTACACCAACAATGAACCATCAGAAAAAGGAAACTAAAAAAATTCCCATTTACTATAGCAACAATACATTAAAGTACCTAGGAATAAATCTAGCCAAGGAGGTAAAAGACCTGTACTTGAAAGACTAGAGAATACTGAAGGAAGAAATTGAGAAATTCTTTATTGCAAATAAATGGAAGCATATATCATGTTCATGGAATGGAACAATTAACATCATTTAAATTCCCATACTACCCAAAGCAATCTATAGGCTTAACACAATTCCTATTAAAATACCAATGGTATATTTCACTGATCTAGAACAAATACTCTAAAAATTTATATGGAACCAAAAAAGATCGCAAATAGCCTCAGAATCCTTGATAAAAAAGAACAAAGTTGGAGGGAACACAATAGCTGATATCAACCTATACTACAAAGCCAGTGTGCTAAAAACAGTCTATTGGACATAGGAACAGACACATAGATCATAGATCATAGAACATAATAGAGAACCCAAAAATAAATCCATGTCTCTATTAATATTTGACAAAGGAGGCATGAAAATACAATGGAGTAATGATAGTCTTTTCTATAAATGGTGTTGTGAAAACCTGACTGCTACGTGCAAAAATATAATCTAGACCAACAATTCACCATACACCAGCATAAACTCAAAATGGATAAAATCATATAAACTCAAAATGGATAAAATACCTAAATATAGGTTGTGATACCATAAAAATCCCAGTGGAAAACATTGGCAGTAAAGTTTCAGATATCTCACATGGCAATATTTTTGCCAATATAGCTCCTAAGGGCAAGAGAAATAAAAGGAAAAATAAACAAATGGGATTACATCAAAATAAAAGGCTAAATAACCCATCATGAAAATTAAAAGGTGACCGACTATATTGGAGAGCGTATTTGTCAATGTTACATTTGACAAGGGTTTAATCTCCAAAATTTATAAAGGACTCAATAACTTAACACCAGGAAGACGAGCAATCCAGTTAAAAAACGGGCAAAAGATCAAAATACACACTTTTCCAAGGAGGACAAACAGATGGCCCAGAGAGATGGGAAAAAATGCTCCACATCACTAGCCATCAGAAAGATGCAAATTAAAATTACAATGAGGTATCATCTCATACCTGCCAAAATGGATATCATTAATAAATCAGCAATCAATAAATGCTCACCAGGATATGGAGAAAACGGAACCCTAGTGCACTGTTGGTGAGAATGCAGACTGGTGCAGCCACTGTGGAAAAGAGTATGGAATAGCTTCAAAAAATGGAACTACCTTTGGACCCAGTGGTTCCACTGCTGGGAATATACCCTAAGAATCCCCAGTCACCAATTCAAAAGAACCTATGCACCCCATGTTCATAGCAGTGCTATTTACAATAGCCAAGAGTTGGAAACAGCCTAAATGCCCATCAGTACATGAGTGGATTAAAAAACTGTGGTACGTTTTCACAATGGTATACTAAGCAGCAGAAAAAAAAGAAAGAATCCCTACCTTTTGCAACAGCACACATGGAACTGGAAACTATTTTACTAAGTGAAATAAGCCAGTTGGTGAAAGACAAATACCATGTGATCTCACTCATAAGACGTATCTAAAGAACAATATAAACTAATGAGCAAAATAGAACCAGAGGCACTGAACCATGGAACAGACTGATAAAGGTAAGAGGAGAGGAAGTAGGTGGAGCCTGTTTGATAGAATGTGAAGGGATTAGTCAAAGAACATATATGAAGGACCCATGGACATGTACAATGGTTCAGGGACTGATTACAAAACAGGTTGTGCTGGGCGAAAAGGGATGGAGGGGAGCACGTTGGGACAATTGCAATAGCATAAATGATAAAAAACAATCAAGAATAAAATTATCATATGACCTAGCAACTATTCTTCTGGGTAATTGCCTGAAAAATTTAAACACATATATACATACAATGAGTACTAGTCAGCCATAAGAGAAGATGAAATGCTGCCATTTATGACAAAATGGATAGATGTTGGAATAATGATGCTAACTGAAATTAAGTCAGACAAAAAAAGTCAAGAGTTACATGATTTCACTTATATGTGGGATATAAAATTAGAAGCAACAAATGAATAAATACAAAAAAGAAAAATTCATGGACACAGACAATAGTATGGTGGCTATCAGAGGGATGGGGGCTTGGGGATAGGGTAATATAGTATAAAGGGGATCAAATATATGGTGACAGAAGGTTTGACTTTGTGTGGTAGACACACAATGCAATAATGCAATATACAGATTAGGTATCATATAATTATGCTCTTGAAACCTATATAATTTTATTAACCAACATCACCCCAATAACTTTAATATAAAATAAAAAAGAAGAAATGAAATAGAAAATTAAAAAGTCTCTTGAAACAAAGGAAAAAGAAAACACAACATACCAAAACTTAAGGATGCAGCACAAGCCATTCTAAGAGAGAAGTTTATAGTGATAAATGTCCACGTTGAGAAAAATATCTCCAGTAAACAACCTACCTTTACACCTTAAGAAACTATAAAAAACACAAATTATGCTCAAAGTTAGCAGAGGGAAGAAAATAATAAGGCTTAACAGCATAAATAAATGAAACAGGGACCAGAAAAACAACAGAAATTATTAATAAAACTAAGATTTTTTTAAAAAGATAAAATTGACAAATAATACCACAGTAATACCATGGATCATAAGAGACTACTATAAACAATTATATGCCAACAAATTGGATAATCTAAAAAAAACTGAAGTATTTCTAGAAACACACAACCTACCAAGATGAAATTATAAAAAAATAGAACATTTGTACAGACCAATAATGAATAAGGGGACTGGATTAGTAATCAAAACTCCTAACAACAACAACAATAACAACAAAAATCCAGGACCAGGTGGTTTTACTAGTGAATTCTATCAAGCATTTAAAGAACATTTAACACTAATTCTTCTAAAACTCTTTAAAAAAACTGAGGAGGAAGGAACACTCCCAAACTCATTCTACAAGGCCAGCATTACACTGACACTAAGTCAGAAAAAGACAATATAAGAAAACTATCAATACAATCCAACATTCCTGATTAATACAGGTGCAAATATCTTCAACAAAATAGCAGCAAACTCAGTTCAACAGCATATTAAAAGGATCCCACATCATAATCAAGTGAGATTTACCCTTAGATTGCAAGGTTGTTTCAACATATGCAAATCAATAACAGTTACACACCCCATCAACAAAATGAAAGACAAAAATCATACAATCATTTCAGTAGATGCAGAAAAGGCATTTGACAAAATTCAATATCCTTTCATGATGAAAACTCAATACACTGGGTATAATAGGAATATATCTCAATATAACAAAGGCCATGTATGACAAATCCACAGCTAACATCATACTCAACAGTGAAAGTTTAGATGCTTTTCCTTGATGAGGAACAAGACAAAGATGTCTACTCTTGCCACTTTTATTCAACTTAGTAGTAGTAGTACTAGAATTGAAGGCATTCTGCTAAGTAAAATAAATCAGAGAAAAACAAATGCTTGTATGCAGAACAGTAACAAAGCTGAACTCATGTTAACAAAGATTGAAATGGTGGTTGCCAGGCACTGGGGGATGGGAAAAATGAGATGTTGATCAAAGGGTTCCAACTTCCAGCTATATGATGAATAATTTTGAGGATCTGATATACAACATGGATTCTATAATGAACAATATTGTATTATATTTTTGAAAGTTATTAAGAGATTTTAAATATTATCATCACAAACAAAAACACAGTAATTATGTGACAGGTCTAAGATTTAACTAACCTTACTGTGGTAATCATTTTACAATAAATATGTGTATCAAATTGTCACATGTACACCTTAAACTTACGTGTTATATGTCTACAATATCTCAAGAAAACAACAAAAACCCCTCACCCATATTGCATTTTTCCTTGTATAGGGTATTGCCACATGCACACTATAAGTGAAAAAGACTCTAGTGACTCTTCTGCTTATTGGGATGCTCTTATTTTCTTTTAATTTAGTGGTTCTTGGTCACATTATAGGAGAAAATGGACCCCTACAATACGTAAACTATTCTTGTGTTAGTCTACTATCTTGTTCAGCTTTATGTCTATGCCTCCATTATATTGTTTAGGGCATTTTAAATTTAGGCAAGCATTTCTAATGATCTAGATTTATTTAAGACTAAACTTGACCAAGAAGGGCATGGCAGGTGTTTCTGCACATATGACAATGGTAAGACAAACCAAACCAAACAAACCAAGAACAAAAAACTAGGCCTCTGCTAGCAACCTCTAAAATTAAGTGATTTTCCACAAATATTTAATTGAAGGAGATAGTAGAGTGCTTACATCATTATTATTTTATTTGGTTTCCTTCAAAATAGCAATTAAATTCTGTACAAAATTTGACCTTACTGTATTTGGCATTGAACATTTAGTACATATCTGCAAAATAAAGGAGTTTATTCCTCATTCAAAGGCTCGTATCAAAGTGTAAAACAGCAAACACCACTAACTAAAGTTCCAGACTGCAACTATCTGGCAAATACTTCTGATGATGATTTGTGTGCGGGCGGGGCGGCGGCAAAAAGCCAATGAATTAAACTACTTCTTCCTTTTATCCTGTTTCTCATTCCCCTTTCAATTTTTATGTGCCTCATAAAAGAGATGATGTCACAAAGAGGAAGAAGACAAGGATCTACTTCATTTGTCTGCCCATTCTCAGGGAAAACAAGATTTGGGGTAACCCGTGATGAGAAAGAATGAAACTTAATTGTCTACTGTCCCACATCATGACTCCCAGCGAGTTCTGTGAGACCTTAGGGTTCAGGAAGCCTGACCGTTTCCAGAGTTAAATCCTAGTGAACCGCCTTGTGAACGGCCTTTCTCCTTTCTCAAGGAGAAAGGGCTACCAGGGTGTGGAGGCCAGGTTGAGTTACACAGCGTGGTATCAGTACAGTATTACATGTATATTGGGTTTTATTTCCGAGGGGAAAGAGATGTTTGTGGGGGTTACCGTGTTTGGGTGTTTTTGGCGGTGGGAGCAAGAGTCTTAGCTCTAAGGGCAAACAAGGCGGCAGCCTCTGAGATGTCCGACACGCAGTCGCTGGAGCAGGGAATTCAGGGGAGGAGCCAAGGGTGGGGAATCTTGACACTCACCCCTCGGACTTCACAACTGCCTCAGCCCCTGAGGCGCGCGCAGTTCCTCCCAACGCCCTCTACAACCGCACCGAGCTGAGAGCGGCTTCAGTCTCCTGGATACCACCGGCCTCTTGCACAGGAGCCTGCCACAGCACGCACCGCCACGTACCAACACGTGCCCAGTCCCTGCACCCAACCCCTCGCTCAGCAGCCCCCAGCACGCACCGCCTTCTCTGTACCCCCTCCTCTGCTCTCCCTCTGCTCTGCCCCTCCCAAAACGCGACCCCTCTCCCTCAGGCACTTCCTCTGCTCCACCTCGCGCCCTCCCAAAAAGTGCCCCCACCCAGCACGCTTCCTACAGGCACGTGCCCCCTCCCCGCGCACAGCGCACACCTTATCTGGCACGCGCCTGCTACTAACAAGTGCCCCCTCCTCTCCGCAGTCTCAGTACGCGACCCCTACCGGCGGAGGTCCCCTGCTATGGCCCCAGGGCAAGCTGGAAACTCCACCGTGATTCCCTGGAAGCGTAGACACCCGCCACCTCTTCCCCACTTATTGGGGCTCTCCTCCCCCTCACGCATCGTGGTTTCCTCTGTGGACCCCGCACAAGAAGCAGGACCTTTAGGTAGGAGACTCTGGGCGTCGATGGGGTTAGCAGAACTTTCAGGGGCGCAGTGCATTGTCCGGCAGATCCCCTCGCCGCCTAACGTGCGTGGCCCACGAGACCGGTCATTCCCAGCGCACAGCTCCCCACCCCTCCCCCTTCACCACATTCCCCGCGTCGGGCCTGTGCCTGACCACCAGCTTTTGGAAGCCCCCACCTGCGTCTTCGCGCAAGCTTCGCAGATCTGCAACCCTCTCTCCTGCTCCCTAAACCCGCATTTGTTTCTCTGGGTTGACCCCACCCTCACAGTCATCTGCCGTGGAGCCTAACGTTTGGAATTACAAGTTCCAAATTCTGACCCTGCTCTTCCGGTATCAAGTGATTCACTGTCTGCGCCAGGAACTGGGCTCCGGGACCAGCAGGTCAGGCTTTGACAGAAGAGGGCCATTGAGGAGCATGACTGGGCAAAGGTTTCCATTGAGGCTTAAGGTGTTTTAACGTTCTTGCAGCTACTGTGGGGACAATTCGCGGCACTCACCGCCCGCGTTAGTGTGGCTTCCCAGCGATTCATGTAGATGCCCCTGCTTGGCACCGGCCTGCCACCCATCCTAGAAAAGTGTTTTCTGTTTGCCAGGCTACACCATAGCTTCCTGAGGTTCAGCCTAGGCAGCGTATAGTCTGGGAGTATTTCCTGCAGGCTGACAGGTGTAAAGCAGCAAACACATTGGCCTAGGGACAATCTAATGAGCCAAAACTACACCTCCTCTTCAGATTTGTTTCTTCCTGAAGTGATTTCCCTCAGCCTTAGGGTATTCGTGAGCATTCTCTACCTGTTATTGTTCAAGTGTTCAATAGAGGACCTGGTGCATTTTTTTTTTTTTTTTTTTGCTTCTTGCTGGAAGGTGAAGAGGTGAGTTGGGGGATAGAGAGGAACAGTGAAAGAGACTGGCAGAGTAAAGGAATATTGGAAAGGGTCATTGATGAAGGCTACTGGGAGACTAGATGCAAAAGTTTAATAAAATAACTTACCTCTCCCTTTAGATGACCAACCTTGGGAACAAATTTTTCCAGTTACTGAAATCACTTGTTGATCTGTGGTAGATGTGGGAATGGAACTCATAGGAAGTTATAGTACAGCTAAAAACAATAGAACAGAGAACAGCTTCTGGACGTCATCTTGCAGTATCCGACTGAGACTATAAAAACCTTGAGCAAACCATCCCAAAATACAGCAGCTACAAAGACTCTTTTCATCTTGCAATTCATCAAGGCTTATTCTACTGAGTCTGGAGATAGGAAGGAGGAAACTCTGGAGGTGCCCCAGGGCTAAGATAAATGACATTGTTAAAGCACAGAGACCCTGTTCTAAGACCTGTTGTTCTTGCTTTCTGGAAAAGGGCTGAATCATGATAACTCATGAATGCACCTGTGCAGAAGATGCGACATGACTCCTGCTTCATTATAAATAGTATTATAATAAATTAACATTGTGCGACCCCATTCTCTGGTGGCCAATAAGGAAAATCATAGGAGACCACATGTGCAGTAGCTTTAAAGTAATACAATTACTTGTACATGCCCACCAAAACTAGCCAGGAAATGTCCGCTCAATAAGAATAGAATCCCTCCACCACCTGAGGTCAATCTCTGCTCTGGGAGGGCCTGCTCCCATGTTTTGTGGAGTATACTATTGCTTAATAAATCTGCTTTCTCTGCTATAAACTCTGTATGTTCGGATCAGTTCTTTGTCCATGATCACGAAGAACCTGCTCACTGTGCCCACCTATGACACCACTTGTCTGCTCACCTGCACATAATTTGGAAGAGTGATTATGTAACAGGATAGGTCTGGTCAGAAATCCCTGGGAGCCTGGAGGGAACCTGCGGAGGCTTCCTGAATTGATTTTGTGGCTGAAAACTAGTGACAGCCTTCTCATACTTTAGAGCCAAACTACAAACTATAAACAAAGGCCATGTGGTTGTGCAAATGCTGATGACATAGCTGGGGTGGCTGGGGGGATGGGAGTTGTGGGAGGGGGGCTCACAGAGCATCTGGGTGAGCTGTGGGGGCCTCATCCCCCTTCTTAGGCAAACAGGCTGCTTGTCTGAAAACTTCTGCCTCTTTGTGGAAAATGGCAGCCAAAAGGGGGTCAAAGACATTGGGGAGCTGACAAAAATGGTGGACATGGATGTCCCCTCCTGCATGGGATTCTGGGAGAGGACTTGTAAACAAAAGGTAGGCAGAAGCTTGCTCTTGGCTCAGGGTCTCTTGCACTCTTGGCTTTTTGGGCTCTTGCTTTGCCCTGTGTGGACTGAACCACTCCTGGGACTGGTAGATGCCAGGCGACCTGGGACTTAGGTCCTGCATGATTAGAAGCCAGATTCTGGGAGGCAGGGTCCCATGCTGGGATGTGTGCCTCACTGGGCTCCAGCTTTTGGGACTCTTCCACGCATTGTAGCATGGCACATGGATCCTGGACTTCTTCCTGTCTCCCTGAGAGCAGTGTTGCATCCAGCAAACGGAGAACAAATGTTGGAGACTTTCAGGGTATCAAGGATGTTACTTTATTGGCCAAGTTTAACCTGCGCAGGGGCGAACTCTCAGAGTGTCCAGAGACACGGTACCCACAAGGGGCTGCAAACGAGAGATGCGCCGAGCGCTTACAACTAAGTCCTTATATAGGGGCGGGCAAGCAAGCGTTATACAGAAGCAGATGTGGCAGTTAGCAATTCACTTACAAAGACCTCGCGCAGGAATTTCAAACCAAGCATTCTTGTATAAGGCAGGAAGGCAGGATGTTTGTTTAGTAACCTAGTAATCTCCTGGCTCTAGCTAGCTAGGTTCTTATTTTCTCATGGTCTAAGTTTTTCCCTACTCCTTACAAGCAGCACATGGAGATAGAGCACACGGAGGCATGAGCTGGGAATTTTCCCTACATGACATTTTGGAGTAATCTGGCTGCATACTCCAGACCCTGAGAGAGAGCTGCTGTGAAATAATGGCAACTCTAAAACCCACAAGTGCATACCACAGAGAGGATGGAGACCTTTTTGCATGGCTGGTTTAAGCTCCAAAAAAGGACAGATAAGCAATAATGGGGAACTTCTGGGTGTGGCTTTGGTTTGCAATCTTTTGAGGAGCAAGGGAGGTTCTATGTCTTGCAGAAAAGAAGGGTTCAGAACAAGAATGCTCCCAGCCACCTCAGACTGGGAACCCTCTTAATAAAAACCAATGACCTTTCACACAAATCTTTGTGTTATGTATATATAGCAAGTGACCTGACCCCATGTTGCCTGGTTAGTTTGATTTCTGTTGCTCTTGGGGGACTCCAGCTGCCCAAACAAGAATCAGAAGAGCTCTCTGTCTCCTTTTCTCTCTACCTCATTTTTTTATTTCTTTCTTAATCAGAATTGGGCAAGAATAGGATGGAGAACATTTTATTTTCAAAGAGTGTTTTTACTGTATGTTGTTGGACTCTACATGTTCTTGGTGCAAACATTATCTTACAATTGTAAAATACTGGTTGAGTTTTGGAAATAACCCAAATTACCCCTTGAGCTTTGATACTGATTTTAATCAGATTATTTTGGGTATAAATCTGATGTGTGTATGTGTGTCCATGGGAAAGATGATTTGTTCCAGGCTTAATGTTCCTCTTATCCATAATTAAACCTAAAAATAAATTGTATGCTTTTCAAGCTGTCCCATCTCACAGCTCCATTATTTCTGGATGTTTTTGTTTAACCATTTGAAATACTCAGGGAAAGTTTCTTGTTCCTACCCTGATAAATGCTGCTTTTTCATACTTCTAGGAGAGAAAACATGAATTTCATCAAATGGCTAGGTTTTCACATGCTGGATACACAGGCCACCCATGTAAATCTACAAAGAAGGGGCATGTGGTCTCCTTGGGGGAACTGTTTATTACATAAATATATTTGCACCAAGTTATACACACACACAGGAATGCCCCTCTATGTATCCAGGTGTAGTAGAGAGTACTCTAAGAGGACATAGGTCACAGGTGGGAACTGAATCTCATGTCACCTTTGCTTTAGAACCATCTTCAATCATCTTCTGTGTTCTGTAGGTTAGCAAGAATCAGAAAGACTTGTTCCAGTGTTATCTGGCTGATGGAATAATCTTCTAATTTGAATTGCTCTTTAGCTTCCTCCAAAATACCAAACACCTTAAACAACAAAAAGGTGCAGTCACCATTGCAGCCTTCCCTCTAGCCCCAACCCAGATGAGCCAGCCTCTCCTCCAGTTCTTCCAACTGCCGCCAAGTTAATGTTGGCGGGAAAAAAGCCCAGAGGGGGAAATGAGAAAAAAAGTGGAATATATAATCAAGAAACTGATAGAGGGAGTTCTATTTCCTCATTTTCTTGATGGACATGGACTAATAATGAGATTTAGGGAGCAGAAATTGGAGCAAATGAAATTAAGTTTGTCTGAAAAGTAACCTAAAGTCCCTGCTCCCACATCAGGCTCCCATTACACATGCCTGAATAGTAAATGTTTCCCCCATCATTAGTCCTCTCTTAACATGTGATGTTAGAAAGGCATGGTTTCTAGTCACCTTTGCCCAGCTATTGTCCTTGCTGGGAATGTAGTAGTTCAGGTTCCCTTGGTTCTCCTGCTTTAATACACTACCTAAAAAAGTAATTATATTACATGTAGGATAAGTAAGTAATCTTGCAGACTTCATTTAAAATTGCCCAAATATTGCTATATCTACTTAATTATATATAATAAAACTACAAATAAATGCCATTATGACAAAAGGGGATATGATCAAATAACCTATGCTCTTTGGTTTGCATGACATGTTTTTTTCAGCAGATTTATTCCCTATGAAATAGCCTTGTTATGTGAAGCTCATAATAATTATTGAGGGCAGGCTTGCAGACACACATACAAAATGTCAGCTCACATGCCCAATGAATGAACCCAACACTTCAAAAATTCTAATGTTACTATTAAGACTTTATTCTTGCACATGGTGCTGAGAAAATGAGCTAGGAAGATGTTCAGTCTGCTTGTGTGAGGAGGTACATATGAACAGTATGCTTGCTTGGTAGGAAAGAGACAAGGCCTCCTCACTCTGATGACATGCCATGGGAAAGAGGCAGTTATACATGGCAGTTATACTTAATCCTTAAGTCAGGTTGTATTGTTGTTTCTTTTACTAGTGAGTAAGAAACCATTTCTAATTTAGAACTGAGGTGTTTACACTTAATGCATATTTTCAGATTATTGCAAATTGGATTAATTGGAATTAAAATGTGTTAAAGTAAAAAAATACATGTTTATAATGATGTGTAGATTTTCTTAATATGATTTTTAAAGCATGTGTTGTCTCCATGATCATATAAGGCTCTTCTTTTTTTGCATGTGAAATATTTAAAACAGAGCTTTATGAGTTATTCAAAGCAAACACTGACATAACCATCACATTTAGGTCAAGTAATAGTAACCCAGACAGTCCCATGTGCCATTTCCCAGCCTGTGTCCCCCATAAAATATAACTAATACCTTTATTTTTATTATGGATTTTTTAGCATTTTTTCACCTATGCATGTACCCCTAAATTTAGGCAGAGTTTTCTTATTTTTGAACCTTATGTGAATGGAGTCATCTAGCAGAGGCGTCTAAACTTTTGATGTTTCTGCACCACACGGGAAGAAGAAGAGTTGTCTTGGGCTACACATTAAATACCTTATAACACCTGACCATAAAAAAAATCTCTTAATGATTAAAGTAAATTTATGATTTTGTGTTGGGGTGCATTCATGGCCATCCTAAGCTGCATGCAGCCTGTGAGCTGTGGCTCCGACACCCTGAACTAATGTATATTCTTTTCTTTCTGCTTCTGTTACAGAACAGCAGTTGGGGTCCTGCTGCACACCACCACCCTCAAGCAAAATTCTGGAGGCAAAGTTATGGTTATAAAGGTCTCCTTATTCAAAACCCACACATGTTTGAAACAATAGCTTTCCACATGCATATCAATTAACGTTAAAATCTTTAACTCTTGAGTTCCCCTATCATTTACCCTGTTAGTTTTTATCTTATTTTTATAGGATTAGTTTACAAACTAAAACTACATAAGATACAAAAGCTACACAATTTGGGGGGGATGGTAGGCTTCTGCATCAGAGCCCATCCCTTCTAGAACACCCAAAGAAAAATAACCCTACCACCCTTGCCAGGCCAGACCAATCCTAGTCTGCACCCAGAGTTTCTTCTCCCATTCAAAATACCATCCTTTGAAATGCAGAAAGCTGCAGCACAATAAGACAGGCACCCTTGAAGGAGAGAGCCCAAGAATCAGTCTCTGCCTTCCTTTTATTTTAATCTTCTGGTCCATAATTCCACCTGCTCCAGAGGTATTCAGCTTCTCAGCCAATCCCATCCTAGGCTGTTTACCATTGCCTTGAGCAACCTCCTCCTATGGCCCCTCCCTGCTTCTCACCAGTGATCTGCTCAGATCTGTCTGTATTACTTTTTTCATTAAGTTTTTGTAAGACTCATGTGGTTGTATCTAGCTATAATTCATTTACTTTCCTTTCTAAACTATAATCTAGAGTAAAATATCCACAATTTGTTTACCATTCAGCTACTGAAAATATAAGAACATAAGGAGAGAGAAGATGGTAGCAAAGTAGGTGGGAGCTGAGCCTACTTGCTCATGCACTCAACTGGGACACTTAGCTGATCTTCCAAAGGACAAAGTGAATAACCAACAGAATCTTAGCTGATATGAAGTTTGGAAGCCAAAATGTGCAGAGGATGCTTCAAAACAGGCAGTAATGAGGTTTTGTAGCCAGATAGGGGAAGTCCCCAGACACAGAAAGTCCCTGGACTTGGCACCAGAAAATACAGCTGCCACCTTGAAAACATTGGAGGAGAGCTGGGTCAGTGATAGCAGCCTAGTGGCTCCCTCCTCTCCTAGGGTCAGCAAATCACTGACCCTCACCAGGAGAGATTTGAATGCATAAAGGCTGGGAGGAAAAAAGGCAAACAGACACACACAAAGTTGGTGGTACACCCAATTTGGGGTGGCAGTTGCTGGCCAGGAGAATGCCAGAGTTGGGGGATCCTGGTGGCACCTGGAGTTAGGAGAAGGGGTGGGCCGTGACTGGCAGTGTCTGAGGTAGACTCTGGACTTGCCAGAGAATTGGAGGGTGTAGAAAGCTGGGCAGTGGCTCTGAGTGGCAGCAGAGCCCAAAGGGACTTTTTTCAAAAGCGGAGCTGAGGTGCACTGGACAGGGATCTTGCTCATGTAGCTGCCCAGCCATCAAGGAGGGAGGACTGTGGGCACAGTTAGCTCCCACTCAGTGTACTTCACGGATTAATCAAAGGGGTACAAAGTGAGGTGGTTAATCAGTGCCAGCCTGGCTCAACTGTGCAGAGTAGAGCGTGTGGGCCACACAGTGCTCTGAGGGCAAGGGCTGGAAAATGGGCACCTGTGATTATAATAGCCAAGACTGAGCCTACTTCCTTACGGAACCACCAGAAAAGCAGAGCCCAGTACCTCACTGTCTGCAAGAGTCAGGAAGATCTACAAAACCAGCTGTTCAGGCTTAACAGCCAACACCAGGAAGCTTTTTTTTTCTTGCAAGAGTAAGATAGTAAGACCTGGAGCTGAGACAAAACCAGAGACAGATCCAGAAAGAAGTCAGAAGGCAAACACCAATAGCTGAGAAAAATTTTACCTCGCTCTTCATCAGAACTTGTATTTTTTATTTCTCTTTCTTCTTTTCATTTATGTAGGTTTTTTTGTTTCTTGTTAGTTGTTTTGTCTTGTTTTTATCCCTTTTATATTGCATTTTAATTTTTTCTTTCACTTCACTCATATTCTAAATAACTCACAACTCTCAGTCTTTCACTTTTTATTCAGATTATGTATTTTTTATAATCATATTGTTGCTATTTCAAATCCCACACAGCACCCTTCCCTGTTCCTAATTCATTTCACCATCTTCCTGAACTTTATTACTGTTGTGGTAAATTTTGTTTTCTCCTACACCATGTCACGTTCCTATCGCTTACTCTCACTATTTCTCCTCCATCTGACCTTGCATAAGCACCCTTTCTTAAGTCAGCTCACAAATCTTTATCCCCTCTTAAAAGAGTCTTATTTTGTTTCCATCTTTTGTAAACAGTGGCTAGTTTGGTGAACTACGATGGTGATTGCTGTAGTTTTCTAACAGAACGCCTATTTGTTCACTATTTGTTTGTATTTTAAATCCCACAGCATACTCTCCTATTTTCTTACTCTATTGTGCCTCCCTGTGACCCTTATCAGTTGAGTGAAGAATTTGATTTCTTTTTCCCCCCTCTCCCAACCTGGGCTCCCTACTCTCAAAAATTTGCTTCCACATTCCTCTCAAAATCATGTTTATTTCTGGTAGACATTTCATATTCTATTTCTCTTTTGTACAATATTCTTGTCCCCATTCCACCTTTTTAAACTTCACTCATCTGTCGTTGCTATTGAACCTGCTCTGCTTTTTTGAAATTTTGCTTTTGTGGGTCCAATACATTTTCAATTTTACTTCAGACTTCATAGTATACTCTTCCCTTTTCTTACCCCATTGTTCCCATTGCCCTTTCATGTTACTTATGTTTTAAATTTGATTATCTCCCTTTCTTCACCTCAGTTCTATCATTACTCTTATCAATTCTCCTCCCTCTTACTACCGAATAATATTTTCCCCTGTGTTAGTCATCTCTATTCCTTTTGTCATATCTTATAATATTCATAATCTCTCTTCACCTTTATTAATTTTTGCTCAAGTGCAGTCAAAATTGCTGTTGTGGTAGGGGGTTCTTTTTGCTGGCATAACTTTGGCTGTCTGGCAATACTACTTTGTAAACCAACACCTGTACAACAGCATACAAAACAAGGCAGGGGTTGTGACTACCAGTAAGACCAATAGAGGGGAGAACCCACCAACAAAGGAGCCACCTACAAGTAAAGCCAAAGTACAACAAGGGAGTCCACACAAATAGAAGAACGGGCAACCCTAGAGCATCCAGACAAGGAGATCAAAGAGACCACACCAGTGAGTCCCACAGAATTCCTACCACAGAAGTCTGCCTCATTAAGACAGCAGGCAAAACAGAGCATTCTAGACACAAAAACTTAAAAAAAAAGAAAGAGTCACTGAAAATGGGGTGACAAAGAAAGAAACCCCAGTCAAAAGGAATGGAAGAATCCCCAATAAAGAGCTAGATGAGCCCTGGCTGGCATAGCTCAGTGGATTGAGCTCAGGCTGAGAACCAAAGTGTTGCAGGTTTGATTCCCAGTCAGGGTACATTCCTGGGTTGCAGGGGCCATGACCCCAGCAACCGCACATTGATGTTTCTCTCTCTCTCTTTTTCTCCCTCTCTTCCCTCTCTAAAAATGAATAAAATTAAATCTTTAAAAAAAAGAGCTAGATGAAATGGAGGGAAGCATACTATCAACATAGAATTCAAAAGGATTTTTACAGGAACACTAAAGGAACTTAATGACAACTACAAGGAACTGAGTGGGAACTACAACAGCATGAAAAAGGAAACAAACTATAAACAAGAACCAGGAAGAAATGAAGAATACAATTTCTGGAATAAAAAAAAATACACTAGAAGGAATTACAGCCAGGATGGATGAAGCAGAGAACTGAATTAGTGAGCTGGGACACAAGGTTAAATGAAATACCAGGGAGAAGAGCAGCATAAAAAAAAAGACCCAAAAAGTGGGAGGATAACCTAAGGGAACTTCAGATCAACAAGAAATGCAACAACATTCAAATCATAGGAATACCAGAAGGAGAAGAAAAGGAGCAAGTGATAGAACACCTGTTTGAAAAAATAATAACAGAAAACTTCCATAAACTGGAGAGGGGAAAAGCCATGCAAATACAAGAGCACAGAGGATCCTAATCAAGATGAACACAAAGAGGCCTACTTTAAGACACATCACAATTAAAATACCAAGTTTCAAAGACAAAAAAGAGTAAATCTTAAAATCAGCAAGGGAGAAACAAATAGTAACATACAAGGGAGCTCCAATAAACCTAGTAGCTGACTTCTCAACAGAAACACTACAAGCCAGAAGAGAATGGAAAGAAATATTCCAAGTAATGAAAAGCAAAAGACTGCAACCAAAATTACTCTACCCAGCAAGGCTCTCAATGAAAGTGGAAGGTGAAATAAGGAGTTTCCCAGACAAAAAGAGTCTAAAAGAATACCCCTCCATGAAACCAGCTTTGCAAGATGTGCTAACAGGACTGCTTTAAGAAGATGAAGAATAAAAAGTGAGAGAAAGAAGGACACAGTTACAAAAGGGGAAAATGGCAATGAATGAGTACCTATAAATAATAACCTTAAATGTAAATGGATTAACTTCCCCAGTCAAAAGACATAAGGTAGCTGATTGGATAAGAAAACATGAAATAATTAAAAATTAAAATAAATAAATAAATAAATAATATATTAAAAAAAAGAAAAGAAAACATGACCCAAACATATTCTGCCTCCAAGAGATCCACCTCAGGAAAAAAAAAAGGGAAGAGTTGGGAAAAAATATTCCAGGCAAATGGGGAGGGGAAAAAAGCTGGTGTACCAATACATATATGAGACAAAATAGACTTCAAAACAAAGGCCATAAAAATAGACATAGGAAGGCACTTTATAATACTCAAGGGAAAAATCCAAGAAGACATAAACATTGTAAACTGATGTGTACTCAACATAGGAGCACCCAAATATATAAGGAAAATCATGGAGGACTTCAAGAAAGATATAGAGACCACACACTTATAATAAGGGATTTTAACACTCCACTGTAAACAATAAGTAGATCTTCCAAACACAGAATCAACAAGGATATTGTAGTACTGAATGATGCACAAGATCAGATGGATTTAACTGATATATATATATATAGAATATTTCATCCCAAAGAAGCAAAATACACATTCTTTTCAAATGCACACAGAATGTTTACGAAGAAAGACCACATGATAGGACACAAAACAAGCATCAACAAATTAAAGAAAATTGAAATTATATCAATCATTTTCTTGGACCACAAGGGCTTGCAACTAGAAACCAACCTCAAGGAAAAAAACTCAAAACCAATCAAATTCATGGAGACTGAATAGGATGCTATTAAATAATGAATGGGTCAAGAATGACATCAAGGAAGAAATCAAAAAGTTTCTGTAAATGAATGAAAATGAACACACAACAGTACAAAACTTCTGGGACACAACAAAGGCAGTCCTAAGGAGGAAGTTCATAGCAATACAGGTCTATCTAAAAAAGAGAGAAGCATTTCAAATAAACAGTCTAACACTACAGCTACAAGAACTGGAGGAACAACAATAAACAAATCCCAGAGCAAGCAGAAGGAAGGAAATAAGCAAGATCAGAACAGAATTAAATGACATAGAGTCTAGAAGAACAATTCAAAGGATCAATAAACCCAGGAGCTGATTCTTTGAAATATAAAAAAACTTAAGCTTTTAACCAGGCTCATTGAGAAAAAAAGAGAAAGAACCCAAATAAATAAAATCAGAAGTGAAAGAGGAGAAATTATAACTGATACCACAGAAATACAAAGGGTTGTAAGAAGTTACTAAAACTATATGCCAAGAAATTTGAAAACCTGGTGAAATGCACAAATTGCTAGAAAAATATAATCTTCCAGAACTAAATCATGAAGAAGGAGAAAGCCCAAACAGATTGATCACAGCTAGTGAAACTGAAGCAGAAATCAAAAAACTCCCAGCACATAAAAGCCCTGACCAGATGGCTTAACAGGAAAATTTTATAAAATATTCAAGGAAGAGAGAACCTCTGTCCTTCTCAGACTATTCCAAAAAGTTCAAGAAGAGGGAAGATTCCCAAACTCTTTTTATGAGGTCAGCATCATCCTAATCCCAAAAGCAGATAAAGACACAACAAAGAAAGAAAACTATAGGTCAATACCACTGATAAACATAGATGCTGAAATCCTGAACAGAATATTAGCAAACTACACCAATAATATATTAAAAAGATCATACACCATAATCAGGTGGTATTCATCCCAAAGATACAAGGATGGTATAATATTCACAAATCAATAAATGTAACACATTGCATAAACAAAAGGAAAGACAAAAATCATATAACCATATCAATAGATGTGGAAAAAGCATTTCATAAGGTACAACACCCACTTATGATAAAAATACTAAGCAAAGTGGGAGTAGAGGGAGCATTCCACAACACAATAAAGGCCATATACAAGAAACCTATAGCCAGTATCATACTCAAAGGGTAAAACGAAAAGCTTTCCCATGAATCAGGAGCAAGACAAGGTTGTCCTCTTTAACCACTTCTATTTGACATAGTTTTGGAAGTTTTAGCCAGAGCAATCAAACCAGAAAAAGAAATAAAAGGCATCCAAATTGGAAAGAAGAAAATAAAACTGTAATTGTTTGCAAGTGACATAATAATGTACATAGAAAACTCTATAGACTACACCAAAAAAACTACTCAACCTAATAAGTTAACATGGCAAAACAGTGGGATACAAAGTCAATATTGATAAATCAAAAGCATTTTTGTACACCAACAACAAAATAGCAGAAACAGAAATAAGGGAAAAAAATCCCATTTGCTATTGTAAGTAGAAAAATAAAGTACCTAGGAATAAACTTAACCAAGGAAGTAAAAGAACTACTTAGAAAACTACACAACACTGAAGAAAGAAATTAAGGAAGACACAAATAAATGGGAACATATATCAGGCGTATGGATTGGAAGAATTAACATCATCAAAATGTCCATACTACCCCAAACACTTTATAGATTTAATGCAATCTCTGTTACAATATCAATGGTATATTTCACAGACATAGAACAAACATTTCAAAAGTTTATATGGAGCCATAAATGACCCTGAATACCCTCAGCAATTTTGAGAAAGAAGACCAAAGTTGGAGGGATCACAATACCTGATATCAAATTACATTACAAGGCCACTGTCATGAAAACAGTCTTGTACTGGCATAAGAACAGACATATAGAGCAATGGAACAAAATAGAGAGCCCAGAAATAAACCCAAGTCATAGTCAATTAATATTTGACAAAGAGGACAGACGCATAAAATGGAGTTAAAATAGCCTCTTCAGCAAATGGTGTTGGGAAATCTGGACAACTACATGCAAAAAAAAAAAAAAAAAAAAGAAAATTGACCATGAACTTATACCATACACAAAAATAATCTAAGGATGGATAAAAGACTTAAATATATCTCAGGACACCATAAAAGTCCTTGAGGAGAACATAGATAGGAAAATTTCAGATATTCCACACAGAATTATTTTTACTGATATGTCCTCTAGAGTAAAGGATAGAAAGGAAAGAATAAACAAATGGGACTACAGCAAATTAAAACGCTTCTTCATGGCTAAAGAAAACATCAGCAAAATGAAAAGGGTACCAACCATATGGGAAAGTATATTTGGCAATGATATCTAGGACAAGGGTTTGATTTCCAAAATATATAAAGAACTTACATGACTCCGCTCCCCAAAGGCAAACAATCCATTTAAAAAAATGGGCCAAAGACCTGAAAAGATACTTCTTGAAGGAGGACATACAGAGATATATGAACAAGGGTTTTATGCTTTTGCCCCCTTTGTCAAATATTAATTGACTGTAACTTAGGTTTATTTCTGGACTTTTTATTCTGTTCCATTGCTCTGTATGTGTGTTCTTACTCCAGAGACATGGTCCAGCATCACTAACCATCAGAGAGATGCATATTAAAACCACAAGGAGCTACCACTTCACACCAGTGAGAATGGCCATCATAACCAAATAAACAAGTGCTAGTGAGGATGTGGAGAAAAGGAAACCCTTGTGCACTGTTGGTGGGAATGCAGACTCTGGGAGTGCAGCCACTGTGGAAAACAGTATGGAATTTCCTCAAAAAACTTGAAATGGAAAAGCGTTTGACCTGGCAATTCCACTGCTGGGGTCATACCCTAAGAATTCTGAAACACCAATTCATAAAAACCTATGCATCCCAATGTTGACAGCAACACTATTTACAATAGCCAAATGCTGGAAACATCTGAAGTGCCCGTCAGTAAATGAGTGGATCAAAATTGGGGTATATTTACATAATGGAATACTATACAGCAGAAAGAATGAAGGAAGTCCTATCCTTCAGGACAGCATGGATGGAACTGGAGAGTGTTATGTTAAGTGAAATAAAGCAAGTGGTAAGACACAATACCAAATCATCTCACCTTTAAGTGGAACCTAATCACTAAACCATTAAGCAAGTAAAATAGAACCAGAGACATGGACATAAAGAACAAATTGTCAGTAACCAGAGGATTCGGGGTGGGGGGATGGGGAGAAAGCACATGGATAACAGGAAAGAAGGGGAAGGGTCATCAAGAATATGTATAAAGGGCCTATCAACAAAGACTCAGGGGGATGATTAAATGTGGGTGGTGGGGAGTAGGTAGGACAGGGAAGAGTAATGGGGGAAATGGGGACAATTGTAATTGAACAAGAATAAAAAAAGAAAAAATTAATAAAAAGGATAAGAATATTAATCTCCATTTCACTGAGGGTTTTTTTCTAAATTTTCCTTGTCTGCTTTTGTTTGGAGCATATTTATTTCCTCATTTTGCTTGACTCTGTGTTTCTATGTATTAGGCAAAACAGAGACATTGTTCATTTTTTAGGGTGTTGCCCTCAACATCCTAAAAGGTATGGGAGATAAACCTCCCTATTCAACCTTACCCTAGCTCTTGATTGTCTCTTAAACCTTGTGATTATCTAAGTAGCCTGTTTTATTCCGGATAGGTCCCAGTTGTTGAGGGTGTGCTAACTCCTGTCAGGTGTTCCAAAGGGAGTGATCCCAGGCAGCACATAGTTTCAAACTGATGCCAGACCCTCAGGCAGCAGCTTAAAGTATGCAAATATATACAGTCCATTGAGACTGCAATTGTAAAGCCTGCTGACCTCCAAACCAGGATAACTGGAAGTGACTTCATTGTCAGTGAGGTAGAATAGTAAGAAGCTAGGAAAATTCTTGGGCAAGTGAAATAGAGAAACTGAGTCATGAAAATTAAAGGCCAAACCATTTGGGCAATTTATAGCCAGCTAGTAAATCCTTATATCCCCTAACCAAGGGCACTTGAGAGTAAATGGTTTAAATTCTAATGGGTGTGGAATGAAGTTCAGAAAGGGGTGTAGGCAAAGAACCCGCCCCCCCACCCCCATAAGCCTAGCTTGGGGTCTGGGAAAAGCAGAAGCACAGAGACTGAGTTATTTTGCATATCAATAACAATAGTCTAGCCTCACAGAAATCCTAAATAGCCTTCCTGGGTTGAGGAGATTGGCATAACTCCAACCCTTGAAAAGATGTAGCTGGAGGGGCTTCCTGCACCCTCAAGAGTGGCTTGGAGGTGGCTTCTGCATCAGAGGGCCATGCTTGCCTGGACTAACAATGGTAGCTGGGAAAGGCAGAAGAAATCAGACTACTGAGAGGTGTATCCCAGTGTGGGAGGAGTTGGAAATGGAGTTATGGAGGTAGAGACGAACCAGGATTTAAAACTAGTGGGGCAGGCATTCGGGAGCTTAATCATGCAGTTTGGGAGCAGAGAGGGGGCTATCTTGACCACACAGCTTACAAAGCAGGAAAGCAGGAGGTAGCAGCAGTGCATAGCTCTCTCTCTTGGCCACACAGTTTGAAAGGATGCAGAAGGATTCCCTGGCACACCATGAGGAAGGCCACATGGTTTTGGATTAAGAATGGGAGACCAGCTGAGTTACAGACCTCTATTTTTTTTTTCCTGAGATGCAATGTCCCCGACTGGCCTGGTTTGGCAAGGGGAGGCACAACTGTGTGTATGTTTGTGGGTGTCTTAAAGGGACTTTGTGATTTAATGGTGACGTTCCGCCATTATTCTGAAACTGCATAACTTTTGAATAAATAGTTCCTTTCCTTTTTACCAAACTCTGGCATGGAGAGCTACAATTCTTACTGGTGGGGGGCGGGGGGAGGGCAGTGGCAAAAAGAACCATGGAGTAACAAGACCTCCAGGGATGAGGAGGGGTTTCTGTAACAGTGTCTGGTCCCCAACACGGGGCTGAGAATTGCCTGTGGCAGACAGACCCCCTTGGGTGTAAGTGAAAATGGAATTTCCCAGTGTCTGTACCCCTCCTGAGGGCATCAGCCTCCTAAACATGCCTGGAAGGTAAAAATGAAATGGATCTTGGAAATGATTAGCAAAAATAGATGCTTTGGTTGAAAATTTGTTTCTGAGTACTGATTCAGAATAATGGAATTATGGATAATAGTTTTGACAGACCTAGCCTGGACTCGGAGGAATGGAAAATCACCAAGTGGGAAACTACACCATGGGAAACTGCAGTCTGGGAAACTGTTAGAGAACAACAAGCGGGGGAGGCTGGGACAATATACTATTACCCAAAGGAAACCCCCCAGGTTCGTTATGTCTGCCACCAGAGGAAAGATGTCTCTCAGTGCCAGAGATTGATGAAAAGGAAAGAAAATGTTTATTTAATGCTGTACAGATTTAAAGTAGTGACCTAATGTCTTCATCAAAATCCCAAAGTCCCTTAAAACACCCACAAACACACACAGTCCTTCCTTCCCCCTTTGTCCAGTCTGGGGTACCATATCTCAGGAAAAGAAATAGAAGTCTGTGGCTCAGGCAGCCCCCGGTTCTTCTCAGTAATCCATCTCCGCTAGTAGGCCTCCCTCAGTTCCCAGCACCATCAGCTGTGTCACTGGGATCTCTGCTAAAGCCACGTGGTGGTTCCCCCTTCTAAAGCTGCGGGGATCTCCACTTTAGCAAAGTTGCAAGGTTCTCTGTCCACTGACCCAGTCACATGGTCCTTCTCCGCACAATGGCTGCAGGAGTCTCCACTCAGCCAAAACCACATGGTTCTCCCCCCTCAATAGCTGCAAGGAGGGGTGTTGCCACTCTGCCAAAGCTGAGTGGCAGTTCTCTGCTAAAGTCGCATGGTGATTCTCTCTTGCAGGGCTGCGGGAGTCCCCACTCTGCTGAAGACTGAGTGGTTCTCTCCTCCTGCACTGGCTGTGGTCCTCTTGATAGGGGACTCGAGACTTGGAAAATTTTAGCTTAAGGTAAAAAGCTGTAAGTCTAGCAAGTAATGTGTATGTTAAGCTTTTGTTTCAGAAACTACAGATAAGGCCATCTGGCTCCTGGCTCCTGGGAGAGACAGTGGGGTTACTGCTAAAGATTACCACCTGGGAAACAAGTGGAGGCTTCTGGGCCATTGCGTACCAGGCAGAGACCACCGGCCCCTGGGAATGGCTAACTGCCCAGCGTGAGAATGGCTGCAGTTTCCTTTTATCGAATTTTCCTTGAATTTCAAGACCCCTCACTGCACCTTGTATATTCCCTGTTATAAAAAGACTGGCTTGAAAGAAAATGTAAGATGGTCTGTTAGGGTGTGAATGCACCATCTTCTTAGATCACCAGCCATCTGAATAAAGTGCCCATAAAGATTCAATACCTGTCTCTGCTTATTGGATTCGGTCTGTGACAGGTAGCATGAATGCTGGTTTCTTTTCTGGTTTCAGATAGGGTTTTAACCCACCACCTTCTCAGGCTGCTAGCCTCTGATATGAATAAAAATGCAATTATAATTCAATCCCTGTCTCTGCTCTTTGGCTAAGCAGTGATAGGCAGCATAAGCCCTGACTTGGTTGGTTGCCCTCCTGTGGAGAGCCGTACCAATAAAATGGCATTAGTCTAGTCAAGATGGGATCAATTATACAAGATAAAATGGCATCACTCATGTCAACCAAGATGAATGACTGCCAGTCAGCCATGATACTTTGGTCCAAGAAGGAAACCACCTAAGTCACACTAGACACATCTGGCAAGGAGACACACCTAAGATATCTGCACAAGTGACCAGAACAGCTGTGTCTGAAGAGTGGGACCACACATGGAAAAGCTCCTGGGGAAATTCCCCACTTGCCATCAGGGGTGCCAAGACACTTAACAAGAGATCCACAAGGGTTGATTACATCACTCTCAAGGGTATAACTGAGGCAGGCTTCAGATCACTACTGAGACACCTGAGCTCCACACACCAGAATGCTGCTCTGTGCCACACTGCTCTCTCTTGGTATCAGCTGCCAGAGGCTATGCCCTGCTGGACTGAGCACTTTGTCTGTACTGCTGCCCACCTGGCTATGGAGATTCTTCCTTGCAAAACGCTGAAGGCTCCCTTGCCCATAGTGCTGCCTCCTGGACTGCAGACTGAGACTCTGGGACTTGGGTTTGTTACCCCCCAATTCTCTCATGTAATGTTATTACTAATTGTTTCTGAGTGATTGGTATTGTTTTTAGGTTAGTATAGATTTGGGTTAAATCTACATCAGTAAAAACTGAGTGAAACTGCATTAATAAAATCCAAATGAATAGCACAATCACCTGTGTTGGCTCCCATTTTCTTGGTACCAGTGTCACCTGTAAGACTATTGGTCTTACAAGTGACTTGCCACTTTCAGTTCTTAAGGCCTGGATCAGATGGTTCAAGTGGGGTCTGAAGACTGTCATATAGGAAAGACTATTGTGAACATATGCTCACAACACTATCAGTTTCAACAGATACAAAAAAATGGGGCCTCAGATGACTGAGACCACAGGAGGGTGGCAAAGATGGAGTCTCCCTGGCTCTTTCCCTGAGCACTTCTGTAGCCTCTAGGTATGTGGCAGACCTGAAGCCCGTCTTTAGGCTGGACCTCCAGGATAACTAAATAGGCTTTTTTTCACAGGTAGACTGGGGGTGTGCTTCAGTGTACTGTCTGCGCAGTGCACTAAGTGTGGTCACCTGCCCAGAATTCACTTTCTGATTATTATAGTTCTAGGGTTCAGGAACCCAAGTCCCACTGGTCACCAGGGCAATGTGCTAAAGTGATGTTTTCTGTGTGGACTGCACTCATTTGTAGGTTTAACAAGACTGCAGGAGAGTGGTGGGGGAAGAAATGTCCACAGCTTTAGTGATGCAGAGCAAGAGCACTGAAAACAGGAATGACCATGGCTTCTATGCCCACCTGGGTGAGGGACAAAAATGGCACTTTCCAAAACCTCCATTACCCCCAAAATTTCCAACTTGTCCTTGACCCTTCAGTAGATGATCTAAGATTAACAAATCTTTGCACATAATCCAAGTACCTCTCAAACTGATGCTGCCTTTGCACTGGGTCCTGGGGCATGTTACCCGCTCAAAAGGAGTATCTCAGATCCTATAGGCCTTCTACCCCATAATCCTTAGGCATAAGCCCTATTGGTTTCCAAAGTAAATTTTTTTAAAAAGACTTTTTAAAATTTATTTTTAGAGAGAGGAAGAGAGGGAGAAAGAGAGGGAGGAAATCATCAATGTGTGGTTGCCTCTCACATGCACCCTACTGGGGACCTGGCCCACAACCCAGGCATGTGCTCTACATTGGGAATTGAACTGGTGACCCTTTGGTTTACAGGTTGGCACTCAAGCCACTGAGCCACACCAGCTAGGGCCAAAGTAAAATGTTTTAAAGGGCCTTATCTCTTCAGTGAAGGTCCCAAGGTTTGTAGTATCCAACATGGGGCTCAAACCTCTCACTCTTTAGGGAGAAGCTCTTCAGTGTTGAAATCCTTCCCTGTGTGGAATTACTGCACCAGGGGTGGGATTTATTTATTTATTTATTTATTTATTTATTTAAAAATATATTTTATTGATTATGCTATTACAATTGTCCCAATTTTTCCCCCTTTGCCCCTCTCTACCCAGTACCCTCATTCCCTCCAGCACTTCCTCTCCTTTGTTCATGTGCATGGGTCATGCATATAAGTTATTTGGCTTCTCCGTTTCCATATTGTTCTTATTATTCCCCTGTCTATTTTGTACCTACCAATTTATGCTTCTTAATCCCTGTACCTTTCCCCCTTTCTCCCTCCTCACTAATAACCCTCCAAATGATCTCCATTTCTATGATACTGTTCCTGTTCTGCTTATTTGTTTAGTTTGTTTTTAGATCCAATTGTTGATAGTTGTGAACTCATTGCCATTTTAATGTTAATAGTTTTGATCTTCTACTTTTCTTATATAATTTTCTTTAACATAATAATAGCTTGGCAATGATGAACTCCTTTTGCTTTACCATGTCTGGGAAGCACTTTATCTGCCCTTTCATTCTAAATGATAGCTTTACTGGACAGAATAATCTAGGTTGTAGGTCCTTCCTTTTCATCACTTTAAATACTTCTTGCCAGTCCCTTCTAGTCTGCAATGTTTCTTTTGAGAAATCATCTGACAGTCTTATGGGAACTCATCTGACAGTCTTTTTAGGTAACTAACTGCTTTTCTCTTGCTGCTTTTAAGATTCTCTCTGTATCTTTAACCATTGGCATTTTAACTATGTTGTATCTTGGTGTGGTTCTCTTTGGGTCTAGCATGTTTGGGGTTCTCTGTGCTTCCTGGATTTGCATATCTATTTCCTTCATTTAATTAGGGAAGTTTTTTTCATTATTTTTTCAAATAAGTTTTCAATTTCTTGTTCTTCCTCTTCTCCTTCTGGCACCCCTATGATTTAGATGTTGGTACATTGGAGGTGCCTGAGAGGCTCCTTAGTCTATCCTTGTTTTTTTTTTTTTAATTCTTGTTTCTTCTTGCTGCTCTGATGGAATGCTTTTTTTGTTCTTTATATTATAAATCATTGATTTGATTCTCAGCATTATCCCCTCCACCATTGGCTCCTGTAGATTTTTATTTATTTCACTTATTTTTACCTTCATTTGTGCCTGGGTCTTTTTTATGCTCTTCTAGTATCCTGATAACCAATGTTTTGAACTCTGAATCTGATAGATTGCTTATTTCCATTTAGTTTAGTTCTTTTTCTGGAATTTTGTTCTGTTTTTTCATTTGGGCCTTATTTATTTGTCTCTTCAGTTTAGCAGCCTCCCTGTGTTTGTTTCTGTGTGTTAGGTAGAGTTTTAGGTAGAAAATTAAAAACAATATGGAGCTTTGACTCCTTGTCTTAGTAGCATGGCCTATTGTAGAAAACACACCTGTAAAGTGTGTGAGGTGGAACCTTAGGTAATTGCCAGGGTGGGGCAACCTGTTTTACTGCTCTGGGCTCTGTGCGGGGGAGGGCTCAGAGAGGGGACAATGCCATTGCCTAGCTTCTGGAGTTTTGCTTGGGAGGAAGCTGTCTCCTGGCACTTGCTCTGCTGCATTACTTCACTTTTCCCCTGTAAGCCACTGCTACCCTTCCAGCTGTTGCCCTGGTGCTGGATCCCAGAGTGGGTGGGTCTGGGTAAGTCTTGAGACAATTGCAGGCCCTTTAAGAGGAGACTGCTAAGAGCCCTGCAGTTTCCTCAGCTGCCCCAAACCTCACTGGTTTTCACAGCCAGAAGTTATGTGGATTTATCTGAAACCCTAGGCTGAGTGGTCTGGTCTGTGCTTAGATCCCTTGTTCTCATGGTATCCTGCCCAATTTTAATCTGCCACACATGAATGGGAACCACCTGTTCTGTGTCTCCATGCCTCTCTGCACTTCTCCATGTGTCTTCCCCTCCTACCCACCTGGATGAATGTGGCTTCTTTAGATTCTTCGTTGTGGAACTTCCGTACAGCTTGATTTTATAACAAATCTGAGTGATATTCGTTTTGTAGTCTAGTTTTAATTTTTTGTTGTCATTGTGCAAGGAGGCAAAATGTGTTTACTTATGCCTCTATTTTGACCAGAAATCAGGGGTGGGGTTTTTGTTGAGACTCTGCCTCTGCCTCTCCTACCTATCTTCATGTGGCCCTTTTATCCCTTGTGGAAAAAAACACTTTCTCAGCTAATTTTCAGTTCTTTCTCACAGAAATTGTTCCATATGTAGCTATATTTTTGGTCTGGTCAGAATCTCCCATCTTGAACCCCAGAAAAATTTTTCTAGCTTTAGCATTCTGTACTGTAGGGGTCCTTCTTTAGAGTCTTCTGGGATGTATTAAATAATATGGCTTCTCAGTGTAGACCTTTCTCTGGTTCTTTCTTTTATCTGCCTCCTGTATTTCTCTCCTCACTCCAAACCTAAATTAGGGATGCCTTCCTCCCCAGATCTCTGAGTGCTCCTGCTTGGAATCAGAAGATGCTACTGAGTACCCACTTAAGGGTCCCCTTCACATGGCAGTCTCAGCATGAGCTCCCCAACTTGGGAAGGTCCACAGCTTTGTCACTGGTCCCAGTGCTGACAATCCCATTTGCTTCCAGGATTTGTATTTCCTTATAGTTCACTGTTTTTTTTTTTTTTTAACTTTATTTTCTTCTTTTACTTCTGTTTTCTTTTTTTGGTTGTTAAAAAGCTTTTTGACTTTTGTTTCTGAGCCAATTTTCACATTAAGGTTGTATTTGTTTAATTTCTACCAAGTTCTCATTTTATTTTACCAACAGGGCTTTTCAGAGTATATAATCTTCCATTGGCAGAAACAAAGTTGTCTTATTTGTGCATTTAAAAAAATACATGAGCCCTGGCTGGTGTGGCTCAGTGGATTGAACACTGGACTGCGAAGCAAAGGCTCACTGGTTCAGTTCTTAGTCAGGGCACATGCCTAAGTTATGGGCCAGGTCTCCAGTAGGGGCCTGAGAGAGGACACCACACATTGATGTTTCTCTCCCTCTCTCTCTTCTCTGCCTCCCCTCTCTCTAAAAATAAATAAATAAAATCTTAAAAAAAGAATTCCACTAAAAATGGTCACTTAATTTTCCTTGAGATTATGTATAATGATTTCTACTAAATATCCTCATCAGTTTGGTAAATTCTTTTTAAAATATATGAGTATATACTAGATAACTTTTCCTTGTAATGTTTATTTATTTTCTTTTAAAATCATACTTAGGTATAGGTTCCATATCAGTTTCTTTTTTATTCTGTCATATTTGAAGAACTAGATATTTAAGAATATTGTGAGGAAGGACTTGGCAACAACCACCTTAGCAGTGAGACTGTGCCTCTAACCCACTTTCTCTTTAAAGAACACATTCTTGTGTTCACATTGATGAGAATAGGCCTCAGGTCAGTGTTTGGTGTTCTTCTTTTAAGAAGAGCAAGTTGCTAGAACAGCTCACAGTAAATGAGGTTTTCTATTCACACCTTCTCTTTGTGGTAATTTAGGAGCCACAAGAAATAGAACTCTGGTCAATGTCACCCCAATGTATTTAATAAAAAAATTGCTGAATCAATACATAAGTGAATGAACTTAATAGATATATCGAATGCATGTGTCATAGCTATATCAAATTACCTATGACTAGCAGTGAGGAATTGTTTTCCCATACATCTGTTCTCCACATCTGCTCTACCATCCATTTTTTATCTTTTGTCTGAACTCCATTCTTTTTTTTTCTGCTTTTTAAAAAAAGATTTTATTTATTTATTTTTAGAGAGGGAAGGGAGGGAGAAAGAGAGAGAGAGAAAGGGAGAGAAACATCAATGTGTGGTTGCTGGGGGCCATGGCTTGCAACCTAGGCATATGCTCTAACTGGGAATCCAACCTGCGACACTTTGGTTTGCAGCTCACACTCAATCCACTGAGCTATGCCAGCCAGGGCTTGAATGCCACTCTTACTGTGTATATGATCCTGCTATTTTCCATCACCCAGAGATAAACTTTTAACTTTTCAGACTGACACACAATAGGAACTTCTGTGATATTTTGCTCAACCTAGCAAAATAGAAACTAAGATGAAAAACCAAAATTATTAAGAGCCTTGCTATGCCCCTGCTTTATGTTTAGGAAAAAGCACTGACAGAGTTTCCATCTCTGGTATTGAGCAATTTAGGCAAAGAAATGCTTATTGATTTTAACATACAGAAGCAGATCTATTTTTGAAATGAGAGAAAAGTTTAGTGGTTCTTCTTTGTATTGTAATACCATGTCCTGGCTGAGATCAAAAGACTAGAGTTACATGATCAGCTATAGAACAACAACCAAAAAAAAGCCTTAAAATTTTGCATGGATATTATATGAAAATAATTGAGAATTATGATTATAATTATGATTTTAGAGATATAACTTACACAAACAGAAAGAATTCAAATACTGTCATATTAAAGTGATAACTGGAGCTTAGTGTGAAACTTTTTTTGGTATGTGCAAAACTTAGCATAACCCTGCATAAGAAGTTATAGAAACAATGATCCCAAAATGAATTCAGTGTGGAAGTCAATAAATACTAATAATCCATAGAAAACAGTTACTAAAAACATAGAACATATACATAGTGAAAACAACAAATACAATTTAATACATGTTGAACAAAATTAACCCAACCTAATTTACCTGGGAATGTCATTGTGATAAAATTTTTAAAATCATCTAGTTTATGCTTGTGTCTATCAGTGTTGACCTTAATATTCAGGATGTATATATCACCAAACTTGTTCTTGAGGTGCTGAGGACTGCCAAGGCACACGAACTTTCCCTTCGCCATGATGGCCAGCCTGGTACAGAAGGCATCGCATTCCTCCATTCTAGCAAAACAAGATACCAGAACAATGTAAAATTGAAAATTTCTCTGTTGGAGGACCTCCTTCTATAGTTCTGGATTTTGTGATTCTATTTTCAAAGGGAGGTGGAATTTGCCAATCATAAATCTCATGTGGGAGGGTGAAAAATTTTCAGTGATAAGTAGAATATGAAACCCTCACATAAAACTTTTGAACTCCTTGTCCTCTCCACACTTTTGGTTACTTAATGAATTCTTGGTTGTTCCACTGATTATGATTAATGAGGAAGTTACATTCTCAAGTAAGTTTATTGTACAATATTTCTAGCCCCAAATAATTTTCTCTTAACTACTATGATGCTTGCCAACCCTGTTCCAAGCCTCCCAAGGAGTCAGACCTGTGGGAAGTTACGATAATGGCTTTGCCACTTTCACGTGCTTGTGTCACAGCATCCCAGAGCAGGCGCCGGGCTACTGGGTCCATGCCTGTTGATGGCTCATCCAGCAAAATGACTGCAGGTTTTCCCATCAGGGCAATAGCAGTACTCAGCTTACGTTTGCTTCCTCCACTTCATAGAAGGAGAGAGAATGCAGGGAAAGGGAAGGATATACAGATCAGTTACTTACGGGATAGTGTTAGCACAAATGTCTCAAATGTTGAGAGTCTCAGCAAGCACTTAACATGGATATCTGCAATGCTGATTAGATGAGACTTCAATAAGGTACCAGTTTCAAGTACAGGTGTATATATCAATTATTTTATTATTTTCTTATTTGAAACACAGAAGAGTGACTTTTATGTAACTGATTTCAGCAGCATTATCAGTGACACTTATTTATTAGTTCTTAGGGTGTTATGATTTTCCAAGTACATAAATGCCACCATAATTTATAGAGTATAAATTCCTTTTTTTTCATGGAAAACAAAAAACCACATGGACACCAGGAAAAATAAAATGCTCCCCTTTGAGATTCAGAGGCAATAGTTCAAACATAAGTAAGATTTTGTGTTTCATCTTTACTAGGGAAAGACACAGAACCCCACTGATCTGTTTTGTTATTACAATTTTTTAACCTAGTGACTCATTACATAGTTTCACAATTAAGTGATTGTGTGGCAGAGGGAATTAAGTGGTGCTGTTGGCATTTTTTTTTTCAAACAGAAACATAGGGAAACATCACAGTAGCAGCAACAAAAAGATCAGCATAATGACTCACCTGTAGGTTCTGATAATCCTGTCAGCATGGGGCTCCAGTTGCAGCGAATTCAACCATTTGCTCACATACGGCTGAATCTGGGGCTCAGAGATTCCCCATAATCTGGCATACATGGTTATTATTTCGCGACCAGTCATGTATTCCAGCAAAGCATCAGTTTGAGGACAATACCCAACTCTTGACTTCACCTAGTTAAAAGAATTGCCTTAATAAGGACTCAAGTCATCTGTTCCACTGAGAATTTTTAAATGAAAAAGAAGACTTTCATTTCTCCAGGTCATGCCTCTAAGAGTCCTACCAAGAATTTTCTTTACTAAATACTATAAAATTATAGCCAGTGGATCTGTTGTAATAAATTGAACTAACAGGTTTCCCAATTCAATTTTAATAATCTTGGGGATAAGAGGTTAGCAATAAAATTACACAGTCCACTGAATTTGGTAGAGTATTAGAATATAAGATTCTCCCATTATTAATGAGAAATTATGAGGGGTATGGACACCATGGATGTTTTTGCCCTGTGGAAGTTGCACAGCCATGTGTAGATCTTATTTCATAGTAAGGCTGAACCAGAAGCAAAGGTTTTCTCACTCCCACAAATAGGAGAATTCAATGAATGTTGCTTTATCTATTAACTAAGTCTTTTGTGGATTTGTCTTCAGATGCACATAGACTAGACATCCAGAGAAAACATATGAATATTAGTTTATTATAATCAATTAAAATTTTAAAATAAAATTATTTTAAATAACTGAAATTAATACCTTTTCTCTGGGATTTTATTAATTAATTCACAGTGATCCTAGACTATTTATAACCCTAGATTCTTGGCAGAAATACACTAAACCCTTTCTTTATTCTAGGTATGAAATTATTCTCTCATATAATTTTTGAAAGTAAATGAGCCACATGCATAGATAACTCAGTGAACAAGGGAAAAATAACATGAATGCCATTAGCAGAAACAATACTTACTAGAAACACTAGTAATAACTTCAGGTATTGGGATTAATAAACCAGATAGAAATGACAGTACTTATTATATTTAAATAAATTTTAAAAGCTTAAAACTATCTTAATAGGAAAGTATAAAGTCATGTAGACCTTTTAGAAATGAACCATATGTCTAAACATATGGAAACTAAAAAATGAGTCATATTACAATTTCTGTGAAAGGATTTGACAGCAATTTAGTCACAATAGAAGAAATTAACCTGCTGAATAGAGGTCATAAGAAAGTTCCTAGAATGCAACATAAGAATAAAAAATGGGGAACTAGAAAAGCAATATTGGGAAATAAGGATGATAAACTAGAAACATAATATATGGATTATTAGAACTGCAGATGGACAGAAAGATGGGAACAGGAGAAATATCTAAAAAAACTAACTAGTGAAAATATCCAGAACCAATTCAAGATATTAACTGGTAAATTCAAGAATGCCAATAAATCTCAAGAGAATGAAAATATAGAGATCCATGTCTAAGTGGTTCATATTAAAACTTATGTAAAACAAAAGAATCCTTAGAAAGCAGCCATAGAGAAAAAAGATCTGTAAAGAATGTCAAACTAACAGCTGATTTCTCAAAAGCAGTGATGGAAGCTACATGATAGCGAAACAACATATTAATTTGCTAATTAAAAATAATTGCAAACCTCAAACTCTATACATAGTGAAAATATCTTTTGCCAGTGAGGGTGAACTAAGGGCATTTACAGAATGGAAGGAAAAATGAATAATAAAAGATTTTCCCCTGAGATTAAGATGGAAAAAATGTCTGCAATTGCTATTCAATACTGAGTAGAGGTTCTAGCCTTTCAATAAACAAGAGAAAAACATAGGATTAAAAGGAAAACAAAACCTTTCTGTATCCAATCATGATTGTGTAAGTAAAGATTCTAACATAATTTAAATATAAATATTGGAATTAAGAGAATTTAGCAATTTTGTTGAATGCAAGTTCAATATTTATTTATTTTAAATATTTTTTTACCTTTTCACTTTAATTCTTTCCTTTCAAATTGTTTCTACCCTAGCGCACAAATGATTTTATTGTTTGATTTTTAAAAATTACTAACATTTCACAAAACAGGACTTTCAAGTTATCTTAGTATCTTTGAAAACATATGGCATCTTTAATTGTATTTATTTTTTGAGTGGACAAATGTACTTTTTGATTTCCAGCTTCCAGTTTCTTTTTGGACCCAGCTGTCCCTGCCATTTTCATGCATATATTTCCATTAGTGGGCTGTACGTTCACAAACACATATTTCACCCTGCCCCCAACAAGCAGACACATTGGTTTTTTATCTTTAAGTGGGTACTCTACACTCCAGGTTTTCTGTGTTCAGATATCCCCAAAGATTATAAACAAACTGTGCAGCTACCATGAAGGAAGTGAGTGAGGGAGGAAGAATAAAGGCTGTAAACCCATTTATTTACACAGGTGGCAGTCCTCAAAGCACAGGTGTATTAAGACCAGACCTGAAGAACAGTAGTTCTGCTTCCAGGAACAAGGTGCTTATGGTACACAGTGCTTCACTGTAGGTTTGTTTCCTTTAGAAGGTCATATCCACCACCTGAAATTTGGTAAGACCTTTCCATGATAGATGCAAGCCAGGGTCACACATTCAAATCTGCCCAAGCTGGCTTTTTGCTGAATTTGAGTCCCTAATTCAAGTGAATCTCTTAGAAAGATCCTCATTGGCCTTCTTCATGGTAGCAAGATCAGAGCAACACCATCGGGGCCCCTTAACTTAAATGCCTGCACCCAGAGAGCAAGGCAGGACAACTGGAAGATTACACTCAGTCCTCACCTCAGAAGTCACAGCTGCTGATGGGCATTTGACAGGAAATCATTTCCTTGATTAAAAAACCAACAAAAACAAGATTTTGTATTTGTGTTCTAAAGGAGAAAATGTAGTACATGCTATGAGAAAAGCTGTCACTGGATTGCGTGAAAAACTCATGAATTTGCCCTGGCTGGTGTGATTCAGTGGATTGAGTGCTGGCCTGTGAACCATAGGGTTGCTGGTTCAATTCCAGGTCAGGGCACATGCCTGGGTTGCTGGCCAGGTCCCTTGGTGAGGGGCACATAAGAGGCAACCACACATTGATGTTTCTTCCCCTCTCTTTTTCCCTGCTTTCTCCTCTCTCTAAAAATAAATAAATAAAATCTTTATAAAAAAGCCTCATGTATTTGCTGTGCTACTGCTTGTCCTTAGATGGAAGCATTACTTAGTTGCTGGATACTTGGGAACTTCTGAAGCAAAAGGGAAGTTTTAACTTTTCCAACTCTTGGGATCTGTTGCATGGTTCAAAGTAGGGACAGCTCAGAGATTAGAGTCTATTTCTTCATGAGAAAAGGATTCTTACTGGGCTCTTTGGTTTGCTCTTGATCTAACTGGATAACAAGGCAGGAGTCTTATATCTGGTTGGCCATTGGAAGCAACACCATCCCAAGGTTCAGCACAGTAAACTTCAATATGGCTGGGGAGTACTGTTCACTCATCTGTGCTTTTTTTGACTACTAGTCCTTGAAGATTACTAGAATTTCTAATGTGAACAAGTCTGTTTTGCTAGCTATTTCCTGCCACCACATTGTCTTCCTTGACATAAAGAATGCAGGATCTGATAAACAAATAAAAATCTACTGGTGCTAGGCTATTCTCAAAAACAAGTTAAATTTCCCTTAAAATGCAGACAAGAAAAGTTTTGTGAGCTTTGGATGAAACGACTGCAATTGGTATAAGTGGGGTGAGGAGAGAATGGATTTATGCAGAGGGCAGCCTACCGACCTTGCATGCCCTGTGCCAGCTGAGACTCATGCCATTTCTCATTGGCAACAATATGCACAAAAGGTACATGCACAGAGCATATGACATCCTTGAGCTTCCTTTCCATGGTGGCCTTGATCTAGAGAGGAAAATGCAAGATGGCATTTAAGCAGGCTGTCCTGCACATGACCCCATATTCCACTTGAAGCTGGGGCCTCTTGGCAGGAGCCAGTCTTCAGTACTCTCTAAAAAGACTGAATTATTTGCCAAAGTCTTAGAACCAGGAGATTCCTGTCCTGGTAGCCCTGTCCCTCTTTTTTATCACCTGCTTGGCCCCTGTCACCCCAGCTCTAAATGTTCGATATTTAAAAAATCTATTGTATAGGCCATCAATAAATAATAAAAATAAAATCATTTAGGTGAGTATTAAAACATAAAATATATTGAAATAAATTATATACACTAAGCTGAATTCTCATTAATGTAACATAATGTACAACTATTAAACTATTATTCCAAGACACTGAGAAACAAATACATGGAAAGATATATTTACTATAAATATGTCAATCTTATAGAATCCCACTCAAAATCTCACCATTTATAGGCAAAGATAAGATAATGTCTCAATTTACCTATAATTTTAAAAGTTCAAGAATAACAGAATAAAATTCAGAGGGATTCCAAGATGGCTCCAGAGTAGCTAGAAACTTCCTTCATTTACTCTCAGCTCCAGACCTGACTTGCAGCTAAATTGCAGAGAAATTAACTTGAAAAATAAGTTAAAGTGTAACTGATCTGAAATTTAATAAACAGGAGCATGGAGGAAGACAGGAGGAGACAAGGAGAGGGTGAGGCCTCTTGTGAAGGTGCACAACTGGGAAGATGGAGGGATTTTGCAAGCAGCAATATTTCCTAACCCTAGGAGTATGGGGTCTCAGCCCCATTCAGGGATTCTTAATACAGAACAACAGAAATGAAAAGGGGAGCCCATACAGCAGGGGGTGGTGGGAATCAGTGGAGATTCAGCCCAGCTGGGAGACTAAGATCACACCATCGCAGAGAAGGAGTGATCCCATGGTTATACCACCAGACTAGGAAGTTTGCTCTGGTCTGTGACTGCTAAAGGGCCTATGCCACAGTTCCAATTCAAAGGAGGGGGTCTTCTCGGTACTCCCAGCAGTGACTTGGAGAGCTCCTCTATTCTCTGGAAGGACTTTGGGTAGACTTGATCATAGTCTAGACTATGTGGCTTGAGAAAGAGCATCGGTCTTGCCCACATGGAATGCAGAGGCAGCTGAACTTGTTCTGCCACCCTGGCTGTCTTCCAAGACAAAGGGGTAAGCACTGGGCCACAAATTTGGTCCTGTCCTGCTTGGTTAAATGGCATGGGGGAGTGGGACATTTGGCTCATTCGGACCCTGGGCAGAGCTGGGAGTTTCTCCCCACCATGCTTGGCCAGCTCCACTTGAAGACATTGGAGTGACAGCGGAACTGATTTTTCAATTTTTTTTCATCCCCTTCTGCTTGGTTAGGCAGGGCATGAGTTCCAGGGAGCCATGCAGAGCTGGGTTTGTCAGACTGGGAGTCAGATGTGTGTGTGCTGGGCTCTGTGGCTGAATTTTGGGGAAGCAGGGCCAAACTCCCCAGTGAGTTCAGGCTGTGCAGCCTCAGGAAGGAGGGGAAGTGCCCTCCCCACCTTCCTACAGGTTGCAAGCACCCCTGGCCCAGACTGTGTGAATCAGCCCTGCCAAGTCCTGGATAACCCTGCTGAGCAAAGTTCTGTGGGAGAAAGGAGGGCAGCTCAGAGTGGGGACATTCAAAGTGTGAGACCCGAGGCAGCCCAAACCTCTGGGCTCTAGAGAGCCCACTGGTAGGACTACTAGGGCTTCTGCCCTGATAAGCTTTGGAAAGGTTGGGGAGGGTAATAAGAGACAGTGTCTGAAATTGACTTGCACCAGAGAAACTCCACGCAGGCCTTGGACTGGCACAAATGGCCTGCTTCAGACAACATTAGAGCCAGATCCAACAAGCTTCAGAAACAGTATTTCTAAGGGGTGACCACCACAAGCACAACAAGCTGCTAAGGTGAACCCCACTTTTTCTTTTTAATCTTCTCTTCATTTTTCTCTTCTTTTTCAAAATTTTTTTCTTTTCCTTTCTTTTTCTCTTTTATATCGCTTATTTCTCTATTTCTTTTTCTTACTCTATTTCCCTTTTTTTATCCTTTTTGTTTTTTTCTATATTTTATAATTATTTGTTATTTCTTTTTGTTCATATTTTCTTTTTTCTACTTTAATTCTTTTTTGTCTTGTGTATTTTATTATCCTTTTGTCTTTTTCCGATTTTTTGGTCTTTTTTTCCTCAATTTTTTTTTGTTGTTGTTGGTTATTTTCTTCTTGAGTTGTTTTCACTTTTGTTTTGTCTTGTTTTGTTCTGTCAGCACCTGTACAACAGTGTGCACGATGTAGTCGGGGTTGAGCCTCATAGTCAACTAGCCAGAGTCCAGCCCACCCATAAACAGGACAACAGCACCAAACCCAATTACAGCAGTAGACCCACATAACTCACACAAGGGTCATTCCTAGAGCACCAAACTCAAAAGATGAATAAGACTGCACCACTAGGTCCCACAGAACACATACTACAGAAGGCCACCCCACCAAGACTGAGAGTCATAGAAGTTCTATTTAATACATAGAAACAAACACAAAGAGACAGCCAAAATGAGGAGACAGAGAAATAGGCCCCAAGTAAAAGAACAAGAAGAATATCCAGAAAAAGAGTTAAATAAAATGGAGACAAGCAATTTATCAGAAATAGAGTTCAAAGTAATGGTTATAAAGATGCTCAACAGCATGAAAAGAACATAGACACCATACAAAAATAAATATTTGAAAATAGAGAATTATGTATTTGAAATGATGAATACACTGGAAGGAATAAATAGTAAGCTGGATGAAGCAGAGGATTGAATCAGTGAATTAGAAGACAAGTTAGAAAAAACAATTGGAGCAGCAAAAAGAAAAAAAAATAATGAAAAAGCATGAGGATCATTTAAGGGAACTTTGAGGCAACATGAAACATAACCATATCCGCATCATAGAGGTACCAGAAGAAGAAAGAGAGCAAGAGATAGAGAACTTATATAAAGTAATAATGACAAAGAACAGTACAGTGATTACCAGAGGGAAGGGGGTGGGAGGGTAGTAAAGGCTAAAGGGGGGCAGATACATGGTGATGGAAGTGGTGGGCACACAATACAATGTACAGGTTGTGTGTTATAGAGGTGTACACTTGAGACCTATGTGATCTTGTTGGCAATGTCACCCCAATAAATTTAGTTTAAATGTTGGGGAGGAAGGACACATGGAAAAAGGAAATGTACCATTAAAACGTTAAAGTATAGGTAATTGCTTGGGGAGGGGTGGGGCCAACATTATCTTAATTCCAAAACCAGATAAAGACACTACAAAGAAAGAAAATTATAGGCCAATATCCCTAAAGAACACATGCTAAAATCCTCAAAAAAAAAAACAACTAATAGATCTAATAAATAAATTTGGCAAAGTAGCAGGCAAAATTAATACCCAGAAATGGGTGGCAATTTTATACACAATAATGAACTCTGAGAAAGAGAAGCTAAGAAAACAATTCTATTTAACATTGAAACAACAACAACAAAAAGATACCTAGGAATAAACAACAAAATATATAAAAGACCTTGGAAAGCTATAGAACATTGAGGGAAGAAATCAAGGAAGATACAAATAAGTGGAAGTATATAGTATGTTCATGAATTAGAAGAATGAACAACATTAAAATGTCTATACTACTTAAAGCTATCTATAGATTCAATGCAATTTCTATTAAAATGCCAATGGCATATTTCACAGATCTAGAACAAATATTCCAATAGTTTATATGGAACTAAAAAAGGACCCTGAATAGCCTCAGCTTAGCAATCTTGAGAAAAAAGAACAAAGTTGGAGCTATTGCAGTATTGAATATCAAACACTACCACAGTCATTGTAATCAAAAGGGCTGGTACTGGCACAAGAACAGGCATACAGATCAATGGAACAGAACAGAGAGCCCAGAAATAAACCTATGCCTTTGTGGTCAATTAATATTTGACAAAGGGGGCAAGAGTATATGCGTACGATGCTGTAAAATCAGTCTCTTCAATAAATGGTACATTTACCTGATAGAATACTATGCAGCAGAAAGAAAGAAGGAGTTCCTTCCCTTTGCAACAGCATGGATAGAACTGGGGAGCATTATGCTAAGTGAAATAAACCAGGCGGTGAAAGACAAATACCATATGATCTCACTTACAAGTGGAACCTAATCAACAAAACAAACAAGCAAGCAAAATATAAACAGAGACATTGAAATTGAGAATATATTGACAGTAACCAGTGGGGAGAAGGAAGGGGATAATGGGGGAAAAAGGGGGGAAGATTCTCAGGAACATGTATAAAGGACACATGAACAAAACCTAAGGGGGGTGGGATCAAGGGTGGGAAACAGGGATGGCTGGAGTGGGGGGAATGGTAGGGGAATGGAAACAACTATATTTGGACAACAATAAAAAATGTGAAAAAAATGGTGTTGGGAAAATTGGACAGGTACATGCAAAAAATGAAAATATACTACCAACTCATACCGTACAAAACATATACTCAGAATGGATAAGACTTAAATGTAACTTGCAAAACCATAAAAATTCTAGAAGAAAACACAGGCAGGAAAATCTCAGTCATCTCTCATAGCAATAGTTTTGCCGATATATCTAGGGCAAAAGAAACAAAAGAAAAAATAAATAGGATGACATCAAATTAAAAAGCTTCTGTACAGCAAAAGAATCTAACAACACAATGAAAAGGGAATGTACTGTATGGGAGAACACATTTGCCAGTATTACATCTTACGTGTTAAATTCCAAAAAATATACAGAAACCTGTACGACTCAATAGCAGGAAGACAATCAATCCAATGAACAAAATGGACAAATGACCTGAACAGACACTTCTACAAGGAGGACCTACAAATGGCCAGTAAACATATGAAGAAGTTCCCCATGCCACTAACCATCAGAAAGATGAAAATTGAAACTACAATGAGGTATCATCTCACACCTGCCAGAACAGCAACCATCAACAGATAAACCAAAAAGTGCTGGCAAGGCTGTGGAAAAAAAGAGAACTCTGGTGTACTGTTGTAGGGAATGCATAATGGTACAGTCACTGTGGAAAACAATCTGAAGTTTCCTCAGAAAATAAGAAATGGAACTATCTTTTGACCCAGCAATCCCACTCCTGGGGACATATCCTAAGAATCCTGAAACACCAGTCAGGAAGCATATATGAACCCCTATGTTCATAGTAGTGTTATTTACGATAGCTAAGATCTGGAAACAGCTCAAGTGCCCATCAGTAGATGAGTGGATAAAAAAGCTGTGGTACCTTTACACAATGGAATACTATGTGGCCATGAAAAGTAGGAAATCTTACCTTTTGTAACAGCATGGATGTACCTTGAGATTATTATAAGCAAGATAAGCCAGCCAGAGAAAGACAAGAACCATATGATCTCACTGATATGTGGAATCCAATGAATAAAATAGAAACAAAGTCATTGATACATGGAACAGACTGACAGATATCAGAGGAAAGTGGTGAGGGGGAGACTAGATGAGAAAATGTGAAGGAATTAGCCAAAAAACATATATGCACAACCCATAGACACAGACAACAGTTTGGTGATGGCTAGAGGGAAGGAGGAGCATGTGCAGGTGGAGGGAGGCAAACGAGAAGATAATGTAATGATGCCAACAATAAGAGGACAAATAAATAAAAATAAATACATGAAAAATTATGGTACTGGCTCAAATGAAATAGACCCATGGAAGAGAACACAGTCCATAAACTGATCCATATCTAAATTGGAGCAGCAAAATACACTGAGCCACCTGGCTATATATTAAAAAGTGAGTCTTGACCCTTACTGAACATTATATGGATGAATTATAGCTATAAAGGTGGAAGGTAGACCAGTGAAAGTATAAATGGGAACAAGGGATGTTTAATATTTAATTTAAATGTAGGGTAGGTAAGGAATTCTTTTTTTAAATTTATGTTTTTTATTGTTGTTCAAGTACAGTTTCTCCAGGAATTCTCAAACAGGACAAAAAACAATAAGCAAAGAAAAGAAACTGCATTAAACTTAAAAAAAATCTTTCCATTAAAAGAAAAATATGCAGAGCATTTCTTTAGGTAATTACTGAAAGACAGGTCATTCAGTAGAAAATGGGCAAAAGTTTTAAATATCTAAGCTTTCAATAAATACTTGATGATTTATTCAACTTTACACATTATCAAGGGAAAAAATGGAAACTACTAAGTTCCAACATAATTTCCAAAATAAAAAATAAAATGCTGTCAACACTAAATATTGATAAGGATATACAATGATGGAAACTGTCATACATTGCTGGTAGGAGAGAAAATTTGTACAAATCACTGTGTAAAACCATTTGGCTATATTGACTAAAGTTGAATAGTCACATACTTTAAGATCCAGTAGTTATATACTAAAACATATCTCTAGCAGAATTATACATATTTGGACCAAAAGACATATTAAGCAAACACCATGGCAAATTAATAATACCTAAAATTCAGAAACAATAAAAATATCCCTCAAAGTTACATGTATTATTTCAGATTCATACAATTGAGTATTACATAGCAGTGTAAATGAGCAAACTACCACTATAAGTGACAATGTGCATGAAGCCTATAAACATAATATTGGAGTAAAGAAGCCAGAAACAAGGATATAGTACAACTATATTAATAAAACATTTAAAAATAAGTAAAACTTATTTGTGATGAAAAGTGTCAGCATGATAGTTTACACTGGAATTGACTGATTCAAAATAATATTTAAACTAATGATATAAGAGAGGCAACTGTACTTGAACAATAAAAAATTAAGAAAACAAAAAATAAAGATGGAGGAATAGGTGGACGTACCGTATCTCCTCGCACAACCAAGAACAGAACTACAATAATTTACAACAATGATTTGCAGTCATAATATCAGAATTGTCAGAGGGTTTATCTAAATGGAAGTCGGACAGCCAAGAAGTTGAAGTAGACCCGTACATCCAGACTGGTAGGGGATGACGGCCCGAGCAAGCGGGCGCAGGGCTGGCGCAGGTCACAGGCGCGCGTAGGTGGGGGTGAAATTTGGCACAAAATTGGCGCGACAGCAATCCGGGACGCAAGAGCACAGCGGTGTAGTGGTGATCCCTGAGTACGCAAGCAGCGGCTGGGGGAATCAGTGGGGCAGCGATTGTGGACCAGGGCAGAGCTCACAGCCCAGAAGCCCAGGGAAGTGTCTGACTCCAGGAGAACGGAAGGGTCGCCATTGATCCCTCCTGTCCCCGCTACCGCCCCTGCCCCCACATATAACATCACAAGCTAGCAACTGGGGCACCCAGCCCCGGTGAACACCTAAGGCTCTGCCCCCCATCGTAACAAGAGCGACCGGACTGGAGAAAAAATAAATAAATAAGTAAAATAATAGGAGAGATAGGGAAAGACATAGACATGTTTCCAGCAGAACAGATCAGTTCCCCAGGACTCATCCTTTTGAGTGACCAAGAAATAGCCAGTCTATCAGATGCACAGTTCAAAACACTGGTGATCAGGAAGCTCACGGAACTGGTTGATTTTGGATCCAAATTACATGAAAAAATGCAGATTACTATAAAAGGGATGCAGGAAGACATACAGAGGAGAGCCAATTGTGAAAGGAAGGAATCTGAGTCTCAAAACAACACAGTGGACCAGAAGGAAGATAGAATCAACCAAGCAGGAGAGCATGATGAAATAAGAATTCAAAAAATCGAAGAAAAGCTTAAGACCATCGAGGACACCTTTAAACGTTCCAACATCCGAATTATAGGGGTACCAGAAGGGGAGGACCAACAAGTGGAAAAGTTATTTGAACAAATAATAAAGGAGAACTTCCCCAAACTGGCAAAGGGAACAGTCTTCCAAGAAATCCAAGGAGCACAGAGAGCCCCAAAGAAGTTGGACCCAAGAAGAAACACACCAAGGCACATCATAATTACATTAGCCAGGGTAAAAACGAAGGAGAGAATCCTAGAAGCAGCAAGAGGTAAGGGGACAGTCACCTACAAAGGAGTTCCCATCAGACTGTCAGCTGATTTCTCCAAAGAGACCTTACAGGCAAGAAGGGGCTGGAAAGAAATATTCCAAGTCATGAAAGACAAGAACCTACATCCCAGATTGCTCTATCCAGCAAAGCTCTCATTTAGAATGGAAGGGCAGATAAAGTGCTTCTCAGATAAGGTCAAGTTAAAGGAGTTCATCATCACCAAGCCCTTACTTTATGAAATGCTAAAGGGACTTATCTAAGAAAAGAAGATAAAGAAAAGACATTTATAGTAAAAGGACAGCAAACTCACAATTATTAACAACCACACCTAAAGCAAAACCAAAAGAAACTAAGTAAACAACTAGAATAGGAACAGAACTACAGAAATAGAGGGCACAAGGGGGGGCTAGGAGTAGGGGTGGGAGGAGGAGAGAGGAGGGAAAAGGTATAGAGTGTAAGTAGCATAGAATGTAGGTTGAAAATAGATGGGGGAGGGCAAGAATAGTACGGGAAATGTAGAAGCTAAAGAACTCATAAGTATGACACATGGACATGGACTAAAGGGGGGGAATGTGGGTGGGAGAGGGGGCACAGGGTGGAGGGGAGTGAAGGGGGAAATGGGACAACTGTAATAGCATAATCAATAAAATATATTAAAATAAATAAATAAATAAATAAATAAAATGCTAAAAAAAGAAAACAAAAAATAAAATGATTAGTAATATACATTAATAAAAGAGAAAACTATGTAATATTTTCAAGTGATTCAAACAATGCACACAATAAAAACAGACACTAAAATGCTAAAAGCTTTCAGTAGCTTAAGCATACAAATGAATTTTCTTAAATTGATAGATGGTAGCTACCAAATATAATATACAGTGTAGAAATTTAGAAATATTCCATTCAAAAGCAGAAAAATAAGATATCCCTTATCAATGCAGCATCCAGCATTGTACTGGTGGTCATACTTTATACACAAGCACAAGAAATGAGGTATGGCAATTGGGAAGGAAGAAAAATTGTCATTATCTTTAGATGATAAACCTATCTCCATAGAAAAGCCAAGATAATCTATACAAAAACTATGAAAGCTAATTAGAGAATTAGTTGATCTAGGTTTCTAGGTAGTAAGATTAGCATACAAAATTCAATAGCATTCTTAAATACTACAACTTATGATATGCTAAAAAAGACATCATTAATAGTATGAATAAAATCCATAACATACAAGGAAATAAATCTACTAAACTGTAAAAGACTTTAGGGGTAGAATTGCAAAACAATATTAAAGAGAGTGATATAAGTGAAATGGCAGGCTATGAAGCTCCAAGTCCTTTTTCCTCATGGAAACCTTAAAAACAACCAGAAAGTGACTAAAATGATTTTACAAGAGCCCTAGACCACAGTTAAAATTTACAGCAACCAAGTGAATGTTCAATCAAGAAAAAGCTACTTTAAAATGGTAGGAAATTTTGTGGCATGTTTATTCAACCTTGCCCAACCCATTCCTGAGGGAGAACAGACTTGGTCTGGAGCAGGTAGCAGACCATTTCTCTATGGCCTCCCTCAAACTAGAAGAAGCATATTTTCAATGACCTAACTGGGGAGTGTATGAAGGAATGGTTTTTATTTTGCCTAAGCTAAAAACCAGATGGCAGTTCTCATAAAAGCTGCAGAAGTCTAAAGACCTGAGGACTCCTGGGCCAAGATTTATAGGGAAGAAACACACTAGAACATCCAAGTTCCTAAGGAGTGACATTCTTTGGTAAATTAAGACAGTCAAAAGAAGCCATGTATATGGAAGAATATAAAACCTTACACAAACAGGCACAGGCAAGATGCACAGAAAAGACTTGAAAACAAGGTAAACTATTATATAGAGCTAATTCATAGGTTTAGAACATATTTAGTTAAATAGTGAAGAAATGCCTTGGAGCAGAACCAGTCTGCAAAGATGGAAAAGAAGCAACTTTCTTTTCCCTGAAAAGTCATTAAAAACTCATATTGAATTTATTGAGGTGGATAATGGTTAATAATATTATGTAGGTTTCAGGTGTGCAGTTCTATAATAAATCATCCATGTGTATACCACCCAAAGTCAAGTCTCCTTCCATCACCATTTACTCCCCCTTTACCCTATTCTATCTCCTTCCATCCCCCTTTCTCTCTGGTAATCGCCATACCATTGTCTGTGTCTATGGGTTTTTATTTTTTCCTCAATCCTTTTACCTTTTTTGATCCCCCAAACCCCTCCCCTCTGACAGCTCTCAGTCTGTTCTCTGTATCTATGAGTCTATACAAAGATTATAAGACACTATAATAATTATGTGCATAGCAGCAAATTAGGTAACATAGATGAAATAGAAAAATTCCTAGAGACACAAAATATATTGAGACTGAATCATAACTAAACAGAAAAATATAAATAGACTGATAGCTAATAAAAGGATTGAATAACTAATCACAAACCTCCAAAGAAAGAAAAGCCCTGGCCAGATGATATTTCATTGATGAGTTCTACCAAACACTTCAAAAAGAATTAACACCAGCCCTTCTCAAACTTTTCCAAAAATTTAAAAGAATGACACCTCCTAGTTCATTTTTAGATGCCACAAATTCCCTTGTACCAAAGGTATAAAAAGACAAAAAAATAGACCTATATCTTTTGTGAATATTGATACAATATCCCTTGACATATTGCTAGAAAACATAATTCAGTAGCCTATTCAAATTATAGACCATGACTAAGTGGGATTTATTTCTGGAATGGGAGGATAGTTTAATATACAAAAATCAATCAGTTTATTTAACATACCACATTAACAGAATGAATAGTCAACTTAATTAATGAAGAAAATGCTTTGACAAAATTTAACATGCTTCCATAATAAAAACACACAACAACTAGGAAAAGCAGGAATTTTCTTCACCATAAAAAAGTCAATATAAAAAAGTCCATAGCTATCATCACACTTAATGGTGGAAAACTGAAAGCTTTCCTCCAAAAATCAAGAGTATAACAAGAATGCCTGCTTTCACCACTTCTATTCAACAGAATATTGACAATTCTATCCAAAGTTATTTGGCAAGAAAAATAAATTAAAAATATTCAAATTAGAAAGAAGCAAGTGAAATTATCACTTTTTACAGATCATATGATCTCATATATAGGAAACCCCAGAGCTCACACACACATGAAAACCAGACATGAAAAACCAGTTAGAATAAACAAATTTAGCAAAGTTATAAAATACAAAATCAACATGCAAAAATCAATTACATTTCTATACACTAACAATGAATAATTTAAAGAGGAAATTTAAAAAACCACAATTTGATCGACAATAACACCCAAAATAATTAAATACTTAGGAATAGATAACAAATAAATCAAAATATATGTACACTGAATACTAAAAAACATTTAAAGAAGACATAAATAAATGGAAAAACATCTTATGTTCACAGATTAAGAGATTCAGTATTAAGATGTCAAAGCTACCAAAAGTATCTACAGATTCACTGCAGTCTATATAAAAATCATAATGATTCTTTTGCAGAAATAGAAAAACCCATTACTAATACTTATATGGATGCTCAAGAGTCCATAATTAGCCAATAGAACCTCATAAAAGCAAAATAAATTTGGAGAACTCATACTTCCTGATTTTAACACTTGCTAAAAAGCTACAGTAATCAAAAGACTATATTACTGGCATAAAGACTGACATATAGAACAGTGAAACAGGATACCTCACACATAAACCCTTGCAAAAATGGCCAAATGATTTTCAACAAGGGTGCCAAGGAAATTCATGAGGTAAAGAGCAGACTTTTCAACAAATGGTGCTGGGACAACTATGTATTTGTTCACATGCAAAGACTGACTTTTGGCCCTTACCTTTTACCATATAATAGTTAACTAAAATGGATCAAAGACCTAAAAAAGTTAACACTATAAGACTCTTAGAAGAAAACATAGGGGAAAAATAGAATCCTGAAACAGCAGTTCAAAAGAACCTATGCACCCCAATGTTCATAGCAGCATAATTCACAATAACCAAGTGCTGGAAGCAACGTAAGTGCCCATCTGTAAATGAGTGAATCAAAAAACTGTGAACATTTACACAATATAATATTACACTTAAGAAAGACAGAAGGAGCTCTTACCTGTTGCAACAGCATGGGTAGAACTGGAAAGCATTATGCTAAGTGAAACAAGCCAGGTGGTAAAAGACAAATCCCATATGACCTCACCTATAAGTGGAACTTTCTCAGCAAAACAAACGAGCAAGCAAAATAGAAGCCGAGACATTGAATAAATAACAATCTGACAGTAACCAGAGAGGTGAGAGGAATAATAGGGTATAATAGGGGGGCTATCAGGGAACATGTATGAAGGCCACATGGACAAAGCCAAAGGGGGTGGGTTCAAGGGTGGGAGGTGGGAAAGTGATGGGGTGGGGGGGATGGTGGGGTGAAAATGGAGACAATTTTTACTTGAATAACAATTGAAAAAAAATCTATAAAATCTGCGTTTCACATACAATTGTAAACCTGCTTTTGCCCACCACTGTAATGTAGAAAAAGTACTTTGATTGAGTAATAAGAGAATGGTTTATATTTTTGAAAAAAGAAGAAAACATAGGGAGAAGCTCACAATATTGGATTTGGTAATGATTTTGCAGATATAAAACAAAAAACACAGACAATAAAAGAAAGGATATATAATTTGTCCTTCATCAAAATTTTAAAATTTTGTGCATCAAAGGATATTGGAAATGCAGCCAACAGAATGAGAGAAAATATTTGTTAACTATACATACAATAAGGAATAATTATCCAGAATACATAAAGAACAAATACCAAACAACCCAATTTAAAAATGTACTAAGAAATTAAACAGGCAGATACTAAAAAAAAACAAACAAACAAACACAAATGGCCAATCAGCACATGAAAAGATGAACAACATCAAAATCATTAGAGAAATGTAAATCAAACCACAATAACAAGTCAGGGGTCAAGCAGCTTATTAGTAGGAAAAAAGATGAGTATTTTGGGGAAAAAACATTCCAGTATTATTGTGCAGAATTCATCAATCATCTACAGCAGATAGGTGATGGCTGAGAATGGAGAACTTCAAAGCTTCATGTGCAGAAATGGGTTGGAATATGACTCCATGTTTTAGAGCTGTGGAGGCCTAAAGGGAGTTTTGTCAAAAGTTTGTGATCTAGGATTTTAAGATGGCGGCAGAGTGGGTAAAAGTTACAATCATTTCCTCCCAGGACAATCATCCTAAATAACCAACTGAAGACTAGCTAAAGATGAATCTTATAACCAAAGATTTATAGAAAAAGCCACATCAAGAGTGTTAGAACTGGTAGAGGTGCAAAAATGGCTGGCCCTGTTCCCACAGGTAGCAGCTGAGGTTCTGGAAGGATATCTCAGCTGTGAGAGGGAGTCCATCTGAAAAATACGGAGCTTAAACCCCAAGGCAGTTTCCCAGCACAGAGCACCAGAGCCAGGAAGAGATGCTGATATAACATCTGGCTGTGGAAAGCAATGAGGTTTCTGTCCACCAGGGGCAGACAAAGTCTGCTGGAAATACAGGCATCCTCTTAGAGAGCCATGACACAAAATTTTGTTTATAGCAACTTACCTTGGGCTATGGTGGAGAAAGGGTGGAGCAGACTAGAGTCACATGAGGAGAGTCTGGGGTTCCTGGCTCTGTGAAGGAAGCTGGAAAGAAAGCCACCAGCATTCCAGTACTGAGTCATTCATGGATACCACAGTTGCCCTCTTTCTTGGGTGGAGCACTGCCTTCTCTGTGCAGCATTAGCCTGAGGGAAAGCAACTGCCCCACACTCTAAACTCACCATCACCCCATCCTGTGGATTTTAGGCTGTGTTGAGAAGTCAGTTGTCTTGGCCAGGGTGTAGAGTTGTGGGTACATTCATAGGGTATCAGTGACTGAGTTGTCTGGCTTGAGGGGGCTCTTACCACCATTTTACTGTGAATCTGACTAGTGCTCAACTTCACGGAAGATCTATAGAACCACCCCCTCAGCTTTCAGCAGACTCAACTTCAGGGCTTTGGAGTCCTATCCACCTGTGTTTTGGGGGCTCTGCAACAGGGAGGTCAGGGCAAAATCCAATACAGACTGAATCGTGTGGCTCTGAGGTGAGGACCATATCCACCCCCTTCCCTGAAGACTGAATAGCACCTTCCCCTCATGGGAGATCCACTAGTCCCATTATCTTAATTCTACCTCAGTGGCTGAGCCTAACAGACAGCTGGCAGATTGAGGCAGGTGCAGGCAAATTTTATCAGGTTGTCTTGGGACTTTTGTTGACCTGCCCCTGTTCCTGGGGTTGGAAAGAGCTGCCCTTGGTGTTCAGTTTTGTCCTTCTTGTGCACACCCAAGATCAGCAGAGGGAGCCACAAACAGTGGATTGCTTGTAGTTCCAAACAAGTTGCTGAGTGCCAGGAACAGAAAGCTTCTGACATTGGCTTCACCAAAGCCCCCCAAAGAGGCCCAGAACCAACAGACCAAGTAATTATTTTCCAGCAACATCAGAGAAGGATCCAATAAGCTGTGCAAACAGTCAGTAAAAATTGCAGAGGTGAATTTAGCATCAAGTGGTCAGCACCTGCATAGCAACTTGAATGCCGTGATTGAGGTTGAGCTGAGGCCAGTCTGAGGGTTGATCACACACACAAATAGACCAATAGAAATCAAGACCCAATTACAAAAGGGAGGCTCACATTATACACACAAGGGAAATTCCTAGAGCACCCAGTTCAGGTGATCAAGGAGACTATGTTGCTGGAGGCTCTGAAACACCAACTATATAAGGCCATCCCACTAAGACTGGGAATCCCAGAAGATCTATCTAATATATAGATACAAACACAAAGAGGTAGCCAAAATGGGGAGACAAAGAAACAAGCCACAAGCAAAAGAACACGAGAACTCTCCAGAAAAAGACATAAAATATATGAAGCGTGTGATCTATCAGATAGGTAATTGAAAGTAATGGGTATAAGGGTGCTTAAGTAACTTAGTGAGAACCACAACAGCATGAAAAAGGACATAGAAAACATGAAATAAAAACAGTCAAAATAGATGATCATATCTGACATCAAGAGTACATTGAAAGGGCCTTGGCTGGTGTGGCTCAATGGATTTACTGCTGGCCTATGAACTAAAGAATCACTGGTTCTATTCCCAGTCAGGGCACATCCCTGGGTTGCAGACCAGGTCCCCAGTAGGGGATATGGGAGAGGCAACCACACATTGATGTTTCTCTCCCTCTCTTTCTCCCTTCCTTCCCCTGTCTCTAAAAATAAATAAGTAACATTTTTTTAAAGAGTACACAAAAGGAATAAAAAATATGTTAGGTGAAGCAGAGGATTGAATCAGTGATTTGGAAGACAAAGTAGAAAAAAACACCACAATCAGAGTAGCAAAAACAAAAAGGAATTAGTATGAATAAAAATACTTTAAGGGACACCATGAAGCATAACAATATTCATATCATAGGGCACCATGAAGGAGAAGAGAAAAAGTAAATGAGCAAGAATCTGTTTTAAGAAATAATGACCAGGACTTCTGGTCAAGATGCAGGTGTAGTTAGACACACTGTGCCTCCTCGCACAAACAAAATAAGGACAACAACAATTTAGAAACAAAAACAACCAGTACGGACAGAAAATTGAACTGTATGGAAGTCTGACAACCAAGGAGTTAAAGTAGATACATTCATCCAGACCATTAGGGGGGGCATAGTTGGGTGGCCGGGCAGAGAGGGGTCGAGGCAAAATGGTGGCTGGCAGACCCAGGGGTACAAGGCAGCAGCTGGTGGATCCCGGGCTTGCAGGCTACGGCTGGCAGACACAGTGAGGCAGCAGATTGTGGAGGGGCGTGGTGCACCAGGTGGCTGGCAGACCGGGCAGTCCCACATTCGCACTCAGATAAACCAGGTGAAACTGGGGAGCAAGACAGACCTCACAACCCAGGGTCCCAGTGCAGGGAAATAAAACCTCAAAACACTGATTGAAAACACCTGTGGGGGTTGAGGTGTTGGGAGAAACTCCCAGCCTCACAGGAGAGTTCGTTGGAGAGACCCACAGGACCACAGGATCCTAGAATGTACATAATTCAACCCACACAGGAATTAGCACCAAAAGGGCCCAGTTTTCTTGGGGGAAGTGGGGAAAGTGGGGGAAGTGACTGAAATCCGGTAGAATGGAGCAAGTGCCACTGTTCCCTCTCGGACCCCTCCCCCACGTACAGTGTCACAATCCAGCGACATAGGTTGCCATGCCCCGGTGAACACCTAAGCTCTGCTCCTCACTACGTAACAGGTGAGCCAAAATGACAACAACAAAATGACCCAAACAAAGAACAGATCAAAGCTCCAGAACAACTACAACTAAGTGATGAGATAGTCAACCTATCAGATGCACAGTTCAAAAAACTAGTAATCAGGATGCTCACAGAATTGGTTGAATTTCGTTGCAAAACAGATGCAAAAATGAAGGCTATGCTAAGTGAAATAAAGGAAAACATACAGGGAACCAACAGTGATGGGAAGGACACTGGGACTCAAATCAATGAGTGGACCAGAAGGAAGAAAGAAACAACCAAACAGAAAAGAATGAAGAAATGAGAATTCAAAAAAATGAGGAGAGGCTTAGGAGTTGCCAGGACATCTTTAAACATTCCAACATCCTAATTATAGGAATACGAGAGGGAGAAGAGGAAGAGCAAGAAATTGAAAACTTATTTGAACAAATAATGAAGGACAACTTCCCCAATCTGGTAAAGGAAATAGACTTCTAAGAAGTCCAGGAAGCTCAGAGAGACCCAAAGAAGCTGGATTGAAGGAGGAATACACCAAGGCACATCATAATTACATTACCCAAGATTAAAGATAAGGAGAGAATCTTAAAAGCAGCAAGACAAAATGAGAGAGTTACTTACAAAGGAGTTCCCATCAGACTGTCAGCTGATTTCTCAAAAGAGACCTTGCAGGCAAGAAGGGGCTGGAAAGAAGTATTCCAAGTCATGAAAGACAAGAACCTACATCCAAGATTACTCTATCCAGCAAAGCTTTCATTTAGAATGGAAGGGCAGATAAAGTGCTTCTCAGATAAGGTTAAGTTAGAGGAGTTCATCATCACCAAGCCCTTATGTTATGAAATGTTAAAGGGACTTATCTAAGAAAAAGAAGATAAAAAACTTGTACAGTAAAGTGATAGCACACTCACAATTATTAACAACCACACCTAAAACAAAAACAAAAACAAACTAAGCGAACAACTAGAACAGGAACAGAACCACAGAAATGGAGATCACATGGAGGGTTAGCAACAGGGGAGTGGGAGGAGGAGAGAGAAGAAAAGGTACGCAGAATAAGTAGTGTAGATGGTAGGTAGAAAATAGACAGAGGGAGGGAAAGAATAGTATGGGAAATGTAGAAGCTAAAGAACTTATGACACATGGACATGAACTAAAGGGGGGGGAATGTGGGTGGGAGAGGATGTGCAGGGTGGAAGGGAGTGAAGGGGGGAAATGGAACAACTGTAATAGCATAATAAATAAAATATATTTAAAAAATTAAAAAAAAAGAATTCATATGACTCCACTCCAGAAAGAAAAACAACCCAATTCAAAAATGGATTAAGGTCTTGAACAGACATTTCTCCAAGGAGGACATACAGAGGGCCCAGAGACATATGACAAGATGTTCAGCATCATTAGCCATCTGAGAGACGCAAATTAAAACCACAATGAGATACCACTTTACACTGGTTAGAATGGCCATAATGAACAACTTAACAAACAACAAGTGCTGTGAAGGTTGAGAAGAAAAGGGAACCCTAGTCTACTGTTGGTGGGAATGCAGACTGGTACAGCCACTATGGAAAACAGTATGGAATTTCCTCAGAAACTAAAAATGGAACTGCCTTTTCACCTAGCAATACCATTGTTGGGATTATACCCCAGTTATCCTAAAACACCAATCCAAAAGAACTTATGTACCCCAATGTTCATAGCAGCACAACTCATTATAGCCAAATGCTGGAAGCAATTTAAGTGCCCATCTGTAAATAAATGGATCAAAAGACCATGGTACATTTACACAATGAAATACTATGCAGCAGAAAGAAAGAAGGAGCTCCTTCCCTTTGTGACAGCATGGATGGAACTGGAGAGCTTTATGCTAAGTGAAACACCAATGTAGTGAAAGGGAAATACCATATGACTTCACCTATAAGTGGAACCTAATCGACAAAACAAACAAGCAAGCAAAATACAACTAGAGGCATTAAGATAAAGAGCAATCTGACAGTAACCAGAGAGGAAGGGGGAGAGGGACAATGGGGGGGGGGCATCAAGGAACATGGGTGGAGGACACATGGACAAAGCCAAAGGGTGTGGGTTTGAGGTTGGGAGGTGGGGATGGGTGTGGTACTGTGGCATGGTGGGGTGAAAATGGAAAAAATTGTACTTGAACAATAAAAAGAATTTAAGAAAAGAGACCCACCTCAGAAAAAAAATTTTGACACAGACTAAAAGTAAAGAAATAAATAAAATTCCATGGAAATTGAAATAAAAGGAAAGGTAGGGTAGTAATACTTCTGTCAAAACAGACTTCAAAGCAAAGGCCATAATAGAGACAAAGAAAGCCACTACATAATACTAAAGGAATTTAGACAACAAGAGGATATAATTCTCGTAAACATATATGCAGTCAATATGGGAGCACCAAAATACATTAAAAAATTTTGGCAGATTTTAAGAAAGATCAATAGCAATACAATCAGAGTATGGAATTTTAACACCTCAGTGTCATTAATAGATAGCTCTTTCAGAAAAAAAGTCAAGAAGGACATTGTAATGTTACATGACACACTGCATCACATGAATTTAATTGATCACATGGAAGATTCTCCAGGACAGATTAATGTTAGGACAGAAAATAAGTTGTAACAAATTAAAGAAGTCTGAAATCATACCAAGCATCTTCCTAGATCCCAATGGCATGAAACTACATTTCAAATACAAGTAAAAAAAACTCAAAAATGTTCAAACACATGAAGGCTAAATAAGGTGTTATTAAATAATGAACTGGCTATCAATGAGATCAAGGAAGGAATCAAAAATTACCTGGAAACAAATGAAAATAAACACACAACGACACAAAATCTATGAGGCACACTGAAAGCAGTCCTGAGATCAAGTTTATAGCAATACACAACTACCTCAAGAAGCAAGAAAAATATCAGATAAATAATTTAACCCTACACTTAAAAGAACTAGGGAAAACAAAAAATAAGGCACAGAGTAAGTAGAGGGAAGAAAATAATAAATATCAGAGGAGAAGTAAATGACATAGAGACAAAAAGAACAATACATAAGGTCAATGAAACTGAGAGCTGGTTCTTTGAAGCTAAACAAGATTGATGAATCTTTAGCCAGACTCATAAAGACAAAAAAAAGTGAAGACCCAAATAAATAAAATTAAAGCAATGAAAGCAGATAAGTATCAACTGATACCACAGAAATAAAAATTATTGTTAAGAAAATACCATAAGCAACTCTTTGCCAGAAGATTGAACAAAATAGGCAAAATGGATAAATTTCTAGAAACACAGTCTTTCAAAACTGAATCAGAAAAATTTGAAAATCTTAACTGATGGATTACAGCTAATGAAAATGAAGCAGCAATAAAAAAACCCCCCGACAAATACAAGTCTTAGATGAGGTGCTTCATGAGTTAATTTACCAAACATTCAAAGAACTAACATCTATTCTCAAACTATTCCAAAAATTTCAAGAGGAGAGAAATGACTGAGTTCATTTTATTAGGCCAGCATTATCTTAATTCTAAAACCAGATAATGATATTACAAGGAAAGAAAATTATAGGCCAAAATCCTTGTTAAACAGAGATGCTAAAATCCTCAACAAAATATTAGCAAACCAAATTCAGCAATACAGCAAAATTTCATACACCTTGATCTACTAGGTTTTATTCCAGGGTTTCTAGATTTGTACATTATCTGCAAATTAATAAACATAGTATACCACATAGACAAAAAGAAGGATAAAAATCACATGATCATATCAATAGATGCAGAAAAAGCATTTGATTAACTCCATCACCATTTATGATAAACACTCTCAGCAAAGTGGGAGTAGAGGCCACATACCTTGACATAAGAAAGGGCATGCATGACAAACTCACAGCTAACATCATACTCATATAAAAACTAAAAGCATTTTTCTTAAGATTGGGAACAAGCCAGGGACATTCACTTTCACCATTCTTATTCAACATAGTACTGGAAATCCTAGCCACAGTAATAAGACAGAAACAAAAAAGAATACACATTTAAATTGGAAATAAAGAAATAAAACTGTCATTATTTGTGGATAACATTACACTGTAAATAGAGAACCCTAAAGGTTCCTCAAAAAAAAAAAAAAACTGCTAGAACTATAAATGAATTCAGTAAAGTAGCTGGATACAAAGTAAATGTCTAGAAATGAGTTGTATTTTTATACTCTAATAGTGAACTAATGGAAGAGAAACTAAGGAAAAATCCTAGGTACACTTGTTTCAAAAATACATAAGAATAAATTTAACCAAGGATGTAAAAAACTGTAGTCAAAAAATTATAAGACAATGAAGAAGAAAATTGAAGGAGACACAAACAAGTGGAAGCATATATTGTGTTCGTGAAATGGAAGAATTAGTGTTATAAAAACATCCATACTATTCAAAGCAATTTATAGATTCAATGAAATTCCTACTTAAATATCAATGGCATATTTCACAGATCCAGAATAAATATTACAAAAATTTTTATGGAACCACAAATGACCTTGAATAGCCTCGATAATCTCGAGGAAAAAAGAAGTAAGTTGGAGGGATTGCAATACCAGATCGAGCTATACGATAAAGCCATTGTAATCAAAACACATACAAAATGTATATAGATTAAAGGAACAGAATAGAGAACTCAAAAATAAACCCATGCTGCTATGATTAATTAATAATTGGAAAAGGAGGCAAGATCATTCAATGGAGTAAAGACAGTCCCTTCAATAAGTGGTGTTGAGGACTTCTGGCCAAGATGGAGGCATAGGTAGATACACTGTACCTCTTTACACAACCAAAAGAAGAACAACAACAAATTTAAAAACAAAAACACCAAAACTGCCAGAAAATTGAACTGTTTGGAAGTCTGAAAACAAAGGAGTTAAGGAAACATTCATCTAGACCAGTAGGAGGGGCAGAGATGGGCAGCTGGGGTAGAGAGAACACATGGCAAGGTGGTGGCCAAAGGACCTGGGCAGGTGAGACAGCATCTGGTGGACCAGGCAGTCTCACATTTGTGTGTGCATAAACTGGGAAGAAAAACTGGGGAGCAAGACAGACCGTGCAATCCAGGCTTCCAGTGCAGGGAAATAAACCCTCAAAACCTCTGACTGTAAAAACTTGTGGGGGGTTGCAGTGGCAAGAAAAAATCCCAGCCTCACAGAAGAGTACATTGGAGAGACCAAAAGAGTCCTAGAATGTACACAAACTCACCCACCTGGGAATAAGCACCAGAAGGGCCCAATTTGCTTGTAGGTAGTGGAGAAAGTGACTGAAAGCCTGCTGAGAGTGGAGCAAGTGACATTGTTTTCTCTCTGACCCCTCACCCGCATACAGCACCACAACACAGCTACATGGGTTGCCCCATGCTGGTGAATACCTAAGGCTCCATCCCATACTATGTAACAGATACACACAGACAAAAAATGGCCCAAATGAAAGAACAGAAGAGAACTCCAGAAAAATACATCTAAAAGTGATGAAGAGATAGCCAACCTGTCAGATGCAGGGTTCAAAACACTGGTTTTGATGCTCACATGATGCTCACAGAAATGTTTGGGTATGATTGAAAAATAGAGGAAAAAATGAAGGCTATGAAAGGTAAATAAAGAAAAATGCACAGGGAGCCAACAGTGATGGGAAGGTGACCAGGGCTCAAATCAATGGTTTGGACCACAAGGAAGAAATAAACATTCAATCAGAACAGAATGAAGAAACAAGAATTTGAAAAATGAGGAGAGGCTTAGGAACTTCTGGGACAACTTTAAACATTCTAACATCTGAATCATAGGGGTGTCAGAAGGAGAAGAGGAAAAGCGAGGAATTGGAAACTTATTGGAAAAATAATGGAGGAGAACTTCCCCAATCTGGTAAAGGAAATAGACTTCCAAGAAGTCCAGGAAGCTCAGAGAGACCCAAAAAGCTGGACCCAAGGAAACATCTACCCAGATATATCATAATTACATTAGCCAAGATTAAAGGTAAGGAGAAATTTTTTTTAAGAAAGCAGCAAAAGGAAAGAGTTACCCACAAAGGAGTTCCCATCAGACTATCAGCTGATTTCTCAAAACAAACCTTACAAGCAAGAAGGGGCTGCAAAGAAGTATTCAAAGTCATAAAAGTCAAGGATGTAGATCCAAGCTTACTCTATCCAGCAAAGCTATCAGTTAGAATGGAAGGGCAGCTAAAGCACTTCCCAGATAAGATCAAGTTAAAGAAGTTAATCATCACCAAGCCATTATTACAGAAATGTTAAAGGGACTCATCTAAGAAAAGGAAGATCAAAAACATGAACAGTAAAATGACAACAAATTCACAACTATCAACAACCAAAGCTTAAAAAACAAAAACAAGAACAAACTAAGCAAACAACTGGAACAGTAACTGATTGACAGAAATAGAGATCACTTGGAGGGTTACCAGCAGGGAAGGGCAAGGGGAAATGGGGGAAATAGTACGGGGTATAAGCATAGTTGGTAGGTAGAAAATAGACAAGATGAGGTTAAGAATAGTATAAGAAATATAGAAGCCAAAGAACTTTTATGTGTGGTCCATGGACATGACATGTCCCCCTGATTAAATCAGGGGGGTGATGCAAGTGGGAGGAGGGATGCAGGGTGGAGGGGAATTAAAGTGAGAAAAATGGGACAACTGTAATAGCATAATCAACAAAACATATTTAAAAAATAAATGGTGTTGAGAAAGTTGGATAGGTACATATGAAAATATGAATCTAGACCACCAACTTACACAATGCATAAGAGTAAACTCGAACTTGATTAAGAAAACTAAATAATTAGTTTGTAAGTCACAAAACCATAACAATCTATAAGAAAACTTAGGGAGTGAAATCTCATTCATCTCTCATAGGAATGTTTTTGCTGATATATCTTCTAGGACAAGGGACATAAAGAAAATATAAACAAATGGGACTTCATCAAATTAAAAGGCTTATACACAGCAAAAGAAACCATCAACAAAATGAAAAGGGAATTCACTGTACAGGAGATCATATTTGCCAATGATGTATCTGATAAGGGCTTAATTTCCAAAATATTTAAAGAATTTTTACAACTCAACATGAGGAAGACAAACAATCATTGACAAAGGACATAAATAGACAATTAGTCAAAGAGGACATACAGAGGCCCCACAGACATGTAAAGATGCTCAATATCACTAGTTATCAGAGAGATGCAAATTAAAACCACAATGAGTTATCACCTCACACCTGCCAAAATAGCTATCATTAATAAGTCAACAAACAAAAAGTGCCTGTAAGGATATGGAGACAAGGGAATCCTCTTGCACTATTGGGGGGAATGCAGACTAGTACAGCCTCTGTGAACTATATAGTATGGAGTTCTCTCAAAAAGTTAAAAATGTCTCTGGTTGTATTTTGCTTGCTTATTTGTTTTGTTGATTAAGTCCCATTTATAGGTGAGATCATATGGTATTTCTCTTTCACCACCTGGCTTAATGCACTTAGCATAATGCTTTTCAGTTCCTTCCTTGCTGTTGTGAAGGATAGGAGCTAATTTGAAAGAATACATGCACCCCTATGTATGTTTATAGCAGTGTTATTTACAATAGCTGAGATCTGGAAAAAGCCAAAGTGCCCATCAGCACAAGAGTGCATAAAAAAACTATGGTACATTTACACAATGGAATACTATGCAGCAGAAAGGAAGAAAAAAGGATCTCCTACCCTTTGCAACTGCATGGCTGGAAATGGAGAGCATTATGTTAAGTGAAATAAACCAGGCAGTAAACAACAAATACCATATGATCTCACCTATAAGTGGAACCTAATGAACAAAATAAATGAGCAAGGAAAATAGGACCAGAGACACTGAAATTAAGAACAAACTGACAGTTACCAGAGAGGAGTGGGGAGAGGGATAATAGAGGAAGGGCCATCAAGGAGTATGTATAAAGGACACATGGACAAAGCCAAAGGGAGTAGGTTTGAGAGTGAGAGGTAAGGATGAGTGGGGCATGGGGGTGTGGTGGGATGAAAATGAAGACAACTGTACTTGAACAACAATAAAAAATAAAATATTTATCAAAGGCATAAAGTTAAAAAAAAGTTAAAGATGAACTGCCTTTTGAACCAGCAATTCCACTTTTGGGAATGTATCCTACAAATCCCAAAATATCATTTCAAAAGAATATATGCATCTACATGTTCATAGTAGCTCTATTTACAATAGTCAAGATCTAGAAACAGCCAAAGTGCCCACCAGTAGATGAGTGGCTAAAAAAAAAATAACTGGTAGATTTACACAATGGAATACCACTCAGCTGTAAATTTGAAGGAAATCTTTCTATTTTGACAGGATGGACCTGAAAAGCATTATGCTATGTGAAATAAACCAGTCAGAGAAAGACAAGTACTATGATTTCACTTATATGTGGAATCTAATGAACAAAATATACTAATGAATAAAGTGGAGACAGACTCATGGACAAAGAGAACAGGCTAACAGCTGTCAGACGGGAGGAATTTGGGTACTGGGTGAGAAGGGTTAAGGGATTAAGCAAAGAAAACAAGAATGAAAGCCTCATGGACACAGATAGGAGTATGCTCATTGGCAGAGGGAATGGGTGGAAGGGGAGGTAGAGGAGGGTAAAGGAGGGATAAATGGTGCTAGAAGACTTGATTCTGGGGGGTTAACACACAATACAATATACAGATGATATATTGTAGACTTGTACAGCTGAAACCTACAAAATTTTATAAATCAATGTCACCTCAATAGATTAAAAGCTCCCACAGTGATATACCACTTCACACTCAGATGGGTCTTATCAATAAAAAATAAGTTTTGGGATGATGTGAAGAAATTGGAACTCTTAAGAATTGCTGGTGCAAATGTAAAATGGTATAGCCACTTTAAAATACATTATGGTATTTCTTCAGAAAATTATACAAATTAACTTATGGTTTTAAAAATTCCACTTTTAGAACTATACAGAAAATTACTGAATGGGACTCAAACAAATATTTGTACACTCGAGTTCAGAAATGCATTATTCACAATAGCCAAAAAGTGGAAAACCCCAATGTCCATCGATGGTTTAATGGGCAAAATGTGGTGTACACATATAAAAGAATAGTATTCAGCTTTAAAATGGTATAAATTTGGATACACATATATGTAAACCTTAAAGGCATTATGCTAGGTGAAACAAGTTAGACATAAAGAACAAATATTATATGATTCTATAGATACAAGGTAGCTAGAATAGTCAAATTTATAGAAACAGAATGTATAATAGTGGTTAACAGATTGTAGAAGATGATGAAGAGTTATTGTTTAATAGGTACATATTTTCATTTTGAAATAATGTAGAAGCTCTGGAGATGGATAGTGGTGAAGTTTGCACAATAACGTAAATGCCCTGAATGCCAAAAAATTGCACATTGAGAAATATTTCAAATGGTAAATTTTATGTCACATATTTTATACCACAATAAAATAGACAATGTTAAAAACGTTTTTAAAGCCTGAAAAAATGAAGAGATCACCATCACCATATTTCAGAACAACTTGGAGAGAGTACCTGAAGACTGAAAAAACTCCCTCAGATTTATGAATTAGTTATTGTAAAATGCTCCTATTTGCTTGCATGCAGGTCTTTTTAAAATTTGACACTTTATCTGGACTCTTTGGTTCCCAATTTAGCTTCTTCTATTTGGCATAACCTTTCTTTAATTGTTTTTGTCATTCTACACAACAGTCCCAAGGGGATTGTCCTCCAAGGGGATTAGATAAATGGTATAAATAATGACATTTAGTGAGACACCACTCACCCCTTCCATCTCAAGAACCACTTGAAAGAACCCACTCATCTTCTTTCATCATCTATCACTTCTTTATATCTTCACCTTTCCCTGTCTAGTGATCAAATTGTTCATTGTATAAAATATTCCTGTTTTCTCATAACTCCGAGTAAATTCTAATTCTTCTCTTTGCTTCACAGATAACTTTCTTCAAAATATAATCCAAATCCTTAGCTTCACTTCTGTTACCAAACTAATGTTTATTCTACAGCATGCAGGCTCCCCCAACCCCATCTCCTGATTTTATGATGACAGTGTTCAATGAACTGAAGAGGAAAGAATTGAACCATTCAGGCTTCCATTACCACCACCCAACTAACCCTAATGCCACAGTTATTGAGAGCTTCATCAATGAGTTCTAGTTACAAAAGTCAGTGGACACTATTCAGGATTTACCTTGCACTAGACTTCTTGGAATTTGAAACTTCTGACCATTTACTTTTTGAATGTTTCTCCCCACTTAGTTTCTTTCAAGGTTATGCCTTCTCTTTTAGGTAGCATGTATAGCCAATGACAGACAGGCTTTGCAGGGATACAAAGGACAGCTATCTTGCTTCAGTTTGGGACTGCTCACGCAGGCCATTCTGTTCCAGAGCTCTAAGAGGGATCAAGGCTTCAGTTGCAACTCAGTTTCAAGTCACCTTCTTCTTCTGGCCAGTCTTTCCTTCCTTACAGTACCTTATTCTTATAGTCCTCCCAAGATACACTCTTGGGAGGACTTACCTTTTACTCTAACAGTTTCAAAGAACACAAAGATACTCTTGTCTTATATTTTGTTCTTGATGCTTCACTAGCTCCCTTTAAAAATTTATTTCTCTCCAGATCTACTTAATCAACAGTATCAATATCAATGCTTACCACAATTCCTATCTATTCTCTCCTACAATCTGCCTGTTACCTGTACTTTACATCATCATGCTTCTCATATCTCAGATATTAACAGTATCTTACCTTTTGGATATTGTCAGTGATACTAAAGCCATCAATGAAAACATGACCAGAAGTAGCAATCTCTTCTCCAGTTAAAATTTGGAAGGTAGTAGTTTTTCCAGCTCCATTGAAACCAAGCAATCCGAAGCATTCCCCCTTTTGGATTGTAACGGAGATATTTTTCACAGCCAGGATGACTGGATACTTAAAATATATCTAAAAAATCAATAGAGTAAGTAATATTTGTAGATCGAATATAATAAATACCCCAGACCCTTATGGACAACTACCTTTAGAAAGTTTCACAAAAATTCTAATACTGAGAAAATACACATAGATCCCAGAGAACTTCAGTGAGTCCTGCACACCAATGACATGATCTTATAGGAATGGAGCCAACTCATGCTGTCAGTGAATGTTACCTTTGTGAGTTCCTTAATAAGTACTGTGGAATTCAGCAACTCCTGAGGCTGTCCCAAGATTCTCTTTCTTTCATTTCCTACATCTTCATCTTCACATTCTCCAGATAACTCTTTAGACACTTTTTTCTATATTTTCAAGACAAGAATCAAACAAATGGTTGCTCTTTAGGCCTCTGGTCTAGACTGGTTGGCTTCATGAAACCTAAACTGGAGAAAATCTCAAAAATGTCCAAACAGAAGGTTTGAGTAAATTTAAAACATTTCTGGACATCAGCTCAACATCTCATGTACACCTTGACTGAATTTTAAATAATAAATAGTTCATCACTAGAATAAAGGTGTGGTCCAGAGGAGGAGGGCAGGTTATTTCACATACTAGGAAAAGTGTGAATTAATACGCTAATATGTGTAATTTAAATCTTTAAAGGACAGAATTTAAAATATTTAGATAAATGTTTTTTAATCACTTGGATTCTTAAAAAGGAAATAGTGTCAGTAGGATTAGGAACTCTAAAAACACAGTCATAAATTTTTAGCAATAAATAAATTTTTCTAAAATTAAACTGCACTGGGAGCTAATAAAATGATCAAAATCTAACTAGATTTGTCCTAAGAAACTCACTGAACCCTATACTCTACTTTTTCCAAATAAATATTATAAGATAATGTTGTTTTTTAGCAATCTTGACAAGACCAGGTGACTTCAGGAAACTGATATCAAGTTCTTAGAAAAAAAATTGGCATTATTTCTAAAATCACTTTGTTTTATCACTTCAGAAAATATTTTTTATTTCCACAAATTAAGAAATTAGGATTACATAGCTCGTTGTTTTGTCCAGAAATGGATACCTCATGAGAAAATGAAGCTGCAACTGAGATTAATCAAGTGTGATTTATTACAACTGCAATATGTTCAATATTAAAAAAACTAAAGAAGGGTTAACTCTTTCTTTTATGAGGGAGAAAAAATAAATCACTAAGATCTCAAATAGAAAAACTTGAAGACTAACAGAATGGCAAAATAAGATCTTGGTTCTGTGCCCTAGTGAAACTGGGAAAAACTATTTAAATAATAACCATTTAAAGCTTCAAAACAGCACTAAAATGAAGAAAGAACCAACTGAATGGGAAAACATACTTGCCAGTGATACCCGAGACAAGGGTTTGATCTCCAAAATATATAAAAAACTCACACAACTCCACTCTGGGAAGACAAAAACCCATTAAGAAGTGGGCAAAGGACCTGAACAGACACTTCTCCAAGGAGGACATATAAAGGGTCCAGAGGTATATGAAAAGATGCTCAGCATTACTAGCCATCAGAGAGATGCAAATTAAAACCACGATGAGAAACCACTCCATACCGGTCAGACGGCCATCATAAACAAATCAACAAACAACAAGTGTTGGAGATGATGTGGAGTAAAGGGAAACCTAGTGCACTATTGGTGGGACTGCAGACTGGTGCAGCCACTATGGAAAACAGAATGGAGTTTCCTCAAAAAACTAAAAATGAAACTGCCTTTTGACCCGGCAATTCAACTGCTAGGATTATATCCTAAGAACCCTGAAACACCAACCCAAAAGAACCTATGCACCCCAATGTTCATTGCAGCACAATTTACAATACCCAAGTGCTGGAAGCAACCTAAGTGCCCATCAGTAAATGAATGGATCAAAAAACTATGGTATGTTTACACAATGGAATACTACACAGCAAAAAGAAAGAAAGAGCTCCTACCCTTGCAACAGCGTGGATGGAACTAGAGAGAATCATGCTAAGTGAAATAAGCCAGGTGGTGAAAGACAAATACCATATGATCTCACCTTTAACAGGAAACTAATTAACAAAACAAACAAGCAACCAAAATATAACCAGAAACATTGAAATTAAGAACAAACTGACAGTAACCAGAGGGGAGATGGGAGGGGATAGTGGCCGGGAAAGTGTGAAGGGTTTTCAGGAACAAATATAAAGGACACATGGACAAAACCAAGAGGGAGTAGAATAAGGGGAGGGAGGTGGGGAATGGCTGGGAGGAGTTGTGGGGAGTATATGCCCAAACTGTACTTGAACAACAATAAAATTTAAAAAATGGAAAAAAAAACAAGTGGACAAAACAAAAAGACCCCTGAAACACCAACCCAAAAGAACCTATGTACCCCAATGTTCATAGCAGCATTGTTTACAATAGCCAAGTGTTGGAAACAGCCTAAGTGCCCATAAGTAGATGAATGGATCAAAAAACTGTGGTACATTTATACAATGGAATTAAATTAATATTTTTAAATTCAAAAAAATGAGGTGAATTTCCCACTATTATATCACCACAAAATTACTTATTTCAAAACACTTGATTAAAACTTGGTTATTTTGGTATGTTGTAGACAAATGTAAAATGCTATGTCTGTGGACACCTAAAGAAAAACTTTAAAAATAATTGCATTAAATCTTGATACAATACAAAAATAAATACACAAAGCTTTGTAAGTGATCCTAAGGACATACAGAAAATAAGAAATATTTATTGAAGAAAATTGACTAAACTTGGTAGGAACATTAAAATCCTGTGGCATTTGAATCACGATCCACTCCCTTTCTCCCCCCACTTAGTTCAGAACTGAACTTCACTCCAGGCAGGTGAAGCCAAGAATACAGAGCTCTCTCTTCCCTCTCCTTACTCAAGTGCAAGTGTATCTTGGAGGAGAAAGATCAGCATTTCTCATTCCACTCCACAGCTGCCTACTGAAGAGGCTATGTTCTGGGTTAGTGTAATTGACAGTATGGGGCTTCCTTCTTCCATTCAGCCTCTACTCAGTGAATGGAGATTCCACATCAGGTGTAGTGTGATATATTGGGCCTAGATTATTCTTAGAACAGAGGCTTCATGAGAGCAGCAAGTCAAGAAAGCCAGACATTACTGTCCTCCACTAAATACCCTGCTCCTGAATCAAAGATACCACTCAAGAGAAAAGCACACCACATGCAGAATTAGGAAATTTGATTCTTATCTCAAACCATACACAAGAATCAACTTAAAATGGATTAAAGACTTAAACATAAAATTTGAAAATGTAAAACTCCTTAAAAAACACAATGGGAAAACTTTTTGACATTGGTCTTGCAATGATTTATAAAATTTCACACCAATAACAAAGACAACAAAAGTGAAACTAGATGAGGTGACTGTTGGTGGTGAAAGGGCACCAGAATGTTATCAGTAATAGTGTAGGAGGGTACAGCCAGAGGGTCCCCAAAAGAAGGATTTGTAATGGGGTTCAGAATTCAAGGTGTCCAGGAAATATTAGAAAGTTATATAGGATGTCCTCATCCTCCACCACAGGTGTGAGTTGGGGGAAGGGACACATGGAGCAGGGCTATTGAGAGATGTTTTGCATAGCAACTAACCTTTGCAGCTAACCTCTGGCATAGTCATTTAACATATCTATAACCTTTAACTGGTTGCATAGATATATTAAATAGCTGTGGCCATGCTCTGAGCCAGGGGGATGGAAGGAATTTCCCCCCAAGATGTAACTGGGAGGCAACTCTCCCTAGTTATAGCACCTGCATGAGAGCTTGGAGATGATTGGCTCCACGACAGGGGCCACCCCTGCACAGACTCATGGAGCCCAGTGAAGCTGGAAGGATATTTAAACCCAGACTTGGCAGCCATTGAAGAAAAGCATGCCATTGCAGCCATGTAAGGAGGACCACACACTTTTGGCACAGGGGGAACCGCCCCCCCCGCCTCCCGCAGCCATGAGAAGAATAACCATGCAGCTTCAGCAGAGAACCACCACGTGACTTTAGCTGGAGTTCCCAGCAACACAGCTGATGGTGCTGAGAACTGAGGAAGGCCTGCCAGCTGAGCACGGATTACTGGGAAGAACTGGGAGCTGCCTGAGCCATGGACTTCTGTTTCTTTTCCCGAGATATGGTATCCCAGACCGGGCAAAGGGGGGAGGGAAGGACTGTGTGTGTTTGTGGGTGTTTTAAGGGACTTTGGGATTTTAACAAAGACATTAAGTCATTACTCTTAAGTCTGTATAACTTGAATAAATAATTCCTTTCCTTTCCACCAAACTCTAACATGGAGAGCTATAATTCTCTGGCGAAGGGAAAGGTGAACCTAGTACAGGGAGACCCCAGGAGAAGGAGTGGTAGCTTTAAAGTAATACAACTATGTGTACATACTTAGTAAAAGCCCACCAAAACTGGCCAGGAAGGATCTGCCCTATAAGAATAGAGTTCCTCCAGTCCATGAGGTCAATCTCTGCTTGGAGTTGGCCTGCTCCCATGTTCTCTGCTATAAACTCTGGGTGTTCAGTTCAATTCTTTATCCCGATCACTAAGAACCTGGTTACCTGTGCCCACCTGTGACAATGGGACCTCAGTTCAGCAACCTCAGTACTTGCACTCTGCTAAGAAACAAAAAAGCAGCAAAATATAACCAGAGACAGTGAAATTAAGAATAAACTGACAGTAACTGGAGGAGAGGTGGGAGAAGATATTAGGGGGTATAGGGGAGAGGGTTGTCAAGGAACATGTATAAAGGACACATGGACAAAGCCAAAGTGAGGGTAGGATTGAGGGTGGGAAGTGAGGATGCCTGGGGTGGGGGGAAGTGGTGGTGGGGGGAATGGAGACAACTGTACTTGAACAACAATTTAAAAAAAGAAAGAAAATAAAATAATAATTGAGGCAAGACTCAAATGCAAGCAAAAGTTTATTTACAAAGTCACAGGAGTAGAAGGAGTGAGTTGTAGAAGAAATGGGCTCAAGAAACAAGTTATAGAGGCCAAAAAAATGGCAGTTGGAGCTTAGTAGAAAGAGAGGCAAGGAAAATGCCCCTGGGAGAAGAAGGTAAGGAAAGGTGTGGGTGTGCTCAAGAGCCTCACTAGGTCCTCCATCCTAAAGGCTTTCAAGTGCAAGGGTTTTCAGGGACAGTTTCAGGTGGAGGATCTCAAAAGAATATTTATCATTTTTTCCAGGTGTGTTCTTTCAGGTTCATGGTCTCCACTGACTAGTCAGCATCAAAACAGGGACTGATTAGTCATCACAGCTGTTTCTGAGGCAGCCATGGCATCACTTACCTGGTTTTGCTGCTTTTCAGAGCTGAGACACAGCTAAGACCTAGATGTAATCTCTAGGGCTTAATGCTTGAGAAAGTGATCATACAAATTCTTGTTTGGGGTTCCTATGAAGCTATTTTCCTGCCCCTTGTTCTTCTTCTAAGGGGGTCTAAAATCACATGACTAGTAATATGTCAGAAGAGGAAAGGTTGGGGGAGGATCTGAACCACATGATCAATGAAATGAAAGGTCAGGAGGTTTAAACCACATAACTAGCAATATGCTAGGGGAGTAAAGGTTGCCCTGGGGAGCAAGATTTTGCTCAATTTTGCTTGTTGCTAGGCACATGGAGCTTTCTGCCCTGGTGACTTTCTATACCTGGCCCATCATTCCCACTTGGTTTATGCCTGTCAAACTGCCTGTCACCTGACTACAACAAACTAAAAATCTTCTACATAGGACATGAAAACATCAACACATTGAAAAGGCAGGCTATAAAATGTGAGAAAATATTCACAACCATATATATGATAAAAAATTAATATTCAAAATATATAAGAATCTCCTAAAATTCAATTGCAAAAAACTAAACAATCTGATTTTAAAAAGGTAGATCTGAATAGAAATTTTTCCAACAAAGACATACAGATAACCAACAGGTATAGGAAATGATGCTCAACATCACTGATTATCAGTGAAATGCAAATAAGAACCACAGTGAGATATCATCTCATACTTTTCAGAATGGCTATCTAAAAAAAGACAAGAAATAAGTGTTGGGAAGGATAAGGATAAAAGGGAATACTTGTACACTGTTGGGAACATAAATTAGTGCAGCCACTATGGAAAACTGTATTTAGGTTTCTCAACTTAAGCATAGAATGACCATATGTTCCAGCAATGCCTCTTCTGGGTATTCACCCCCAAATAAGAAAACACTTATTTGTAAAGATATATGCCCTTGTGTCCTTTGCAGTATTGTTAACAATAGCCAAGACATGGAAACAATGTATATGTTCATTAATGGATACTTGTATAAAAAAGATGTGATCTATATCTATAAATATATAGATAGATATAGATATAGGCACACTCAAAATGGAATACTACTCATCCATAAAGAGATAAAATATTGGCATTTGCTGGAACATCGATAGATCTTGAGAGTATTATGCTAAGTGAAATCAGATACAAAAGAACAAAAATTATATGGTTTCACTCAGATGTGGAATATAAAACAAAAAGTAACAAACTAACAAAACAAGCTAAAACAAACTCATAGATGACAGAAAACAGAATAGTGGTTACCAGAGCAGAAAGGAGGTGAGGGAGAGCAAAGTGGTTGGGTAAAGGGGGTTAAATATATGGTAATGGAAGGAAACTAGACTTGTGGTGATACAGAGTAGAGTACACAGAGGTGAAATTATAATCTTATATTCTTGAAAATTATATAATGTTATTAACCTATTTTTATGACTTTTTAATTACATTTTTCCATTACCACTTACTCCCCTTCCCCCCCACAATCACTACACTGTTTTCCATGAGTCCTTTCTCCTTTTTGCTGGGTCCACCTCCCCCACTCCTCCCCCACCTTAGCTCTTATCCTGCTCTCTATCTGAGTTTGTCTCTATTTTGCTTGTTATTTCAGTTTGTTCATTAGATTCCATATATGAGTGAAATCATACAGTATTTGTCTTCTGACTGGCTTATTTCACTTAGCATAATGTTCTCCAGGTCCATCTATGCTGTCACAAGGCATAAAATTTTTTTTAATGGCTGAATAGATTCCATTGTGTAAATGTCCCACAGTTGTTTTATCCACTCATCTACTAGTGGACACTTGGGTGGCTTCCATATCTTGGTGATTGTAAGTAATGTTGCAATGAACATAGGGGTGCTTATGTTCTTTTGAATTGGTGTTTTGGGTTTCTTCTTATATATTTGCAGAAGTGGAAGTCACATCACTGGGTCAAAAGGCAAGTTCATTTTTAATTTTTTGAGATACCTCCATATTGTTTTCCACAAAAGCTGTACCAGTTTGCATTCCTACCAACAGTGCAAAAGAATCCCCCTTTCTTCACATCCTCACCAGCTTGGTTGTTTGTTGATTTGTTGATGATAGCTATTCTAACAGGTGTGAGATGATATTTCATTGTGGTTTTAATTTCCATTTCTTTGGTGGGAAAGTTGGGCTGTGTGAGAGGCCAGGTGTTTATTAGCAGAAGGCTTGAACAGGAGGATTTTATTAAAAAATGCTCTGGGTTGCTGTTTAGGCAACTCTCCTACAGCAGCCGGCCCTGCTGCCCTGGCTGTGTCCCTCCAGCCTCCATAGCTGTGCCCCGCCCCCTGCCCCCCCCCCCCCCCCCAACCACATCTGCAACTGGGCTCCTGCCACCTCTATGACCTCAGCCATGCCCCTGCCCCCAGTGCCATGGCCAAGGCAGTGCCCCCACCCCTGCCCAGCCCAACTGGCTTGCTAACAGAAAGGAGGAGGTGCCCCCTACAGAGGAGACCACAGGGCTCAGCAAGTTAGCAGTCCTCAAAAAGACTTAAGTCAGTGGGGGAGATGAACTACTGTTGGGAACTGCCCTGACTGGTATCAGAAGCTGAAACCCTCGCCTAGGCTAAGGCTAAGGGAACGCCCTTGGAACCATAAGCCAGCAAGGAGACAAGGGCTTGTCTCCCTGGCAGGAATGCTGCTTCTGCTGCTGAACCCCCAAAAGCTTGGTCGGTTAGCCAAAGATGGGTAAGATTCCCCACGGGGGGAATGACCTAAGCCAGGCACGATCACTTTGGGAGGCCCCCCCCAAAAGAAGGACTTGGGGGGCTGCAGTGTAAGAGGGTGATGGACCCTCGCTCCTCGGCTTTGACATAGCCTGAGTTCTCATCTTCTGGGAGAAAATCTGCTTATTGCCTTAGTTCCCACCTAAGCCTGAAACAATGACAGGGTGGTGCAGCTCTGTGCTAAAAGGGGCAGATTCCCTGGGTGATCAGGCCTAGGAAAGAACATGTAAATTACTGTGAAACCTGCTTTGTTTAGAATGCTCTCAGTTGAATGAGAGGGGTCCAAGGAGGAAGTTGGTTCCTCAAAGTCTTACAGCTCTTTGACCCCCACTCAATAGACTAGCAGAGTTCCTTGTTTTCTATAGTTCCTTACTTCCCCCTGATGAGTACTGTACTTTACCTGAATTATTATGCAAAATAAGCCCAATAAAAGCAAGTGTGGACGGTAAATCAGGGCCCTCCCCACTAGGGGGTGTGGCCATTCTGTCCCTACTTCCCCACAGGACCTGGTTGTCTCTGTGTATGTTTGTGTTTTTTCTCGCGTGTTTTTCGGCGAGCCATCCGCAGCGTTTCTGTGGTCACTGCTGGCCGGAGACCCACGCGCAACAAACTACCCTGAAGAGACTTTGAGAGTACCTAGCACCTAGGACAGCAAAAAAGGAGAAGATGGTGTGTGAGTTACTCCTAATTAGTGCACCTCAAGGATGGCACAACTCTGGATTGAAGGCGCTGGGCCTGATGAAGACAGGCAGTGGAGACCTGGGCTGGAGGCTGGGCAACTGCAGCCCAGATCTGGCCTGTATCCAGCCCCTCTCAGACTGTGGCATCCAGGAAGACCAGCAGAACTCCCTTGGCAGGTTTAAAGTCAGCAGGAGGATTATTTTTTTTTTATTCCCCAAGTGAGACAATAAGACCTGGAACTGTGAAAGGTCCAGACACAGACCCAAAGAGGGAACACAAGGCTAATCCCAACAACTAAGAAACTGAGGCAAATTTTACTTTTCTATTCCAGGGAACTTGCATGTTGTTTATTTGTATTATTATTATTTTTCATTATTTTTACTTCTTTTATTTCTCTTTTTTCTGTTTAGTAATCTTTGTTTTATTTTTTTCCTTTAATTGCATTGTTTGGTTTTCCTTCATAGTGTATTTCTTGTTTAAAAATCATTTTTTTTGTTGTTCAAGTACAGTTTTCTATCTTTCCCCCCCACACCTCCCCATGACCCCAGCTCTCCCCACCTCCCTCCTCTGTTTCCACCCCCCATCATTGTCCATATGTCATTTATAATTGTTCCTATAAACCATTCACCATTTCCCCCCATTATCCCATCTCCTCTCCATTATGGTCTCTGTCAGCCTGTTCTCAATTTCAATGTCTTTGGCTATACTTTGCATGCCTGTCAATTTTGTTGATTAGTTTCCCGTTAAAGTTGAGATCGTATGGTATTTGTCTTTCACCTCCTAGTTTATTTCACTTAGCATGATTCTTTCCATTTCCATCCATGCTGTTGCAAAGGATATAAGTGCCTGCTTTCTCTCTGCTGCATAGAATTCCATTGTATAAATACGCCATAGTTTTTTTTGATCCACTCATTTGCTGATGGGCACTTAGTTGCTTCCAGCACTTGGCTATTATAAATTGTGCTGCTAGGAATATTGGGGTGCATAGGTTCTTTTGGGTTGGTGTTTCAGGGCTCTTAGGGTATAATCCCAGCAGCAGAATTGCTAGATCAAAAGGCAGATCCATTTTTAGTTTTCTGAGGAAATTTCATTCTGTTTTCCACAGTGGCTGCACCAGTCTGAATTCCCACCAACGGTGCACTAGGGTTCCCTTTTCTCCTCATCCTCTCCAACACTTGTTGTTTGTTGATTTGTTTATGTTGGCCATTCTGACTTGTGTGAGGTGCTATCTCATTGGGGATTTAATTGCATCTCTCTGATGGCTAGTGATGCTGAGCATCCTTTCATGTGTCTTGGGCCCTCTGTATATCCTCCTTGGAGAAGTGTCTGTTCAAGTCCTTGCCCATTTTATAATTGGGTATTTTGTCTTCCTGGAGTGGAGTCATATGAGTTCTTTATGTATTTTGGAGATCAAACCCTTGTCCAAGGTGTCATTGGCAAATATGTTTTTTGCCACACCCTCTTCCAACCATGTTTCTTGACAAGGTCCGAACATGGAAAGAGGGCATTCAAGGAATCCATCTTCCTGGAAGAGAGCATGGCATACAAAGAGGGGTGGTAATTTTTCTGGGGATTGCTTTGAATAATTTCCTTGCTAATATTAAGCATGGTCTTACTTTGTACCCTCATTCCCATAAGAACAGGCCATGAAAAAAAAGAAGAGAAAGTCTCGAAGTGAGTCAACAATTAACTTTGAGGGAAATTCTGAAGGGACAACTAGTTCTCCCTAGACTATTGAATCATGCCCAGATTGTTTTAAACAAGGTGTTTATAAGCCTGAGTAAGAAATTATCCCCGATTGTTCCCATAAAAGAATTCATGAATCAGTTACAATAGGTTGAATTATTGGTGGACTTTCCCATGCCTGTTCCTTACCCATAGATACAAAGAGTCTTTCAAGAAAATAAGAAAAAACTATATAGACCCCTACCCACAGCCCAGAGATACCCCTGGGTAGCATATTAGATTATTGGCAAATTATGGTATCCCCCAAAAGGAGCTAATAGTCTCCAGAGGGTTCCAGATCCCCCATTGCCTTATACAGGAGCATATAATAAGGGTGGCATTAGAATGGTCAATAAGGATGAAGTCCTTTGCCTTATAATAGTCTAAATTTCATGGAATGGCTAGCTCGAAGCAGACCTCCCTGATGTTTATTAACTAAGGAACAAAAATGGTTTACTGTAGCTGAATTTCCTGTTTATCTCTCCTTACACATTTGTTTTGGTGATTAAAAGGTGGTGGGATTGTTAGACATCTGTATTTCAGGTTTATTAATTCGCATAATTCCAATGAAGTTGTATAAAATAATTTCTTGACCAGAGAATAAAATCCCCTCTAATGAAATAGCCCCTGAATGTCTAAAAGTTGTTGGAGTAACAGCCCCGCCTTTACCTTGAATAGGAATATATATCAAGTAGAATTAGACAGGCAAAGAAATAAGAAAAGCTGGTTAACTATTATAAATTAAGCATGTAGAAACAGTTACCAGGGAGTCAGAGTCCATGGTACACAGAGAAATATTTTAGACAGAAAAGGTAAATAGGTAAGTTAGACATCACAAAGGCCTTAAAATAAATTTCCTATAACCTCTATTCAATTTAGCATATCCTTTTGCCCCATGACAAATTCTGAGAACTTTAATAAACAATAAGACATTCAAATTCTGTATGTACAGCTATTTCTAATTGTCTGATTTATGGCTCTTCTGGTGAAAATAATCTTTGTTTAATATAACTGAATCTATGGGAATTTTTGTGCTTTTCCTGGTTACCTTTGTATTAATTTTTTTCTGCTTCACCTAATCGCATGTGTCAATCACTGCTAAAAATGAAAGTATAAAAACCTGCTTGTACTTGCAATAAACAGAACAGAGCATCACTGTCCTCTGAGGCATGTTGTCGTCTGTCTCCCATCGCTGACGCCTTACCCACCTTTCAGGAACCCCTGGACCCAGCTGCAACCAGACCGCAGCAGTTTTCCCATACAGTTGACTATCTTTTTACTTTAATGCTGTTTTCTTTAGCCATGCAGAAGCTTTTTAATTTGATGAGGTCCCATTTGTTTATTCTTTCCTCTATGTCCCTTGCTTTAGGGGACATATTGGTGAAGGTGTTGCCGCATGGAATGTCTGAGATTTTCCTGCCAATATTTTCCTCTAGGACTTTTATGGTGTTACGACTTATATCTAAGTCTTTTATCCACTTGAATTTATTTTTGTGTATGGTGTAAGTTGGTGATTGAGTTTCATTTTTTTGCATGTAGCTGTCCAGATGTCCGAACACCATATGTTGAAGAGGCTGTTTTTGCTCCATTTTATGTTGCTGCCTCCTTTGTCAAATATTAACTGACCATAGAGACTTGGGTTTATTTATGGGCTCTCTGTTCTGTTCCATTGGCCTATGTGCCTGTTTTTATGCCAGTACCAGACTGTTTTGATAACAGTGACCTGGTAATACAGTTTGATATCAGGTTTGATCACAGTTTGATATACAGTTTGATCACAGGGATTGTGATCCCTCCTGCTTTGTTCTTCTTTCTGAAAATTTCTGCAGCTATTCAGAGTCATTTATGGTTCCATATAAATTTCTGAAATGTTTCTTCTATATCTGTGAAATATGTTATGGGTATTTTAATAGGGATTGCATTGAATCTATAAATTGCTTTGCATAGTATGGACATTTTGATTATGTTAATTCTTCTGATCCATGAGCATGATACATGCTTCCATTTGTTTGTGTCTTTCTTAATTTCTTTCTTCAGTGTTGTATATTTTTCTGAGTACAGGTCTCTTACTTCCTAGGTTAGGTTTATTCCTAGGTACTTTATTTTTCTTGTTGCTATATCAAATGGGATTTTTTTCCTGATTCCTATTTCTGATGTCTCATTGTTGGTGTACAAAAATGCCTTTGAGTTCTGAGTATTGACTTTGCATCTGGCTCTTTTGCCAAATCATCTGTTAGGTTGAGTAGTTTTTTTGGTGAAATCTATAGGATTTTCTATACACTATCATGTCATCTGCAAACAATGACAGTTTTGTTTCCCCTTTTCCAATTTGGATGCCTTTTATTTCCTCATCTTATGTGATTGCTGCAGCTAGGACTTCCAATACTATGTTGAATAGAAGTGGTGAAAGTGGGCATCCTTGTTTTGTTCCTGACCTTGGCGGCAATGCTCTAAGTTTTTGTCCATTGAGTATGATGTTGGTTGTAGGTATCTTATATATGGCCTTTATTATGTTGAGGAATGCTCCTTCTCTTCCCACTTTCCTGAGTGTTTTGATCATAAATAGGTGCTGTACCTTGTCAAATGCTTTTTCCACATCTATTTATATGATCATGTGATTTTTGTCTTTCATTTTGTTTATGTGATGTATTATGTTTATTGATGTTCAAATATCATACCATCCTTGCATCCCTGGGATTAATCCCAATTGGTCATGGTGTATGATCCCTTTAATGTATTGCTGGATGTGGTTTGCTAATAATTTGTTGAGGATTTTAGCATCTGTGTTCATCAGTGATGTTGGCCTGAAGTTTATTCTTAGTTGTGTCTTTATCTGGTTTTGGGATTAGGATGATGCTGGCTACATAAAAAGAGTTTGGGAGCCTTCCATCTTCTTGGTTTTTTTGAAATAGTCTGGGAAGAATAGGGGTTAGCTCTTCTTTAAATGCTTTGTAGAATTCTCCTGTGAAACACTCTGGTGCAGGACTTTTGTGTGTCAGGAGTTTTTTTATTACTGCTTCAATTTTGTCAGCTATCATTGGTCTTTTCAGGCTTTCTGCTTGTTCATTGAGTTTTGGAAGATTATATTTTCTAGAAATTTGTCCATTTCACCTAGGTTTTCAAATTTCTTGGCGTACAATTCTTTGTAGTAATTCTTACAATCCTTTGTATTTCTGTGGTATCAGTTGTAATCTCTCCTCTTTCATTTCTGATTGTGTTTATCTGGTTCCTCTCTTTTTTACTTGATGAATCTGCTTAAAAGCTTGTTGATTTTGTTTATGTCTTCAAATATCCAGCTCCTGAATTTGTTAATCCTTAGAATTGCGTTTCTGTTTCTATGTCACTTAATTCTGCTATGAACTTGGGCATTTCCTTCCTTCTACTTGCTCTGGGATGTCTTTGTTGTTGTTCTTTGACTTTTTGTAAGTATAGGGCTAGGTCATCTATTTGAAATGTTTCTATTTTTTTAGACAGGACTGTATTGCTATGAACTTCCCTCTCACAACTGCCTTGGCTGTGTCCCATATGTTTGGGATTGTAGTCAATTCATTTTCATTTGTTTCCAGAAACCTTTTGATTTCCTCCTTGATCTCATTCTTGACCCATTCATTGTTTAATAGCATGCTATTCAATTTCCATGAGTTTGAGTGTTTTTGGATTTTTTCCTTGAGGTTGGTTTCTAGTTTTGGTCCCTTGTGGTCAGAGAAAATGCTTGATATGATTTCAATTTTCTTGAATTTGTTGAGGCTTTTTTGCATCCTATCATGTGGTGTATCTTTGAAAATGTTCCATGTGCATTTGAAAAGAATGTGTATTTAGCTTCTTTAGGATGAAAGGTTCTCTATATATCAGTTGAGTTAATTTGATCTAGGACATTGTTCAATGCCACAAAATCTTTGTTCATATTTTGTTTGGAAGATCTATCCATTTTTGACAGTGATGTGTTGAAATCCTCTACTATAATTGTGTTGCTGTCAATATCTTGAAGTCCTCCAAAATTTTCTTTATGTTTTGGGTTCTCCTATGTCAGGTGCATATATGTTTACAATGTTTATGTCTTGTTGACAGATTCTATTCTTGAGTGTGATGAAGTGACCTTCTAGGTCTCTTTTTATGGTCCTTGTTTTGAAGTCTATTTTGTCTGACATGAGTATTGCTACCTCTTTTTTTCTCTGTTTGCTTGGAATATTAGTTTCCAGCCCTTCCTTTTCAATCTGTGTAGGTCTTTTCTTCTGAGGTGGGTCTCTTGTAGGCAGCATATGTGTAGGTCATGTTTTCTTATCGAATCAGCTATTCTATGTCTTTTGATTGGAGCATTTAATCCATGTACACTTAAGGTTATTATTGATAGGTACTGATTAATTCCCCCCTTCCACCCACTGCTTTGTACCTGTGTTCCTCTCTCTCTCTTTACCTATCCCTTGTTATATCTGTGCATTTAGAACATCTTACAGTGTTTGTTTCATGGAAGTGTATTCTTTCAGCCTTCTTTTGTCTGGGGAAACCCTTGGTTCACCTCCCAGTTTAATTGAGATCCTTCCTGGGTAGAGTAGTCTTGGTTTCAAGTCTTGTCTTTTCATTAATTGGAACCTTTTTTTTGCCATTATCTCCTGGCCTGATGTGTGTTGAGAAATCAGCTGCTTGCCTTATCAGAGCCCCCTTGTGTGTTACTCTTGGTTTCTCCCTTGCTGCTTTTAAGATGCTCTCTTTGTCTTTAAAACTTGGCATTCTATTTATGATGTGTCTTGGAATGGGCATCCTTGAGTTCTTGATTGGGACCTTCTGTGCTTTCTAAACTTGTGTTTTTTTTCCCTTCTAGGTTCAGGTAGGTTTCTGTCATTATTTTTTCAAATGGGGTTTCTATTCCTTGTTTCTTTTCTTGTCCTTCTGGTATTCCTATGAGTCAAATGTTGCTGTGTTTCATGTTGTCTTGGAGTTCTCTTAATCTGTCTTCATATTTTTTTAGTCTTTTTTCATGTAACTGCTCTATCTGGGTATTTCTTTCTACCTTACCTTTCAACTCAATAATTTTGTCCTCTGCTTCATTCAGCCTTCTTGAAATTCTTTCTCTTGTGTTTTTTATTTCAGAAATTGTATTCTTCATTTATTCCTGTTTCTTGTTTATAGTTTCTATTTCCTTTTCATAGTGTTATAGTTCTCCCTCAGTTCCTTGTAGTTGTCTGTGAGTTTTCTGAGCATCCTTATCACCATTCTTTTGAATTGTACATCTGATAGTTTGCTTCCTTCCATTTAATTTAGCTCTTTTAGTGGGGAGTCTTCCATTCCTTTTGTGTTGGTGTTCTTTCATTGTTTCCCCATTTTAGGTGAATGATTTTGTTTGTTTCTGTGCTTCCTGGTGCTCTGCTTTACTATCTGTCCTTGTAATGTGAACTTCTGTGGTAGAGTTCTATAGGATTCAGTGATATAGTCTCTTTGGGCTCTTTGTATGGATGTTCCAGGGTTGTTATTTCTTCTCTTTGTGTGGGCTCTCTTTTTGTATTGGGTTTTACCTGTTGGTGGTTCCTTTGCTGGTGGGTTCTATCCTCCAGGGGGTTTACCAGTGTTCACAATTCCCACCTTGTCTTGTATGTGATCAGTGGTAGGATGAAGCCAAAATAGATTATGACAGTAGAAGAGCATTCTATGGGATTTAAAGTACCAACAAGTAGAGAACAGGTAGGATATCCCTGGAGAAGAACAGTGATAACCATGATATTTCACCCAACTAGCCACCTTTTATAACAGGTGAAGGAGAAAGAAGCCTCTTAAGGTAAGAAGGAATGTGAGTTGAATCCAGAAAACAGAATGCATGTGTGATGTTAGATGGTGAAATACAGTGGGAGTAAAGGTTTGAAACCAGGCATAGTGTGCTAGAGAATAGAGTTAACCACAACAGTAATAAAGCACAGGAAAGTAGTGTAATGAGCCAGGACCAGGGAGGGCTGCTGTGTAGTGTTTATAGGAATAGGGAACAATAATTATTTATGATAATACTGGAACAACAATAATATGACATGAAATACATGCTCTGAATAAAAAGAATAGAAAGTAAAAGACCAAGAGTAGTGTGTTATTGGAATATGAGTGAAGTGAAAGACTTTTTCTTCACTTTTAAAGCAGTCTTTTTTGGGGCTAAGATGGCATCAGAGTAGGAAGGAGCAGATTTGGCTTCCCTCTGCTCAGGGGAGAACATCCTGAGCAATCTATGGAGTAGAGAAGCAAACAACCAACATATTTCAGCATATGTGAAAATAGGGGACCAAGGATTGTGGCGGAACCGAAAAACCAGACCCTAAGAAGAGTGCTGTAACAAGGTAGGGTCCTGGGGACCAGCTTGTGGTCCGGGGGCTGCAGCCCCAGGCCCAGGGCCTGCGGCTGGGTTTGCCACAGAGTCCTTGGGAGAGAGCCGGGTCAACTGTTCCCTCCCCAGCCAAACAAGGTCTGAGTGGCACTGGGAGGAATCCAGGTGCTAGCAAACACACAAGGGCTGTGAGCTCCTTTGGAGGCAGTGGACACCAGAGAGGCTGGGTGGAGCAGTAGGCCCGGACCCCCACAGTCACCGGTCTGGCTGGAGAGGTTGGCGGTGGGAGAAACTAGGCCACTGTGGGGAGCGGCAGGCTTAAACAGAGGGAATTTCTCAAGAGGAAGGAGTGAATACAAAGACGCTGTTTGGGGAATTCTCCTAAAGTGATCAGTTGCTCCAGCCTCCCTGCCACCCAGCCATGGGTGCGTGAGTGCATGGGTGCGCATGCAGGGAGAGCATCCCTGCACCCCAGTCCACAGCAGTAACCCTGGGGAAAGACCTGATTCCCACACCCAGGGCACAAAGCTGAGGAGCCAGTGTGAGCTCCCCTGGCCGAGGAAGAAAAGCCATAACAATCACCCCTCAGCCTGCCGCAGCCAGCAAGAGCAGAAAAACTTGTTTGGCCACTTTGAAACCCAAAGACTTTTTAATTTGATTCTATTTGTTTAACAATTTTTAATTTTTTAATTTTTATTGTTTTTTTTCTCTTTTAACTTTTTTCCTCTCCTCATTTCTTGTTTTATTCCTTCCTCCTTCCTTTCCTCCATTTTATCTCTTCTTCCTTCCTTCGTCTGCCTTTTCTATTTTTACTTTATAAATTTTTTTCTAAATACCTACAAGTGAGACAAAATCCTGGATCTGTGAAAAGACCAAAGTTGAACCCCAAGAAGGGGCATCACAAAAGCTGGGACAGTGAGATAAATTTCACTCTGCTATTACAGAGAACCTGCAAGATATTGCATATTTGTATTATTATTATTTTTCCAGCATTCCTACATCTTTTTTAAATAGTATTTTTGTATCTCTCTTCTTTTTGTATAGTCTGGACTATACAAAAATATATAGGCTAGGCTGGATATATTGTATGATCTCACAGCTTTCCCCTGATATCTCTTTCCATACTGTATTGCTAATCTACTGTCCTTTAACTCACCTGTGTCCCATTAGCACACTACTAGATGTTCTGTACTCCCTATTCTAGTTACCTAGATCTCATAGATTCTGTCATATGATTGTTGTCATTATATTATTGTAAATAACTGCTGTTCCATGCAATTGTAATTACTTCACTACACGCCCCCCCAGACCTTAGCCCATTTCAAAGTTTCCTGAACTCTATTACTGTAGTGGTTAACTCTATTCTCTCACACACTACACCTATTTACTATCCTTTACTCTCATCTTACCCCAGAATCTGACCTCCCACAACCTCCCTGCTTTATAGATCCAACTCACAATCCTTCCTTCCCCAATAAGAGTCTTATCTTCTTTCCATCCTTTCTAAAATCAGCTGGCTGGGTGGAAGATCACGGTTAACACTATACATAGTCAAAGGATCTCCTATCTCTTCCCTACTTGCTACTACTGTAAATATCATAGAATTCTCTGTTGCTGTCTTAAACCATTTTGCCTTCCCCCTCCAACTGATGACAACAAAGAATAGGTGGAGGTGGTGAACACCAGGATACCCAGTGGAAGAGGAAACCCAACAACAAAGGAACCACTTACAGATAACAACAGAAGAAGGTGAAGGAGGGAGTAGTAACCACACAAACCTCAATCCAGGACCTATCTGGAAATACAACTAAACAGTAGAGATAGTACCAAATACAAAAAAAATGAACAAGAGCAAGAAAGAATTCTTTAAACCTTATACACATGGAAAACCCACTTCAACACAACCTGCTCTCACCAGCACAGCAAAATACAGGAGGTGGTCGTCAGAGTGACAGTCATTTAACCAGCTGGTGGGAAGGAACCACCAAATAAAGTCTCAACAACAATCAAAACACAAAGGCAAACACAAAGCCAACTTAAATGACAGCTCAAGACCAGTGAGCTTGGGAGTCAAGGAAACTGCACCACTGAAACTCATTGCTATTCTATTAAAGAAGTTCACACCACAAACCTAGGGAGCCAGAACAGATCAATTTAAGAAGCTGAGGCTAACAAGAAGAGTTTCACAGACAATGGGAAGACAAAGAAACAATCCCCAAATGAAAGGAAAGGAGGAAGCCTCAGAAAGAATGCTAAATGAAATAGAGGCAATTCAACTATCAGATATTGAGTTCAAAGCAATGATTGTCAGGAAGCTCAATGAGCTCACAATGAGCTACCAGAAACTAGAAGGAAGCTACAATGAACTCACTGAAAACTATATCACCATGAAAAAGGAAATAGAAAACTCTCAACAAGGGCCAAGAGGAAATGAAGAATACAATTTCTGAACTGAAGAACACAGTAGAAGGAATGAAAAGCAGAATCAATGAAGCAGAAGATCGGGTCAGCGAGCTGGAGGACAAAGTAGAAGAAAACACTCAGAAAGAGCAACAAAAGAAAAAGAGGCTCAGGAAGAATAAAGAGGAATTAAGAGAAATGCAAGACAATATGAAATGTAATAATATCCGAATAATAGGGATACCAGAAGGAGAAGAAGAAGAGCAAGGGATAGAAAACCTATTTGAAAAAGTAGTGATGGAAAACTTCCCTAATTTGATGAGAGAAAATCCAGGAAACACAGAGAGTCCCAATCAAGAGGAACCCAGAGAACCACCTCAAGACACATCATAATTAAAATGGCAAAATTTCAAGACAAAGAGAAAACCTTAAAGGCAGCAAGGAAGAAACAGGAAGTAACATACAAGGGAGCCCCAATAAGGCTAACAGCTGACTTCTCAATGGAAACACGCCAAGCCAGAAGAGAATGGCAAGAAATATTCCAAGTAATGAGTACCACAAGTCTGCAACCAAGGCTACTTTACCCAGCTAGGCTATCAATCAAGATAGAAGGCCAAATAAGAAGCTTTCCAGACAAAAGAAGTCTAAAAGAATACACCTCCACTAAACCAGCTCTGCAAGAGATGCTAAAGGGACTGCTTTAAGGAAAGAAAGGAAAAGAGAGAGTGAGAGAGGAACACACGTACATAAAAGGCAATGAATAAGTACCTATCAATAATAACCTTAAATGTAAATGGATTAAATGCTCCAATCAAAAGACATAGAATACCTGATTGGATAAGAAAACATGACCCACACATATGCTGCCTACAAGAGACCCACCTCAGTATAAAAGACCTGCACAGGCTGAAAGTGAAAGGCTGGAAACAAATTTTCCAAGCAAATGGAAAGGGAAAAAAAGCCGGGGTAGCAATACTCATATCTGACAAAATAGACTTCCAAAGAAGGACGATAAAGAGAGACCCAGAAGGTCATTTCATAATACTCAAGGGAAGAATCCACCAAGAAGACATACATATTGTACATATATATGCACCCAACATAGGAGCACCCAAATACATAAAGAAAATCTTAGAGGACTTCAAGAAAGATATGGACAGCAACACAATTATAGTGGGGGATTTGAACACCCCACTGTCAGAAATGGACAGGTCTTCCAAACAAAAAATCAACAAAGATATTGTGGCATTGAACAATACCCTACATGACATGGGCTTCACTGATATATACAGAACACTCCATCCCAAAGAAGCTAAATACACATTCTTTTCAAATGTACATGGAACATTTTCAAAGATTGACCACATGATAGGACACAAAACAAGCCTCAACAATTTCAAAAAAAAATTGAAATCATACCAAGCATTTTCTCGGATCACAAGGGACTGAAGCTAGAAACTAACGCTAAGGAAAAAAACCCAAAACACTCAAAATCATAGAGATTAAATAGCATGCTGTTAAACAATGAATGGGTCAAGAATGATATTAGGGAAGAAATCAAAAGGTTTCTGGAAGCAAATGAAAATGAACTCACAACAACCCAAAACTTATGGGAAACAGCCAAGGCAGTCCTGAGAGGGAAGTTCATAGTGATACAGGCCCACCTAAAAAAGTTAGAAACATTACAAACAACCTAACCCTATGTCTACAAGAACTCGAGGAACAACAACAAACACAGCCCAGAGCAAGCAGAAGGAAGGAAATAACCAAGATCAGAGCAGAATTAAATGACATAGAGACTAAAAGCACAATTCTAAGGATCAATGAATCCAAGAGATGGTTCTTTCAAAAGATAAACAAAATCGGCAAGCCTTTAAGCAGATTCATCAAGAAAAAAAGAGAGAAAATCCAAATAAACACCATCAGCAATGAAAGAAGTGAGATTACAACAGACCTCAGAAATACAAAGGATTATAAGAAATCACTATGAAGAACTGTATGCCAAGAAATTTGAAAACCTAGATGAAATGGACTAATTTCTAGAAAAAATAATCTTCCAAAACTCAATGGAAAAGAAGCAGAAAGCCTGAACAAACCAATAACAGCAAAAGAAATGGAAGCAGTAATCAAATACTCCCAACACACAAAAGCCCTGGACCAGATGGTTTTACAGGAGAATTCTGCAAAGCATTTAAGGAAAAACTAACCCCTATCCTTCACAGACTATTTCAAAAAATCCAGAAAGATGGAAGACTCCCAAACTCTTTTTATGAGGCCAACATCATCCTAATTCCAAAACCAGATAAAGACACAACAAAGAAAGAAAACTGCAGGGCAATATTGCTGATGAACATTGACGATAAAATCCTCAACAAAATACTGGCAAACCGCATGCAATGGTACATTAAAAAGATCATACACCATGACCAAGTGGGATTCATTCCAGGGATGCAAGGATGGTACGTATTTGCAAATCAGTAAATATAATACATCACATAAACAAAAGCAAAGACAAAAACCACATAATCATATCAATAGATGCAGAAAAAGCATTTGATAAGGTACAGCACCCATTCGTGATAAAAACACTCGGCAAAATGGGAATAGAGGGAGTATTCCTCAACATAATAAAGGCCATATAGGAGAGACCTACAGGCAACATCATACTCAATGGGCAAAAATTAAAATCTTTTCCACTAAGATCAGGAACAAGACAGGGCTGGCCACTTTCACGACTTCTATTCGATATAGTACTGGGAGTTTTAGCTACAGCAATCAGACAAGAAAAAGAAATAAAAGACATCCAAATCAGAAAGGAGGAAACAAAACTGTCACTGTTTGCAGATGACATGATAGTGTACATAGAAAATCCTATAGACTCCACCAAAAAACTGCTTGACCTAATAAATGAATTTGGCAAAAGAGCGGGATACAAAGTCAATATCCAGAAGTGAAAGGCATTTCTGTACACCAACAATGAAACAGCAGAAGCAGAAATCAAGAAAAAAATCCCATTTGAAATAACAAAAAGAAAAATATAATATCTAGGAATAAACCTAACCAAAGAGGTAAAAGACCTGTATTTAGAAAACTACATAACACTGAGGAAAGAAATCAATGAAGACACAAACAAATGGAAACATATACTGTGTTCATGGATTGGAAGAATTAAAATCATGAAATTGTCCATACTACCCAAAGCAATTTACACATTCAATGCAATACCTATTAAAGTACCAGTGGCTTATTTCACAGACATAGAACAAACACTTCAAAAATTTATATGGAACCATAAATGGTCCCGAATAGCTGCTTCAATTTTGAGAAGGAAGAGTAAAGTAGGAGGGATCACAATACTTGACACTAAACTATACTACAAGGCCACTGTAAACAAAACAGCCTGGTACTGGCACAAATACAGGCACATGGACCAATGGAACAGAACAGAGAGCCCAGAAATAAACCCAAGTCTCTACAGTCAATTAATATTTGACAAAGGAGGCAGCAACATAAAATGGAATAAAAATTGCCTCTTCAAGAAATGGTGTTGGGAGAACTGGACAGCTATGTGCAAAAAAATGAAACTCGAGCGCCAACTTACACCTTATACAAAAATAAATTCAAGGTGGATAAAAGACTTAAATATAAACTGTGACACCATTAAAGTCTTAGAGGAGAACATAGGTAGGAAAATCTCAGATATTTCACTCAGAAACTTTTTTACTGACATGTCTCCTAGAGCAAGGGACATAAAGGAAAGAATAAACAAATGGGACCTCATCAAAATTAAAAGGTTTTGCACAGCTAAAGAAAACAGTATCAAAATAAAAAGAGAACCAACTGTATGGGAAAACATATTTGCCAATGATACCTCAGCCAAGGGTTTAATCTCCAAAATATATAAAGAACTTACACGACTCCACTCTAAGAAGACAAGGAACCCAATTAAAAAATGGGCAAAGGACTTGAACAGACACTTCTCCAAGGAGGACATACAGAAGATCCAAAGACACATGAAATGATGTTCAATATCGCTAGCTATCAGAGAGATGCAAATTAAAGCCACCGTGAGATACCACTTCACACCAGTTAGAATGGCCATCATAAACAAAGCAACAAACAACAAGTGTTGGAGACGTTGTGGAGAAAAGGGGACCCTAGTGCACTGTTGGTGGGACTGCAGACTGGTACAACCACTATGGAAAGCAGTATGGAACTTCCTCAGAAAACTAAAAATGGATCTGTCTTTTGACCCAGCAATTCCACTGCTGGGACTGTGTCCTAGGAATCCTAAAACACCAATACAAAGGAACCTTTGCACCCCAATGTTCATAGCAGCACAATTTACAATAGCTTCGTGCTGGAAGCAACCTAGATGCCCCTCAGTAAATGAATGGATCAAAAAACTATGGTACATTTACACAATGGAATTCTATGCAGCAGAAAGAAAGAAGGAGCTCCTACCCTTTGCAACAGCATGGATGGAGCTGGAAAGCATTATGTTAAGCAAACAAGCCAGGCAGTGAAAGACAAATACCACATGATCTCACCTTTAACAGTAACCGAAACAACAAAACAAAGAAACAAGCAAAATATAACCAAAGACACTGAAATATGGGGCAGACTGACAGTGACCAGAGGGGAGAGAAGAGGGAATTTCAGGGGAGAATGGGAAGATGTAAATTTAAAGGACACATGGACAAAAGCTAGGGGGGGTGGTGGTAATGGGACGGACATGGGAGGCGTTTGGTGGGTGGGGTGGAATGGGAGTAAAAGTGAGAAAACTGTACTTGAACAATGATTTAAATAAAATTAAAAAAAATAAAGCAGTCTTTTTAAGAATATCTTTAAATGTTGATTTGGTGGAATTTCTCCGTCCATTTTAATTGAGAGCTTTGCAGTGTAGAGTAGTTTTGTTGGCAGGCCTTTGCGTTTTATTACTTGGAATATATCTTGCCATTCCCTTCTGACTTGTAGTGTTTCTGTTGAGAATTCAGCTCTTAACCTTATCATTACTTCCTGTTTTTCCCTTGCTGCCTTTAAGATTCTCTATTGTTGAATTTTGCAATTTTAACTATGATGTGTCTTAGAGTGTACTTCTTTGGGTTTGTTTTGATTGGGATCCTTTGTGCTTCCTGGTCCTGTGTGACTTTTTCTCTCATCAAATTATGGAATTTTTCCATTATTATATTTTCAAACAGATTATCTATCCCTTGTTTTTCTTCTCACATACCTTCTGGTATCCCTAGTATAGGAATATTATTACATTTCATGTTGTCCTGCCTGTCCCTGAACTTTTTTGTTCTTTTTGAGCCTTTTTTCCTTTTCTTGCTCTTTCTGGGAATTTTTTCCTACCTTGTCCTCCAGCTCACTGATTCAATCCTCTGCTTCATGTGGTCTGATTTTGATTCCTTCTACTGTGTTCTTCAATTCAGAAATTGTATCCTTCATTTCCTCTTTGGTCTTTTGATTGTTTCTATGTCCTGTTTCATGATGATATACTTTGCAGTAAGTTCCTTGTAGCTTCCCTGTAGTTTTTTGTAATTCTCACTGAGCTCACTGAGCTTCCTTATGACCATTATTTTGAACTCAATATCTGATAGTTGATTTGCCTTTATTTCATTTATCACTCTTTCTGAGGATTCCTCCTTTCCTTTTGATTGGGGGTTGTTTCTTTGCCTTCCCATTATTTGTGAGACTCTTCTTGTTTGTTTCTGCTTCTTAAATTGATCTGTCTTGACTCCGTGACCTTGTGGTATGAACTTCAATGGTAGAGACCTGTGAGATTTAGTGGTGCAGTCTCCTTGATCTCCTGAACTTGATGCTCTTGGGATGCCCTTTATGTTGTTTATGTTGGCTCTCTAGATGTAATAGGGTTTTGATTGTTGTTGGGTAATTCTTTGGTGGGTCCTTCCCTCCAGCTGGTTGACTGAGGGTCACTGTGCCCAGCACCTCTTATACGCTGCTGTGCAGGTGCATTGCTTTTTCTTTCTGGATCCACCTCTGTGATGTCAGATGTTGACCCTGTCTGGCCTTAGGCATCCTGTTTGAGACTTTCAGGGATCTACTGTCTGTGCCTGACTCCTTTGGTTGTTAATCTGGTCATTCTGTACTCAGCAGTCAAGCTTAAGAAGCACAGGGCTGGAGCAAAGTCTCTTCTGTAGCTGGAGGTATTGTTTCCCCTCGGGCTGCTCCCCCTCAGAGGGGAGTGGTCTGCTTGAGCATGATGGCTTTTACCATATGGTGGATGACTCTGTACTGGGATCTGAGCATCTACTCTGTTAGTTCTGTCCCCAGAGACTCCATCCCCAGTCCCTCCTCAGGCATCTCTAACCCAGTTTGCTGCTGGCTTTGCTGGAGGCAAGGATAAGTGGCTGCCAATGAAAATTCATGAATGTCAATTTACAATGAGGAAGTCCTAGAAGCTCATCAGTAAATTAATGGATCAAAAACTATGGTACATTTATGTGATGGAATACTGCACAGCAGAAAGAAAGAAGGAGCTCCTACCCTTTGCAACAGCATGGATGGATCTGGAGAGCATTATTCTAAGTGAAATAATCCAGATGGTAAAGACAAATACCATATGATCTCACCTATAAGTGAAACCTAATCAACAAAACAAACAAGCAAGCAAAATATAACCAGCAACATTGAAGTGAAGAAGAAACTCACAGTAACCAGAGGCAGGTGGGAGGGGATAATGGGAAAAGGGGGAAGAGTTCCTGGAATTTGGAGTTAGTACAAAACCAAAGGAGGTAGGATTGAAGGGGGGAAGTGGGGATGACTGGGGTTGGGGGGGCAGTAAATGGAGACAACTGTACTTCAGCAACAATAAAAAAAGAGAATTAAAAAGGAAAATCCTGCTTCTATATTTTTCTTCTGCATTTATTTTTATTTTTTTATTTTAATTGTTGTTCAAGTATGGTTTTCTGTCTTTTACTCCCATCCCAGCCCACCCACCTAGCCCTCCCCACCTCCCTCCCATTTTCATTCCCCCTAGTTTTTGTCCATGTGTCCTTTATACTTGTTCTTGTAAACCCTTCCCCATTTCCCCTGCAATTCCTTCCCCTCTCCCCTCTAGTCAATGTCAGCCTGTTCTCTATTTCAGTGTCTTTGTCTATATTTTGCTTTTTTGCTTGTTTTCTTGTTTAGGTTCCTGTTGAAGGTGAGATCATATGGTATTTATCTTTCACTGCCTGGCTTATTTCACTTAGCATAATGCTTTGCAGTTCCATCCATGCTGTCACAAAGAATAGGAGCTCCTTCTTTCTTTCTACTGCATAGAATTCCATTGTGTAAATGTACCATCATTTTTTGATCCATTCATTTACTGATGGGCACCTAGGTTGCTGGCTATTGTAAATTGTGCTGCTATGAACATTGGGGTGCATAGGTTCTTTTGGATTGGTGTTTCAGGGTTTTTAGGATATAACCCTAGCAGTGGAATTGCTGGGTCAAGAGGCAGTTCCATTTTTAGTTTTCTGAGGAAATTCCATACTGTTTTCCACAGTGGTTGTACCAGTCTGCAGTCCCACCAATAGTGCACTAGGGTTCCCTTTTCTCCACATCCTCTCCAACACTTGTTGTTTGTTGCTTTGTCCTTCTTATATTTTGAATTTTGTTCAGAATCATCCATTTCACTCAGCAGGAAAAGGGTTAAAAAACATAAATCAGTTTAAACTACAAAGTATAAATGTTGAGGATATTCTTAAAGCTGACAATTCTATTTAATTAAATAAAAATGTAAGCAATGTTAAAAAAAAAGAAAATTTGTGCATTGGCTCTTAAACAGCTCTTTGTATTTCCAGCTGTCCATCTCTGGCAGAGAGCAACCCTGCCACTTTTTACTGCTGGTTGTTTTTTTGTGTAATTTGTGGGCTTTGGTGCACTAGGCTGGGGATCCTAGCTTAGGTTTTAGAACCCATTCTTTGCAGGCCCCTGGCCCCTTAATTATCCCTCTGGGCACTCAGCCAGCCTGCTTGAGTCTCTACTGTACTCCTTACTAGTCAGTTTGGGCTGAAACAGATTCTTCTGTCTGTCCAAGGTTATAAGTCTTCTCTCTCACTATTGTTCAGTTGTTTGTCTGGGTGATTTCTCCACAATTTAGTTGTAATTCCAGATTGGTCCTGGGAGGAGGTTAGTATGACTTCCATTCACTCCTCCACTATCTTGTGCCTTCCTAGTATGAACATTTTAATGATGCTACTTTTTTCTTATCAATGAGTATGGTATATGCCTCCTTTTATTTATATCTCCCTTAATTTCTTTCTTTAGTGTAGTATAGTTTGCAAAGTACAGATATTTTACTTCCATAGTTAAATTTCCAGGTACTTCATTTTTCTGGATGCTATAGCAAATGGGATTTTTTTCTTGGTTTCTCTTTCTGGTACTTCATTGTTTGTATAGAGACGTGCCATTGATTTCTGAATCTTGACTTTGTATCCTGCTACTTTGCCAAATTCATGTATTATGTTGAGTATTTTTTTGTTGGAAACTATAGGATTTTTATGTACATTATCATGTTGTATACAAATAATAACAGCTTTACTTCCTCCTTTCCAATTCTGTGCCTGTTTATCTTTTTCTTGTCGAATGATTGTGGCTAAAACTTCTAGTTCTATGTGGATAAGAGTAGTGAAAGTGTGTCCCCTTTTCTTAAGTGAAAAGTTTTTAGTTTTTATCTATTCAGTGTGATGTTGGAAGTAAGCTTTCTGTATATGACCTTTATTATGTTGAGGTATGGTCCCTCTGTTCTCTCTTTGCTTACTGTCTTTATCATAAATGGGTGCTAGATTTTAACAAATCCTTTTATAGTGTCTATAAATCTGATTGTGTGCTTTATATTTTTCATTTTGTTTATGTGGTATATTACATTTATTGATTTTCAAATATTGTTGCCATCCTAATATCCTGTGAAAAATAAATCCCACTAAATCACGGTGTATGATTTTTTTTACATACTGGTGGATCCAGATTGCCAAAATTTTGTTGAGCCTTTTGGCCATCTATATTCATCAGAGATACTGGCCTTAATTTTATTTCTTTGTTGTGTTTTTACCTGGTTTTGAAATTAGGATAATATTCACCTTGTTAAAAGGGTTAAAAGTCTTCCCTTTTCTTAAATATTTTGGAATAGTTTGAGGAAAAACTCCTCATTAAGAGAACTATCTCCTGATAGTTCTCCTAATGTTTAGTGTAATTCTCTTGTGAAGATGTATGGTCCATGGCTTTTATGTGCTGGTAATTTTTTTTATTATGGCTTCTATTTTGCTAGTTGTTATCAGTCTATTCAGGCTTTCTACTTCTTGATTCAGTTTTGGAATATTATATGTTTATAGAAATTTATCTATTTTTCCCAGGTTTTTCAGTTTCCTATCATATAGTTGTTCATAGTAATTTCTTACACTCCTTTGTATTTCTGTGGTATTAGCTGTTACTTCTCTTTTGTTTCTGATTTTATTTATTTGGGTCTTCTCTCTATTTTTCTTAATTAGTATGTTATAGGTTTGTCAATTTTGTTTATCTTTTCAAAGAACCCACTCCTGGATTCATTGATCCTTTGAATTGTTTTTTTAGTCTGTATGTTATTTAATTCTACTCTGATCTTGATTATTTCCTTCCTTCTACTCACTCTGGGCTTTGTTTGTTGTTGTTTCTCTAGTTCTTTTAGATCTAGGATTAAGTTTTTTACTTGAGATTTTTCTATCTCCTTTAGGTAGGCCTCTTTTGCTATGAAGTTTCCTCTTATAATTTCCTTCATTATGTCCAGATACTTTTTGATTTCTTCCTTGATTTCACTGTTAACCCATTCATTGTTTAATACCATGTTATTCAGTCTTCATGTATTTAAATGTTTTTGAGGGATTTTTTGAGGTTGGTTTCTAGTCTCAAGCCACTGTGATCCAAGAAGATGCTTGATATTATAAATTTCAATTTTCTCAATTTCTTTGAGGCTTGTTTTGTGTCCTACCATGTGGTTTATTCTTGAAAATGATCTATGTGTATTTGAAAAGCTGTATTTTGCTTCTTTGGCATGAAATTTTTTTTGTAAATATCAGTAAGTCCATTTGGTTTAGAGGGTTGTTCAATGCCACAATATGTTTGTTGACTCTTTGTTCAGAAGATATATCCATTGTTGGCAGTGTGGTGTAAAAATTCCTTATGATGACTGTATTGATGTTTATCTCTTTCTTAAAGTCCTTCAAGATATTCCTTATATATTTAGGTACTCCTAAGTTGGGTGCATATATTTTTATAAGAGTTATGTTTTCTTGTTGGACTACTCTGTTAAATATTATGTAGTGACTTTCTTTGTCTCTTGTTATGGCCTTTTTTTTTTGTAGTCTGTTTTGTCTGATATAAGTTTTTCTACTCAAGCTTTTTTTGGTGTTTATTTGCTTGGAAGATCTTTCCATCCTTTCACTTTCAGTCTGTGTAAATCTTTTGTTTTGAGGTGGATGTCTCATAGACAAGCAAACTCAACACCAAACAAACAATCCAATTTAAAAAAGAATAGAGGGCCTGAATAGAAATTTCTCCCAATAAGGCACTCAAATGATCAATATAAATATGAAAATATGCTCAAATGTACTAGCTATAAGGAAAATGCCAGTCAAACTACAATGAGATGACACCTCACACTTGTTGAATGGCTATTATCAATAGCACAAATAATAAGTATTGTAGGGTTTGTAATGAAAAGGGAATTCTTATTATTGCTGGTAGGAATATAAACTGGTGGAGTCACCATGGAAAGCAACATGGTGGTTCTTCAAAAAATCAATATAGAGTTCCAGTATGACTCAGCAACCCTTATTCTGGGTATCTACTCCAAAGTTTGAAAACATTTGTTCATACAGATATATGTTAATTATAGTGGTCAAGTCAGGGAAATAACCAGAGTGTAATTTGATAGATTATTCGATAAAGAAGATGTGGTACATATATGCAATGGAATATACTCAGCCATAAGAAAATATGAAATACTGCCATTTGCAACAGCATGGATGGACCTTGAGAATATCATGTTAAGCAAAAAATAGAAAAAGTGAAGAATCATTTGATTTCACTCATATATGGGGCATAAAACTGAAATTCATAGACACAGACAACAGTATGGTAGTTCCCAGAGAGAAGGGGAGGGAGTAGTAAAAAGTAAAAGGAGTAAAATATATGGTGAGGGAATAAGATTTGACTTTGGGGGGTGAACACACAATGCAATATACAGATGACATATTGTAGAATTGTACACTTGAAACTTAAATCACTTTATTAAGTAATGTCACCCTACTAAGTTTATAAGAAAATACAAAGAAAAATAGAAAATGCTTTGAGATGAATTAAAATTAAGATACAACATAAAACTTTTGAAATGCAGCTATATTGGTGCTCAGAAGAAAATTTATAGCTCTAAACATCTATGTTTAAAGAAGAAAAATCTCAGTCAACATCATAATCTGCCACATTAATACACTGCAGAAAAGCGAAGCAAGCTAAAGCTGAAGCAAGCAAAAGAAAGAAATGGCCATTAGCGTATAAATTAATGAAATAGAGAACATAATATAATGAAAATAAAAATCAATGTTGGTTCTTTGCAAAAATGAACAAAATTTACAAACCTTTATCCAGAATGACCAAGACAAAAGAGAGTATACTAAAATTAGAAACAAGGGGATATTATTATTGATGTAAATATAAACAAACAAGGCTTATAAAGTAATAAACAATTACAGGCAAATAAATTAGATAACTTAGGTAAAATCATAAGGTTTTCCAAAGACACAAATTACTAAAACTGACTCAAAAAAATCCCCAGAATATCTGAATAGACCTAGAGCAAATATAGCTGGAGCACTGGTGAATCACAGAAAAGTCACTAATGGATATTTTGTAGCAAGAATGCAGATAGAGAAACAGAAACTTCCAGAGAATTTGGAAGCCTGCCACTTCCAACTTGTGGTTGGGACTTTGAAGGAAACTTACGGAGACTGAAATTTCTGGATGGCTTGATTCCTGCATTACAGCCTTGGTTGCTATGTCAGGAAGGCAAGCAGTTAGAAGAAAGGGAAGAACACAAAAAGCTGGACTCCATTAGCACTTTTATAGCTGTTTTTGCTGTCACTAATCATAACAATTTTAAGAGAACAATGTGGTGTTTCAATTCTGCCTTCCAAATACCTTGGGAATTTTTTGTCACCAACTTTAGACTGGAGTAATACAAGGAGGAGGATTCTGGAAAATATGGTTTTATCTTAGCCAACTTGGAATCATGCCTTGGTACATGAAAATCGAACTGGTGGTTGAAAAAAGCCAAAGAACACAATGCATTACATAAAGGAGGATGATTTGAACGATTGCTTTCTTCACATATAAATTTTAAAAAGCCAGAAGGCAATACAATGACATTGTTAGAGTGTTGATTAAAAAATAAAAACTACCAATTCAAACTTCTAAAAATAAATACTTCAAAAATAAAGGTAAATAATTTTCAGATAGAGGAAAACTAAGATAGTCCTTCTGCAGTTCTTTACTTAAGAAATGCTTAAGAAAGTTTTCAGTCTAGAGAGAAATAATAGCAGAGGAAAACTCATGTATTCAGGTAAAAATAAACAGCACCAAAGATGCTATATATGCATAAATATAAGAACATTTTTTTCTACTAATTACTCTGAAATGTGTGATGACAACTCTCCATCACCAAAAAGAAGATGGGCAAGGATTATGCTAGTGGACAGCAGAGAGAGAATTATATTATTTTTTCATAGTTAATAAATAACATAATGATATACAGAGACATAAGACATGAAAACAATAACATTATAAACAATGATGGGTAGAAATGGAAATTTATAGTTTCATTTTTTTCTACATTTTACAAGATTAACTCATATAAACTATGAAAAATTAAGTATATGTTTTATAAACCCTATAATTATCACTGAAGCTAATGCAAAGAAGTACAGCGAAAAATCAAATGAGAAATTGCAATGGAATTCAAAATTTATTAAAGTAACTCAAAGAAAGCCAGGAATGGGAAAGCATATAAAAAAACAAACAAAAGCAGAAAAAAATAAACAAAAAACAAATAATAAATATGGTAGATGAAAGTACAACCATATCAATCAAGGACTAAATGCTCAAAATTAAAAGAGAAATCAGAACAGAAAAAGGTTAGGAACCACCCACATGCTGTTTATAGTGAGCCACTTTATAAAGACATAAAAGTTTGAAATAAATGGATATAAAGTGATATACCATGCAAAAAGCAAGTGCAGGAAGTCTGGAGGAGCCATTTTAATACCAGAGGAAATAGACTTCAAGACCAAGAATATTACCAGAGATAACAATAATAAATACTTATGGGCTTAATAAGAAAGATTAAAATATATCAAGGAAAATTTGACAGAATTAAAGGGAGAAATAAAAAAATCTACATTTGGGATTGTAGATTTTAAGTCCTTTTTTCAGCAATCAATAAATCAATCAGACAAAAATATCAGTTAAAGACTAAGTGATATAAGCCATACCATCAATCATCATTACCACTAACAAATGGCAAAATACACATTTATTTTAAGTACACATGGTGCATTTCCAAGATTGATCATATGCTGAACCAAAGGACAAACATTGTGGTATTTAAAAGGATTGAGTACAAGCATGTTCTTTGAGCACAGAGGAACTAAATTAAGAATCAATAACAATAATATGTCTAGAAAACTCCCAAATATTTGGAAATTATTCCACAGAATTTTAAATAATCCTTACATCACAAATAAAATTATACAGTAAATTAGAAAATACTTTAAATGTTTATAATAAAAATATAAACAATTTTTTTTCAAGGCACAGCTGGAACACTGCTTATAGAGAAACGTTTAGCATTCAACACTTCGGTTAGAAAAGAATACAGATCTAAAATCTATGGCTGCAGGCTTCATGAAGACACTAGAATGGGGGCTTTTGGAAGATGACTTTGAGATAGGTGGGAGTGGAGTCCACTTCCCACTGAGCACAGGTGGAATACCTAGCTGACCTTCTGAGGAACAGAGTGAACAGCCAACAGTACCCCAGCATATATGAAGGTTGGAGGCCAAAAATTGTAGAAGACTGAAAAATCAGATGGTAAGGTGATTGCTTTGAGACAATAAGGGACCAGAATGGGGACCAGGGTGGCTGCAGCCCAAGGCCTGATACCTGCCAGACCTGCTGAGAATTCTTGGAAGAAAGTCAGGTCAACAGCTTCCTCCCCTGCCAAACAGAGGATAGAGGGACACCAGGATGGACCTGAATGCTTGAAGTCTCTGGGGGGAATAAAAACAAAGTGGCAAACACACAGGGGTGGTGTTTACCTGCTGAAGCTGTTGATGATGGCTGGGTTATTAACAGAGAAACTGGGGAGCCTGGTGATGCCTGGAGAAGGGAGAAGAGTTGGGCTGTAACAGATTCTGACCCGGATAGTCTCTGGTCTGGTTGGAAAGTTGCACTGTGAGAAAGTTGGGCTGGGCACTTGTTTGGAGCAGCAGGCTTGAATGGAGGAATTTGTTTTTTTAAAAAAAGGAAAAAAAGGGAGGCTCTCAGTGCCTATTTAGGGAGTTCCCCCATGGTAGCTGGCCAAAACTCCAGGGCTGTACAGCTACAGCCTCTGCTGTGGGCCTGCTCCTGATGTGATAGCCGCAGCCACACCCCTGCCCTCTCTGCAGTGACAGCTGTGGAGCCTGCGTGCCCATGCCTGCAGCCCCAGAGGCATGCACAGGCACCTACAGAGGCAGTCACAGCTGGTTTACATGGTGGAGTCCCTCCACAGAGAAGAGCAGCAGGTCTCAGGGAGTTAGCAGTTCCCAGAAAGACTTAACTCAGTGGGGGAGCCAACCTACCCTGGAGAGACTCTGAGAGTCCCTAGCATCTAGGAGAGCAAAGAGCAGGAAGGTAGTGTGTGATTTGCCCCTAATTGGTACACTTCAAGGACAGCACAGCTGGTGGACTAAAGGCCTAGGCTTGGTGCAGAAAGGCACTGGGGCCCCACAGCAAGGAACTGGGCTGGAGGCTGGGAAACTGTGAAGATTGCAGCCCAGACCTTACCTCCATCCTTGCAAAACCACAGGAAGGGAGAAAAGTGAAACACGACCCCCTTAGCCTGCTGCAGCCAAGAAGACCAGCAGCAGAATTCACTTGGTTGGTTTAAAGCCAGTAGGAGGCTTTTTTTCTTTCTCTTTTTTTAATCCACAAATGAGACAATAAGACATGGAGCTGTGAAAGGACCAGAATAAGAACCAAAGAGGGATCATCACAACAACTGGGAAGCTGAGACAAATTTTACTTTGCTATTGTAGAGAACTTGCAAGTTATTGTTTATTTGTATTATTATTAATTTTTCATTATTTTTACAACTTTTATTTTATTAGTATTTTTTATTATATTCTTTTTGATTAGTTTTCTTCATCTTGTTTGTTTGGTTTTCCTTGTTCTCTCTTTCATAGGGTATTTTTAATTTTCCTTCTTTCACTTCACTTTGATTCTAAAACCACACTATTCTAGGTTGTGTATTGCCTATTCTTGTTATTCAAATCACATAGATTCTGTCATGATTATTTTTCCAGTACTATTGTAGATAATTGTTGTTCCATACAATTGTAAATACTACACAGCACCTGGATCTTTCCATTTCACTGTCCTCTGGCAATTTATTACTGTTGTGGTTAACTCTAGTCTCTCTCACACTATACCTATTTTCTATCCTTTACTCTCACTATATCTCATAATCTGACTTACCACAAGCTCACTGTTTTCTGGATTCAACTCACAATCCTTCCCCCATCTACAGGTCTTATCTTCTTTCCACCATTTCTAAAAAGTGGCTAGTTGGGTAAAATATCACAGTTAACTATATGTATAGTTAACACCATACATATCCAAAGAATCTCCTATCTCTTCTCTACAATTGGGCACTTTAAATCCCATAGAATACACTCCTGCTGTCTTAATCCATTTTGCCTTCCCCCTCCAACTGATGACATAAAAGAGTAGGTGAGAGCTGTGAACACCAGTATACCTGCTGGAAGAGAGAATATACCATCAAAAGAACCTCCAACAGATAATAACAAAAGAAGGTGAAGTAATGAGTGGAATCCACATTAACCTCCACCCAGGACCAATCTGGAATTACAACTAAATGGTGGAGAAATTACCCAGAACATAAAACTGAACAATTGTGAGAGAGAAGCCTTAAAACCTCTGGCAGACAGACCCAGCTTTGACACAACCTGTCCACACCTGAACAACAGCATACAAGACATGGTGGTGGGAGTAGCCCTTAGTTAACCAGCTGGAGGGAAGGCCCTACCAAAGAAAGATCCAACAACAATCAAAATTCAAAGACATACAGAGAGCCAACATAAATGACAGCCCAAGACCAGCAAGTTCAGGAGATCAAGGAGATGCACCACTGAACCTCACAGGTTTCCTACCACAGAAGTTCACACTACAAACCCAGGGAGTCAGAACAATTCAATTTAAGAAGCAGAGTCTAACAAGAAGAGTCTCACAAACAATGGGAAGACAAAAAAAAAACCCCAAAGGAAACAAAAGGAGGAATACTAGATGAAATAGAAGCAAGTCAATGATCAGATATTGAGTTCATAGCAATGGTTATAAGGAAGCTCAATGAACTCATAGAGAATTAACAAGATCTACAGGGAAACTACAGTGAACTCACTGCAAACCATATCAACATGGAAAAGGAAAGAGAAACTACCAACAAGGGCCAAGAGGAAATGGAGAATACAATTTCTGAACTGAAGAACACAGAAGGAATCAAAAGTAGGCTAGATGAAGCAGAGGATTGAATAAGCAAGCTGGAGGACAGGGTAGAGAAAACTTTCCAGAAAGATCAAGAAAAGGAGAAGAGATTCAGAAACAATGAGGTGGTATTAAGGGAACTAGAGGACAACATGAAACTTAATAATATCCGTATAATAGGGATACCAGAAGGAGACAAAGAAGAGCAAGGGATAGAAAACCTGCTTGAAAAAGTAATGATGGAAAACTTCCCTAATTTGATGGGAGAAAAAGTCACACAAATCCAGGAAACACAGAGGCCCAATTAAGATTCATTACAATTAAAATGCCAAAATTACAAGGCAAAGAAAGAACCTTAAAGGTGCAAGAAAGAAATAGGAAGTAACATACAAGGACATCCCAATAAGACGAGCAGCTGACTTCTCAATGGAAATGTTCCAAGCCAGAAGAGAATGGCAAGAAATATTCCAAGTAATGAAAAACAAAGGCCTACAACCCAGACTACTCTCTCCAGGAAGGCTCTCAATTAAAAGTAAGGCAAAATAATGATTTCCTAGATGAAAGAAGGCTCAAAGAATACACCTCCTGCAAACCAGCCCTGCAAGAGATGCTAAAGGGCCTGCTTTAAGAAAAGGAAAAAAAAAGAGTGAGGGAGAGATGAATATAGGTACAAAAATGGCAATGAATAAGTACCCATCAATAATAACCTTAAGTGTACATGGATTAAATTCTCCAATCAAAAGACATAGAATAGCTGAATGGATAAGAAATCATGACCCACACATATGCTGCCTACAAGAGACCCACCTCAGAAGAAAAGATCCACACACACTAAAAGTGAAAGTGAAAAAGCTGGGGTAGCAATACTCATGTCAGACAAAATAGACTTCAAAACAAGGGACACAAAAAAAGACCCAGAAGGTCACTTCATCATACTCAAGAATAGAATCTGTCAACAAGACATAAACATTGTAAATATATATGCACCCAAAATAGAGTACCCAAGTACATAAAGAAAATCTTCAAGGACTTCAAGAAAGATATTGACAGCAACACAATTATAGTAGAGGACTTTAACATATCACCGTCAAAAATGGATAGATCTTCCAAACAAAATATCAACAAAGATTTTGTGGCATTGAACAATGTCCTAGATCAAATTAACTTAACTGATATATAGAGAGAGCCTTTCATCCTAAAGAAGCTAAATGCACATTCTTTTCAAATGCACATGGAACATTTTCAAAGATATACCACATGATAGGATGCAAAAAAAGCCTCAACAAATTCAAGAAAATTGAAATCATATCAAGCATTTTCTCTGACCACAAGGGACCAAAACTAGAAACCAACCTCAAGGAAAAAATCCAAAAACACTCAAACTCATGGAGATTGAATAGCATGCTATTAAACAATGAATGGGTCAAGAATGAGATCAAGGAGGAAATCAAAGGGTTTCTGGAAACAAATGAAAGTGAACTGACTACAATCCCAAATATATGGGACACAGCCAAGGCAGTTGTGAGAGGAAAGTTCATAATGATACAGGCCTACCTAAAAAAGATAGAAACGTTTAAAAAAAACACACACAACTTAACCCTATGCCTACAAGAACTTGAGGAACAACAACAAAGATAGCCCAGAGCAAGTAGGATGAAGGAAATACCCAAAATCAAAGCAGAATTAAATGACGTAGAGATTAAAACACAATTCTAAGGATCAATGAATCCAGGACTGGTTCTTTGAAAAGGTAAACAAAATGGACTAGCCTGTAAACAGACTCATCAAGAAAAAAAGAGAGAGGACCCAAATAAACAGAATCAGAAATGAAAGTGGAGAGATTACAACTGATACCACAGAAATACAAAGTATAATGGAAAATTATTATGAAGAACTATGTGCCAAGAAATTTGAAAACCTGGGTTAAATGGACAAATTTCTAGAAAAATATAATCTCCCTAAACTGAATGAAGAAGTAGAAAGCCTGGACAGACCAATAACAGCTGACAAAATTGAAGCAGTAATAAAGACACTCTCAACACACAAAAATCCTGGACTGGACAGTTTCACAAGAGAATTCTACAAGGCATTTAAGGAAGAACTAATCCCTATCCTTCACAGACTATTTCAAAAAATCCAAGAAGATGGATGACCCCCCAAGTCTTTTTATGAAGTGAGACTCATCCTTATCCCCCAAAATAAAGATATACAAAAGAATACAAACTTCAGGCTAATATTGCTGATGAATATAGATGCTAAGATCCTCAAGAAAATATTGGCAAAGTGCATTCACCAATACATTAAAAAAATCATACACCATGGTCAAGTGGTCTTCATCCCAGGGATGCAAGCATGGTATAATATTCATGAATCGATAAATGTAATACATCACATAAACAAAATGAATGACAAAAATCACTTGATCATTTCAATAGATGTGGAAAAACCATTCAGTAAGGTACAGTGCACATTTATAATAAAAATGGTCAGCGAAGTGGGAACGGAGGGAGAATTCCTCAACATAATAAAGGCCAAATATGAAAGACCTACAGCCAACCTCCTAGTCAATGGGCAAAAACATAAAGCTTTCCCATTAAGATCAGGAATGAGACAAGGATTTCTGCTTTCACCAGTCATATTCAACATAGTATTGGAAGTCGTAGCCACAGCAATCTGACAAAAAAAAAGAAACAAAAGGCATCCAAACTGGAAAAGAGAAAGCAAAACTGTCGTTATTTGCAGATGACATTATGGTGTATATAAAAATTCTGTAGACTCCTCCAAAAAACTACTCAACCTAATAAGTGAATTTGGCAAAACAGTGGGATACAAAGTCAATATGTAGAAATCTAAGGCATTTCTGTAAACCAATAATGAAAGATGTGAAACAGAAGTCAGGAAAAAAATTCCATTTGCTATAGTAATAAGAAAAATAAAATACCTGGGAATAAACCTAACCAAGGAGATAAAAGATCTATACTCAGAAACCTACACAACACTGAAAAAAAGAAATTAAGGAAGACACAAACAAATGGAAACATATGTCATGTTCATGGATCAGAAGAATTAACATCTTCAAAATGTCCATACCACCCAAAGCAATTCATAGATTCAACACAATCCCTATTATGACATATTTCACAGATATAGAACAAACACTTCCAAAATTTATATGGAACCATAAATGACCCCAAATAGCTGCAGGATTTTGGAGAGAAGAACAAAGTAGAAGGAATCACCATACTTGATATCAAACTATATTACAAAGCTACTGTAACCAAAACAGCCCGTTACTGGGATAAGACAGACACATACACAAATGGAACAGAACAGAGAGCCCAGAAACTAACCCAGGTCTCTCTGATCAATTAATATTTGACAAAGGGGGCAGAAGCATAAAATGAAATAAAAATAGCCTCTTCAACAAAGGGTGTTGATAGACCTGGACATCTATGTGCAAAAAGATGAAACTTGGTCATGAACTTACACCATACACAAAAAGAAATTCAAGGATAAAAGACTTAAATATAAGTTGTGATACCCTAAAAGTTCTAGAGAAGAACATAGGCAGGAAAATTTCAGACATTCCACCCAACAATATTTTCACTGACATGTGTACCACAGAGTAAGGGACATAAAGGAAAGAATAAACAAATAGGACCTCATCAAATTAAAAAGCTTCTGCATGTCTAAAGAAAATAGCATTAAAATGAAAAGAGCACCAATTGTATGGAAAAGTATATTTGCCAATGATACCTCAGACAAGGGTTTGATCTCCAAAATGAATAAAGAACTCACATTACTTCATTCCAGGAAGACTAACAACCCAATAAAAAATGAGGAAATCCTTGAACAGATACTTTCCCAAGGAGGACATACAGAGGGCCCAGAGACATATGAAAAGATGATCAGCTTCACTAGACATCAGAGGTGCAAATTAAAACCCCAATGAGATACCACTTCACACCACTCAGAACGGCCATCATAAACAAATCAACAAACAACTAGTGTTGGAGAGGATGTGGAGAAAAGGGAACTCAAGTGCATTGTTGGTCGGAATGCAGACTTGTGCAGGCTGTGGAAAACAATATGGATTTTCCTCAGAAAACTAAAAATGGAACTGCCTTTTGACCCAGCAATTCATCTGCTAGGATTATATCCTCAGAACCCTGAAACACCAATCCAAAAGAACCTATGTACCCCAATGTTCATAACAGCACATTTTACCATAGCCAAGTGTTGGAAGCTACCCAAGTTCTCATCAGTAAATGAGTGGATCAAAGAACGGTGGTACATTTACACAATGGAATACTATGCAGCAGAGAGAAAGAAGGAGCTCCTACCCTTTGCAACAACATGGATGGAACTGTAGAGCAACATGCTACATAATATAATCCAGGCAGTGAAAGACAAATACCATATGATCTCACCTATAAGTGGAACCTAATCAACAAAACAAGCAAGCAAAATATAATCAGAGACATTGAAATTAAGAAGACTCTGATAGTAACCAGAAGTGAGATGTGTTGGGGGGATAAGGGGAATGAAGGGTTTCCAGGAACAACTATAAAGGACACATGGATGAAACCAAGGGGACTGATAGCAGGGGATGGAGGTGGGATGGCTGGGGTGGTGGGGTGGTGGAGTGGTGGTGGGGTAAATGCAGACAACTATACTTGAACAACAGTAAAGTACGTTTTTTTAAAAAAATAGATATTAGAATGGCACTGGCTGGTGTGCCTCAGTGGATTGAGTGCCAGCCTGTAAACCAAAAGGGTTCCTGTTTGATTCCTGGTCAGGGGACATTCCTGGGTTGCCATCCAGGTCCCCATGGGGGTGTAAGAGAGGCAACCAATTGATGTTTTTTTTTTCCTTTTTCTCCCTCCCTTTCTCTTTCTCTAAAAAATAACTAACATTTGTAATGAACAACAACAAAAAAATTCAATGAAGGAGAAAATAGTCAATAATAGAACAAATTAATAAATAAAACTTGGTTTTTTGAAATGAACAACAAAATGAATGCAGTTTATTGTAGGTAAATTATAACTTAATACACTTAATTTAAGGAAATATATGAAAATAACTAACCAAATCCCAGAATTTGTTTATAAAAAGTTGTGTATTTACTCTTATATGTTTAAACTTCTGTCAGCTTCAAAGTACCCTCTATTTGATACAATACACCTATCAAGACATGTTTTCCACTGCTCCAGTTTTTGAACTAATTAATTTTGATGTGTTTTATTGCTTCTGCCATTTTTTGTTTCACCTCTTCCACATCAGCAAAATGTTTCCCTTTTAGGAATTTTTTATTCGGGGGAAATAAAAAAGTCATTTGCTGTAATGTCAGGGGAATGGGGGGTATGGGGGTCATGTCATTTTTTGGTCAAAAACTGTTAAACACTCAGTGTAGTGTTGGTAGATGCGCTTGTAAATCATTCATCATGAAATGAGCAAATTCATTAAAAGAGTCTTCAAAAAAACTTTACTGAAGCCAAATGCAGCCTCTCACAAAAATGCCAGGTGATACAATGATTCACATGTGTTCCTAGAACACTCAATTTGTGGGATAACCTACACTACAAAAGGGCTTGACCTCCAGATGACAATTCCAGTTTCTTTGTTTTCCCCTCATATTTTGGGGGACATAGAGTTTTCTCCAGTTGAAGTAGTCATATGTAACTACATGCTTTTCAGGTTTCATATTCCATTTTCTTAAAGTTATTCTTAAAGTCTATGCTTAATTACTCACCTTCTTGTATGTCCTATAGATACCAAAGTAAATGTATTGATTGAGAAATGTTCTTAATTTCCACAGAGTTGTTTCCCAAAGGAAAACCAAGAGAAGGCAAATAAGGCCTATGGCACTCATCATAATCATATATTTTCCAATCATTTTCTCTTCTAAAGAATAAACAGTCTTTTCAGTGTCTGAGAATGGCAAAGGGAGAGAGAAAGAGAGATCTTACTGCGGGGATTGACGTAATGAACAAGGCCTAAGAAAACAACAAGTAGGAAGAACTGTACAATAAAATTAAATGTTAGGATAAGTTGAGAAGCATTTAGAGTGTGAGAAGTGGTTGTTCTGCAACACAAACACAGTTTGAATAATAATTTTTTTATTGTTGTTCAAGTACAGCTGTCTCCATTTTCTTCTCACCATTCCCCCCATCCCAGCCATCCCCACCCCCACCCTCAACCCTACCTCCTGTGACTTTGTCCACGAGTCCTTTATACATGTTCCTTGATAACTGTTCCCTCTTTTCCCCACATCATCCCCTCATACCTCCCCTCTGGTTACTGCCAGTTTGTTCTTAATTTCAATGTCTCTGGTTATATTTTGCTTGCTTGTTTGTTTTGTTGATTAGGTTTCACTTATAGATGGGATCATATGGTACATGTCTTTTCACTGCCTGGTTTATTTCACTTAGCATAATGCTCTCCAATTCCATCCATGGTGTCCTGAAGGATAGGAGTTCCTTCTTTCTTTCTGGAATAGTATTCCATTGTGTAAATGTTCCACAGCTTTTTGATTCACTCATTTACTAATGGGCACTTAGGCTGCTTCCAGCAGCTGATTATTGTAAATTGTGCTGCTGTCAACACTGGTGTGCATAGAATATTTTGAATTAGTGTTTCAGGATTCTTAGGGTATGATCCCTGCAGTGGAATTCCCAGGTCAAAAAGCAGTTCCATTTTTAGCTTTCTGAGGAAATTCCATACTGTTTTCCACACTGGCTGCACCAGTCTGTATTCCCTATTTTCTACAACCTCACCAGCACCTATTGTTTGTTGATTTGCTTATAATGACCATTCTGATAGTTGTGAGGTGCTATCTCAGTGTGGCTTTACTTTGCATCTGTCTGATGGCATGTGATGCTTACCATGCTTTCATATGTCTCTGGACTTCCTTATGTCCTCCTTGGAGAAGTGTCTGTTCAGGTCCTTTGCCCATTTTTAAAATTAGATTGTTTGTTTTTCTGCACCAAATAAATGAACTTGACAGAGAAGTGGGATACAAAGTCACTCTTCAGAAACTGAAGGCATCTTGTACACCAAAAACAAAATGTTTTCTGATTGAGAAATCAGGAAAAAATTCCACTTGATATAGCAACAAGAAAATAAAGTATCTAGGAATGAACTTAACCAACAAGGTAAAAGACCTTGTACTCACAAAACTACAGAACACCGAAGAAAGAAATTAAGGAATATACAAATTAACAGAAGCATATACTGTGCTCATGGATTGAAAGAATTAATATCATTAAAAGGTCCATACTAAAAGACATCTATAGATTCAATGTAATTCCTATTAAAATGTCAATGGCATATTTCACAGATATAGAACAACTAGTCTGGTGCTAGCAGGCATATTGATAAATGGAACAGAACATAGAGCGCAGAAATAAACCCATGTCTTTATGCTCAATTAATATTTGACAAGGGGTCATAAGTATAAAATAGAGTAAAATAGTCTCTTCAATAAATGGTATTGGGAAAATTGGAATTGTACATGCATAAAATGAAGCTAGACCACCAACTCATACCATATATGAGAATAAACTCAAAATGGGTAAAAGACTTCAATATAAATCATGGAAACATAAAAACCTAGAAGAAAACAGGCAGGAAAATCTCAAACATCTTTCATAGCAATATTTTTTACTGATCTGTCTCCTAGGGTAAGGGCAGCAAAGGAAAAAAAAAACCAAACAGGATATTTGCCAACGATATATCTTATAATGGGTTAGTTTCCTAACTATATAAAGAACTTAAGCAATTCACAACCAGGAAGACAAACAATCCTATTAAAAAATGAGTAAAGGACCTGAATACACACTTCTCCAAAGAGGACATGAAAATGGCCAAAAGGCATGAAGGAATGCTCAATGCCACTAATTATTGGAGAAATGCAATTTAAATCCACAGTGAGGTTCATCTCATACCCACCAGAATGGCTGCCATGGATACCTCAATAATGAACAGGTGCTGGTGCAGATGTGGAGAAAAGGGAACCCTAGTGTTCTGTTGGGGATGCAGACTGGGAAAGCTTCTGTGGAGAACAGTATGGCATTTCCTCTAAAATTTAAAAGTGGAACTGCCTTTTGACCCAGTGATCCCACTTCTGTGAATATGTCCTAGGAATCCTAAAATACCAACTTGAAAGAATATATGCACCCCTATGTTCATAGCAGCATTATTCATAATAGCTAAGATCTGGAAACTGCTCAAGTGCCCATCAGTAGGTGAATGGACAAAAAAGCTGTGGTAAATGTATGCAATGGAATACTATGCAGCCATAAAAATGAAGGAAACCTTACCTTTTTGGTATAGTATAGATGGACCTGGAGGTGTTTTTTTTTTTTAAAAAATTGTTGTTCAAGTACAGTTATCTCCATTTTCACCTCACCATGACCCCCATCCCACCAGTCCCCACTTTCCACCCTTGAACTTACTCCCTTTGTCTTTGTCCATGTGTCCTTTATACCTGTTGCTTGATAGATCTTCCCATATTTTCCCCCATTATACCTCTCTGCCCACCCCTCTGGTTACTGTCAGTTTGTCCTTTATTTCAATGTTTCTGGCTATATTTTGCTTGCTTGTTTTTTTTTGTTGATTCAGTTTCACTTGTAGGTGAGATAATATGGTACTTGCCTTTCACTGCCTGGCTTATTTCACTTAGCATAATGCTCTCCAGTTCCATCCATGGTGTCCTGAAGGATAGGAGTTCCTTATTTCTTTCTGCTGTGTAGTATTCTATGGTGTAAATGTACCATAGTTTGTTTTTTTTTTATCCACTCATTTACTGCTGGATATTTAGGTTGCTTCCAGCATTTGGCTATTGTATATTGTACTGCTAGGAACACTGGGGTGCATAGGTTCTTTTGAATTGGAGTTTTAGGATTCATAAGGTATTATCCCAACAGTGGTATTGCGGGCTCAAAAGCCAGTTCCTTTTTTAGTTTTTTGAGGAAATTCCATATTGTTTTCCACACTGGCTTCCCTAGTCTGCATTCCCACCAACAGTGCACTAGGGTTCCCTTTTTTCCACAACCTCACCAACACTTGTTGTTTGTTGATTTGTTTGTGATGGCCATTCTGACAGGTATGAAGTGGTATCTCATTGGGTTTTATTTTGCCTCTCTGGTGACTAGTGATGTTGAACATCCTTTCATATGTCTCTGGGCCCTCTATATATCCTCCTTGGAGAAGTGTCTGTTCAAGTGTTTTGCCCATTTTTTAATTGGATTTTTATGTCTTCCTGGAGTGGAGTCATGTGAGTTCTTTATATACTGGATATCAAACCCTTGTCTGTGAGATCATTGGCAAATATATTTTCCCATATGCTTGATTCCCTTTTCACTTTACCTTTGTTTTCTTTAGCTGTGCAGAAGTTTTCTATTTTGATGAGGTTCCATTTGTTTATTCATTCCTTTATGCTTCTTGCTCTACAGGACATATTGGTGAAAATATTGCTGTGTGAAAAATATGAGATTTTCCTGCCTATATTATTCCCTAGGATATTTATGAGGTTGCAACTTATATTTAAGTCTTTTATCCACCCTTGAGTTTATTTTTTGTATGGTGTAAATTGGTGATTGAGTTTCAGTTTTTTGCATGCAGATGTCCAGGTCTACCCACACCCTTTGTTGAAGAGGCTATTTTTACTTCATTTTGCGCTTCTGCCCCCTTTGTCAAATATTAATTGACCAGAGAGATCTGGGTTAGTCTCTGGGATCTATGTTCTGTTCCATTTGTGTATGTGTCTGTCCTTATCCCAATACCAGGCTGTTTTGGTTACAGTGGCCTTGTAATACAGTTTGATATCAAGTACGGTGATCCCTCCTACTTTGTTCTTCTCTCCAAAATCCTGCAGCTATTTGGGGTCATTTATGGTTCCATATAAATTTTGGAAGTGTTTGTTCTATATCTGTGAAATATGTCATAATAGGGATTGTGTTGAATCTATAAATTGCTTTGGGTAGTATGGATATTCTGATGATGTTAGTTCTTCCAATCTATAATACATTATATGCTTCCATTTGTTTGTGTCTTCCTTAATTTCTTTCTAAAGAAATGTTGTGCAGTTTTCTGAGTACAGTTGTTTTATTTTCTTGGTTAAGTTTATTCCTAGGTACTTTATTTTTCTTGTTGCTATTACAAATGGGATTTTCCCCCTATTTCTGTTTCTCTTATTTTATTGTTGGTTTATAAAAATGCTTTAAATTTCTGCATATTGACTTTGTATCTCATTCTTTTTCCAAATTCACTTATTATACCATGGAGTAGTCTTTTGGTGGAGTCTACAGGATTTTTTATGTACAGTAGCATGTCATCTGCCACCAATGACAGTTTTGCCTCCTCTTTCCCAATTTGGATGCCTTTTATTTCTTTTTCTTGTCTGATTGCTGTGGCTAGGACTTCCAATACTATGTGGAATAGAAATGGTGAAAACAGACATCCTTTTCTTGTTCCTGATCATAGTGGGAAAGCTTTATGTTTTTGACCATTGAGTATGATGTTGGCTGTACTTTTCTCTTAATGCCCTTTATTGTGTTGTGGAATGTTCCCTCTTTTCCCACTTTGCTGAGTGTTTTTATCATAAGTGGGTGCTGTATCTTATCAAATGCTTTTATTGCATCTATTGATATGATCATGTAGTTTTGTGTTTCCTTTTGTTTATGCGATGTATTACATTTATTAATTTGAAAATATTGTACCATTCTTGCATTGCTGGGATGAATAGCACTTGATCATGGTGTATGATTCCTTTAATGTATTGGTGGATGCTGTTTGCCAATATTTTGTTGAGGATTTTTGTGGCTATATTCATCAGTGATATTGGTCTATAGCTGTCTTTCTATGTTGTGTCATTATCTGGTTTTGGAATTAGGATGATGTTGGCTTCATAAAAAGAGTTTGGGAGTCTTCCATCTTCTTGAATTTCTGGAATAATCTGAGAAGAATAGGGGTTAGGTCTTTCTTGAATGTTTTTAAAAATTCTCCTGTGAAAGTATCCGTGTACCTAAAGGTTTTTAGCCAAATGAAATGTGGCAGTCAGAGAAAGATATATGTGAAATGTCACTTATATGTGAATCTAATGAAAAAAATAAACTGATGAACTAAATAGCAAAAGAGGCATGGACATATGGAACAGACTGATAGTTGTTAGTGGGAAGAGGAATGGAGGGAATGGATAAAAGGTGAGGGAATTGGCCAAAGATTGTATTTGCATAACTCTAATATCAGGCACAGATATCAGTGTGCTCATAGCATAAGGGAAGCAGAATAGGTTGGGTAAAAATGGGCAAGGGCAGGGAACATGAGACATCTCTAATTATGTCAATAATAGAAATAAAGTTTAAAAATACATCTTGAGTTTGTGAAGATTTAAAATAACATATGTAAATTTATTAGGTGATTTATTTTTAGTAGCTCAGTTCTGCATCTAATGACAACTTTAAACTTACCTTAAATTTGTTTTGCTTTTAAGATTTTATTGTATTTATGAGGGTTTATCCCCAGCCTTGTAAAATGACTCTATGTCCTGAACATGTGGCCTCACTCTCTCTTTTGAAGTAAGGGCAGATTTCCCTCATTTCTCATTGGCTGATCCTGAGAATAACTTCTTAGAAATTTAGGAACTCCCAAGATACTTACTTTCTTTATCACAAATTATGTAGGCAGCAGGTTTTTTTATGGAGCACCATTTTTTCATCTGGTGGAAAGTAAAATAGTCAGTGATGCACTTCGCCAGGTTGTAATTGGGAAAAAGCAATAATGACGTAAGTATGAAGTTTCTGGTGGCATTTGACATGTTATGTTCATTTTCTAAAAAGATAAGATAGGATATCATTATAGGGAAATGTACTATCCCCAGGACAACAAATTTTCCAATTTATGATCAATCCAAGATCAGGGAATTAACAACCAGATGATTACACTTGAAGAATACTAATTAGTTCCGAAAAGGTTTGTTCCCTTTGATAACACATGGTGGTTGATGCTGATAAGTGAGGAGTTCTGAAAAGTCTTTTTGATTAAGTGGGTATCCATGTAAATCTTCCTGGCACCCATTATGAACATAAATCAACTACTGTCTATTTTTCACATTTTGAAATCTAATCAATCAAGTAAGGCAGGGAAACATAAGAAATACAGCCTAAAATTCAACAGTAGGGAACAAATAGGAAAACTATAATTTATTCAAGAGTACAAAAATCTTCAAAAAAACCATTTAGTGGATAACTATTATCTTTCCAAAGCATGTATTTAATATAAATAATAATTAGAGGCTAAGTTCCTGGAGATATGAACATGCTTAATTTGTGAAATGGAATTTCAGAATTTTGATAATTAATTCAGTTTTGGGGGAAGAAAATAAAAGGCTGAAAAGAAAATTCACATAAGACATTTTGAGCAAAATAGAAATGATCAAACAGTCAAACTGTCAGGATGGGCAGGGTAGGACAAGTGGGCATCTAGTTACAATTAGCATTTTGGACTACAAATATGGCCACCATTTGGACTACAAGTAATATGGCAACTGAACTCTGACCCAGAAGAGGTGACTGACATCAGACTAGGAGCCACCAATGCTAAGTTGCTTCTTTGTTCACCAAGAACCAATCCTTGGATCCCGCGCGAAGTCCAGCCAAATAAAACTCCCAGCCTTTCCCTCCTCCCACGTGGTCTTTTCTTAGCCCCTTCTCCGGGCGGGGAAAACGTCGCCCAGGAGCACAAACTTCCACAATAAAGCTCATCTGCCTGTTTCCATGGCTAATTGGCTGCTTATTTCCTCGGTGGGGTCTAAGAAAACCTTACACAAATCTCAAGTGCCAAAGCCAAACTAATTCTGTCTTGTGTAGAACTTAACTTGATACAGAAACAAATAAGTGATCCAGATTGAATTTTGGATATTGTCCACTTGAACAGACACCAAAAATGGCACTAATTTTATAGATCAATACTATCTAATATAACTTTTCATAATTATGGAAAAGCTCTATGGCCGTATTAATATGCACATATGGTTATTGAGCACTTGAATTGTGGCTAGTGTAGCTATGGAACTGAAATTTAAATTGTATTTAGTTTCAATAAATTTAAATGTAAGTTTAAATAGCCACATGTGGCTAGTGGCTATCATACTACACAGTACAGGTATACTCTGGTGTCTTTTGGGCTCACCCAGTGGTGTTGGGAACCACCTTGTCTGGTTTTGTAGGAGGGTGCAGCCAAGGGGTCCCCCAAAGAAGGATTTGTAATGGAGTTCAAAACTCAAGGTGTCCAGGTGATTTTAAGATGTCCTCAGCCCCCACCCCCCAGGTGTGGGTTGGGGGAAGGGACAAATGAAGCAGGGCCATTGAGAGCTGTTTCGCATAGCAACAGCCTTGCAGCTACCCTCTGGCCTGGTCATTTAACATATCTATAACCTTTAACTGGTTGCATAGATATGTTAAATAGCCAGGGGAATGGAAGTAACTTCCCCACCAAGATGTAACTGGGGGGGCAGGTCCCCCGAGTTACAGTGCCTGCATGGGAGATCAGAGAAGATTGGCTCCATGACATGGGGCCACACCTGCCCAGACTCATAATGGCAGCCCAGTAAAGCTGGAAGGATATGAGTTCTGGCTTGTGAAGCCGAGTGTGGGAGGAGTCGGAAATGGGGCTGCAGAAGAAGATTGGCCACAGGGATTTAAAACCCAGACTTGGTGGCCATTGAGAAGAGAACCATGCAGCTGTGGCAGTGCAGGGTGGACAGTAACCACTGAAGAGAGAACCATGCGGCTTTAGCAGAGTGGGGACTCCCGCAGCTGTGCAGACACCGTCCGCGATGCAGCCGCCTGCGGCTCCTCTACCGCCAGGCTCTAAGCCCCAGCCAGCTCTGCAGCCTCAGCCGGGAGAAGGGGCCACCAGTAAGTGACTCAGGAGCACCAGGTCACTGCCCGGCCGCCAGGCCTCTGCACTCTGCGCCCGCACTCTCACTGCTTGGGCTCAGCCAACCTCCCAGCCACCTGCTCTGGCCAGGACAGGATTAGCTCGGCGCTAGCCCTCTTGGTGGTGCTGCTGCTGCTGCCGTCGTTGCTCTCCCAGAAAGGGGGATCACCCCCCCACCCCTCGCAGCCATGAGAAGAATCACCATGCGGCTTTAGCTGGAGATCCCAGCAACAGAGCTGATGGTGCTGGGAACTAAGGAAGGCCTACCAGCTGAGCACAGATTACTAGGAAAAACCGAGAGCTGCCTAAGCCACGGACTTCTATTTCTTTTCCTGAGATACGGTACCCCAGACTGGGCAAAGGGGGGAAGGAAGGACTGTGTGTGTTTGTGAGTGTTTCAAGGGACTTTGGGATTTTAACAAAGACATTAAGTCATTACTTTTAGTCTGTATAACTTGAATAAATAACTCTTTTCTTTTTCACCAATCTCTAGCATGGAGAGCTATAATTCTCTGGCTTAGGGAAAGGTGAACCTAGTACAGGGGGACCCCAGGAGAAATGGGGATTAATTTTGTAGCATTGTGGGACCCTCTTCCCTGGTGGCCAATCGGGGAGGATCATGGGAAACCACATGTGCAGTAGCTTTAAAGTAATGCAACTACTTGTATATACTCAGTAAAAGCCCACCAAAACTAGCCAGGGGGGATCCACCCTATAAGAATAAAGTCCCTCTAGCCCATGAGGTCAATCTCTGCTTGGAGTCGGCCTGCTCCCATGTTCTCTTCTATGAACTCTGGGTGTTCGATTCAATTCTTTGTCCTGATCACTAAGAACCTGGTTACCTGTGCCCACCTGTGACAGTTTCAGAAGCTGTAACACCCCATAGCTGAGTGAGAGACTTTGGGACCCTATGCCACTGAAGAGACAAAGCTTATCCCCCTGGAAGGAGCACTGCCTCTGCCCACTTTACTTCACCTTTCCTGGCCCCCAGTGCATGACCGGTTAGCTGGTGATGCATAAGATTCCTCAAGGAAGGGACAACTTAAGACAGTCATGGTCACGTGAGGGCCCTCAGGGAAGGGCTTGGGGGGCTATGGAGAAAGGGGGTGATGGGCCCTCACCTCTTGGCTTTGACATAGCCTGAGTCCTCATTCTGTCTGCAAGAAGCCTCCTAATCTCTTGGCTGTCTTACTTCCCCTCCTGGACCTAAGCCTGAAACAATGCAGGAGATCGGTGCGGCCCTCTGTTGGGAAGGGTGGGTTCCCTGGGGTGATGAGGTCTATGAAAGAATGCATAGAATCCTGCGAAACCTTTGCTAATACCCTCAATTTAAATGACTAGGGTTCAAGCATGAAATGAGTTTGTTTCCCCAAAGTTTTATGGCCCTTTAGCTATTTGACCCTGACTCACAATAGGCCCTCAGTTTCTTTGAATGTTATTTATTTGATCATTACTGCCTGACAATGATGATGAGCTTTCCATATATGCCCTGTATTCCTATGCAAATTATAGCCAATATAAGCTTGTCAAGACAAGATTCAGGGTGTTTTCCTCTTGAGCGAGTGGCCGAGGCATTTTGAAGAGCTCTTCCCTTGAGAAAGTGGCTGTGCCATCCCTTTTCCTCCACAGGACTCAGTAGTCATGTGAATTTGTCTTGTCTCAGCCATAACACCGTGGACACTGTGAACTGGAGTCCATGTCACAGTGGCAATCACGACTATCTTCTAATCTCCAAAGAGGAGAAAGATCTTTTGTGAGGAAGAGAAACAATATCTTACCTGATAAAATAATGAATGATTCATTAGGGATGGGAAAAGGTAAAAACTGACAAAAATGTGTTGTTAAAAATAAATATCCAGTTCAGTAGGGGCATTGACTGGTCAGAATGGAATATAAATCAACTAAATTGTACAATACTCTAAATCTGGTGTGGCCATCTAGATGCACACTGTTGGAATGCCAATTCTTTACAGGGTCCTAGTGAAGCCATGTTTCATGTGCCCACTTGACTGGCCCTGGCATCTGTTTTCCATACTCTAATAATAGTTCCTCAGATTTGTAGCATTTTTGAATGGTAGTTTCTTTCTTTCCATTCTGCATTTGTTTTATTTTTCTTCTACATTACACAAGTGACTAAGACCTAATGCATAATGTTTAACAGAAGTGGTCACTCTCATCCAGTTCTTCATTTTTTGAAAGAAATGGTTTTAATGAGTCATTGAATATTATATTTACTATAGAGTTTTCCATTTATAAAATTAGGTATTTTCCCCCTAATCCTATTCACCAATATATTTTATTATGTATAATTGATTTTTCTGCATCTATGGTGATAGTAATTATGTTTCTCTTGTTAACCCATTAAATAGGAATTTTATCTATACATTTTCTAATATAAAAGCAACCTTCTTAGATTCAGTTTGCTAACATTTTGCTTACAATTCTTGAATCTGTGTTCATGAAGGAAATTAATTAATGATTATCTTGTTAGTTTATGGCTTTTGTTAATTTCATAGAAGTGGTTAGAAGTATTATCTTATTCTTCTCTCTATTAGCTGGAAGATAATATAGAACTTAGCAGTAGAGTAATCTAGGCCTTGTGTTTTCTTTGTTAAAATAATTTAAACTATGAACTACTTGAATTCTTGTAGTACAATTTGAATTTTCTAATACTTCTTAAATCAGATTTACTGAATTTCATTTTTTTTCTAGAAATGTAACAATTTGAAGTTCTTAGATTTGTTGTCTTGACATTGTTTCAAATAAGATGATTGTTATATCATCTTATTTGTTAATGTGTAACAAATATATACACTTTATATTTTTATACCTAATATTTATCTTAATTATACAATCCTTCTAACTATCTGATTTAGTGAGGTTGTTGGTATTATCTATTGTATACATTTGTTTTTTCTTTGATTAATTTTTTTCTTATTTGTTCATTATTTCTACTGTTTTTACTATGCTACTATTTTTCTAAATTATTAAGTTTGACAATTTATTAAGTTTTAGACTTTTTCATGGTAGTAGTTAAAGCTATAAAATATCTTGCTGTGCAGTATTTATGTTACTACAGTTCTAAATATTTGCTAGTTTATATTATGATTCCCTCTTTGGCCCATCAATTATTTAACAATGTGTTTTAAAATTTCTAATTGTGTTTTCTTTTTCTAGCTATTTTTTTTACTAAATACTAATTTAATTAAAAATGGCAATGAATGTGTCATATATTAGTCTTCATGGCATGTCATCTAATCAGTTTAAATGTAAAGGCTCCATGTGTGTTTAAAACATGGGTTTGAGATCCTATGTTCTCTATATACCCATTGACTGGTTTATTAACTATTCAATAGATATCAGTTATTGAATTTCTTTCCCTGCTTAGTATTTTAGTTACAAGAGAGGTATGCTAATATCTCCTTCTATGATGTTGTATGGTTTGCCTACTATTACAAGTAGCTTTGGAAATTTTCACTGACTATACTACATAATATAACTAGGTAAGTAAAATTTTGTAATTAAAAAGTTTTTAAATATATTTGATTGATTATGTTATTATACTTGTCCCATTTTCCCCCCTTTATTCCCCTCCATCCTGCATACCCCCTACTACCCACATTCCCCCCCTTCAGTTCATGTCCATAGGACATACATATAAGTTCTTTGGCTTCTATATTTCTTATAATATTCTTAACCTCCCCCTGTCTATTTTCTACCTACCATTTATTCTACTTACTCCCTGTACCATTTCCCCCATTCTCCCTTTATTATCTCCTTCATTATTTGTTCAAATAAGTCTTTAATTTCTTGCTCTTCCTCTTCTCCTTCCAGCACCCCTATGATTCAGATGTTGGAACATTTAAAGTTGTCCCAGAGGTTCCTAAGCCTCTTCTAAATTTTTTTTGAATTCCCCCATTCTCCCTGGAGAAATGATCTCCATTTCTGTGGTTCTGTTCCTGTTCTAGTTGTTTACTTACTTTGTTTTTGTTTTAAGTTTGGTTGTTAATAATTGTGGATTTGTTGTCATTTTACTGTTCATAGTTTTGATCTTCTTCTTTTTCTCAGATAAATCCCTTTAACATTTCATATAATAACAGCTTGGTGATGATGAACTCCTTTGACTTCATCTTATCTGGGAAGCACTTTAGCTGTCTTTCCATTCTAACTGATAGCATTGCTGGATAGAATAATCTTGGATATGTAGGTCCTTGCCTTTCATGATTTTGAATACTTCTTGCCAGCCCCTTCTTGCCTGTAAGGTCTCTTTTGAGAAATCAGCTGACAGTCTGATTGGAACTCTTTTGTAGGTAACTGTCTCCTTTTCTCTTGCTTCTTTCAGATTCTCTTCTTACATTTAATCTTGGGTAATGTAATTATGATGTGCCTTGGTGTGTGCTTACTTGGATCCAACTTTTTGGGGGACTCTCTGAGCCTCCTGGACTTCCTGAAGTCTATTTTCTTTGCCAGATTGGGGAAGCTCTCCTTCATTATTTGTTCAAATAAGTCTTTAATTTCTTGCTCTTCCTCTTCTCCTTCCAGCACCCCTATGATTCAGATGTTGGAACATTTAAAGTTGTCCCAGAGGTTCCTAAGCCTCTTCTAAATTTTTTCTTGAATTCTTGTTTCTTAATTCTGTTCCAGATAAATGTTTCTTTCTTCCTTTTGTTCCAATTGATTTTGGGGGAATGCTTTTATTTTATTTATTTATTTTTAAAGCTTTTTAAAAATTATTGTTCAAGTACAGTTGTTTCTATTTCTCTTCCACCACTCGCCCTACCCATACACACCACTGCTATCCCCACTTCCCAGCTCTTTGTTCCAAATTGTTGATTTGAGTCCCCATTTCATTCCCTCCACTGTTGGTTCTCTGTATATTTTCCTTTATTTCATTTTGTGTAGCCTCCATTTCTTTTTCCATTTTGCAACCAAGCTCAGTTAATTCTGTAAACATCCTGATTACCAGTGTTTTGAACTCTACATGTGACATGTTGTCTATCTCCTTATTGCTTAGTTCTTTTTCTGGAGTTTTGATATGTTCTTTTATTTGGACCATATTTCTTTTTCTTGGTGCACCCATTATGTGATAAATGGTTGAGCTTTAGGTATTTGCCAGGGCAGGGCAACCCTCCTTGCTGTGTTGGCACACTGTCTGTGGGGGAGAGGTTGGAGAGGGCACAGTGCCTCTTGCTTGGTTCTTTCTGTCACTTTTCTTGCTTCCCACAAGTGGATTCTGCCCTTTCAGGATTGCTGACTCTCAGATGGGTGGCTTTGTGTATGTTCTAGGATCCCATTGGCCTCTCCAAGGGACTCTCCTGTGAGCCTGGGAGTTTTTAGTGCCTTCTCAACCCCCACAGAATTTTACAGCCAGAGGTTTTGAGTCTTTAGTTTCTGGGTCAGCCAACCGCCACCTCACCTATGTCCCTGCTTTCCTGTGTGTCCTCTCCAACTGGCTGCCCATCTCTGCCCCTACTACCAGTCTGGATGAATGTTTCTTTAACTCCTTGGTTGTCAGAGTTCCATGTAGTTTGATTGCTTTGCAGTTCTGTTTTTTTTTTTAATTGGTTGTTACCTTTTTCTGGTTATGGGAGGAAGTGAAGCATTTTTACCTATGCCTCTGTATTTGCAGGAACCTGTATCTAATGAGTTCTTAATGAAAATTATTATTAATTCTTTTAATTTTTCAAGATTTCATTGGGATTTCTTTCAAATCTACTTGTTCTCTCTCTATGTATACATATATAATGCATATATATGTAATATATGTGTCTATATTACATGCATATATATAATATATGTTCTATTATTTATTATATATTCTGTAATTTTCTCATATTCCTGACACTCTGTGTGACTATTTACATATTTTAAAAATATATATTTTATATTCTATTCTAAAACTCCCTGAATCTTAAATTTTGCAGGTCTGATTCTGATTTTACAGTTTGTGGTTTTGCTAGCATTTGCTCTTAAGGCCTTCCTTCTTTTTTTCCCTTGGTTATTTTAACCTGACCTCAAGTTTTCTAGATGTTACCTGTGAGACTATTCTGGGAATTGTGCATACTTTTACCACTCACCTGGGGACAAAATCAACTGGGGTTATTTATTTATTTTAGTTTATTTTAATTTTTTAAATTTTAATTTTTGTTCAGGTACAGTTTTCTGTCTTTTACTCCCAGCCCAGCCCAGCCCCCCAGCCCTTCCCACTTCCCTCCCATTGCCACCCCCCCCCCCAGTTTTTGTCCATGTGTCCTTTCTACTTGTTCTTACAAACCCTTAACTGAGGTTATTTAAAAATAAATGATCAAATTATTTTTTTTGGCTTACATGGGTTCATAGGTACTATAACTTCAGAAGTAACCCATATGGGTACTTGCCTGTGGTTACAAATTCCACAGAGAATTACTATTCCTTATTCCAGTGTCAAATTCAAGCACTGTAAATTTCCTATTGTGTCCTATTTTGGCATTATTTAAATTCTGTTCACCTTTATCATGAAGACATTTTAACCTCCAATTCTAGATAGGAAGCTACTAAAACTTTGTTGTATATGCTTTTATGCTTTTTATTCTGACCTCTGTCTGTGTTCATCGTATCTTATGAAAATGCAAAATTAAGGTCACCAGATTCTGTCAATAACCTCACATCAAATCTGCCATTAATTCCTGCTTACCTTCAAGGACACATACTTCTACTTTATTGTTGGCCTATGCCAATTCCATACTTTCTTCTCAGTTCATTATTTTGGCAGAACATCAGTTGCAGTTTTTTGCTGCTTTTCACTGGAAGTCTCTTTTGACATTCTGATTTCCAAATCTACTGGCTTTGTTTTTTGCTCTCACCATTCATGACTGTTTGTGAAATATTCATCCCCAACAATGTTTTTTAAACGTTCCAAAACAATAATTTCTTCTTCTTTTTAAAAATTGAGTTTATTGGGGTGACATTGGTTCACAAAACCGTATAGGTTTCAAGTGTATACAACTCAACAAAACCTCATCTGCACCCTCTGTCATGTGCCCAAGAAAAGTCTCTTTACACCCCCATTTACCTCCCTTTGCCTATCTCATCCTTCCCGTACTTCCCTTTTCCTCTAGTTATGACCACACTGTTGTCTGTATCTATTTATTTATATATTTATACAAGTATATAGCTATTTCTCTCTAGTCCCTTAAATAATCATTTTATTCTAGGTTAAGGATCAAATGCCTTCAGGGGAGTGTTACCTATATGACACAATATTTCTTTTCTAAGAAGTGTGCAAAATATATAGATATTTGCTTTCCATAATGTGAGGATTCCTTTGAGAATGAGTTCTAATGCAAATCTCTTAAAACTTTTTTTTGTCTGTTACCCAGAAGCTTAAGTCTTGTTACTATGAAACACTCAATCTTTTATGACAGGTGAAGGACTAAGGCAATAAGGCATGAAGCCTCTGTTTGTGAAGCTCTGACAACAGGGAGGGAGGAACTGATCAGGTGCTGAATCCAGTTCAAACTCATGTCAGAGAAGGAAAAAGAGGAGATGCAAATGTGAGAATACCGCAGAAGCCAGGCTGTGAAGGAAGGGCAACTGGCTTTGTTGTATGGCTATCAGGTACATACAGAGTTTTTCTTCTTTCTGGACAATCTTGTTTGGTTGCTAAGGGTCTTTTGCTTTTTCATTAATTTAGAAAAGAAGAGCCACTCCATAGAATCTTTTCTGAATAAAACTGTTGGCCTCTCCCAAGAACTCAAGATCCCTCACCATTCTTCTCTGTTGTAACCACACTAGCAAGTGCCACAATATCAAGGGATAACAATTTTAAAGATAATAAGGGTCTAGGGTCAAATTTATTTTTGGTATAATTTATTTTAACTTTTTGAGGCCTGACCTTTTAAGAGGAAATCTGCCCTTTTGTTTTCGTTTATTATCTGTCTGGTTCTGACAAATGAATCACAGGAACAAATGCTCCTAAAATTCCCAAAATCTTGTGCAAAGCCAATTCTCTAAGTCATGTGAGAGAGCTACAGAATGTTAAGATGGAGAGGAAGAATCTAGTCAAGAGACCTATATATTGGGTTCAGTCCCATCATTTCAGTTCAAAGATTTCCACTCTAATAAATCTGGAGTAGTATCACAGGCACTCAAAATAATTTTTATTGACTTACATCAAGTTCATGCTCTGGTTTCTCTTCAGATTGTATAAATCTTTTGCCTTCTACATCAAGTTCAGGATTTTCCCAAAACCTGGAACTTAATTGTCTATTAATGTTCTCAGTTATTTACTTATTATTGCCTTCTGGGGAAGAAAGCATCTTATGAAGCCCTTACACTTACCAAATTGAAATGTGGTATCTATGAGGAGACTGAAAATGCCTGAAAGGTAGTTGAACAACACAAGTTTGATGTAGGCAGAAGTACTTTTAGAAAACAGGAAGCTCAGCAGGTACATGAGGGGAATGGCAGACCAGCCATACAGCATGAAGATCAGCATTGTGTCCAGGAAGTGGTAATCTGTGAGATATATATCTAGCTGGCAGAATTTAAACACTCCCTGAAACACACAGGGTACAGAAAGTAAAGGCAAATAAAACCTAAGTGTAAAAATAATGAAAGCCAGAACCTTTAGAAAATGAAATAGCAAGCCCTCTCCTTATTTACCACAGATGTATTCATTAATTAAATAGTTTACCCTCTCAAAAAAAGTCCCCAGTCATCCTCTTCCCCAAAGGGCAGTCCAGGTAGCAGGACCTTAATAATTCCCTTTATTTCCTTTTTTTTTTTTTACCTTGGAAGGAATTTTTTAAAAATTCATAAACAAAATCAGTATATGTTCCCTCAACAATCCTAATTATCAACTTTCCCAGAAAGTAGATTATTTCTCTAAAGAGAGACTATTTCCTTCAAAGACTTTTTCCTCTTGACTACATACCTTACATATCACTGCTATCCACTTTTAGACTGGGTCTCCTAGTTCTATCCCATTCCTCTACTCCCATCACATCCACTCCAGCAATTCTGAGACCTATTTCTAATTTTTTTCTAAGTATTTTTACTTTTACAGTGTCTTTCTCACCAACACAGTGAGGTAAGCAAGATGGTAATCTTATTCTCATTTTACAAATCAGTTTAGAGGTCTGCCTAAGAACACTAGAAAGTGGCAGAGTCAAACTTAGCCAAAGTTATTGTCTCCAGGTTCTATACTGTTTAATGTAGTCACATTGGCATTCCAAAATACCACTCCCATCCTTTAAAATTTTTTGGTTATTACTCTTTGTTTTTTTAACTTGTTCCCCCCCCCGCCATAGTCCACTCTACTAAATAATTACATGCTGCGTCAACAGGCTTTCTTTAGTATCCATGCCTATCTACTTTTTAAAATTAAATTTATTGTGGTAACATTGGTTAATAATATCATATATGTATCAAGTGTATATTTCTGTAATACATTATCTGTATATTGCATTGTGTACCCACCACCCAAAGTCAAATCTTCCTCCATCACCATATATTTGTGCCCCTTTACTTTTACCGTCCCTCTACTTCCTTCCTTCCTTCTGGTAACCACCATACTGTTGTCTGTGTCTATGAGTTTCAGTTTTATATTCCACACCTGAGGGAAATCATCTGGTTCTTGAATTTTTTTCATCTAACATTTCTCTTAGCGTGATATTCTCAAGGTCCATTCATGTTGTCACAAAGGGAAGTATTTTATCTTTTCTTATGGCTGAGTAGTATTCCACAGTGTATATACACCACATCTTCTTTATCCAGTCCTCTATTTAAGGATAATTCGATTGTTTCCATAGCTTGGCCACCATGAATAGTGTTATAATTAAAGGGTGCACATGTCTTTGTGAATAAATCCTTTCAAACTTTTTGGATAGCTATCCAGAAGAGAGGTTGCTGGGTTATATGGTAACTCTATCCTTAATTTTTTGAGGAGCTTCCATATTGTTTTCCAGAGTGGCTGTACCAGTTTACATTTCCACCAACAGCAAATGAGGGTTTCTTTTTCTCCAAAACATCTCCAACATGTGTTATTAATTGTCTGGTTAATAACAGCCATTCTAACAAATATGAGGTGGTATCTCATTGTAGTTTTGATTTGTATTTCTCTAATAGATAGTGAAGTTGAACATCTTTTCATGTATCTGTTGGCCATTTGTATGTCTTTTTGGGAGAAGGGTCTGCTCAGGTCCTTTGCTCATATTTTTAATTTGATCTTTTTGGTTGATTTTGAGTTATATGAGTTTTTAAAAATTAACGCCTTGTCAGAGCTGGTGTTTGCAAATATCTTCTCTCATTTTGTTGGTAGCCTTTTTGTTTTGTTGGTAGTTTCTTTTTCTATGCAGAAGCATTTTAGTTTCATATAGCCCCATTTATTTACTTTGCTATTACTTCCCTTGTCTTTGGGGTTGAATTCATAAAGTCTCTAAGAACAAGGTCCATAAGTTTAGTACCTATGTTTTCTTCCATGTAATTTATTGTTTTGAATTAATTTTTGTTTATGTGGATGAACTGTAGTTAATTTCATTTTAAAATTTTATTCTTTTGCATGTGGCTTTCCAATATTCCCAGCACCATTTATTGGACATCCTTTTCTCCATTGTGTGTATGTGGCTACTTTATCAAAAAGTACTTGCTCATATGTTGGGAACCACCCCGCCTGGTTTCCAAAGCTATAACCCCACTGAAAGGTGAAAAGGCCCCATGGCTAGGGGACCTTGGGACTATAAGCCACTAAGGAGACAAAACTTATCCTCCTGGCAGGGGCATAGCCTCTGACCCCTTTACTTCACCCTGCTTGGCCCCTGGAGGATGGCTTGATAGTCAATGACAGGTAGGATTCCTCAAGGAAGGAACAATTATGAAGACAGGCATAGTTGTGAAGGGGCCATCAGGGAAGGACTTAGGGGATTATGGAAGAAGGACAAAAGATCCTCACCCCTCAGCTTTATCATAGCCTGAGTCCTCATTCTATCTGTAAAAAGTCTCCTAAACTCTTGGCTGCCTTGTTTCCCTGGCCTGATTCAGGCCTGAAACAATGCCAAAGAGGGATGCTGGAACTGGCCATTCCCGGCGGCAGGGGTGGGGAAGGGAGAGCAATCAGGCCTAAGAAAAAACACATTAAATCCTGTGAAACCTGGAATGATTTGCTAAGAATGTTCTCAATTTAAATGTCAAGGGTCCAAGCACAAAATAAGTCTGCTTCCCAAGGTGATTGGCATCACCCTGTCTGACACACCCTGATTCAAAAGAACCCCTGTAGTCCCATAAATGTTATCTGTAGACCATACCTCCTTTCTTTGATATGCATTCCTATGCAAACTAAACTCAATAAAATCCCATTGAGAGAGAGACTCAAGACCTTTCTCCTCTGAGAGAAAGGTCTCTCCTCTAGTCAGTCAGCCTTTTCTCCCCAAGCAGATCATGTCTTAGTAGACTTATTCTCATCTGTGGCAGCTGGGAGAGCTCTGCTGGATTAAGCTCCCTCACACTCATATACATGTGGTTTAATTTCTGGGATCTAAATTTTGTTCCATTGGTTTGTGTGTCTGTTTTTCTTCCAATACCATGCTGCTTTGATTGCCATAGGTCTGTAGTATAATTTAAAGTCAGGTAGTGTGATACCTCTGGCTTTTTTCAGGATTATTTTGGCTATTTGGGGTCTTTTATGGTTCTATAGCTGTCTGATGATTTTTGGGATTCTATTTCTTTTGAAACTGTCATTGGGATTTTGATGAGGATTGCATTAAATTCGTATATTGCTTTGGGTAATATGGCCATTTTAACTATGCTGATTTTTCTAATCCATGAACAAGGAATATCTTTCCATTTTATTGTGTCTTTTTCAATCTCTCTTAATAATGTTTTGTAATTTTCCATATACAGCTCTTTAATACCCTTTGTTTATACCTGTGTATTTTATTCTTTTTTTAATCATTGTTCAAGTGTATTTTATTCTTTTTGTAGCAGTTGAAAAAGGAATTATTTTTCTCTGAAATTTTATTTTTAGTCTATAGGAATGCAGAGAGCTATTTAGGTCCCCTACAATGATTGTGTTTTTGTCAGTTTCTCTCTATGTTCTATTAGTGTTGCTTTCTATACTTCAGTGCTCCCTGATTGGGTGTATATATATATTAAGAAGTTCCATGTCTTCCTGATAAAATATCCATCTTTGTTTCTTGTTACTTCTGTTATCTTGAAATCTATTTTGTTGTATTTAAGAAAGGCCACACCTGCTTTTCTGTGGATGCCATTTGCTTAGAGAATCATTTCCCACCATTTCACTTTAAGTTTATCTTTGTCTTTGTAGCTGAGATGTGTGTCCCAAAGACAGCACATTGTTGGGGACAACTCTGTGTGTTTTCTGAGACTATAGCCCCTTGAGAGCAGCCCTGAAAGGGGCTAGTAAGTCTCCCCGGAAAGCCAGGTGAAAATGCAGGTGGCAGACATGACACAACTCTAACACCCAGGGTTCCCATGGGAACAAGGCCTGATAAATACATTGTATCTTTTGAAGCTTGCTCTACTTTGTTTCGTATTGCCCTGGTGATATAAACCAAATGTTTAAGTTCAAGGCAATAAAAGTCATTTGGGAGAAGGGCTTGTGGCATTCTCCACTAGAGGGAATTGCTACTCCCTTTCCCGCTGGATCAGGAAGATTGTGTCCGGGATGACTTATTTACCATCTGCAGCAGAAGGGAGGATTCTGAGAGCCAGAGTTCCTCCCACATCTGGTGCCTGAACAGGGGCAGAGGCTATGAGCCATCACTGGGGACAGGCATACCTAGACAGACAAGATTCAGCACCTTTTATCCGACATAAGGGACCAGTGGCACCAAGAGCTTTTTGGTTATGCCCAGATGTGTCTAAAATAAGGGAAAGGGGATTTCTTCCAGGGACACCTCTCTTGTGGTCATTATGCGTTAGATAAGTGGAATCAGGGCTATTTGCTTTCTTGTCTTTTAGGAAACTTGGTTTGATATTTGTTGTTTTGTATAACTCTAGAATCTTCTGCCTCTGCTGTTTGGGCTGTGCTATTTGAGCCTCTAGAAGTTATTCACTGTACTGGTTGGTGTGAGATAGTGTCTCTGCTGTTCGGGCTTTTGTGTATTTGTGGTACCAGTTGGTTTCAGATGATGTATTTGCTATTTGGGCTTCATGCCATTTAGATCTTGTCAGGGTCATTTTTAGCACCAGGTGGTGTGAGATAAGATTCTAAGGCTAGTGTCTCACTCCCTCCTTTCAGAGGATTTAATTTGAAAATAACTGGTTTTCTTGAATTTTGTCTTTGCTTGGGTTTTGTTTTGTTTCTCTTTTGAAAGGAATGGCTCAGTCTTAGTCTCAAAATGTTTTGCTAAATCTCTGGTAAATAGGATGAGATATCTAATGTTGTTACATCATAAGGATTCTACTCAGAAAGAATTTAAATTGATTATTTAAAGGAGGAAAAAGATCTCACTGCCCTCTCAGACAGTAAAAAGCTCAGGAAGAAAAACAATGGGAAAGTATGTCTTTTAAACACTCTGAATCCTTCTTCTGGAAGCCCAGGAGCTGCTCCAGTCCTGGGAACAGGTCATGCCTTGCCTGATGTCTCTTCACACTAGTTTAAGATAAGGGAAGGAGGATTTTACAAGCAGCACTCTGTGACCCTCCACATTTATCTCATCGCCTAGCAATTAGTCAGAAGACACTTACAGATCTAGCTAGGCAGAACAAGAGCAAGGGAGGACAAAACCAAAAGTAAAAAACTATCCCAGCTACCAATATGGGCTTGGGACTTTCTAAGGAGCAGGAGATATATTCTCAACTGCTTCAGCAGCTTCTCCAGGCTGTGGGATGTCAGGTTGGAAAACAGAATTTAACTAACTTATTAAAGACAGTAAAGAGCTACTGTCTGTTGTTCCCAGATAAAGGCTCTTTAGATTTAGAAGTGTGGGAAAAAGCAGGACAGAAATTGAAATGGTACCAGGAGAATGAAGCCTTAATAGGACATCAGAATTTGTTGACCTGGAGCCTAGCTAGAGCAGTTCTCATCCCTATTCATACTAGAAGCCATCATGGTCAGGAAAGCTTAGACAAAAAGGAAGGGACCTATGGGATGATGGCAGGCAAGGTTGCTGTACCTAATAATAAAAATCCACTCTTGCAAAGAGAGGAAAAGGCTAGCCCAGAAATAGCAGGGTGTCTGTCTTTCCAAGTAAAGGAAACAGGTGGCACTTTTAAATCCAGACCATTTTTCAGCTGCCGCAAACGGAGGAAGGAGGTGGCTGCCCTGGCTGCTCTGAGATTTGTCTCTAGGATTTACCTTCACCCCCCTCCTCACCCCTCTTCCTCCATTAGATCCACCATCAGCCCCTAGCCAGACCACCACAGATATGCAACAATGTCTCTTGAGAGGATGGGATAGCACTAAACAGCGCGGGCAGCCAATGCATGAGCCTTTGCCTTTTGAGATATACAAAGACTTAAAAAACAGTATTAAAGACAATGGGCTTCAGTCACCTTACACTACGGGGTTCTTATCAGCCATCACTGAAGGATATTGGCTGGCCCCTTGTGATTGGTTTGTCTTAGCTAGGACTGTCCTTACGCCCGCCTGCCCAATTTTCTGTATGGTGTTCAAAATATATGGAATGCTGTTGCCACCAAGCAGTGGAAAATAACAGCATAACAGCAGTGGAAATCCAGTTCAACTTAACATGCTTCTCCAGACTAGTGAATATGAATCCCCCAAAGAGCAGGTGAAAATGGACCCTCAAGATTTCTCCCAATGCTCCCAGGCTGCTTTCGGTGCCCTAAAGATGATCCTGGGGCTAAAGCCCAGGGGCCACACTCCTTCGTTAATATTTGGCAAGGAGCCACATAGATTTATTTAGATTTTATTGATAGACTGCAAGGAGCAATTAAGAAACAGGTTGAGAATCAGGAAGCAGCTGAGACCCTTTTATTAGAATTGGCTTATGAACATGCAAATAATGGATGTAAGGCTGTACTCAATCCTCTCAAACTAACTTTCACTAGTAGTAGTCAATTTATCAAGGCTTACCAGAACATGGGCATGGAACAACATCGAACCACATTGCTAGTGGCTACCATAAAAGCGGAAATTAAATGCTTTAATTGAGGCAGACTGGGACATCTGGGAGTGTCAGAACAGAGAACAGAATAGTCTAAAGAATCCGCCCAGTAAAGACCACCCACAATGTGGCAAAGGTAAACATCAGGCAAGAGAGTGTAGGTCTCAATATGATAAAAACGGCAAACTGCTCCCACTTGAGGGAAATGGGTGGAGGAACACTTACTTTGGTGTCCTGAACCCCAACAGGAGTTATCCCTGCAGCAGCAATCAACTGCTCTGGGCTCAGGAACATGCTGAGTCACCAGTCTCCGCGCTGCCACAAGGGAGAGCACATGATTGGACTTGGTTACTACCCAAGAACTTATCTTAAAAGAATAGGATTAAATTCTCTTAGCTCCTATGGGGGTATAGGAACCATTGCCTGAGGGCAATGTTGGATTGATTTTAGGAAGATCCAGCATTACCGATGAAGGGATTTTAGTCCAACCTGAAGTAATTGATTCTGATTATCAGGGAGAAATCAAAATTATGATTGGAGCCTTTGGATGGCATGTTGTTCCTGCCCAAATTCATATAACTAAGTTTCTTCTTTCCTATACAGTGCCAAATACTCAAAATATTAAGAGGGGAAGGAGGCTTCAGTAGTACTAATAATCAATCTGTTTTTTGGACCACCTCCACTAAATTAAATAAACCTTTTTTAGGAATAGCAGTCAAAGACAGAACCTTCCATGGCCTACTAGGTACAGGTGCAGATGTCTCGGTAATTTCTAGCCAATAATGGCCTCCAAATTGGCCTCTAACAGAGGTCAACATATCCATAACTAGTATAGGAGGCAATTTTTGACCACACAGAAGAGTCTGATCCCTCAGGTACTATGGCCCTGATGGACAGGTAGTGCAAATTCAGCCCTATGTCCTTCTACCCTCACTTAATGTTTGGGGATGAGACCTTCTTACTCAGTGGAGAATGAAAATCATCCTCCCACATTTTCACTAATGGTCACTGTTCAGATACCTCCTTTACCCCTCATATGGCTTTCAGATATGCCTGTGTGGGTCAATCAGTGGCTACTGAAAAAGGAGAGATTAGAAAAAAATGCATGAATTAGTAAAACAACAATTAGAGGCAAGACACACTGAGCCATCTAGCAGCCTGTGGAATACTCTTATTTTTGTAGTTCCTAAAATATCAGGGAAATAGAGGCTTATACTTGATCTTAGAAAAATTAATGAGATACTTCAATCAATAGGAGCCCTCCAACCTATAGTCCCAAATCCAGCTTGCCTTCCTAAGTATTGTCCATTTCTAGTCATTGACTTAAAAGATTGCTTTTTTAAAAAAATGATTTTTTAAAAGATTTTATTTATTTATTTTTAGAGTGGGAAGGGAGGGAGGGAGAGACAAAGAGAGAGGCATCAATGTGCGGTTGCTGGGGGCCGTGACCTGCAACCCAGGCATGTGCCCTGACTGGGAATCAAACCTGTGATGCTTTGGTTCTCAGCCTGTGCTCAATCCACTGAGCTATGCTAGCCAGGGCAAAAGATTGCTTTTTGCAATTCCCTTGGCTGAGTAATCACTCTGTGCTTTCTCTGTCCCAGCTCCTAACAACTCTCAACCATTGCAGAGATTCCACTGGGAAGTTCTGCCTCAAGGCATGCTAAATTGCCAAACTATCTGCCAGAATTTCATCCACCAAATCTTATGGCCTGTCCAGGAAAGATTCCCTAATTCTATAATATACCATTATGTGGATGATATTCTAATTGCTGCCCCATTGCTGCCCTGTCTTCTGAGATGCTAGCTAAGACTTAAACTTAAAGGAAGCTGTGTCTAATGCAAGCTTAATTATAGCCCCTGAAAAGGTCCAACAATCTGAGCCTTGGAAATACCTGGGGGACATTCTCTTTCACTGGACAATTCAGCCTCAAACATTCCAAATTAATCCACCAGAATGCTCAACCCTTAATAAACTCCAGCAACTATTGGGTGTTATTAACTGGATTCCACATAGCCTAGAAATTACCACCCATCAGCTTACTCATTTATTCGATAACTTAAAAGGAGACTCTGACCTAAATTCCCTTAGAACTTTGTCCCCCTAGGTTCTCCAAGAATTGCACCTTGTCAGCCAACATATTACTAAAAGACAGCTCACAAGAGTTAATTGCCTATTTCCCACCAGGCTATTCTGCTTTCTGACTCTAGGTACCCGCATGGGATTAATTGGTCAACTATTACCTCAGTTAGGCATGATAGAATGGTTATTTCTCTCTCATCAGCCTCAACATACTATTACCACTTATATTATAGCTCTATGCCAGCTTATTATTAAAGGATGTGACAACTCAATGACTTTTTGGCCATGTTCTGGCCATCATTCATGTCCTGCTTACCCCAAATCTACAACAGCTGTCCAGTCTCTAGAATTTCAATGTGCTATCACAGATTTTGCTGGCAAAATAGAAAGTAGCCTCTCCTTGGACAAATTATTACAAAACATCCCAATTCTCAATATTTGTTTTAAAGAAAAAATTAGTAAGACCCCTACCCCCAAAACAAGGACTGTTTTTATCAATGGCTCAGGGAAAACAGGGAAAGGCACCATCACCTGAAGGGAAAATGAGGAATGGAAACACTGTATTTCTTATGGTCATAATTCCACTCAATGGGTCAAGCTCTCAGGAGCCATTATGACTATCCAACAGTGTCCTCATGAGCCCTTAAATATGGTTTGTGACTCTGGTTGTACTGCATATACTCTCCTTCATATAGACCGGGCTCTCCTTAAGGGATTCATTGACCTTCCTCTACTCAGTCTATTTTTAACCTTACAAACTTTGTTAGATAAAAGGGAACATACTCTGTTTGTTACTCATATGTGTTCCCATACAGGCCTTCTTGGTCCTATGTCTAAAGGCAATGCCCAAGCTGATGCTCTAGTAAGCATAGTAGATACTTTTCAAAAGGCTGTTGCCTACCATGAATTTTTTCATCAAAATCGTCATGCACTTTGCAAGGAGTTCAAACTCCCATGTTCTCAGGCCAAACAAATTATTAAAGAATGTCCAGATTCTTTACCAGGCCTTAGGTAAGGCATTGCCCTCTATTGGAATTAATCCCAGAGGCTTAGAGCCACAAATAATCTGGCAAAATGATGTCACCCATTACCCCCCTTTTGGGAAGTTTAAATTTATTCATGTCTCTATTGATACTTTCTCCAGAGTATTACATGCTTTCACCCTTACAGGTGAATCAGCTAAGAACATGCAGGCCCATTGGCTTGAGGCTTCTAGCCATCTGGGCTGTCCACAACAAGTTAAAACTGATAATGGATGCCCTGGCTGGTGTAGCTCAGTGGATCGAGCGTGGGCTGCAAACCAAAGTGTCACAGGTTCGATTCCCAGTCAGGGTACATGCCTGGGTTGCAGGCCATGGCCCCCAGCAACCGCACATTGATGTTTCTCTCTCTCTCTATCTCCCTCCCTTCCCTCTCTAAAAATAAATAAATAAAAATCTTTAAAAAAATAAATAAAATAAAAAAAGTTAAAAAAAACAACAACAACCTGATAATGGACTGGGGTATACAGCCCAACCCACTCAAGATTTCTATGAAGATGGGAAATTCAACACAAAACAGGCATCTGTCATAGTCCCACAGGCCAAGGAATTGTTGAATGTGCCCATCATACTTTTAAAACTCTTCTTAACAAACAAAAAAAGGGGAGCCAGGAAACCTCTCCCAGAAGTCTGATAATGCTGGCCATGTATACTTAGAATTTTCTTAATTGTGATAATTCTCTTAATACACCAATCAAGAAACATTTCAATTGACAAAAGGTAGATAATAAAGGGCCCATCCCTTAGTGTTGTACAGAGATCCTTTGGGAGAAGGAAAATGGGAAAGGCCAGTTGAATTATTAAAATGGGAGAGGGTATGTTTGTGTTTCGGTCCCTACAGGTCCTTTGTGGCTACCTGCTAAACGAGTGAAATCCTACCACAGGAGACAAACCTCACCAACCCTTGAGGATGACTCAGACCAAGAGGATCTGGCATCTCAAGGACCTGACTGACCAGCTGTCCCAGATGATTGTGACCAAGCACCGATGTTGGATTCAGGCCCATCACCAGAATTGGGAGAAGCAGGCCATGGGGACCACTCCACCACCTGAACCCAAAGGGATCATGTGGGAAGATTCAAAAACCCTGAATAACAGGGCTGAAGAGGTCATGAAGGATATAGGGGTATAGGACACTCCTGAAAATCAATTTCTAGCCTATTTGTCAGTAGTGTCCTCTAATGCCATCTAGACCATATTGATACTTGTCCTGTTAGCTTGTTTTGGAGTCTTGGGCCTCACTGCTGAAACTCAGCATACTTACTAGAGCCATATCCTTGATCCACCTATATTTAAGCTCCATACCTGGTGGAATTCAGAGCCTCCTATATCTAGCAAAGATACTAAATGGACAGGAGGTATCTGGCTTTCACCAGATGGACCCTTAGAAGAAAATCAACATTGGTTATCTGTCCCTGAGAATACTATCTATGTGTCAGAACATTTACCTGCTTGTTTTTCCACATTATCTGACACCCTATGTCTACCTATACCTTCAAATGGTATGCACATGCCATTGTCAATAAGGGGTCTCGAACTAATGTCTCCTGATAGGAACCATAGGCTTTAAAAGAGAAACAGGTGAGGACAATAATAACCCCTTGGATGTACCTCTTTATGAAATTAAGACAAAAACTACTAAGCCTGTCACTTGGCCACTGTGTAGAGATCAACAGCCCTCACTCATTGATTCCTAATACCCCATTAACAGCTGAAAACTGGGGTGCCAAGTGGAAAGTGCATGCTAATATGGGTTCTACCATTGTCCCTGCCAAACCTAATATTATATACAGTAGTATAGGGTGGTATGGTGGGGGAACTGGAGCTCCTATTATAAGAGTAACTTCTCTAAATCACACTAGCCCTTGGAAAATGGGACTCCCCTTCATAGAACATCTTCTAGGACACCTTCAATGTAATGAAGAGATGGAGTCTGGAATGGATTATTATATTATAGAGAATGCTAATAGTTCCTGTGTTACTGTATATACTTGTCATACTTATCTTTTTCTAGCCATCCCAGGGATGCCCCATTTAACCTATAATAATAACTCTATGATATTTAGTCTCTATACTTCCCCTGGCTCTATCTATGCTAGCTGTCTTACCCATGCTAATGTCACTCAACTCAATCTCACCATGGTTTTTGTAGTTTACAGACAAACAGAAATCTGGCTGCTAGTTAATATTACCCATAGTGACAGGTGAATGGCAAGATCCAGGAGGCATGGCCACCCTCAACCATCCTCTCAAGTGAGAGTGTGGTACTTCTTAGGAGCTCTCATTGCTTGTATTGTTTTCTTGCTATTATAGCTGCCTCTGCTGCAGTGGTTGCCACTGCTCTAGCTGAGTCTGTCCAGACTGCTCATGCTGTTGATGCCCCCCTCAACAATACAACTCAAGAAATGATCCAACAAATATGTATTGACCAGGAAGTCCTTGTCAGGCTCTCAGCCATATAGTCTGCAGTAATATGGCTGGGAGAATGGCAGGATGCTCTTGTCACTTGCCAACAACTTACTTGTCACCCCAGCTTCTCTAAGCTGTGTGTCATTCCCCTCCCCTCTGAGTGGAACTCCAGTCAGCACTCATGGGAGGAGGCCCAACATCACCTGCGAGGAGCCTTTTCCTCCAATCTCAAGGGACAAATCGATTGACTCCAGCTTAAGCTATGTCAGCAACTTCAGGACATTAAGTGGCTCACTGAACAAGAGGTCTTTCAGACCTTTCATGACAACTTACAATGGCTTGATCTAAAGACTTATTTTGAAGAACTAAATTTAGGTGTCGGGTCATGGGGGCTATAGGGTTCCTCCTAATCATTGTGGTCTTTTGTGCCTTGAAGTACATGGACAAATTGTTTTCTAGGATCATATAAGTGAAGAGCAAGTAGCTGGCTTCATCGGACTTACCGTCATGTCTGCCATAACAAACAAAAAAGGGGGAGATGTTGGGAGCCATCCTGCCTGGTTTCAGGAACTGTGGCCTCATTAATGGACAAAAGAGTCCCACAGCTAAGGCTGAATGAAAAGGCCTTGGGGCCATGAGACACTAAGGAGACAGGACCAATCCTCTTGGCAGAAGGACAGCTCCTGCCTCCTTCACTTCCCCCTGCTTGGCATGGGTGGATGACTGGTTAGCCAATGACAGGTAAGATTCATCAAGGGATGAACAACCTAAGACAGGCACAGTCATGAAGAGACCATCAGGGAAAGACGGGACTATAGAGAAGGGGCAGAAAGACCCTCACCCCTTGGCTTTGTCATAGCCTGAGTCCTCATTCTGTCTGTAGGAAGTCTCCTAATCTCTTGGCTGTTTTTCTCCCCATGCCCGGCTCAGCATGAAAACAATGCCAGAGGCAGCTGCAGACTTGTACTGGAACAAATGGCTCCCATGGGCAATTCTGGCCTGAGAAAAAATGTACATTTTGTCTTTTGAAGCCTGCTCTGCCTAGCATAACCCTGTTGATTACAGCAGCACCAGTGTCTTTGGTTATGTTGCCATAACAAACAAAAAAGGGGGAGATGTTGGGGACCACTGTGTGGTTTCTGAGACTAGGTAGCCCTGTAAGAGCAGCCCTGAAAGGATCTAGTAATTCTCCCTGGAAAACCGTGTAAAAACTTAGGTGGCAGACATGACCTGACTCTAACACCAAGGGTTCCTATGGGATCCAGGCCTGATAAATACATTGTATTCTTTGAAGTTTGCTCTGCTTTGTTTTATATAGCTCTGGTGATATAAACTGAATGTTTAAGTTCAAGGCATAAGGGGTAAACTCCTTGTCTTATGAAATATATCTTAAAGACCCTCTGGCATCAGCATGGCTAACAGACCCTGACCTATGACAGATCTCTGTGTTCCTTCAATTGTTATCTATAGATAATACCTGTTTTTGTATGACTGTAGCCTTTTGACATTGACTGATGAACTATGCATGTATGCTGTGTACACCTACACATACCATTCCCAATAAAAGCCATTTGGGAGAAGGGCTTGTGGCATTCTCCACTAGAGGGAATTGCCATTCCCTTTGCTGATGGAATAGCAAGATTGTGTCCAGGATGACTTATTTACCATCCTCAGTGGATAGAAGGATTCTGCGGGCAGGAGTTCCTCCTACAGCACATGGTTTGGTTTTGTTTTTTGATCCATCTGCTACTCTGTGCCTTTTTATTGGTGAATTCAGCCTATTTATATTTAGGGTAATTATTAATGCATCAGGATTTTCTGTGGTCATGTTTTTATCTTTTGTTTTCTGGTAGATTTGTGCCTTAATTGCTTTTTTCTTTTGTGTTTCTGTTGTTTATGTTTAGTGGTATTCCATACTTTTTTCCTATTTTCTCTTTTTTTAAAAGTCATGTTTCCAGTTTTGGATGAGGTTGTCATTAGCTTAATGCAAAAGAAATTTTCATATATACAGTACCTCTTTTTATTCAAAGTGCATCTTATCTCCATCCCCCTTTAAAATTCAGACTTGTACCTGCTCCTCTTCTATGTTTTTGTTGCTGCAAAGTATCCCTATCTAAATTGTGATATGGGGGAGATCTTAGAATTTTGTAACCTTGTGTTCTTTGTTTCATGTAGAATAACCACCTTGAGTAGTTGCTGCAATGGAGTTCTTCTGGTGTTCTGTTGAAATGGAATTACTGCAATGGAGTTCCTCAGCTTCTGTATGTCTGGAAAAGTCTTTATTTCTCCTTTATATCTAAAGGATAACTTTGCTAGATATGTTATTCTTGGCTGGTCATTTCTTTTTGTAGTTTGAATATTTGGTTTCACTCTCTTCTAGGTTGTAGAGTTTCTGCTGAGAAGTCTGATGATAACCTACAGGGCTTTTCTTTATAGTTTACTTTCTTCTTTGCCTTGGCTGCCTTGAGAATTTTTTTTTGTCGACACTTTCTGACAGTTTTAATACAGTGTATCTTGGAAAAGGCCTCTTTGGATTGAGGTAACTAGTTGTTCTATTTCTTTCTTGGACTTCACGATCCAGTGCTTGCAATAGGTTTGGGAAATTCTCATCAACTATTTATTTAAATAGGGTCTTTGTTCCTTTGTCCCACTTTCCTACTTCTGATATGCCTATTATTCTTGTGTTCCTTTTTTTTATCTGGTGGAGTCAGATAGTTCTTATAGAGCTCTTTTATTTTTTATTTTTAATTCTCAAGTCTCACTCTTCTTCCCTCTGTGTCATTTTTAGATTTATATCTTTAATGTCACCAATTCTTTCCTCCATCTGGTCAGCTCTATTTCCTATGCTCACTAGTTCATTCTTGATCTATTTTATTGAGTTCTTCATCTCCAGAATTTGTATTTGGTTCTTTTTTAAAGTTTCAATCTCTTTCAAGAAGTACTCATTTTGTTCATAGATTTTGTTTCTGAGCTCATTAAACTGACTCTCTGTGTTTTCTTGCATCTCACTGAGTTTTTTTAGAACTGAAATCTTAAATTCTCTGTCATTTAAGTAACATATTTCCTGCCTTTAAGTAAAATTTATGGAGATTTTTTTGTTTTCTTTCTGAGCTGCCTTGTTACTTTGGTTATTTATGTTATTTGATGGATTCCTTCTCTGTCTAGGCATCTATTTATGAGTGGCACTTTTCTAGTGAATTGATAAGAAGCCTTTCTTTTGTTTTCCAGTAGGTGGTGCCAAATCACAAGGTTTTTAGCTCTCTTGCACTTCCCTGGCTTTTCAGATTTCTGTGGGGTGGTGGAAAATGGCCTGTGTTCCCAGGGAAGGGCAGCACTTCTCCTGTAATCTGGTCACTCTGGTCTCAGTGGACCACCCTTGCAGAGGAATGTGGTGGGGATGGGATTCCAAATCTGTGAAATCCCAGTGTTATTCTTTCACAGTGCAATGGAACCAGCAGTGCAGCTGTGGTGCATGGAGGTAGAATGAGCTGGGGGAAGTGGGCTGCCTCCTTTTTTTGCTTTACTCTCCCAGTAATGTTGACCAGCTGACCTGCATGACATTTCTCCTGCACCTCCATCCAACCCTGGGATTAATTACAGAGTTCACGTATTGCTCAGCGAATAAATGATTCTGTAATATGAGTTATCAGGTTTGCAGGTAATGTTCTCTTCTACCCAAAAGGAAGGATGAGGGGAGGTGAGTTCTGGGAAGTTAAGGGAAGGCAATCAAGGTCTGTGGCTTTGTTTCTCTATCTGGAATGCTATTTGCCAGACAACTGTGGCTGCATGTCTAGGCTTCACCACTGCCAAGGTCATTTGGCTCAGCTATAGCTGGTACTGCCTATTCTTGCAGTTGTTCTCAATGAACCTCTTTACTCCTTCTATATGAAGGAACTGCCAATGGCAACCTGATTCCTTACCTCTTCATGCTGAGCCCTACAGTAATCTCTGAGCTGCATCCATGGATAATCTGTTTCTCTCCCATTTATCCACTTTCAGATGTTTAATGCATGGATCGCTCAGACATGTTTGTGCATTGAGCATGGATCCACTGTTGAGTCACAGCTGTTCAAATTGTCGAAACTTCAATGGGAGAGATCAAAGGGGTCTCTCACACTGCCATTCCTCTAATGTCACTCGCTTTTTCTAATTTTTTTAATTAAAATAGAAAACAAGACAATGAAGCACAAAATTAGAGGGACATAAATTTAATGGATGGTGGTGGTGGAGATAAACTTCTAGTTTTTAGAGGAAATAAATTTCTGGAAATCTTTATCTTATTAGTATTGCAGTTGCTCTCCAAATATCAGGATTGTGTTTTGGGGAAGTTGCACAATTATGTACAGGAAAATCAAGAAGTAAATAGTAAGGTTAAGCTAAAAATAGTCATTATACAGTCAATGACTGATGTGCATGGTGCAAGTAACAATAGCAATAGAAAAAAATTAGCAGGTCACAGTTGAATCTGATACTTATAGCTATGATTGTTTTATTCATGAATAGGCATACTATATATCTAAATGGAATAAATATAATGAGGTAATCAAAGCAAAGTTGGAATGATGCAGGAATCCCTGTGTTTGAAGGTTTAGAATTCTTTAATGTCATGAATCATAACCTATTTCAAAGAAAAGTCAAATTCCTTGTTGGCTACATAAGCAATATACTCTGTTCTTGGACAAGACGACTATGTGTTATAAATATGTAGATTCTACTCAAAGTAACCCTTAAATGAACATGCAAACAAACTGTTCAAATAAAAATTGTAACCTCTTTATTATAAGATGTAACATGAAACTGAAAATACAGAAGATAAAAATGAATTGTCACAATGAATTATAGCAGCTATCACAATGCCAGTACCTGAAGAAAGCTATTGTGAACTCCTCCAACTCCTGTAAAAGTAATCACCATTCTGACTTTTACCATAGAACTTTTCTTCTTTACATTTTCTAGCAGATCACAGAGACATGCATCCCTAAATATTAAAATATAGTACAGCAGGTCCTCAAATGGTGTCATTTCATTCAAAATTTTCATTATAATGTTGATGAGATGCCTATGCTAAAACTGGTTTTATTATATATCATTTTGCTTAAAGTCACAGATCCTCTTGATGACATTAAGTAAGGACTTACTGTACAGTATTATCTGTAGCTTGAACTTTTTATGAACATAATTGCACTATGTGTGTCCTTTTATATTTGACTTCTTTCACAGGCATTAAGAGATTCATCTATGTTGTTGAAAATTGTTCTACTTCATTCTTTATCATTACTGTATAGTTTACTCCTTGGTATCTTCATTCATTTATTTATTTTACTTTTGATGGTTAATGGGTTGTTTCCAGTGTTTGATTATTGTATTACTTTGTTATGGATGACATAACAAAATATCATGTACTGGGTGTCTTAAACAACAGAACTTACTTTCTCACAATTCTGGAGGCTGAAAGTCTAAAATCAAGGCATCCTCAGGGTTGGTTCTTTGTAAAGCTCTTTCCTTGGCTGGTAAATGGCCATATTTTCATTGTGTTATCAGTGCTCGCATACTCCTGGTGTGTTTTTGTATGTTCAAACTTCCTCTTCTTAAAAAGCATGCCAGTCAGATTGAATTAGCACCCACCCAGACAGCTGCATTTCAATTTAATTACCTGCTGGAAGGCTCTATCTTTAAACATAGTTACATTTTGAAGAACTAGTAGTTAGACCTTAAATATATGAATTTTTAGACATGTAATTCAGCTCACAAAAATTAGTATGAATAATGATTCTAAAGGTTTTCTTTATCATGTCTCTTGGTTAAAATGTACACACATTGCAATGTCTTTTATAAAATAATGAGCAAAGGTAGTTTACCCATAAAGTTAGGTTTATGGTATAATTGGAGAATAGGAATTTTCCATGGAGTATAGAAGGTAAATGAGTCCTCAAAAAACATTTTAATACTCACTAGTAGTAAGCAGCAGGTAATGAAGAATATGATGAGATCCCACAGTAGAGCAGAGATCCAGTATGCAAAGACAGAGACCCCACTCACAAATTGGATGTGCTTTGCCTTAGAGACTCTCTCAGTCACTGTCAATAGAGAAAAGCCACTGATCAAAAGAGCCATGCCAAAATGTATATTTAAGGCCACCTGGTGTCCATCTGATTCCCTGGAGAAGAAGAAACAAAAGTAGATATACAAAGATCAACATAGAAGAAAATACATATTTCTACCAATAGCCATTTTTAAGCATACAAATGTGATAAGATTGGAATAAAAGCATTTAAAGTATAAAATTCTATTCTAATGAAAAGAACAACAACAACATACGTTTCACTGTGTTCCTTATCAGTAGAGTGTGGCTGAGGTTTATTGGAGACTGTTAAGGAAGCATCAGGGCCAGAAATTGACATGAAAAGAATGTTGTCTAACATTGCCAGCGTTAGAGATGGTGAATGGTATGCTTGATTGTTGAACATACCAGTAAATATTATTTTATCTCTCTTTACCTCAATGGAAAATGCAACAATGCATAAGAGAATACAATCTTCATTTTCCATCAAATATTTCACTAGATCTCCTAGAATAAGGACACAATATTTGTCAGTTTACCCACATTACAAATCATCTATAATATGATTATTGAAGAACAACTAATTTTCTTTTTTATCCCTTTGAACTTTCTGATAATGATTATTTTAAACATTTGCCATTCTCATCAAGCACTGTATCATTGAATCCAAGTTCTCTTCATTGCCTGTAACCTAAACTCCTACTTCACAGAGAAAACACAGGTGACAAGGTATAGACTCTTTAAACTTAGTTATATGTATTAAATTGATCTATAAGTACTTTCACTTATAGCTTTTATTACTTATCTTACAGCAGACAAAACCTTCCTGAGAAAATGAAAAAGCTGGATAAAAATTAAAAATCACCCATTTAAAGGTATCATATATCTAGGAAAGCAATCAACATTTGGGGCTCAAGACCTTGGAAGGAATGGAAATGCACTGAAGTAAGACAAACATTCTATGTTCCTTTTTCCTTTGAGGCATTTTAGATTTATTAATGGTGGTGGCACCTTTAGGTAAATCCTCCAGTTCTCAATAGGGCTCATGAAGGGCTATACCATAGGGGTAAGACTAAGAAATAGACCAATTCTGAGGATGCAAGCATAAGCAGAAATGGTTCACTTCCTCACACAACCAAAAGAAGGATAACAACCAATTTAAAAACAAAGAACAACCAGAACTACCAGAAAATCATCTCCATGGAAGCTCAACAACCCAGGACTTAAAGAAAAAATATTCATCCAGACTGGTAAGAGAGGCAGAGAGGACATGCCATAAAGCAAGACAGCAGACCATGCAGGCACTCCCACATTTGTGTGCAGATAAGCTGGGAGGAAAGATGGGGGAGTGAGACAGACTGGGGAACCAAGGGTTTTAATGTGGGAAACTAAAGACTAAAAACTCCTGGCTGTAAAAAATCTGTGTAGATTGTGGCAGTAGAAGAAACTCCCAGTCTCACACAAGAGTTCATTGGAGAGGCCCAGAAGGTCCTACAATGTACACAAACCCATCCACCTGCGAATCAGCACCTGAAAGGGAAAAATCTTCTGGAAGTGAGGGAAGTGACAGATAGTAGGATGTGAGAAGAGCAAGCGGCATTGTTCCCTCTCTGACCCCTCCCCCACAGCACCACAACTTGGCAAAGAGAGTTGTCTCACCCTGGCAAATACCTAAGGCTCCACCCATTACTACATAGCAGGTGCACCAAGACAGAAATTTGGCCCAAGTGAAAGAAGAGATCAAAACTCCAGAAAAAGAGCCAAGCAACAAGGAGAGAGAAAACCTGTAAGATTCAGAGTTCAAAACATTGCTAATCAGGATGCCCACAGAATTGCTGGAGCTGGGTGCACCTGCACTGAAATAAGACAAACATTCTATGTTCCTTTTTCCTTTGAGGCACTTTAGATTTATTAATGGTTGTGGAAATGCACTGAAGTAAGACAAAATGAAGGAAAAAATGGAGGCTACACAAAGTGAAGTAAAGGAAAATACACAGGAAACCAACAGTGAAGGGAATGAAACTGGACTCAAGTGAACAATTTGGAACAAAAGGAAGAAATAAACATTCAACTGGAACAGAATGAAGAAACAAGAATTCAAAAAATCAGGAGAGGGTTAGGAACTTCTTGGACAATTTTAAGCACTTGAACATGTGAATCATAGGGGTACCAGAAGAAGAGGAAGAGTGAGAAATTGAAAGCTTATTTGAACAAATAATGAGGGACTATTTCCCCAAGATGGTGAAGGAAATAGACTTCAGGAAGTCCAGAAAGCCCAGAGAGCCCCAAAGAAATTGGATACAAGGAGGAACATACCAAGACACACCATAATTAAGTTACCCAAGATTAAAGATAAGGAGAGAATCTTAAAAGCAGCAAGAGAAAAGGAGACAGTTATTTACCTACAAAGGAATGCCCATAAGACCATCAGCTGATTTCTCAAAAGAAACATTACAGACAAGAAGGGGCTTGAAAGTAGTATTCAAAGTCATGAAAGTCAAGGACCTACATCCTAGGTTATTCTATCCAGCAAAGTTATCATTTAGAATGGGAGGGCAGATAAAGTGCACCCCAGATAAGGTTAAGTTAAAGGACTTCATTGTCACCAAGACTTTATTATATGAAATGTTAAAGGGACTTATCTAAGAAATAGAAGATCAAAAACTATGAACAGTAAAATGACAACAAACTCACAAGTATCAATAACTGAACCTAAAAAACAAAAATAAAAACTAAGCAAACAACTAGAACAGGAACAGAACCAGAGAAATGGAGATCACATGGAAGGTTACCAGTGGGGAGGGGGTGGGGAGAATGGGGGGGAAGGTACAGGGAATAAAAAGCATAAATGGTAGGCACAAAATCGACGGGGAAGTTAAGCATAGTATAGGAAAGGGAGAACTTATATGTACAACCCATAGGCACAAAGTAAGGGGTGGGGAGTGCTGGAGTTGGGTAGGTGCTGGGAGGAGGAGGATAGAGGGGAGAAAAATATTGGGACAACTGTAATAGCATAATCAATAAAATATACTTAAAATTCTATAAAAGAAAAGAAATAGACCACTTCTCATACATATTTCAACCTAGCATCAAAGCACTAAAATTTCCTGATTAAATTTAGATCTTTCTTTGATATTATTGCCCATCAGAAATCAAACCTTTACAGGACAAAAATACATCATGTGGATTATTTATAATTTCACACACAATATCTGGCATTCAATTAGAAAAATTCTAAATATACTAACAAGTGAGCAAAATAAAACCAGAGACATGGAAGTAAAGAACAAACTGACAGTGACCAGAGGTGAGGAGGAAGGGGGTAATGGGGAGGGAAGGGGGAAGAGTTTTCAGGAACATCTCTATAAAGAACACATGGAGAAAACCAAAGTGAGGTAGGATCAAGGATGGGAAATGGGAATGCCTGGAGTGGGGAGGAGTGATGGGGGAAAAATGGAGACAACTGTATTTGAACAACAGTAAAAATAACTAAATCTCCATATAGGAAAATATATATATAAAACTGCCCTAGCTGGTGTGGCTCAGTGGCTTGAGTGCTGGCCTTCGAACCAAAAGGTCATTGGATGATTCCCAGTCAGGGCACATGCCTGTATTGCAGGCCAAGTCCCCAGTAGGGAGTGCTCAAGAGGCAACTACACATTGAGGTTTTCCTCTTTTCTCCCTCTCTTCCCCTCTCTCTAAAAATAAATAAATAAAATATTTAAAAACAAATAAAACAAAAGTATAACACTTTTAGAAAACTATAAACCTTATGAGGAAAATCTTCATTATCTAGGACTATGCAGAGCATTATCTAGGGCATAATGTATTCTATACATTATCTATGAATAGAATATACAATCTATATAAGAAAAATTTAACATGTTGGATTTCATCAAAATAAAACTTTTGTCCTACAAAACCCATTAAGATGATAAAAAGATAGTCAACAGTATGAGAGAAAATATATAAAGATCTTTCATAAAAGTGAAAGAAAACACCATTTTTAAAAGGACATGAACACACATTTCACTAAAAATGATATACAGATGACAAACACATGAAAAAGATGTCAAAATTCACATTAGGGAAAAGCAAATTAAAACAGTGACAACAGTATTTGAACAACAATAATAAATAAATAAATAAATAAATAAGTATTAAAAAGAAACAATGAAGTATTACTATATACCTACCAGAATGGCTAAAATAAAGTGGCAACATGAATGATGGGGAAGATGCAGGAGATGGAAGAATGGCTTGGGAACACCATTTCATTCCATAAAGCCTAGATTCATGTGATATGTTACATTCCTACCAGATCTTAAAAAACAAAACAAAAAACCTCATGTGTAATTTTACATACCATGTATTTTGGCACTTTTTTTTTTACTTGAAGGAACAAGTGTCGTGTAGGCAACCTGGAGCCAAAGTGCCTCCACATGTAATTCATGTTTTGAGGCTAGTAGCCTTAAAGTGGGTATTTCTTGATTCTGAGTTGTCTGTATAAAACTGGTAACTAGTAGGAAAAGAATGGAGCAGGTAGCCACACATACAGTTAAGATCCTTCTTTACAAGTCACACAACCAAATCATTTAAGAACAATCTTTTTCTTAATGAGCCTTACCTTTCACTTCCTTAATTGTGTGGTTCTCAGACTCTAGTATACTCTTAAGATGTTTTAAGAAAATCAGAGTCAAATTAGAATTCCCGGAAATAGATACAGGCACAATGGTTTGACCATATTGGCCCAAATTCATTTGTCTGACCTTCTCATCATCATTACTATGTGAAAACTTATTAGTCTCTGAGAGAAAGGTAAGTGAACCTAGAAGTGCCAGTATCTGCAGCAAAACAAGTTTCCAGTTACGCCAACTGAATATTGCCCTCTTGAGGAACATGGCATGGAACTGCTGGTGGTAGAAGGAATACTGAAGAAAGAAGAGAGAAACAGAACATTACAATATTAATAGACTTAAGTAGATCATTTGCATCGAAATTATTAGGATGGACCCTTTGGAATTTTATGGTAGAGATACATAAAGTTTCTAAATACTTGGAATAGAATCCAACCACTAGAGCATGCTCAGCCTTTTGTCTGTTTAAAGAGGGGGTCAACACAACCATACCCATTTATTTCTGTATTATCCATGGTTGCTTTTTGCTACAATGACAGAGCTGAGTGATTGCAACAGAGATCATATGGCCCACAAAGCCTTATATATTTATCATCTTACATAAAGTTTTCTGACCTCTGCTATAAAGAATAAGTAAAGTATTTAAATTCTGGCTTTTGATATAATATGCTTAAAATCACAACAGGATGATTTTCCTCAGGCTTCTGATAGTCAAGATAACCAGGGTGCTTTATAGGTGCAATAGATCATTAGAAGGAGAATAAAAGAAATGCTGGGCAACTCAAAGAGATTTCCCACACTGCGATTCATACTGAATCATACTGATTAGAGAACAATCCCTCCTGTAATATAAATTCCACATCCTTGCCTAGTGCACTGTTGGTGGAAATGTAGACTGATGCAGCCACTATAGAAACAGTATGGAGTTTCCTCACAAAATTAAAATTGGAACTGCCTTTTGACCCAGCAATTCCAGTTTTGGGAATATGTCCTAAGAATCCTGAAACCCCAATTGGAAAGAATATATGCACCCTATGTTCACTGCAGTGTTATTTACAATAGCCAAGATCTGGAAACAGCCCAAGTGCCCATTGGTAGGAGAGTGGATAAAAAAGCTGTGGTACATTTACACAATGGTATACTACACAGCAGAAAAAAGAAGGGATTCCTACCTTTTGCAACAGCATGGATGGAAATGGAGACTATTATGCCAACTGAAATAAGCCAGTTGGTGAAAGACAAATACCATATGATCTCCCTTATAAGAGGAATCTAATGAATAAAATAAACTGACGAACAAAATAGAAACAGAAACATAGGTACATGGAACAGACTGACAGCTGTGAGAGGGGAGTCGGGGGGGGGTGTGGCTACTGGATGAAAGAAGGTGAAGGGATTAGGCAAAGATCATATATGTGTATAACTTATGCACACAGACAACAGTGTGATGATGGCCAGAGGTAAGGGACAGTATGGGTTGGGTAGAGGTGGACAAAGGTTGGGGAAAGGGAGACATCTGTAATAGTTTCAACAATAGAAATAAAGTTAAAAATATATCAATTCCCACTGTTAAAATTTAAAATATTATGCATGCTTGAGTGTTAAGAATCATGCTCACTCCAGCTTATTCCAGCTTCAATGAGCTAACAAATTTCTGAGTTATCAATTTGAAAAGAATTCTAAAACAGAAAACAAAAATGACTGAGGAATAACAGTTGAGATATTTATCTAGAACTCATTACTTCTGCATTAGGAAATCAATTATGTTGTGGTGTAGGCTGCTCCATATCTGGTAATGGCTGAGAATTCTACATTCCTTTCATTTAAGTATTTAAAAATGTACCTCTTGTGCCCCAACCAAATATATATCATGTTTCTTAGTAAAGGTGCTTACCCCAGTATTGAACATAATAGCAGGGCTTTCATTTATATTGAAAGAATCTGCTCTCTCATTTCTGGACATATTCCGATTCTGGTTCTTGACTGAGACTTCACTCATCAGAGAGACAGGTTGAGGTGGGATAGATAGGATATCTGTTTGTGAATCTTCCATATTACTGACCCTATATTTAAAAAGTACAAAGTATTTCATTTTGACTTTATCCCAACACATCTTATTTGGAAAATCTGAGTGACAACACCCAATTTAGAAGGCTTCCTGGTTTGCTCACTGACTGGTAGAAGCACTATATAAAAACAACATGATGACTATGGTAGAGCAGTGGTCCCTGAAACACCAGTCACAGACTGCTGCCAGACCATGGGAGGGCAAGAAAAACAAGAACACAATTTTTCATTAAGTTGAGCTCATTCAAGTTAAAGATTAAGATCTAATTCATACATCAAGTAAGTTAAAATATCCATTCTTTTATAAAATGCTAGTGGTAATTTTTTTCAATGTTCTTATTGTAAAAAAAATTACATTAGGCTCCTCCCCCTACACCTCTTTCTAATGTGTGAACCTGAAAGTTTGGTGAGTTTACAAAGGGGACTCAGACATGACCCCCTTCCTCACCCAGTATTTTTATTTTCCCTACGCATTGTTCTCACCTAAAGAAGACTTCTTCCATAGTAGTAATAGAAGCACCAAAGCTAGCAATGCCCAGCTCTTTCTGTCTCTTTTCCAGATCAGTAAACAGGGCTTCAAAGCTGGAATAAAAATGGGAAAAGGGAACAGAGAGGGAGGAAAAGAAAATGCTAACACCAAATCAGATTTTCTTATTTACATATTTTTTAACATTTAAAAAAATTCTCACACAAGTATGTTTTTATTGACTTCAGAGACTGGCAGAGAGAGAGAAAACCTGCAACCCAGGGCACAGGGATCAACTCACAACCTTTTAGTGTGTGTGTGTGGCCAGTGGTGGTGCAGGGGTGCAGTGCTCCAATGACTGAGCCATCCAGCCGGGGCTTATTTACATATTTTTACTCTAAACTAATTTATTCTTAGCAGTGTGAAAAATGTAAATCACTCTGCACTTCAATGCTCATTATAATTTCATACCTCTGGTGAATAATAAAGGTGAGGAAATGGTAAAAAAAAAGAAAGAAACTAGCAATTTATTATAGCAAATTGCTTCCCACTCTCCTTAGTACTTGGATATACATAATTTTGGTCTTCATGTAAAATATCAAGAGACTTTATTTATGCTAATAACTCTAGCAAGTTGACATCAGTTAACTTGTCACACACATGTATGTTATGGTTTCTTAGTCAATTATTCAGTAAATCAACATAGAAAATTATTTTTGAGTTAATAGGAAAGAAAGACAGAAAATGGAGCAGGTGTAGCAGAGATTGACGATGTAGAGAGAACCATATGATTCAACAAGGAAATCTAAAAAAATTGAGCCAGATGAAATGTGGAGACATCAGGGTTTTTAGAGAACAATTTTCTTGGGAAGATTTTACAATACTTAACATTCAAAGAATTTTCTTTTCCAGAAACCTCCAGGTCTCAAAATCACCTACTATGGTCTCACTGAGAAGCAACCAAAGCTATCTGTACACTCTCACTGTTGGAGAACTCTGAATTTTCTCTTTTGGTAGATTTGTTAAAATTTCCTCCATATTTGAGCTTAAATTGTTTTCCATTTAATTCTATGTAGTTGTGCACATTACTTGTAACCCTAGCCCTTTAGGTTATATAATCAGATATAACCTACCTACATGACAGCTCTTCACATGTTTCCTTTTTACTTTTTTAATTGTTGTTCAAGCACAACTGTCTCCATTTTTCCCCCACCACTCCCCCCACCCCAGTCATCCCCACTTCTCACCCTTGATCCCATCCCCCTTGGTTTTGTCCATGTGTCCTTTATAGATGTTTCTGAAAACCCTTCCCGCTATTCCCCCCATTATCCCTTCCCATGTCCCCTCTGGTTACTATCAGTTTGTTCTTAATTTCAATGTCTCTGGTTATATTTTGCTTGCTTGTTTGTTTTATTGATTAGGTTCCACTTAAAGGTGAGATCATATGGTATTTGTCCCTCACTTTCTGGCTTGTTTCACTTAGCATAATGCTCTCCAGTTTCATTCATGCTGTCACAAAGGGTAGGAGCTGCTTTCTTTCTTCACATGTTTTAAGTCCATTTCTTCCTGTGCTTCTTCCTTTCCAATGCATGGCTTTCCAATTAAGATTCACCCATATCATCTCATGCTGCTTTTACATTAATTATGAAATTAATGTGTGTGCATTGTACAAAATTCAGAAAATGAGTGTGTAAAAAATGAAAATCATCACATGGATACCACTGTTAATACATGAATATTTTGAAACATATTTTTTATTTCTTTTGGCTTCACACAATATATGACAAAATTAGAATTACATTGTGTGTTACTTTAAAGTGGAATAATAAGGCATAAAGTGGAGATAAATATCTATCAACAGCTTAATCAATAAATTATAGTAGGAATTTATGATAGAGTAAGATCTAAGTAAAATGTAGATTTTATTTCAGTTATCTTACAAACAAAGAAACCCTAAAAGTCCTGTCATAGAAAGTTGATTGAAAATGCTGGTAAGTGAACAAAAGTCAGAATATTAATATAAGATCTCATATCTATAAAACTAATTACTATAATTGTACATATGTCAATGGATGCATGTCATGGTCATGGAAAACACTCAGCAAATTTTCCCAGTAATGATTTTTATGGGGGATGATTATGGGATAACTTTGCTTTCTAATTTATATGCTTCAGGAATAGATAAAATTTTTAATCTTATCATTATATAATCACATAGATTAGCAAACTCTAGGCTGCTTAGTGATAAATTAATTTGTAATAAAACATAATTATAATAGGTAAATTAATAACAATAACAAATTATTATATGAGCCAATCATATTAAGAAATACATATAACCACTTTTGTAATTATACAAGTTTTATTATATATAATATATAAATATATAATTAAGATAACATTTAACGAACATAAACATATGTGCTAGCATAACATAATATTATTAAAATAATATATTAAATATATATCAATAAATATATTTATTATATATTATATATTTTATGTATACATTTGTTATATGTTTAATACATATTAATACATATATTCATTTATATATTTTATTTATCTATGTATTATGTTTTAATATATATTAATAAATATACCTATCAATACATATTACTAAGATATATAGTATTTTATTATATACAGTATAAAAATATATAATTAAGATAGTACTTAACAGATATAAATTTATATATCATATTATTACATAATATTGTACATAATAATATATAATGTAACATGGTACATTAATAAATTTAATATATTATTATGTTATATTACATTATATTGTTATATATTATATAATATTTTAATGTATACATTTATATTTTCCAAGTACCATGTTAATATTTATATACTGTGTATAAGAAAATATTTTACACTCTAATAATATATATTAATAAACACATTTATTAATGCATGTTAAAATAGTGATATTAATCTATAAATACATGTGATATTAATATATCTTAGATATCAATACGTAATATACAATACATTTAATGCTATATAATATTGTGTTATATCATAGTATAAGATATCATATAAATATATTATAATATGTCACACATTATATATTATACATTTTACCTATAATATAGAATATATAATAATATTTAATATAACATATAATACATGATGCACAAAATGTAAAAAATGTAATATCATGTATAACATATGATATAATTATATTATAACATAATATGCCCATATATAATCATACAATCGTATAATTATTAATATGCAATATAATATAATAATATGTAGTATATTCTAATAATATAACCACCAGTAATATAATCATAGAATCATAGAATCATAGAATCATAGAATCATATAATATAATTAAATACAATATAATATAATTATATAATCATTATAAAATTATTATAGAAAATACAATACAACACATACAACATATAAAATATATAATATGATATATAGAATGTAGAAAATATATAATATATAATGCCACATATAATATATGATACGTTACATAATATATAACATACATAACATTCTATATAATACACTATATTTGCTATTATATGTTATGTAATATGCAATAAATAATAGTATGTGATATTGATATTTAGGGAATATAAAAAATATAAAATGAAAAATTCAATAATATATAAAATATGTACAATATATAACATATTATATAATATACAATGTATAACATATAACATAATATTATACTATATTATATATAGTGTTTGGATTATGGAGAATGAAAAAATTATAAAAGGAAAAAATTTGATAAACTTGAGTATAAGTATTTTTCTAATCATGTTTTATTATACATTATATACAGTATATCATAGATATAATGTATGATATATAATATATATTTAATAAATATAAATATGTAGAATATATATGTATATATTATTCTTTGAGGAAAATACAGACAATTTCAAAAAGCAAAGAAGAAATGTGACCACACAGAGACTACCCCTGTTAACATTTGATGTGATTCCTATTCATTACATTTATTAATTTTTGAATTCCATAACCAAAGATTACTTTGAACTTTTCTTGAACTTCATGTTAATGGAATCCTATGGTCTGTGTTGTTTTGCTAAATACAATGTCTGTGACATTCATTTATGCTTTATATACCACTAGTTCATTCCTTCCTATTGCTGAGTAATATTCATTCATTTTAATATTCATTCTTTTTCCTGCTGATGAATATTTTAGCTGTTTTTGGTTTGGAGCTGTTATGAATAAAGTGCTTACAAACATAAACATTCTTTTATATGTCTTTTGGTAAACATGTGTTCTTTAGGTATACACTATTGCTGGGTCATATGATAAGTACATAAAATGCTTAATAGAAATGGTCATTTTCCAAACCTTTTTTACCATTTTGTATTTCTCTTATCAGTGAGATTCAATTGTCATGTTTACATGTCTTTTCAATTTTAGCCATTCTCATGAGTGTGCAGTGGTAATCTATTGGTCTTTTTTTATTCTTTGAAATTTGCTTAGAGTTCTGAAAATAATTCTTGACATAGTCTTTCTTTTCATTAGTTCTCTTTTCTTCCAAAATTATTGGTCAGACTTTTATTAGTCATTAGGAATTTTATTTCATTTTATGTTGCTCTCCTTCATCACAGAGCCTTCTTTAATAGACTTACAGTGTCCTTTTAATTGCATTCAGACTAGAAAGCAGAGTCTACAAAACTTTCTATTCTTGCAGTACATTAATTTTGACAGTAGGCATTTCCTATAAGCCTTTTATTTCAAAATTCTATATCCTTCCTATAGTTTAATAGTATTTTCTTTCATCCTTATGAAAGAAGATTGATATTTATTCAGGATAACTTATAATTACATAGAACTTCTGGAGGAAATTCTGTCCAAGACTAAGGTGAGATGCTACCTGATTCAGTGATTTCACTTCTAAATTTTCATTCTAGTTTTCTTTCTTTTTATTTATTTTTTATTTTCTCAAGAATCAACCTTGAGATCATTGGTATCAATTTGTGAAGTTTAACATTAGATTAGATTAGCACATCTTCAGTTTTCTAACATCATGGTGTAGATGGAAGAACATAGACTTTGGAGATGAATGGGCTTGCATTTGAATCTAGCCTGCTTCCCCATTACTATGATTTAATCTAACCTTAAAAGTCATTATATCATTTGTAAAAAGGTAAAATAAGTACTTTTAATTTCTCCTGTTATTGTTGCAATGTTATTTTGCTTAACATTTATTCATCTATAGTCACTGTGAAGTGATTTGAGGGTCTCATAAGCATGTTGTCCTAGCTTGGAGACCTGAATTTATTTAATCTGTGAGAGGCATCTGAAAGTCTCTCCCTTCTTATTTATTCTTGTATTTGAATTAAAAGATCATTCTCTTTGATTAAAAAGACAGAATCAAATAAGTTGAAGTATTTTGCTTCCTTGATAATACTGAAGCTTCTTGTCTTTCATATTTTTAGTGAAGAAATTTTATACTTTTTCTTATTGCCAGATCCCAACTCCAAAATCTGATGCCTTTAAGACAAGTTGAGGCTAGAGTAGATGAAGGTATCAGGTCACTTCAAAAGAGGCCCTACCAAAGCAAACTTACATCTGGATTTTATCTGAATCTATCACAGATTTAATTTCCCTTCCATTTTTTTCCTGGATAATCTGCTTAACTTTATCTCACATACTACCTCTCCTCCTTTTGCTTTACCAAAGAGATTCTTGCAATCCTCATACATTTTTCCAGTTTTTCTGCTCTGGAGTCAACTTTGGTCATGATACCCCAAACTCTAAGAAAAATGCACAGTGCATTTTAAACTTCCTGATAATATTCTTTACCAACGTCTTTTATATTATTGCTCGTTGAATACTAGGTATTATTCCACTTTTTTAATCTTTGGTATCTGTGGTCAGAATTGCATTTTTGAATCTTCCAAATAATCTTAAATGACTTTTTCTTTCAAGAGGTTTTGCTAGCTAGTCTTGCTTGTTTATATATCTTCCAATTTTGGCCTGTGTTTAAATATACCAAATCCTTCCTTTTCTCTAGGTATGAACTTCACCATGATGTGGCAAATTTCCCCCAAGTTCTCTGACATTTTCCCCTCTGAGGCCAAGCATGTTCTTGATTATCAAAATTAGATTTAGAGTAGCAATTTGTTTCTTATTTCCTCCATCTTAGGATGTGTTACAGTTGTAAAGAAAAGTCAGGGACCTGTATGAGACCTGCTTTGGGGTAAATAAAGCAAGTTACAAGTCTAAGAGAACTACTCACTTTACTATGTTATCTTGTTTAACCCTTGTATTAAAAATATACTACTCATTTCCTCCTTTTAACTTCCAGTTTCACAGAATGTTTTTAACATGTTTATTTATCTTCCTATTGTCCTCCACTGTGTTTTTCTGCACATTTACAAACTCTAATTCATTAACTTTAAGGATCCAAATATTCCTCAAAATGCAGCACTATTCTTTTTTTTTTAAAGATTTTATTTATTTATTTTTTAGAGAGGGAAGGGGGGGAGAGAGAGAGAGGGAGAGAGAGAGAGAGAAACATCAATGTGCGGTTGCTGGGGTTTATGGCCTGCAACCCAGGAATGTACCCTGGCTGGGAATCGAACCTGGGACACTTTGGTTCCCAGTCCGCGCTCAATCCACTGAGCTACGCCAGCCAGGGCTTAAAATGCAGCACTATTCTGATACTTCACTTATATTTCTATTCCTTTGGAATGCTGCATATCATTCCATTGCCATATTCTAAAGTTAACTTTCATTCCAACTTAAGTAAGTTTCAGCAAAGTTTTACAGCAAGTTACAGCATGGTTTTAAAGTGTCAAAATCACCTCCCTTGTAAGATACATTCAATAAATTAGAATATAGGTACATGCAATTAAGATTATTTCTTTTTCTCTTCTTTATTATTTATTCAGGTAAATAAATGCATGTTAGGTCAATGTCTTGCAAAAGGCAAGAGTTCAATTACCATCAGCTGTCACAATTTTAGCTGGATTGAAAATCACTGAGAATTAAGCAATTGTTTCATTCTTTTTGTACTATACTCTGAGATAACTCAATCCATAGGTATTTTTTTTTCTTATAATTTTCTCTTCATTAGTTTAAAACTTTCCCTCTTAGAGAAAAGACATTCTTCCCTAATTTAATGTTTCATTTTATTTCTAGTGAGTCTATCATTCCAAATCTGGATTTTTGGAACAACAATCTACAATTAGTTGTTCACCTCTAAGATCATCTTCCTTTTTCTTTTCTTTCTTTCTTTCTTTTTTTTTTTTGTCCTCCAAGTCCAAATGATTGGTAAGGAGATATGATTAACATCATCTTCCAAATGTGAAGATCTGATGGAATGTGAAGATATGATAAATTAAAAAGTATGTTATAAAACATCACCTGCTTCTGAATTTCCTTTTTTACTTTTGAGAATGTCATTTGTATTCATATGGATGAGGACAAGTTTAAGCAAGTGCTTTACTTGTGTCTCCAGAGAGATTCAGCAGCTTCACATGGACCACAGCTATCAAAATGGGCCAAAGCTCCCACCTGATTCATACTTCTTTAAGGATACATGTCTAGAATTTTATTCCTAATTCTCAATGATACTTTATACCTTTGTTCCTGCTCATGATGAGGGTCTTGCTTCTGCTAAGCTGCCTGACCATATGGTTCTAAGCTGCTGCTTCTCAATAACTTCCAGACTGCTAAATAACAAGTTCAAATAATGCAACTCTTTTTCTGTTTTTATCTTTTTGATACATTCCTCTTTTTATTAGAAAAGGAGACATTAAATTTTTTTCATATTCTTCTTGGTTATGACAACTTGTTTAACTCTAGGGAATATCAAAGCAAGTATTTACTCGTATATGACAAGAAGATCAAAATACCATACTCTGAAAGTCACTGATGAGTACTCTTCGTTTCCATATGAAAGCTAAAGTTAGTTTTTTTTTTTGCGACTTCCTTCTGATGAATAACTTGGCTAACTATAGTGCAGTAAAATTCTTTATTTCCTCCGAGTTTTTGTCACCTTGGCTTTAAGAGCCAGCACTACAGGCATATTTTTCATTTTCTTAATATTTCTATTCACTCTACTCAACACACAATTTTTATTCTACCTACAACATACCATTCATTATCACCAATTAAAACCAGGACACTATAATGGTGAGGTGTCATACCTCTCTTCAGTCCAAGAGGCAGCTAGGACTGGAGTTTGTTTGTTTTTTTTTTTCATGAACTCTACTTGCTAAGCCTGAAGAAACCAGAAAAAGCAACAATTTCCTGTTATCTAAACATCAACTTTTAGTACTCTCTTAATCCATACCTGTGTGCATGCTCTTTGGGTAGAATAAAAGATAATTCATTTCTAACATTCTTCTCCAAATTTGCTGATGGTGTATGATAATGTATCAACTTGGAGATTTCTTCAACATTACAGTGAGGCTCCTTCACCATGACTATGTGGTATCCCACACCTGAGAAAATCCATTTAGAAAAACAAAACAATTTTATATTTCTCTATTCTTATGAGATTCCACTTGGTTTTTCATGATTTGGGTAAGCAAGAAGATAGAACATTCCACAATTCATCTGATTACAGGTGCCTAATAAATACTTCTTTTGTAATTTCATTAATTTTTTTAGAGACCGATAGAAGATAGAGAGGAAAATCTGTTATCTGACCCTCTTGTCCTATATACCCTGAAATCTGAGAGAATAAGATTTATATTCATTAAACACACATTTATTGGGTGCCTATTATACTCAAAGCAGTAAATAAATCAGCTAAAGATCGTGTCCTCCAGAGATCTGAGAAATCATTCCAGAGTACTCTGCACCTTCACTAGGTGCAGTCCACTAGCCTTCCAGAAGCTGGATGTGTAGGGGGTAGTGAAAAATCCCTCCACAGCACTCCAGGATTTGTAGAAAACAATACCTGGCATTCTGATAGCTCAGGGCATGAGAAAAAAATTGAGAAAAATAGCTCTGGGATACTTCATTAATGCTTCTCTGCAGTGGCCCTTCAAAAGTTTGGGAGAGAGAAGTAAAAAGTGCAGGAATGGGCAACAAAGAGAGTGTGTGAGATAAAAAAAATCTGGAAACTAGACTGTAGCTTAAAGACATTTCTATAAGCTCATTCATGCACAGATCCCAACCTCTGCTAAGAGCAAAATCTTGATTCCATTTTTTTAAAGAAGATTTTGTTTATTTGTTTTTAAAGAGAGGGGAAGGGAAGGAGAGAGGGAGAGAAACATCAATGTGCTAGAAAAACATCTATTGACCTTTTAGTTTGTGGTATGACAACATATAAACTGTGGTATGACCGAACCCACTGAGCCACACCAGTCAGAGCAATCCCATTCTTAAAACGCTTGAAGAAAGTGATGAATAGAATCTAAATAAAGCTCTAACACACACCAATATTTTCTCAAATATAGATCATACTGATTTAGTTGTTTACTATAATAGTGGCCCAACATACCAGAGCATATTTTTTCTGAGAATAAATATCAAATATTTTATTCTCTACTGTTATTTTATTTATAAAGTCAGTAAAAAAATTACAAGGCATGCAAAGAATAAAAAAATATAACCTTAAATAGAATGAAAAAATTAATAGAAGTAGAATAGAGATTTTTAAAACAAAGAAACAATATATCTCCACAATCTAACTCTATGAAATGGAGGTGTATGACTTACCTAATAGAGAATTCAAAATAACCATCATAAAGATGCTCACCAAAGTTAAGATAACAATGCAAGTGATATTGAGAATTTCAACAACAAAAAATAAACTTTAGCATTGAAAAATCATAGCGCTAAAAGAATACAATTTATTGAATTAAAAAATTCACTAGATGAAATAAGCCAGGTGGTGAGGGACAAATACCATATGATTTCACATTTAACTGGAACCTAATCAACAAAACAAAAAAACAGGCAAAATATAACCAGAGACATTGAAATTAAGAACAATCTGACAGTAACCAGAGGGGAGGTGGGAGGGGAAAATGGCGGGGAAGCAGGAAGGGCTTTCAGGAATAACTATAAAGGACACATGGACAAAAACAAGGTGGGAGGGGGTGGAAGCAAGGGTGGGAAGTGGGGATGGCTTCGGGGGGGGGTGGTGGGGGGTAAATGCAGACAACTGTAATTGAACAATAATAAAATAATTAAAATAAATAAATTAGTTACAAAAATTCACTAGAAGGGTTCAAAGCTGACTAGGTAAAGCAAATGAATGAATGAGTGACTGCTATGTCAAGTCATGGGAAATTATTCATTCAGAAGAGCAGAAAGAAAAAAATAAAGAAGAGTAAATAAGGCCTATAAGACTGATAAGATACCATCAAGTAGAGCAATATACACATTGTAGTAGTTCCATAAGGAAGAGAGATGGGAAGAGAGAGAGGGAGGGAGGGAGGGAGGGAGGGGAAGAGAGAGAGAGAGAGAGAGAGAGAGAGAGAGAGAGAGTTTATTCAAAGAAATAATGGCTAAAAATGTCCCAACCTAGGAATGAACATCCAGATTCAGGAAGTCTAGAAGATTTATTCAAGATGAATTCAAAGGAATTCACAATGAGGCCAATTACAATCAAACAGTCAAAAGTCAAAAGAAAAGTAAGAATTTTAAAAGTCTCAAGAGAAAAGCAAGTTGTCACACACAAAGATATTCTCTTAAGTTATACAATGTCTAATCACTAGGGTGTAACACCTTGAAACCAATATAATATTATGTCATTATAATTTAAAAATAAGAAATTATTTAAAGTTATAAAAGGAAATCTCATGAACAATGATATATGGATTGCCTGAGTGGTAGAGCTGGGTGGAGGTAGGCAAAGGGGGAAGAGTGAGGACAACTGTAATCGCATAAACAATAATATGCAATAAAAAGGACAATAAAAAGAAAGCCATTAGACTGTCAGCATATTCTTCAGCAGAACCTTTGAAAGTTAGGTGATATATTCAAAATGCTTAAATAAAACAGTTCCAATCAATAATACTATACCTGGAAAACTGCCCTTCTAGAATAAAGATACAGACTTTTCTAAAACATAAAAGTTGACAGAGTTCATTGCCACTAGACCTACCTCATAAGAAATGGTAATGGGATTTTCTTTCTTCAGGTTGAAAAGAATGCATGCTAGACAGTAATATGAAAGCATGTGAGAGTATAAAACTCACAGGTAATGGTGAAAGTATAGACAAAATGTTGTAATGTTGGTGGGTGAATTACTGTTAATTCTACTGTAATAGTGAAGAGGCAAAAGTATTAAAAATGACTATAACTAAATGTTATATTATTACTAAAAGTTAACATAGATAAAATGACTTACACAATACAAATAAATATATAAGTTGTAACATTAATGACTAAAATATGGAGGGGAGGTACAGAGTGTAGTTTTTATAGGCAATGAAGCTTAAATTGTTATCAGATTATAATAGACTGTTATAACTATAAGATATTTTATGTAAGCTCCAAGGTAACCACAAAGAAAATATCTATAGAAGTTATACAAAAAAGAAATCAAAGCACATCAATACTAAAAATAATATAAAGGAAATGAAGACAGAAAGAGAAATATGAGAAAAACAATAACTAGTAGACAGACAAAAATTAACAAAATACATAATAATAGTAAATTCTTCCCTATCAAAAATTATTTTACTCATAAATGTACACAAATTTAACTCTCCATACAAAATACATTTAGTGCCTGAATCGATAAAAAGCAGGATCCCACTATATACTCTCTATAAGAAACTCACTTTAGATTTAAAGACATACACAGGCTGAATACAAAGGGGTGCAAAAAGTATTCTATGAAAATATAACCAAAAAAGAACAGGGGTAACTATACTTACTTTGGGTAAAATAGACATAAAGAAAAAAATATATATAGTCACAAGAGAAAAACAAAACACTGATAATGACAAAATGATCAATTCAAAATAAAGAGATAAGAATCCTAAAAAGATATATACCCAACATCAGAAGCCTAAATATATAAAGCAAACATTGGTAAAACTGAAGTATGAAATAGCCAGAAATACAATAATAGTAAGAAAGTTCAAAATACTACTTTCAATAATGGACTGATTAACTGGACAGGAAATCAACAAAGAAACAGTGGACTTGAACAACACTATACACCAAATGAACCTAATAAAAATATACAGATTATTCCAACAAACAGACACATAATATATATATTTTTTCTCAAGTGTGCATAGAACATTCCCCAGGATTGATCACATGTTATATCACAAAACAATTTTTAACAAATTTAAGAAGGTTGAAATTATACCAGGTATCTTTTCTGGCCATAATGAAATAAACTAGAAACCAATAGTAGAAGAAAAATAGAAAGATTCAAAATTAAACAACACATTTTGAAGAACCAGTGGGTCAAAGAAGATATCAAATTAGAAAATATCCTGAGCCAGGTTTAAATAAAAACACAACATAACAAAATTTATGGGATGCTGCAAAAGCAATAGTAAAAGAAAAGTTTTTGATGATAAATACCTACATTAAAAATGAAGAGAGCCCTCTAATGAAAAACCTAAGTTTACACCTTGAAGTACTGGAAAAGGAACAAACTAATAGTAAAGTATCAGAGGAAGGAAGTGGTAAAGAATGTAACAGAAATAAATGAAATAGCATAAAGACAATAGAAAAAATTACAAAACTAAGAATTGGCTGTTTAGAAACATAAACAAACATTTAGCTAGACTAACTAAGCAAAACGATAAAATATAAGTCAGAAATGATGAGACATTACAACTAATGTCATAGAAGTAAGACGGATCACCAGAGAGCACAATGAAAAAGTAAATGCCAACAAATTGAGTGATCTAAAAAAACAGGTAAATTCCTAGAAACATACAATTTACCAAGATTAAAGTATGAAGCATTAAAGTCTAAACATATCTACCACTTGTAAGGTGAATAAATCAATAATAAAAAATCTCCCAATAAAGAAAATCCTAGGAAGAGGTAACTTCCATGAGGAATTTTACCAAACCTTTAAAAGAAAGTTAATGACAATTCTTCATAATTCAAAAAAAGTTTGAAGAGTACAGTATACATTCGTACTCATTTTATGAGGCCAAACTTACCCTGATACCAAAACCAGAAAAAGACAGAAGAAAAGAAAACTAAAGGCCAACAATCCATACACATAGATGTAAACATGTTAAACAAAATACTAGCAAACTGAATTCAACAACATATTAAAAGAAAAATACCATGATCCAGCAGGATTTATTCCTGATATACAAACATGGTTCAGCATGTACAAATCAACAAAAGGAACACATGTATAATATAAAAGAAAAAATTACATGATCATTTCAATAGGTGCAGAAAAAACACTTGACAAAATTTAATACACTTTCATGATAAAAACTCTCAACAAATATGGTATTGAAGCAAATAATTGAACATGATAAATAATATATGAGACAAGCTCACTTCTAATATCATGCTTGATGGTGAAAAACTAAAAGCTTTTCTTCTAAGATCAGGAATAAGAAAACGATAACCACTCTCACATTTCTATTAAATATAGCCTTGGAAGTTCTAATAGAATAATTAAGCAAGAAAAAAAAAGGTATCCAAATCACAAGGGAAGAGGAAATTATCTCTGTTTACAGATGACATGATGCAATCTGTAAGCAACCCTAAAGACCACACACACACACACACACACACAAACACACACACACAAATGCAAAACTTATTAGTACTAATAAACAAATTCAGCAAGAGATAGGTTATAAAATCAACATAGAAAACTAAGTTGCATTTCCACACATTAACAATGTACTATCCAAAATGAAATTAAGAAAAAAATCTCACTAACAGAAGCACTTGGAAGAATAAAATACTTAGGATTAAGCTTTAACTAAGGAGGTGAATGATTTTTACACCAAAAACTAAATAAGTATTGATAAAAGTCAGGGCAAGGGAGAGCAACAGGGGAAAATGTAGGACAACTGTAACTGAACAACAGCAATAAAAGAAGACACAAACAAATGGTAAAACATCCTGTATTTATGAATTGGAAGAATTAATATTGTTAAAATGTCTATAGTATCTTAGGTGATCTACAGAGTTAATGCTATCAAATCCCAATGGAATTAATTTATTATAGAAATAGAAAGAAAATTATCTTAAATAAGAAAAAAATCTTAAGAAAGAACAAAGCTGGGAGCATCACACTTTCTGATTTCAAACATATTATAAAGCAATTATAATTAAAACAGCATGGAATGGTATCAAATAAACAAATAGCTGACTTCCAGCCAAGATGGAGGTGTAAGTAGATAGATATATTTTGCCTCCTCATACAACCAAAAGAAGGACAACACAAAAACAAACAAACAAACACAGAACTGCCAGAAAATTGAACTGTACGGAAGTCCAAGAATCAAGTCGTTAAAAAAGAAATATTCATCCAGACTCCTGCAGATGGGCAGCTGGGGTAGAGAGGACTTGCAGCAAGGCAGTGGCTGGAAGAATTGATGGTTGCACATTTGCATGCAGATAAATTGGGAGGAACAACTGGGGAGTGAAACAGATCATGCAAACCAGGGTTCCAGCATGGGAGGGAATAAAGCCTCAAAACCTCTGACTATAAAATCTGTGGGGTTTGCTGAAGTGGGAGAAATTCCCAGCCTCACAGAAGAGAGACTCACAGGATCCTAGAATGTACACAAATGTACCCACCCCAGAATTAGCACCAGAAGAGCCCAATTTGCTTGTGGATAGTGGGAGAAGCGACTGAAAGTCAGCCCAGAACTGAGCAAGAGGCATTGCTCCCTCTTGGACCTCTCGCTCACATACAGCACCACAACAAAGCAACATGGTATGCCCCACCCTGGAAAATACCTAAGGCTCCACCCCATACTACATAAAAGGTGCACTGAGACTAAAAAATATGGCCCAAATGAAAGACCAGATCACAACTCCAAAAATAGAAATATATGATCAAGAGATAGCCAACCTATCAGATGCAGAGTTCAAAATACTGGTAATCAGGATGCTCACAGAAATGGCTGAGTATGGTTGCAAAACAGAGTAAGAAGTGAAAGCTATGAAAAATGAAATAAAGGAAAATGTGTAGGGAACCAACAGTCAAAGGAGGGAAACTGGGACTCAAATCAACTATTTGGACTAAACGAAGAAATAAACATTCAACCAAACTAGAATAAAAAAAATGGGAAGAGGCTTAGAAACCTCTGGGACAACTTTAAACATCTGAATCACAGGGGTGCCAGAAGGAGAAGATGAAGAGGAAGATATCAAAAACTTATTTGAAAAAATAATGAAGGAGAACTTCCCCAATCCGGCAAAGGAATGAGACATGCAAGTCCAGGAAACTCAAAGTCTCCAAAAAAAGTTGGATCCAAGGAAGCACCCATCAAGACAAACCATAATTACATTACCCAAGATTAAAGATAAAGAGAAAATCTTAAAAGCAGGAAGAGGACAGGAGAACATTACATGCAAAGGAGTTCTTATAAGGCTATTATCTGATTTCTCAAAAGAAACTTTAAAGACAAGAAGGGGCTGGAAAGAAGTATTCAAAGTCATGAAAAGCAAGTACCTACATCCAAGATTGTTCTATCCAGCAAAGCTATCACTTACGGTGGAAGGGCAGATAAAATGCTTCCCAGATAAGGTCAAGTTAAAGGAGCTCATCATTACCAAGTCCTTATTATATGAAAGGGACTTATCTAAGAAATAGAAGACCAAAAACTATAAACAGTAAAATAACAACAAACTCACAACTATCAACAACTGTACCTAAAAAACAATGAAAACAAAAACTAAGCAAACAACTAGAATAGGAACAGAATCAAAGAAATGGAGATCACATGGGGGGGGGGTCAGTGGAGATGCAGAGGGGAAAAATGGGGAAGGTACAGGGAATAAGAAGCATAATTGGTAGTCACAAAATAGGCAGGAAGAGGTTAAGAATGGTATGGGAAAGAAAGAAATCAAAGAACTTATATGTACAATCCATGGACATGAACTAAGGGGGGAATGCTGGAGGTTTGAGGAATACAGGGTGGAGGGGAGATAAAGGACAGAAAAAAATTGGGACAACTGTAATAGCATAATCAATAAACCATACTTAAAAAGTCTTCTTCACATTAGTCTTGATAATACCTTTTTTGAAATGTCACCAAAAACACAGGCAACAGCAAAAGTAGACAAGTGGAGGCTACATTAACCCCAAAACATTCTGCACCACAAAGGAAACAATCAATAAAATGGAAAGGCAGCCTAGGGAATGGGAGAAAGTATTTCTGTATTAGGTGAAGGATTACTTTACAAATTATATAAGGATCCTCAACTCAGTAGTAAAGTTAATAGCAAAAACAAACAACTATCTTGATTTTAAAATATGTTAAAGATTTGAGTAAGACAACGGGGTGGGGGGAGGATTGGATGTGGGAGGTGTGAGATGGGTAGGGCAGGGGAGAGTAATGGGGGAAAATGGGGAATAACTGTAATTGGACAACAATAAAAAACAAAAACTGATTTGAATAAGACATTTCTCAGAGAAGACACACAAATAAATGGTCAAGAGGTACATGAAAAGATGCTCACATACTAATCATTAGGGAAATGCCTAAAACAGGTAAATTAATTTTGAAAAATAGAAAAAGTTAGTGTATAGATATCACCTGTTTTCAATATTTACTATAAAGTTACAGTATTCATGACTGTGGTATTTGTAAAAAGACAGACCTCAATCAGTGAAACAATAGAAAATCCAAAAGTAGACCTATATATAAATAGTCAGTTGATTTTCATCATAGGTGCCAACTCAACAGAAAAAGGAGTGTGTTTTTCACAAATGATTCTGGATACTCAGATGAAAAAAAAATCAGCATCAACACTTCCTAACACCATTTAGAAAAATAGACTTGAAATAGATCATAAACTTTTATAAGCAATAGCCATACTCAATGAGTAAAAACTGAAAACATTTCCCTGTCAGGAACAAGACAGGGAGCCAACAGCGAAGGGAAGAGGTATCAGCTTTCACCACTCTTATTCAACATTGTATTGGAAGTCCTAGCCACAGTAATCAAACAAGAAGAAGAAATAAATGGCAGCCAAACTGTAAAGAAGGAAGTAAAACTGTCATTATTCACAGACAACATGATATTGTAAATAGAAAACCCTATAGGCTCTGCCAAAATAAATAAACAAATCCCCAAAAGACTTGACCTAATAAATAAATTCAGCAAAGTAGCAGTTTACAAAGTCAATATTCAGAAATTGATGGCATTTTTATATACAAGTAATAAACTATAAGAAAGAGAAATTAAGAAAACAATCCCATTTACTATTGTAACAAAGAAAAAGAGTACTTAGGATTAAATTTAAGCAAGGAGGTAAAAGACCAATACTAAGAATACTTTAGAACACTGAAGAAAGAATTCAGGAAGATACAAATAAATGGAAACATACACAGTGCTCATGGATTGGGAGAATTAACATCATTAAAATGTACATACTCCTCAAAGCAATCTATAGATACAATGCATTTCCTATCAAGGTATCCATGGTGTATTTCATAGATCTAGAACAATGTTCCAAAAATTTATATGGAACCATAAAAGGCCCCAAATAGCCTCAGCAATCTTGAGAAAGAAGAAGAAAGTTGAAGGGATCATAGTATCTGATATCAAACTATACTACAAGGCCACTGTAAACAAAACATATATATCAATACAATTGAATAGAGAGCATAGAAATAAACCCACATCTTTATGGCCAGTTAATAATTGACAAAATAGGCAGGAGCATACAATGGAATGAAGACAGTCTCTTCAATAAATGGTATTGGGAGAACCACACTGATATATGCCAAAAAATGAAACTAGACCATAGTTTGGTCTAGACTAACCACTAGACTATTTTACACCATACACCAGAATAAGTTCAAAATGGATTAAAGATTTAAATATAAGTTACAATACCATAAAAATTCTAGAGGGAAACATAGGCAGTAAAGTTTCAGATATCTCACATGGAAATATTTTTGCCAATATATCCCACAGAGCAAGGGAAATAAAGGAAAAAATAAACAAATGGGACTACATCAAGTTAAAAGGCTTCTGCACAATTAAAGAAACTATTAACAATATGAAAAGGGAACCCACAATGTGGGAGAAAATATTTGCCAATCATATATCAGAGAAGGGTTTGATCAACATATATGAAGAACTCACATGACTCCACTGCAGGAAGACCAACAATCCTATTAAAAAATGGGCAAAGGACCTGAACAGACACTTCTTCAAAGAGGACATACAGAGGGCCCAGAGACATATGAAAGGATGCTCAGCATCACTAGCCATAAGAGAGATGCAAATTAAAACCACAGTGAGATACCACTTCACACCAGTTGGAGTAGCTATCATAAACAAATTAACAAACAACAAGTGTTGCTGAGGCTGTGGAGAAATGGGAACCCTAGCACATTGCTGGTGGGAATGCAGACTGGTGCAGCCACTGTGGAAAACAGTATGGAATTTCCTCAAAATACCTAAAAGTGGAACTACCTTTTGACCTGGCAAATCCACTGGTTGGATTATACCCTGAGAATCCTGAAACACTAATTCAAAAGAACCTATGCACCCCAATGTTCATAGCAGCACAATTTATAATAATTGAATGCAGTAAATGAGTTTACAAAAAAACTGTGCTGCATTTACACAATGGAATACTATGCTGCAGAAAGGAAGGAGGAACTCCTACCCTTTGCAGTGGCATGGATGGAAGTGAAGATCATTATGAAATGAAATAAGCCAGGCTGTGAAAGACAAATACCATATGATCTCACCTATAAGTGGAGCCTAATCAACAAAATAAACAAGCAATCAAAATATAACCAGAGACATTGAAATAACAAACAACGGGGGAAAAAATGGGGGAAGGGTCATCAAGGAACATGTGTAAAGGATATATGGACAAAGCCAAAGAGGCTAGGATTGAGTGTGGGAGGTGTGTGTGTGGGGGGGCATGGTCGGTGAAAATGGAGACAACTGTACTTGAATAACAATAAAGGAAAAAAAGGCTCATAGTTAAGGCAGTTAATAGAATAGGAATTCACTGAAGTTTTTGGTAAATAGAAAAAGAGCAAAAATTATGTTAAATATATTAAGATATCAATATCCATGAAAATTATGTTAGAATATAATAAGACATTCATCTCCAAAGAATAATTTTAGGGAGAGAGACCATATATTTTTCTGAGGAAAAGTGAAGAGCCACAGCATCGCAAGGATCCCTTCACCATGATGGCTATGCGGTCACCCAGGATGTCAGCTTCGTCCATGTAGTGGGTGGTAAGTAAGATGGTGCGATCCTGTTTATACTGCTGAAGGAGATCCCAGGTGGCCCTCCTTGATGATGGGTCCATACCAGCTGTGGGCTCATCAAGTATCACCACCTAAAGAACAGAAGAACAATTCTATGACCATGGTTAAACATGTATTAGTGTCACTAGTGTCTTGCCAGTCATGGGGCTTACTCTGTTTTTGCAATTTCAGTCACTTGTCCAACTGAGCTAAGATAATGTGTTTAGACTAAAAGTAAATTAGGAATTCTGGACTGATTCTAAACCTATGACCATTTTATAACCACAAGGTTGATAATGTGAACCCATTTGGGATTTGGGAGGGTCCTTTCAGAGTATTAGGTACATATCAGCTCTTGGGTTTGTGTCAGTTGATTTCATTTATTGTTGCTCAAGTACAGTTGTCTCCATTTTCCCCTCACTACTGCCTCTGCCCCACCCATTCCCACCTTCCACCCTCAGTCCTACCCCTCTTTGGCTTTGTCCATGCATCCTTTATAAATGTCCCTTCTCCTATTTTCCCCATTATCCCTCTCCCCTCTGATTACTGTTAGCTTGTTCTTTATTTCTATGTCTTTGGTTATGTTTCATTTGCTTGTTTGTTTTTTAGACCAACTTCATAGCGGGCACATTTTTATCTTTTATTTTACTTTTACCTTGGAGCCCCCTATAAGTGCTATAATGACGGAGAGTTTGCGCTTCATTCCTCCACTCAGTGACTCTGAAAATGCATTTTGCTTTTCTAGCAGGTTAAAAGCAGACAGCATATGGTCAATTTCCACAGGGTACATCTTTCGAGGGATTCCTTTCATCTGGAAAAAGGAGCCAGAGTTTAGATGGCTTTTCCAACTTTATCTTAGAAATATTTAACAACAGCTTTTTTCTTACATCATCTACACAGTGTCTTCTTTCCTTTGCCTCTCTTTAGGGTTAAAGGAGAATTTATCAGAAATAAATTTTGAGCTTTCTAGGAATAAGGATATTGATAGTGGGTAATCTATATTAAGTACATGAATAGGGTGTGGGGAAAAGGAACATATCTTTGGCTTACCACACAGTAGAAATAAAGGTGTTCTGATACTGTCAAGTAATTAAACAACAAGTCCTGCTGGGGACACAAACCCAAGCTTTTCCTAATCTGGGCCATCTGCTTTGAGATGTCATATCCATTCACATAGGCCTTTCCACTGGTAGCAGCATAGAGACCTAGGATCAAGGAGAAGACATAACAGAAGCTGAGTTTTCACAAGGAGACAACAAACTTTTCATTAGCACCTCGACTTCAAAATATAACTACAGATTGCTCATTAGAATTAGCAATATCTCACCACCTCACACTCATGAGAATGGCTATCAAGAAGAAAGAAACAACAAATACCCACACTGTTGTCCATGTCTGTAGGTCGTTCATACATGTTGTTTGACTAGTCCCTTTCCCTTAATCCCACCATTATCTCCTTCCTTCCTCCCCTCTTGTCACTTTCAGGAGTGGGGGGTGAGATGGGAAGAGAAGGGCAAAGAGGGAAAAATTGGGACAACTGTAATAGAATAACAATAAAAAATGATTAAAAATAAAACAACCAAAGTTTCTTTATGAATGGATAAAGAAACTGTGGTATATGTGTACAGTGGAACTATTCAACCATAAAAAGAATAAAACCTTGCCATTTGTGACCACATGGATGGACCCCAAGGGCATTATACTAAGTGGAATAAGACAAAGACAAATACTATATAATTTCACTTATATGAGGAATCTAAAATTACATCATGAGTGAACAAACATAACAAAACAAAGTAGATATAGAACAGATTGGGGGTTGTCAGGCAAAAGGAGAGTGGGAAAAAATGGGTGAAGCTGTTCAAGAAGTATAAACTTAAAGATATACAATAAGTCATGGAGATATAATGTACAGCATGGCAACTATTATCAATAATATTGTATTGTATATCTGAAAAATGTCAAAAGAGTAAGTCTTAGAAGTTCTCATCACAAGGAAAAGAATTATCACTTTGTATAACTTTGAAGCATAATACAAATTATTATATTGTATACTTGAAACATTATGGGTATATGATGTATACTTGAACATTATATGTCAATTTTTCCTCAGTTTTTAAAAATTGCATGTGGTGATTTTTCCTCAGATATTTTTTTTTTAAAAGGAAATTACAGAATAAAAAGCCCAGAAATAAACCCATGCCAATACAGTCAGTCAGTATTTTCCAAAGCAGGGAGGAACATAAAATAGAGTAAAAATAGCATCTTAAGTAAATGGTGTTGAGAGATCTGGACAGCTACAGGCAAAAAAAAAAAAATGAGACCAGACCACTGACTTACACCATACACTGAAATAAACTCAAGATGGATTAAAGACTTAAATATAAATTGCTACACCATAAAAGTCCTAGAGGAAAACATAGGCAGAAGAATTTCATGTATCCCACACAGCAATATTTTCACTGATACACTCTCTAGGGCAAGGGATATAAAGGAAAGAATAAACAAATGGGACTACATCAAAATAAAAAGCTTCTGCATGGCTAAAGAAAACATCAATAAAATGGAAAAGGAAGCAACAGCATGGTAAAACATATTTGCCAATAATATCTCCAACAAGGGTTTGATCTGCAAAATATATTAAAAACTCACATGACTCCACTGCAGGAAGACAAGCAATGCCATTAAAAAATGGGCAAAAGACCTGAATAGATACCTCTTCAAGAAGAACCTATAGAGGGCCCAGACATATGAAAGGATGCTCCACATCACTAGCCATCAGAGATGCAAATTAAAACCACAATGAGATACCATTTCATACCAGTCAGAATGGCCATCATAAACAAAGCAACAAACAACAAGTGTTGGAGAGGTTGTGGATAAAGGGGAAACCTAGTGCACTGTTGGTGGGAATGCAAACTGTTGCAGCCACTGTGGAAAACAGCATGGAATTTCCTCAGAAAACTAAAAATGGAACTGCCTTTCAATCTAGCCATCCCACTGCTAGGACTATTCCCTAAGAATCCTGAAACACCAATCCAAAAGAACCTATACACCCCACTGTTCATAGCAGCACAATTTACAATAGCTAAGTGCTGGAAGCAACCTGAGTGCCCATCAGTAAATGAGTGCATCACAAAAACTATAGTACAATTATACTATGAAATGCCATGCAGCAGAAAGAGAGAAGGAGCTCTTACCCTTCATGACAGCATGGATGGAACTGGAGAACATTATGCTAAGTGAAATAAGCCAGGCAGTGAAAGACAAGTACCATATGATCTCACCTATAAGTGGAACCTAATCAGGAAAACAAAGAAGTGAGCAAAATAGAACCAGAGATACAGAAATAGAGAACAAACTGACAGTGACCAGAAGGGGAATGGGGGGGAGATAATGGGGGAAATAATGAGAAGGGGCAAGCAAAAGAACACAAATAGAAGACTCATGGACATGCACAATGGGTGGTGATTGACTGTGGGAGTGAGGAGGGATGGGGCAGTGGTGAGCAATGGGGGGAAAGGTGGGACAACTGTAACAACAATAAAAAAAAGAAATGTCTATTCAAATGGAAGAAACAAATTTTGGAGAAGATGGGAAGGAAAGGGAACCCTTGTACACTGCTTATGGGAATGTAAATTGGTGCAGTCACTGAAAAATCAATATGGAAGTTCCTCAAAAATTAAGAACAGAGCTATCATATGACCTAGCAATCTTTCCTCTGGTTATTTACCTACAATTTTTGAAAACGCTTATTCATAAAGATAGATATATATGGTTATTATGGCATTATTTACAATAGCCAACACAAAGAAATCACTCATGTCCTTCAATGGATGCTTAAAGATGTGGTACATATATAAAATGAAATACTACTCAGCCATACCACCTTCTTCAAACACTGCACAAATCTTTTTTTTTTTTTGCATTTCTGTTGCATTTTTACCTTTCTTGAAATAATAAAGAATAATATGTCAAAAATGTTGCTTATTTTCGTCCATCTTCAATATTAAATGTCTACACAAAAATACACCAATTTTCATGTTTTTTTTAAATGCACACTGATATGACAGCTGTCACAATACACTCTAACAAAATTATTTTGAGTGGAGTTAAAGACAACTAAGCACTGTTAAAACCATCTTATAGAAAAAACTGAATGAACTATTTGGCTATTTCAACTTTATAGTGTAATTTAAGAGAGCTATAGAGTCATAACTCTTATATAGCTTTGTTCACCCTTTCATTTTATGCTATTGTTCATACTACATCTGTATATGTCACAATTCCAACAATAGATTTTTATGATTATTACTTATAGAATTTTATGTGTATTAGAGAAGTTGAGAAAATGAGAGCATGTATCATTTGTAGAAGTTTTAATTTGCCTTTTATCATTTTTAGTTCTCTTGTTCCTGTGGATATATTTCCCACCTATCACCATTTCCTTACTTTATAACAGGATTGTTCCCCTCCACCTTCTTAGTGCTGTTATTTTCAAATACATTACTTTTCTAGATGTTGCAGGATCAACATGATGGTTATATATTTTTATACAATTTTTTTAAAAAATTAGTTAAGAGAAAAATTACTATTCATTCATGCTGTCTTTTATAATTACATAATTATCTTTACTGATGCTCTTTGTTTTTTTGTATGTGTATTCAAATGTCTATATGAGCTTATTTGCTTTCAGGATGAAGAATTTCTTGCTTCAGGTCTGCTGGCAATAAATTTACTCATGTTTTGTTTATCTGGAAATGTGTTATTTAATTTTCATTTCTGAGAGAGGAAACATTCTGAATTGGCATTTTTTATTTTCAGCCCTTTTTATATATTATTCCACTGCTCCCTGGCCTCAATTGTTTATAATCAGAAGTCAGTTCTTAATTTATTGTGGCACCATTGTATATGGCAAATTATTTGTCTCTCCTGTTTCCAAGATTTTCTCTTTGTCAGAATTTTTATTATGATGTGTCTGGGTATGGATCTCTTTCAGTATATCCTATATGGAGCTTGTTTAGCTTATTGGATATGTAGATTAATATTTTCAGCAAATTTGGGAAGTTTCAACTATTATTTCTTAGAATACCTTTTCTGGTTTGTTCTCTTTCTCCTCTCCTCCTGCCATTTCCATAACCTATATGTTGGTTCACTTAAAGGTATGCCAAATTTCTCTGAGACTGTTGAGAGCCATCCTGCCTGGTTTCAGGAACTGTAGCCTCATTAATGGACAAAAGAGTCCCATGGCTAGGGCTGAGTGAAAAGGCCTTGGGGCCATAAGGCACTAAGACAGAACCTATCCTCCTAGCAGGAGTGCTGCGCCTGCCTCCCACACTTCCTCCTGTTTGGCCTGGGTGGATGACTGGTTAGCCAATGACAGGTAAGATTCATCAAGTGAGGAACAACCTAAGACAGGCACAGTCATGAAGGGACCATCAGGGAAGGATTTATGGGGCTATAGAGAAGGGGCAGAAAGACCCATCACCCTTTGGCTTTGTCATAGCCTGAGTTCTTATTCTATATGTAAGAAGTCTCCTGATCTCTTGGCTGCTTTGCTCCCGCTGCCTGACTCAGCCTGAAAACAATGCCAGAGGCAGCTGCAGACTTGTACTGGAATGAACAGCTCCCATGGGCAAATCTGGCCTGAGAAAGAATGTACATTGTTTCCTTTGAGGCTTGCTTGATAGCCCTGTTGGTATGAACTAGGCCAACTCATACCTGTTGGTATGAGTTCAAAGCACAGGGATACATGCCTTCATGATACGTGCCTCAACAACCTTCTGTTGTTAGCATATCTTACTAACCCTGACTAGAGATAATCCCTGTGTTTCTTCAATTATTATCTGTAGATAATGTCAGCTTTTCACAAATGTAGTTTTTTGGACATTGATTGATGAGCTTTACTATGTGCATACTATGCACATAGTATGTGCTTACTATGTATCTCTGTGTGGGCTGAACTCAATAAAGACACAGTGAAGGAGGTGTTTGAGACCCTTATCCTCTGAGAGATTGGTCACCTTTCCTCCTCAAGCACATCATATCTTGGTAGACTTATTTTCATCCACAGCAGCAGGGGTGGAGTCCCCCCATGTGAGATGCTGTTAATATTTATTATTTTATATATACAATTTTATTTTTCTATTACACCGGACATTCAATATTATCTTGTATTAGTTTCAGTTATACAGCATAGTGGTTAAACAATCATATACTTTACATAGTGTTCCCCTTGATATTTCAAGTACCTACCTGCCACCATACATCATTAATATAATATTTTTGACGACATTTCCTATGCTGTATATTACATTCCATGAGTATTTTGTTTTTACTAATATAGACATCTCAACCCCTTCATCTTTTTGATACAGTTCACCAAACTGCATCCTGTCTGGCAACCACAAGTATCTGTGAACCTGTTTCTGTTTTGTTTGTTTGTGCTGTTCTTTTTCTTTTTGGTGGGGGGGGGCACAATTTTAGTAGCTCGTTAACAACAAAATACAATACTGAAGCTTTTTTTCCTAATATAGTGTTACTTTTTCATTGTTGTTCAAGTACAGCTGTTTCCTTTTTCCCACCACCAATTTCCCCCACCCACCCAGCCCTACTTCCCATCCTCAATCCTCCCCCCCCCCTTGGCTTCATCCATGGGTCCTTTATACATTCTCCTTGACAACCCTTTCCCTTCTTTCTCCTGTTATCTCCCTACCCTCTGGTTACTGTCAGTTCTTTATTTCATTGTCTCTGGTTATATTTTGCTTGCTTGTTTGCTGTGTTAAGTTCCACTCGATGTTGTTCTTTAGATTGTAAGGGAAATAATATGCTATTTGTCTTTCCCTGACTGATTTATGTCACTTAGCATAATACCCTCTAGGCCCATACATGCAGTCACAAGGGGTAAGATTTCTTTGTGGGTTTTTTTTTTTACTGCTAAATAGTATTTCATTGTGTAAATGCACAACCACTTTATTTTAATCCATTCATCTATTGGACATTTAGGTTGCTTCCATAGTTTGGCAATTGTGAATAATGATGCAATGAACATATGCATGAATGTATTTGTTCATGTTTAATGATCCTTAGGATATATACACATTTCCAGAAGTGGAATTGCTGGGTCAGAAAGCAGTTCCATTTTTATTTTTTGAGATAATTCTATACTGTTCTCCACAGTAGCTGCACCAATCTGCATTCCCATAAACAGTGCATGAGGGTTCCCATTTTCTCCATATTTCACCAACACTTGTTCTTTGTTGATTTATTAATGGTGGGCATTCTGGCAGGTGTAAAGTAATATCTTATTGTGGTTTTAATTTGCATCTCTCTGATGATTAGTGACATTGAGCATCTTTTCATCTGTCTATTGTTTGTCTCTATGTCTTCGTTGGTTAGTGTCTATTTATGTCCTTTGTTAATTTTTTAATTGAGTTGTTTGGGATTTTTTAGTGTTGAGTTTTTTGAGTTCTTTATAAATTTTGAATAGTAACCCCTTACCTTTGTTAGTAAGTTATCTTTTTATTTTGTTGGTAATTTCCCTTGCTGTGCAAAAGCATTTTACTTTGATGTAGTCCCATTTGTTTATTTTTTCTTTTGTTTCCCTTGCCTGACAATTCACATCAGAAAAAAATATGACTAGAAGAAATGTCTGAGATTTTACAACTATGTTTTTTTTTCTAGAAATTTTATGGGTATGAGTCTTACATTAAAGTTCTTAATGTATTTTGAATTTATTCTTGTATATGGTATAAGTAGGTGGTCTACTTTCATTTTTTTTTTTTGCAAGTATCTATCCAGTTTTCTCAACACCATTTATTGAGTAGGCTGTCTTTGCCCCATGGTATGTTCTTGCCTCTTTTGCCTAATATTAATTGACAATATAGACATGGGTTCATTTTCTGGACTCCCTAGTCCATTAATCTACATGTCTGTTTTTATGCTGGTGTCATGCTGTTTTGATTATATATCCTTGTAGTATAGTTTAATATCAGATAGCATGATTTCTCCAACTTTGTTCTTCTTTCTCAAGATTGCCATGGCTATTCAGGGTCTTTTGTGGTTTCATATAAACTTTTGAAATATTAGCACTAGTTCTGTGAAATGTGCTGTTGGTATTTTGATATACATGGAGTTGAATCTATAGATAAATTTGGGTATTATGGACATTTAATGATGTGACATCTTCCAACCCATGAGCACTGTATAAGCTTCCAGTTATTTGTATCTTTTTCAAGTACTTTATTCAGCATCATAATATTCTGTGTATGGTCTTTTACAACCTTGCTTGAATTTATTTTTAGGTATTTTACTTTTTGATGAAATTGAAAATGAGATTATTTTCTTTGTTTCCCTGTCTGATGGTTCATTATTGGTATATAAAATACAATTTCTGGATATTTATTTTGTACCCTGCTAATTTACTAAATTCATTGATCAGTACTAATAGTTTTTTTTTTTTGGTGAAATCTTTAAGATTCTCTACATACATATCTGGTCATCTGCAAATAATGACAGTTTATTTCTTCCTTTCCAACTTGGATGCCTTTTATTTCTTCTTTTCATCTGGTTACTGTGGTTAGAACATCTAGCACTATGTTGAATGAGAATGATAAAGTAAAATATTCTTGTCTTATTCCTGTTTTTAAGGTAAATACTTTTTGTTCCTTTTGTTTTTTCTCATTGAGTATCATATTAGCTGTGGGTATTCATACATGGGCTTTATTATGTTGAGGTATGTTCCATCTAGTTCCACTTTGCTGATAGTTTATTTAATAAATGGCTATTGAATTTTGGCAAATTTTTCTGCATTTGCTGACATGATAATGTGGTTTTTCTCTTTCATTTTTATATGATATAATACATTAATTAAAAATTTATATTGTCCTAACATCACATCCCAAGAATAAATGCCACTTGATTATAGAGTATGCCTTTTTTCAATGTATTACTGAATTTGGTTCGCTAAGATTTTGTCGATGATTGTTGCATCTATATTCATCAATGAGGCCTATAACATTCTTTCTTTGTAATGTGTATCTGGCTTTGGAATTAGGATAATGCTGGCCTTGTAAAATGAGCTTTGCATTCACCCCTTTTCTGGAAATTTTAAAAATAGTTTGAGAAGGATAGGTGTTAGTTCTTTAAATGTTTGGTAAAACTCACCTGTGAAGCCATCTGGTTCAGGACTTTTGTTTGTTGGAAGATTTTTTTTTATTAGCACTTCAATTTCATTTGTAGTAATCAGTTTGTTCAGATTTTTTTGTTCAGGTTGTTCCTTCTTGATTCAGTTTTAGAAGATTGTATGTTTCCAGGAATGTATCCATTTCTTTCAGATCAGGGGTGTCAAACTCATTTTCACCAGGGGCCACCTCAGCCTTGCAGTTGACTTCAAAGGACCAAATTTCAACCCCTTAATAGTTGAGAAGATTAATAGTTAAGAAGGAGTAATTTCAACTCCTTAATAGTTAAGAAGATTTATACAGTCCTAAAAGCAGGATATTTATACAACCCTAAAATTATTTCACCTCTTTGAAGGCAACCATGGGGCTGATGTGGCCCCTGGTGAAAATGAGTCTGACACCCCTGTTCCAGATTGTTGGATTTGTTAGCATATAGTTGTTTTCAATATTTTCTTATAATATTTTATATTTTTGTGATGTCAGTTGTTACTTTTGTGTTTCTGATTTTATTTATTTGGGTTCTCTCTCTTTTTTCCTTGATGGGTCTGGTTAAAGGTTTTAACCTCACTAATCTTTTCAAAGAATCACGTCTTGGTTCCACTGATGTTTTATATTATTTTTAGACTCTATTTCATTTATTTCAATTCTGATGTTTATTATTTACTTTTTTATACTCACTTTGGGCTTTGCTTGTTCTTTTCCTAGTTTCTTCAGGTGTAAGGTTGGGTTGTTTACTTGAAACGTTTCTTGTTTCTTGAGGTAGACCTGTAATGCTATGAATTGCCTTCTTAAAATTGCTTTCCTAGATTTGGTTTTGTTTAGTTTTCACATTCATATGTCTCAAAGTGTCTTTTCAGTTTTTCTCTTGACCTCACTGTTAAGTCATTTATTGTTCAGTATTATGTTATTTAACCTCTGTGTTTTTTATGTGTTTTTCAGGTTTTTTTTTTCATTGATTTCTGTTCCATATCATTGTGGTCAGAGAAAATGCTTAAAATGATTTCAATCTTCTTAAATTTATTGGGGCTTTTTTGTGTCCTAACATGTGGTCTATCCTGAAAATAGTTCTATGTGCATTTGAAAAGAATGTATATTCTGCTGCTTGGGTGTTTAATGCTCCGAAGATATCAATTAAATCCATCTGATCTAGTGTGTCATTTAAGGTTACTGCTTTCTTGTTTTCTGTGACATCTATCCATTGATGACATGGGGTGTTAAAATTTCCAGCCATATAACTGTTGATCTCTTCCTTATATCCATCAAGATTTGCTTTAAATGTTTAGGTGCTCCTGTTGTGGGTGCATAGATGTGTACAAAGGTGTTATATTCTCTTCTTGGGAAGAGCTTGGGTTGATCCTTTGTTTTAAAGCCTATTTTGTCTGATATAAATATTGCTACCCCAGCTTTCAATAAATTTCCATTTACATGAAATATTTTTTCCATACATTTACTTTCAGTATGAGTTTTTCATTCTGAGGTGAGTCCCTTGTAGACTAAATATATTTAGTTCTTATTTTCTTATCAATTTAGCTTCTGTATGCATTGATTGGAATATTTAATCCATTTACATTTAAAGTTATTATTGGTAGGTATTTATTTATTGCTGTATTTTTCTTTTTTTAATATATTTTATTGATTATGCTATTACAGTTGTCCCATTTCCCCCCTTTAGTTCATTTCCATGTGTCATACTTATGAGTTCTTTAGCTTCTACATTTCCCATACTATTCTTGCCCTCTCCCTATCTATTCTCAACCTACATTCTATGCTACTTATTCTCTATACCTTTTCCCCCTCTCTCCTCCTCCCACCCCCCTGCTGCTAACCCTCCATGTGCCCTCCATTTCTGTCGTTCTGTTCCTGTTCTAATTGTTTACTTCATTTCTTTTGGTTTTGCTTTAGGTGTGGTTGTTGATATTTGTGAGTTTGCTGTCCTTTTACTATACATGTCTTTTCTTTATCTTCTTTTCTTAGATAAGTCCCTTTAGCATTTCATAAAATAAGGGCTTGGTGATGATGAACTCCTTTAACTTGACCTTATCTGAGAAGCACTTTGTCTGCCCTTCCATTCTAAATGAGAGCTTTGCTGGATAGAGCAATCTGGGATGTAGGTCCTTGTCTTTCATGACTTGGAATATTTCTTTCCAGCCCCTTCTTGCCTGTAAGGTCTCTTTGGAGAAATCAGCTGACAGTCTGATGGGAACTCCTTTGTAGGTGACTGTCCCCTTACCTCTTGCTGCTTCTAGGATTCTCTCCTTCGTTTTTACCCTGGCTAATGTAATTATGATGTGCCTTGGTGTGTTTCTTCTTGGGTCCAACTTCTTTGGGGCTCTCTGAGCTTCTTGGATTTCTTGGAAGACTGTTCCCTTTGCCAGATTGGGGAAGTTCTCCTTTATTATTTGTTCAAATACGTGCTCAATCTGTTGCTTTTCCCCTTCCTATTCTGGTACCCCTATAATTCGGATATTGGAACGTTTAAAGGTGTCTTGGATGCTCTTAATCTTTTCCTCAATTTTTTGAATTCTTATTTCATCATGCTTTCCTGCTTGGTTGATTCTATCTTCCTTCTGGTTCACTGTATTCTTTTGAGACTCAGATTCCTTCCTTTCACTATTGGCTCTCCTCCGTATATCTTCCTGCATCTCTTTTATGGTAACCTGCATCCTTTCATCTAAATTGCGCCCAAAATCAACCAATTCCGTGAGCTTTCTGATCACCAGTGTTTTGAACTGCGCATCTGATAGACTGGCTATTTCTTGGTCACTCAAAAGGATGAGTCCTGGGGGACTGAGCTCCTCTGTTGAAAACATATTTTTCCCCTGTCTCTCCTTTTTTTTTTTTTTCTTTTTCCGGTGTGGTCGCTCTTGTTACAGTGGGGGGCAGAGCCTTAGGTGTTCACTGGGGCTGGGCACCCCAGTTGCTAGATTGTGACGTTATATGTGGGGGCGGGGGCGGGAGCGGGGACGGGAGAAAACAATGGCGGTAGTTCTGTTCTCCTGGGTTCAGACCCTTCTCTGGGCTCTGGGGCTGCGAGTTCTGCCCTGGTCCACAATCGCTACCCCTCTGGGTCCGCCAGCCACAGCTTGAGTACTCCGGGATCACCGCTGCATTCTTGTGCCCCAGATGGCTGTTGCGCCGATTTTGCGCCAAACTTTCCCCGACCTCCACGTGCCGCCTACCTGCGCCGGCCCCACACCCACCCGGCTCGTCTTCTCCTACCAGTCTGGATGATCACGTCTACTTCAACTTCTTGGCTGTCCGACTTCCATTCAGATAAATCCTCTGCCAGTTCTGAGTGTCATTCTGTCTGTAAATTATTGTTGTTCTAATCTTGGTTGTGCGAGGAAGTACGGTGCGTCCACCTATTCCTCCATCTTGCTGGAAGTCCTTATTGCTGTATTTTTCTTTATAATTATGTTCCTTTTATTTTTTTCTTCTTCTTAAAGAAGTCTCTTTAGCATTTTTTTCAATATTGATTTGGTAGGAATGAACTCTCTTAGTTTTTTGCTCTGTGTGTGTGTGTGTGTGTGTGTGTGTCTGAGAAACTCTTTCTCCATCAATTTTAAATGATACCCTTGCTTGCAAGACTAGCCTTGGTTTTAAGACCTTGCTTTCCTTCACTTTAAATATTTCAAATTGCTATTTCATATTGCTAATCCCTTCTGGTATGAAATGTTTCTAAAATCAGCTGGTGGTCTTATGTGAGCTCCCTTGTAGGTAACTCTCTTTCTTTTGTTGCTTTTAAGATTCCCCCTATGTCTTTAACTGTTGCCATTTTTATTAGCGTGTGTCTTGGTGTGGGCCTCTTTGTATTCATCTTGTGTGGGACTCTCTGTGATTCCTTGATGTGTGTGTTTTATCCCTTCACTAGGTTAGGAAAGTTTTCAGTCATACTTTCCTTAAAGATGTCCTCAATTTCTTGTTCTCTTCTCCTTCTTGTGTCCCTACTAAGTGTATATTATTATGCTTCATGTTGCACCAGAGTCCCTTAAACTATCCTCCTTTTTAAAAATTACCTTTTTCTGCTCTAATTGGAAGTTTCCTTCTACCTTTTCTTATAAATCACTAATTTATTCCCTGCTTCATCTAGTCTGTTGTTGAATCCATCTTGTGTATACTTTATTTCAGATATTGCATTCTTCATTAAGACTGGCACTTTTTATAGCCTCTATGTCCTTTTTACCCTTGCTATCTCTTTAGTGAAGTTCTTACTAAGTTCCTCAAGGATTCTTTTTTTTTAGTTGTATATTTTTTATTTCAATCATTGTTCAAGTACAGTTTTGTCCCTTTTACTCCCAATCCAGCCCACCCACCCAAACCTCTCCACTTCCCTCCCATTACAACCCTCCCCCTAGTTTTAGACCATGTGTCCTTTAAATTTTTTCCTGTAAACTCTTCACATTCTCCCTTGAAATTCCCTCTTCTCTCCCCTATGGTCACTGTCAGTCTATCCTCTATTTCAGTGTCTTTGGTTACATTTTGCTTGTTTCTTTGTTTTGTTGTTTAGGTTCCTGTTAAAGGTGAGATCATATGGTATTTGTCTTTCACTGCCTAGCTTATTTCGCTTAGCATAATGCTTTCCAGCTCCATCCATGCTGTTGCAAAGGGGAGGAGCTCCTTCTATCTTTCTGCTGCATAGGATTTCATTGTGTAAATATATCATAGTTTTTTGATCCATTCATTTACTGATGGGCATCTAGGTTGCTTCTAGCACCTAGCTATTGTAAATTGTGCTGCTATGATTATTGGGGTGCATAGGTTCTTTTGGATTGGTGTTTTAGTGTTCTTAGGATATAGTCCCAGCAGTAGAATTGATGGATCAAAAGGCAGATCCAGTTTTAGTTTTCTGAGGAAGTTCCATAATGCTTTCCATAGTGGTTGTACCAGTCTGCAGTTCCACCAACAGTGCACTAGGGTCCCTTTTTCTCCACAACCTCTCCAACACTTGTTCTTTGTTGCTTTGTTTATGATGGCCATTCTGACTGGTGTAAAGTGGTATCTCGTTGTGGCTTTAATTTGCATCTCTCTGATAGCTGGCAATATTGAACATCATTTCATGTGTATTTGGATTTTCTGTATGTCCTCCTTGGAAAAGTGTCTGTTCAAGTCCTTTTCCCATTTTTTAATTGGGTTGCTTGTCTTCTTAGAGTGCAGTCGTGTAAGTTCTTTATATATTTTGGAGATTAAACCCGTGTCTGAGGTATCATTGGCAAATATGTTTTCCCATACATTTGGTTCTCTTTATATTTTGATACTGTTTTCTATAGCCATGCAGAAGCTTTTTATTTTGATGAGGTCCCATTTGTTTATTCTTTCCTTTATGTCTCTTGCTCTAGGGGACATGTCAGTAAAAAAGTTTCTGAGTGAAATATCTGAGATTTTCCTACCTACCTTCTCTTCTAGGACTTCAATGGTGTCACATTTTATATTTAAGTCTTTTACTCACCTTGAGTTTATTTTTGTGTAAGGTGTAAGTTGGTGCTCGAGTTTCATTTTTTTGCAGGTAGCTGTCCAGTTCTCCCAACACCATTTGTTGAAGAGGCTATTTTTATTCCATTTTATGTTGCTGCCTCCTTTGTCAAATATTAAATGACCATAGAGACTTGGGTTTATTTCTGGGCTCTCTGTTCTGTTCCATTGGTCCTTGTGCCTGTTTTTATGCCAGTACCAGGCTGTTTTGATTACAGTGGCCTTGTGGTATAGTTTAGTGTTGGGTATTGTGATCCCTCCTACTTTACTCTTCTTTCTCAAATTTGCAGAAGCTATTTGGGGTTGGTTATGATTCCATATAAATTTTTGGAGTGTTTGTTCTATGTCTGTGAAATAAGCCATTGATACTTTAATAGGAATTGCATTGAATGTGTAAATTGCTTTTGGTAGTATGGACATTTTGATGATTTTAATTCTTCCAATCCATGAACACAGTATATGTTTCCATTTGTTTGTGTCTTCCTTGATTTCTTTCCTCAGTGTTATGTAGTTTTCTAAATACAGGTCTTTTACCTCTTTGGTTAGGTTTATTCCTAGATATTTTATTTTTCTTTTTCCTATTTCAAATGGGAATTTTTATTGATTTCTGCTTCTGCTGTTTCATTTTTGGTGTACAGAAATGCCTTGGATTTCTGGATATTGACTTTGTATCCCGCTGTTTTGACAAATTCATTTATTAGGTCAAGCAGTTTTTTGGTGGAATCTACATGATTTTTTATGTACACTATCATGTCATCTGCAAACAGTGACAGTTTTGTTTCCTCCTTTCTGATTTGGATGTCTTTTATTTGTTTTTCTTGTCTGATCTCTGTGGGTAAAACTTCCAGTACTATATTGAATAGAAGTGGTGAAAGTGTACATCCTTGTCTTGTTCCTGATCTTAGTGGAAAATATTTTAATTTTTGCCCATTGAATATGATGTTGGCTGTAGGTCTTTCATATATGGCCTTTATTATGTTGAGGAATGCTCCGTCTATTCCCACTTTGCCGAGTGTTTTTATCATGAATGGGTGCTGTACCTTATCAAATGCTTTTTCTGCATCTATTGATATGATTATGTGGTTTTTGTCTTTGCTTTTGTTTATGTGATGTATTACATTTACTGTTTTGCGAATATAAACCATCCTTGCATCCCTGGAATGAATCCCACTTGGTCATGGTATAAGATCTTTTTAATGTATTGTTGCATGAAGTTTCCCAATATTTTGTTGAGGATTTTAGCATCAATGTTCATCAGTCACATTGGCCTGAAGTTTTCTTTCTTTGTTGTGTTTTTACCTGGTTTTGGAATTAAGGATGATGGCCTCATAAAAAAAATTTGGGAGTCTCCCATCTTTTTGGATTTTTTGGAATAGTCTGTGAAGGATAGGGGTTACCTCTTCCTTAAATGCTTTGTAGAATTCTCCTGTGAAACCATCAGGTCCAGGGCTTTTTTTGTGTTGGGAGGTTTTTGATTACTGCTCAATTTTTTTTGTTGTTATTGATCTGTTCAGGCTTTCTGCCTGTTTTTCATTGAGTTTTGGAAGATTATATTTTTCTAGAAATTTGGCCATTTCATCTAGGTTCGCAAATTTCTTGTCATACAGTTCTTCATAGTAATTTCTTATAATCTGTTGTATTTCGGTGGTATCTGTTGTAATCTCTCCTCTTTCATTTCTGATTGTGTTTATTTGGGTTTTCTCTTTTTCTCTTGATGAGTCGGCTTAAAGGCTTTTCAATTTTGTTTATCTTTTCAAAGAACCAGCTCTTGGATTCATTGATTTTTAGAATTGTGCTCTTAGTCTCTATGACATTTAATTCTGCTCTGATCTTGGTTATTTCCTTCCTTCTGCTTGCTCTGGGCTGTCTTTGTTGTTGTTCCTCGAGTTCTTGTAGACGTGGGGATGGGTTGTTTCTTTGAAATGTTTCTAACTTTTTTAGATGGGCCTGTATTGCTGTGAACTTCCCTCTCAGCACTTCCTTGGCTGTTTCCCATAAGTTTTAGGTTGTTGTGAGTTCGTTTTGTTTTGTTTCCAGAAACCTTTTGATTTCTTCCCTAATATCATTCTTGACCCATTCATTGTTTAATAGCATGCTATTTAATCTCCATGATTTTGAGTGTTTTGGGTTTGTTCCCTTGGGGTTGGTTCAGTCCCTTGTGATCTGAGAAATTGCTTGGTATGATTTAAATTTTCTTGAAATTGTTAAGGTCTGTTTTGTGTCCTATCATGTGGTCTATCTTTGAAAATGTTTTATGTACATTTGAAAAGAATGTGTATTTAGCTTCTTAGGGATGGAGGGTTCTGTATATATCAGTGAAGCCCATTTCATCTACAGTATTGTTCAATGCCACAATATCTTTGTTGATATTTTTTTGGAATATCTGTCCATTTTTGACAGTGGGGTGTTAAAATCCCCCACTATAATTGTGTTGCTCTCCATATCTTTTTTGAAGTCCTCTAAGATTTTCTTTATGTATTTCGGTGCTCCTATGTTGGTTACATATATATTTACAATATTTATGTCTTCTTGTTGGATTCTTCCCCTGAGTATTATGAAGTGACCTTCTGTGTCTCTCTTTATGGACCTTTTTTGGAAGTCTATTTGTCTGATATGAATATTGCTACCCTGGCTTGTTTTTCCTGTCCATTTGCTTGGAAGATTTGTTTCCAGCCTTTCACTCTCAGCGTGTGCAGGTCTTTTATCCTGAGGTGGGTCTCTTGTAGGCAGCATATGTGTGGGTCATGTTTTCTTATCCATTCAGCTACTCTATGTCTTTTCATTGGAGCATTTAATACATTTATGTTTAAGGTTATTATTGATAGGTACTTATTCACTGTCTTTTATGTATGTGTGTTCCTCTCTCTCTCTTTTCCTTCCTTTCCTTAAAGCAGTGCCTTTAGAATCTCTTGCAGAGCTGGTTTGGTGGAGGTGTATTCTTTTAGACTTCTTTTGTCTGGGAAGCTTCTTATTTGGCCTTCTATCTTGATTGAGAGCATTGCTGGGTAAAGTAGCCTTGGTTGCAGACCTCTGGTTCTCATTACTTGGAATATTTCTTGCCATTCTCTTCTGGCTTGGAGTGTTTCCATTGAGAAGTCAGCTGTTCACCTTATTGGGGCTCCCTTGTATGTTATTTCCTTTTTCTCCCTTGCTGCCTTTAATATTGTCTCTTTGTCTTGAAATTTTGCCACTTTAATTATGGTGTGTCTTGAAGTGGGCCTCTTTGGCTTCCTCTTGATTGGGACTCTCTGTGTTTCCTGGATTTGTGACTTTCTCTCTCATCAAATTACCTAAGTTTTCCATCATTACTTTTTCAAATAGGTTTTCTATCTGTTGCTCTTCTTCTCTTCCTTCTAGTATCCCTATTATACAGATATTATTATGTTTCATATTGTCTTGCATTTCTCTTAATCCCTCTTCATTCTTTTTGAGCCTTTTTCCGCTTCTTGCTCTTTCTGGGTGTTGTTTTCTACTTTGTCCTCTAGCTCTCTAATCTGATCTTCTGCTTCATCAATCCCGCTTTTCATTCCCTCTACTGTGTTCCTCCATTCAGAAATGGCATTCTTCATTTTCTCTTGGCCCTTGTTGATAGTTTCTATTTCCTTTTTCATGTTGATATAGTTTGCAGTGAGATCGTTGTAGCTGTTTTCTAGTTTCTGGTAGCTCATTGTCAGTTCATTGAGCTTCCTGATAACCATTGTTTTGAACTCAATATCTGATAGTTGAGTTGGCTCTATTTCATTTAGCATTTTTTCTGAGGCTTCCTCCTTTCCTTTCATTTGGGGATTGTTTCTTTGTTTTCTCATTGTTTGTGGGATTCTTCTTGTTAGCCTCTGTTTCTTAAATTGATATGTTCTGGTTCCCTGTGATTATGGTGTGAACTTCTGTGGTAGAATACCTGTGAGATTCAGTGGTGCAGTTTCCTTCATATATTGTGGTGTTCACAACTTCCCCCTACTCTTTTTTGTGATCAGTTGGAGGAGTAAAGCGAAACGGTTTAAGACAGCAAGACATTATTCTATGATATTTACATTAGCAGCCAGTAGAGAAGAGGTGGGATATCCTTTGGCTACTTATAGTGTTAACCATGATCCTCCATCCCACTAGCTACTCTTTAGAAATGATGGAAAGAAGGTAAGACTCTTATTGGGGACAAAAGGATTGTTAGTTGGATCTAGAAAGCTTTGAGGCTGTGGGAGGTCAGATTTTGAGGTAGAGTTGGAATAAGGATTAGTAAATAGGAGTAGTGTGTAAAAGAATAGAGACAACCCCCACAATAATATAGTTCAGGAAATTGCAAAGTGGGCTGAGATCAGATAGGGGTGTTGAGTAGTATTTACAATTGTATGAACTAGGTCTTATTTACAGTAATGTTAAAGCAACAAGCTTGTGGCAGAATCTATGAGATCTAGATAACAAGAATAAAGAGGATAGAACCTTTAGAGGTGTACTAATGGAACAGAGATGAAGGACAGTAAATTATCAATACACTGTGACTGAGATAACAGGGGGAACCTATCAAATGACAGTATAACTAGCCAAGCAAAGAAGATTATACAGAAAGAAAAAGGATACCAAAATACTGTTAAAATAAAAAATGTCAGAAACGTGAGAAGAACATAATACAAATTTGCAGCAACTTGCGAGCTCAAAAAAAAAAAAAGGGAAAAAAAGCTGAAGATGGAGTGCAGGAGAGATAAATTTGGAGTGGAAGGAATAATACTAGGATGAATGGAAGAGAAACATAAGGGATTGAAAGATATAAAAATAATAAGAATTGAAAAATAAAATGTCACTTAAAACACAAAATAAAATCAATCAACCAACAATAGCCAAAACAAAGCAAACCAAAACAAAGAAACAAAAAACCTCTTGTTGGTTTCTAACTGGCCATACCAGTTTTTCTGGTCTTACTGGCTTCAGCAGGCTGAGTGGCGTTTGAAATGCTTATCACTCTTCCCAGTCAAATCTCATTAAGTCTCTTACCTACTATCCCCAGGGCCGGCAGGGCGCTCTCCCCAGAGCCAATCTGACTTTCCCCTACAGGACCCTGGGTGCTCCCACGCAAGTTCTCCGGAGCTCACTGCCACAGTCTCCGGGCCCCCGGGAGACTGTTCAGTTTCACAACGCAAGCTCCAGGGGTTGCAAGGAGATGTGCCCTTCCCCCAGATTTCACCATGGCAGGCGCTATGTTCTCAGGGAAGCCCCCGCAACTTCTCTGGATTCTGGGTGTAACCTCTGGGGATCGTAAAGGGGCATGCCCATCCACCAAATATTTCAGTTTCAGGCTCTAGGAATGCTCTAAATGCCACATCCCTTCCAGGTTGACAGTGTGAGAGTCAGGATTCCCGAGGGGGCATAGCTTCCACAGTTCACCACCGCAGGCTCCAGAAACCTGAGAACACCCACACCCTTTCCTTGTTTGGAGCTGTGAGGTCTGGGTTTTCCACCAATCCACACTCCCACTGGGGTGGGGATGCAGGCCCACTTCTAGGCTGCCCCTGGTCATGCTGGCTGGAGGCATTCATTTCTCCCAGGGCTATGGGTGGGTGCTCGCAGCCCCTGCATGATTGTCTCCCAGTCCAACTCACCTCTCTGTGCCTTCAAGCCACATGGTCTCTCCTGGTTTGCTCAACCCCCGTAGTCCAGGGAGAGAGCAGCAACTCCGCTCTCCCAGGTGCCCTGAGGCAGACCCCGGGAGCACTGGGCCTGGGGACTGCAACCCTCCTGGTCCTTGCGCTGATCGCTGGGTCCCTGTTGTCCTAAAGCAGTCTCCTTACTGTCTGGTTTTTCAATGTCTGCTATAATTTTTGATGTCCTGTTTTCAAAAATGTTTCAGTAACTTGGGCCACGTGTTCTGTTCCTCTGCCGATCCTCGAATTTCCCTCCCCTGCATAGAAGCCGACAGTCACACTCCCTGGAGCAAAGCCGCCATCTTTCCTCCCTCCAAAGATTCTTATAACCATTATTTTCAACTCTGTATGGGGTAGATTGCTTGCCTCCATTTTCTTTCTTTTTCTGGGGATTTTTAAATTTTTTTTTCATTTGATATGTGTTTCTTTGTCTTCCCATTTTGGCTGTCTGTCTCTATTTGTTTTTGTATATTAGGTAGATCTGCTATGTCTTCTAGTCTTGATATGGTGGCTTTACATAGCAGGTATCTTGTGAATCGCAGTGGTGCAGGCTCCCTAATCAATGGAGGTAGGTGCTCCAGGAATGTCCATTGTGGGGAGGGGGTATGTGAGTCCTCCTGTTGTAGTTGAGTTTTTATTGCTTTGGTCCTTCTGGAGGGTGGGGATGACCCTCAGTTTTGTTAATTATGAGGATCAACCCTGATCATAGTGCATAAGCTACTGTGCCAGGACTGACTGCACAAAGCAGAATTGGCCACAGCAGGGTTGGTACCTACTGAGGTCTTTTGGGTGTGCTGTTGTGGATCTACTTGGGTCATGCTCTATATGGTGTGAAGCCTGCCACCAGGTTTATTGGTTCTGGGGCCTGTTGGCCATGATTCTGGCATAGTTCAATGTCAGGTAATTCCTGTAACTGGCCCTCAGCTATCATTTGGGTGCTCTTACAGTGATCCAAGGTTTTTGACTGCCTCTGCAGCCTGTGGGTGTGCAAGTGATTGGCCAAGCTGTGCACCAAGGCTGGTTTCCACCAGCACCAATCCCTGGGGCAGGTCAGTATAAAGGCCCAAGGCACCCCAAGCTGAACTTCTGCCTGCTGGTTGCTTGTTATGCTCAGTTACTGAAAGAACTTCTGGTATTATGTGAGTTGCATGAGGTAGGTTCTCAGTGAGTCACCAAGTAGGGGTGAGTTGTATTCACCAGACTGATACATAATTAAATTAGAAAGTTAGTGCTGTGTCTGAGGCTACTCAGGAAAATCACCAGGGTACACTAAGGATACCCACCACCTGCTGGGTGCCCATAGACCTTTGTTGTGAGGTGGTGTCTCAGGGAGTCATCAAGGTGAGGCTAGCAGAGTTCATCAGGACCAAACAGACCAAGATTTGGCCATGTGAAGGGAGGGCTCTGCACAGATATGGTGGCACTTGTAGGGCATGCAAGGGACAAATGGCCCCTGCTCTAGAGCTACACAACTGAGACTCCCACAATTCTTCTAGATATCCCTGGGAGTCTTCCATGAAAGTCTGCATCATGAGGATATGCTGGTGATGAAGATATGCATGGGGATATGCCAAGCTGGAGATAGCCAACTCATTTCTTTTCAGGGCACAATATCAGCAGGAAAGGGCCACTGGGAGTCAGCAGGATGAGGTTAGTAGATTTCCTGTGTGTGGTCAGTGCTAGTCAGGTGTACCTTGGGGAGGGTGAATGGCCTTTGCCCCAAAACCACACAGCTCAGTCTCTGATTCCACTTGAGCCTGCCCAGACCTACTCAAGAGCCTTCCAAAAAAGTCTACACTATAGGACATGAGATAGACAGAGTAGGGCAATAGGGAACAGGCAGATATTTCATTCCTCCAGGCTGATGTTGTATGGAGAGGAGTGCTTGACCCAGGAAAGATGGCATCTGTGGGAAAGGGACTCAGAATGGGGACCCTGGTTGTGCCCCTCCAGCTCTCTCCCTGAAGCTTTACAACACAGTCTCTCCTTGTAAGACTCCAGTGTTCTCTGAACCACCCTGTCTCCATCAGAGCCCAGGGGAGCGGCTGAAAATAAGATTTTGTGTGTTGGCCCTTTAAGAGGGTCCCTGGGTTTTGAGTAGACTTCCCTCTCTCCCTGAAAGATGGAATTCTTACTGATTTTCTCAGCTAGATTTTATGTGGGCTCCTCTTCCCAGATCTCATATTCTATGCTGAGCAGCCCAGTGTGGAGTTCCAGTCCTCATGGGGGACTTTTGCAGCTGAGATATTCCTCTGTATTCTCAATGGCCTCACATGCATTGGGTACCAGCCTTTTCTGCCTCTCTGCCCTTCCTACCAGTATCAAAGTGGTTTCTTCTGTAAATCCTTGGTTGTAAGACTTCTGTTCAGCTAATCTTCAGTTAGTTATTCATGTTTATTGTTCTATAATTTAGTTGTGATTCCAATTTGGTCCAGGGAGGAGGTGAATGTATCTTCCCCTTACTCTCATGCCATCTTGGTTCCTTTACCCATGTTAATTTTTCTTAATTCTTTTTCCTTCCTGCTATTCAGACTGCATAATCTCTGTCAATCTATGTTTAAGTTAATTAATTCTCCCTTCTGATAATTGTAATCCTCTTTGAGCTTCTTTAATGAATTTTTCACTTTGGTTATTATATTTTAAACTACAGAATTTCCATTTGATTTTTAAACATTTTTATTTTTCTATTACTATTTCAAACTCAATGAGATATTGGTTTCATACTTCCCATTATTTCTTGAATTATGGCTTCCTTTAATTCTTTGAACATGTTTACAATGGCCACTTTGATGTCTTTGCAAAATCTGGTACCTGGTATCTCTCATAAGAAGTTATTTACAACTTTATACAAGCAAAATATAACAAGAGACACTGAAATAAAGGACAAACTGATAGTAACCAGAGGGGTGAGAGGGATAATGGAGGGAAATAGGAGAAGGGTCATCAAGGAGCATGTATAAAAGACACGTGGACCAAGCCAAAGTGGGGCAGGATTGAGAGTGGGAGGTGAGGATGGGTGGGGGAATGGTGAGGGAAAAATGGAGACAACTGTACTTAAACAACAATAAAAATAAATAAATAAAGATTACTCTGAAAACTAAAACATTGTTTACAACTTTAAAAGATAGAGTATTACTAAATAAGTTTACATATCATTGAAATAATTGAACTGTTAACAACAAGAGGATTCACAAAAGTCTTGTAAGCATAATCTACCATGTCTATGTGAGGACGCCTTCTGAACAGAGCTAAATACATACCTGAAAGAATAGACAGAGTAGTCGATTTCCCTGCCCCATTATGTCCTAGAAGAACAGTGATCTGACCTTTATATAAATTCAAAGACAAGTCTTTTACAGCGACTTTGGTAGTATTCTGCACTCGGAATTCCTGTGAGAGAGAAACCAAAAAATACTAATTTTATCTATACCTATCACTTAAGAGGAAGAAACATTCATAAGAACTCTCTGTAAAGAAAAATACCACATAATCTGATGAGAAAAAAAAATGAAAATGCAAGAAGGACAAAACTGTGAAAAGGAAAAAAAATATTTGAAGGTGTAAAGAAAGTTTTAGAATTTCACAGTGAATTTATAAATATGCCCTGAGCAATCTCATCCATTCTTGGTTTGTTTTTATTACCATCTTGAAGTTGATAATGCCAAAATCTTTTTTAGTCAATGCCTTTGTCCTAATTTAAAGAACTGCCTATTAAAAACATGCATAGCTAGACATAGCATATCTCAAATTTCTTACATGTAGACTAGCAGTGCTTCTGCTTAAGGAGAAAAAATATAGAAAGCAAATCATTCTCACTCTCACAAACAAGTATATAGTAATCTACAAAATCATAACTTTTCTTGAACCCATGAGAGTGATGAGTTTTCCAGGGAGACAACTAGGTTTAAATTTTAGAAAACATAGATGCCTTCAAGGAGGGATAGTATATAAATATTTGTTTAGCTGGAGCCAAAACAAGCACTATACAAACTACTGAGAAAATTTTGGTTAAATTTTTAATGACACGAAGTGAAAAAAGCTTAAGAAACAGCATTTAAATGGGAAAGTTGGTATTCATGCCAATTTCATTCAGAGTTAAAGTGTATGCTCCTGTCAATTTATGCCACTGATGGTGAATAAAGACAAAATACCTTGTGTAATGAAAAGAAAATGTTCTTTCTTTTTTTTACCTCAAGTGGAAATGGGTGTTTTTTACCTAGGTGTTCTCATTCTATTTTCTCCCTAGACCTGAGCACCAGACTTGGGTAACTGTTTATTTGAAGTTTCCTCTTGTATGAATGTTTAAGTGACTACATCTAAAATGGAGCTTTTACTAGGGTTCCATTTCCTTCACAACCTTACGAGCACTTGTTTCTTGATTTGGTTATGATGGCCATTCTGACCAGTGTGAAGTGGTTATCTCATTGCGGTTCTAATTTGAATCTGTCTGATGGCTAGTGATGCAGAGCTTCCTTTCATATGTCTGGGCCCTCTGTAGGTTTTCCTTGGAAAGGTATCTGTTCAGGTCCTTTGCCCATTTTTTAATAGCATTGCTTGTCTTCCTGGAGTGGAGTCATGTGAATTCTTTATATATTTTGGAGATCAAACCCTGTCTGAGGTATCATTGGCAAATATGTTTTCCCATATGATTAATTCCCTTTTCATTTTTCTGGTGTTTTCTTTTTTAAAATTAATTACTTAATTTTTTTATTGTTCAAGTATAGCTGTCTTCATTTTCACCCCACCATATCCCCCCATTCCTGCCTCCAACCCTTGATTGTACCCTCATTTGGTTTTGTTCATGTGTCCTTTATACATGTTCCCTGATGGCCCTTTCCCTATTTTCCCCCAACATCCCTTTCCCCTGCCCTGATCACTATCAGTTTATTCTTTATTTCAATGTCTCCAGTTATATTTTGCTTGCTTGTTTGTTTTGTTGATTAGGGTCCACTTACAGGTGAGATTGTATGGTATTTGTCTTTCACTGCCTGGCTTATTTCACCTAGCATAATGGTCTCCAGATCCATCCATACTGGCATGAAGGGTAGGAGCTCCTTACTTCTTTCTGCTGCATAGTATTCCACTGTGTAAATGTACCATAGTATTTTTATCCACTCATTTACTGCTGGACACTTAAGTTGCTTTTAGCACTCAGCTATTGCAAACTGTTCTGCTATGAATATTGGGGTGAATAGGCTCTTTTGAATTGGTGTTTCAGGAATCCCTTAGTACACTGTTGGTCCAAATGTAGACTGGTGCAGCCACTGTGGAAAACAGTATGGAATTTCCTCAAAAACCCTAAAAATTGAACTGCTTTTTGACCTGGCAATTCTTCTGCTGGGATTATACCCTAAGAATTCTGAAACACCAATTCAAAAGAACATATGCACTCCAATATTCATAGCAGCACAATTTACAATAGCTAAGTGCTGAAAACAGCCTAAGTAACCATCAGTAAATTAGTGGATCAGAAAGCTGTGGTACATTTACACAATGGAACACTGCATAGCAGAAATAAAGAAGGAACTCCTACACTTCACAACTGCATGGAAGGAAGTGGAGAGCATTATGCTAAGTGAAATAAACCAGGCAGTGAAAGACAAATACCATATGATGTCACCTATAAGTGGAACCTAATCAACAAAACAAATAAAGGAGCAAAATATAACTGGAGACATACATGCAAATAAGGAACAAACTGACAGTAACCAGAGGGATGGAGGGAGGGGAATAATGGAGTAAAGAAAGGGAAGGATCAGGTCCAGGAACATGTATAAAGACTCATGGAAAAAGACAACAGGCTGTGGGGGGGATTAAATGTTAGAGATGGGGTGGGTAGGGCAGGGGAGAGTAAAGGGTGGAAAATAGGGCAACTGTAATTGAACAACAATAAAAAAGAAAAGAAAAAAAATGGAGATCTTAATTCCCTGGAGCTTTATTTAAAAAATCAACTAACAACACGAACTTCAAATTCTCCCCCAATGTCTTCAGTACCCATAATTTGCTTCACTCACCACCAATTTGCTCAAGCCACAAAAACAACAGCCACCTTAGTTTTTTCCTTTTCTCTAAAGCATTCATCCAGTTAATGAGCAAGATTTTTTTTTAGTTCTAATTCCAAAATATGTTCTGGATCTCTATATTTTGTTCTCTACTGCCACAGACCCAGTCTCTGCTGCTATCATATCTTACCTAAGCTTCTGTAAAAGTCTCCAATTGGTTTTTCTTCTTCCTCTCATGCTCCTTAAAACTGCCAGGGTGGTTGTTTCAAAACATAAATCAGACCATGTTCCTCTACTTCACAAATGCCTATAATCATAATTATTGCCCAATATTTAAATAATAGAATCTAAGCATTAACATGGCCTACAAGGCCATAGTACATAATTTATACTATGACTACATCTCTGAATTCATTTTGTATTAGTCTTTCTTTTTGCTTCCTCCACTCCAATTTTGACCTCTTCCATATTCTTCAACATATGAGGTTCCTTCTCATCTCAGAGCTTTGAATTTTCCTTTCTATTTAACTTTTCTGTACTTAGAATTTCAACTATCTGGCTCATTCTCACCATTATTATCTCATCTTTAAGGTTATTGTTGCAGGTTTGATGGTCAGTCTTGCAAGTTTGAGTTCCCATGAAGCAATCTTAGTTAGAAATTAGGATGTGGGAAATTTATTAAGGAGTGCTCTTCAGGTAAGAACCTGTGTAGAGAAGGGCTAGAAGGACAACCAGGCAGAGGGTGAAGATAAGTTAGTTTGGTTATTCTAGGGCCTCAGGTAACCCCATGAGGATCTGTCAGGTTAAAGTGGACTTTTAAAATTATCCTACGTTGAGGAACAGGAACTTCATGTACCCATGTTGACTAGTCGTTGGATTTAGGTCACACTATCACAAGTGTTTGTTCATGGTATAGTCTTTCCTATAAGTCAGCTGGGCAACTGCTCATCTAGCTGCCTGGTGAGCAGCCTGGCACCAAAGAATAAACAAGAGTCACTCACACACAGTAACTATGCTATTCACTCAGCTTTTATTGAATGCAGGTTCACTCAAAGTAGAACATTAACATACATTAATATCCTATTCATGCTCTAACAATCTAAGAGAAATATAACATATATGCACAGCAATCAATGGGGGATAATGAACCTGAGTCCCAGAGTCTCAGTCTACAGGTCCAGGAGACAGCACAGTGGGCAAGGGAGTTATCAGCGTCTTGCAAGGAAGCATCTCCAGAGCCAGCTGGGCAGCAGGTCAGTTGAAACCCTCAGTCCAGCTGGGCAGAGCCAATGCCAAGGGAGATCAGCATGGCATGGAGCAGCATTCTGGTGTGTGGAGCTCACCTGTCTCAGCAGTGGTCTGGAACTGGCCTCAGATATACCTTGAAAGTGGTGTACTCTACTCTTCTGGACTTTTTCAATAAATGTCTTGGCACCCCTGATGCTAACTGGGGAATTTGCCCAAGAGCCTATGGGTGTTACATGGCTGTTCTGCTTGACACTCTTACTGGCAAGTGTGTAATTTCCCTACTATCTATGAGTGGAGAGCCTTTCTATGGGTGGTCTTGCTCTGCAGACATGGCTACTCTGACCACACGTGTAGATATCTTGTGTGTATCCTTGACAGACATGTCTGCTCTATGTGGGCAGATATGTCTCCTTGCTAGATGTTTACTCTGACTTAGGTAATTTACCTCTTGAACCAAAGTGTCATGGCAGAATGAGAGTCATTTTAGTTGACATAAGTGACTTCACTTTACTTTATATACTCTATGTTATCTTAATTGGACTAATGCCATTTTATTGGTCCTACTCTCTACACACACCAAAGCAGGGGCATGAACTTGGGTGAAGTTTCCTTTGACCAAAGAAAGAGCTGCCAGCTAAAGCTGTCACATACACTCTTCTACACAGCAGGGGAGTATAAATCATTCAGTTTAGAAGGTGGCATTTGGGAAGTCAAGTATAATATCCAGTCCATTCTCTGCAGTGTCTGAGTACTCTTTCTTCACTTAAGTTCTGGTAAGCTCCTCCAGGACTCTGATGGATCTTTTTTTTTCCTGGGGAAAACTTACATGAGTAATGTAAGTGGGATGAATTACAGATCCCTGCTATTCTTGACACTGCAACTGATATTATTATCCTTTATTATCCATTCTAGATTATTCTCATTTTAGGCTAACATCTCTACTGGTGTAAGTAGCATATTTAGGCATGGTGGGGAGTAACTTCATCCTGAAGTTACTGTGTATGCTTCAGGGCATAACTGTTGCATTTTTCCATTTATATTGGCTAGAAGAGTACCAAGACATCCAAATAGATCATGTGGGTGCCAATTGTATTTCTGCCTGTTCTCACTATGTAACTGCTATCCTACATATTTCCTGGTGATCACAGTCAATTGCTCTTTGCCAAAATACTAATTTCTTTTTTTCTCTGCTGGTGTCTTGTCATTAAAGGTCCAAAATGCCTTGGGAGCAACTATTTTATGCTGAAAATAAACTCTTGTTGTATCTTCCCTGTAGGCATTATGATCTCTCAGAGCCCATGGTTGGCATCACAGGAAGTACAAATTCCCCAAGTGAATTGGCCATTCCTGTTCATACTAGGGCAACTCCTACTCATACCCCCTGGATTGTAACCATGGGTATTATATGTTGGGGATGTAATACCATATAATAGCCTTTGCTTTAGTGTATACTCTACTTCTTGAGGAATTGCAACTCATTCTCACAAGTTACCATTTTTAAGTGGTTGGCTCAAGTATACTTGCAGCAGACATTTCATCACTCCCCTGAGTTGGCAGCTTCTAGGTGGATGTGACAGACCAGTGCATAGCAGAGTTGTGAGTTCACTTCTGTCCTTCTTTTGCTGGAAGGTGGGTCCCCTTATCTGATGTGATATCATATGAAATCCCACACTGGTTGGCCTGACACACAATAAGCTCTGGGATGTGGTGTAGGAAAGGCAAAAAATGTGCCTGAAGTAAGTGTTCATTCCTTTCAAGAATGAAATGAAACCCCATTCAGTATGAAACAGGTTAGTGTTTTCATATAGTCCCCAAGTAGCTGGCTGGTCTCCTTGAGACAGTGCTCAGAAGTGGGCTTTCTTTTGCTGACATGCCAGACATTTGTCAATAGGAGTATCAGGATTTACCCTGGTGAGTGAGAGCCCATGTTTGACTTTATCCTGCAATCCTGACACTACAGATGTCCATGCCTGTGCCAGTACTATGATCACTGATGACAGAAGCTGGCAGGCATCAACTGGATGAGTCAACCTGTATAGTTGGTTACTTAGCACCTCTTCTGTGGTATATAGTTCCTGGTGAATGTTAGCATAAATAAGAAAATCTTTACACTTTGTTCTCATTCCTACAGTTCTACCTATACACCTCTATGCTAGAATTCCTGATCTTCCTGTCTTTGTCCTTCTAGGCCCCCGACTAATTTGCCAGAGCATTCACCACTGCCACAAGTTCAGTGGTCTTTGGCCACTTCTTCTACACAATGTGAATGACCAGGCAGATGACTTGAAGCTCTGTCCCATGGATTTATCTCTCTTTGTCTTTGTTATTCCTATTTGGGGCTTTAGTGAAGCTGTTAATAATTTCTGGTATTCATCCATGTACCAAACCGAGCTACTTATGAATAAAACTGAAGCTTTCTCTTGTTCTGTGAGTTGGTTTATCGAAACCCCAATATGCCCGTGGCTGTGAACTGAGGGAGAAAAACTGAAGCAATAGTGGTAGATGACATGAGGATTTGGACTGCCTGCTCACATGGCCTGTGGTCCTCTGGTTCTGCTTATGTTCAATCTCTGATGTAGCACTTCCACTGTACGGTGGATATCTGCCAATCTTTTCTGTCCTTACAGATTTGATGAAACTGAGTTCGTTGTGGCCATTTCTGGACACATAGTTTTACTTAGTGTCCCATGATCAATTGCTTCACATCTACCAAGGCCCAGAAGCATGCCAGAAATTGTTTTTGAAATGTATAATTCTCATTTTCAATTACAGAAGCCTTGATCCAGAATCACTGATAGTCTCCCACAGAGGCTTACCATAAGATCAATATAATATACTTTTCTAGCATGGTACCTCTAATACCATAGAGTCTGCTACTCTATGATGACCACACAGCAGGACGGTCTGCAACACTCTTTTCTGCTCTGGACTCCACTCACAGTTGGCAGCTTTTCATGTAATTTCATAGGGGTAAATGGAGTACCTCCGTGTACACAGTATGATGCCCCCAAAACCTAAAGTGGCTAACTAGGATTTTTTTTTCTTTTTTTAATGGTAGAAGGTATAAACTACAGTAAATCATCCTTTACTTTGGAGAAGATTACTGGCAGGCCCCAGACAACTGAGCTCCAAAATTGTTAATGTAGTGAGCTCCTGAATCTTTATAGGCTTTATTTGTTCCTTCCTTGGAATACGTATGTCTTACTACAGCCTCCAATATACTTGCCATTTCTTGCTCATCCAGTCCAATCATCACACAGTGGGCCAGAGTGACACTCTGCAAGATGAATGGCTAGGCAAGCTCTTTTCAGATTATACTAGAACAGAGAGCCAAAGAGTTCATAACTCTGAAAAAAATACATGTGTACTGCTGTTGTTCATATCACATGAATACAAAAGTCTTTGATCCTCATTTTTGATGGTGATGGAAAAAAAGAAGTTGCCAAATCTGTCACTCAGTGTTATGTTCTTAGACTATGTCCATCTCCTACCACAGGTAAAAGGTGCCACTCTGACACAGTGGCTGTAATTGGGTAAACTATATTCTTGAGTTTGTGGTAGATCTGCTGTCATCTTCCAGGGTCTATCTGGACAAAGTTTTATAGGAACCAAAATTGTGAATCAATGAAAATATGTTGGGGAATTGTTATTGATATGGCCGTAATCTCTGCCAATCCCCCCAGACTATGATATTGCTTTTGATTTTCAAAGAATTCCACTTGGCTTTCCCAGTATGACAGCTCTTTCCAAGGCCGAGGGGTCAATACAACTACTAAGTATGTCATTTCCAATTACACAGGTGTCAACTGTGAAAATTCCCACTATGTGGGTCTATAGTCCCAGTGTACCCACTATAAGCCATACAAGAGTAAGGATTCCATTAATCACCTAGCCTGTATATACATCTGCTCTAATAAGGGGACCATGATGATATTTTGGATCTCTGAGTATGGTTACTGAAGTAGATGGCTAAAAGTCACTTTGCAGAATATGTGTGATTATAATCATATACATTTACAGTGGTGTTGCAAAGATTTTCACTCAGTAATCCAGTTCTTCTTTAAGTCAATGGGTGTTGTTGGCTCTGAAAACTGGAAACTGAAAGAGACTATTAATTTTCATTGGGTGCCTATCCTCAACTCCTGATGATTCATCTTTTCTTTCTTCTAGTTGTATGGCCTGAGCAATACCCTCATTGGCTATCTGTCTATTTTGTCTCAAGAAAACTATGATCTGTTAACAACCATTTGTGGATCCAATGTCCCAGACTACCACTCCATACTTGCCACTAATTTAAAAAATTGCTCCTTCTGGTGCTACCACCTGACCTCTATTATTTTGGAGTCATATTTCCTCCACTGCTATCAGTCAGTCCAGGTCCATTAAAGTAGCTTCTACTTCCAAGAGTTATCAGTGATGGTGGTCTTCCTCTCACTGCACATTGCTTCCTTATTGCTTTGATAACTCTTCTCTGGTCTTACCACAAAGTATAGTCATGTACTATATTAGATGGGTGGGACTGGTGCAGGGTGTCTCTGAGGCTGCAATCAAGATGACAAGGCTACAGTCATTTGAAGACCTGACCGATACCCGGGCATTTACTTCTAAGCAGTCACTCTCAAGTTGGTGCTGGTTATTTTGGGAAGCCTCAATTCTTGTCCACATGAGCTACTCCACAGGGAAGCTTGAATGAGATGGTAGTTATCTTCAGAGCAAGAAAGTCAAGACTAACATAAAATAATGGGATGCAGATAAGTTAACCACTACATACATTCCCACTGAAATAAGTGGAAAACTTTGAAATATACTAGTTGGCATATTGACAGTTCGTTAATTAGGACTCAAGATCAGAGAACCAACCTCTGTGCTCTTGTCTCTGCCTTCTGAATCATCCTACTTTTGCCATGAAAGGCAGCCCATGTCTGCAGCTGAGGTTTTTGACCTGCTTTCTATTTGTAGATTTTTGGTTATCCAAAGTTGTCTTTTCACTTTTTACACTCTTCTTTTAGGTATTAGCTGTTGGAATTTCTTCCACTACAATTTTATTGAAAACATTGGGCTTACTTTACACACAAAATCCATGACCACAAATATATTTGAAACAATTTTTCTCTACCCTTGGTTTCAGATGAGGCTTCCAACAAAATTTTTTAACTGAGTAGCTTTCTGAGGCACCACCTTAAATCCTTTTGATATCTTTAACAAAGGGTTTTACTCACCATTTTGGCTTCAATGTTACACAATATTTGTCTGCTAGTGACCTGAATTTCTCTTTGACTGGAAGATACTTCTTAATTTTAACATCATCTGGATCTAGGGAGGCTAGGAATTCTTAAAACCAATACCTGTTACCTTTACGTTCAAGAATTTTTTCTTCTGCTTGTCTCTCCTCTCACATAACTACATTTACTTAAAACATTAAAAAGCCAGGTAGTTCTTTCATCATTATGCCTGAAAATATCTTTAGCTCAACCAGTTCATCAGGTATATCTCCTATTTCCTGCATTACTGCAATGATGGTGTTGCTAGACATTTTATTGTTGTATAACCAGTATATTTCTTCTAGTTTTCAATTTTTCAATAAGAGTTTCTCACTTCCATTTAAGCCTTCAGTGATAGTCACCTGCAAGACCATTTGACTTCTGTTAACAATCTATTGTAGGTTCTTTAAGCTTTCAGTAACACTTTCTTCAAGGTTCTTCCAGCTTCCCCTCACTTTCCAATCCCCCAAATTCCCCACATTATTAGTTATTGAGTTATGACATCATCGTACTTCCAGGTACTAAATTTGTTTATTGCTGAGTAATAAATGACCCCAAAATAAGTGACCTGAAGCAACAATAAATATTTATGTTTCTGCCCCAGCTGGTGTGGCTCAGTGAATTGAGTGCCCGCCTGTAAACCACAGGGTCACAGTTTTGATTCCCATTCAGGGCATATGCCTGGGTTGCGGGCCAGGTCCCTGGTGGGCAGTGAATCACAGGAAACCACACATTGATGCTTCTCTCCCTCCTTTCTCCTTCCCTTCCCCTCTAAGAATAAAATAAATAAAATCTTTAAAAAATATCTACTTTTCTCATAGTTCCTGGCCTCAGAAGTGCTCATGTAGTTAGCTTTGGCTGATGATTTTGTATTTTTTTAAATTGTAAAGTTTTATTTATTTATTTAATTATTGTTCAGTTATAGTTGTCTCACCTTTTCCTCATACATAGTTCTCCTCTGCCCCATCCCCCACCACTCCCACAGTCAATACCTCTCCATTGCCCATGACCCAAGAAGGACATACAGAGGGCCTACAGACACATGGTTTTGTATTAAAAATGTTGGCAAGGGTTATAGTAATTTAAAAGCTTGATCAAAATGGGAGAATAGAATTCTTCCTGCACACAGGTGGAACACCTGGCTGATGTTCTGAGGAACAAAGTGAACAGCCAATTGTATCCCAACATATATGAAGGTTGGAAGCCAAAATTATAGAGGACATTGAAAAACAGATGGTGAGGAGATTGCTTTGGGACAATAAGGTCCCTGGGACCAGCGCAGGGACCAGTGCAGCATGACTGCTGCAGCCCCAGGGTCAGCACATGCCAGGACTGCTGCAGGATTCTTGGAAGAGAGATAGCTCTCAATGGCTCCCTCCACTGCCAAAGAGTGGGGATGGAGAGACACCAGGATGGACCTGGATGCTTGAAATAGCTGGAGGGAATAAAGAAGTGGCAGACATACAAGAGCAGTGTCCACCTGCTGAGACTGTGGATGCTGGCTGGGTCATTATCAGAGAAATTGGGGAGCTGAGTGACTCCTGGAGCCGGGAGAAGAGTTGGGCCATGATAGACCCTGAGCTGGATAGCCTCTGGTCTGGTTGGAAAATTGGGCTGAGTGAGAGTCCAGGTGCTTGTTGAGAGCAGCAGGCTTGAACAGGAGGAGTTTGTTTGAAAAAGAAGTTCACAGTGGCTGATTAGGGAGCTCTCCCATAGCAGACCACCCCTGTTGCCTGGGCCGCACCCCCATCAGCACCACAGCCCAGGCCTCATGCCTGCCCCTTCCACCTCAGTCTCGGCAGGACTACAGCCCCTGACATGGCCTCGCCCCTGTCCCTGCCTTAGCAGTGGAGACCCTGGCATGTTCAAACCCACAGCAGCAGTGGTGTGTGGACACCCCTGCACCTGCTACCACAGCAGCGCCCCTGCCCTGCCTGGCAAGACTGGCTTGCTAAGAGGAGCAAAGAGGAGCCTCCCCCGACCTCCACAGAGGAGAAAAGCAAGACTCAGGGAGTTAGGAGTCCCCAGAAGGACTTAACTCAGTGGGGGAGCTGACCTACCTGAAGAGACTTTGAGAGTGCCTAGGACCTAGGATAGCAAAGAACGAGAAGGTGGCATGTGAGTTGCCACTAACTGGTGCACCTGAAGGAAGGCACAACTGGTGGATTGAAGGTGCAGGCCTGGTGCAGAAGGGCACTGGGTGCCCAGCAGTGAACTGAGGAACTGGGCTGGCAGCTGGGCAACTGTGGAGAATGGGCCCAGACATGACCCCATCCTTGCAAAACTATAGGAAAGGAGAAAAGTGAAACCCAACCCTCCTCAGCCTTCTGCAGCCAGAAAGACCAGCAGAACTATCTAAGCCAGTTTAAAGTCAGAAGGAGGCTTTCTAAAATATATTTTTCTTTTTATTTTGTTTATTTCTATTTTTCCCCAAGTGAGACAATAAGACCTGGAAACCTGAATGCAGTGAAAGGATCAGAGTCAGACCTAAAGAGTGATCACAAGGCTAGTCCCCAAAATTGGAAAACCAAGACAAATTTAACTTTCTATTCCAGAGAACTTGCATGTCATTGTTTATTTGTATTATTATTATTGTTTCATTATTTTTACTTCTTCTATTTTATTAGTATTATTTAATTTTCTTCTTTCAGTTTAGTTTTATTCATTTTATTTGTTTGTTTAATTGCACTGTTTGACTGGTTTTCTTTGTTCTCTCTTTCATGGTGTATTTTTAATTATCTTTCTTTCACTTCACTTGTGTTCCAATAGCTCACTACTCTAGGTTCTGTACTTCCTATTCTTGTTATTCAGGTCATACAGATTATGTCATATGATTGTTCCAGTATGATTGCAAATAATTGTTGTTCCATACAATCCAAAACACTACACAGCAGCCCACACCCACCCCGGATCTTAGCCCATTTCACTGTATTCTGGAACTTCATTACTGTTGTGGTTAATTATACTCTCACATACTATGCTTATTCTTGATCCTTTACTCTTTCTATATCTCACAGTTTGACCTCCCACAAGCTCACTGTTTCTGGATTCAATTAACAATCCATTCCCCCTCTAACAAGAGTCTTATCTTGTTTCTATCCTTTCTAAAAAGTGGTTAGTTGGGTGAAATATCATGACTAACAACATACTTATGCAAAGGATCTCCCATTTCTTTTCTATGGGTTGGTACTTTAAATCCCATAGAATACATGCCCGTTATCTTAATCCACTTTGCCTTCTTCCTCCAATTGATCACATAAAAGAATAGGTGGGAGCTATGAACAACGGCATACTTGCTGGAAGAGAGAACCCACCAACAAAGGAACCACCAACAGATAACAACAGAAGAAGGTGAAGGAGGGAGTGGAAGACACACTAATCTCAATCCAGGACCTATCTGTAAATACAACTAAATAGTAGAGAAATTACCCAGAACAAACAATTGAACAAGAGCAAGAGAGAATCCTCAAAACCTTGTACACATGAAAGAACCACAGTCAAAACAACCTGCCCACACCAGCACAATGAAATGTAGAAGGTGGTAGACTCAGTTAACCAGCTGGTGGGAAGAAACCACCAAAGAAAGACCCAACAACAATCAAATCCCAAAGACAAACAGGGCCAACTTAAACAACAGCCCAAGACCTGTGAGCTCAGGAGATCAAGGAGACTGCATCACTGAATCTCACAGGTCTTCTACCATACAAGTTCACACCATAAACCCAGGAAGTCACAACAGATCAATTTAAGAAGCTGAGGCTAACAAGAGGAGTCTCACAAACAATGGGAAAGCAAAGAAACAGTCTCCAAATGAAAGGAAAGGAGGAAGCCTCCAAACAAATGCTAAATGAAATAGATGCAAGTCAACTATCAGATATTGAGTTCAAAGCAATGATTATCAGGAAGCTCAATGAGCTCACAGTGAATTACCAGAAACTACAGGGAAACTACAATGAACTCACTGTGCACTATATCAACATGAAAAAGGAAATAGAAACTATCAACAAGGGCCAAGAAGAAATGAAGAATACAATTTCTGAACTGAAGAACACAGTAGAAGTAATCAAAAGTAGGATCAATGAAAGAGAAGATCGGATCAGTGAGCTGGAGGATAAAGTAGAAAAAAAAAAACACCCAGAAAGAGCCAGAAAGGGAAAAGAGGCTCAGAATGAATGAAGAGGGATTAAGAGAAATGCAAGATAATATGAAATGTAATAATATCCATATAATAGGGATACCTGAAGGAGGAGAAGAAGAGCAAGGAATAGAAAACCTGTTTGAAAGAGTAATTATGGAAAACTTCCCTAATTTGATGAGAGAGAAAGTCACACAAATCCAGGAAACACAGAGAGTCCCAATCAAGAGGAACCCAAAGAGGCCCACTTCAAGACACATCATCATTAAAATGGCAAAATTCCAAGGTAAAGAGAGAATCTTAAAGGCAGCAAGGAAAAACAGGAAGTAACATACAAGAGAGCCCCAATAAGACTAGCAGCTGACTTCTCAATGGAAACACTCCAAGCCAGAAGAGAATGGCAAGAAGTATTCCAAATAATTAGAACCAGAGGTTTGCAACCAAGGTTACTTTACCCACCAAGGCTCTCAATTAAGATGGAAGGCCAAATGAGGTGCTTCAGACAAAATAAGTCTAAAAGAATACAGCTCCACCAAACCAGCTCTGCAAGAGATTCTAAAGGGACTGCTTTAAGAAAAGGAAGGAAAACTGTGTGTGTGAGAGAGAAACACAGGTACAAAATGGCAATGAATGAGTACCTATCAATAATTACCTTAAATGTAAATGGATTAAATGCCCCAATCAAAAGACATAGAATACCTGAATGAATAGGAAAGCATGATCCATACACATTATGCCTACAAGAGACCCACCTCAGATCAGAAGACCTACACAGACTGAAAGTGAAGGGCTGGAAACAAATATTCCAAGCAAACAGAGGACAAAAAAGCCGGGGTAGCAATACTCATATCAGACAAAATAGACTTCCAAAAAAGAGCCATAGAGAGCAACCCAGAAGGTCACTTCATAATACTCAAAGGAAGAATCCATCAAGAAGACATAAACATTGTAAATATATATGCACCCAACATAGGAGTACCCAAATACATAAAGAAAATCTTGGAGGACTACGAGAAAGATATTGACAGCAGCACAATTATAGTAGGGGATTTCAACACCTCATCATCAAAAATGGATAGATCTTCCAAACAAAATATCAACAAGGATTTTGTGGTATTGAACAATACCCTAGATCAAATTAACTTAACAGATATATAGAGAGAGCCCTCCAACCCAAAGAAGCTAAATACACATTCTTTTCAAATGGACATGGAACATTTTCAGAGATAGACCACATGATAGGACACAAAACAAGCTTCAACAAATTGAAGAAAATTGAAATCATATCAAGTATTTTCTCTGACCACAAGGGACTGAAACTAGAACCAACCTCAAGGAAAAAACCCCCAAAACACTAAAACTCATGGAGACTGAATAGCACGCTATTAAACATCAGATCAAGGAAGAAATAAAAGAGGTTTGGGAAACAAATGAAAATGAATGCAAAAATGTTCAAAACTTATGGGACACAGCAAAGGCAGTCCTGAGAGGGAAGTTCATAGCAATACAGGCCTACCTAGAAATCTAGAAACATTTTAAATAAACAACCTAACCCTACGTGTACAAGAAATCAAGGAATAACAACAACAACAACAATAACAACAAAAGCCCAGAGTCAGTAGAAAAAGGAACAATCAAAATGGAGGAGAATTCAATGACATAGAGACTAGAAGAATAATTCAAAGGATCAATAAATCAATGAACTGGTTCTCTGAAAAGATAAAACCAACATGGCTTTGAGCAGACTCATAAAGAAAAAAAGAGAGAAGACTCAAATAAATAAAATCAGAAATAAAAAAGGAGGGATTACAACTTACACCAACAAAATACAAAGAATTTTAAGAAATTACTATGAACAAATATATGTCAAGAAATCTGAAAACATGGATGAAATGGACAAAATTCTGGGAACATACAGTCTTCAAAAACTAAATCAGGAAGAAGCAGAAAGCCTGAATAGACTGATAGCATCTAGTAATATTGAAGAAGTAATAAAAAATCTCTCATCACACAAAAGCCCTCGACCAGATGGCTTCACAGGAGTCATTTACAAAATGTTTAGGGAAGACCTAATACCTATTCTGCTCAAACTATTCCAAAACATCAAAGAAGCAGGAAGAATCCCAAACTCTTTATATGCAGCCAGCATCATCAGAATCCTAAAATCAGATACAGACAAAGCAAAGAAAGAAAACTACAGGCCAATATCGCTGATGAACATAGATGCTAAAAGTCTAAAAAAGTATTGGCAAACTGCATCCAGCAATGTATTAAAAAGATCATACAATGTGACCAAGTCGGATTTGTCCTAGGAATGCAAGGATGCTACAATGTTTGCAAATCAATAAATATAATAATACATCACATAAATGAAATAAAAAACAAAAATCACATAATCATAATAATAGATACTGAAAAAGCATTTGATAAAGAACGGCACCTATATATAAAAACACTTAGCAAAGTGAGAGTAGAAGGAAATACCTCAACATAATAAAGGCCATATATGAGAGATCTATAGCCAATGTCATACCGTACAGGCAAAAACTAAAAACTTTTCCACTAAGATCAGGAAAAGACAAGGTGCCCACTTTCACCATTTCTATTCAACACAGTACTGGCAGTTTTAGCCACTGCAATCAGACAAGAAAAGGAAATAAAAGGCTTTAAAATTGCAAAAGAAAAAAAAACTGCCATTGTTTGCAGATGACATGATAGTGTACACAGCAAATTCTATAAATTCCACCGAAAAAACTGCTTGACTTAATAAATGAATTTGGCAAAGCAATGGGAAACAAAGTCAGTATTCAGAAATCAAAGGTATTTTTGTATACTAACAATGAAACATCAGAAACAGAAATCAGGGAAAAAATTTCATTTGATATACCAACAAGAAAAATAAAAAACCTAGGAATAAACATAACCAAGGAGGTAAAAGACCTGTGCTCAGAAAACTGTACAACCCTGAAGAAAGAATTAAGGAAGACACAAACAAATGGAAGCATGTAACATTTTTATGGATCAGAAGAATCAATATCATCAAAATACCCATACTACCCAAAGAAATTTATAAATTCAACACAATCCTTATTAAAGCACCATGGCATATTTCACAGACCAAACACTTCAAAAATAGAACAAACACTTCAACAATTTATATGGAACCATAAATGACCCTGAGTAGTTGAAGCAATTCGAGAAAGAAGAGCAAAATAAGACGGATCACAATACCTGACACTAAACTATACTACAAGGCAACTGTAATCAAAACAGCCTGTTACTGGTATAAAAACAGGCACATGGACCAATGGAACAGAACAGAGAGCCCAGAAATAAACCCAAGTCTCTATGGTCAATTAATATTTGACAAAGGAGTCAGCAACATAAAATGGAGTAAAAATAGCCTCTTCAACAAATGGTGTTGGGAGAACTGGACAGCTACATGCAAAAAAAATGAAACTTGAGCACCAATTTACACCATACACAAAAATAAATTCAACGTGGATAAAAGATTTAAATATAAGTCATGACACCATTAAAGTCCTAGAGAATAGGATAGGCAGAAAAATCTCAGATATTCCATGCAGCAATATTTTCACTGATATTTCCTTTAGAGCAAGGGACATAAAGGACAGAATTAACAAATGGGATCTCATCAAAATAAAAAGCTTCTGCAAAGCTAAAGAAAACAGCATTAAAATGAAAAGAGAACCAACCGTGTGGGAAAACATATTTGCCAATGATACTTCAGACAAGAGTTTGATCTCCAAAATATGTAAAGAACTCACACAACTCCACTCTGGGAAGACAAAAAACCCAATGAAAAAGTGGGCAAAGGTCTTGAACAAACACTTATCCAAGGAGGACATACAGAGGGTCTAGAGATATGTGAAAAGATGCTCAGTATCACTAGCCATCAGAGAGTTGCAAATTAAAACCACAATGAGATATCACTTCATACTGGTGAGAATGGCCATCATGAACAAAGCAACAAACAAGTGTTGGAGAGGTTGTGGAGAAAAGGGAACCCCCATATTGTTGGTTGGATTGCAGACTGGTGCAACCACAATGGAAAACTGTATGGAATTTCCTCAGAAAACTAAAAATGGAACTGCCTTTTGACTCAGCAATTCCACTGCTAGGATAATATCCTAAGAACCCTGAAACACCAACCCAAAAGAACCTATGCACTCCAATGTTCATAGCAGCACAATTTACAATAGCCAAGTGCTGGAAGCAACCTAGGTGCCCATCAGTCAATGAATGGATCAAAAAACTATGGTACATTTACACAATGGAATTCTATGCAGCAGAAAGAAAGAAGGAGCTCCTACCCTTTGTGACAGCATGGATGGAAGTGGAAAACATTATGCTATGTGAAATAAGCCAGGAGATAAAAGACAAATACCATATAATCTCACCTTTAACAGGAACCTACCCAACAAAATGAACAAGTAAGCAAAGTATCACCAAAGAACTTGAAATTGAAAACAGGCTGACAGTGACTGAAGGAGAGAGGGGAGGGGATAAAGGGGGAAAAGGATGAAGTGTCTACAGGATCAATTATGGAGGACACATGGACAATAACAAGGGGGGGTAGAAACAGGGGAGGGATGTGGGAAAGGTTGGGGTGGTGGAGAGGGATGGGAGGAAAAGGCAGAAAACTACTTGAACAATAATAAAAAAATAAAAAAGAATAAAAAAGAATAAAAATAAAAGGCATCCAGTTCGAAAGGAGGAAGTAAAACTCATTGTTTGCAGGTGATACAATAGTGTACATAGAAAACCCTATAGACTTCACCAAAAACTACTCGACCCAATTAGTGAACTTGGCACACAGCAGGATACTCGTACACTGGTACAACAATGAAATATCAGAAACAGAAATGAGGAAAAATTCCCATTTATTATAGCAACAAGAACAATAAAGTACCTATGAATAAACCTCACTAAGGAGGTCAAAGGCCTGTATTCAAAAAACTACAGAATACTGAAGAAAGAAATTAAGGAAGACAGAGATAAATGGAAACATATGCCATGATCATGGATTGGAGGAATTAGCATTGTTAAAAGGTCCTACTACTCAAAGCAATTTATAGATTCAACACAATCCATATTAAAATACCAATGATATATGTCACAGATATACAACAAACATTTCAAAAAACTATGTGGAACTGTAAACAACCCCAAAGGGCCTGAGCAATTCTGAGGAAGAAGAACAAAGAAGGCAGTATCACAGTAGCTGGTATAAAACTCTATTACAAGGCCACTCTAATTAAAACTTTATGGTACTAGTGTAAGAACAGACACATAGAACAATGGAATAGAATAGAGAGCCCAGAAATAAACCTAAACCTCAAGGGCCAATTAATATTTGACAAATGGGACAGGAGTATAAAATGGAGTAAAAATAGCCTCTTCAATAAATGATGTTGGGAGATTAGGAAGCTACATGCAAAAAATGGAAATGTACACATACACAAAAATAAACTCAAGGTGGATAAAATATTTAAATATAAATTAAAATAATTAAATATACTTAAAAAATACTTAAATACACAATAGAGGTTGTGGCACCATAAAAGTCCAGGAGAAAAACACTGGCAGGAAAAGCTCAGATATCCCATGCAGCAGTATTTTCACCAATAAGTCCCCTAAAGCAAGGAAAGAGTAAACACATGGGATGACATCAATTGAAAAACTTTTGCATGTTTAAAGCAAACATCAGCAAAATGAAAAGGGAACCAACCATAAGGAAAAACAGATTTGTCAATGATACCTTAAAAAAGGGTTTGATCTTCAAAATATATATAGAACTCACACAGGAAGACAAACAATTCATTTGAAATTGTGCAAAGGACCTGAAAAGATAGATCTCCAAGGACATACAGATGGCCCATAGACATAAGAGTGGATCAACATTACTAGCCTTCAGAGAGATGCAAATTAAAATGACACTGAGATAGCACTTCACACCAGTCAGAATGGCCATCATTAACAAATCAGCAAACAGAAAAGGGAACCCTAGTGCACTTTGGATGGGAATGCAGACTGGTGTAGCCACTGTGGAAAACAGTGTGAAATTTCTCAAGAGACTAAAGATGGGACTGCCTTTTGACCTGGCAATTTCACTGCTGGGATTATACCCTAAGCATCCTGAGTCACCAATTCAAAAGAACATATGCACTCCTTATTTCATAGTAGCATTATTTAAAATAGCCAAATGCTGGAAACAGTGTAAGTGCCTATCAGTAAATGAACAAACCAAAACATTTTGGTACATTTACACAATGGAATACTAAGAAGCTGAAAGAAAGAAGGAATTTCTACCCTTTGCAATAGCATGGATGGAATTGGAGAGTATTATGCTGAGTGAAATAAGCCAGTCAGTGAAGACAAATACATATGATCTCACCTATAAATGGAACCTAATCACAAAACAAACAAATGAGCAAAAAAGAACCAGAGACATGGAAATAAAGCACAGACTGGCAGTAACGAGAGAGGAGGTGGGAGGGAGATAATGGGGGAAGGAAGGGTAACATGTATAGAAGATCCATAGACAAGGACAATGCGGAGGGGATTATCTTTGTTAGTGTGGGTTTGACAGGGCATGGCAGAGCAATGGGGGGTGGGGGTAATGGTGACAAATGTAACGGAAGAGCAAAAATTATATTTTAATTTTTTAATTAAAAATATGTTTCTTTCTTTTATATTTTCCACTAACCAGCATGTAATCTTCTAATGAGGAGACAGCAACAGGCAGAGTGCCTTTAGGGCATGGTCATTCCATACATTTTTCCGGAAACTAGGCTCATACTTCTACCTCATGGGAGAGCCTAGGGACGCCATCCTGGTTTATGGCAGAAACAAACTCTGGGCTCTAGAGGCCAACCCACTCTCCTACTAGGGGCTTCACCCTGCCAAGTTCAAGGATATAATTTGTGACAGACTCAGACGTGTGGTGTGGGTATGTGGAAGACACACACCATCTCCCCTGAAGTCTGAATGGCAGCTCCCATAAAAGAACCAGGGGCCCCATCCTCCCAATTCCACCAGAATCCCTCTCAGAAACAGAAGTATCAGTAGCTAGACTGACTAATGACAGGACCACAGACAGAAGCAGATGGAAGCAAGTTCCAGCAGTTCCTTTGATCTTTAGTTGGCCTGCTTCTGAGCCTTGTGCTCCTAAAAAATAAAACCCAAAACAACAACAACAACAACAACAAAACACAAGACTTTCAGAACAGTGAGGCTCATCCAGATGCAGCAAAGCTGGAAGGAGACAGGTACAGACTGTGGATTGCTTGTAGCTTTGAACAGGCTGTCTAGAGCTAAGACTGGAAAGCTTCTGATATTGGCTTACACCAATGTCAAACAACATCAGAGTTGTATCCAGAGTGAGAATCCAGCAGGCAAGCACTAAACTATGCTGAGACCAATTCCACTTTGTATTTTTTCATTATTTTTTCATTATTTTTTCTTTTACATAGCTTTATATAATTTTTTCTTCAATTTTTTTCTTACACTTTTGTCTTTTTTCTTTCAAATCTTGTATTTTACTCTTCTTTCATTTTTTTACTCCATTTTGCCTTCTTTCTTTTCTCATTTTTTAAAATTTTATTTTTCTCTCTCTTGGTTGTTTTGTGGCAATTCCCTATTTTTATTTTTTACCCTTACTGTTTCTCTTCCCTACCTCCTCTCATAATCATTCTTCTTTACTTTGGTTTTAACATATTCTTGTTTTTATTACAATATTCTATTTGTCTTTCCACTTTTATAATTCTTTGCTATTTTGTCACTAGTTTTTCTGCTGTTGTTGGCTTTTTTTTTGCTTATGTGGGTTTTGTTTTCTGTGTTATTTTGCTTTGTTCTATCAGCACTGGTATAACAGCAAACAAGACACGTTGGTGGTTGAGCCTCTCAGTCACACAGCCAGAGGGAACAACCCACCAGTGAACAGGCCAAAAAAAAATCAAAACCCAAATACAACAAGAAAACCCATATAAATTACACAAGGGGCATTCCTAGAGCACCCAGCTGAGGAGATCAAGAAGACTGCACCACTGAGTCCCATAGGATGCCTCCCACAGAAGGCCACCCCACTACAAAGAGAGGCAGTCAAACCAGATCTATCTAATATGTAGAAACAAACCAAAAAAGTCAGCTAAAATATGGAAACAGAGAAATAATACTCCCTAACAAAAAAAAGGGAGGAATCCATTAAAAAGAGAGCTAATTTGATTTGAGACAAGCAATTTATCAGATGTAGAGTTCAAAGTAATTGTTATAGAGTGCTCAAGGAACTTCATGAGAAATAGAAGGAAGTTTATGGGAGCTACAAGGAACTTAGTGGGAACTATATCAGCATGAATAGGACATAAAAACCTTGAGTAAGTACCAGTTGGAAATGAAGAATGAAATATCAGAAATGAAGAATACATCAGAAGTAATGAAAAGTAGGTTAGATGAAGCAGAGGATCGAACCAGTGAATTGGAAGACAAGATAGAAAAAACACCCAAACAGAGCTACAAAAGAAAAAAGAATGAAGATGGTTTAAGGGAATTGTGGGATAATATAAAACATAACAATGTATGCCTCATAGGAATACCAGAAGAAGAAAGTGAGCAAAGGGTAGAAAAACTGTTTGAAGATAATGAGAAAAGTTCCTTAGCCTGATGAAGCAAAAAGTCACACAAGTTCAGGAAGCACAGAGAGTCCCAATAAGAGGAAGCCAATGAGACGTACACAAAGACACATTATAATTGAAATAACAAAGTAAAGACAAAGACAATCTTGAATGAAGCAAGAGAGGAGCAAATAGTTATCTATAAAGGAGCACCAATAAGACTATAAGCTGATTTCTCAAAAGAAACACTTCAGGCAAGAAGGGATTGGCATGAAGTATTTAAAGTACTGTAAAGCAAAGATCTGCAGTAGAAGTAGAAGTAGAATCTGAAGTAGAAGACTACTCTATCCAGCAAGGCTATCATTTAAAATTGAAGGTGAAATAAAGAGCTTCCCAAAGGTTGTTAAGGAACATGTATAAAGGACCCATGGACAAAGACAATGGAAGGGGGTGGGTAGGACTGAGTGTGGGAGGTGGGAAAGAGTAGGTGAGGGAAAATGGGGACAACTGTACTTGAACAACAATAAAAAAAGACTTAAAGCCAAAAATAGAGCTTCCCAGACTGAAAAAAAAGTTAAAGGAGTTAATTAACAGCAAAGCAGCACTGCAAGAGTTGTAAATATACTGCTTTAAGAAGTAATAGAAAGAACACAGACATATGGAATAAAATGGCAATGAACTAGTGCCTACAATAATAACCTTAAATGTATATGGATTAAATGCTTTAATCAAAAGACAGGGTAGCTGAATGGATATGAAAACATTATCAATCTATATACTGCCTACAAGATACCCACCTCAGAAAAAAAGATTTACACAGCCTAAAAATGCAGGGATAGAAAAATATGTATCATGCAAATGGAAACAACAACAACAAAAAGATAGAGTAGCAATACTTATATCTGACAGATTAGATATTGAAATAAAGTCCCTAAAAAGATGAACAAGGTCACTACATGATATTAAAGGGATCAATCAAAAAAGAGGATAATACTTGTACAAGCATAAGCATGCTCAATATAAGAGCATCTAAATATATAAAGAAGCAGAAAGCCTGAAAAGACCCATAACAGCAGATGAAACTGAAGCAGTAATCAAAAAACTCCCAACACACAAAAGCTGTGGACCTTATGGTTTCACAAGGAAATTCTACAAAGCATTTAAGAAAGAGCTAACCCTTATCCTTCACAGACTATTCCAAAAAATCCCAAAAGATGGAAGACTCCCTCACTCTTTATATGAAGACAACATCATCCTAATCCCAAAACCAGATAAAGAAACAACAAAGAAAGAAAACTTCAGGCCAATATCACTGATGAACATAGACACTCAAATCCTCAACAAAATATTGACAAACTTCATCCAACAATATATTAAGAAGATTGTACACCATGACCAAGTGGGATTCATCTCAGGGATACAAGGATGATTCAATATTCACAAACCAGTAAATGTAATACATCACATAAACAAAAGCAAAGACAAAAATCACGTGATCATATCAATAGATGCAGAAAAAGCATTTGAGAAGGTACAGTACCTGTTTATGATTAAAATACTCAGCAAGGTGGGAATAGAGGGAGCATTCCTCAAAATAATAAAGGCCATATATGAGAGACCTACGGCCAACATCATACTCAATGGGCAAAAATTAAAATCTTTTCTACTAAGATCAGGAACAAGACAAGGCTGTACACTTTCACCACTTCTATTCAACATAGGATTGGAAGTTTTAGCCACAGTGATCAGACAAGAAAAGGAAATAAAAAGCATCCAAATCGAAAAGTAGGAAACAAAAGTGTCATTGTTTGCAGATGACATGATAGTGTACATAGAAAACCCCACAGACTCCACCAAAAAACTGCTTGACCTAATAAATGAACTTGGCAAAACAGCAGGATACAAAGTCAATATCCAGAAATCAAAGGCATTTCTGTACACTAACAATGAAACAACAGAAGCGGAAATCAAGAAAAAAAATCCCATTAGATATAGCAAAAAGAAAAATAAAATACCTAGGAATAAACCTAACCAAGGAGGTAAAAGACCTGTATCTGGAAAACTACATAACACTGAAGAAAGAAATCAAGAAAGACACAAACAAATGGTAACATAGGCCATGTTCATGGATCAGAAGAATTAACATCATCAAAATGTCCATAGTACCCAAAGCACTTTACAGATTCAATGCAATACCTATTAAACTACCAATTGCATATTTCACACATATAGAACAAATACTTCAAAAATTTATATGGAACCATAAATGACCCTGAATACAACTGCTGCAATTTTGAGAAAGAAGAGCAAAGCACTAGGGATCTCAATACCTGATACCAAACTGTATTACAAGGCCACTGTAATCAAAACAGCCTGATACTGGCATAAAAACAGGCCCATGGACCAATGGAACACAACAGAGAGCCCAGAAATAAACCCAAGTCTCTATGGTCAATTAATATTTGAGAAAGGGGGCAGCACCATAAAATGGAGTAAAAATAGCCTCTTCAACAAATGGTGTTGGGCGAACTGGACAGCCACATGCAAACAAATGAAACTCAAGCACCAACTTACATCATACACAGAAATAAATTCAAGGTGGATAAAAGACTTAAATATAAGCCATGACACCATTAAAGTCCCAGAGGAGAACATAGGCAGGAAAATCTCAGATATTTCACGCAAGAACATTTTTACTGATATGTCCCCTAGAGCAAGGAATATAAAGGAAAGAACAAACAAGTGGGATCTCATCAAAATATAAAGCTTCTGCACAGCTAAAGAAAACAGTATCAAAATAAAAAGAGAACCAACCATATGGGAAAACATATTTGCCAATGATACCTCAGAGAAGTGTTAATCTCCAAAATATATAAAGAACTTACAGGACTCCACTCTAAGAAAACAAGCAACCCAATTAAAAAATGGGAAAAGGACTTGAACAGACACTTCTCCAAGGAGGACATACAGCAGATCCAGAGACACATGAAAAGATTCTCAATATCACTAGCCATCAGAGAGATGCAAATTAAAACCACAATGAGATACAACCTCACACCAGTCAGAATGGGCATCATAAACAAAGCAACAAACAAGTGTTGGAGAGGTTGTGGAGAAAAGAGGACCCTAGTGCACTGTTGGTGGGAATGCAGACTGGTACAACCACTATGGAAAGCAGTATGGAACTTCCTCAGAAAACTAAAAATGGATCTGCCTTTTGACCCAGCTATTCCATTGCTGGGATTATATCCTAAGAACCCCGAAACACCAATCCAAAAGAACTCATGCACGCCAATATTTATAGCAGCACAATTTATAATAGCCAAGTGTTGGAAGCAACCTAGGTGCCCATCAGTAAATGAATGGATCAAAAAAGTATGGTAATTTTACACAATGGAATTCTCTGCAGCAGAAAGAAAGAAGTAGCTCCTATCCTTTGTGACAGCATAGATGGAGCTGGAAAGCATTATGCTAAGTGAAATAAGCCAGGCAGTGAAAGATAAATACCATATAATCTCACCTTTAACAGGAACCTAAACAAGAAAAGAAACAAAAAAGCAAAATATAACCAAAGACATCGAAATAGAGAACAGGATGACAGTGTGGAGAGGGGAGGCAATTTCAGGAGAATTTCAGGGGAAAAGGGGAAGAGTTTACAGGAACAAGTATAAAGGACACATGGACAAAACTTGGGGGGGTGTGGAAATGGGAGGGGGGTGGGGAGGGCTAGGTGGGTGGGCTGGGATGGGAGTAAAAGATAGATAACTGTACTTGAATAATTAAAATAAAATTTTTAAAAAAGAATATCTTGGTGGACTTTAAGGAAGAGATTAACAGCAATACAGTCATTATAAGGGATTTTACCAACCCACTGTCACCATTGTATAGACTTTCCAGTCGAAAAATAAACAAGAAAACAGCGATCTTAAATAACACACTAGATTGAAAGGATTTAGTTGATATTTCCAAAACATTTCATCCTTAAAATGTCCATACTACCCAAAGCAATCTATGTTCGGTGGAATTCCTATTACAACTCCAATGGCATATTTCACAGTTCTAGAAAAAATATTCCAAATATTCACATGGAACCCAGAAAGACCTCAAATAACCTCAGCAATCTTGAGAACGAAGAACAAAGTTGGAGGGATCACAATACCTGATATCAAAATATACTATAGGGCCACTGTGATCAAAATAGTCTGGGACTGACATAAGAATAGATAAATAAATCAATGGAGCAAAATTAAAAGCCCAGAAATAAATCCACTACTTTATGATCAATTAATATTTGATAAGGAAGTAAGACCATACAATTGAGAAAAGGCAGTCTCTTCAATACCTGGGAGAATTGCACTATTACTTACAAAAAAAAAAAATGAAACCAGATCACCAACTTATACCATATACCAGAATAAATTCAAAATGGATAAAAGACTTAAATATAAGTCACTATACCATAAAAATTCTAGAGGAAAACATAGGCAGTAAAATTTCAGATATCTCCCATAGCAATATTTTTTGCCAATATATCTCCAAGGGCAAAGTAAACAAAGGAAAATAAACAAATACACCACATTAGAAATATTCTGTACAGCTAAAGAAACCATTCAGCAAAATGAAAAGGGAACCCACTTTATGGGGGAAAATATTTACCAATGATACATTGGGCAAAGGTTTAATCTTCAAAATATATAAAGAACTGATATGTCTCAACACCAGGAACACAAACAATTCTATTAAAAAATGGGCAAGGTGCCCGAACAGACACTTCTCTAAAGAGGACATACAGATGACCCAGAGACATATGAAAAAAATGTTCAACATCACTAGCCAACAGAAAGATGCAAATTAAAACTACAATGAGATACTACTTCACACCTACTAAAGTGGCTATCGCTAATAAATTAACAAACAAAAAGTGCTGGTGAGGATGTGGAGAAAAGAAACCCTAGTACATTGTTTTTGAGAATGTAGAGTGGTGCAACTACTGCGGAAAATAGTATGGCATTTCCTCAAAAATTGAAAATGGAACTGCCTTTTGATTCAGAGATTCCACTTCTTGGAATATGTCCAAAGAATCTTGGAACACAAATTCAAAAAAATATATGTACCCCTATGTTTGTAGTAGCACTATTTACAATAGCCAATGTTTGGAAACAGCCTAAGTACCCATCAGTAGATGAGTAAATAAAAAAGCTGTGGTACATTTAAACAATGTAATACTATGCAGCAGCAAAAAATAAGGAATTCTTACTTTTGTGACAACATGTATGGAATTAGAGACTATAGGCTAAGTGAAATAAGCCAGACAATGAAAAACAAATACTACATGATCTCACTTATGACTGAAATCTAAGGAACAAGATAAACTAAAGAGCAAAATAGAATCAGAGGAACAGAAACAAGGAATATACTGATAGCTGTAAGAGTCTGGGAGAGGTTGGGACTGTTTGAAGAAGGAGAAGGGATTAGACAAAGAACGTACATGCATCACCCATAGACATGAACAATAGCGAGAGGATGACTGTGGGAAGGGGTGTTGGGGGAAGAGCAAAGTGGGAAGAATTGGGAAATTGTAATAGAATAAACAATAAAATATTATAAAAATAATACATACACTCAATAAAATAGGTATAGAAGGTTAGTACCTTGACATAATAAAGGACATATATGACAAACCCTTAGCTAATAAACTCAATGGTGAAAAACTGAAAGCCTTTCCTCTAAGATCAGGAACAAGACAAGGATATCTACTCTTTCGGCATAGTTCTGGAATTCCTAGCCAGAGCAATCAGAATACAGAAAAAGTAAACGGCAATTAAATTGGAATGAAGTGAAAGTGTCATTTTTTGCAGATGATATGATTCTCTATAGAGAAAACCCTAAAGACTCCACCAAAAAAGGTATTAGATACTATACAAAATACAGTAAAGTTGCAGCATATAAAATCAATGTACAAAAAAAATTGCATTCCTATATACTAACAATAACATTTCAGAAAAAGAAAAAAAAAATTCCATTAGCAATTGCGGCAAAAAGAATAAAATACCTAGAAATAAAACTTAACAAAGGATGTGAAGGACCTACACAGTGAAAACCAGAAGATATTATTTTTAAAATATATTTTATTGACTATGCTATTACAGTTGTCCTATTACCCCCCATTCATTCCCCTCCACCCTGTACACCCTCTCCCACCCACATTCTCCCCCTTTAGTTCATTTCCATGTGTCATAAGTTCTTTAGCTTCCACATTTCTCATACTATTCTTGCCCTCCCCCTATCTATTTTCTACCTACCATCTATGCTACTTATTCTCTGTACCTTTTCCCTCTCTCCCTTCCTCTCACTCCTCTGTTGCTAACCCTCCATGTGATCTCCACTTTTGTGGTTCTGTTCCTGTTCTAGTGGTTCTCTTAGTTTTTGGTTTTGTTTTAGGTGTGGTTGTTAATAATTGTGAGTTTGCTGTCATTTTACTATACATGTTTTTTTATCTTCTTTTTCTTAGATAAGTCCCTTTAACATTTCATAAAATAAGGGCTTGGTGATGATGAACGCCTTTAACTTGACCTTATCTGAAAAGCACTTTATCTGCCCTTCCATTCTAAATGAAAGCTTTGCTGGATAGAGCAATCTTGGATGTAGATCCTTGCCTTTCATGACTTGGAATTCTTCTTTCCAACCCCTTCTTGCCTGTAAGGTCTCCTTTGAGGAATCAGCTGACAGTCTGATGGAACTCCTTTGTAGGTAACTGTCTCCTTATCTCTTGCTGCTTCTAAGAATCTCTCCTTCATTTTAATCTTGGCTAATGTGATTATGATGTGCTTTGGTGTGTTCCTCCTTGGGTCCAACTTCTTTGGGACTCCCTGAGCTTCCTGGACTTCCTGTAAGTCTATTTCCTCTGTCAGATTGGGGATGTCCTCCTTTATTATTTGTTCAAATAACTTTTCCACTTGCTCCTCTTTCTCTTCTTCTTCTGGTACCCCTATAATTCGGATGTTGGAATGTTTAAAGATGTCCTGGAGGTTCTTAAGCCTCTCCTTTTTTTTTTTTTTTTTTGAATTCTTATTTCTTCATTGTTTTCTGTTTGGTTGTTTCTTTCTTCCTTTTGGTCCACTCCATTGATTTGAGTCCCAGTTTTCTTTCCAACACTGTTGGTTCCCTGTGCATTTTCCTTAATTTCACTTAGCATAACCTTCATTTTTTCATCTAATTTGCAACCAAATTCATCCAATTCTGTGAGCATCCTGATCACCAGTGCTTTGAACTGTGCATCTGATAGGTTGGCTATCTCTTGGTAGCTTAGTTGTATTTGCTGTGGAGCTTTGATCTGTTCTTCCATTTGGACCTTTTTTGTTGTTGTTCTTGTGGCACCTGTTATGTATGAGGGGCGGAGCCCTTAGGTGTTCACCAGGGTGGGGCAACCCAGTCACTGGTTGTGATGCTGTATGTAGGGCAGGACCCAAGAGAGAACAATGGTACTTGCTGCAGCCTCCGTTGGACTTCAGTCCCTTCCACCACTTCCCCCAACGAAACTGGGACTTTCTGGTGCTAATTCCTATGTGGGTGGGCTTGTGCATGTTCTAGGACCCCATGGGTCTCTTCAACAAAGTCTCCTGTGAGGCTGGGAGTCTCTCCCTGCCACTCAACCCCCACAGGTGTTTTCAATCAGTACCCCAAGGTCCTATGTCCATGTGCTGGGACCCTGGGCTGTGCACAGTGTTTCACTTCACAATCACCACCTTGCTGAGTCTGCTGGTTGCCACCCCACACCAGGGTCTACCAGCCACCACCTGTGTGCCCAGGATCTGCCCATTGTGGCCTTACATGCCTGGTCCCACCACTCTTTGTGTCACCACCCCTTTACACCAGGCTGGCCAGCTCTACCCCTCCTACCATTCTGGATGAATGTGTCTATTTTAACTCCTTGATTGTCCAACTTCTATACAGTTCAATTTTCTGTCAGTTCTTGTTGTTATTCTGTTTCTAAATTGTTGTTGTCCCTATCTTGGTTGTGCAAGGAGGCACAGTGTGTCTACCTATGCCTCCATCTTAGCCAGAAGTCAAGATATTATTAAAAATAGATTGATTCCATGTTTATAGATTGGAAGAAATAACCTAATTATAATGTATATATTAACCAAAGCAATATAGAAATTTAATGCAATCCTCAATGAAATCTCAATGGTGTTTTTAAAGAAATAGAACAAAAAATTACTAGATTTGTATGTAACCATAAAAGACTCCAAATAGCCAAAGCAACGATGAGAGGAAAGAAAAAGGGATTTTTACTTGGGTTGACATAACCAAAATAGAGAACTGCATGTATCACACACTGGAGTATAAACAACTCTAAAATCATCTGAACTTGCATGGAGGGATCTGGAATTCCTGAAGCTATGGGGTTAGGAGCTCATATCAAAATTAGATAGACCTTGGAAAGACAGTGAGATGCCAGTAAATATGCAGGATTTCTGAATACTACATGCCTGCAATTGATCCATATAGATTGTGAGATCCAAGAGTCCCCCATTGATAAGCACCCTGGCAGAGAAGATTAGAAATAGGTGTAAAACACTTGTGAATAGAAATTTATATTCTGGACCAGTGATTTACAACCTTTTTCATCTCATGGCATACTTAAACTAATAACTGAATTTCTGCAGCACACCAAAAAATGTATTTTTTGAGAACCTGACAAAAATAAGTATAATTTTGATTCATTCACAGTGGGTGGCTATTGTGTTTGCTGTTGTCATTTTTAAATTTGACAATATAAAGGAAAAGAGGTCATTGCCCCTGACTAAATATGCAGGTATTGCATATTTTAAAAATTCTTGCAGCACACCAATTGAAAATTGATGATCTAGACTCTACTCTTTTAAATTGGAGCATTCATAGAAGACCACCAGTATAGTTTATAGAAAACCTGATTCTATTCTGGAAGGAGAAGGATTTATTATATACTGTATAAATTTCATTTATATCTTTCTCAAAAGAAGTAAACAAAATGGCCGTAACCTTTTATTAGTATATGATAATTTTCTTGATATTCTGGTAACAAACATACAATATACTTTAAACTAAGTATCAGCTTCATTAAGAAAAAGAAATCTATGAAACAATACCTTACACAAATGTTGGACCTGTATACCTGCCACCAAATCATTAGGTTCAGCTTCAAAATACTTGCTTTCAATGGTCTCATAAAATTGCCTTGCTTTATTTTTTTCCTTAGGTTTTTCCCCAAACCAGTGAGAGCGCTAAGAAGGTAATAAAAATGTAATCAATGCAAAAACACAGAAAAATTAAGCAATAGAAAATAGTTTAGCCTGTTACCCTTTGTATGGAGATAGGCAAAAAATTTCTTGGGATTAAATTTTACAATTACTTGGCTATAATTGAATCACCTAGTTATACATACAGTTTGTTCTGTTTGAATCCTAACTATCCAAGGGAAACAAAAGAAAATCTCTCCAAATTGAAGTTATAGCAGAATGTATTATATCACTCTCTGTCATATCTTCTCCTAGCAATATATAAGCAAATGCTAATAAGGGAAAAGAATGAGAAAGGAGGGCAAGAAGTAGATGCTACCCATTTTGCTATGATTCTGACTCTAAGAAATGTGTGCTAACCAAAATAATATACCTGGTGGTAAGTGCCTGGATATGGAACATAAGTAAACCTCTTCTTTTTAGCATCTAAAGACCCTATCTTATATTAATTTCTTTATGCTGAAGAGTTCAATCCCTTATAAAACACTTGCCTGCAAAAATGATGGGTTTACTCAGAATTTGTAAAGCTTAGGGTTCCAGGCCACAATATATGGGTCACTTATATTTATATACAGTGGAAGCTTTATAGTATATTAGAAAAGAGCTACTTAATTCATATGCCTAATGTAATTAGAATGATTCTTTCACCTGGCCTATTGATTCAATTACAGACAGTACAAAACCAACTAGTGATGGGTTTTATATAAATTATAAAACATGTCCATAAGGACTATTGCCTGTCTTGATAACAGAAGCAGCACAACTTACCAACAAGA